>NC_088914.1:29125000-30375000 GCF_963576675.1 Euphorbia lathyris
CTTCTCAAATGAAACTGAGTCACCACCAGAAGATCCAGTGGAAAAATAAGCCTCTGTTACTCAGGATGAGGAACAAGCTAAAAACCTTGCAGATCCAATTCAAGATGCTCAAGGTAGCACACTTCCTGTCTCCACTTCCCCACTTCAAGCTGAGCAGATTAACTTATCTAATCAAGTTCCACCCCCAACACAACATGTTGATGATTCAGCTCAAGAAACCCATCAAAGTCCAGGTACCAATCAAGGTACTCAATCTGGCAGAGAACCAACTCCTCCACCACCATCAAACTTTGTACCAGCCTCTGAGTCCAATACTGCTAAGTTTGCATACTTGAATGCTACTGAGTCTGGCCGACGTGTCATTTCTTCTGCTCAGTCCTTGCTTCAAGACTTCAATACTACTCAAGCTGATGGTCACCAATCCACTCAAGCTGAGTCCTCTCACCTGTCTGGTATTACTCAGCTTCTGAATGAACTTCGAGGACTAAAAGATCTGGTTAGTGTTATCACTGCGGTTCAAACTCAGCAACCTAATCAAGAGCAAATAGCAAAACTGACTGAACTAGTGCTTACAATGGCCACCCATATGAATTCGCTTGAAGGCAAAATTCACCAACTGACAGAAGCCAATCCAGGGTATGTCACTTCCACTGAGCTTCAAAGCTACTTTGTTAAGCTAGCAGCGGAACTGACCACCTCTAGAGCACCTGCCAATCCTGAGTCTGTTACATCTGCTGAATTGCAAGACTGTTTTACAAAGTTGAATGCTGAGCTGACCAAATTAAGTCCTCCCGGCAATGCTGAGTTTGCTACCTCTGCCGAACTTCAGAAATGTTTCACCCAACTTCATACTGAGCTGACCAGTACACGTGATCTAGTATCCTCCTCTTCTCAGTGTACTATTGACCAATTGAGTGAGGCTGTCAGACTACTCAACATTGACCGAGCCCAAATGGATGTGGATCCCATTTCCAACACTGAACTCATGAGCTTTTCACAAGCCATCATGAAGGCAATGCGTATCAACAATGGCCAGCGCATGTTTTATGATTCTGCTCTGCTCAAACTATTTCATCAAGCTTTTGGTCAGATCATAAGCTGCCTCACCTGCCTGAGAAAATCTCATGAATGCCTCCTCAGTATGATCAGCAGCTCTATCAGGGTTCCTCGGCATATCCAGGATGACAGTGTGCCAGTCATTGATGGTTTGGGTGAAAGCACCAAAAGGCTCCAGCGCTACTCTCAGTATCTCTCCTCCGCAGCACGGAATGAAACTTTCCTCTACAAACCCGATGATGGCAAAACGGGGGAGACAAGTAAAGGAGGAACTCAGCCTCAGCCTGCAGGTACTGCGTCTGGAAGCAAAGGAAAAGGCATTGCTTATGTTGATCCATCAGCTCAAAGAAAGAAGAAGTAAAACTAGCCAGCCTGTGTCTAGAGACTTAGCATCATATCCTGTTTCCTGTTTTTGTTGTCTATTGTTTAGGTTAATATGTTTTTGTTGTTATGGTTTAATCTAATATAACAAGTATCAGTTTTCTTCCTGATCTGACTAATCAAGTTTGAACAAACGAATCAAAAAGCTTAAACACATTAACACTAAAAAACTAAGAGACAACATCCTTCCAAAAACTGAGTCAGTACACACAAATGTCTTAAGTCTAATCAAATTAGATCTTGGAAGGTTTAGAATAAAATTAAGACAAAAATGTATGCAACCCTTACGGGGGAGTCATATCAAAAATATCAATCATGGGGCAACTTATAACTGAGTTCCGTAATTATGTATTTTGCCAACATCAAAATGGGGGAGTTTGTTGAAACACCTTTCTCTAAGATTTTGATTTGACAAAATCATCCATGATTAAGAGGCAATTAAATTTAGATGCTTTGATTTAATTGTACTAATATATTTGTTAAATATTGAGTGCAAAAATATATAAAGTAAGGACAGGTCAAAAGTCAGCATAAACGAAGCTGAGTAGAAACGGAACTCAGCATGACAGAATAGAAGCTGAGTGGAGTTAAAATTCAGAAGCAAAACGAAGCTGACTAAAGTTGAAGACTTCTTCAGGAGCGGTTAAACAGAACGGAGCTGACCTTGAAAGAACTCAGCATGAACGTTGAACATTCGAAAAGAACAAACGAAGCTGAGTAACAGTCAGGACAGCATGAAGGATCCGTTCACTAAAAGACAAAGTCTGCCAATCTTCTGCACCAATAATTGGAACCTCGAAGACACCTAAAAGACTAATTCCAAGAGTCATGGTACGTTGGATTATTGGAAACAGATAACTGGCACAAACAGACAAACCAGACGCTAGAAGACAAACCTGACGCCTGAAGAAAACAGAGAAAGGGAATGGAGGTGCAGTCTGAAGCTTTCCAGAAATTGTTCCCCAAAAGAGCCGTTTTGATGTTAACGGTTAGGACATTTCAAAACGATCAAATCTACAGATTTCCTTCTATAAAAGGACAATCGAAAAACTTGGACAAACACCGAAGCATCGAAAGAAAAATACAAGAGAGAAAGTTTCAAAAGCACTCAAATACAAAAAGAATCTTACACCGACTTTTCTATTCTATGTGTAAATGCTAGATTGATTTGTAATCATCTAAAGTGTTCTTTAGTTCAAAAAGAACAAGTATGTGATCAATAGGAATATTGAGAGTGAAAAGCTAAGTGCTTGGCTGTAAGCATTTCAGTAGTAGAGAAATCTAGGTGCTGGGTTGTAGCACTTAGTAGGAGTTGAGTAGACGAATAGAGGAAGGTACTCTTGCATATTCAACTGCCTTGTAATTGGTTTGTGCTCTACCTTTAAAGAGCTCAGTATTGGATTCAAAAAGCCCGGAGGACTCTAGGGACTGGACGTAGACAGAGAGGCCGAACCAGGATAAGTGATACTGAGTAATCTCTAAACTCTCTCTTATAATTGCATGTGTTGTTTGCTTTATTTACTCAGCATATAAATTGCCTAAGCTGATCTTGAGTAAATAAGTGGTGCTGAGTTAGAAGCTAACCTCCAAGAGTGTCAATTCCTAACTCTCAAGAAAACAACTTTGGTCAACATCTGACCAAAGTTGTCCTGAGATATATCTCACCAAGCTGACAAAAGGCTAAGTTAATAAACTCTCAAAATAACATCCAGTCAGCTTAATTAAAACGCGAAAAAGTTATATTAGTTCCTAACCCCCCCTTGGAACTAATTACCAGGGACCAACACTAATGACATCTATTAATTATTTATAACACAATAAATATTATGGATTACTATACCCAGCCCCAATTTCACACATCCAGTCCCGAAAAAAGACGTAACCGCCCTTTAACCAAAAATTGAAAATTTCAAACCCTCCCAAACTCTCCCAAATACATTTTGATCTGAAATCAAAGACAACATGTTTGATGGAGAGCAATCCGTTATCACCGGGAAGAGACGAGAGTGACGCTGTCCCTGAAGTTGAGGTATTTTTCCGAATAAACTTCCATTGAATTCTGTAAAAATGTTTTTAAAAAAATTGTTGGTTCGGCTCTCGGGCGTGTGAGCATCACGCCTCACCATGTGGTGGGGCGTTTGAATATTACGCCCCACCACATGGTGAGGCATGATGCTCATACGCCCCACCTCATGGTGGAGCGTGATGCTCACACGTTCGGGCATATTTGTTGATGTTTTTCGGGTTTAGACACTGAAACGCTGTAGAAATGCCGCGTATTGGAATGTAATGTTCGTTATTTATCATTTGCAGGAGGTTTCGTTTGAAGATTTTGGCGAAAACGGCATTGATTACAGTTCGCAGTTTTTTCCCAAACAAACGTTTCAAACATATCATGAAGCTGTTACTGGGCAAAACAGACGGCAATTAGGATCGGCTTCGAGTTAACCACATCGTCGCATAAGACAGGGGGCAATTCAAAATGGATATTGGTTAAATGTGCTCGTGGTATTAAGAATTATAGAAGGAAAAGGGATATGGATATGGAGGAAGTAGTACGGAGGGATACAAAAACAAAGTACTGTGATTGCAAATTCCAAATAAAGGTTCTGGAAATCGCTAAATTAGACGGTTGGGTGGTGAATGGGATTGCTGGAGATAGAGGACAGCACTGTCATCAGTTGGCTGTATATCGTCAGGGCTACAGAAAAATGAGCGGACTAAGCCCGGGTTCCAAAAAACTTGTTCGTAAAATGAGTTCAGCTCAAGCTAAGCCTTGTGCTATTTTTGCTGCAATCAAAGAAAAACATCCGAATGATTGCCCGACACAAAGACATATCTATAACTACAGGGAGAAAATCAGGACTGAGAGCTTTGAGGGTCGGGATGTAATCGGTCAGTTTACCGGCTTGCTATAGATAAGGAATACGTACATTGGACGCAAGCGGTGCCGGGCAGCAATGTTGTGACTCACTTATGACACATCCTACATCGATCACACTGTTCAGATCTTATTACTTGTTTGTTGGTATGGACTCAACATATACAAAAATATTTTAATTAAAAAACATATCATAAATTTTTTTAATCTATATACGATGAGAAAGATAAAAACCAAACATATGCCGTCTGTGGGAATCGAACCCACGACCACATGGTTAAAAGCCATGCGCTCTACCAGCTGAGCTAAGACGGCCTGTGAGGAAATTTTATTAAAATTATTTAGATTAAAAATGAAAATTAAGAGATCTTAATTTTTTTTAATCCATATGGTGTTATAATAATAACGGGTAAATTACATACATGGTGTACAACCTTTATCCCAAATCACACTTTGGTGTACAACCAAAATTTTATCACACTAAACCGTACGAACTTCAGGTGACCTCCCACTATAGTGTACAATCGGTTTTTGTGACCGGTCAATGATGGTCAACTATGCCACATCGGTATTTTTTTATTGTAGAATTTAAAAAAAGTGGGACTGACTCTTTATGGAATGACTAATATAGTCTTATTCTTTATAAATTTACTAAAATACCATCATCTTCTTCCTTCAACCCCTCTCTTCCATTTCTCTCTCTACATCTTCTCTCTCTCACTCCTCTCTCTATCATTTCTCTCTCTCCCGTTACATCACATATCCATGATAAACTTTGAATATCAACAATTCAGTTCAACTTTTCCACTTGTTAATCAAAAGAAAAGATATAGATGACAAAATGAAAAAAAAAACACATGCTCAAAATGGAATATCTAATGGTTAGTTAATCAAAAGAGGAATACTTTCAAATTACAATAAATTCCAATTACAGTGACACAGCAGAAAACATAAACTGATTGAATTATAACATTTCGAATTTCAATACTTTAAAGAACCCAGATTAAAAACCTCCCAATCATACCTAAGATGAGCAATCAATGAAAACCCCCAAAATATTGAGCATCAATCATATAAGAACGGCAAAATAGAAACTAGGAGTTTCATTCTTTAATTCAAAATGTTGAATTTTCACAGAGTATTACGCTGGCTAAATAAACCACCAAACAAGGTCTAAATTTCATTTGCACTTCACACTTACAAAAATGGGACTGATTCTCGGAAAGACCAGTGTTGAAACCCTAAATTAAACCCCGAAGGACAAATTCCCGATCGCCGAAAGAAGGAATCACAAGAAGGAATCGCCGGAAGAAGTAAAATTTCTGCAAGAAGAAGAAAAGGCGGAGCGGAGAAGATGATAGATGGGTGACCTGTGTTTTCCATATTCAGGCGAGAGAATATGTTTTTCTTATTTTGTTATTAAAATTAGTGAGTTAACAGATGGGTTGTCTAATTTTAATGTGCTGTAAATTTTCACTACATATAAATGGTAGAGAGAGGAATGAAAGAGAAATGGTAGAGAAAGGAGTGGGAGGGAAGATGTAGAGAGAAAATGGGAGAGAGGGTTTGAAGGAAGAAGATGGGGGTATTTTAGTAAATTTATAAAAAATAAACATATATTAGTCATTCCATAAAGACTGTGTCCCAATTTTTTTAATTCTACAATAAAAAATACTGACGTGGCATAGTAAACCAGCGTTGAGTGGTCACAAAAACCGGTTGTACACTTTAGTGGGAGGTCACCTGAAGTTCGTACGGTTTAGTGTGATAAAATTTTGATTGTACACCAAAATATGATTTGGAGTAAAGGTTGTACACCACGTATGTAATTTACCCGTTATTATTATAACACCATATGGATTAAAAAAAATTAAGATCTTTTAATTTTCATTTTTAATCTAAATATTTTTAATAAAATTTTCTCACATGCCGTCTTAGCTCAGCTAGTAGAGCGCATGACTTTTAACCATGTGGTCGTGGGTTTGATTCTCACAGACGGCGTATGTTTGGTTCTTATCTTTCGCATCGTATATAGATTAAAAAAATTTATGATATGTTTTTTAATTAAAATATTTTTAATAAATTCTTTATAGTGTATATAACATCGGAGTTCTATATTTATTCTCTTAAATTTTTAATTCTCATTTTTTATTTAATATAGTGTATCTTTAAATTTAGATTAAATGTTATTATAAATCTTGATAAATTTTTTATTTTTCATTTTACACGAAATTAAAGTTTTGTAATTATAGAAAAATTAATAAATTAATTACTTAATACGGAAGATATTATAATTATGTGATGAAAAATAAAAAATAAAAAATTTATATGAGAATATAAAACATAAAATAGGAAAATTAAATATTATTATGACATTGAATATGGATTAAAACAAATTATGATATTTTAATTTTCATTTTTAATCAAAATCCTTTTAATAAAATTTAATTAAAAGCTATCTTAACTTAACTGGTAGAGCATATGGGTTTTAACTATGTATTCGTGGATCCAATTATCAGTATGTTTGCTTTTTATCTATTTTTTAAAATAAATAAATTATTATTTTTTAATTTTCATTTTTTATATAATATCTTTAAGTTTATTTGAGTTAAAAAAAGTCATTCTTACAATTTTATTTAGCTTTATTAAAGCTCCGTAATTATATAAATATTAATTATAGGAGGTATGGTTGGGAAGGTCTACCATGTGGATAAAACTACTATAGGAGCCATTAGGGGTAAGTTTGCAAGGGTTTGTGTGGATGTTGATCTTGCGAAACCCTTATTGTCAAAATTCTGTGTTCAAAATAAGGTGTTCTTTATTGAGTATGAAGGCTTATATAACATTTGTTATGATTGTGGCATGTATGGTCATTCTCAGGAGGGATGCCCTAAAAGGGAGAGTGTTGTTAAGGAGATTGTTGAGGATAGTGTGAGAAAAACTATAGGGAGCCAGGGGAATGGAGGGAACTTCGGTCCCTGGATGGTGGCAAAAAGGATTGCTCGTCGTAGAACACAACCTCCAATTGTGCAAAATCGTCCTCCTGATATTAACAGTAAGTTGAAATCCTCTCTATCTAAGCCTATTGCTGTTCCTAGTGTCAAGGAGATGCCTATCCCCAAAGCTAGGGAGGAGGCTGGAATCAGCTCAGCCTTTAGGTCTGGTTCTAGATTTGGGGCCTTGACTATTAAGGAAGTTCAAGAGCCTGACCAGGGAGATAAGCATATGGATCTTAGCATGCCGAGTCTGGAGTCTGTTGAACCTTCTGAGAAGGTGGTTGAATCTGTTAATCCCCTCTTTGTTTCCAAGAATGAAGCCCAGGGGGGAACCCTGGATCTGGCTGCTCGAAGGATGAAGAAGACAAATGAGGTTAGTATTCCTACTCTTAGTGGTGATCCTGGGATTGGGAAATCAATAGGGGTTAATAAACCTAGTTTGAAAAAGCCAAAGGGTAAACAAAAAAGCATCCAGAATTCTTTGGCTTTGACAGAGAAGAGGGGACCTGCGGGTACCTCGGTGAGGCTCTCAGGAGCCCCTAATAAATACCTGGCTTAGGTGGGTTGGTGCGGTCAGTTTTCCTCCTTTCGATGGATTTGTTGTGTTGGAATGTTAGGGGTGCGGCTAGCAAGGCTACCCGTATCCATATTAATGATCTTATTAAACAGTTTAATCCTTCTTGTTTTGCTTTATTGGAAACTAAGATTAGTGGAGATAAAGCAGATGAGGTGGTTAAAAAGTTTAAGAACTGGAACTGTGTTAGATCGGAGGCAACTGCTCGGGCTGGTGGGATTTGGCTTTTCTGGAGGCCAGATCGGATTCATTTTGATATTATTAGTATGGATAAGCAGTTTATTCACTGTAAAGTGAGTATCTCCGGTAATGCGCCTTTTTTTATTACCCTTGTGTATGCTGACCCTATCTTAGCTAATCGAAAACGGCTTTGGGAGGTTCTCTTTTCTATGAGTGTTAGCATTTCTGAGCCCTAATTTATAGCGGGTGACTTTAATGATATCGCCTTTATGAGTGATCAGAGAGGGGGTTCCAATCATTATGTTAATCGCTGCCTTCACCACAAGAATAGTATGGATTTATGTGGGCTTTCCGATCTGGGGGCTTCTGGTCATAGATTCACTTGGAAACGTAACAATACATTTGTTCGTTTGGATAAGGTCTACGCTAATGTTTTAGCTCAGACTTCTTTCCCTGAGAGTTCTGTGTTAAATCTCCCGTTCCGTCATTCGGATCATTGTCCTATTTTGTTTAGACTTTTGAGAGGTAACCGTCCTAGGGGAAAGAGACCGTTCCGGTATCAGTTGACTTGGGAGTCCCATCCTAAGTTCAAAGAGTTCGTTCAAGAGAATTGGAAACCTCATTCGAATGTCCTGCAAGCTGTAGAAGGGTTCAGGAATAATGTGTTGGGGTGGAATAGAAATGTCTTTGGGCATATTATTAGAAGGAAGAATAAGTTATTAAATAGGATGGAGGGCATTCAGCGTAGGTTGGAGGTGAGGTTTGATCACAGCTTGGATGGCCTCCTCAGAACCCTTCAGAAGGAGCTGGAAGCTTTGCTCAGGCAAGAGGAGCTTCTCTGGTTTCAGAAATCTAGGAAGTCCTGGATTAGAGATGGGGATCGTAATACCAGGTACTTCCATCTTTCTACCATGATCAGAAGGCAGAGGAATAGAATTGAGGCCATTAAGGATTCTAATGGTGATTGGGTGTATGAAGATGAGGTGATTCAGAATTTGGCCCTGGAGTTCTATAAGGATCTGTTCAAAGAGGAACCTGTCCAGCTGGAGAGGGCTCACTCTGTTGCTACCTTTCCTCTGTTCAGTGAGGAAAGCAGTCAGGATGCCTTTCAACCTATATCCCGAAAAGAGATAGACCAAGCCATCTTCAGCATTGGGGCGTCTAAAGCTCCTGGGATTGATGGTCTGCCTGCTGGCTTTTACCATAAGCATTGGGGTGTTGTGAAGGAGGGTATCTATAATTTTATCATAGGTGTGTTTAATGGTTCTAATGATATAGAGCTGGTAAATAGAACCCTCATGGTTCTAATTCCTAAAATTGATAAGCCTTCTTCATTTTTGCATATGAGACCTATCAGTCTTTGTAATGTTCTTTATAAGACGGTTACAAAGATTGTGGCTAATAGGATCCGGGGCATTCTTCCGGCGATCATTTGTTAGAATCAGGGTAGTTTTGTGCCTGGTAGACAAATGATGGATAATGTGGTGATTGCCCAAGAGATGGTCCACACGATGAAGATTAGGAAGGGGAAGAAAGGCATTGTGGCTCTGAAGCTGGATTTGGAGAAGGCCTATGATCGCATCAACTGGAATTTCCTGATGGAGAGTCTGGAGAGAGCTAGGATCCCGGACAGCTGGAGAAGGTTAATTAAGGTATGTATATCTTCTCATGTGTTTCAAGTTATGGTTAATGGGGATATGTTGGAGGAGTTCTCCCCGGGCCGGGGAATCCGTCAGGGTGATCCTATGAGTCCCTTCCTTTTCGTTATTGCTATGGAGAGGTTATCTCACCTAATTCAAGATGCAATTGATAATGGGAGTTTCCACCCGGTGGCTATCAATAGCTTCTGTCCCCAGGTGACTCACTTATTCTTTGCAGATGATGTCCTTATCTTTCTGGAAGGTAATGAGGAGCAGTTGAGTGTCATTATGGATATTCTTGATTGTTTTTGTTCGGCCTCTGGACAGAAACTTAATATCCAGAAATCTAGGATGATGTGCTCTAAGAATATGAATCTGAGAGTTTGTAAAAGATTAAGTGATCTTTCAGGTATTCCTCTTACTGATTCTCTTGGGAAGTATCTGGGTATTCCCCTCCACAGTGAGAGAGTGTCAAAAGTTTCCTTTAAAGATACTTTGGATAAAGCCAATACGAAGTGTGCCACGTGGAAAGCCAAGACTTTTTCTCTCGCTGGCCGCCTCACGTTAATTCAATCAGTTAATTGTGCAGCTCCCAATCACATTATGCAGGCTTGTCAGCTTCCGGATCCTGTGCTTAATGATCTTGATAAGATTAACCGTAGGTTCCTGTGGGGGGAAGCTGCGGAGGGAAGAAAGATCCATCTAGTGCCTTGGAGTGAGGTTTGTCAGCCGAAAGATTCTGGTGGTCTGGGCATTAGGAAAGCTAAGGACAATAATAAAGTTTTATTAATGAAACTCCTTTGGCGTATGTGGCAATGCCCCTCCTCTCTTTGGGTTCGCCTTCTTTGTGGTAAGTATCGGAAAGACAAAATCTTCGAGGGCCCAAAGGAGAGGGTTGTCAATTGCTCCTTCCTCTGGAAAGGGCTTAGCGCCGTGTTTGCAGAGTTCTGCTTGGGGGTTGGTCTGGAGGTGGGTAATGGTAAGACCATTAGTTTCTGGTTTGACACCTGGATTGGGGATAAACCGTTAGTAGATGTGTGTACTTCCCCCCCCCCCCCCCCGCCTAGTGATATCCGTAACTGGAGGATTACCGATGTGGTGGACTCTAAGGGGGACTGGATCTGGTCAAAATTTGATACCTTCTTTAGCCTGGAGACTCTCCTTAGAATTCGGGGAGTGAAGGTTAGTAATCAAGAGGAAGACATGGATAGGCATTGCTGGGCGCTGACTAATAATGGAGTTTATTCTTGCAAATCTGCCTTTGAAGCTTTTACCCTCAACAGGTCCGATCCTCCCTCGGATGTTTGGAAATCCATTTGGGCCCTCAAAGTCCCTTACCGTATTAGGAGTTTCCTGTGGCTGGGAGTTAAGGACAGGTTGCTTACTAATTCGGATAGGCATAGACGGCATTTGGCGGACTCAGGAGCTTGCAGTAGATGCAGAGGCCATGTTGAAACTTTGTGCCATGCTCTTAGGGATTGCTCTAAAAGTAAAGAGGTTTGGAAGAAAATTCTCCCACACCATATTCTCTATTCCTTCATGGCCCATTCTGTGAATGACTGGTTCTCTGATGGTATTAGTGGAAAATTACTGTCTTACATGGAGCATGGTGACATTTTCTTTGCTATTATCTGTCACCAAATTTGGAAGTGGAGAAACGAGGAGATTTTTGGTAATAAAACTGTGTTTATTCAAAACTTAGCCAAGTTCTTCTCGAAAAAACTCTCCTCTATTATTGAGAGTTTCAAAGGAGAGTCCCTTGCCAGGTCTACCCAGATTAGTGATGTCCATCTCGTGGGATGGAGCAGGCCGAGAGAGGGGTTTGTGAAGTTGAATACAGATGGCTCCTGCCTCATCAATGGTAAGATTGCTGCCGGAGGTGTTCTTAGAGATGCGGGGGGCGCCTGGCTTTCTGGGTTCACCCAGAATTTGGGGTTGGGATCTTCCTTCTCAGCGGAGCTCTAGGGTATTCTATCTGGTATCAAGCTTGCTAAAAGGCTGGGCGTTAAAAGGCTTTCTGTGGATTCTGATAACATGGAGGCCATCAAAATGATTTCTGATAATCATGCTATTGGTCTTAATAGCCGCAACCTTATCAAAGCTATTAAAAGGCTTTGCTCTTCCTTTGAGATCTTAGAGTTCAGTTATATTTTCAGAGAGCAGAACCGAGTTGCGGATCGCTTGGCTGCGACAGGCCATGAGGGGATGTTAGGTGTTACTACCCTTTCTGACCCCCCTATCTTTCTCTCTTCTCTTCTTTTAGAGGATAGGATTGGGGTTAGCTTCCCTAGGCTAATCCCAGGATAGTTGTTTTTTGTTTGTTTTTTCCTTTCCTGTTTCTACCAAAAAAAAAAAGATTATGATTATGTGATGAAAAAATAGAAAATAAAAAATTTATGTGATAATATATAACATAAAAATGGGAAAAGTAAATATTATTATTACATCGCATATGGATTTAAAAAAATTCATTTTTCAATTTTCATTTTTCTCAAAATAGTTTTAATAAAATTTTCTCATAAGCCGTCTTAGCTCAGCTGGTAGAGCGCATGGCTTTTAACCATGTGGTCGTGGGTTCGATTCCCACAGACGGCGTATATTTGTTGTTTTTATCTTTTTTAATATTATACATTATTATTCCTTAATTCACTTGTCAAGGATCTTAGTATGAGGGAAGTCTTAGTTGGATAAAAAATCGTGGCCTCAACGATGTCATTATCGAAACAGCCTCACAACTTCTAATAAATGTTTTACATTGTCAAGATGTGTCTGTTTCTAGTTTTGGTGTGATTGTATCTTATTGTAAATCCATATTATTGGATCTTGAGAATAGTAATGTATCTTTTATCAAGCGGTCTACAATCAATGTTGTCGATGTGTTAATCAAAGCGACTTGTTCTATGTCAAATTGGTTTGCGAACAATGTTAAAAAAATCGGGGTTGCGCTTAACAATAGTGAAGGTCATTTCTGTAGTGCATTTTCTAAGTTTCTCCTAGGCAATTATCAAGTCGGAGATGGAGAACCAGTGGGTATAAAGGAAGCGCTGAGTTGGTTAAAAAATAAAGGTTTGAGAAGATGTGTGATTGAATTAGATGCTGCTATGGTCGTTAATCTTAAGGAATGACCTTTTAGGTATGCTTATAGTTTTATATTAGAAGAATGCAAATCTCTGTTAAGTTCTTTAAATGACGTTAATGTCAATTTTGTTAGTCGTTCTGCAAATAGTGTAGCTCATGAGCTTGCTTGGGCTGTCTACTCTATGTCAGGAATGAGGGAATGGTCCTTAAGGCTTCCTGATTTTATTTGTTCTATATTATATTATGACTTTCATTAATAAAATTTTCTTTTTGTTTTAAAAAAAAATGGCATTTGTTTAAAACAACAAATAGGATAGTAACATATGTTAAATTAAATTAAATTAAAATAAAATATATTAAAAGTTAATTTGTAATAGTAGGTCATCACTTAATAAAAAGAAAATTAAAGTGACACAATGCAAAATACAATTTTATACAATAAACAATTTTATGTAAATTGGCACTATTTTATATAAAATATATAAATTCTTTACAAATTCCCGTAAAATTTGTATACATTTATGTAAAGTAATTATTTTTCATTAAAATATTAATAAAAAATAATTTTATTAATACAATTAATTTATATTTTATTTATAAATTTAGTAAATTATGTTTAACACTAAATGATTTTCATAAAACTCAAATGTTTTATGTGCAAAACTATTTTTTTAGACACTAGTTTTTTTTTTTTAAATAAAGACTTTACGTAAATTATGTCTATCAGTAGAGGATTTATGTAAAGTTTAAAGATTTTACGTAAAAATATATTTTCACAAATTTGGTCGGTCTTTTTTGTAAAATAATAACTTTACGTACATTAAGTCTCACTTTATATAATTTATTTCAAAAAATAAAAAATTTACGTAAAGTTCAAAGGTTTTACATAAAACTCGATTTTTCAAAAATTTGGTGGGTTTTTTTTAGTTTTTTTTATGTAAATTAAGTCTAAAAATAAAATATTTACGGGTAAATTACACCCATGGCCACTGAACTATACCCTTCTTCTCGGTATGGTCATCGAACTTCACACTTTGTTACACCGGTGGTCACTGTCACCGTTGACCATCAATTTTCTACCATTGACCCATAATATGGCCGGATGTTCTCGCCCTTCCCCTTTCTTAATAATTTGCTATCCATTTTACCCATTTTACCCTTATATATATATATATATATATATATATATATATATATATATATATATATATATATATTTGGTTCCCTCTCTTCTATTTCCAACCCCTCACTTTGGCGTACACACACACACTCTCTCTCTCTCTCTCTCACTAGTTCTCTATTTCCATCTCTGGGTTCTGTCTAGGTTATACCTGGGTTCCATCTCATTCCATCGTTGGGTTCTTTTTCTCTTTCACTCACCATGGCTTCCATGTCACAATCGACTTCATCCAATTTCAGAAGGTGCGTATGCGATTGTGGGTTAGATTCTCCGTTAAAAACTTCATGGAGTGAATCAAAACCTGGCAGGAGATACTTCAATTGCAGGAACTATGGGGTAAGTAATTGGGGTTTGAGCGTCATATGGGTTGTTTTTTTATTTAGGGGTTTTGGTCGAAATTAGGGGTTTTAACTTACTAGTGTTTGACCTTGCAATATTGCAGCAACGGAATGCATGCAAATTTGTTGTTTGGTTTGATCAGCCGATGCAACCTTGAGCAAAATGTGTTATTCTTGGTCTTTTAAGGAAGCTTGGTAGGATCGAAAATGAACAGAGGGAAAAAGAAAGAGAACAGAGGGAGAAAGAACGAGGAACAACTGGTGAAGGATGCATTAAGCGCTGGAAATTTGGTGTTGTAATTTTTGTGTTTGCACTAGTTATTGTATATGGGTTTATCAAAATGTAATGTGTCATTGGTATCTTGGGGTATTGGAATGAATTTGTCTCTTTGTTGTTGAAATATGCATTTAATGAAATTGTATCTTTTTTTTTGCTGAAATATGCATTCAATGAAATTGTATCTTTTATTTTGTTGAAATATTCATTCAATTCCAGTTGGGACCTATAAATAATTTTCCAAATTTGGTACCTGAACAATATTTAATTATACTGTCATTGGTACCTAAACTTATGGTTGATTGGTTGATGCTCATTCATTTGGTTGATGCCTGTAATTACACTGTAGATGGTACCTAAACATGGCACGCTGATCACTGCATTATGTTCACTAATCAACCAAAAAAACTGCTTATAAGTGCTTATTGTCGTCCATATAAGTGCTTATTATGTTTGTAAAAAAAACTATTTATGGTATATGATTATTTTGTGTCCAGCTGACAGAGAACAAATCAATGAAAGTTATGATGCCTGTAATTACACAGTAATTGGTAACTAGAAATAAAGATATACTATAATTGGTACCAAAAAAACTTTATCAACAATTCTGTTTGAAACAAAAATGCATCAACACAAACAATTGTACCTAAAAAAAGTGCAGAAGCACATTTGTTTTAAACAAAAAAGTGCATAAGCACAAACAAGTGTACCCAAATAAGTGCAGCAACACATACAAGTTTACCAAAAAAACTGTTTCAGCATATTAGGACAAAAAAAGTGCAGTGGCACAAAGGTCGAGATAATCACATGCCTAAAACCAACTCCAAAAATTACACAAAATATACACTCATTCCCAATATGCACATCTAAATTCTAAAACGAAATTATCTCCACGGTTGAGATGTAGTGACACTGCTTCCTTGGGCAGTTGTAGATGTAGAACCTCTTCTACCCCGTCCTCTTCCACGAGATCCATGTCCCCTATTTTGAGTTGTGGTTGCATTGCTTTCTTGTGTAGTATTGACGTTGATATGGCTTCTATGAGTAGCATTTACATTGATCTGACATCCTTGTGCAAGATTGACATTGATTTGGCTTCCTTGAGCAGCATGTACATTGCTCTGGCTAGAACCCTGCCAAACAGTTGAAACGAATTAAAATAACAACACAAGTGAAACTGCTCATTATATGGATCATTAAAATAACAACACAATCAATAAAATCACTAGCATGGATATAACTTGCTTGACAACACAATCAATAAAATAACAACACAATCAATAAAATAACTTGCTTGAGCCACTAAAGATTATAATCAATAAAATGACAACATGGCTATAATTTGTAACCATATAATAAACATTACAGTCTTTGAATATTTCATCAACGTGTATAATTTGTAACCATATGATAAACAATACAATGAATAAACAAACCATCACTCAAAATTAAAAAACCATCACTCAATAAACATTGTTTTTCTTATTTCAGTTATGGATGTTGAGATGCACATGTTCGGCTTCGTTCTTTCATCAATACTGGAGAATGTGAAATATGGTATTTTCCCTACCTGAATTCCTTATAATTCTTGCATTTTCTTAGTGTAGGTAACTTTCAGCCATCATGTTTGATTTTTTTCGAGTTAGATGTCTTTCTCTATACAGCATGATTTATCACCTATTTAATCATTAATTTGTATATGTAACCTTGTTTGAGACTAGATACATGCTTCAAATTGAAAAAGATCATTATTCTATTTAAGTTTGTCTAGTGTTGCAATATTTTGCCTCTAGGTATGCATATTTCTCAGGCTAACTAAATAATTGAATAGCATCACAAGTGACTAAATAATTGAATAGCAGCACAAGTGACTAACTAACAACACAAGTGATTAAATAATTGAAACCAGAATTGAACTTACATCCATCATCCATCTGACAGTTGTTGGTCCAACAAGAGTATGTGTGGTATTTCCCTGTGATGATGTTGATGCCTTACAACTCCTTCTATTATGATTTTTACCTCCACACTTGCTGCATGACATGTAGACCATGATTTTCCTACTCATTCTTCTCTTCGATCCAGCTAATTCAATCTCTTCTACTTCCTTTCTCCTTGCTCTTTTCTTTCGACCTCTTTTTGTCTTTACCATAGACATAGGTATGACTTCTGGATGACCTTCTACCATCGGCCACTAATAGCCTCCAAATAATGCTGGACAATCCAATGTTGAGTTAGGTGGAAGTTCTTATGCACCTTTGTGCTCGGAATTCGCAGACTTGATTTGGAAGGTTTGATTTGATTTATCCTTATTATCCACTCTAGAAGCACATACCCTCCACGTACAGTTTGTGTTCTTGTATAATGCACAAATTATGTCCTTCTCCATTGGGATTGAACCATATTTTCCACCTACAATAACCATTTATATTGTGTCATTAAAGATACATGTACACTATAAGAATTAAACATAGAGAACATAACATGTAATTCAACTGACCTATTATTGATTCCATGGTTTTTGCAAGCTTCCGTGAACTGCCTACTATTATAAAAAAACATTCCAATTCGAAAATGTGGATTTTGTATGTCATTAACACTAAATTATGGGAATCGTTCATGGTTCTCATCATCTGAATCCCTATCCGTATATGACTCATCTTCATCCTCATACTCAGACTCATTGTCATCAATTTCAAAGTTCATGGATGAGTCCATACCAGTAGACCTAAGAATTGATCCAATTCCCCTATGTATTCCCAATGGGTTTCCACTTTCTGCATTTCTCATCCCTTCAATTAAATCTTCATCACCATCTTGTAAGGGATAATCCTCATCAATGAATTCGCTTGTGTCCTCATTATGTTGAACTTGATAAGCTACTGGCTTAGTTTCACATTCTGCATTTGACACTTCCACATTTGGTGCACTTGACACTTCCACATTTGGTGCTCTTGACATCTCCACGTTTGAGATCACTGACTCATCTAGTGTAGCCAAATAGTTATCAAACCACTCATTCATATCAAACAATGGTGCAATTGGTTCAACATTACCCTCAGTCTTCTCAATTGCTTGAGGTTTAGTTACAAGCACATGTTCAGTTGCAGCAAGTACTCCATGTTCAGTTGCAGCAGGTACTTCATGTTCAGAAACTTCAGCTTCAGTTGCTTCAAGTCCAGATACTTCATATTAATTGCAGCAAGTACTTCATGTTCCGACACTTCAGGTTCAGTTGATTTAAGTCCAGATACTCCATGTTCACTTGCAGCCGGTACTTCTAATTCAGTTGCAGCAGGTACTTCATGTTCAGTTGCAGCATGTACTTCATATTCAGACACTTCAGTTTCAATTGATTCAAGTCCAGATACTTTATGTTCAATTGCTTCATGATCATTTGGCCATTCATCATGCATATTTGCTTGATCTTCATGTCATCCTAACAATAAATGGCCTATAGTACCATTTGTGCCTTCAGGCTTACATCGCTTACACGATCTCAGAACATGTACATTCTCCTCTTTAATCTCCTCTATTACGACTATACTGCAAACTTCATATGCCTGCTATAGCAGAAGTATCTCCCTTTTAATCTCTTGGATGCTCACCTTCTTCACATACAAGTTTATGATTTCATCACTCGCACCCACAATAGCCATATTATATACATCGACATAATTTCCTAAAATCTTTAGGTCTTTCAGACTGTAGACTTGATGATGACTCTTCCAATAGTACCTTAAAGTTCCTTGACAGTCGATTGCTTTCAGCCTATTGTTAATTGCTACCAAGGACAATGTGTCCCAATGAGCGTCAGACCACACATACTTCTTGCCCTCTAAATAATTGTATTCACCAAGATAACCATCGTACTGTATGTCGATATCAAAATATCCATCCTCTGGATCTGCATACATAGGCATATATCACAACAACTATCACCACAACTAATCTATCAACACAACTATCAATATTCAATATAAACAAACACAGGAACACGATTGCTTTTTCATATTCAATACATATGCAAAAATATGGTTTGAAATTTTGAGTGGGTACAGCCTCCATTCGACATATAACCATAAAACTCCTATCTTTTTTTCATACAATGAAATGTCACTAATAACAAATGAAAATGTTGGCAATGCAATACTGACTGGTCTCGATATACAGTACGAAAATGGAAATGAAAATAATATTATAAACAAACACATGAACACGATTGCTTCAGTACAAAAACCTTCAAATGAAAATGAACTCTTGAGAATTTTTCGAAAATGGATCATTAAAATAATATTATAAACAAACATAGGAACACGATGGCTTCAGTACAAAACTCAATATTCAGTACAAAACTCTTGACAATTTGTACAGACTCATATTTAGTACAAAACTCAATATCTTGTGAATCAATGTCCATAGTTTTTAAGAGACGTATAAGAGAATCACTTACAATCCATATCTTGCGCAATGTCCGATCAAACGATAGAAAAAAATCAAACGATAGAGAATCACTTACAATCCATAATATTTAACTTAAAATTTTAAGTTAAATATTTTGACTTAACAAAATAAGTGATATGTAGCTTAATTGAATAATTTAAGTGGTTAATAAAAAAACCATTATCAAACACACTTAAACTAAATATAAGTGCTTAATCTATTAATTTAAGTGATTTTTATTGTTATCAAACAGGGCCTAAGTCTCACTTTATATATAAAAAAAAGTCTCATTTTAAATAAATTATGTTTAAAAATAAAGGATTTACATAAAGTACAAAAGTTTTACGTAAAACTCTATTTTATTTAATATAATAGATTTAAATTAACATTAAATATTAGTATGAATCTTGATAAGTTTTTCAAAAAATTATAGTTTTTATTTTATTCATAAAGTTTATTAGAGAAAAAAAGTTCGCTCTTACAATTTTATATAGCTCTATTTCTAATATGATCATTTTAAAAATATTTTTAATATTTTTTTAATGAAATAACTTCTATTTCACAAAATTAAAGCTTTGTAATTAATAAATTAATTACTTAATATTGAAGAGAGTATGATTATATGACGGAAAAAATAGAAAATGGAAAATTTATGTGATAATATAGAACGTAAAATAGGAAAAGTAAATATTATTATTATAACATCGCATATTGATTAAAAAAATTTGGTGAGGATTTTTCTTTCTTCTTTAATGTAAAGGCATTGTGCGCAAATTTTTGAAAAAAAAATTATGATTTTTTAATTTTTATTTTTTCTCAAAATAGTTTTAATATAATTGTTTCACTAGCTGTCTTAGCTCAGCTGGTAGAGCGCATGGCTTTTAACCATGTGATCGTGGGTTCGATTCCCACAGACAGCGTATGTCTACGATTTACCCTTTTCAACATTATTTTATTTATTTTGTCTAAGATTTTTTAACATTATTTTATTTATTTTGTCTAAGATAAATACATTATTATTTTTTAATTCTCATTCTTTTTATTTAATACAATACTTTTCAATTTACATTAAATATTATTGCGAATCTTTACAATTTTTTCCAAAAATTATATTTTTGAGTTTATTCATAAAGATGATGAAAGATAAAAAGTTCACACTTACAATTTTATACAACTCCAGTTGTAACTTGATAGCTCTTAAAATATTATTCATTTAGTTTTTTAACAAAACAACTTCTATCTCTTAAAATTAAAGTTCTGTAATTATATAAAATTTAATAATAATAATAAAACATAATTTATAATTGAAATAAACTTCATTGTAAGTTTAATATTTCAATACCTCTTTAATATTTTATTCAATATATCTCAAAGTTCGATGAACAACTATTGTGTGAAACTTTATATCTATTTGTACCAAAATGCATAAAAATAAAAAATACAATCTATACTGGTTAGATAAACTCAAACTAAAAAAATGAGTGGATTTCAACAGGTCCCGAATTAGAAAAATTAATCTAACTTCAATTAAAACTAACAACTGAGTTTATATAAAACCGAAAATCTAAATTTTAGTTAGAGTTGACAATCAAAACAATAACACCTAGCAACATATACTAAAAAAAGAATGCAAATATACAAAATCTTTATTTTAATCATTTTGAAAAAAATAAAATAAAAAAGAAAACATGGATAAGGTAGCGAGATGTATGAAACCTGTGTAACGACATAAATGAAATTTCATCTCTGAAAGATGAAACTATAACAATTATTGTTTAATAAAAATAAAAGAAGCTTGGTGACGAATGGTGGAGCGGAGCTTCGATGGAATGACGGAACAACCGAACAAGCTCTCGAGGTGGAGAGTTTAGCTACAAAAACTGAATCTATGCTACAACAATAATCAAAACAAGTATAGTTTGCTCTCTAGTGTGTAATTGTTTCTTCTTGGTGTCAAATGAATTTCAAGAGCTTCGTATTTATAGACATCAAGCAAGGGCAATGTTGTAATTTCACAAAATACAAGTATGGAGCAACATTATTTGGTGCAGAAATCCCATGATACGCCCCGCGTAAGGTGGTCTACGCCCCGCGTAAATGCCCATTCCGTCAGAAATCTCCTGCATGTGGACCAATTCCGTGTCTTGTTGTCTCAAGCACGCCCTGCGTAGCTAACGTACGCCCCGCGTGTTTGAGTCTCTGAAGTTTTATTGATTGAATGGGAGCTTTTACGCCGTGCATAGCTGAAGTACGCCCTGCGTAAAAGAGTCTCTGAGTTATTATCATTGAGGAATTGCCTGGTACGCCTCGCGTGTATGGTTATACGCCCCGCGTACGAAGAGTTGACTCAGGGAGACAGTGCAGTCTGACTTTCAGGATTAGGCCAATCATTTCCGATATGTGTCATACGCCCCGCGTAGGGTGGCATACGCCCCGCGTATGCTGAGTCAATTCCACATGACGCCTGCGGATAAGGCAATTATTGCTGACAACATGTTTCACGCCCCGCGTAAACACAATTAAGAACAAAATAACTATAACGTATATGGTGAAGCTCTTAGCCTAGTGGTTGAGAACTTACCTATGACTGGGGAGGTCATGTGTTCGCCTCATATTCGGTGAGACATATATTTTTCTTTCTTCTTTAACGTAAGCGCGTCGTGTGCAATTTAAAAAAAATAAATAAATAAAATAATGAGATGGCACTAACAGTGCAACACCTCAGCCTCCACCCCACCTGCCACCTCAACTAAAAATTATCAAGTCAAATATTTTAGCGACAAAATGTTATACAGAAGTTTATACAACGAAATTTTACGTACTAACCTTTCCAAATTTTGTCGTTTAAAAAAGACCTACCTTTACTGAGGAAAATCCTCCCTTATTAAAGGTCTAGATTTACTTTAACAGGGACAGACAAAACAAATTAAAAGTTTTAACATTTTTCAATATTCTCCTTGTTTTATACTACATAAATGTTTGACATGAAATAGAATCAGAAACCAAAAGTTGAAAATTCACATTTCTCCTCTACTTATTATCAAAATGATCTCGAAAACACAACTTAGATTTACAAAAAAAAAAAAACATCAACAACAATTAATATAAACTTTTCACCTCTTTCTGGATAAGAGTCTGAAAAAAATTTCTTCCACAAGTATTATTCAAGTCTCTAAACTTAATAGGTATAGCTCTTCACAAACATTCCTTTTTAGCTTCCTCGCTTTCACTGTCAGCATAATACCTTCCAAGCTGGGCTAAGTAAAAGCGACTTCTGTGCAGCTTCAATCTTCTCAAGATTTCCTTGCCATGTTTTAAGCATAGTGTTTTGCAATGCACATGAGAAAGACACATGCCACAGGTTGGGGCTTTGGTTCATTGCATTGAGGTTCAGGGTTGCTTCCACTTCAAATTGTCCACCCAACAAAAACTGCAAGGCGAAAACCAGCTGCATCTGTTGTTATTAAAACAGTACTACTGGGAAATTTAATGACACTCGTTAGAAAGAGATAAACATACACTTTTATCTTTTTTTATAAAGAACAAAAAAACAGGAAAGTTCAGATGCAATTAAAACTGAGAAGTCATTCCAAAATGGTGCCTTACAGATTCTATGGAGATGAAAAAAAATTGAAGAGTGCTTCATAGTTACCAGAACCAACAATTACTAAATCACCATACATTAAAAATCCATAAATGATCTCCTACTAAATCCCCAAGCCTC
Source organism: Euphorbia lathyris (assembly GCF_963576675.1). Lineage (NCBI taxonomy): Eukaryota > Viridiplantae > Streptophyta > Magnoliopsida > Malpighiales > Euphorbiaceae > Euphorbia > Euphorbia lathyris. The sequence goes on from NC_088914.1 coordinate 29,147,749, forward strand.
AACGAGAAACCTAAGTCCTCCTAATATAGGAAGAACCCTCCTCACTTCACTCAAAATTTCCAACAAGTCCTTTTCCAGGAAAGAGTTTAACATACATACCTACTATATAATCTTCAAACCCACCAGGAAAGGAAAGAGTTTAAGATATACTAATTCATTTTTTTTGAGAAAAGATAATAAAAGGAAAACAAAACAATTTATAGTTTTCCCAACAACAATTAAAATAATAATCTAATTCTTCACAAATTTAGACGAAATTACCTTATCTTCTTCCATATCTCCAAATTATCTCCCAACTTCATGTCCGGTGCATTGGAAAACTTTTCTAGCTAAAGCAGCAGCCTGAAACAACAGCAACACTGAAATTACTGATCATATGGATAGAAGAAAAAAACTCAAACCAATAAAAAATGAAAGATATAACAATTCAATAACCAAATATCAATTGCTAGATCATTTACTAATAATACCACTTACAGGAAACAAAAATCATATTCCACTATTAGCAAAATTAAAAGTAAAAGATCTCACCTTTAAATCTTTAGCAAAATTTCCCAAAATTGGCAAAAACCGAAAACTCAAAGAAACAAGATATGAAGCAACTTTTTTGTTTTTCAGAACCAATACCACTTATAAGCATACAACCAAATATCATCTAATTGACATAACTTTGAACAGAAAATACCATAAAAATGGCCAAATCTGAATTTGCAGAAAATAAGTGTTTATTGAGTAGTAGATAGTTACCATCGCACTCAACACCATTTCTAATCCAACACTCAAAATTTCCAACAAGTCAAGCATGTCCCTTTCCATTTCTAACCCAACTGAAACTCCAAATCTATCTCATTTTATCTATATAATCTACATTATATATTGGGATAAGGTATCAAAACAGGCCTAAGGTTTTTGGGGAAGTACCAATTTAGGCTCAACGGTCAAAATAGCACCAATATAGGCATAACGTTTATAACATAATATCAATTTAGGCTTAATATTTACAATTTAGGCCTCACGTACAAAATAGCACCAATGTATGCTTAACGTTTACAAAATAATACGAATTTAAGCTTAACGTTTACAAAATATATACAATTTAAGCTAAACGTCACAATTAAATTAACCATATTATATTCTTTTCCTATTAACTTTATATGTTATCTTTTTATTTAGTTCTATTTTCTTATTTATTATAATACAATTAATTAGTATTCTTGCCCATTAAAACATTATATTTGTTTTTCATCAACCATTCCATGTCCGTGTTCGAAATATTGTGGATATTCAATTACTTTTAGTTTGCATATATTGCATGAGCAATGAAATTTAGTAGTCATGAAATTATTGATGAAAAACAAATATAAGATTTTCCTTTTAAAAAAAAAACAAAAAACAAATATAAGATCTTTAATGGGCAAGAATACTAATTAATTGTATTATAATAAATAAGAATATAGAACCAAATAAAAAGATAACATATAAAGTTAATAGGGAAAGAATATAACATGATTAATTTAATTATGACGTTTAGCTTAAATTGTATAAATTATGTAAACGTTAAGCTTAAATTCGTATTATTTTGTAAACGTTAAGCCTATATTGGTGCTATTTTGTATGTGAGGCCTAAATTGATGCTATATTGTAAATGTTAAGCCTAAATTGATTATGTTGTAAACGTTAAGCCTATATTGATGCTATTTTAAACGTTGAGCCTAAATTGGTACTTTCCCAAAAACCTTGCCAGTTGTTTTCCTCGTTTCCTAGAGAAGAAAGCATCGTCTTTCATGGTCGAAAGCGCCGTTGTTCTCCTCTGTCATTTCCCAGCTGCCTTGGTTCTTCATCTAGGAAAGTGAAAGGTCATTTTGGCTTTCAACAGATTCAAGGGATAAATTAGGGTTTGGATAATTCTATGGTTTAAATAATTTAATATTCATTTCCACATAATCCATATTTTATCAGTTTTATCAGTAGTGTGTGACTAGACTTACAGTGTCATATCAAATGAGCATACCATTTAGATTATGACATTTTTGCTATAATTTGAAAAGTTTAAGGATACATTTGTGTGTTTATTTGATATAGGGGCAAATTTGTTTAAATGTGAAAACACACGGACAAATATGTGTATTAACCCAAATATTTAGTCATAATATTATATCCTTGTATATTTTTAAATATCACCATTAACATATGTAAATAGTAAAATTACTTGTGACTCGAAAATACGATATAAAATCAATATTAACCCGATTAGGTTGAGAGGCATGAATTTTTTTAGGTTGAATTAGTGTTTACTCATTTGACATTAACCCAATATAATTGACACGACACGAGACAAACATAACACTAACGTGACATTTGTCATCCACCCCTAAAACTTATAGCAAAATAGAATTATTAACTTATAGCAGAACAGAATTGTCTAGTAATAAGGTCATCAATGTCCAAAAATAAGGGAGCAATAATAAAAAATATATAATAATTTTTTTCTCTCTAAAAAAATAAGGGGGCATTGCCTTCATTCCTCATGGTGTGGCTTAGCCTATGAGAACAACCAATCAATCTACTGATAGTTAAAGACTAATAATACGCAAATGACTGAAGTGTGTACAACACATGCCCATCTTATCATGTGTTTAAATTTCTTTAATAAATGGGGTTGCCACTTGCTAGGATTCAACTCGACCACTCTAATATGCTCTCTAGTACCATTTCAAAGAACCAATTGAACTAAAAACTTAAGTTGATAGTTAAAAATCAATAATAGCTTCTATTACAATTTCTGATAGTCAAAATATAAAAGAATTGAATTCTCTCACTTAACTTTCTTTCCAAACATGAAATTTAAAAGAATGAATTGAATTAAATTTCTTTTGAATTAAGGGTTCAATCAATCACACTTTCAATGAAGCAGCTTTTGATTCTTTGATTGAACATATTCAAATATTCAAATTAGTACCTAAGCATGTAAGGAGGCAACTGACAAAATATTAAACATTTTGAGCTAAATCATTCTTTTTTGCATCAACGGCTGATACTTACATTTTTTAATGGAGAATCACAAAATGCATATAAAATTCTAAGTTTAGTTTGCTAACCTGTTTCAGTTATAGCATTCAGTAAACCAAATGATGAATGCAATTTTGTATTCCCCACAGCAGAACCTTGTTCCTGAGATTCAAGCATCTGAAAAGCTTCATCAATTTTCCGCCCAATAAGATAATTAATTGCTAAGAAGCTACGTTGCACGAAATGGAAACCAAAACGGAAATTGACACGGGAATGGACGCTGGGAAACGTTGTTTCTATAAAAATATAGGGTAAATTACATATGTGGTGTACAACCTTTACCCCAAATCACACTTTGGTGTACAATCAAAATTTTGTCACACTAAAGCGTATGAACTTCAAGTGACCTCCCACTAAAGTGTACAGCCGGTTTTTATGACCGGTCAACGCTGGTCAACTATACCACATCAGCATTTTTCATTGTAGAATTAAAAAAAGTGGGACCCACTCTTTATAGAATGACTAATATAGCCCTATTTCTTATAAAATTACTAAAATACCATCATCTTCTTCCTTCAACCCCTCTCTTCCATTTCTCTCTCTACCATTTCTCTCTCACTCCTCTCTCTACCATTCTTAGCATCTCAATACTATTAAATAAAATCCATATCAAAATCAGAATTTTACAAACAAACACTTTTTGTCAAAACATCAAGAACTCAAAAGCTTGTTCAAACGTCCAATACCAATAACCAAAATCAAAATAAAAAGGTTAAAAAATGCTGCAAAATCAAAAAAAAAAAAAATTTAGAAGATGGAAAGATAGATAAGTTAAATAGTTTTGATGTATTAAGCTTAAAAAAACAACTAATAGTACAAGCCTTTATTTATAAATTGAGAAAACCATAAATTGATAAGAAGAAGAAGAGCTTTTCCTGTAACTTGCCCAGCCATCTCCATTCTTATCTTTTACCGGTAAAGTCCCATTCTTATCTTTTACCGGCAAAGTCTACTTATGGGATTTGTGAATCGCAAAAGATTATGCGACTAGAGAATTCAATGCGTTGCTCTGGATTTCTCTTATTGCTGTTACTGGCCTCTGGATTTCTCTTATTGCTGTTACTGGCCTTTTGCTTGAGAAGCTTTTCAAGCTTTTCAGATTGTGTTCTATGGCTAGACGAATTGCTGGACCTCCTTGTAATTCTTTATTTGGGCATACAAATTGGTTGTCGCGAGAATTTCATCGGTGAGTCACTGGTTTGTTTTGATTCTTTTGTTTTGACATAAATGAGTATACTGATTTCTTTTAATAAATTGTTTGTTGATTTGAGAGTAAAAGGGAGTTTGGAAAAGAGAGGAGTGAGAGAGAAGATGTAGAGAGAGAAATGGGGGAGAGAGGTTGAAGGAAGAAGACGAGGGTATTTTAGTAATTTTATAAGAAATGGGGCTATATTAGTCATTGTACACCACATATGTAATTTACTCTAAAAATATATAATTTACTCTAAAAATATAGCTAGGACACGAAACGAAAACGACGGATACGAAAAGTGGAAACGCTAGTAAGGAAGAGCTTCCAGGCAACATAGCTAAGAAGATAAAATCTCAACTCTCACACAGAATTAATCATTTGATTAAAGATAGTAATTATTACCAGATGAAACAGGAAATGCATAGCTTCTTCAGTTGCATCTCCCAGCAATCTTCTCCATAAATCTTACAGGTTGCATACAGGGATCAGGAAAGAGCAGGCACTTGAAAATCTGCAGTAATGCACCATAATCAATAACATCCTGTTACTCTCACTGATATGTTCAGTTCAAAAGCCTCAATCTTTCTATCTCAGTTCCAAGTCCTTACTCACTTATCATAGCAGGAAGGATTCCTTTTCCCTGATGAGACTTTTGCAAGGACGAGTTCCTAAAATCTTTCAACTTTTTCGATATCCATTTTTATGATAACTTTGTTCCTCAATAAGCATTTATTTTTTCAATACCGCGAAACCGAACTCAGTCTCTGGGATGTGTCTGATGGCTCTCATCTCATTACCCAATATATCTAATACTTGCAAGATGTCTTCATATCTGTGGTGGTTCTTGTCTTCCATTAGAAAAGCTTGATACTTTCCATTTACCTCTACAACACTATAACCAGGTACTTTTCTCATCCCTGTATTTTTCATGATCTTCTTCAAAACAGCAACTTCATCCCACTTTTCTGCCATAGAAAAGAAGTTTGAGACCAAAACATAAATTCCCAAGTCATCAGGATTGGACTCAAGAATCTTTTTTGCTGCCATCTCTCCAATTGATATTTTTCTATAATTATGGCAACCAGACAAAAGAGCAACCCAAATGGCAACCCCTGGTTTAATGTGCATTGATTCTATTATCTGATAAGCTTCTTCCACACCTCCTGCCCGACTCAAAAGATCAACCATACAAGCATAATGCTTCTCATGTGGCTCGATCTTATATTCATTAACCATGACATGATAACAATATTGACCTTCTTCTACTAGACCTGAGTGGCTAAGAGCTGAGAGAAGAGAAGCAAAAGTTACATGATCTGGACTTATGTTCGTTTCGCTCATCTTATGGAATAGGGAGAGAGCTTCTTTCCCATCTCCATGGATTCCATAGCTTCCGATCATAGCATTCCACAGTATTAAGTCCTTAGATTCTATCTGATCAAATAAGGTGCGTGCAAATGGTGTTGCTCCACATTTTGCATACATATCAATCAAAGCAGTACCTAAAACTTCCTCAAACTGAAGCCTTCTAACAATACATCCATGTAAGGATTTCCCCAATTTCAAGTAGCCTAATTGTGAGCATGCTAAAAGTGAACTAATAATTGAAACTGAATCCGGTCTGAATCCAAATTTCTGCATCTCAACCAGCATAGCAAGAGCATTTCCTGCAAAACCATTTTGAGCAAAGCCAGAAATCAATGCTCCCCAAGATACAACACTCTTAAACGGCATCTCCATGAAGGCACGAAAAGCGAGCTCCATTTGTCCATTCTTAGCATACATATTTACAAGGCTAGTTTGAAGGAGGACATCATTTGCAGGCATTTCTTTCCTAATCATATATCCATGAACAGAAAGCCCGAATTTTGGATCCCCAATACTACCACAAGCCTGAACCAAACTCACCAAAGCAACTTCATCTCCTTCAATTCTCTCCTTTTGCATTCTTCTATAAATATCAATAGCTTCCAACGCCTGCCCACTTTGCACAAATCCTTTTATCATATTAGTCCAAATCACAACATCTTTTTTCACCATCCTATCAAACACAAACTTTGCTTCATCCATCTTTCCACAATTAGCGTACAAATTCAAAATCGATGACCCAACAAACACATCATACCCGTATCCAAACTCCACTGCCTGACGCCAGATTCGCTCCCCCGCTTCTAAATCCGTCAAAGTTGAACAAGCCTTGAGTGTAACAGTGAAAGTGGAGCTATCAGGTTTTACTCCCTCATTGCGCATTTCGAAGTAAAGGTTTAGAACTTCATTTGGGTTGTTTCTGCGCGAATAAGCGATGATCATCGAATTCCATGCACTGACCCCTCTGTGCGACAATTTGTCGAATACCCGGCGGGCGCAAATGAGATTATTGATATTGGCATACGAGGTGATTAGGGGACAAATATAATTCGAATTGCAGGAGACACCAGTAGTGAGCATGAGAGCGTGGATTTGGGATATGGATACGCTGTGTTTGCAAGCTACGAGGAGAATTTTCAGGCGTTTTGGCCAGGCTATTGACGGCATTAATCACCTATTATTAGAATAGAATGGCCAGTTGTTAGAGCATCATGAATGGTTTATACTGTACATGACACATCATCAATTAAATAAACTTCATTTTATTAAACTATGTAACTCATGGTTAAACTCTATAACTACTCAATCATAATGGGCTCACCAATCATAAAGGACCACCAATTAATTAAACCAATTATAATTGATCCACCAATTAATTAAACCAATCCTATTATTTTAAAAATAAAAAAATATATATAAAGAAATAAGTAAAAGCTTGGTAACTGCTGGGCATGAGGGGTGTTTCTACCCTTTCTGTTCCTCCCACTTTTCTTTTGTCTACTCTCCTAAAGGATAGGATTGGGGTCAGCCTGCCTAGACTGATGCCGGGTTAGTTTTTTATCTGTGTGTTTTCCTTTCCTGTTTCTACCAAAAAAAAAAAAGTAAAAGCTCAATAAACATTGAGTGGTTGATAATCATTACTTTTCATCATACTCTCTCCAATGAAGGAGTATGATACAATGGAGTATATTGAGTGGTTTATTATACCTCTTACTTAACCATTTAGTAGCAACTCCACTAGAGATGATGATCTAACAAGTAAAATGGAGACAATCAATACAAAAACACCTTCTAATTAAACCATTAATATATTAATGTTCATTACTAAAATTTTGAGATCTTGCACTGTTTGTAGGGAAGTGTAGTCACTGACGTGAGAAATGATAAATTGGAGCAATTTAAATTTGAGGCAACGATGGAATCGTTGTTTAATTGCTTGATATGAAAAAAAAAAAAAAATTGATGAGGTTATTAAGTTTATAAAACAGGGCCACTCAAGTGCTTTGGACATTCCAAGCAAGGTTGATATTGGGTGACCAACACGGATATTGGGAGACCAATACGGATACAAAAGGCATTTCAGGGGGACAAAGTTGGGGTCTACGACCAAACCCCCTTAATTTCGGGCAGACCGCATATAGGTCGTCGACCCACACTTTGGATCGATGACATGTGCCTGGTGATGGGCATTTCACACGCTCATTTAGAGACTTTGTGATAAACAATTTTTATCAATCAAAATTTGAAATTCCTTTTTGAAGAGAAATTAAGGGTTCATACCCATTTTATTATAGGGTTTTCAATCCCTATAATTTTAGCTTGTGAATATTCTTTGTTGATTTAGGATTAAAATCAATATCAATTTTTCCTCTTAACTCTATGCATCATTTGGTACCAGAGCTTTGATCATCTCCTAAAGACGTGACTTCTTCTAAGTATTTGATTCAATCCAAGTTGGAAGCACATCAATGGAGTCCCTAAGAAGAAAAATGAAAAATATGAGACAAGAGACAAAAAAAAAATGAATATCGATTTGTGGCTATAGAAATAACAACCTTCATAGAAGAGATGAGAAGAATTTTTTCAACACAACAATTCAAGAAGCATAGAAATGGAGTAACAAATGGAATTATCTCACCATCTTAAGAAGGCCAAATTGTTCTACTTAAAGAGTCATTAACAATCACCACCCCGTTACATTCTTAAGAGGTAAACCCTAATTTTTTTTCAATTTCTCATATTGAACTTATGGATATAAAGATTGATGGTGAGGTGTTATTCATGATTTAAAGTTCCATTTTGAGTTTATGGGTAGCGAAATTGTAAATAAGGACTTTGATATTATTATGAATGGTAAAGAGAAGGAAATTCTAATGGGTGAAGAAATGGGAGACATTGATTTTGTATGTGGTGAGATTGAGGAAAACCATGTTGAAAATGATGCCCCTATGTGTTTGAGAAAATGCCTATTAGAGATGATTTCACTTGTATGCTTAAAGAAAATGAGCATTTTGATTTTGAAGAAAGGAATGTCAAGTTGGGCTTGATCACTGTCATGAGGAGGAAAAAGAAAAGTTCATTTGTGGGGTTATAAGGCTATAGTGATGGGAGAGATGTTGAAGGCTCAAATAGTTAACTGAGTCGAGGAACTTAGAAAAACAAATAATCAATATGAGCATATTAAGATAATTTTCTCATTGAGTGCACCACTTTAAGGGAGGTAGAAAAATCTTTAGAGTGGAAGCTTAATCCTACTCCTTTATAGCATATTGTATGTCATGTGGAGTGCCTTGATGAGAAGGCTAAAGATGAGAGTCAAATAGAAATTAGGAATGCATGGTGTTATGCGAATAATGTGGTTATGCTTAAAGAGGGTAATGACGTGCTTGAAGAGATAGATCTTGAAACAATAACTTGTGGAAAGCGAGATTGGAGAGAAAAACGAGCTTGAAATAAGGGGTTTGGTGTTCTTCAAATATGTGGTGAGCGTGAATGGTATCTGAGGTAATGACAAGAAGGATATGGAAGCTCGTGATTGATATATGCAAAGTAATGTGAGAGTTAGTAATAGTGTCCATGAGATACCTAAAGAATGAATTGACAAGTGTTGGCAAGCCATTCCTTTTGACGTCGACCACAAGTGGAAGAAGAATTTTGTGGTGAATGCCAAGCAAGATAAACGACAAGAGAACTTACAATTTGCTATTAGGGATGAAATTTTTGTACACTCAAGTATCAAAAGATTTTCAAGCAGAACGAATAGCAAGTTTGTCACGTCCGTGTCTAAATTTCTAGAATTTATATCTTGATAGTAATATATATTATAATTATTGGGTGTGTGAAGTTAATTTGGTGCTATGGGAAAAGTTTGGAGTTACTTTGATGGTTTTATGTGTAAATTATAAGTTAGGATAATTTTTAAAAGATTATACAAAGATGGAGAATCAAACGTGATGTTTGATAAAATTGAGATATATATCTCAAATATCATCACGCGGTGATATAGATATCATTTCTTTCTTTTTCTTTTTAGTTTTTCTTTTATATTTATCAGTTTTTTCTGAACCGTTTTTTCACCGTTTCTTTGATTTACGGAGATTCGACCGTCCAAATCACTTGAAATTGAAACCATAGCATCCTTATGCATAGATCTAAGTCCTAACCGAAGAGTTTTTGAGTTTTGGAAGTGTTTGGAGGGGAAACGTCTTAGACAGAATTTACAGGAGAATCGATCGGGTGTATTTTCTTCAATTAATAGCCAAGGTAAGTAACTATCAACTATATTTTGAGTTTTATGTATATATAGATATATATAATCAAAGAATTTTCAGAAAGTGATATTTTAAGGTTATGCATGAATTTTGTAAAACTTAGGGTTTTTCACGATTTTGCTTTTTATACATAGATCTAAGTCCTAACCGAAGAGTTTTTGAGTTTTGGAAGTGTTTGGAGGGGAAACGTCTTAGACAGAATTTACAGGAGAATCGATCGGGTGTATTTTCTTCAATTAATAGCCAAGGTAAGTAACTATCAACTATATTTTGAGTTTTATGTATATATAGATATATATATATATATATATATATATATATATATATATATATATATATATATATATAATCAAAGAATTTTCAGAAAGTGATATTTTAAGGTTATGCATGAATTTTGTAAAACTTAGGGTTTTTCACGATTTTGCTTTTTATTGTGAAACTATGGTTCAAATGAAGCTATTGACTATGCTTCTATGTGATTTTCAGATTTTACTTGATTATGTTGATTTAAGGTTTAATTTGGTTGATTTATATATATACATATATGTTTTTGGTTTCAATGTATATATATATTGAACAAAATGAATTTGATGATTTCTTACGAATTGTTTTAAGAAATCTGTTGCGGTTATTGTTGTTATTATTTTGGATTGAAGTCCAAATATGATTTTTATGATACAAATGGCTAATTGAAGCCAAATGATTTATGGTTATGAAATAGTTTGGAATTTGATTGTGAAAGGAAATTTGAGCACGTTATGATTTTATGATTTTATATCCATTGAGAGTAATCCGGAGCGATGGTTTTATATTTGAAGACCATGTTCAGTGAGGGACATGGCCTGTGTACACAGTCTGAAGACCTAGTGGGTATGGCAGCGAAGTGTTAGGTAAGACCATATGGGATAGACAATGTTAAGAGACGTCTCGACTATATATGTGGTTATGGATTGATACTTAAGGGGGAAAACTCGAGGATGGATACAATGTTTTAAATTCATTTGGATTATGTTTTCGGTTATGATTGATTTTGAGATAAGGTTTTACGTTTGATTAAATACGAGTTGGTTTGATAAAACACTTATTTGATTACAATATTTTATAAGGTTTTGAATTCAAGAATGGATACAAGATTATATATTTTTATGGTTTTGGTTTACTCCTTTGACTATATTATGAACTTAAGTTTTGAGTACAGTTTATAAGGTTTTGATGAGTATATTACAAACTTACGTTTTGAGTATATTTTATAAGGTTTTGATGATTATATTGTAAACTTAAGTTCTGAGTATATTTTATAAGGTTTTGATTAAATCCCTTTATAAATGTATATATGTAGCTATGTTAAGTAAAGTTGGTTTTTATAGCTGATAGTTTCTTACTGAAATTTTTGTCTCACTTTTTTTTAAATGTTTTAATGTTTTTAGGTGAGAAAGTACATGATATAGAGAAGGTTACCGACCGTTTAGGCGAGGTTTGGAAGTTGGCTGCTTATTGTTAGAATTATGGTTAGAACTTTCGTATTTCAATTGTAATATAATGGAGTTGGTAAATATATGTTGAGGTCCTCGAATGACTAATATTATGATTTTTGGATAATTGGAGACTCCTAAGTGTTGATTATGATCTTTTTATTTCACGCCCGATGCCGATTGAGGTCGTCTAGGTCGGGTGTGACAAAGTTTCAACCTCAAATGATCCTTTTAAGATTATGGAGAAAGTGAACCCGAAAACTTGTGAGATGATCCTCTCGAATTGGTTACCAACAACACCACTTCCTTTCTATATGAAAAGTTTAAGTCTGTTCATGACCCCAATAAATAACTTGGGGCCAAGTTGTTTTCGAAAATGTACGACGAAGACATCAAGTTGATAAAAAAATAATAAAATGGATAATCAGAAGAAATTGAGTTCTTCTACTCAAACTGAAGCAGTGGGAGAGCAACATGGACTTTCGGACTCTTGGATCGTGGACCTAAACCTAGATCGACAACCCTAGAAGTCCTCTCGATGAAAAACGATAATCGTTAAACATCCGATCACTTTCTATTTTCAACTCTTATTATTTTTTTTAGAGAACCTCACAAACTTTCACCTCTAATTTAAAGATGTACCAATACAAATATATTTCTAACTCTTTAGTTGGTCTCTCAACTCCGATTTTAATTCCCTTTCCAGCTTTTATATTGTTGAACTCTCCACTCCAATTTCAATTTCCTTTCTTTTTATTATATTTTCTTTTATTTGACTTTTTTTAATTATTTTAGTAAATTGCAATTATGTCTTTAGGTTCTATTTTAATATGTAATTGACACTTTTACCTTTATTCCTTTATATTTGGGCTTTTATGTTTTTTTTAGCTCTTTTCTTTGTATTTTTGGCTTTTATGCTTTTTTAGTCTGTTCCGACCTAATCGTACTTTTAGGTTAGAAGAGTATAAATTCATCTCATGGGTAATGTTTATCAATTAAAAATCTTCTTTCATCTCATTCTTGTATAATAGGCAACCTTTATCGGTTAAAAATCTTTTCTGGAGAGGGATTATAATTATACCCATTTTATTTCAAGGGTTTTCAATTCCTACAACTTTTAGCATGTAAATCTTGTTTATAATATTTTTTAACACAAATCCGACAATTAACACAACACGAACACGGCATGAACCCGCACAATTATCAGCCCATTAAAATAATGGGACCCAAAATGATAAAATGTGACGAGCACATAATTCTAACTAGTAGCTACTCCCAACAAAACAAAATAAGGGACAAACGAAAAAGAATCAAACATTTGATAGTTGTAACTATTTACCACCTGTTTCAAATATATTAATGGCACCAACAATCTAGATCTCAAAACTGTTTAATCAGCCTAAAACTAAATGGAAATGGAAGTTGCTCTCAACAAAGATGTATGAACCAAAGATTCTAAGATTCAAGAGAATTTCAAAATTGGTCAATTCAAGCCATTTCCATAGTATCACTAGAAAAACTTCCCAGACCTATTTTCATAATTTGATTTACTTCTTGTATCCCAGACCTTGAACCTGAAGATTTTGGTTCTCTTCTAACAGTCTGTCGTATTCAAGTAATAGGTCAGCAGATTGTTTCTGAAGCGAAACAACATGCGCTTCTGCTGTTTCAATCTGCTTAACCTTCTCTTCGTTTTCCGTCTTCAGCTTCTTTACCGTCTCTGATAGGTTAAGATTTTGTTCCTTTAGAAGCTTCATCTCCTTGGAAGCTTTCTCTTCCTTCTCTTTAAGCTGCATTTTCTCTTTTGTTAGCTTTTCAAATTCCTCTTTTGAAGATCCAATGTTACTCCTCAATGCAATAAGTTTTGACAGGTAATGGTGCATACGATCAATTAGGAACCCGAGAAACAGGGTGAAACCTGCAAAATTATGTTCAGCACATTATGAACACGGAAATCTCCTGAAATAATGGATTGATGTTTGAGGGAATAGAATAGTTTTGCAGGAGTTAGTTTTTGTCATTGGAGTTCGGTTGGAGGTTCATTGACATAACTATGATAACATAATACTCGAAAACCACAAGCAACTTTCACCATTCTACATTCAGTATTTGCATATATTCAAGACTTCAACATATGATTCGGACTGAATAAAGTTAGCCAACCGAAATTGACTAGTACTTAGCTTACTTATAATATTTTAGTAGCCACAAGTTTAGTCATTGTTGACACTGACTTGTATCTAATTGGCAGGCGAAGTACCAAATGCACGGAACTATCACAGAAAGCATGTGATCAATTTATAATTCTGTATACGGAACTATCACAAAAAGCATGTGATCAAGTTATAATTCCATAAATTACCAAGGCAGCCTACCCCCTAAAGGCGACAGCAAGAAGAAGAGGTATAATACATTAATGCTCAAAAAGATGGAGAGAGTAAATTAATTCCCCATATCCAAAGAGTAATTTTTGTCGTGATCTTCTTTTTCGATAAAACATGTATTAGTTTGTTACAATTTGTACTTACTTCATTAATAGAAGCTGTGAAACTGAAAAGATACAAGATCTATATTTTCCTTTTTGTGATATATAAGAAGGAATAATTATCTAACAGATTATCACAATCAGAACGAAGTTTGACTTCTGCGTCCAGACTAAAAGCAAAGGAAACAACTATGGAAGGGAAAGCAAAATACATACATCAAAAAGAGGATCACGACAAAACCGACATAGTTAAATTATACTTAACTTTTGGAAGTGAATAAAGCTTATATGCTCTTTCTTGACCACATCCACAACATAGGTGAATAAGTGAGATTCAACCTTTTAACTAAGATTAATATGCACAATAACTGCAAAAGGGACAAAACTAAGATCTAAACAGATTCAAAACCTAGAATTTGGAGGTGAGGATTTAAGGCTATGTAGCTATTCATTCTGAGCTTCCCTTATATGTCCGATCTTATGGATAAAGGGGCACGCGGGGTCAATTTGCTCAAAAAGGAATTTTTTTATACAATGTGATCTTTTAACTTGCCATTTTTTGGCAAATCGGTCCAAAATGATACGTGTCTCGATCACAATTTATATCGTATCTATTCATGAATCACTTATAGAAAAGTATCATTTTGGACTTATTCGTCAAGAAACGCCAAGTTGAATCACCACATTATACAAAAACTTCATTTTTGAAGTAAATTGACCGCATGTTTATCCCCGTCGTGTCTTATCAAATAAAAATTTGTATAATCAGAACTAAAAGCTTTTCCTTTTTGAATTCTACAAGAACAAGGCTTCTTTTCATCCAAGAAAAACAGAGCTTAGATCTTTAATTCTCAACAAGTTCACTTCTTTCTTAATCCTCCATTGATACAAAGTTCACAAAAGTACATGTGCCCACTAAAAGAAAGTGGTTTAGCAGATCACTGAAAATTGATATTATCTTCAACACCATAACAAAAGTGCAAATTGCATATATGTTAACTAAAACACAGTGAAAGTTACATATTTTTCTCTAAATTCACATGTTTCCACATAAATTAACTATTTTCCTACTTGATATCACCAAATTCAATTACCCAATAATAAGCCATAACAGGAAAGCACATGATATATCCAAGCAAACATCGTAAATGAAGCAAAAAAAAAAAAGCAAACCAGGAAAAGAAAGAAAGAGAGCATACCCATAAGTGAGGCCTCAAGCAAGTGAGTTCTCCAAAGAACTTGATCCATGGGTGACATAGTTCCAAGCTTTGCACCTTTGTTTTGGATCTTAATAATGCTCATAAGATTAGAGAGTAGAATCACAGACATAGTAGCAGCAACTGTTTTAACAGTAGCTGGACCTTTTCCCATTTTCACCTGATCCAAACTCTTTATCACAAGCTCTCTCAAAGGACCAATCTTTACAAGCAATAAGAATGCCACAAGCCCCTCAACAAACAGAACAAAATATAACAACTGAATCATCTCTGCTTCACTAAACAATTCCCCCCCAAAAGAGCTTGCTTGATTTCAGGGCAAAACACAGTAAAAAAGGAAGGGACTTTTAAGAGTGTAGATCCATATACTGAAGGAGAACTTCAAAAGAAGCAACCCAATTGAGTTTTACATAGATCATCTTTCATTCATTGCAACAACCATAAACCCAGAATCAAACGAGAAAAAAGGGGGAAATTGTAAATTAGGTTTTGCCCTCAAGCAAGGTAACAGATCTGTAGAATTAGCTCTTGCAACTTTTAGCATGAAACCAAACGGGGTTTAAAGATAATAGTGTGGTTTAGGGGTTAATGGTAGGTGTAATTTGGAAAGAAAATAACTTTTTGGGTTGTGCCCAAGCCAAAAGAGATCATTGTTTAAGAAGTTAAAAATGGCTAAAATCAGAATCAGTTTAAAGTGAAAAACATAAAAAGAAAAGGGTATTAAGGCAGTGTTTGGATGTGGGTTAAAATTACAAGAACAGCTTCGGACCAGACCACCACCTCATAAACAGGAAGAAAGGGAAGTAATTAAGAGAAGCCGGAATTTTGTTGGCAACAACTGGCACACCTCCCTAACATCACGCTGAACAGAGTGATGGTACTTTGTCGTAGTGCATCTTAAAATTACTTAAATGCCATCAAAAAGTGAAACTAATACTCGGTCAAGTGTTTTCTTAGCATTTAGAACCATTTGGATAGGGTGTTGTTAAATCCAGCCCCAAATTCCCATCTCTAGTCCCGTGAAATGATGAAACTAGTCCCGTGAAATGACGAAATTACCCTTTTATGGGTTTTGGGGTGGAAAAAGTTATTTTTTTTTGCTCTCTCGATTCACGGGCGTATGGACATCACGCCTCACCTCATGGTGGGGCGTGTGAACATCACGCCTCACCGTGTGGTCGGGCGTGATAGCCCACGCCACACCGTGTGGTCGGACGTGGGACTATCGGGCTCTCTGTCATCAAAATCAGTCGCCCCCTCTGATCCATGAATATCGGCCTGATCCGCAATCTGCCCCCTCCTCACCTACTCCGTCGCAGCCCCTCTCCGCCTACGACCAGAAATATCTATACCACGCAATCTCGTATGTCGTGGTGTATCATCCTCGTCGTCCATATCTAGACGACGAGCAGATGACGGGATGGATTTCCCACCCCTAGTAGGCCGCTCCGTCTACAAAAAAAAATTACACTAAATTAATAAAATTGTAAATAATGTAAATTATACTAAATTTATAAAATTATGCTAAAATACTACTAAATTAATAAAGTTATAATAAAGTTATACTCAATTTATATTAAATTATACTAAAATTACACTAAATTACTAAAATGTTTACTAAAATTAAACTAAAATTACACTAAATTACTAAAATTTTAAAAAATATTAATTTTTATACTAAAATTTATACTAAATGTTTACTAAAATTAAACTAAAATTCCACTAAAATTTTAAAAAATATTAATTTTTATACTAAAATTTATACTAAATGTTTACTAAAATTACACTAAATTACTAAAATTTTAAAAAATATTAATTTTTATTAAAAAAAAATGGGGACGTAAGGGAATCACGCCCGAACCATTAGTCAGGCGTATGCGCACCACGCCCTATCAGTGGTTAGGGCGTATGCGTATCACGCCCTACCAGTGGTTCGGGCATGTGGCTATCACGCCCGCACCACTGGTTGGGCGTGATACTCATACGCCCGAACCGCAGATCGGGCGTGATGTTCATACGCCCGACTGCGATTCCGGTCGAATTTTTAAAAACCACAACAGATTGAATTCGATGCAAAAATCAACGAAATAAAGCGGTAAATCTTACCATTTTAGCTTTTCCTTTACGGTTTCTATCACCATCCATGATTCGGTTCACTAATTTGTCCGGATTTGAGCAAAAATCGTTTCGGCTTCTTGAGAGGTTTTGGGTTTTTTGAAATTTAGTGCAAAGGGTATTTCGGTCTATTCACGGGGCTAGAAGTATAAATTTAGGATTGGGTTTAGTAATCCACTTTGGATAAACACATAATTAAAGGGTCAATTACACCCATGGCCACTGAACTTTACTCATTTAATATTATGGCTACTGAACTTCAATTCTTAACCGTATGGTTACTGAACTTTACACTTTTTAATATCGGTGGCCACTTAATGCCTCAAAACGACCATTGACGGCCTAAAAATAAAAAAATCCGAAGCGTTAATGATATTCTAAAGAACTTTAATTCTTGAAAATTTTTGTTTTGATGTCATTTATATGTTGTTTTGTTAGGAGATATAGTGGATTTTTAAAGAGAGAGTTTCAAAAAATGTGATTTTAGAAAATAAAAAATATGGTTTCATGGTAAATATCGTTTTAAACAACTTTAATTCTTGAATATTTTCATTTTGAGGTTGTTAACGGTCATTTTGAGGAGTTAGTTAAAATTAAGTGGTCACCGGTATTAAAAAATGTAAAGTTCAATGACCATACCGTTAAGAATTGAAGTTCAGTAACTATAATATTAAAATATGTAAAGTTCAATAACTATAGGTGTAATTTACCCCATAATTAAAACAAAAATCAGTCCCTAAATTTTAATGTTCAGAATCCCTCACTATAATAAATGATTAGGATTTTTTCCAAATAAGTGCTCCCTAGTGAGTTAATTGAAATTGATAAAAACCTATTGAGTATAAACCCTAATCATTTACATCATGGATTTCAATTAACTTTAGAGTTAATTACAATTAGATGTCTTGTAGTTTCGTCGATTTGCAAATAAGTATCTATGGTATTTTATTTTGCAAACGCAATCCTGTGTTTTGTAAAATTTTGATTTTGATTTTATTTTGCTAAATTTGTCCGATAACGATCTCAAAATGAAAATTTTCAAGAATTAAAGTTATTTAGTATCATATTTACTATGTAACTATATTTTTTTATTTTTCAAAATCATAATTTTTGAAGTTTTCTTTCTCTAAACATTAACGTTCTCTCTCGTAAAAAAAAGAATACCTAAACGACCCCAAATCTAAAAAGTTGAAGAATTAAAATTGCTTAAAATATTAACTTTTGAAAATTTTCATTTTGAGATCGTTATCGGTCAAATTCTGACAATATAAACTCAAATACAAAATTTTACAAACCACATAATTGCTACAAGTACCTATTTATAAATTGGCGAAACCACGTGACATCTACTTGTAATTAACCTTAACTTAATACTACTTAAGATTATATCATTATAAGCATGATTTATAAATTGATGATAAAAATAATTAAAACTTGGAATACAAAACAAGAGAGTGTAGTGATGGTGAATGTGAAGTGTGTCGGGTTTACTGCCCAATCCTAACGAGTCCATCAATAGTTTTGTTGAGCGATTTCCGCAAGTGCACGGTTTCGTTTGTAGTAATAAAAAGATATTGATCCCATAGGGAACGTATTTTCACAAAAACTTATTTAATATAGTTTAAATACGACTTAAGGTTTATTTAATAGATCATCGTTAATTGAATTTGGTTTTGAGATCAAATTAATAAGAATCAAATTGGAGAATATGTAGAATGTTAGAAATCAATTCTGTTTTGAGTATGAATTACAAAACAGAAACGTTTAGTGTTTAAAATAAGAGAATAATTGTATTCGTTTTCATTAAGCAAAGAAAACAACTTTAAACTTTGTAAAAATTATAAAAGTGTAATAACGTGAACTCCTTCAATTAAAAGGCTTTGAACCGCAGACAATCCTCATACGGTCGGGCAAGATTGTTACCTTAACCAAATTAATACTTATTTCCGATAAGCCGACTTAACGATCATATCGTCCTTAAGAATGAATTTGCCTAAGTGTTCAACAAAGTTTCCTTGTAAAGATATTGAATTTAACTACATTTTAATGAAAACACCAGAACTCACTTCGGATCATTTACAGAAGTGCTACATAAAATTATATTGAATTGAATGAACTTTATTAGATGAAGTATGAATTTGATACAAGTTTACAGAGAATAAAAAGAATGGAAGCATTCAAAATGATATGAGAGTTCCGGGTCATCAATCCTTTCCTCAAACCTCGTTAGAGTTTGTCAGGCTCCGGGGTCGAATCCGCTACTTAATCTTCTCGCTGAATCTTCGGAATAGAGATGGTTCTTCTACTACCAAAATATAAACTAATATTGAACAAATCTTAATCTAAATCTAACTGCTACTGTGTTTGTAATTAATTGAAGGATAAATTCCAAAAAAAACCCTTGTGGTTTGATGTTGTTCCAAAAAAACCCTTGTGGTTTGTTTTTACAAAAAAAAAGGACCGTGGTTTCACCGTTATCCAAAAAACGGAAATTGACTTAACACCGTTAAAAATGCTGACGTGGCAAGGGGTAGAGTTGGAAAAATATATTTATTTTTATTTTTATTTTCTTTTTCTTTTTCTTCTTCTTCCTCTCCTCCTCTTCTTCTTCTTCTTCTTTTTTCTTCTTCTTCATCTCTCTCTTCTCTTCTTCTTCTTTTTTTCATCTTTTTTTTCTTTTTTTTTAATTTCCAGAATTCTGGAATTTTTCCAGAATTCTGGACGTCCTCTAATGATTTAGAATGTTGAGAAGGGAAACTCTGGTTTTCAACAGTCGCCTATACACACAATCTACCTCTTCCTCTACCTCCACAATGCTCTTCTCCAATTCCTCCAATCCGTTCAAAATGTTTGGCATCTGATGGATGTCTTTGTTCGACTTGAAGACCATCAATTCTGCGTCAATCTTTGTCACTTCATTGACTGTAATAATTTAGAGATAATGGAGAAGCCAGAGAGCTTTGATTTGGCATTTGGCTGAGAAATGAAAGATAAGATGGATTCAAAAACTGAAACGTCGATTTCCTCAGCATCCTTTAACATGCTAATCTTGTCGTTCAAGGATGTGGTTCTGCTATCCTTGTCCTGTCTCTTCAATTTCCTCATGTACTTGATAATGGATTTATTCAGTTTTTTTCTAGCTACCATGTATGCGTCAACTTCATTTAAACTGGATTGTGCATCTGATCTTCATTTAAACTGGATTGGGCATGAACAGGAAGAGGACGTCCAGAATTCTGGAAATTTTCCAGAATTCTGAAAATTAAAAAAAAAGAAAAAAAAGATGAAAAAAAGAAGAAGAAGAGAAGAGAGAGAGAAAGAAGAAGAAAAAAGAAGAAGAAAGAGAAGAAGAAGAAGAAGAAGAAGAAGGAGGAGGAGGAGGAGGAGGAGGAGGAGGAGGAGGAGGAGAAGAAGAAGAAGAAGAAGAAGAAGAAGAAGAAAAGGAGGAGGAGAGGAAGAAGAAGAAGAAAAATAAAAAATAAAAAAAACAATAAAAAAATAAAAAAAAATATTTTTCCAACTCTACCCCTTGCCACGTCAGCATTTTTAACGGTGTTAAGTCAATTTCCGTTTTTCGGGTAACGGTGAAACCACGGTCCTTTTTTTTTGTAAAAACAAACCACAAGGGTTTTTTTGGAACAACATCAAACCACATGGGTTTTTTTTTTGGAATTTACCCTTAATTGAATAAACAATGTGTGTACATCATATCGTTTTTACAAAATCGAACTTCTAACTCTGAATCGTTTCTGACTCAGAATTTCTGCATAAGTTCTATACTTTAATCTTAATAATCTAACTCTCTTTACAACTTTGAATCAACTCTTTATTTATAGATGTTGAAGAGCCGTGTCTGCTGCGAAAAGATGTTTTTATCCACCCGAACGGACCCATTTCTTTGCATTTCAACATGTGAAATCTATGCTGCCAGAAAATCCGATGTTATCGAGAATGGTGAATCTCTACCGAGATTAGGGGCAAGTTTTGGTCTTCAAAAACGGAAGAGAGAGGTGTCTGGATGACGCGTGTCGCGACCGAGATTAGGGAATCTCGGTCGCAACACGGGTGATTATTCCCGTCATCGACTTCGTTTCCCGTCTTCGTTTCGGTGCGTTTGATTTTCTTTGTCTTTGACTCTTTTCATAGGGTTTTTCCTTCATTTCTGACCTCTTTCCGTTTCTATTTGGATTTTACCAAATATTTAGGTACCTTGTATGAAAGAAACATATTCGGACGTAAAAGTACTCTAAATAGATATAAACAACATAAATTCGTAGTAAAACTGATGTAAATATTGATGATATTTTAGGTATATTTTGGGCTTAAAAAGTTTATAGTTGAAAAAATTACACAAGAACTCGGTTTTGGATTTTATTTTATAATCAACTATCCTCTTTTTTTTTAATATTATCATAGATATTTATTTTAATTGGATAAAATCATATTCTATTAAAATATTTTTAATTTTATCAAATTAATAGTTATCTAATTTTAATAGGAGTTATCTAATTTTTAATATTTTTAAATTAAATTTTCCAAAATTCCGTTTCAACTCTTTCTTTCTCCTTAGGGTTTTTCTTTTATCTACCATTCTTCCTTTCTCTGCATATCATCTTGATCCCACTATATTTTTATTGTTTGATTACATGTATCCATCTTTACTTTTTCCTAATGTCTTCCTATTCTAACATATAATTTGTGTAGTTTTGTTTTCTTTAATTTCCTTTTTTTTCTGAATTTATTTTTTCTTTATCTTCTACATTGGTAAATTTGATAGTTTTCTCTTTTTTTTTTGTGGTTCTTTTCACATTTTCACTATTAAATGAGGTTGACTTCAGATTATATCACATAAAGAGAAGAATTGAAATCAAAGTAGGAAGGAAAATCATAGAAACATAGAACTAAAAAGCTTTTAAAAAAATACAAGATAAAAAATCTACTCCTTCCAAAGATGCTTTCAGATGAATTAGAAAATTTAAAATGGGTGTAAGACACTTTTAAATTTCAACTTCATCTGGAAAAGAATTTACCAAGACAGATTAGAGAAGCGCCAAATTTTATCTGCATATGTTCAAAAAACTCTTCCTGGAAATTAAATTTATGAAAAGGTAGAATCGTAGAAGTAAGGACACCTAAGAATTGTAACATCTCAATTTTCTTGAAGCCATTGAAAAAATAAGCAAAACAACGGGTCAAACTTTAAGAGATTGAGATGGGTTTCATACAGTGGCGAATCCAGGAATTGAGGGAGGGGGGGGGGGGGGGGGGGGGCGAAACTCCATGTAAAATTTTTTTAGACAAAATAACATTAATTGAAAAAAATACACTTTAGTACATAATTTCTATTCGATACAAAATGTCTTAAAATTAAATACCAAATCGATGCAATCAATAATGCCAAATCAATTCAACCAATTCAATCCATTAATCTAAATAAGAATAACCTAAAATTAATAACAATCTATCAATCAATATCCATTAACCTAAAATTAAGAACAAACAAAACAAACTATCAATATCCATTTTCCTAAAATGATTTTAACCTAAAATTGATTTAACCTAAAATTTAAATTAAAGCAGAAAAAGAAGAAGTAAACTAACCTGGCAGGGAGGGACAGCCGCAGCAGCAGATTGGAGATGGGCGGACGGCCGGCCGGAGGCAGGCAGGGAGAAGTCGGACGGAGGAGGAGAGAAGGAGAGGAGGAGACTGTGTGCGTTTGCTGTGAGTGGGGGGGAGAGCAGAAGTCGAGCGTCGATTGATGAGGGAGAGAAGAAACGGATATAATTTATCCCTGTCCTTCTCCGCCTTTTAGAGCCAATTACCAAAACGACGTCGTTTTGGGAAAAAAAAATCGGGTGAAGGGGGGCAAATACCCCCTATGCCCCCCCCCCCCCCCTAAATCCGCCCCTGGTTTCATAGGAATTTAGTCAGACTCTTAAACAAATTTATTTAAATGTCAAACAAATTTATTTAAATGTCATATTTGGTGGTTTTTTTAAAACTGTTTTTATTTCCTGCAACTGAATAATTGAAAATTTGACAAAAATAGAAATAAAATTATGATATTCTGATATTTTAAAATTTAAAATCATATAATGATAAAATACATAAAAGCGATTTTCATAATTGTAAATAGTTTTTAAAATATGAATTTCTGTGTACTTTTCCCTTAGTCATTTTTGCTGAAAATCATAGATGGTTGTAAACAAGTAGGTGGCTGAAGCAAAAACAAAATGACAGTAAAGAAATGAAGAAGGACGGGTTAATGGGGATTATTAGTATTTTTATTGAATATTTTAATAAGAAATATCTTTTCTTCAACCAAAAAGATATTAACAGATATTTGGTGATATTTATAGAATAAATCTACTTATCTTACAAACTTAGAATAAATTATACAACTTTGAGATAACTGGAAATTTTTACAACGTTATGTTACCAACCCTAGATAGTTCCACTAAACGGCATAACTTTTTGGACTTTTATGGCCCATTTGGGTAATTAATTTACAAACATGAACAATTAAACAAAAGGTTTTTTTAAAGAAAAGAAGGCATATCATTTTTTTTCCCCAAAACACTGCACTAAGATGCGAAACTATACGCATACTAAATTACTATATTTTGGCATGTGCTATGCACGGATTATATGATTCTTTATATTATATTTTATCAATTAAACCGTAATAGTTCGTATAAATATTATATGTTAATTCTAATTAAATACTGAGAAAATTGTTTTTATCATTCACATTAACAAAAAAATATACTACAAATAAATAAATTAGTTTTATTATTATCCCATTATCAGCACAAAATCATAGAGGCAAATTTGAACCTTATCCAAGATTATAATCATTTTTAATTATTTTCTAACTAATGTGTATATGTGAATGATAAAAAATAAAGTATCATAACTCTTCTTGATAAGGTAAGAGTTATCAAACGCAAATTTAATTTACCAACTTTAAATTGGTTTTAAGGATCGGGTGTTGAGAGTGGGGGTGCCAACATAGTTGGGATGCCTACAATTAGCACTCCCTAATTGCCAGACTTTCACAAAAAAATAATAATATACTAACTTAGTCATTTCCAAGCGTTAATGTTTTATGGAGAATTTTTTGCCTTTTTAATAATGTACTACACTGACACGTTAAAGGTCTGGATGGAGATGCATAAGCTACCATTAGTTAGAATTACCCATTAGTTAGAATTATCCAAAACCCAAAATTTGCATAGTATTATATACAAAATAAAAGAATAAAAAGTAAGCACAACTATCTTATACTATATAACAAATAATATAGAGCTAGTTGTGTATAATTTAAAATACAATGAATATAGATTGAAATTGAGTTTGAAACTCTTGAAATATAAATAGACTCCACAAAATAGATTCCACCTCTTCAACTATATAGTAAGTGAAATAGAGAGAAAGCTTATTTAAGCAGGTACACCCAAGAGGAGAGTACCTTTTACTTTCTTCATTGTCCTCTAGAGGCGGCGTGAAGTGCGCCACCCCAGGATCCTCGCTCGGAACAATGCCGAATGCTTCGGGATTAATCACTCCTGGTTGAGATAATATCCTTTTGAATTTTATCTACAATATAACAAAGTAGAGTAGTTTGTTAAAATAATATATAAAAAAACAAAAACCAATATATCCATTAGTAGTTAATTAATGTTTTAAATTTTATCTACAATATAACAAAGTAGAGTAGTTTGTTAAAATAATATATAAAAAAAAACAAAAACCAATATATCCATTAGTAGTTAATTAATCTTTTTAAAACTTATGATATAACCTATGATTTAAAGTTCAATGTTGATAAGGACTTTTCATTCAAAGTAGAAGACAGTTACGATACCTAAAAAGTAGCATTAGTTCAGAGATTATAAATCATATAGATTTGAAAATCATATTTTAAACTTTTTCATCTTATTTATATTAATATATAATTTAAAACTCTATAATATATTATCTAAAATATAATAGTCCAGAGATGTGCAAGTTTAAAATTAAATGATTATCTAAAGGACCACTGAAGAAAAAAAACTGATTATACAAATCATATAAATGACTTCAACAATTATAACATGCATTTTACATTAAACTAATGAATCCAAAATTTTCAAAATTAAATTATTCAAACAAACACTAAAGAATGAACCATGAAGGAGTATTATGACAGGTAAAGAGTGGAATTGCAATCCAATTGTAATTGATCTGTTACTTCAATTTGAAGAAGCGTTAATTGAAACCAGTTCCACATATTATACTTGGACACAAAAGGTAATGTTGAGCAGATAAACACAAATTAATTTTAAAGTCCTTTAATCATTCATAAAGTAAGCAAATATAAGTATAGTTTTGACTCTTGATCTAGCTTCTACATTTCCCTTTCAACAAATGATATAGTTAAAAAGTGATTTGGATGATTTAAATGATGCTAATTGTTAAAAACGAAATTCGAATGATGCTAGAGTAATTTTAGTTACTTCAAAGACTTTCATTTGCTTTTGCAAACATCACAATAACCACAATATATTGGTTGTATTGTACTTAATTTTGAGCTAAAAGAACTAGTAATAATAGGCTAGAGATCCAAGCTCAAAAGTATTATGATTTTCATGTAAAAAAATTCAGCCTTATCATTGAGTAAACAATACTAAAGAAGCAACTATTGAGCATTAAAAACAATAAATTGCCTGAACATTTAGGGAGATTAAATTGGTAAAAAAAATATCTTGCCAGTCCAGTTAGCATTGAACGGAAAAAAAATTTCTGCTAAGTACAAATTGGCCACTAATTTTTTTTATCTTGAAGATAGTGTATCTAATTATCACGATTTTAAATTTAACATACACATATATTTTATCAGTATCCAAATAACAGATCAATAAATAAATAAATAAGGATCTTGAACAAATTTCAACTTACAATATGCATTATATCAATTTTATAATATCTCCACGCAAAAATAATTGAAGAAGAACCTCAAATTCAAAAGCACATTGCCTTGATAAAGATTGCTTTTAGAAAATCAAAGCTGCTCCATTTTCAGTAAGGAGAAAGTAGAAAAGTAGCAAACCTGCTCCATTTTCTTCCTCCACTAATTCTACATCAGAACCCCATGGATCTCTAACATCATCAAAGTCCCAACATTCTCCAACAGGTGGCATCCAGAACTCGTCCTCTTCAGACACAAATTAGCATAAGGTTTAAAAACATGCCTTTTAGTTTTCATTTAACAACAAACAAAACATCGTTTTTGAGGACAGATTTACAGTGGGGGCAATGGGGGCACTTGCCCCCACTGAGATCTGTAACGAAATAATACCCCATGGTAAAAAAAATCCAGATTTAGCTTTGCCCCCATTGATGAAGGAGAAAGCTGAAACTTGAACAAGATTTATTGAGTCGATGAAGGAGATGAATAGATATTAGGGTATAATTGACAAAAAAAAATTGATTTCTTTTAAACAAAACGACGTCGTTCCACTTAAATGGAACGACGTCATTTTATTTAGAAGAAATTAATTTTTTTTTTGTCAATTATAACCCTCAATCTCACCCTCTCTCATTCTGTTCTGTTGAGCAAAGCTGCTCAAAAAACTGAAAATCCCCAAACCTAAAAATTTAAATCCTTAATGAAGTCTGAAGCCCTCTCGATCTCTCCTCCAATTCGATTAGGCTGCTAATCTACTGCTCCTATTCTCTTTCACGTCTGGTCGTCCTCTCTCTGTCTGTTCCGTCTCCCTCCTTCAACATCTTTTGTTCTGCTATCTCAAACAAAGACTCGAATCGAAGGTTGAATTGAAGCGTTTTCTGCTACTTGCTTTGTTGCTCTTCTCTTTGTTTGCTGTTAATTGTTTCTTTTCTTATATCCTTATTTGATTTGCTTAAGTTATCTGGAATTGTGTTTTGTTGTTGAAACTTGCAGCAGAGACGGAATTTAACGTTAAATTGGTTACCTTGAAATTGAGTTATTCTGGTTAATTTAATGTTAGATTGCCTCTTCTTTCTTTTACTTCTGTTTTGCTGGAGTTTTTTGCATTGCTTTTCTATAATAATATAGTAATTAGTAATTCTTAATTTATCATTCTAATTAGCAATTTACTATTCCAATTTAGAATTCCAATTTAAGCAAAAATTTAGCAATTTAACAAGGTTTGAATTAAACCAATTTAACATTAAATTAATATTAAATTAACATTAGTTTGTATATATTGAGGGATGATGTATATTTAATGCAATTTAGTAAATTAATATTAACAATTTGAGGGGTGAATGATGATATAATTTGGGACATGATGTATATATTTAAAGTTATTTAGTAATTTAACATTAACTAAATTTGGGGATGAATGCATTACATACCTAACTAAATTTGTTTAACTAAAAACTTATTACATGCTTAAGTTAAGCTTAACTAACGTATTCTCTAATTCAGATTATGAAAAAAATATTTCGCTAAAAAAGAGTCGGTCAATGGCTAAGGTTTTTAACATATGAAGAAACATAGAGAACAATTAAGAAAAATATTATTTTATGTAATTTATTTTGATATATGAAATTATTTATTTTGCACCGCATATATAGTTTTGCCCCCACTATCTGTATTCTGGACCCGTCCTTGTTTGAAATACCCCATTGAACCCAACAATTGAATTCCATCTGACCAAAGATTGATTAATAATGAGAAAGAGCAGTTGATTAAGCAGTAGACGTAGACGCAAATAATCTTCAACGAAATGGAAAATATTCATCAAAGACCCACCGTGAGAGATTGAGGGTCGCTGTGAATAATGCAAAACACAGGAAAAGAAAACATAACTTACCTTTCTCTTTGCAGGAAACAAAGACAACATCGTCATTTCACTCGAACTGGACATTGGGTTGCACAGAATGATGAACGAATCATATAAAACTAAACTGACATCATGAAATCGGATTGCAGGTTAGGGTTTGTGAGAGAGAGAGAGGGTTTGATAGTTTGCAGGTTTGGGTTTGAGAGAGAGGGGGCTAAATCGATTGAAAGATAGAGTTGAGAGAGGGGAAATCGCCTAAACACAATGAGAGATAAGAGAGTGGAATATCGGCTTAGGAAGGGTAGAAAAAAAGATTAGGTTGATAAAAATTAAATTAAAAAATCAAAAAATCTATTCAATTGACACATCATCCTCCTACTTTCTTAATGTGCCACATTATATTAGAGTGCCTAATATCATGTCATGTGTTACTTTTGTTCCACACTTTATATATATAATAGATTAGAGACAAAAATGTTTACAGAATACATACCACATCATGAATATGTCAAACAAAGGTGTCCTATGTAGCTTGTTTTCCAGTTAACAATACAATTCTAATAATAATAAAAAGTTAACAATACAATTCAGTTGTCTAAAGAAGGAATATCGTTAAAAACGAATGAATATGACCTTTTACTATATTCATGGTGCAATACACTTAACTAATAAAAAGTGGGATTCATACTATCTTATTAGATGTGATTGGTGTTAAGAATAAAATTAGACAAATGACATCAATTCATTAGTGGGGTGTATTGCACACATAGTATAGTAGAATTTCTCTGCATGAAATATCGTTACAAAGAAGCTTCCAGACTATAATAGTGAAATCTTCCATTAGAACAATTGGAGAACTAAACTCTTTCTCCCAATCTACTATATAATGAGCCACTTTTTTCCTATTTTTATAAACAAAACTAAAGCTAAGAAGAATTAACCAAATGTAATACATCCGTATATAAAAGGAGAAGGCATGACTAGAGCAAAGGGCCACATGAGAGCGTATCCACAACCACCTTAACATCATATTCAATACAAATAGCTGTAAAACCACAATTTCCCAAACTTAATACCATAAAAAAATAAGTTTAATATCTTTATCACCCTCTAAAATTGTCTCGTTTTGTTACTTAGCCTCTTCTACTTAGTGGCCAACTTATCAGCTCCATAAACTCAACAATGTAACACGTAATGCCCCTTTATGTGCCTACATGGCATTAATTAGCCCCCTTAACTTATTTTGTGCATCATATTACCCCCACAACTCACCAAATGTAACACTCTGTGCCCCTTAGATTTTATGTCTGTTTTGAAGCAATAAAGGAAGGGTGTTCACATCAAGATGGAGAAGTTGTATTTGAATGGATGCAGAATGTGCCTTAGGAGGTGTATTAATGTCATGTAGGCACAAAAGGGTCAAATGTATGCCAATTTTTAAGTTGAGAGGGTAGATGGGTTTGCCACTAAGTAGATGGGGCTAAGTAACAAAATGAGACAAGTTCAGGGGGCAATGGAGGCCTTAAGCCTAAAAATTAACATGTAACTCAGTTGTCCTAACTAACGAGCAATGCTTCAAAGGAATGCTCATAGAAACAAAAAAGCATTATCCCTCAAACGGAATTACAATTTATTTTAATGATGGCATTGGGAGGTGGAGGCCAAACCTTATAAGGGTAAAAGGTAAGCTCGCTAGGAATCGAGGAATGCAAAGAACAATTAACATATTTCCACTAAAGTAAATAACTTTTAGCCTTTTTTAATGAAAAAGTGCAACTCTAACCATATACCATCATGAATAATCTTGTTTCTTGTGAACCAAAGCCATCAAAGCGTAATTATGCCAAGCTCGACCTTCTTATAATTTGAGATCATTGAACACATGATTGTTGCTCTTACTAAACCTAATTTAACAGTTCTATCTTCCTCGCTTCATTTCTTAGTTATCTACCTCATTATAGGATGATGTCATGGGAGAAAAAAAAAGTGGCCTTAACAACACAAGGTACATTATTTTACTTTTTCTCTCGCATTGGGTTGAATATATATTTGAAAACATTTATTAGGGTTTATTTAGATTTTACACATACTATTTATGCATTTGAAAGTAATAGGAAGTGGTTTTCTAAACTATTCAATCATAATTCATTGTCCAAATTATTTTTTCCATACTTATCATCGTAGTTTGTAGCAGTTAGAAATAAATGCTAACAATTATGTGTATCGTCGGGATAATTTAAATTTACGATGTATGTTTGTAAGTTTTATAAAAAAAAATCTGGGTTGCTTATCTCACAATCTAGTTGTGCAATCTATAAACAAATAAATGTGTGAAATACCATGTGGAAGGTCAAGTTTGACTTATGCAATTAATTAGCATGCACTTCACTCCACTTCACTTATATGAATTCTTACATATGGTGTACCCTCTATCGATAGAATACTAAATTTATCTGGGAATATTTGTACTGCATGTTGCCTTTTCATTTTTTGACCAATCATAAAACGACACTATTAATAAAATATGATTTATTTTACTATAATGAATCAGTCACAGAAGATTACAGCTTATCAAACAGTTCCATCCACTTGTTACAGTTAGTTACAATTTTCTGTTTACATTCTGTTATTTCTAACTATCCATACAGGTGTATATAAAGAGCAACTATTAGCATATTTTTTTTTTTTCTAAAAAATTGCGCACAATGCGCTTACATTAAAGAAGAAAGAAAAATCCCCACCAGACCCGGATGTGATTCGAACCCATGACCTCCCTAGTCATAGGTAAGCTCTCAACCACTAGGCTAATTTACGTTGTAATCCATTTTTTGTAAAACTTCAAGCTTCTTGATTTCAATAATATTTTCATTTCCTTCTTTCTCTTCTTTATGATTTTACATTCGTAAGATGGTATCAGAGCTAAAAAACGCATAATTCATGAGATTTTTCTGCATTTCCATTCTGAAAGGATAAATGGTAAGGAAGCAAAACAAGGCTTAGAAACGCATTCAAAATTCATTTGTTGGTCTGTTCAACGAAGAAGAAATCGAAGCAAATCTTGAAGCATAATTCGAAGCAGATCCTACAGCAATGGCAACTACAAAGAATTCTGGAGAAAGGAATGGTAACATTCATGGTTCTGGAAATCAACAATTTTCCTTTATAGATTTGCAAAATTCAGATAATCCTGGATTATCACTGGTTAGTGCTCCTCTAAACTCCAATAATTACTCATCTTAGATTCGCGCGATTAAAATAGGTTTGATCGCAAAGGATAAGTTGGAATTTGTAATGGAATATAATATTCAACCACTAATTGGTTCCGATGTATACAAGAAATGGAATAAAACAGATAATATGGTTCTATCCTAGATTTTTGGTGTTATATTAAAGGATCTTGTGGGTTTTTTCCTTTATTGTAAAATAACTCAGGAATTGTGGCTTGAATTGGAGCAGAGAGTTGGCGAATCTAATGGCTCGTTGATCTATCAAATCCAGAAGAATTTGAGTGATCTTGCTCAAGAAAATTCATCTGTTTGTATCTATTATACACATATGAAGAAACTTTGGGAAGACTTGGCATAATTGAATCAAATTTCAGTTTGTGCTGGTGGTAACATTGCAGTTGTAAAGCAAACGTTAGCAATGGTGGAAGCACAACATTTGATGCAATTTCTAATGGGATTAAATGATGTATATGACTCTACTCGAGATCAGATCCTGATGATGGATCCCTTGCCTTCTGTCAACAAAGCTTATGCCATGATCTAGAAAATGGAAAGGCAAAAGTAGAATGTCGAAACTTGCGGAGAAAAGTTTGAAGTTGCTAATCTTGCTTCAACATCAAAACATAACATAGAAGAAGGGAAAACAAAAGAGGATATGGTTTGTTCACACTGCAAAAAGGCATGACACTTTAAAGATAATTGTTTCAAATTGAAAGGTTACCCATAATGGTTCAAGACTGGAAAGAAAAAGGGAGGGGGAAAGAAATTCCATTCTCAGCAATGTTCTCTCAAATGATGTAGAGAGAATTCAAGAAGTTTATGATGAATAACAAACCTACAAATGACATGGCTGGTGCTGCTTGTTTTTCTGGATTTGCGGGTAATGTATGCTCACTTACTTACTCAATGCATTCACTAAATAATGATACATGGATCATAGATTCAGGGGCTACATGTCACATGTGCATTAGTGATGAATCATTTAAGAAATGCACAAAATTATCAGTTGCTAGAATGGCCACAATACCTGATGGAAGTAGCAAGAGAATTAGACATTCAGGAATTTTTCTGATAAATTACAAATAAAGAATGTGTTGCATGCCCCTTCTTTCAAGTTCAATTTACTTTCAATGGGACAATTGTTAAAGGAAACAAATGTTATTATGAATTTTCAACCTGGACACTACATATTGCAGGACCAGAAGACTGATAACAACCCAAATTATTCTTGAATAAGGAATAAGGGAAAATAAATAGAAATAATGGCAAACCATTATTCCTTCTAAAAGAGATATTTATGCATGATTAATATGGAATTAATGATAATTAATGCAGGGGCGAATATGCAAATAATGAGGAAAAGGAAGGAGTCTCTAGCATTATGCCACGCCACGTGGACCATGGCGAGATACGCCATAACGAGATACGCCCGATGAGAGCGAGTAGTGGAGACCCGCCACAGCTCTCAAGGAGAACGTACATACGCCTTGACGGATCAAAGAATACGAAAAGGCGCCTTTATTACCATCCATGAATGGGAATAAATACAATTAAATGGCAATTAATAGCCATTAAAGGGGAATAAAGACTTGACTGTTCGAATACCTCAACTCTAAGGGTTTCAATGCTAAATACTGGGATTAATGGAGAATTGATAGTAATTAAAGACGAGTAATGACACGACTCTTCACCTGCTTCCCCATTAATGCTGAAGGTTACAAAAACCTATATAAATACCCCAGCTTCCTATGATCAAAGGTACACTTACTGATTCTCTACTTTTGTGCTTACAGTTTATTCTCAGAAATATTACTGACTTTGGCATCAGAGTGTCCCCGGCCGATCCCAATGGCGCCTCACAGGGAATTGCTCCGATCAAGGATTTTTCCACAAGTTATCAAAGACTAAGGATGTATTGACTATTGGTTTCCTAGAGAATGGGTTGTATTTGCTTACAAAGAAATCATTCCAGCCAGAAATAATGCAGTAGTTTCTGAATAAAAACCATGTAGCTACTGCAGTTAGTTGTATTGATATAGATATTGACCTAATATGGCACTATAGACTAGGTCATTCTCTTGGAAGAAATTGAAGCATATTAGTGATTTGGATTATAAAGAATGTAACAAACATTGTGAAATTTTCCCTTTAGCAAAACAACCACAGAACTGTATTTCCAATGAGTACTTCAGTTTCTAATAAAGTGTTTGATCTGTTACATGTTGATATATGGGGTCCATATAACAAAACTTCTACTACTGGTGCTAGATTTATCTTGACAAATGTGGATGATTACTCAAAATTGTTATGGACTATTCTTTTGCAAGTGAGTGAAGCATGACAACAGTTTCTTCTTCTAGTTCAGAATCAATTCACAGTTATAGTCAAAGTCATTAGGAGTGACAATGGCACAGAATTCATCAGTTCAAAGTGTCAAAAGGTGTTTAAAGATCTTGGTATTATGCACCAAAAGAGTTGTCCCTATACATCTCAACAAAATGGGGTTATAGAGAGGAAACATGGGCATTTATTAGAAGTGGCAAGGGTTTTATTATTTCAATCCGGGGTTTCAAATAGATTTTGGGGTGAGGCTATTATGACAGCAACACACATAATCAACTTGTTACCAGTTGAAAGTCTGAATTAGGAAACACTGTTTGAGAGATTATACAAAAGAAAACCCAAGTATGATAATTTAAAGGTATTGGTGCTTATGCTATGTCACTAATATCAAGCCTTACAAAGATAAATTTGATCCTAGAGCTCAATAAGCAGTTTTTCTGGGATATAAGGGAGGTAAAAAAAGATTTGTTGTCTATAATTGTGCAACTGACACAAAACAAGTAATAAAGGATGCTACTTTTCATGAAAGTATTTTTCCTTGTAAAAGGAACAAAACATATGCAATCCCACATTTTTCACCAAATCATATTCTCTCTCATGTCATTACATAAGAAAATATTGCTACAGATTTATTTCTAATTCATGATCAAGTTTTTAGAGATAATGAAATGCCATTACATCCAGATGTAAATATGCCAACTAATGATGCTGATGCAATGTCACAACCAGATAATGATGTTCAACTTGATAATCCAGCCAATGATTTTGCAAACTCTCAAGTCTCTTAAATAAATAGACATATCTCTGTTGATCTTCCTGTAGTCCCAACTACACCTTAGAGACCGCACATGACATTGACTAAACCAAATTGGCTAAAGGACTTCGTTTCTATGGTTCAAGTTAAAACTGATGGCACATACACATTACCATCATCCTTTTCGGTCTCTCACACAACATTCCTAGCAAATTTGACAAAAGATAAAGAGCCTAAGTCATATGCAGAGGCTATCAAAGATGACATATGGCTTAGAGCATGCAACAAGAGTTATAAGCTCTAGAAGAAAACAAAACCTGAATTTTGACTATACTACCACAAGGAAAGAACGCTATAACTTCCAGATGGGTTTTTCGCATTAAAAGAAAACCAGATAGCATAATTGACAAATTTAAAGCCAAGATATCTGTAAAGGGCTACAATCAAGTGTATGGCATTGATTACACTAACTTTTATTCACCTGTTGCAAAGGTAGTTACAATGAGGTTATTTTTAGCAATAGCAACAGCAAATGCTTGGCTAGTACATCAAATTGACATTAATAATTCTTACTTGCATGGTTTTATCAATGAAGATCTATACATGATAGTTCCTGAAGGGTATACAAAAGCAGGATACCAATAAGTTTGTAAACTTTTCAAGTCCTTATATGGACTCAAGTAGACAGGACAGCAATGGAATAAGGAGATAGCGAGCAAATTATTGAAGTATGGTTTTCTAAAGCCCAAGCATGATCATTGTCTTTACACCAGATCCACACAAAATTGTTTTTTAGTTTTGATTCTGTATATAGATGATGTTCTAATAATAGGAACATCAGAGGAAGAAATCATTAAACTAAAGCAATTTTTATATGTTGAATTCACCATAAAGGATATTGGTTATGTAAAGTACTTTCTTGGTATTGAAGTGGCTCGATCTGTTTCAGGAATGATGATTTCACAAGTTAAATACATGAAAGACTTGATTGCATATGCACATTTAGAGTCAACTTCAGATGCTGCTTCTCCACTTCCTTCGGGCTTTCAAGGAAAAACAATCTCAACAAAGTTACAGAATCCTAACAGATATAAAAGATTGATAAGGAGATTACTTTATATAGGCTTTACTACGCCTGACATTTGTTTTGCTACACAATAACTCAGCCAGTTCATGTCAGAACCTTGCACTCACCACATGGATGCAGCATTGCACATACTCGGATACCTCAAAGGGAGTCCTAGACGAGGCATTTTTTATCCAACACAAACCATTTTCAAGGTTAGGCATACTGTGATGCAGATTGGGAAGTCTGTAAAATAAACAAACGATCTATCACATGTTATTGCTTTTTTTGTTTGGAAATTCAATGATTTCTTGGAAGAGCAAAAGGCAATCCACTATCAGCAAGTCATCAGCTGAAGCAAAATACATGAGTCTTCCTACAACTGCTTGTGAAATTAAGTGGATAACATTTTTGTTGAAGGAATTCAAATTTCTAGTTGAGCTTCCTATTTCGGTATATTGCGATAATACTTCAGCCATAGCAATATCTGCTAATCCTATTGATCATGACAAAACTAAGCATTTTGATATTGATATTCATTTCATAATGGAGTATGTGGAGCAAGGATTTTTTTTATTACACCTCATATTTCAACTATAGAACAGTTAGCTGACTTTTTTACTAAAGTCATGACAGGCATATAATTATCAAGTTTCATGTCCAAACTTGGTATTGTTGATCACATACCAGTTTGAGAGGGGAATGTTGAGAAAACAGAATTTATTTTTACTACAATGAATCAGCCACTGAAGATTACAGCTCATTAAACAGTTTCATCCACTTGTTATAGTTAGTTACAATTTTCTATGTATAGTCTGTTATTTCTAACTGTCCATACATGTGTATATAAAGAGCAACTGTTAGCACATATTATTAATTTATTTTTTTGAAATAATGGGTTATTATTTTATTTTCTTGTTATGTCATTACATTAGCTGATTAAGATTTAGATATCAAATTTGTAGATGTATTGGGTTGGATTGCATGTTATAACAATATTTATGTTATATTTACATTTTTCTTACTTTTCTGTGAAAATTAGTCAATTAAATACGCACATGAACAATATGTAATTATATTTTTAAAAAATAACACTTGGTCTACCATGAATATATATATATATATATATATATATATATATATAACATTATATAAATATATGACTTTTCTTTAGAATATTTTATTCTCCTAATGAAACTTTTAACAAAAATATTTTTTTACCTAAATTTAACAAATATATATTAATAATTGAAAAAATACCAGTTAAAATCTTTTTAATTTATATTTTTTTTTTGTTAGGGAGGAAAGGAAAAGAAACAGAAAGAACAGAAAACAAAACAGATAGCAGAAAGACTACACTACGTAGCTAAGCCATGTCCGGCGGAGGGTAGAGAAGCTTTGTAACCCCAGTCACACAATTGGCAACCTTGGTCGCTAGAAAGTCGGCACACCTGTTCATCTCGCGGAAAACGTGCGAAATCTTCACCACTACAAACTTCTCCAAGAGTAGCTGAACCTGTCGAATAAAAGCACGGGCAGGGTGATGGGGAAGGCATGGGTTGTTTATAGAGACGACAACTTCAGCACAGTCTAACTCAACTTCAAGCCGCTGAGCACCTTCTTCAAGGGCAACACGCAGACCAAAGATAATTCCCCATAACTCTGCCTCAAATGAACTCCATGCACCAATGTTATGTATGAATCTGCAAATCCATTCGCATGTACTATTTCTGATTAAGCCTCCTGTCACGATGAGACCTATTTTAAAATTTTAATTTCTCACATACAATATAAAATTGGTCCATAATTTATATCCATATTATTCAATCAATTATTCGTCCATCTAAAAATATAACTAATCTAATATTAAAATATAACAGGAAGGCTAGAAATTTTAGATATGAATGTGACAATAATTAAATTAAATGTAAAAGTCAAAAACTGTATTGTTTTTCGTGACTTTTACACTACAACATTTTTTTAGGATGCTTCCATCCCATAAATGCTTTAGTCATTAATTTAAATGGGTTTGTCCTATAAAAAAAAAAAATTAAATGGGTTTGTTTTTTTATTCTTCTATGTGGTGTGGATCAATATTGATCCGCTTACATAATTGATAACAATTTTTTTTTTTTTTTTGTTAGATCACATTATTCCAATTTAACCTAACCTATTTTTGACACTATTGTCCTATTTAATGATATTTTGTGGTTTTTCGTCTATATTTTTTAATATTTGCTCAAATCTCCAACTTACAATCAGAATGGTTACCATATTTTTTGTTATTTCTTAATCTTGTATCGATATAATAGTAAAAGAAGATTCTATATTTTCTAAAATGTTAAGTTAAAAGCGAAACGAAGGGTGTGATCGAGTATTGATTTTGAAACTAATGTATAGTACAAATACAATTAAATCAATTCTAACCACTAAAATACAAATAATGATGCATCAAAAAAAAAAAAAAAAAATACAAATAATGATACATACAGTTGTGCATAATTAAATTAATTGTCGGCAACTTTGGTTTATACTATATAAATTATTAAGTGGACCAAACTGGAAAGCCATATCTGCCCTAAACAATAAATAATTTAAAGGAATGGCATGCCCATGAAAATCATCTACCTTTATCTATATATACACACACTTTTAAATGGTTCTATCATCATTTTTTTCTAATAGCCGTACAAACTTTAATTCTTTAAATTTCATGATGTTTTCCTGCCACATGAAAAATAATAATTGAAATATTTCATATATAAGAAAAAATAAGATTAGATGATTTTATTTATCTATTCAATAATAATATCTAATGTTTTAAAAATCGGATTGGACATTGAACCAGATTGATAAAGGGATCATGAACTGGAACCGGTTAACTTAGATTAGTTGAACCGGATAATATCATAAATAATATATATATATATATATATATATTAATAAATATACTTAATCAAAACATTATGATAAAATAAAATAATCTCTTTAATATTTTATTATATTTATACTAGTAATTATGCCATTAGTAAACTCAATAGGAGAAGAAGCCTAGTTTATAAAAATAATTAAACTATAATATTAAAAGAAATAAGAAAAATAATAAATAAATCAATCAAGCAATTAACAATAATAGTCTTCTTTATTTATAATCACTTTCATTTTATTTACTTCTAACTTTTCCATTTGGAATGTTTATGGAATAAGGAAGCACAAAATGGAAAATGGAAGAATAAGAAAGAATAAGAAAGAATCAATCTCACATTGGAAAATCGAAGAAAATGAAGCACAAAATGGACTTATAAATAGATAAGTAGATGGAGGAACCACCAATGAGTCTCAAATTGGGCTTCTTTGTAGTTTCTTTTGGGATTTTTTTTTACTCTTTTTTATTAAATATTTGATAAATATGGGTTAAAGTACAATATTGAACTCAGATGTGACTAGTTCACCGCAATGATCTTGGTTCGTCGGTTTCATCTGGTTTGCATGGAGTGATTAGTAGTGACC
Organism: Euphorbia lathyris; assembly: GCF_963576675.1. Classification (NCBI taxonomy): domain Eukaryota; kingdom Viridiplantae; phylum Streptophyta; class Magnoliopsida; order Malpighiales; family Euphorbiaceae; genus Euphorbia; species Euphorbia lathyris. The sequence continues at coordinate 29,186,650 of NC_088914.1, forward strand.
CCAAAATACTACAACTGAATCGGAACCCTGATCGGTTCTCAATTCAACCGGCTAGTCCAGTCGGATTTTAAAAACCATGATAATATTTGTCAATCCACCATTGTGACCTCTATTACCAACTGCAAAACAACCATTAAGATGATTTTTTATGGAGCATTTTATCACAGAGAGTTTCAAATTTAACAAGCTCCATAAGATTTTGAATCGTCCATTTTCCATCTCATGATCGCTAAGTACACATCGTATGAAATTATGTGTTACATGTTATATCATATCCTTTTGAAAGAAGAGCATGTCTCATTTACAATATACATAAGCATCAATTTTGATGTGCTCAAACATTTAACCTTTGTCCAACCCAGGACCATTTCCAGCTAATCTAAGTGTCAAATTTCACCGTTTCAGGTAAAGTAGAAGACTCCATATCAACGTTAAAAATAGAACCTTCCATCTGGTGTTTAATTGGTTGAAAAGATATAGTAAAATTAGTTTTTTTTTTTTTTTTGAAACAATATAGTAAAATTAGTTAAAATGTGAAATATACGAAAAATCCAAATATGGTTAATTAAAATTGGCACTTGGCAGACAAACCTTTAGAGACTTTAGTCTTGACAACTGTAATTTTTTTGACAATTATAAGGAAGCATAGCCATGTGGGATTTATTTTTAGTATTTCAGTTTGACCTACTTCAATTTTATCAAAATCATTGCACCTGCGACCCTCGTTTTAGATTATTTAAAAGGGAATAACCAATTAATTAATTGATTAATTTTTCTTTTAATGGAAAGCTGGTAACCGAGCCAATGTAACCCGAGTTAAATCCAACCAAGTTGGGATCAACCAGAGAAGACAACAGACACGCACGGGATCAAAAAGTTTCATACAACAATAAGCAACAAAAAAAAACAGAAATAGAGCCAATCATTGAGAAAAAGAAACAAAATTAAGTGATTCGAAAATATTCAGTTCCCGTAGCGTCGTTGTAGACGTGTGAAGCGCAGAAGAAGGGGAAAGACGACCACCACTGACCATTGAGTTACCTTTCGTAAATGTGTGAGTTACCCGATTTTGATGTGAATATAAATTGATAAACAATAAATTCAATCTAATTGCAGCTCCAGTGCACGTGTCTAGAACGGAAAGAGAGCAAGGACACCACGTAGCTGGAATGACAATCCACCCATAATGTGAACCACTCTCTCCATAGCAAATTTTATGGCAAGACTAACAGCCTTAAGCTCAGTGAAATAAGCTTCACGATGACCAATAAGGAAGGAGAAACAAGCTTTTGGGAAGCCACGACAATTGTGAAACATGCCCCCCACTCCAGCAGATAAACAAGCACTAGAGGTTACCCTGTCAGTATTGACTTTAATTTAGGATTGTGGAGGGGGATGCGAGTAGAGCGAAATCACCTTCAAAAGAGGCTTAGGAATCCCATTTATCCCAAACTTATCTGATAACATCTGAATATTATCCCCGGACAAAATAGTAAAAATCCACAAATAAAATGATCTATTTTTGCACAAAGCATAGCCGCGTAGCAAAAACCACTGATTCGAAGATATGGCATACGCCTGATGAATCCAAATACGCCACGTGGATCATACAAGCCAGAATCGAACGTAAACTGATATTTAAATGGAATTTGATTAGAATATAAATGGTATTTTAATAAAAAAAAACAAGTCTACGCGTTCATTAATCAAACCCTTTAAAAGTTAAAGTCACAAACCTAACTCTAAAGAGATGCAATGTTGTGAGCCCATGTGCCATCTAATATTTGATATATTCCCAAACATTAAAACTCGAGTGGCAACTCTGAAATAATTAAGCTAATCCAAAAACATGATACATAGGTTAGTAAATATAAAGAATGTATACACTTGAAAGGACACACTAAGCATCGTCCTTAAAAACGTAAGTGACGATATCATGTAAAAGCGGAATCCTATTTGCCGAAACGATCTCTCCTTGAAGTAGGGTAATCGGGTTCCACGACCGCTCATAACTTCCATTAAGAAAATAATATCGGGGCAAAACTTGGACACAAGGTCCGTAAACATAAGAACCGTACGAGACCTATTGCTTGACAGTTCCAACTAAGGACACTTATTAACGCGACCCCACATTTATTTTGTCTTCAGCAACCGAAGATCCAGTAGAAAATCTGTCATTCTCACAGTCCATCTTACCATCAATCCCCTGATTATGTCGTTGTCGCTTCACATCATTTATAATCAATTCAACACCATTGGATCCCGACTCTAAAGCGGAAACCTTGGCAGAAACTAAGAGCTGCAGACCGATCGGGAGGAACTCCGATGCTGTGTACCATCAGTAACAACTGTGTCTGAGCCTGGTAGTTGCTCCGTCTGAATAGTGGTCGTTGTGGGTACTACAGACTGCTATAAAGAAAGGATCGAAGGTGCTACAAGCAACCACTTGGACGGTGGCAAAGCTATCAGACGTCGTGGCAAAGCCCGGAGTAGTGTGTTATAAGGACGGACATCTTGTGCAGGTTCAGGATGATCTAGTAAACTCAAACAATACTTATCTGCGTGACCAATCAATCAACAGAAAAAATAAAACGTCGGGAGGCGTTCATACCTAAACTAGACCTAGGAGTAGTCACCTTCACTTCGACCAATCTTCATCTTCCTCTTCAAGGGGAGCAGAACATCAATCAGGACAGGAATGTGCATGTACACACTGTTGGTCCCATGTGATTAGTTCCAAGGGGGAGGGGTTAGGAACTAATATAACTTTTTCTGTGTTTAATTTGATAAGCTGACTTATAAATTTTTTATGAGTTGGTGAACTCAGCTTCTGGTCAGCTTGGTGAGATATGTTTCAAGACAGCTTTAGTCAGATGTTGACTAAGGTTGTTTTCTTGTAAGTTAGGAATTGACACTCTTGGAGGTCAGCTTCTAACTCAGCACCACTTATTTACTCAGGGTCAGCTTAGGCAATTTATATGCTGAGTAAATAAAACAAACAACACATGCAATTTATATATATATATATTAAGAGAGAGTTTAGAGATTACTCAGTATCACTTATCCTGGTTCGGCCTCTCTGCCTACGTCCAGTCCCTAGAGTCCTCCGGGCTTTTTGAATCCAATACTGAGCTCTTTAACGGTAGAGCACAAACCGATTACAAGGCAGTTGAATATGCAAGAGTACCTTCCTCTATTCGTCTACTCAACTCCTACTAAGTGCTACAACCCAGCACCTAGATTTCTCTACCACTGAATGCTTACAACCAAGCACTCAGCACGACACTCTCAATATTACAATTGATAAACACTTGTTCTTTTTTCAGTAAAGAACACTTTAGAAGATTACAAAGAATCACTCTAGCATTTACACAGGGAATAGAAAGTTTGGTGTAAGATCTTTCTTGTATTTGAGTGCTTTGAAATTGTTTCTTTCTCTTTTGTGTTTTTCTTTTTGTTAAATCGGCAATGATCCAAGGTTCTTGATTGTCCTTTTATAGATGGAAATTTGCAGATGGATCATTTGAATTGTTTTAGCCGTTAACACCAAAATGGCTCTTTTAGGGAACATCTTCTGGTCAGCTTCAGACTGTTCAGGCCATTCCCTTCCTCTGTTTTCTTCAGGCGTCAGGCTTTGTCTTCTTGCGTCAGACTTGTCTTTTTATGCCAGTTGTCTTTTACCAATAATCCATTGACCCATACATCTCGGAATCTGTCTTCTGTGTATTTCCAAGATTTCAATTATTGGTGCAAAGGGGCGGTAATCATTTGTCCTTTAGCAAACGACTCTTTCATGCTGTCCTGAAGATACACTCAGCTTGATATTTTAGGCTTCCATGCTGACCTTCATTTCACTTAGCTTATTCTGTTCATCTCATGCTGACTTTGTCCTATCCTTATCTTTATATATATATTTGTACTCAATATTGAATAAACAGATTAGTATAATAAAATCAAAGCACTTAAATTTAGTTATCCCTTAATCATGGATGATTTTATCAAATCAAAATCTTGTGGAAAGGTGTTTCAACAAACTCCCCCATTTTAATGTTGGCAAAATACATAATTATGGAACTCAGTTTTGAAATTCCCCATGATTGAATCATTTTTCATATTTCTGAAGTTGCTCCCCCGTAAGGGTTGCATCTATTAATTTAACTCTAAACCTTCCAAGATTTAATTGAGATAAATTAAAAAGACTTGTACTGACTAAAATTACTTCTAGACCTTTTAAGATCAAGTTTATTAGAGTTCAGGTCAGCTTTCTGAAATGGTCAATTTATGAAACATTTTATTACTTCAGTTTCGTTATGGTTTGTTTGTTCAAATTTGGACAGTTCAATATATAATATATACTACTAAGCATGATATGAAGATGAAGTGGATAAAGTAATGCTTATCATAAATTTGCTCAGCAAAAACTATAAATATTAAGCATAGAATGAGGTATGAGCTAAGTTCTAGACTAGTCTATAGTCTACTTCTTCTTCTTCAAGTTGACTTGTGCTTGATGGTCAGCTTTATATACTCCTTTGCCTTTATCCTTACTCCCGGATGCACCACCTAGAAGCTGAGTTCCTTCTTGGCTTTTCTCCCCCGTTTTGCCATCATCGGGTTTATAAAGGAAGGTATCGTTGCTAGCAGTAGTGGAGAGGACATTTGAGTAACGTTGGAGCTTCTTTGTGCTTTCACGCAAGCCATCAATTACAGGTACACTGTCATCTTGGACATGGCGAGGAACCCGGAGAGAGCTGCTAATCATGATGAGTAGGCATTCATGTGATTTGCTAAGCCAGGTGAGCGAGCTGGTGAGCTGAGCAAAAGATTGGTGGTACATCTTCAGCATGGCAGAGTCATAAAACATGCGCTGAGCATTGTTGATGCGCATTGCCTTCATAATTGCTTGGGAAAAGCTCAAGAGTTGACCATTGGAGACTGGGTCAACATCCATTTGTGCTTTGTTGACGTTGAGTAGACTTACTGCTTCACTCAGTTGGTCAATTGTACACTGAGAGGAGGAGGAGACTAACTCACGCGTACAAGTCAGCTCAGCATTGAGCTTGGTAAAGCATTCTTGGAGTTCAGCAGATGTGGCATACTCAGTATTAACCGATGCGCCAAGATTGGGCAGTTCTGATCTCAGTTTGGCGAAATGCTGATCTAACTCAGCAGAAGTTGCATAGCCTAGATTTGGAGCAGAGAGATTATTGATCTTGCCTTCAAGGGAGTTCATATGGTTTACCATCAGAAGCAGCAACTCAGTCATTTTGGCAACTTGGTCTTGCTTGGGTTGCTGTGTTTGAACTGATGTCATAACACTCATAAGGTCCTTGAGCCCTTTGATTTCATTCAGAAGTTGAGTAATGGCAGAGACATTGGGTGACTCAGGATTAGCAGACCCAGCAGCATCAGAAGTAGTGAACTCCTGGAGAAGAGATTGTGCAGTTTCCACGATGCGACGACCAGACTGAGTTGCACTTAGATAGGCAAACTGACCATCTTGATTTGGCTCAGAGGTAGGGATGTGAGTTGAGCTGGATGGTGGTGGAGTTGGCTGCTTGTCAGCTTGAGTTGAGTGGTCAGGAGTGGGTCCTTTAGGGATCTCAGTACTAGGAGCTGAGTTCTCATGACTCTGTGGAAACTGAGTTTGGAGAGATGGACTTACAGAAGTATGGACCTGAGGAGGTGGAGTTGGATGTTTAATAGCTTGCTCGCCTTGTTGAGTAGCTGCGACTTCGAGCTCTTGCTCGGCAGTTTTTGGATTCTCCGGAGTCTTGGCTTGTTCCTCAATATGAGTAACAGAGGCTTGGTTTTGCACAAGATCCGTTGGAGGAGACTCAGGCTCAGTATTATGGGAGAAATATTTGAACTGAATTTTGGAGAGTTCAGTATCAATATCTTGAGGAGGGGAATCATCCAGAAGATCAATTTGCTTTTGTGCCTTCTTCTTGAGTCTCCATCATGTCGGAGCTTTTGGGGATGAAGGGTCAGCTTGAATACCTTCACTGGAATCTGAAGATGAGTGCTCCCCATGGTCAGCATTAGTGTTCTCAACTTGCTTAGCATCATGAAGCTCAGCATAATCTTCTTCCTCAATGTTAAGCTGAGTAACATCATGTCCTTATTCTGCTTCTGCATTAGTTTGATCAACCTCTTCTACTTCCTCAGACTCAACCTGAGTTATATCCTTTCTTTGTGTTTGCTCTTCTTGCATACGGGGTGATTTTTCAAGGTCAATCCCACGGCTTTTGGCGAGGTGAGACTGAGGGGTGACGACCTTGTCAAGGGGATCAGCTTCAACAATTTTTAAACCAGAACTTCGACTCTTCTTCCTTAGAGGCAGTTCTAGAGATTCCTCATTTTCTTCTTCGGGCTCAGCTTGCCCTTTCCTTTTCTCTGCTGACCTAGGTGTACTTTGAGGTTGGTCAGCATCAACATTCTTAGCTCTGTTCATAGCCCGCTTCTTTCTGGGCACTACGTCAATATCTTTTGCACATGTTGCCAGCGCTTTTCTCTTCTTCTTGTCCTTAGGGGACTCAGTAGGAGCCTCCACTTCTTTCTCAGGCTCATCCTCAGGCACAACTTCCTGTTCAGCTTCATCATTTTCCTCAATATCTTCAACTTCTTCATATCCTTTCAATGGTTGATTGTATAATAATCCAACCAGCAGAGCTACTGTGATCTCACTTCCCAAGGTATCAGTTTCATTTACGGTTTCGATCTGTTTATCCGCGAGGATCTTAGTGATTAAAAAACCTAACCGAAGTTTCTTACCTCCTCGCTGGAGTGCACCAACCAGAAATACCGGAAGGTTGAGAGGGGTGTAGGTCAGCATGTGCCATATGAAGCACTGCTCAAAGTTGGAGGCAGATGAGGCTGAGTTGAGTTTGGAGAAGATGAAGTTGGTCAATATGTAGTGTGCCATCTTCTGGTTTTTCCTCATACACGTGCTGGGTATTTCTCCCTTGTGATTTTTGGGTTTGCAGAATCCCTTTATCTGGTCCAGCTTTTCCTTTGATACTTTTTCCTTTGTTGTCCTAAACTCAATTCCTTCTTCTGGTAGGGTGAGTAAAGTTGCTAGATAAGATGGGGTTATGATTATCTTGTGGCCTTTGACATGAGTCTCCAGGTAGTCAGCATCATCTTCATCAACATATAAATTCGAGTAAAATTCCCGTACTAACCTGGGGTAGGTTTTTCCAGATAGAGAAAAGAAACCTGCCCACTGGTTCTTTTCAATCCATTCACAGAATGGTTTCTCAGTGGTGATGAAGCTTGGAGAGAACCATCTGCACTTGAGAACCTCAAGGTTGTTTACGTTTTTGTGAACCTTGATCATGGGCCTGACCATTGGTTGCTTGTCTTTCGCATGCTTGTTCTTCTTAGAGGAGCTCGCTGGGTCAGCTTGGGTTTTGTTAGGAGCCGGAGATTTTGGGTTTTCATCGGTGTGACGCTTGCCGGAATCACCACCGGAGATATTTTGAGAGTTCGACATTCTCAGAGATTTTAGGGATTTTGAAATTTTGAGAGAGAAGAATTCGAATATCAAAGGATTTAAGAGTAAAGAGGACTAAGTGGGAAATCTTCCACTATTTATAGAGATTTATGGCGGCCCTATTCATTTAAGTAGCCGTTTTACCTAGGGACGTTCAACAGACAGAGATTCTGTCATTTATGACACCTTCGGCGCATGGATTTAGCCATTAATGTGTATCTTTCCAATGTGCTAGTTGTTACACGTGTAGACATTTATTTGATGCAAGTGGGTTTCTACTCGGTTTTGCTAGAATTCGAAGCATTCGTGATATTGAGTACCTAGTTTTTGTGAATATGATTTTCCTATCTCTAGGTAACTCAGTATATGTACTTACTCAGTATAATCACTCAATATGTATGTCAACTCAGCATAGGGTGATTTTTCTACATTTCAAGCTTAGTAAGTAGTAGTTGCTTATTGTTAATTTACTCAGCATGGCATTTGCACAATCATTCAAATTTCCACTCAACATGGCAATCATTCAACATTCAATTTTTCATATAGATTTATCTAGAGTGGATTTGACATACCGATGGCTTCCCTTAGTATGTTGAATTGTTCTCGTGCCAAGGGTTTAGTGAAGATATCTGCAAGCTGTTCATTTGTTGGCACATAGGTCAGCTTGATCTCATCTTTTAGTACGTGATCTCTGATGAAGTGATGTCTTATGCTAACATATTTCATCCTACTGTGTTGGACTGGATTCTTAGATAGATCAATGGCACTCTGTCATATCTTATCTCTATTGTCTTTGTTTTAACTCCATAATCCTCAAGCTGTTGCTTTATCCATAGTACTTGTGCAACACAGCTTCCAGCAGCCACGTACTCAGCTTCGGTTGTAGACAGGGCTACGGATGATTGCTTCTTGCTGAACCAAGATACTAGACAGCTTCCGAGGAAATGACATCCTCCCGAAGTACTCTTTCGTTCTAGCTTATCTCGTCCATAGTCAGCATCAGTATATCCATTAAGTGTGAAGTCATTTGAAGTTGGATACCATAGACTTGCATCAACTGAGCTCTGCAAGTATCTAAAAATTCTTTTTACATCAGTTAGATGAGATTCCATAGGGTCAGCTTGATATCTAACACAATAACATACTGAGTACTGAATATCAGGTCTACTAGCTGTGAGATAAAGTAAGGAACCTATCATACCTCGATAGAGTTTACTATCAATTGAATTACTCTTCTCATCTTTGCATAGGACAATATCAGTGCCCATGGGGGTTGATATGGGTTTGCAATCTACCATGCTGAATTTCTTTAACATTTCTTTGGTGTACGTAGACTGACTTATAAAGATGTCATTCTTACCTTGCTTAATTTGAAGTCCAAGGAAGAAGTTGAGTTCACCCATCATCGACATTTCAAACTCAGTTTGCATCTGTTGGCTAAATTCTTTGCACAAAGATTCGTCAGTGGCACCAAATATTATATCATCTACATATATCTGTGCAAGTAGGGTATGTTTACCCTTTTTCTTAATAAACAAGGCTGTGTCAGCTTTTCCCCTGATATAGTTCCTGGTCAGCAGGAAATTGGTCAACCTCTCATACCAAGCTCTTGGAGCTTGCTTTAGGCCGTACAGGGCCTTTTTGAGTTTATAAACGTGGTTTGGAAACTTTGAATCTTCAAACCCAGGAGGTTGATTAACATATACCTCCTCGTTTATGAAACCATTAAGAAATGCACTTTTTACATCCATTTGGTATAATTTAAAATTCATAAAACTAGCATAGGCACACAATATACGTATAGCTTCTAGCCTAGCAACTGGTGCAAACGTTTCTCCATAGTCTATACCCTCTTGCTGACTATAGCCTTGGGCTACAAGTCGAGCTTTGTTTCTAATTACATTTCCATGCTCATCTAGTTTATTTCTAAAGACCCACTTGGTTCCTATGGGCTTTTGATTCCTAGGTTTAGGTACTAGATCCCATACCTCATTTCTGCTGAATTGGTCAAGTTCTTCTTGCATGGCATTGATCCAATACTCATCTTGCTCAGCATCAGCAAAGTTCTTTGGTTCATGCATTGAGACGAAGGCAACATTGCCGAGGTATTTCCTAAGCTGATCTCTGGTCATCAACTTGTTGTTAGCAGCATCAAGGATGAACTTTTCTATGTGTCCTATTGGAATCTTTATTTCCTTGGGCAATGTTGAGTTGTTTGGAAGAGGTGTTTCTACAATCTCTACAGGAATAGATTGGTCAGCAAATGATATTTCATTTTCTTGCTTACCTTGGGTCAGCCCTTGTATAGATGACACAGAGGCTTTTGGTTGATCAGCGGAAGCTGAGCTTGGTTCATCTTCTTCGAGATGAGCTGACTTACCTGTAGGGTCAATTTCATCGAACTCAACATGTGCAGACTCTTCTACAACCTGAGTTCTTTTATTAAATACTCTATATGCTTTACTGTTTGTTGAGTACCCCAAAAAGATCGTTTCGTCAGCTTTAGCATCAAATTTACCAAGATTGTCTTTTGTATTGAGTATAAAGCATTTACACCCAAAGGCACGAAAGTATCCAATGTTGGGCTTTCGTCCTTTCCAAAGCTCATATGGGGTTTTCTTAAGTATAGGTCTAACTAGAGCCCTATTCAGTATGTAACATGCTGTGTGAACAGCTTCTCTCCAGAAGTACTTTGGAAGCCTATTTTCACTCAACATTGTCCTAGCTATTTCGACAATAGTTTTATTTTTCCTTTCAACAACCCCATTTTGTTGAGGTGTTCTAGGAGCAGAGAAATTGTGGTCAATACCATAGGTTTCACAAAATTCATCAAATTGTTGGTTTTTGAATTCTCCACCATTGTCGCTTCTAATGTGAGCTACTCTTAGGTCTTTGTCATTTTCAAGCTTTTTCAATCAATGTGGTAAACATCTCAAATGTTTCATCTTTGCTACTCAGCAGGATGATCCAAGTATACCGAGAGAAATCATCTACAATGACCAAGGAAAATTTCTTACCTCCCAAGCTGAGTGGCTGGATAGGTCCGAAAAGATCCAAGTGTAGTAATTCCAATGGTCTCTTGGTTGAGACAATATTTTTGCTCTGAAATGACTTTTTAGTTTGTTTGCCTTGCTGACAAGCTTTACACAATTGATCTTTTTCAAATTTTAATTTGGGTAATCCCTCAACTAATTGCTTTCTAGCTATTTTGGTGAGAAGGTCCATGCTGACATGCCCAAGTCTTCTATGCCATAGCCAGGAGTTATCCTCTTTAGACACTAAGCATATATTTTTGGAAAACTATTTTTCTAAATTTAGCATGTATACATTTTCTACACGAGGGGCAGTTAAAACCAATTCATTTGTGTTCCCCTCGAGTATTTGACACTTAGTATCATCAAATACAACCTTTCTACCGCTCTTGCAGAGCTGAGCTACACTTAGTAGATTGTATTTGAGACCTTTAACTAAGGAGACTGACTCAATGGTTGGGTTACCTCCGATAGTGCCTGAGCTGACTATCTTACCCTTCTTGTTGTCTCCAAAGCTTACACTTCCACCTCGTTTGAGTTCTAGTGTGATGAACTGTATTTCATCACCTGTCATGTGCCTTGAGCATGCGCTGTCTATGTACCAAAGTTTTGATTTCTCCACGCATGTCAAGCTGACCTGCATTTTAAACTATTCGTTTTTAGGTACCCAATTCTTTTTGGGTCCTTTCTTGTTAGTCTAAACAGGTGCAAAGTCATATTTCAACTTATGACGACATACTTTTATAGTGTGGCCAGGCTTACCACAGAAGTCACAAAAAGGTACCCTTTGAGGGTTGTACTGAGTATGGTCAGCATTGTTGTGTTGAGCATGCCAGCATACTTTTGTGGAATGCCCTTTTCTTCCGCAGAAGTCACATTGGACAATCCGCTTGTTATGCCAACACACATCTTTTGTGTGCCCCCTTTTTCCACAACACTCACATTAAGTGAATTGCTTATGCTGACTAGTACTTGCGTACTCAGCATGGGGTTTATTTCTACTTGAGCCTTTCACTTGACTCTGTAAGGTTGTGACATCCTTTTTAAGTTTCTTTGACTCAGATTGGACCTCTGTGACAAACTTATGCATGATTTGCATGTTGGTATGTAAATCTGAGTTGTCCTGGAGGAGATATCAGAGGTCACTCAGCTTGACCTCTTCAATCTCGTCACATCGCCTGCTGAGTGATTTTATTTTGTTATTGCATTTTTTAGTTAGCTTATATAAATCACTCAGGGCATTTACCATCTCATTTCTAAACAAAAGTAAGGGTGTTACCTCATTAATGTGTACCTCCTGGTCAGTTTCATCAGAGAGGTCATTATGCTCAGATTGAGAATGGTCAGCATCGTCAGCCATGAAGCATATGTTGGCTGTTTCATTTGCATCAGCTTCAGATGAGGTTGACTCATCACTATCGCTCCATATTGCTACCATAGCCTTTTTGCTTCCCTTCTTCTCCTTCTTAAGGTTGGGACAGCTTGACTTGATGTGCCCAGTTTGATGGCACTCAAAACATGTGACAGACTTGGAGCTGTCCTTCTTGTATTTGTCACTCGACTCAGCTTTGTATTTGTCACTTCTTCTGAATGACCTTTTGCCGTTTCTGTCATTTCTTCTGAACAGCTTTTTCATCTTTCTAGTGAACATAGCCATTTCCTCATCATCAGTTGACTCAGCTTCAGTCGAGTCAGCTTTCATGACAAGTGACTTTTGTTTCTTGTCTTCTGACTTTTCTTTCTCTTTAGCTTCAAAGTTTTTCATAGAAATTTCATGGGTCAGCAGGGATCCGATCAACTCATCATATTTGTAGGTAGTCAAGTCTTGAGCTTCTTCTACAGCTGTTTTCTTTGCTTGCCAGCTCTTAGGCAGACTTCTCAGGATTTTCTTCACCTGTTCCTCTTCAGTGAAGTTCTTTCCAAGCCTTTTGAGCTCGTTTATAATGTTTGTGAATCTTGCGTTCATTTCTGAGATGTCTTCATTCTCATTCATCTCAAACAGCTCGTAGAGTCTCATATGCTGATTGACTTTAGACTCCTTAACTTTGCTTGTGCCTTCATAGGTTACTTCAAGCTTCTTCCAAATATCCTGAGCTGACTCACAACCTGAAATCTTATTTTATTCTGCAGCATCTAGAGCACAGTGAAGCATATTTATAGCCGAAGCATTATTTTGTAATTTTCTGAGGTCATCCTCTGTCCACTCAGCTTCACTTTTAACAATTTTCTCATTGTTAACAGTTTTGGATGGAACATGTGGACCTTGAACAATTGCAAGCCATGCACTCATGTTTGTGGCTTGAATAAAGTTCTTCATCCTATTCTTCCAGAATGTATAATTTGACCCAAAGAATAGGGGAGGTCTAGTGATTGATAATCCCTCAGGGAGTATCTGTGTTGTTTGGTTCTCGGGAAGGAAACGAGTGCTATTCTCACCCATTTTTCGGGATCAGCTCAAGATTGTTAGATCTTTGAGTAGTGAGCTTATGCTCTGATACCACTTGTTGGTCCCGTGTGATTAGTTCCAAGGGGGGGTTAGGAACTAATATAACTTTTTCTGTGTTTAATTTGATAAGCTGACTTATAAATTTTTTATGAGTTGGTGAACTCAGCTTTTGGTCAGCTTGGTGAGATATGTTTCAAGACAGCTTTAGTCAGATGTTGACTAAGGTTGTTTTCTTGTAAGTTAGGAATTGACACTCTTGGAGGTCAGCTTCTAACTCAGCACCACTTATTTACTCAGGGTCAGCATAGGCAATTTATATGCTGAGTAAATAAAACAAACAACACATGCAATTTATATATATATATATATATATATATATATATATATATATATATATATTAAGAGAGAGTTTAGAGATTACTCAGTATCACTTATCCTGGTTCGGCCTCTCTGCCTACGTCCAGTCCCTAGACTCCTCCGGGCTTTTTGAATCCAATACTGAGCTCTTTAACGGTAGAGCACAAACCGATTACAAGGCAGTTGAATATGCAAGAGTACCTTCCTCTATTCGTCTACTCAACTCCTACTAAGTGCTACAACCCAGCACCTAGATTTCTCTACCACTGAATGCTTACAACCAAGCACTCAGCACGACACTCTCAATATTACAATTGATAAACACTTGTTCTTTTTTCAGTAAAGAACACTTTAGAAGATTACAAAGAATCACTCTAGCATTTACACAGGGAATAGAAAGTTTGGTGTAAGATCTTTCTTGTATTTGAGTGCTTTGAAATTGTTTCTTTCTCTCTTGTGTTTTTCTTTTTGTTAAATCGGCAATGATCCAAGGTTCTTGATTGTCCTTTTATAGATGGAAATCTGCAGATGGATCATTTGAATTGTTTTAGCCGTTAACACCAAAACGGTTCTTTTAGGGAACATCTTCTGGTCAGCTTCAGACTGTTCAGGACATTCCCTTCCTCAGTTTTCTTCAGATGTCAGGCATTATCTTCATTCGTCAGACTTGTCTTTTTGTGCCAGTTGTCTTTTACCAATAATCCATTGACCCATACATCTCGAAATCTGTCTTCTGTGTATTCCCAAGATTTCAATTATTGGTGTAGAGGGGCGGTAATCATTTGTCCTTTAGCAAACGACTCTTTCATGCTGTCCTGAAGATACACTCAGCTTGATATTTTAGGCTTCCATGCTGACCTTCATTTCACTTAGCTTATTCTGTTCATCTCATGCTGACTTTGTCCTGTGATTATCTTTATATATATATTTGTACTCAATATTGAACAAACAAATTAGTATAATAAAATCAAAGCACCTAATTTAGTTATCCCTTAATCATGGATGATTTTGTCAAATCAAAATCTTGTGGAAAGGTGTTTCAACACACACGACTATCCCCCAGGAAGTTATTCGCGTCAGACTCTAGAAAGGTCCCAAAAAAATTCCCAATGCTCAAACATATACCCCAAAGGGAGATCATGTACTTGAATCCAAAATTCTGCCATAAAAAGGATTTCATCAATCCCCATAGGACAATCCTCAAAGCTCTTTGCTATCAACATATTTTGCTCAAAGGTCCACGGACCACCTTGTAGCAACTTATCATGTTCAATGGATGATAGAAGTCAAAATGGAACAGTTTCGGACCTAATACCTTGATAAAACAACCCCTTTAACGGTCTCCATATCTCCACCATGTTATTCTTCATAATTGGAATTTTAATATGTTTGTTAGTTAAGAATCGACTGAGAAGACTCCACGATTGTTGGCGTCCCTGACCCTTAGTCTCGTCGGTTTGCATAATCATGCTCATGGTATTTTCCACGTCGAGTGTAATCCTTGCGATTTGTTCTGATATGGCATCCATGGGATGTACGATTTTGGCGATAGTAATTGGCGACTGGTTACGGTTGAAAAGGATAAAAAAAACCTACACTCCTCATCAATAGCAAGACATTCTTGCTTAGTATTTTCTCATTTTCATTCAAAGAAAGTATCTTTTTAATGTATTTTAATCTTAATTACTGAATAGTGTAATTTCAAATCTCATTAACAAAAGATTGGTTTTTTTACATGTGTGTTGACCAGTCTACAACCTCTAACATTCCACACACATCATAAGGTTTGAACTTAAACATCTTCTGTTAATGAAAAAAAATTCACATTCTTTTTTTTTTTTTTTTGAGGAAAAAAGTCACATTCTTTTAATGAAATTTAAAGTTGCACTCTTTGGTAAACGTTGGACATAAAAATTATATTATTTTATGCGTGAAAACTAAATTCACTCTTTCTCCATTACTATAAGACTAAATTTATAACTGATCCCAACTAATAACTTTAAAAAATTAGGGTGTTATAGTTAGAGACATGAGGATAAATTAACAAGTCGAACTGAGACCGAATTTGGATAGGCTTGATATTGGCTTGTTAAGGTCTCGAGCCGAACTGAGACCGAGCTTGGATAGGCTTGATATTGGCTTGTTAAGGTCTCAAGCGTTAACCAAATTAATCATATATACATATAATAGTGTCATAAGATATAAAAAAAAAAAACTTCACACGAGCTTCAAAAATTAAAAAAAAATTATGTAATGTTGGAACTCCAAAAATAGTAGCTATTACTAGTGGCTAGAGAATACACAATCATAAATTGCAGATTACTTTATTATCGATGTAGTCGCGTATAGATAGTAAATGCTAATACTAATGATGTGAATAACAAAATAGAGAGAGCGAGTTTAGAAAGGGATAACCATATTAATCTTTAGATTTTATATTTTAACTTTGAATTCTTAATTTTCAGATTTATCAAAGATCTAAAGTTTTAAATGAATATTACATGATCAAAAATCTAAAGTTTTAAATGAATATTACAGTAGAATTTTACTTGTTTATCTATTAAAAATTTAAGCGTTTCTATAAAAGAAAAATTAATGTAATATAATTATTAAAAATAATCAAACATATTCATAAATAAACTTTTGATCCTTGTTTTTATCAAAAAAAAAAAAAAAAAAAAGACTTTTGATCGAGTTTTAAAAAGCTATAACTCGAGTTGTTAATTTCTCGAGCCAATTCCATGTTCAAATCGAGCCATTTTAACGGAGTTTTGATCAAAATTTTGATCTAACTAAGCTCGAATGATTTGAGAGTTATTGTAGATAGAGTTATTAATTTAATTTGGGGGAAACATAAATAAAGAAAGGGAAAGGTGAGCCAGAAGAAATGTTTCAACAGAACGAGACAAATTTAAGAAAATAGTATTGACCACTCAATATTAAGATGGTCAGCCGCCATTCACAGTCACACCGTTACTTAACTTTAATATCTAACGGACAAACTAAACTTCTCAATCTTTGCTATTTCCACTCCATTTTCATGCTCTGCACGTTGTCATCACAATATCAAACAAACTCAAACAGTTAAAAAAGGAGCCAACAAGTATCCTCATATCCTCATTATTTTAAGAATCAAAATTCCTACTACTTAATTACTTCATTATTTTTGTTTAGTTTAATTTGAAATCTGAAATTTTTGACACGAGGGATAAAACCATCGCTTCGCTCTTAGGCCATTTAATTTTTTAATATTAGATCCGTAAAACCAAAACAATATATGTTTATTACTATATTGAAAAACGGGTTAAATACATTATTGGTTTCTAAACTTACATAGTTGTCTCAAAATGATCACTTAATTTCAATTTGTCTCAATAAAATCACTTAACATTGAGTTTTGTTTCAATTAGGTCACTCCGTCGATTTTAGTGGTAAAAACGCAACGAAATAATGACATGAGTGACACATTAACATGAGTTAACTCAAATCTATGACAGAAACGAAATGTAACAGCCACATGTCGCATATTTTTATGAAAAAAAAACTAAATTTTAGTTTTTTTTCATAAAAATAATCGACACGTGATAGCCAGGTGGCGGATATGTGGATGTCATGTGTCATTTCAGTTAGAAATATGAGTTGTTTCATATTGACGTATCACTTATGTCATCATTCTGATGTTTTTTAATTACTGAAATCGTCATAGTGACCTAATTGAGACAAAACTCAAAATTGAGTGATTTTATTGAGACAAATTGAAGTTGAGTGACCATTTTGAGATAACCATGTAAGTTTAATGACCAATGGTGCATTTAACCCATTGAAAAACAAAGTTATTACAAATGTAAATTAAGATAAGATAACACGACGGGGTAATAAAATGCTAGTTTAATAAATTGTTTATTCTTTTTAAATATGTTCATGGATTGGGCTGAACATGGCTCGGGCCGGATCTGACGAGCTTTTATCTAAAAATGTTCATCCTAGGTTTTGTCCAACCCACTGTTAATTTAGACGGGCTTGGGCTCAAATATCAAATCTCAAGCCAACCCATATAAGTCCTCCAAAATGTATCTGTATAATTTTTACTAATAAAAAATAAAATATGTACTTAAAAATAAATATTAGTATATAAATATGTAAATTTATTAATCAATATTTTTTTTTATAAATCTCAAACTCGTCCAAAATGTAGACGGACTTTAACAGATCTGAACCTAGAGATAATATTTTTGTGTCCGCCCGGCCCAAAAGACACGGACCAGACATGTATCTAAACCCGTGAACATGTCCAATTCTTTCAGACAAAAACTTTACTGTTTCAAAAACGTGATACTCATCCAATATGATCCACCAATAGAATGAAGTCTGTTGACAAATATTGATAATGTCATTAGTGAGGACTGCAATTTACCTTTATTCATGTACTTAATAAACTTTTAAAAGCATAAAACAATTATCTTAATTATTCATACGAAATATAAAAGTTTAGTTGAAATGATAACAACAATTTAATATAATAGTTCATGCAATTATTTCAGACTTGCATTTTTTTTTTTTGGGAGATGAAGGAATGATTTCTTCCGCAGTACCAATACATTTAAATTCTATTGTGCTTGAATATTCACTATCATTAGTTGGAAACTCAAGTTTCATTCTAACACTCGATTTAGATGAACTTGTTGTGAATTTTCATTTATTTTAATAAGATGCTATAATACTAGTAAAAATTAAATTTGGATAACTTTTTTTGTTTTGAAAAACAAAATGATATATCCCTCTTTAAGTCTATGATCATAACATTAATAAGCATTAATAAGAGGGAAGTTCAATGAGTATAAGTCTAATTTACATTATTAATATATTTTTAACAACTACAAAAAGTAATTTCTGCCATTATTTCATGTTAAAATCTAGACTTTTTTTTTTTTTTTTTTTTTTTCCAAACTCATGAAATCACTTCTTAAAAGTATAAGTGAAGTTAGGTAAGTGGGATGTAATATTTAATATATAAGACTTAAATGTATGAGTGGTACATGGTCTTGATTTGATAGTAGAATTTATTATTTTATTTCATATGTAAGTCTACTGACGATAAATATTCGTGAGGTAGCCATCTCTTTCATTGTCTCGAGTTTTATCTTTAAAGGTCGAGCTCACAACTCTGCTGCTCACGAACTTGCTAGATGGGGTCTTAGTTTACCTTCTCCTCAAATCCTAGTGGATGGTTGTCCTCCTTTTCTTTCTCTTTGTATCAATTTAGATATTTCTTAATTAATGTAAGGTGATTTATTATATATATATATATAAAAAAAAAGCCTAGTAACGAATGCACCTCCTTTTTTATGGTGTTGGTTTCAAATAATATATATAAAAAAAAGAATATAAGAGATGAAAATGAAATTTTAAACCACATATTATTAAATACTATAATGTTTAGTACAATTACAGATTCAATAGACCCTATCATATCTTCAGTACAACTAAATGCACAATAAATCCTATTACATTTTACATTAATTTTTTAAGGTTCATTCATCATCCATTGATGCTGACAAGAACTTGCTAGCATGACGTAAACCATCACATAGACAAAAAGAATACAGTGGAGTCCGCAAAAAGTGCTGGAATAAAGCATTCGTCAACGGTGGTTTTCACACACAAAAAAAAACTCATCCAATAGATGATATAATTAGCACACAATTTAACGGTAAAACCAAGAATAAAGTTTCATGTTTAATTATTTAATGATATAGAAAACTGATATGATATAGAAATTTATACTAAGAGTCTAATTATTTTATTAATACATAATAGGAAAAGAAATTTATAAAATTTAAAATATTTTTTAATAGTTTATCCGATCTCACCTTTAGATGGATCCTCTTTCAATTAAAGTTTTCTGCGTACGCTAGGACTTGAACTCGAGATCTAGCTCAAACGACTTGAAGCCCTTAACCACTTAATCCAACCTTAATTGGTTAAAATTTTAAAATATTTAATGTACATAGCATTTACTAAATAGATGATTAAAATTAATAAATAAGAAAGAAGGTCACTTCACATTTATTTGATTAATTTAGCCTTGCGATTTGTGAAACCGTTTGTTGTTATTTACTAGCTGAATATGCTTTTACTTCAATGAAAAATACATGGTTCTCCAACGTTCATATTTGCCTTCAAGTTTATCATAAGAGTTTGTCATAAAAGTCATTGTTCTTTTCATTATTAGAACAACAACATTTTGTGTAACCTCAGAATTTGGTGACATGTCTTGCACTGTAGGCATATTAAGCACATTCTGAAGGGCTTTTAACTTAGTTAATTCTTTATAGTTGAAAATTGATAATCCCAAAATGATAAACGACTTTCAGAAATTGAAGTGCTTCCAATGCAGCATTAGAAATAGTCTGCCCATAATTGTTGCTGTTGTGACCAACAAACTGACGTTCATATGTGTCATGACATGTAAAAGTAGTACGATATTGGAATCATTGACTTTTTTTTTTTGTATAAGGCCTTATGCATAGGCGAAATAGGATGTCTGCTAACACATAATCCATATTTAACGGAACAAATGACATCTGTAAACATAAAACATAATATGTTAATAACAAAATAATAATAAGAATAAAAAAAATAAAAAATAAAGGACCTATAAAACTTGAAATAAGGGAAATATAACAAAGAAAACAGTTCCAAAAGATATCAATTAAAACAATCTCCAAATTATCTTGTTTCGCCAAAAGAAAGGCCTTTAACTTAGTTAATTCTTTGTAGTTGAAATTGATAATCTCAAAAATCATAAACGACCTTTAAAAATTGAAGTGCTTCCAATGCAGAGTCTTCCCACAATTGCTGTTGTTGTGGCCAACAAAGTGACGACCAACCACAATTCCATGTTGGCTAGAACATGTAAAAGTAGTATGATAAGGGTCAATCATAAAATCATTGACTATTTCTTTGTATGAGGCCCTTTGCATAAACGAAACAGGATGTTCGCTAACACAGAATCCATATTTAACGGAATAAAGAATATATGCAAACATAGAAAATAATACTTTAATAACAAAATAATAATAAGAATAAAAAAATAAATAAAAAATAAGGCACCTATAAAACTTGAAATAAGAGAATGTAATATACAAAACCATTCTAAAATAGATAAATTAAAACAATCTTCAAATAACCTTGTTTCACCAAAAGAACTGATTTAAAGAGCATAATTATAAAAAAGGGATAACAAAAGGAAAGAAAAAGATGAATGTATAAAAATGATAAGTAAGAATTGTTATTTATAGTATAAAAGAGAAATTATTTGTGATTATCATTTCGCATAAGCTAAAGTTTGTTATAAAATTTAGTAGATTGAACTTAATAAATGCTAGAGTTAACATTGTTTACATTTAAATACTTAATTAGAAGTCATCATTCTTTCTATTCCAGTCTAATGTGAAGACCTAAGTATTTTTCTTCTTCTTAATTCCAATAAAACTATCTGCAAGAATTCATGTAATAATAATAAAAAAGAACAAACATAATAATAAAAAGAAAGGACCCATAAAACTTGAAATAAGAGAATGTAACAAAGAAAAAAGTTTCAAAAGTAATAAATTAAAACAATTTCCAAATTACATTGTTTCTCTAAAAGAGCTAATTTAAAGAGCAGAAATTATATAAAAAAAGACAGTAAAAGGAAAGAAAAATGTGAATGTGTAAAAATGGTAAGAAAATAATTGTTATTTATAGTATAAAAGAGAGAGCATTTATGATTATTCTCTCACACAAGCTAAAATTTATTATGAAATTTAGTAGGTTGAACTTAATAAATGCTAAAGTGGATATTGTTTACATCTAAACAATTATGCAGAACTTTCCTAAGGCGAGGAATTTTTGTATGGCACATAACTTACTAAGTTAAAGTAAACACTAAATTACATGTTGATTTCGTGTTGTGTAATCGGATTGCGTGTAATTTTATCATTGCTAAAAAATTGTGAGAGAATATTACCGTGAGAAATATTTGATCAATTGATTTTTGTAAGAGTAATTTTTGTAAGAGTTACTTTCGTTACTTTTGGTTTTAAGAAAATGTTGTTGAATTGATTTTGTTTGTTACTGTTATATATATATATAGTGCAAATATATCGTTGATATAAAAAATATAGCCGTTTGCTCTAAATATATCCGTTGTTGTTTTTCCTGAAGCAAAACATATCCGTTATTAAGAGACCTAAATATTAATGTATTATTAGTATCTTTGTTAATATATCTATTTGATGAATTAATGCTCATCAATTTGACTTTTTATTTTTTACTGTGATTCTCATGAATATTACTGTTGCAAAAGGCAGACTTTTCAATCTAAATCACATGCATCACCAACGAACCTATATTTATGTGTTCTTTTCAACTCTCCGCGCTCCTACAAGGCATTTGATGTCTACGCTCCATGATTGTCCTTTGTTGTGATCACCATGCTCCAATCTTATCCGTCGACTTGATCTCCACGCTTTGTTACCAATCAAGTTCGTTCAATTGGGCTACTTGCCCCATACAAGCTAATCGTAGGGGTTTATGTGAGGTTTACATATCGCTACAATCATAGGAACTTCAACAACAACGAGAATCGAACTAAAATTGAGGTGCCAATCAGAGAGGTTTATGTTGATTAAAAAAATATAGCCATTTATATTGAATATTTTCGTTTTTTTAAGCAAACTCTATCCCTTGTTGAAAGATCCAAATATTAATGTATTAGTGTCTTTATTAATATATATGTTTGATGAATTTTCTTTCCAAACAAAAATGTTTGATGAATTAATGCTTTTCAATTTTACTTTCTTATTATTATTATTCTTATAAATATTACCGTTGCAAAAAGCTGACTTTTCAGGTTAAATCACGCACATCACCAACTACCCCACACTCATGTGTTCCTTCCAACACTACATGCTCTTATAAGACATTTGATGTCCACACTCTATCATTACCTTTTAAGGTGATCACAATGCTCTAATCTTATTCATCAACTTGATTTCGGCGCTTTGTTACCAAGCAAGATCATCCAATTGGCTACTTACGTCATCCAAGCCAACCAAAGAGGTTTATGAAAAGCTTATATATCGTTCCACTTATAGAAACTCCAACAACGATAACGAAGATCGAATTCAAATGAGACGCAACACCCAATTGTTTGATTATCATATATATGGAGTATATAAGTGTTACACACACTCATAGTTAGTGGAGTTAATAAGTAGATAATAAAACCAAGTTGTGATGAAGGTATTATTAATTAGATGAGTAAAGTAAGTGAAGCAGAAGTTGGTGTGGAAGCAATAATTAGAGAGTCTGGCAAAAGGGAAAAATTAGAAACATGACAAAGAAAAGAAGAATGAATATCGTATATACGGAGACATACCTACGCTGTCTTCTCTTTGACACACACACTAAAAAATGGGAAGAAACTCAAGAAGACTTTTCCTTTTTACAGCGAGAGAGAATGACGGAACAAGAAAGAGAAATAGAATGGTCAAACTTTACCGGTGGCTCCCGTCAATGGTTGATAAACCTCTCTCTCTAAACACGCTCATTCAGATTCTCCCTCTATAACTCTCTCTAGACTCTTTCATCTTCCTCTCTCCCTCTCTATAATTCTCTTCTTCTTCTCTCTCCGTGTTCTGCTTGCTAGGTCCTTCAAGGGTTATATATAAATACTCCACCTTTCAGCTTCTTTTCTCAGACAACGCATTTGGAGCTTTCAACTTCTTTTGTCAGACAAAAAAAAATTCAGTCTTTTTGCTTCAAGGATTCTTCTTTCTTTGGTTTCCGGGTTTTTCCCCTTATTGTCTTGGTGGGAGAGAAATGACAGTAAGTTTTTTTAACCCCTTTATTTTCCAATTGTTCTTGGTTAGTAGTCTGCAGAAGGGAAATTGAAATGTCCGCTTTGGTTTTTAAGGACCCAAGATTAAGTTAGCATTTCTAATCTTTGTGATTTTGTGTTGCTTTGATTGGCTATGTTTGGTGCTTTTGTTTTAGCTTTTGTGTTCTTGAATTGGGTTTTATGAATCTGAATTATGTGGATTATAATTGAATTCAGTGTGGAAAATTAAAAAAATTGATGATTCTTCTTATGGCTGTGGAAGAAAACAAGGATCTTGGCAGTTTGCGTGTCAGAGTTTGGTTTTGTTTGCTTGATGGATTACTATTTAGGGGACAGATATAGTGTGAGATATAAATTGAGAAAATGATTTTATTGTAATTAGGTGAATATCAACATCAGTAGCAAATGGTTGGTGACTCTAGTTGCCAACTCAAGTGCTTGCTTTGCTGGATAACATTCCTATTCTAGAAAGATTTAGATGGCTAATTAATGAAATGCACTACTTATATTGTCTTTTACATCATCTTGGATTTACTGTAATGGGTTGCTTATCTGTTCTTTCTTCTTTGGACTAAGGTTTTAGACTAGAGATATTGCTTGTTGATTGATTAGATAAATGGTTTGCATAATTTTCAAGTTGAAATTCCTGTTGAAACCTTGTTGGATAAGACCAACTAGAGTTGAAATTTGATACCTGGCTGTTCTTCCGGCTTCAGGCTCAGTTCCTTGTTTCAGAAATCTTATTTTGAAGATTTGTGCCAGAAAAACTGAACGTGCCTTACTTTGTTCTTTCTTTATAGTTGTCTATGAGGGGTTAAAGTTCTATGCTTTTAGGCATTGGGATTATCTAATTCAGCATTTCAATTTTCTTTCTATTTAATCTCGGTGTACACTTTTATTATGCTGGCTGTTTCTAATTTTTGCTGAAATGGAATTAGGAAATTTGATGTTCACGAGCATTAAATCTCTTTGGTGCTTGGATACAAAATGTTTGTGTTTATTGCTTATTATTAATACAATCTAACTCATCCCAAGCTTGTATTGTAACATGCTCTTGTACAAAGCAAGTAGCATGACAACTTGTCACATGTCTCTTTTAACACAAGTAGCATGTTTTTGTTTTTTGTGCCTTTTGGATTTTATATTGTCATAATTCAAATTATAAACAAGAGTGTTTCTCTAAAAAATGTTAAAACGAAAGGAAAAACGAGAATCCATAAAAGTGTTCCACTAAAGAATGAGACTTTTTGTCCTCTCAATGCGTTTAGGATGACAGAGAATTTATCAATTCAATGAGACTTTTTGTCTGGCGAAAGGGCTCGGCGTTGAACATAAAAGGTTAACCTGAAATTACCTTTACGTTTTATTTATTGAATGAATCTTAGTTTTAAAACAGAATGATGGTTACATTATTGGAACTTTGGGTTACTGCTTGCTCAATTGCTTTCTTATTTTTGAACTTTAGTTGAGGAAGTATGGATAATTCAGTTGCTCTTATGTTTCATTAATCAGCTAATCAGAAATACTCCAGTAAACGTGAGTTTCACTATTATTTCATGGTAACTGATCCTTATGCAATGACCCTCTCTTGGTAATCTTTAAATTGTAAGAGTGTCTTAGTTTTTTGTGATTTGTGTAGTTGTCTTTCGATTTTGTCATTTCCCATTTTTTAGCAGTGTCAAGTCTTTCAACTGTGTGTTCACAACAGTCCATTTAGTCATTTTCATAAGATAAGCCCTCCCCTTCTTGTTGTCAGGCAATATTTTTGGTAACTACTTCAAATTTTACGCTTGCGTGCTGTTTTGTCCAATGGAAACAGTTAGCCTTCTGTACACACTGTTTCTTTCTTATCCCATGTCATGTTAATCTGTTTTAGAATTATACATATGAATCTTTAAAATGGCTCGGTCTATGGATATTCGAAGAGTTACTTTCTTTCCCGTATGTATTGTTTGAAATCTTCTCAAAAAGATTCTTGTATGTCTTAAGAAGATAAGAATTATGCTGTTAACTTCTAAAGAAGGATGAATATTCATTTGGTCTGAGCAAAAGGTACAAAACTATAACAAAGAATGCTAGGAGATGTACTCAAAGGTTGATTTGAAGTTTCAGATCACTTGAACAAGTTCCTTTTCCCCTGTTTTTTTTTTTTTTTTTTTCCAGACATTGTTAATTTGCTTGTACTTATTTCCTATCTCACTAAGGGAAGGGAGTTGGGAGCAATAGCTTCTCTTCTTTGTAATAATTTTGAGTGTGTGCTTTTGATTCACCTAAATCAAATTAGAAAAACTAGTCTGATGCAAAGAATGTGTACTAGTACTAGGTTACGAAACGACAACAATCAGCAAAATACGAAAAACGGCAAGAAGAAATTAGCTAGAATTTAAATGTACACGTGGACCAGCATGTTGGATGAAATGATTGATTAAGCATGCTTAAGTGCAAGTAGAGGAAGAGAGAATAATGAACCAGAATCCATATAGGCGGATATTATCCATTTTTGTCTCATTTGCTACTCCTGAAATGGGTATATAGCATTCATGGATCACTTATCTCTCGGTAATTGAATAGACTACCCATACTGTGTAGTGCATTAGCATTCTTGTTTTGCAGATGAGGCTAGTTCTCTGACTCAACCCCCAATTTCCCAAATGTCCTATATTACATATGAATTTCTCACTTTGGTTATGTTCATGCAACTCTAGTTAATAGTTAATAGCCCTAACTTTGTACCCGAGCGGAGTAGATAATTAGTACTTTCACATTGATTGCATATGGAAATTATTGATTTCTTCTTCTCTTGTCTAGTTCTTAAATTGCATGTTGCTTCTCCTTGTCAGCACTTTCTTCTTCTTCCTTCCCTGTGAATCTTTTCAATTGA
Organism: Euphorbia lathyris; assembly: GCF_963576675.1. Taxonomy (NCBI): domain Eukaryota; kingdom Viridiplantae; phylum Streptophyta; class Magnoliopsida; order Malpighiales; family Euphorbiaceae; genus Euphorbia; species Euphorbia lathyris. The sequence continues at coordinate 29,212,747 of NC_088914.1, forward strand.
CATGGGAGAAAAAAATATCAGCTCAATATATGCATGGAATTTTCATCAGCTCCAATATGCATTATAGAAACACAGACATGAGATGTCTAAAGGCGCATGTACAAATTGATCTATATATTTATTTATTGTATTATCTTGGTTCAAATATACTTTTGTAGTTGTGATATACATCAAACATCAATTAATGCATTCACCATTTTCTGTGAAAACATGACACAGTTAAGTTTAATCATGCTTTCCTCTTTGTTTTGTCTTCCTTGTTTGAAGTTGAATTCTTGCAAAGCAATGGGCTTTAAATCGTTAGCACAAACTGAATACGACGGTACTTAATCATTGTTGTATATTTCCTCATTTCCTACATTCTAGGAATAGTATGGTTGTCATGATTATTCGAATTGACAGAGAGTTTTTGGATCCTGAAATTATTCCCATTTGCATACCTCACATAATGACATCCTTTTACGTAATGAATATCACTAAAGGGTCCTATAGATAAGCTGTCTTGATTTTATGAATGGAAAATTTGTTGTCTTTTTGAATTGTGCCATGGTGTATATTTACCTCTTGTTATTGTGGCAGCAACGTTCAAGTGTGCCAAAGTTTGGCAACTGGGATGGTGAAGAGAATGTTCCTTACACAGCCTATTTTGAAAAGGCTCGGAAGGGCCGAGGCGGTAAGATGATCAATCCAAATGATCCTGAGGAGAATCCTGATTTAGTCTCTGATGGTTCAGATTCAGGTCAAGCTCCTCGTTCTGGAGGCAGGCCTGTCTCAGACGAACAAACAGGGAGGAAAGCTGCTAAAACAGCACATGAGCGTCAAAGGAGCAGGGAAGACGGTGACCTTAGACAGTTTGCTGACTCTCCAGCACGACATGAGAATATGAACCGAAGAGGTGGCACTGAATCGGTGCCTCCGCGGTATGCAGGCCGTGGAGTTGGCTATGGTGAAGCCCAGAAAAGAACTGGGAGACAAGGTGTTCAAAGCATTGGTTCTGATAACAGCATAGAACAGTCACCACTCCATACAAAGGCCAGAATCTCGGGGAGGGGCACTGGTGGGGCGCCCTCTCCATCTTGGGAAGGAGGAAAAGGTTCATACGAAAGCAGCCATGGTACTCCTGGAAGATCCCGGTTGAAACCAAAAGGCGATGAAAGTGTAAATGTCTCTCTTATGATAAATGTTTTTACTTTTTTCAGTTATCTTTTATCTGATCATTTGTTCCATTGCATGTGTTGCTCTGATAGTATGAACTTTTTATCATTTTGACCAAAGGGTCTTTGGCCGGGGGTCAATTTTTTCCAGAATGACTTCTGGTATCAATTTGGTTATTCAACTTGGCATTTCTTATCCAATTAGTCGAAAATGATGTGTGTTTAGCATTAGAAGTTGACCCGACATGAATTTTTTTGATTCAATAAACCTCTTTATTTCGTTATCTCGATCCTTCAAATGACATAGTTTCCTGTCTGTTTGTGGTATGGCAGCCAGATAAGGGTGCTGCTGTTCCAAAATTCGGTGAGTGGGATGAGAACAACCCTTCATCTGCCGATGGTTATACTCATATTTTCAACAAAGTGAGGGAGGAAAGACAAATCGGGGCAGGAAAAGTACCTGGCATGTCGTCCGAGTCATCATATCCCGGTGGTCGTAGGCATTCCCCCGGCAAAAGCTCTAAGGTATGCTATCACTAAGCTCCTGCAGTTGGTAGAATTTGTCATTTTGGCTCTTCTACTTCATTTTTGACACATTTAGAATATACTTCAAACATTTACGCTGTTTTGAAAGCTTTAACTGTGATTGAAGATAATCTTATGATTTGCATTGGTGATTTTGCCAGATGTGCTGCTTTCCATGGGGTAGAAAATGATGTTGGAAGTTATTGAGAGGTGTATGGAACTTGTAAATACTTGGAAGTCTCTCTTTGCGTAGAGTAACTTCTTTGGAGTAAATTTGGCCTAAATCATACGGAGCTCCTAAAGTTGTCCAGTCACTTTGTCCCCTGAACTTCAGGGACAACTCATTAGCTACTCCAATTCTCTGAAAGTGGCATAAGTTGCTTTATGTCACTTTCAGGGAGTTTGAGTTGCTAATGGGTTGGCCTCTAAGTTGGCAACTTTAGGGGGCTCCGAATGGTTTAAGCGGAGTAAGTTCTGTTTTTTATTTAATTTGTGTGGCTTTCTTTGTTGATGTTAAGCATAGTGTTTCTTTTTAATCTTCATATTGTTTTGAATTGCAGTTGAAAATACTGTTAATTAGCTTTGTCAATTTATATATGGCTGAAAAAGGCCTACCTCACGCATTCTTTCATTCTAATCTATCACTTTGTGTTTTACTTTTCCTCTTTCCATTTTTTTTTACTCTCTCTCTTTTCTCATGTTAATATTATCCAATATAGTTTGCCTTTTGAAAATGTTTTTTTTACCAATTGGCATATAATGTAACAATTTAAGGGTTAACTTGGATGACAGGATGAATTTCTCATAAATTTGATCAAATTAGTTTAATAGTGACAAATATAAGTATATATAATTAATGGTTGTTACATATTGACATATTAAATTAACTTTGTAATGAATGTCAAGTTAAATTGATAAGTGAAGTTTATTTTGGGGTAAATTAATTGTACAACTCAGAAAACATGTCATATGAATAATTTGTCAAACAATGTACCGTAAAGGAAAATTGTCAAACAATGTGAAGTTTAAGGACTGAATTGGTAACTGAACATTTTCCTGTCATTATCTGCACCGAAGAATCCAAGTTTAACTTAAAAGTTTATTTAATAAAATTTTAAAGTACTAATTTATTGTTTTTTAGAAACAAAGAAAGAATAGAATCCTCACATGAATCACTCTCTAACCAAGTAAAAACGAAACATATAGCACTGGAAAGAGCTTGGCGGGCAATGACATGCGCAACTCTGTTCGTTAACCTTAGAACAAAAGGCATATAGAAATCCGGTCTAGACTTTAGTAGATTCCAGCAATCTTGGATAATCTTACCGAACTCAGAAATGTCCGGTAACTATAGGTGCTGACAAAAAATTCAGAATTCGTAGTGTGTTACTGATTTGATTGAATCTATAAATATTGTGCTGACGCGGTTGAGAACTTCTTTTGTGCTTGAAGTAAGATAGAAAAATGATCAAGACGATGCCGGTAACTAACGACTCCATTCTGATGCTTAAGTTATTAGGGTTCGTTTGGTTCGCAGAATAGAAGGGGAATAGAATAGCTATTCCTAAAGAATAGCTATACTCACCTTTGGTTCAAGGTTTATGATGGAATAACTATTCCATGAAATCTCTATTCCTTGTTTTCATGGAATAGTTATTTTTCAATTTATCCAATGAATAGCCTATTCCTAATATCGTGTTCTTGTAATTTACAAAATTACCCTCCATTAAATCATTAATTTCTCTCTAGCCAATTTCTCAAACCCTATATATTTTGGCGAATCCATAATTTATATTATAAAAAAGCGTGAAAAAAGGAAAAATAAGGACAACGTTAAAAAAATGTAAAAATATGAAACACGGAAAACGTGAAAAACATGAAAAACATGAAAACTTGAACAAACGTAAAAACGTCACAAACACGAGAATATGCAAAAAAAAAAACGTGAAAAACATGAAAACTTGAACAAATGCGAAAAAAAACAAATACACAAAAAAAAACACAAAACATAAATAATGCGAAAAAGTGACAAAACACGAAATGTACGAAAACGTGAAAAATACGAAAAACACAAAAATGTGAAAAAATACAAAAACACAAAAAATGCTAAAACACAAAAACATGACAATACGTGAAAAACGCGATAAACATGAAAATGCGAAAAACGCAAACAAAACACAAAAACGTAAAAAACACGAAAACGTGAAAAAATACAAAAAAAAACATGAAAAAACGTGAATAACACGAAAAAGTAACAAAATGCTAAAAATACAAAAATGCGGAAAAAAGAAAAAGGAAAAAACGAAAAAATAAAATTACGTGAATAGCACAAAAATGTGACAAAACGCGAAAAATGAAAATGTGAACAAACACGTAAAATAAGAAAACTTGCAAAACAGGAAAAACGTAAAAATGTAAAAATGTAAAAAAAATGCAAAAAAACATGAAAATATATAAAAAAAAATGTAATAAACGCATTTTTCACATTTTTGTGTTTTTTCACGTTTTGGTGTTTTTCGCTTTTTTTCACGTTTTTCGCTTTTTTAAAATTTTCCGTTTTTCATCTCTTTATTGTTTTTCCGTTTTTCATGTTTTTTCCGTCTTTCATGTTTCCCTTTTTTCTTTTTGTATATATTTTGTAGAATAATATATTTAAATATTTGAATAGTTTATAGTAATAATTAAAATTTTAAAAGAAATAAAATATTACATTTTGAGGATAATGTTGTCTTTTGAATAAAAAATTTATCTATTCTATTCTATATTATTCCACCAATCAAATATAGGATAGTTATTCCTAAAGAAATTTCTATTTCTTTCTTTGCTATTCTATTCCTTTGGAATAATCATTCTATTCCATTTTATTCCATTCCGCGAACCAAACGACACCTTAGAGTTAAGGATAACAACATTAAACAATTGAGAGTAAATTGCAATTGATGTGTGTACGTCTTTTGACTATGAAACCACATTCTATTTATTGGGAGGCAAGAGTAAAATCGGTAGTTAGCGTAGATATTTATTTTAGATTCCTTGGAGAAAATGTGCTAGCTTTCGACTGGTGGACATTTTTAGGTAGCTGGTAGACATGTTCAAAAGCCCACTGGCCCGTCCAAGCACGCTCTTCAAAGACTCGGCTTGGACGTATATGTTTCGTAATAAATCCGGTCCGGTCCAAGCCCACTTAGGCCCGCATATAGAGTAGGTTGGGCTTGGGATTTGTCTCAAAACTCAGACCCAACCCAGCCCAGTCCGAAATTTTAATAATAATTTTAATTTAATAACTTTTATAGTTTAATAAACTTTATATTCCAAAAATAAAAAATTTAAATTTCTTCAATATAAAAATTTCCAAACTATATATTTTTTAGAATTGGTGAATATGTACATATTTTTGTTACTATTTAATTTATTACTATCAAAAAAGTATTTTTTTATTATTATTTAGGATTGCGTTAATTGATTTTTATTGAAATAATCCTCTAAACTTTAGTTTATTATATTTTATTACTTATATTTATAGTATAATTTTTTAGTTTAATTTTAATTTTTAAAAAATACAAAGATATTAGTTGGGTTGGGCTTGGAAATTAGTTCTTTTAGCTTGGTCCAGTCCGGCCCGAGCCCAATATAAATATAGTGTGGGCTTGGTTGACCTTGGACAATATTGTAATTATGTGACAAGCCTGGTTAGGTCCGGCCCAAGCCCAACCCGATCCAGCCCATGAATAGGTCTAGTAGCTGGTAATATACCATATTTGAGTTTCTTAATCTTAGACTTGAATTAAGGGTTCTGATCCAAAGAGAATTTAGACAAAGTGTATTTCATTGGTCCACTTGTCTTGAGGGATATTTATTTATTGTTTAGTTTGATCCAACAATCTTCCTAGATCCGGACGTCCCCATTGGCCTAAGATGAGGACACGTGTAACCTAATATTATTCAGATGATATCAATTACATATGATCTACAATCTTCCTAGCTTTGGACGTCTCGTAATGTTGCCTTTGTCTTAGAGATTATGAATCACTGGATCATGTTCTGGTTTCTTGTACTTACTCCCGTCAAATTTGGAGAAGTGTTTCTTTGTTATTTGGCCATCGCATTGATGGTGACACTTTTGCGGATTTATTACTGCACGCTATGTCCTATCGCTTCAGCTCGTAGATTTATGCTTTGTGGAGTAGTGCTTTTGTCAACTCGATTTGGGTGATTTGGTCCGCCATAAACCATTGAATCTTCCGCGACATTGTTCCAAATATCCACCACTGTTTACTGTTATTACGGGCTCAAATTAGAAAGACTTATATTTCTGAATTTGGGGTTGTTTGGAATTCATTGGTTGAAAATAAAATTCTCCAGTCGCTTGATCTGCAACCTCGTCTACACCGGGCTCTTAGACTGATAAACGTTCGGTGGATGCCTCCACCTCAGTGGTGGTGGAAAGTGAATACGGATGCCTCTGTCCTATCCATGACAGGCCAGGCCGGTTGTGGAGGTATTTTTTGGAATTTTGCAGGGTGCTCGACAGATTCATTTGCTTTTCCTATGAGTTGCTCGTTCGCTTTCATCGTCGAGTTGAAGGCGGCCATTTTTGCGATCATCAAAGGTTCTGGAATGGGCTACTCTAATTTATGGATGGAAAGTGATTCCACTTATGTGGTTCACCTGCTTCAGTATCATGCTAAGGACGTCCTTTGAGTTATGCGAGAGGATTGACGGATTTGTCTAAATCGCCTTACCAGCATGAACGTTGTGGTTTCTCACATCTTCAAGAAAGGGAACCAGGTGGTGGATGCTCTTGCCAACTTCGGTCGGATTAGCTCGGATCAACTCTGGTGGGACACACATCTTTTTTTCTATTCCTACTTCTATTTTGATAATCTTAACATCGAATATTATACCGATTTACTTAGTTTATCTACTTAGAGTTATTGGAATTTTTTTTTCTTTCTTCCTTTGTATTCTTTGGCTCGGGTTTCTGCGGTTGGGATGTCTACTTAGACTTAATGAGACTTAACTATCAGAATTCTTTAGTCTCATTAAGTCTTTTTAAAAGAAAAGTCTCATTTTAAAATTTAAATTACACAAGACATCCTAGTCGTCCATTGGATCACGATAATTACAGATTCACACCTAAAAGGAGACCTCATGCAGTTACACTGAGACCGAGTACACAGGATACTTATTTCAATCTGAGCACGACATAAAGCCAGCGCCAAAATTTGGCGGTCAGTTGAAAATTTTAAAATTTCATAAATTAAACATAACGGCGAATTCAAATCCAGAAATTCCCAAAACCTTCAAAAGTCCCTCTCTTTTTCCTTTCCTTCTCTCTCTTTCTCTCTTTCTCACTTCTGAGATCTGGTTCTGGATGTTTCCATTGAAAGCAGGACACTTATCTTCTCATCAAATCTCAGGTACTCCGGTTCTTCCTCTTCACTCTAGTACTTTGACGAATACCAATCTCTGCCTATAGTTCTTACTTTCTTTGTTGAGGTTCTTCTTAATTGATTCAGCTAAGCTGTCGGTAGAGTTCGCTAATCTTAGCTTTCTAGGAACCTTCATGAAATTGGGAGATTAACCTTTTGAATCAGTCGTTCTCAATTTAGGTCACTCTCTTGTACCATATACAATCTCATAATTTTGTTCTTATTGTCCAATTCAATTCTCGCTGGAGTATACATATGGTTAATTGATAAAAATAAGCATGGGTTTTGAGAAGAGGGAGTAATTTGAGAGCTACCATTGCTGGTATTAGCTCTCTTGAATAGTATGCAAGTTTGAGATCAGTTCAATTGTTGCTTCTGTATCTCTGCACACTGTGTTTGTGGCGTCGCTTGGGCAAGTATGGTGAGAGAGCAAAAGGTAGGGAATTTCTATTCCCGCCTTCGTGAATCAGTTACCGCTTCATCTCTATCTCCTCTACTTATATTCCCTTCAACCTCTGATGTAGATTCACTATGTACCCTTAAAATCATTTTCCACATCCTCGAATCTGATTCTGTTCGCTACTCCTGCTATCCCGTGTCCTCCTTTCAAGAAATTCATAAATATGCAGGTCCTGATCTGAGTTCATCTTCAAGTGAACCCATTTCTATCCTCTTAATAAATTGGGGTTGCCAGCGTGATTTACGACGCTTACTCAATTTAGGTTCCAGGGCTCGTGTTTTCGTCATTGATAGTCACCGCCCCATCCATTTGCATAACCTGAGCGAGAAAAATGATAGCGTGATTGTGCTTTACTCGCTTGATGATGAGAATCAAGCTGATTTAACTTATGATTTTGATGTTTCGGCTTTGGCTAATGCGGGCGAGTTGAATAGTGATGATGAGGGTGATGATAGTTCAGAGAGTGAAGAGGAAGATGACAGTGAAAGCGAGGTAGAAGAAGATGCAAGTGGTGGGTCAAGAAAGCGAAGACGGGTTTCAAAAGAAGACAAAAATGACCCGGTTCAGCTTTTTCGGAAATTGAAAAGGGAATATTATCACATGGGTACTTTCCATGGAAAACCCTCAGGTTGTTTGATGTATGAGCTGTCGCATTCTCTGAGGAAGAACACAACTGAGTTGCTTTGGTTGGCTTGTGTTTCACTTACTGATCAGTTTGTTCATGAGAGGTTAACAGATGAGAGGTATCATGATGGAGTTATGGAGCTTGAGCAGCATATCAACAGTTCAGGGACTTTGGAGGCTGTCACTATGGTGACTCTCAAAGATGGGACAAAGATACGAGCTCCTGAGTCATCAAGGATTGCGTATGAAGATGAACCAAGACTAATGTTGTTAAGAGAATGGAATTTGTTTGATTCCATGCTGTGTTCTTCATACATTGCCACAAAGTTGAAGACATGGAGCGACAATGGAATGAAGAAGCTAAAGCTTCTGCTTGCTAGAATGGGTTTTGCACTTGTGGATTGCCAACAGAAGTTTCAGTACATGAATCTCGAAGTGAAGAGAAAGATGAAAGATGAATTTCAACGGTTTTTACCTGAGTATGGACTTACTGATTTCTACTATCGAAGCTTCTTGAGATTGCATGGGTATAGCTCCAGGGTTTCTGCAGCAGATGTAGTCTATGGTGTTACTGCTTTACTTGAGTCATTTGTGACCTCTGATGGCTCTTGTGCTTCTAAGCAGTTTGGGTTAGCATATGATGCACTGTCCTTGAATAATCTTGACAAGTTAAAAGAAGGAATGCAACAAGCTATCAAGGTCCAACGAGCAATTCTTAGACAAGGAAGTACAGCAATTACAAAGAGTGGTTCTATCAGAAGTGGAAGAAAATTCAGATGGGTAAAGATTGAGGATTCGGTGGACACAGTGTTTCTGGGATACCCACAGGCATTGACCAAATTCTGCTATTTTGTAATGGATGCCTTGAGAGAGAAAGGAGCCAGAGCAAAACCCTTGCTTTGTGCATGCTTGTCACAAGAGCCAGATAAGGTGTTGATTGTTGGGGTTTGTGGAAAGCCAAGGTTTGGAGCACCTCAAGGAAATGCCTTTGGAATTGCTTTCAGAAATGCTGCTGAGGAGATTGGAGCTGACTTCTTTCATGAGCTGTTTGAATCTTCATGGATTGTTTTAGACAAAGGTGCAGTTAATAATTTTATGATCAGATTAACTGAGAAGCTATGACACACAACACAACTTTGTTTGTTCTCTAGATATAACTCTTTTATTGTTGCTTATAGATTTTAAATTTCCTTTCATTTTCTTACGGAATTAGTTCTGTTGTTCTCAATGAAGAGCATCTGTATGTGTTTTCATTGTTCTTAGCATGTTTGAATAATTTCGTTAATGCAAAACCAAATTTGAATAAATTCTCTTAAGACTTTCTTTTTATGCATTAAAATCTGACAGGGTACTTTTATTAGTTCAGTTGCCAGATACACTTGGTGCAGCTAATGATCCTAGTAGATAAATGTGAGAAATTTGATGATTTTGATTTAAATGTGCAGGTCCCATGGTGTGTTCTTACTTTTTATTTCTTTCTCCTGATTACTATGAAACAAAATACAGAAATGGTAATCATTTTGCCAGGTTAGGCGATGCTAACAAAGTAAGCATTACTTTGTTTTTTCCATCATTGGATGGTGATGAATTTTGACAAAGAAAGTTCATCCAATAGTAGGAAAAACAAAATAAAGCTTACTTTGTAATCCATGTCCAAAAGATAATTTTGCTTGCACACTAGAAGTAAGGATTACACAAAAATATTCGATCAACACAGTTCGTTCATGCTGCTATTCCATATTCAATTTCACGCCACCAGGGTCAGTGGTTCAATCTGAAGAACCTTCATTCATTAGACAAATCTGAGGGCTGTATTATTAGTCTCTTTAAGACAGATTTCGTGGCCATTGACGATCGTCTCACATGATACAACAGATTATGCAAGCGGATTCTTACCGTGTGTAGATTCATTCTCATTGGAGTAAGAAAACAGACAACATAACATACAGAAAATAGAAATTATTCAGAGAATAATTTTTTAAACAACAGTCTGTGAATTTGACAATTTCATTATGTATAAATAGAACTCAAAAGGATACGTATGTTCACGAATGAACACGATTGTTCATGGATAGACACGAGCATTGACGAACGAACACAACTGTTCACAACGGACACGACTGTTCACAAACGAATACGGCTATTCAAGAAATGAGGTGTTTGTTGGTATTTAAATTAATTATATAATTTTATTGTCCAACAATTCAATCCTTAATATATCAAAAACATTAATTTTATTTTATAAATAATGTTTTATTTTATAAATGTTAGTGTGATTTATCAATTTTCAATGTTGGATAAATATTGATAATTAACCGTTATAATAACTCAAAAAAACCTATCAGCAAAGGATATATACAACTTCAAGGATTGTAAATAAATATTAATTATTTATATGTTTTTTTTTTTATATTTTTAATAAAAATTAAAATTTTAATTTTAAAATAAACATTTATTTTTATTGAAAATATAATAATATATTATGACAAATGCATTTTAGTATTATAAATATTTAAGGATCAACAAATTTTATATATTAAAAACTAAATTAACACTAATAATAAGAATTTGTAGATTTTTATGTACAATCCTTAGAGCGGTGAATATCAGGACCCTAATAATAAAGTGATTTCCTAATTACATATTTCCACATTTTGTTTAACACACAAGGAAAAAAAATAGTGGAAATATGAATTTAATAATTTTAAAAAATAATAATTCTTTTAAACTATTTAATTCATCCTCTTAACTCTAAAAATTTGACAAAAATAAAATATAAAGTTGGTTTTGATATAACTAGTAAAAGAAATTAATTAACTTTATAAAAAAAAATAATTAATTGATAAAATATATACCACTTCAATAAACGGGATAAATTAGTACCGGTAGTCATAAAAGTTTGAATACCGTCTTTAAAATCTTACACAAGTTTAATTTATCTTAATAAAATTACTTATTTTATTTTTGTCCTAATAAAATCACTTTCAACGTTTTCTGATTATTTTTTCATTGAAATTGATTACGTGACATTTAATCACGTGTCTCAATGCCATGTGATATAATAAAAAAATTAACCATAAATTAAGTAATTTAAATAAGGATTGCTAATTAAAACTTTAACTACTAATTAACCCACGTAATATATCTATTGTTAATTAAAATGTGTAATTATAATTTTTGAATATGTCAGATGGCGTAGATATACAGTTGAAATACCACGTCAGCAATCGAAAAACGTGTAAAGTGATTTTATTGAGATAAAGACAAATTAAAATTTTCTAATCTTGTAAGATATTGTCCATCTTTAATCACCGCCAATACTAATTACCTAATCTTTCATATAATTTCCTAAAATTTTATAATGGTTAGGCTGAACCTGGACTAGAGGTGGCAAAATGACACACGACCCGATTACACGACACGAACACGACACGGATTTTTAGTGTTAGTGTTGAGCTTAATAGGTAATGGGTCATTTTTGGGTTGACACGAAACTGACACGCTAATTTTTGGGTTGGGTTAGTGTTGATATGTGAACCCGAAAATGACACGAAATGACACGGATATTGAAAATTATTGTTATATTCTCTCATGTTTTTTATGTCACTTTATTAATAAAGATAATAAAATTATAATTATTAATTGCAAATATTAATTTGAATTTCCTAAATTGTTATAAACACATTACATGACCTTCTAATATGATATTATCGAACTTTTCGATAATTATTGTTTACATACTAATCTAAAAATGATATAAAATGTTTAAAAACAGTATCATATCTTCTTATATTTTTAAGAGTTATTATTAATATATATGCATAAAAAAATTACATGTAACCTGAAAACACGACACGAAATCGACACTAACCCGAACAGGTTAACACGACTTTGACACGAAAGTTTTTGGGTTGGGTTTGGGTTTACTCTTTTTGACACGAACCCGAAATGACACGACACGAACACGACTCGAACACGATAATTGCCAGGTCTAACCTGGACCGACCAGGGCCATGAAAACATATATTCGACCCACAAAATTAATCGAGTTCCGGGTATGGATCCCAGCAGTCCTCGTGCGAGGCACGTGGTGTATATAGAGGGGTATGTAACGCCTTATATAACGTGCCAAGTGGACGGCGATAATGCGCACTGAACTACGTGTCGGAGAGACATCCCCCAAAAGCCCAAACTAGCGGTTTTTCTTTCTTTTCCTTTTCTATCCTTTGCCAGTCTTCTCCTTGTCTCCCTGTTTACTCTTCCAATTCCCTTCTCCTTTTTAAACCCTAGAATTTCATCACATTTCGATTTTATCTCTCTGATCGTCGAATTCCTCCATGTTTTAGTTTTCATTCGATTTCCAGGTTGCCCTATTGAAGGTTTGTTTTTTCCTCTTGCTTCATTTTCGAATTTTCACATAATTCAGTTCATACTCTTATCGGCTTTCCGATTTGATCGTTTTTTCATTTATAAATTCCAGTTTTTGGTGATGATGATTGTATTTAGGCTTGATTTTGTTCTAGTTTCGAAAAATTATGTTTTTAGGGCTTACAGCGGATCAATCGCTCGATTTGGGAATTTTCGATTGTCATTTATAATTTTTTGTTGGCCGATGGTGGAATTTTGTGCATTCTGGAAGTATAAAGCGCTAAAGGCTTAGTGCTTGACTTCTGCGCTTAATTTTTTTTTGAGATAAAGCTACTAAAATAGGCCTATATTTGTGCTATTTTGGTACTTATCCTTTTTTTTGTTTAATTTTCACCTTTTTTTAATTGCTATTTTTTTCATCGAACAAGTGATGTCTCTTTGAATGTCAGTGAAATGCGTGATAGAGGCACTAGGATTGATATGTTAATTGAGACACTCTGTTACTCGTTAGTGTTCTGTTTTATAGTATCAGTCAGAGATTTATGTTTTATTTTATTTTTTTTATTTCTGGTAATGCAGTGTCCTAAGTTTTAATTACTGAATCATGATTTCTGTATTTCAGGTTGATTTACGCAGCAACTGTAAAAGATAAAAGTAAGTAGAGCATGAGTACTCAGACTCAGGGTGTGAGGAGCCCTCCTTTGAGGGGATATAGGAGGAGGAAGACAATGCTAGACTTAAATGTGCCACCAAGTGAAACTAGAGATCAGGAAGGAAGTTCTGCTCCGAATGTGCCTCCGGGTATGCAACCTAGCCAACTAGGACAGTCTGTACCACCACCGATGATTGATGTTGAAGCTTTTGATGATGATGATGTTATTGAATCATCGCCAAGGGCTTTTGCTGAAGTATGCTCTCTTTCTCTCATGCTTTAATATAGTCCTTATTTCAAATGAAAATTCTTGATTTTGTTTAGTTTCATTCTAGGCTAAGAGCAATGCTCGAAGAAACAATGGGCAAAGGAATCACGTTCAGAGAGCTCAGGGGAGTTCTGTTGTAGTTGATGTTGATTCAGGTAGTTTAATGTTTCCTTAACATCTTTTAAATTCTGATCAAGTCCTAGTATGCATATCACACTTTGCATTTAGATACCTGTGGGCTATGGGTTGTGGCTCAGTTGGCAACTCAAACTGAGTTTGTGGAAAGAGCTCTTGGTTTCAATCCCCACTAAACATATCCATAGGTTGAGGAACCATAATTGTGACTAGCCTTGAGCAGAATTGCCTCAAAGAGGTTACATCTGGTGCACATTAAAAAATGTTATTGTGTTGAGATCTTATGACATTGATTAGCAGTACTATTGTTTCACTTTCTTTGGCTACTGAATTGTCCATATTGTGCATTGCAGGGCGAACAACTAGGTTAGCTTATAATAACCAAAACAAGCGTAGAAGAATTTCATCAAACCAAACAGTTATCAATTGTGATCAATATGTAAATTTGGAAAGCAGTAGCAGCTCTACGGTAGTAGCAGAAACCCTTTACTCCCTTTATGCCTTTCCTTTCCTTTCCTTTGTTTCTTTTCTATCTCTGTCCTATTATTTTTATTCTCTTCTTAATTGTGAGATTTTATATCAGCATGGTGATGTGATGTTTATAAGTCCCAAGGATATTCATTTATAGAGGTTTTAAGGTATAGGTTTAATGCTGCAAGGTGGATTTGTTTGGGCTAACCAAACTAGTTATACACATGATGATTTTTTTGTTGTTGTTCCTTTATGTTTTGGTTGTTTTAACTAAGCTGAAAATACGTTTCTATTTTAAATAAATAGACGATGACTTTAATGATTGAGATGTAATATGTGAGCTACGCCTGGCTTACTTTTATCACTTATTGACAGAGAGATGAGGTACGGGCACCGCTGCCACCTCCACCACCTCCACCTCCAAAAGAGCCAACCTTCAACTGTCCAATTTGCATGAGTCCCTTCACTGAGGAAACATCGACTAAATGTGGACACATTTTCTGTAAGAATTGCATCAAGTCTGCAATAAAAGTACAGCCCAAATGTCCAACATGTAGGAAAAAAGTGACTGCAAAAGAACTTATTAGGGTGTTCCTTCCAGCAACCAGTTCATTATGATGTCCATAAATCAATTGGTAAGTTCTTCCTGCGTGCTCTATTGTTGTCCAAATATTTTATTAGCTTGTAGTTTAAGAATTTGTGCAATGGTGGATTTACATGTAATGAATGTTAAGTGACGTGCGGTTCTCACTCTTAAGTTTGTTTCATCCATATTTGCAACAGGAGCAACATTGAAAGAGGGATGGAGATGATAGTATTGGATGTAAAATGTTGCTGTATTCTTTCTTGTAACCCGAAATTTGGAATGCAAATTTAACATGCGTAGTTCAAATTGATGTGCCTGTAGGGCAATAGTGGTGCTTTTTTTGGATGAAACTACAGTTAAATGGTTGACTGGCTGGATTGATAGTCTCTTGAGTTTATTGTTGACTCTTTTTAAGTATATCATAAATGGTAATTAATTAGGTATTATAACAGTTCTTGAAATTAAGTAATCTTGATCACTTGCAACTGCCTTATTTGAACTTTGGGTCAAATATATATGACAATGCTTAGGTATATAGGTAAGCATGATTTAGAAGTTACTTGGAATCCAGTGTTAGGTTGTAACACTTTAAAATGTCAAATAATAATTTTAATTATGTAAAATCAAGAAAATTATTAGTTTAAGCTTTAATATATTAGGCTTTAGAATTTTATGAATTGGAGTTTAGAATCTGTAAATTAGGTTATAGAAGTATCTAGGGTTTTTTTCTCCTTCTCGTGGGAGCTAGGGTTTGTCGTTTTTTCTCCGTTTTTGTTTTGTGGTAACTCTAAGTCGTGTGTCTAACGCTGATAACACACATTAGGCTCTCGACATCTGATTGGGAGGCTACGCTAATTTTGAAAATTTATTATTGTTACGTGGGAGTCAAGTTATGAGCTCCTAACTATGGAGATAGGATTCATGTAATTATGTCTGGAAGCATGTAACTTGTTTTTAATCGATTGACGCTAGATGAGGAAGATGTACCTTTCGAGTTCTCTAGTGCAACTTGTGTAGGTTGGAATATCTGAGGATTAGAGTCCTGGTGGACATTCGGAAAACATTAAAACGATGCAAGCGCATTAAAAGATTCGGAAAACATTAAAACGATGCAAGCGCATTAAAAGATCTGAAGCTGATGTTTCTTTTTACAATTCAAATATGAAAGGATGTGCAACTTTTGTTATTTATGTGGCTTCTTGGGGCACGCAGAACGCTTCTGCGACAACCTGTCTATTGAAGATATAAGAGAGTTTAAAAGAGAATGGGGAGCATGGCTTGTTGCGTCGACACGCAGGGGGTACACACCCCCTGTATCTCGATGGTTGCGGGAACCAAGCATGGTTGATGAAGGCTCATGGTGAGTTGCTACGGGAGCAGCTCTCCCAATTGGTCAGAACTCGAGAGCTAACACTTAGGGAAGGAATAATAATGCAGGTAGAGGGGATGGTAACTGGGAGATAGGAGAAGAGGAGGAGCTAGAATTACAGGAAGTGCGGAAACGCAAGCGGGAAGGGGAGGCTAACAACGGGAATTCAGTAACAATACGCGAAAGCAATCCAAACACGATGACTGATGAGTGGATCTAGTAGAGCGGTAAATAGCTATTGTGTGTGTTACGATTAAGGTCTTTTTACGTGCTTTAACTCTACTAGACGCTATGTAGGGGGTAAGTTTACCCCGTCGCATCAAGTAATAAATATGGTTTAAGTCCAGGTATCGAATCCGCGAGATTTATATCTACAAGTATTAAACTACTCGGTTCTATTCGTTATCTAAGTGATGGATACTTTAGTTTGGTTTGTTTGACAACTACAAACTACTCCTAAACTAAGGCGAAACAGATTTATATAACTCAAACTATAAAGAAGTGATACGGGTGATGATAAGGTATAATATATAAGAAACAATAATTCTGAACATATATACGAATGATAATTTACTCTTCCAAAGACGACTATGTGTGGACCGATCGACCCGTGAAGTGCTTAGATTACGTGGTTCCTCCTAAAGGCGTATCTAATGCGAGGGATCAGAAATTAGGGCCCGTAAGTTCCGTGGCTTGTCAATTCCTACGATTTTCGGGTTGTCGATTCCGGTAAGGCAACTCCTATATGGCTCCCAAAAGATTTCGGGATTCACATCTCCCTACACAATAATCAATTACGAATATCAAAACAAGCAGTAAATATCAACACGCATAAAGAAACGGAAATTGCAAATCATATATTATAAATGTGGAACGCGTAAATGTGGAATACAACCAAGCTTAGTACATAGGAAGAGTGCAAGCTAATTAGCAAGTAGGAAGGGAAGAAGAATCGACCCTTGGAACTAGCTAACCGAACTCAAAGTCGTCTCGTAGGACTTGGAGGTGGAACTCTCGAGCTTAGTGGAAGAGGATAGAACAGAACTTCGATAGAGTGACGGAATAAATGTATAAGCGCTCAAGGTGGTAGAGTTTTAGTATACAAAATCTGAATGAATGAAATGAGTGCTAATCACTCTTATTTATACACATCAAGTTCGGGGGTAAAATCGTAAATACACAAGTCACTTGTAGGATTTCACATTGTAAATGCAGGTTTCACATGGCACGCCCCGCGTGCTAGAGGGTACGCCCTGCGTGTCTGGCAATTCCCTATCCCGTTGAAGATTTCTCTTGCGCGTGGACTGGATGTAGAAGAGTTGACTCAGCCACGCCACGCGTAGACCATGGTACGCCCCGCGTGGCTAAGTCTCTGGAACTTTGTCAACTGTTTCACACCTTGCACGCCCCGCGTGCTTTGAGTTACGCCCCGCGTGGACTTTGTTGACCTTGTGGGAATGAACAGGTTGACTGCCGTGAATTAGTGAGAATTGTACAATTACGTGGCACGCCACGCGTGAGGTGTTCTACGCCCCGCGTGCTTGGATTTCCAATTCTTCCTTTGTTCGTGAGATAATCCCGTACCTGCAAAATACGACTATGAACATCGAAGTTACTCGATGTTTTATTTTTCTGAAATTAGTCAAAAGTAAAGAAAATTTATTAAAAGTACAAGTTTTATATTTATTTTATTATTTATTCGAAAACATACTTATTTTTGTAATTAAATTTAATTATTAGCTCAAAATAAATCGTAAATCACGTTAAAAGATAGGGGGAAAACGTCCCTATCAATGACAGAAAAGCATTCAAAGCAGCTGGTTTCTTTACCCAATCAGGATTCTACTGCTTCTATGACAACTAACATGGCGAGGTCTGGGGATCAGACCCGTCGAGGGCAATGATATGCTTAAGTTGGAACCGTCGGGGTTTCGGTAACCCCCGGGCAGTTCGGTTCTGGGTGATCTTTTAAAAGTTCACAAACTGAAGTTAGTCTTCTTAATGGAGACTTTTGTTGATAATAGCAGAATTGAAGGCTTGAAGAGAAAATTTCAGTTCACGAGATGCTTTACGGTTAATGCTCGAGGGCATAGCGGAGGTTTGGCTATGTTGTGGAAAGAGGAAGGAAAGTTTGAGATAAGCAGCTACTCAGATCACCATATAGAAGTGGCAGTTCAGGACCCTGGGGAAGGGGATTGGAGACTAATTGGATCTACGGCTTCGCGGACAGAACCCCCCCCACACTTAATTCAACAGTTTGTGGAAACTGTCAGGTCTAATGACTTACATGAGCTTTGTATGACGGGTAGCCCATTCACATGGGATCGGGGGCGAGAAACAGACAATTGGGTTGGCGAATGTTTGGACAGAGCCTTTGGATCCGGTGGATGGATGGCGAGATTTCCGAATCATCTAGTGTCCAATATTATTGCCTCTTACTCTGATCATGCGGTATTAATACTGGAACTTGAACATGTGGTCATCCAAGGACAGAAGCAAAATTTTAAATACGAAGCAGTGTGGACGTTGGAGGAGGGATTCAACGAATTAGTTAAAAGTTGCTGGCAAGGCAATTCTCCCGCTTCAGTAACAAACAGACTCGCTGTATATAGCATGGTCATGGCGAGATGGGGGTGGAATTTCAAAAACAAATTTGCGACTAAATTAGGTGATGCAAGCTGATGATGGAGAAGTTGAGAGACAAGACGGACATGGAATCAGTTCAGAACTATGTTCGGTTTAGAGATAAACTAATCTTAGCGCTGGAACAAAAGTAAGTTTATTGGAGACAAAGAGCTAAAGCATTTTGGCTTCGGGATGGCGACAAGAATATGGGTTATTTTCACTCGTGTGTCATAGCAAAACGAAAGACAAATTTTATAAACCAGCTTACTGATGAAGGGGGCGTGATGCACAAAATCGGAACCAGATAAGCATAGGATCGCACTCGAATATTTTCAACACCTGTTTACAGAGGCTCCTATGCCCGACTACGCTGGAACTCAGGGCGTCCCTCGACTTGTATCTGCAGAGATGAATGGTATGTTAACTGAACCCTTAAGGCTGAAAGAATTTACATCTGCTTTATTTCAAATGCACCTAGATAAGTCACCAGGCCCTGACGGGTTCAATCCAACTTTCTATCAACACTTTTGGACAAGACATTTTTCTGGCAAGTTCAAATTGGCTACAACGCAAAGAATTCCCGGCACAGCTCAATAATACCATAATCACGTTAACACCCAAAAAAGATAATCCAGTGCACATGACTGATCTCAGGCCTATATCTTTATGCAATGTTCTTTACAAGTTAATTGCTAAAGTTTTGGCTGATAGATTGAAGAATATTCTGCCTAACATCATCTCTGAGAGTCAATCAGCCTTCGTGCCGGGTAGATCATTAATTGATATTGTTCAAATTGCATTTGAATCCTTGCATCATATGAAAAGAAAGCAGAGAGGAGGGAGAGGTGAAGTTACGTTAAAAATTGATATCAGCAAAGCCTATGATAGAGTTGACTGGGGTTTTCTGAAGGTAGTCTTACACCAAATAGGATTCGCTGGTGAATGGGTGGAATGGATGATGCTATGTGTGACAACTGTAAGATATAAGGTTAATGTGAATGCTAATCTTATGGTGCCAGTGGTTCCTAGAAGGGATCTCAGGTAAAGGGATCCCCTCTCACCGTACCTATTTATCATATGCGTAGAGGTCCTATCCCGACTTATTTCTAAAGCCGAATCTGATGGGTTGATAATAGGATGTAAGATATGCACGAGGTCCCCTAGTGTGTCCCACTTGTTCTTTGCAGACAATAGTTTCTTGTTCTTCGGAGCCTCAGAAGCTGAAAGCAGACAGGTTCGACTTATTTTACAAGATTATGAAAGAATGGCAGGGCAGGCGGTGAACTATGCTAAATCTGGTATTTATTTCAGCGCAAATGTCAATGAAGAGGCCAGAACTGAAATCAAAAACCTACTTGGAGTCTATGAAAATCTCAACACGCGCAGATACCTGGGGTTACCATCACTGATTGGAAGGTCTAAGAAGGAAATTTTTGGTTTCCTCAAGGAAAGGCTTATGAAAAGGTTTAGAAGTTGGACCTATTGTTTTCTCTCGAGTGCGGGAAAGGAAGTACTATTAAAACCAGTTGCTTAGGCACTACCCACTTTCTGTATGAGTACATTTCTTCTCCCCAAATCTATTTGTGATGAACTCCAAAAAATGATGAACTCGTTCTGGTGGGGTACGAAGGAAAACGGGGAGCGACGCATTCACTAGTGTGGTTGGGAGAGCTTAAATGCATGCAAAGAATATGGAAGATTGGGATTTTGAAATCTCCATGAGTTTAATTTTGCCTTACTGGGAAAACTAGGGTGGAAATTCATCGTTAACCCGAACACTTTGGTTAGTCGTATGTTCAAAGCAAAATATTTCGCACAAGGCACTTTCCTTTCCTCTAAACTAGGTTCCAATCCTAGCTTCATTTGGAGGAGTGTTTGGAGTTCGATTCAGGTTCTCAGTAAAGGAATACGATGGAGAATTGGTTGTGGGGATAAAAGATGCGAATTGTTATGTAACCTCGGCTTGCACGGACGAAAATCGAAAAGGCAGTGGTGTCGGATCTGTTTATCACAGGAACACGCCTATGGGATTGGGGAAAAAAATCGAGAGATGGTTTTCCCAGGAGGAAGGCGAGACTATCCGTAAGATGGTAGTGACATGGTCAAATAGGAATGACGCTTTACTGTGGCATTACTCAAAATCGGGTGAATATATTGTCAAGTCAGGATACAGGCGTTTGGAGGACCTGAGGAATGGATGTAACACGGGCAAAGGGTGGCTTCAAATATGGCTGCTTGATATTCCTCAGAAAATTAAAATGTTTGCTTGGAGGTTATGTGCAAAGTTGCTGCCATTGCGGATTCGGTTGATGCAAAGAAGAATATCAATGCCTATTACGTGCGTAGTATATGGGACGGACGCGGAACACAGCTGGCATTTATTTTCTAGGTGTCATTTTGCAGCATTGTGTTGGCAAAAAGCAGATTTTATTGCCCCGGGCGAGGAGTGGGATCAGATCGAAGATTGGGTTATGCATATGTTGGAGACTGATTCGATTGAGATGGCTAGCCGGAAGGTGGTGGTCTTGTGGGCAATATGGACTCATCGAAATGCTAGGCTATGGACGGGGTCTGAGGATACGACAAATGTGGTAGTAGATCGAGCAACTCAGTATGTAACGGAATGGAAAGCTACAAATTTGGTACTGAAAACCACATAGGCGGCTGCTACTGAGGTTATGGAAAGCAGATGGAAGCTACCACCCAGCGGCAGACTTAAGTGCAACGTGGATGCATCATTTTTCGCTGAAACTGCAGAATTTAGTGTATGGGATGTGATATGGAACATCTCAGGTGGATTTGTGAGATGTTTCAGCTGTTTTAGGTAAGGAGCCCCAACTGTGCAACTGGCGGAAGCTGTAGCAATATGGGAGGCACTATAGTGGTGTGAAAGCTTGGCGCTTCAAAGGGTAATAATCGAATCGGATGCGAAGAGTGTCACAGATTTGATAAAAATGAAGTTGCCAACCGATCGGAAATTGGAGGAGTTATTGAGGATATCCGACTTTTTCTTTCTATACGTCAGGATTTTTCCGTGGCTTTTGTCTCTAGATAAGCGAACGGCGCAGCTCATGCCATGGCACGACAAGCTCGTTCCAATGTTAATTATTTTAGTGATTCTTTTATTCCTAATTATTTACAGTTAGTGCTATGTAACGACAACATTGATCTTTAATAAAGTCTATTTTTTCTCCAAAAAAAAAAAAAAAAGGTAAAAATGAATGGAATATGGGTTTAATGCTCTTTTTTTTTTTATACATGAATACCTCTAATAAATTAAAAAATATTTGATTATATTATTAAGATTTGAATCAGTAGTGAATTTAGTGGATGTTTGTTTATTCTATTTTTTTGCCTTTTCATATGAAAAATGAGAGTTTTAGGTATTTGGTTATTGAATTATTGTTGTCATTGTATACATGAAAAATAATTTTTTTCAATAACAGTGAATCCTGCTTTTCCAACGCTAAACCATAATAGTAAATAGTAATAATAAACAATAGGTAAGCTAAACAGACTCTTCGTCTTTCTTATCCAAGTTAAAATGTTGTTATTTTGATTTGAGCTGGGAAAAAAAAAGATACAATATGCTTCATTTGGTAGAATGCAATTAACACTATGCAATAAAGATAAGGGTGAAAATTCTATTAAAAAATAGTTTTCAGACGGTTGAAGATGCATCGACATTCGCTCTTCCTTGTTTCTATCTCTAGACCTTGATAAAACTGGTATGTTATATATATATTTGCTTACTTACACCTAAAGGAGTTGATAGTTGCACTTTATATATTTTGTTAGATAGACATCAACTGTATTAACCATTCTGCGAGAATAGTCTTTTTTGAGTCTTTAGCTATTCTCTTACGTCGGTTTTTGACCTCTAATCTTCATCCAGGATTCTGGCAAATATTTTGTGATCCTAACACTACTTTAGAAGATATCAAGGTTGTATTGGTTACTGCATTGAATATTTAGGAAATGTTGTTTAAGAATACTCACAATGGACCTTTTAGCTAAGCAAGCAAAAAATTTAGAAGTTAAGATCAATATTACTTCAAGTATCAGTTATAGCTCTGATATTGGACTGATGTAGCTAAAATGTCATAAGTTGTGTCTTGAGTTTGGTCAATAACATTTCAAAACATATCTATAGTAGCTAAAATGATTTACTGATGTGCTTAAGGTATATAACTATGATGTGCTTAAGGTATATAACTATGCTAAAATAAAGCCTAATGTTTGCCAGACTTATAGCAAATGCAATTGATGCACGCTTAAGTCAGTTACCTCCAAAATGAACAAACTTATGTTTATACAAGTGTTTATCAGATGCTTCTCTTGTTTTTTAAAAAATGATGAAAAATTGGTTGATAAAAAACAAAAATGTAAAATGCATTTCTCTGATATGGATAATCTGTTGTTTTCAAATTGGGAGGATCAAACTTGTGTTAATGAGAACTGTTGATAAAAAAAAATGCATTTCTAGTTTTGTGGCATTTTAACAAGTTTTTAGAAATACAAATTTCTTTTGCAACATTATGCAAAGATTCTTTTTAATCCCTCTGTATTTACAAAAATCTGAATTGCTCAAAACAAGTAAAATATCATCTCTCGTATTCAGATTATCAATGTTCTGTGAAAAATGGTTTCCCCAAACCAAATTTGAAACTATGCTACAATTCAAGGGGAGCATATGCAAATATCTTTCAAAATGTGCAAAAATATTTATTTTAAATGTTTTGAAAATAATGATCAGTTCAGGGGGAGCTTACTTAACTATTTTCCAAATGTACTTAAAAGTATACATTCAAAAACTATTTCTGAAAAACAGTTGCAGGGGGAGCTTATGCTTTATGTATTTGATTAATCAGAATATAGAAACTTGTAAATTTTGCTAATCATAAAAAAAGGTGAGAATGTTAAATACCCGGTTTTGATAATTAGACGATCATATTTTCAGACAGGCAGTTACATTTTAGTTAATCAAATTAATCATTAGATAATATTGTTCCACAAATATATACAACTAAAAGACTTATTATAAATAAATTATTTTTGAGTCTACAAACAAAGTTTAAAGTATTCTTCACTAAAAAATAATCATACACATAGTTTTATTATTAAAAGAGTTATGTTATTTCTTTCATATATATATATATATAGGAGAGGGCTCTTGTGAGAACCATTTTTTAGGTGAGGACACTTTGTTATGTGAGAACACTCAAAATCCTTTTTATGCATTCTCATTTGAAAGATTAAGGAAAAAGAGCTAAAATTGTATTGAAGAAATAATCCTCCATTGTTGTGGAAAACTTTATTTGTGTTCTTCATTTTTCATTTCTTCAATTCTTCTTTTCTTCCTAGTGAGATAAAAGAGAAGTGAGTGGTTAGATTTATATTTATCATTCTACCATTTTTTGTAAGAAAGATCAAGTGTGCAGTTTGATCTTTTAGGCTCTCACTAGCTCCTAGAAAAGTGTAGGTTCTTAAGCACCCATAAGCTTAAGGTTGTAAGAGTTTCTCAATTAAGCTCGAGAAAAATTGACGAGTGGGTTTCTCAAACACTTGAGAAGTTTTGAGAGAAGTAGATATCAGAAAGATGACTTGTGTAGCTTTTGGGTTGTAAAACGATCTCAGACTTGATTCTTGTCCGTTAAAAGAATCACAGTAGAAAACCTCGAGAGGTGATCCTAGGGACAAGACGTAGACCGTAGTTGCCAAACCTATATAAATCGTGTGGCTAAATTTTTTTATCCCTACTCTTTTATTTATTGTCTTTACTTTTTATGCAAATATATCTTTGTGATAATATATGTTATATTTGCTTGAAAACACTTTTGAAAAAGACAATAACTAATATCTTTTATTAAAAAGTACTTAATTTGCACAGTCATTTAATCCTGTAAATATGTTCATAAAGGTGCAAGTTAATACTATTGAGCATATTTTTTAATAAGCAAAAGATATAATTTTAAAAGGGAAATAAATATTATTCACCCCCTCTAGCATTTATATAGTTATATTGGCCAACATCCATTTGTTCCCTTCATTTTTTTTAGTACACATCCATTAACCTTCAAGAGAGTAAATACAAATTAGCAAATATATGGCAGGAAACATGTATCCTAGGGGTATTCTCATTCCCGTCCCATACACATCACGAGTATATTTTTTTTAAATATCACCCCGTCCCAAACCCTTTTAAATAGCGTTTGGATAGTCCCATTAGGGTTAGATAGTATTAGGTGCCCATGAAACTCGTACCAGTTGATTTTCCTACATATTAATCTCATTTTATGCTTTACTATAATAAACCACCATATCGAGTGCTGTTATAATCTCTACAGGTATTATAATAGGCTAGTGCAAAGGAAATTCCTCCAGTTGTTGTTCTAGGGGTGGTTTGGTAAGCCCATAACACATTATATAACTCATTAACCTGTCATGTCTTGTGCTTTTTTTTAATTCAATTTTGATTAAGATTTGATTATGACAAAAATAACATTAAAGGAATAAGATCCCTCTATAGATTAAAATTCAGAATTAATTAATTGCTTTATGTACTAACAAGTTTGTTAACTATCAAATGATATTATTTAAAGCAATAGGTTGCCTCTATCTTAGAAGCAAAAGGCCTTTTACAAATAAAGGCCTAGACAGAAGATAAGCCCAAGTTCGCATTCAGAAGAGACAATTGTGTTGTTTCCCCCAAAGTTTGCCATATCTGGTTCTTCGCAGAAGACATTCATCTTTGCAAACAACCCATGATGAGGGCATCTTGCGATCATACGTGGGGCGTAAGATAGAACACGCGGAGCGTGAATCCGGAGCCGAGAGAAAGGACGAAAACCACGCGGAAGGGGGATCACTAGGGCATTCCACGCGGAGCGTATTTTCTAGTACGCGGAGCGTGGATCAAACCTTCGGGGAGAACCAGTTCCAGGAGGGCATATACATGGGGCGTACTTCCAAGGGCGCGGAGCGTGAAGATCACCTTCGAGAACCTTCAAGTCCAGAGATGCACTCACGCGGAGCGTGAGAAGATATACGCGGGGTGTGCCTCATGCGAAGAATACTTCCTCCCCAAGTTCTTCATGCTATGGACCACTCCCTATTTACAATCATGCCACCCCTTTACCACTAACCCAATTTACCCTTTATCTTTATATGTTAATTAGTTATGTAATTTGCCCTTTTATGTAATTTGGCAATTAGGTTTTTGAGATGATATAAATACATCTATTTCTATTGTAATCTTTAACTTTTATCAATACAAAATTAATCATCTTCTTCATTGAAGCTTTGTTAAGGTTTTTACCTTTAACAATGGGGATTTCACTATTCCTATGGATTTAGTCCATGAAACCCGGGATTCACTCCTTCTAGTTTAGCTAAAGAAGAACATCTTTGTTAGTTTACGATTAAAACTAACACGTCCCGAAACCGATCCGTATCAGTTGGTATCAGAGCCGACTATTTTCCTTAACGGAGACTTCTTTCGACTATGGTTCAACCAAATCCGTCTCATAGATCCGAAGACACCTTCAACAAGGCGTTGGAAAATCTCGAAGCCATCGTGAGAAGGTATCACGCGAGTTGCAAGGAGGATTTTTGGGTGATAAATGAGTTAACGAGGAAGTTTGTGGCATCTTCGGAGAGTCGCAAGCAAGGATACCGAAATGATTCCCAACCCACCATAGAAGTTCCTCCTAAAGATCCATCACAAATCTTTTCTCCTTTACACATTAAAGAGGTAAATCCTAAACTTTCAAATTCTTATATTGAAGTTGTGGATAGTCCTATTACTAGGAAGAGATTGGATGTTTGTAGTGTTGAAGTGGATTTAGATTCTCATTGTGGGTTATTTGATAATGATGTTGTGAATGAGAATGTGGATTCATGTGTGGATGAGGAGGATGGAGTTCTTGTAGGTGAGGATGTTGGGGAAACCCATGTTGCAAAGGATGCTCCCCATGTGTTTGATAAAATACCCCTTAAGCATTACTTGTGTGTGAGAGGAAAGTGGGGGTATTACTCTTGAGGAAGGGGAGAATGACCTTGGGCTTATTAATCTCTTTGGGAAGAATGATGAAATTCCATTATGTGTGGAGATTGATGGCTATGGGGATGGGAGAGATGTTGGTGGTTCTACCATGTTGGGGTATAGTGTGTCTTTCGAGTCGGATAACTTGTCAAAAGGTTTAGCCGGTTTGAACTATGGAGAGAAGCCAATAGGAACGATAGGTCATGGAAGAGAACGGATTGAGGACGAAGAGGGAAGCGAAATGGCAAATGGTCAAGAAGAAGAAGATGAGCTATGAGAGGGGATTGATAGGGAAGGGAACTTCGACATTGAGCTAGTTAACGATGATGAACTTGACTATTATGAGCGAGAGTTCTGGAAGGGAATTGAGGAAAGTGGTGATGTGGGACCAACATCCAAAGATGGGAAGTATGTGTTCTTCAAAGGACAACCACGGGGCATTCTACCTTTGGGGAAGATACCACGTGACATTGTATGGGATCCGGGAGGTCGTATGCTATGTCTTCCTCATAGTCTCTTAAGCTTCAAGGAAACGGATAAGGAGTACTTTGTGACGCCTCTAGGAGGAAATGAGATTCCTAGCACATGCACATTAGGAATGAATCGAGTCTCCCACTTGGTAAATTCGGAACTTGTTATTTTGTTCTTGATTGAGATGTATATGTTGGGATATATGTTGTGTTGTTTGTTGAGGGGACATCAATCCTATGAGGAGTCAATGAGGGGTGATTTTATGGTGGAGAGAGTGAGCTTCATAGAGTATTTGGTGAATGGGAATGGTCGTCCGGGTGATGTAGAGAAAATGGGCAAAACTCAAGAATGGTGGGATAGTGGCCAAGTTAGTGAAGAGGCGACTCAAGAAGCCACGAGATTGTTAACCCAAGACAAAGAAGGAGTTGATACAAGTGTTCTTGGGATCACTACGAAGTGGGTTGACAAGTGTCGTCGGGACATCCCATTTGATGTCGGCTATGAACGGAATGACGTTGTGACCAATGTCTATGTTCATGAAGTGGAGATCAAGGAGGTCCGAGGTTGGTCGGTTCAACATGTCGTGGGAGTGTGGGGGAGCTTCCAAGACATTATGGAGGATTGGTTTGATCAACTTCGTCGAGATATTCCATTCGATGTCGGTCGGATATTGAGGTGAGCATTACGGGGGATGAGCACCGGGGGCAAGACACAAGTTGAGGTGTGGGAAGAGTTCATAAAGAGAAGGAGAAACCAACAACATGTGGAGTGGATAGCACCTACCAAGCACCATTCTTGTTCTATAGTTGAGTTCGGGACCAACTCTTTTGAAGAAGAGGAGTATGATGAGGGCATCTTGCACTCAGACGCGGGGCGTAAGATAGAACACGCGGAGCGTGAATCCGGAGCCGAGAGAAAGGACGAAAACCACGTGGAAGGGGGATCACTAGGGCATTTCATGCGGAGCGTGGATCGAACCTTCAGGGAGAACCATTTCCAGGAGGGCATATACGCGGGGCGTACTTCCAAGGGCGCGAAGCGTGAAGATCACCTTCAAGAACCTTCAAGTCCAGAGATGCACTCATGCGGAGCGTGAGAAGATATACGTGGGGCGTGCCTCATCCGAAGAATACTTCCTCCCCAAGTTCTTCATGCTATGGACCACTCCCTATTTACAATCATGCCACCCCTTTACCACTAACCCAATTTACCCTTTATCTTTATATGTTAATTAGTTATGTAATTTGCCCTTTTATGTAATTTGGCAATTAGGTTTTTGAGATGATATAAATACATCTCTTTCTATTGTAATCTTTAACTTTTATCAATACAAAATTAATCATCTTCTTCATTGAAGCTTTGTTAAGGTTTTTACCTTCAACAATGAGGATTTCACTATTCCTATGGATTTAGTCCATGAAACCCGGGATTCACTCCTTCTAGTTTAGCTAGAGAAGAACATCTTTGTTAGTTTACGATTAAAACTAACACGTCCCGAAACCGATCCGTATCAACCCATCTCTCTATGCGTACACAATAATAGAAACACTCTAGCCTGACCAGAATTTCAGAGAAGAACATTGGATGAAACTTCTCAACGGTCCTCCGAGTCAACGGCTAGTTTCCAGTTATAGCAATACGCTAGAAAGATCAGAATCCCAGAGAAGAACAAAATCCAAATCTTCTCAACGAACATCTTCTACATTCAAACAACTAGTTTGAATTGTTGCGTATATAAAGCAAGCTCCAGCTCAAGTTTAACCAAGACATTTTTAAGCGCCAATAGATATATAACAGATATATTTTGAAAAGTGCGAAATAGAGCAAATTGCTAAACACAATCAAACTTCATATCTGTGTAACAATTTGAGAGAGAGATTAGTTCAATTCATTTTCTATCTGAAAAGTTGTTTTCTTTCCATCATTCCCAGTAGACGTTTGTTACTTTGGTTATAAGTAGCAAAGTGTGAAATAGTGTGAGTGTTGAATGAAGGGCGGTACTTCATTCAAGCTTAGGCTTTGCTGTAAAAGGTTTGTTCTCTACCTGTGAAAGAGATCGTTAGTGGATTAAAGCTCAAAAGAAGGTATCTTAAGGACTGGACGTAGGAGAGATGCTGAATCAATATAAATCTGTTTCTCTATTATTTCCTTCTACTTCCACTGAATTATATATGCTATGAACATTATCTCACGTTTGAACACTCTGAATATTCTTGAAACTGTGCATATTTTACATATCACTTGCTTTACATTCTTCAGAACCTCCGATAAAGAGTCATCCTCTGAATTGGGAACTATAAGAAGTTGAACAACCTTAGTAGACTGAATTGCTAAAAAGCTTAGTAAACTGAATTTCTAAAAACCTCAGTAGACTGAAATTGCCTCTGATACTGAAATTACCCTCTGTGCTATATTGACTTAAGTAAAAAGTTTTAAAGGCCTAAAATTATTCAATAGTTCTATTCAACCCCCCCCCCCCTCTTAGAACTATTTCGCCTTATTAGGGACAAACCCTTCTTCAATCTCATTTTCAATCCGACCACTATATTGTGATTGGTGACTTATGTCATACCATTCTTCTAGATGTTGGAAACTGTAGAGAGCCGATTGGTGAAATGAAAATTGGCACTATAATTCTTGAATTTCTCGTAGTTAAGTTGTGTGTCGTTATTAAACATTATGTCCTAGGGCACAATGAATCTAGTTATGATATTGTTATTCACGAAATCTATGATCTTCTATGGTGTTCTTTTGTTTAGGGTTCAGCTTCACCCACTTGGTGAAATGACCGACTACCACTATCAGGAACTTCTGTTATCTTATTGCTTTAGGAAAAGGTCCTACCAAGTCTATTCTCCATGTGGAGAAAGATCATCTGGTGAGGATGGGCTTTTGGTTGGACGTTGGTAGGTGCGACACACTGGCATAAAAGTGGAAGTTGTGGCATTACTGAACCATTCTTTAGCATCTTGCTTCATGTTTGCCCAGAAATATTTGGTGAGTCTAGATTTTTGCACCAACACTTGTGCTCCTTCACGAGATCCAAAAATTCCCTTATATAGTTCCATCTGAAGGAAAATAGGCAAACGTTTGGCAGCGGAAATATAAAATTTTAACTTTTTTCCTTTAACCAAGATCCGTTAATCGTTATTTCATATAAAGAGGGATAGAAGGAAATACCTTTCGAAGTTCTATCCACTGTTGCAATCGTAGTGCCCACAACTCTTACTCCGAGTTCCCGAGCACAAAATAAAAACACAATTCAAAAGATGATTAGAACTCAACCGTATGAAAAGCAACCAAAACAGATTGCCTCTAATAAATCAACACAAAATCAAGGATAAAGAGAAAGAGATGAAAAATTGATTGAACGGAAGCAAGCGGTGAAGAATCGATCCTCTACGGTAGGGGGCCGAATTTTCTCTCTCCCGGGATTACTATGCTTGGCCGAAATTCTTATGAGGGGGGGGGGGGGGTATATATATATCCTCTTCCATCTAAACTCTAGTCAGATAGAATTAGGTTACTGAATAAGAATTTAATTCGGAATAAAATTCTTATTGTTATTATCCATAATTATATTTAATTACAAAGATAATAATAACCTATTGATAGGATAATAATAGGAGCAATTTAATCTCATTAAACCTCCTAACTTATTTATCCTATAATTAATTTAATTCATAATCATAATCTAATTATAATTGTTAAATTGAATTAATTCCTTTGTGTATTTTAATACACAATTCGCCCCCCCCCCCCCTATACTACTGGGCCTTGGTGGACTCAGTTGGGCTTCCGTTAATTAATTAACATCTGTTTCTCTTTTGGGTTCCAAGTCTTATGTGTGACCCATTAGGTTCTTATTGCTTCTAGCCATATGCAACTATTAAATTAATTTTCTCAGAATTATATTTAATCTTTGCATAACGGAATGAGTATGCGAACTGTGCTTGGCAGATCCGAAACATTCCCCCAGAGCTATAAGAAGACAGGTTGATTCTGTCGTTTGACCTTTCCGTATTAGTTACAGTATAATTCGATCCTTTGTCAAATACATCCTTGAACTGAATCTTATGACTATGGGCAATGTCAAGTCATATATAGTGAGACGTTCATTTTACTTGTACAGGCCGAGTTAACTCCAGTTAGATAGGTTAAGTGAAATCTGCATTTCAAGTCTTAAGCTATCACCTTGTAAGGATTTAGAGTTAAGTCTTCCACAAGCGATCCTTGGACGTGTCTCCCATTTATCAGGAGTAACAAATGCTCAATCCAATGTATAACTATCCTGCAATTACTTCCTGTGATACCCAACGTCTTCCATACACACCCCAGAGTCATCCCTGTTATGGATCGTGTTACAACAGGATCAAAGTATCACATTCCATAATCCAGAATCACTAATTAACATTCCTTTGAGTCTTAGGATTACTTATACTTATTAATACCAATGAGATGAACATGTGACAAGGATAAATCTACCCATCCTGTTATCTCAAGTCGGGTCCCCAATCCTAATGAACTCCATTCATTGGATCCATGTAATTGTCCAGATATCTGCATATCTGAAGCTTGTGAGATCAGCTCTCTGTCTCGACAGAAAACATTGTTACATGCAAGTCTCAACAGTGTTATGTCAATCCCTATTCAAAACATATCACTTGGCTTGGGGTGCTTTTAAGTTTATTAGTTTATTATAATGTTTCGTCTCACTTCATGCTTGTATGAACACTTTATAATCACTTTAAATAAACTCAGGGATTTCCTTTTATTAGACTTATTTAGTTCTTTAAAGGAGGTTGCCTTTATACAGTTATGAAACCATATCTTATTAAAACAAATGATATAAAGAACAATTCATTTACATTAGGTTTATATCCTGGAACAATTGTCTATAGGACACTAAACCCCAACACCATCAAGACATAGGTTCATTCTTCTAAGGTGATACAGTTTAGCTAAGGGTGACTAAAAAATCTCTTACAAATCTAGCCTCCCAAAACCGAATATTTGCCTGCTTTCCTCGCCATTTGACCTGCTTCTACCATATCTTTAGGTAAGGTACACTTGACTGGATATTCCTGAATATAGGAACTCTCTAGTCATCTTCCATATGTTCGGACACTAATGCTTCTCGATGTTGGTTCCTTTTAGACCTCAAACGGAAATAATAAATGTTTCCATCCATGTTTACTGGATGCCAACTAGTCTAAATTGTCTACTTCCATATTATAATCTCTAGCAAGTTTCATAATATGCCAATTGGTGCCTTTTCCCTCTGTCATGGAACCAACTTAACTAAAAGCTTAAGTCGATAGTTAAAAGTCCAATTCATATTAATATCTAACACACCCCCGCACGCGAATCCCACTAGGCTTGAAGCATGCATAACACATGCCCGTATTACCATATCCAACAATTTAATCAATAAATAAGGTTGCCAAGAATCAAACCCTTGATCACTTGGTCAAAGAGACTCTCATACCATGTCATGGAACCAATTGAACTAAAGGCTTAAGTTGATAGTTAAAGATCCAATTCATATTAATATCTTACACCCTCCAACCCCAATAAAAAATTTATTGAATCATAGAGACATCTTTTATTTATCTAGTTCAAGATGCACCTAGAGTACTAAGGATTTGTACCTTTCTGGTGTTATCTCTTCGAGGATCTATGTTCCCTAGATAAGGGCCTCGTACTCAACTGCGTTGTTCATTGTTTGGAAATATAGCTTGATGGTGTAGGAAATTATTATTTTGTCCAAACCATTAATCTAGATTCCTACCCTGGTTCCTTCCGATGAGGAGGCTCCATCTATGTACATCTCTCATCCCTCATTTGTTTAGGGAATCTCCCCACTTTTTATGAAATTTCTACCACAAAGTCAACTAAAACTTGAATTTTCAGAGTTGTCCTCGATTCATATGTGATATCGAACCCTCCTAGTCTGACATCCCACTCAACCAGTCTGCCATATGTCTCGAATCTCAATAATACCTTCCAATGAGGAAAGGTTTTTCTAATCACTGTGGTGTAAGTCTAAAAATACGATCTTAGAGGTGCCGAACTTGATAACACCACCAAAGACATCTTCTTGATCTTAGGGCATCTTAATTTCACATCCTTCAACACATTACTAGTATAATAGACCGGGTGTTGTTGGCCCTCCATTTCTCGTACCATGATAGAGCATACTGTTTCATCAATTGCTTCCAAGTAGAAGTATAATGTTGTTCCTTTCTTAAGTTGGCTGAACATAGGAGGTGATGACAATAACATTTTGATCTCCTCGAAGGACCTTTGGAATTCCTTCGTACACTTGAATGCTTTGTTTTTATGGCCTTGTAGAAAGGAAGACATCTCCTGGATAAGCAGGATACAAATCTCCCATTACATTGATCTTTCCATTGAGATTTTAAACCTTATTGAGACTCTTTAGAGATGTTATGTCTAACGCCGCCTAGATCTTTTTTGGATTTGCTTCGATTCTCCTTTAGGAGATCATAAAACCTAGGAACTTCCTTAATCTGAATGTACATTCTTCACGATTGAATTTAAGTTTAAACCACCAAATTCTTCCAAATTTGGTCTTTAAAGATGGTGTTCATAAGCATTTGATATATTTCACCTGCATTTTTCAGACCAAAAGCATCACCCGATAGCAACATGTGGCTTTGTTATGATGAAGGTTGTTTTTTTATCCATATGAAGGCTCCATTAGGATCTGGTGGTATTCGAGTTTTTCATACATATAGGAATATGCTTCATGTGTTGCAATGGAGTTTACCAATTGGTCGATATTAGGGAGCGAGTACTAATCTTTGTGATAGGCTCTCTTCAGATCGGTGAAGTTAACACACATCTGGTATAATCCATTGTGTTTTTTTACCAAGACCATATTTTCCAGCCACTCTAGATAATGTACTACGAATGGAGTTTTCTTCAAACAACTCTACCACCTTTTTCTCTAACACATGTTGTCGATTTGGAGCTTGGTTTCTTTTCTTCTATACCACCGCTTAATAGAGGGATCTATGTTAAGTTTGTGATACTGATCTTAGGATCCACCCCTTTTATATCCTCCATCTTCCAGGTGAATTCATTTCTCAAGAGCTCAATGATTTTTCCTTTCACAATTTTCTATAAGTTTTCGACTACTTGGAGAACTCATTCTTCTCCCACAGCAACAATTTCAATCTCACCCACAGGTTCAGAGTTGGGGGCTCTTCTTCCTCTACCTTTTTACCTTCCATATGTGTGACCAGTGCATCAGGCTCTAGGATCAGCTATTAATCCCCTATGGACACCGCCGCCCCTCCCTCTACTGAGATTTTTAAGGTCAGATGTCGCATTGAGACAATGACCTAATAAGAATGGTCTACTCATTATAACATTATAAATCGGGGCCACGCCCGCTACAATGAACTAGCAATTTGCGCCCCACTTATGATCTCCATCGCCAAATTCACATATTAGGTTAACACGACCTTTTACATGCACTCTCGGTTCGCCTAAACCCACCACAAGTATTCATAGAGTATCTATCATGCTAGGTTCCATTTTCATCTTTCGAATGACATTCTTGATAATCAATTTGGCTAAGTTGTTTGTGTCCACCAAGATTCTCTCGGCAAGATATCCTTCCATCCTTTCTTTGATGGCCAAAAGATTTGCATGTAATTCTATCATGTGATTACAAGATGAAAAAGGATGGTTTAGAGAATCATATTGTTCTTGAATAATTTTTGTACCCTTGACAATCTAGCTCTCTTAGTTGGGTGCTGGGATTCAAAAGTGATATGAACTTGATTCTGCTCTACCCCATCCTTCACCTTACCAATGACGAGAAGATCATTCTCTAACTCTCTGGAATGATAATGTCCTTCTTTGAAAAAAAGACTTGATGAACTCATAATGATTTTGTAGGTCCATGTTCACCTCACCAATTATAACATTTGAGAAAATTTCCTTATGTGGATCCGAATAGCTCCTTAGAAGATTCGATTCTACATTCCTTTGATGTTCTTGCTAGACAAACTATAGATTGATCAGATCTTAGCAATATACTCTCTGATGCTCAAGTTAGTGATATCTTAAGAGTAAAATATCAATATCAAAAGTCATATTGCAATCAAAATAAAACTGTATCTTTTCTAGGAGTAAGACACTTTATAATAGGAATGGAAAGTCATGTTCAGAATGGAAACAAACAGATTCCGTGAATTCAGAAGATAATTGCGCATCCCATAGACTCCTAATTAGAATATGATTGAGTTTCTCTAGTCAGAAAGAATCACAAGAATCACACTTCTAGAAAGACGAACCAAACATCCGATAGTGGCCAGATAAACCGAATCTCCATATTGGAGACCGAGTTCTAAATACTCACATTTGTCACCACTCCAGATACTTTTCAGAGCCCAATTATTTTTTCCAAATTAAAAATGTTAAAGATCAAAATTTCACCCATTTTTCTCCGAAAACGTTAGTAGTAAATTTAAACCTTATCCCAAGTAAATAATTGGGTTTTGGTACTAATTATATGAAATAAAGGTGTTTTTCAGGTTTCAATCTCCAAGAAACATGCGACAATATCTCAACCACTGCTCATATCATATCTCAATAATGAGAGAACATAATTTGATTTTTAATCTTCAGCCGTACTTGAAAGGAACCCCTCTTTTTGCTCATGTAAAGGGGCCAATCAGAGGTTTCACAGCATTCATTGGTCCACCTGGAGATTATGGAAATTTCATATTCGATTTTGAGTGAATAAAGGTTGAAGCTTTTGATGAAAACAAAGCCAAGTATTGAGTGGCTCAACTTCCTATAATCCAGGAGTCATCTTAATAAAGTACAACAATAGAACCATTGAGCTGGTGAGGTGGTTGTAACAATTACAAAAGAGTTTCCATTCACACTCCCTAACACAATCTGTAACCTAACACAACAAAACTAGAACACCATTCCTGGGTAAGTGGGGAAAAACAAGCACAAAAAACCAGCAGAAACCAGGAACAGCCTATTTTTTTTTCTTTGGTAAAACTCTCATAGATGCAAACAAGTAGATAATAAAATCCAAATCAATTCATTTCCAACTTCCATTCATCTGGTGGGTTTCTTTCTCCACTCGGTTCGGCCACGGTTTATTTCAAGCCCACCTGATAATCTAAGCAGATGTAGAAAGTTTCGGTTATCATGGTGGTTTCCGGCAGTTGTATAAGGAGACCCATTTGTTCTTTGAAGCAGGGAAATAGCTTCTGTATCCTCACTAGGTTCTACACTTGTGAGTGAATCAACAACATCATCATGTTGGCATTCTCTCCTGTAATCTAAGGTGATTGTTTGAAGTTCGTGGGTATCGATGATTTCTTGAGGTATGCTCTGTCATTAAGAGAGATACGAGTTTTAAGTAATGATGGCTGGAAAAAATTGGATATATTTTCAGTTGCCTTGGCATACCTCGAGAACCCATCCAATATAGGTGACGTTATTAACATGTTGATTCATGTCTAGATCTGCTCTTCTTGGCTGCAGATTTGAAAGCAAACTTACTCAACCGAATAAAATTAAAAGAATTGAAACAAACTTGTACGCATATGTTGGGAGGGATAGAGTTGACGAATTAAGATGAATTACCACAAGTCCTAGTTTGGAATAATGACCGGGATCTTCCAGCTTTGTTATCCTCTTCAAGCTAAGACTGTTCTCCTCTGGGAATGCCAATCTGTAAATTACAGCAATATAAGAAATAGGCAGATGCTATAAGCTTTGAAGATTATCATCATCTAAAATGTGACATTAGCAAATAAAATGAAGATGGCCAGAAGAAGAAGAAAAAAAAAAGATGAATCACTGAGATCCGCCATATCTCTCACATCTCAAAATAAGACATGAACCAGGCAAAATAAAATTCTTAAGAAAGAAGAAGCACCCAGTTCATATTGTACTTGCTCCACTGCCCTTGAGGATTTATATTTCAGAACTTTCTTCTTTTCTTTTCAGTTGAAATAAACTAAAACTACAGTTATTGAAGGCGCAAGGCTCAATAAAAACAATAAAAATATATAAAACCACAAATGATAATATGTAAAATATAAGAAATGATAAATTCTAAAATCAAAATTCAATAAATACATGACAATATTCTTAATCATAAATTCTAACATGTGATAACCCCCATATTCTGAAGTCCAAGTGTTTAACTAAATAGTAAATCCTAACTTGACTAATAGCTTCAAATTCAAGTTCTTCTGACGTTGTCCTTTCTCTTTTTTCTCCCGTTATCGGCTTCTCTCTTTATTTTTCCCATTGTAGTGTGCGTTTCTTCATAGTCTCTCTTCTTTCTTTTTTTGTTGTTTATTTTGGACATGGTGGTTTTCACCTGGTCAGTGACTGACCAAGTGAATTTGGCTAGTCACCGTTAGATTTAGAATGTGTAAATCTGAGCCATATGATTGTAATGAGCCTAAATCTAACAGTGGAGAATAGACATGTATCTAACTCTTTTAAAACCCTAAAAAACCCATGTGACAAATAGGCGTGCCTCTTATAACCATGGCTAGGCGCAGAAAGGCGTGCCTTGGCGGTCTCCTGTGTGACAGTGCCTGCCTTTGGGGTGTTACAGCGCTCGGCTTAGTGCCTTGTGCGCCTTAAGCCTTACGTGTGTGCCACTAACAACTATGACTATAACATCACTAAATAGGTTATAGTGGATCTTGTAAGATGGGGAAAACAAAGTGTGGCAGGGAAGAAGTTGAAGCTTCATTCTATGGTATATCAGAACTATGATGACAAGTGATCTTACACAGCCTTAGGTGCAAAGTTTCCCAGCAAACATTGCTGGGTTAAAACTAAGTAACCCGTGTTATGAACATTTCTTAATTTTCATACTTCTTCACGGCCTTTCACCCTTAATATGATTTTAGGTGTACTATTGGAACCTAAAACAACATGTTGATTTGAGTGTGTAAAATAAGATAAAAATTCCCACAGAAAAAGTTTGTATTGATGATCGTGTCTGTGCCATTCTCAATGTGATTTTGTAAAAGGTCATCATTGATTTGTAATCAGCAAAAATTAGACAAGGGGAGATGCCAGTGTAATTCCAAACAAAGCATAAAAAACGCAACAGTCGCCACAATTTTCTAATTCAATACATTCACATGCAGATAAAAGAATACATATTTTCTGGATATCTACAGGACTTTCTAGGCTATCTAACAATACAAGGAATCAAATTCAGCAAGGTAGCTAGTTAAGTAAAATTAACTTATATATGTCAGTTATAACCAAGCCTTGGGTGACAAAGAATGAAAAGTCACCTGAGTTCAGGGGGGCAGAAAACTAAGTACTCATCTCGAACCTCATCAGTCACTTTCTGAAGCCGCCTAGTGTCTTGGTTCATCATCACCCACTTGCTGAAATCATACAATTAAGTTAAACACAACACATCTTGATACAAAGACTTCCTGAAACAAAATATACAAAGCTAGAGAGGAGAAGCGTCGAGGCATATTTTCGGGCAACCAAACCAGATAATCTTATCATACAACAACAACAACAACAATATTTATATTATGGTTCATGTCATAAGATGTGGCTAAGTTTTACGCTGGACCAGATAATCTTATCATACAAAGAAAAAAATAAATCCTGTTAACACTTAACAGAAATCTAAAGGGTATACATAACTGAATTTTTATTTGAATTGCAGCTTATATAGTGAAAAATTAAAATATAAAACATGTAGCTTGAAACATGGGAGAAGTCAAGTCATCGAACAAACTCAATCTCCAGCCATGAAAATTTAAGAATATTAAAAAGTTGCACCTTGTAGCTCTCCCTATAACTTGACCAGTGGCATAATCCTTGAGAATCCAATCACGTCTAGTTCCAATTCTTCCTTCACTTTGACACCATGTTTCTACTTCCACTACATCACTCCTGCTCCACAACACCACATTTCAACCACTAAGCAAAATTATAACAACCAGAACTTTAATTAACATCATTTATGAATAGAAATTAAAAACCCACCAAGCAGGATACTTGTATATCTCGATGTGCATACGATTAGTTACCCAAATGAGATGCATTTTCCTCATGGTGGTTGTTGTAGCAAATCCATCAGTTGAAAATCCAACACTCTGAGCATGATTACACCCAACCTCCTGCAGAACATAGAAAACAAAATTAAGTGGAGAAAACAATTGAAACTTTGAACCGCAATTACTCAGGTCTAGCATGATTCTATTAATAGCACAAATTAAGCAGCAATGATATGGAAACACAATCAATTGCAATCCATCATCAAAACATACTATAGAAAATGGAAAGACCCTTAATTCGTGCAAAATCTGCATACATCAGAATTTTCAATTCTGTAGTGTTCCTCCTCTAGCAGAATAAGTAAATTTACATGAAAGCAGAGAAAGAGGCTGATTCACAATGGGTGTGGAATCGAATAAATATGCAGAAAGACATAGAAAACAACAATTTCTGAATCAAAGGAGACTGTTAAGCATATGCAACAACACAGTACTCAAAATTATGCAATTAATTTGAACAAAGATACCAGAGTCCAAAGATCTAAAACTTTCCCCAAATTCCATAATTCAATCGGAATAATACATGAATGCTCAATGCTAAAGCTAGAAGATTCCCAATTTCCCAAAAGACCAGATAAACAGCGAAGGAAGTGAAAGATGAAATTGAAGTATACCTGCAAAAAATTAGCAATGGTCTCAACGGTGGCAGTTTTATTAATCCCAACCTCATAGCTCCTAACAATGAATTTCTCCTTATAAGAAAAACCATCCTCCGCCAAACAGCCCAAGCGGAGACGATCGGCTAAGCTTTCAGAGGGAGAATCAAGACGAGTGGCGCCACCATCGGAAACAAGAGAGTGAAGGGAAGAATTCTTAGCAACAGGGGAAGAGAAAACGAGGGCTTTGGAATGTCGGGTAGTAAAATGCGGGTGATTAAGGGGATGTGATAGGAATCTGCATTGGACAGCTAGGGATTGGAATTGATCGGTAGCATTAAAGGGTATCTTCAACATCTCTTTGACCTCGTCGTCTGATTAAAAGCTCAAGAGCAGTAAATTCTTGAGCTTTCAGTTTCTATCTCTTTCTCTCTCTAATGGGGTTCAGTGGATTTATAGAAGATTGGCGATGGGACCGAGGAAATCGGGAGTGAATAAAAAAGACATTGATTTTGACAGAAATAACGAAATTGCCAGTGTCGCGTGTGACACTGTGACTGTGCGAGAGCTCTCAAAGCAGTTGTTGCAACTTGCATTGCAGTAGAAAAGGGAGAGGGAGGGACACAATTGTTGAGGACAAGTGGGGAACAAAGGGCGCCAACCAAACCACGTGTGTGTTTTTGTGTAAATATTTCTTCATTAGCCATTTAATCAAATTCTAATCCGATCTAAAATTGAGTCAATCTAAATCAAACTAATAGAATAGTAAGAAACATGGCACAAGAATAACCACGACAAGAGTTGACTAAAGCATGAGCTATCTCGTTGGCCAACCGATCAAAAAAATTGACTGGGTA
Organism: Euphorbia lathyris; assembly: GCF_963576675.1. NCBI lineage: Eukaryota > Viridiplantae > Streptophyta > Magnoliopsida > Malpighiales > Euphorbiaceae > Euphorbia > Euphorbia lathyris. The sequence continues at coordinate 29,253,500 of NC_088914.1, forward strand.
AAAATCATGTTGTTGTAATAAGGCTCGGCATCGTCTGACTATGTCATCGAATTCTATAAAAGCTTCAAGCTTCGAATAGATTGCATCTACCACTACTTTACTGTCAGTTTCAAAGATTACATATTGCAACCTTTGATTTGTCGCGCCATTCCATACCCTGGATAATTGCAAGGATCTCACTCTCCTTAACTCGCAATGGAAGCTACAGTACCGAGGTCCCCGAGCTTAGGAAGCTTCCATTCGCATCTCGTATCATTGCTCCTATTTCGATTCTGGGAGGGGAATGGAAGAAAGTGGCATCTCGTATCACTGCTCCTATTTCGATTTCGACAAGTGGTGGATGCCATAACATGAAGGTTGTAGGATTTTGCTGAAGAGCTACTGCATTTTTCATCTGTTTAGCTCGGGCCCAAGAGCACAACGTATCCAGCACCATAAAAAAATATATGTGCTCGGGGTGTGATAATGCGCTACCAAAGCTTTTCGTTCCTGGACCGCGAGATGCTCCATGTTGTCATAAGGAATTTGCTAATCTGCACTCTATTCAATCTGGATCGAATGGATAAGAAGAATTGGCTGAAACTTGTGGTGTTAGCTGCTGCAACCGCTACCCCGTCTAAAAGCCCAGTGATTCTTCACGCTTATTTTGTCATTGGGAATTCTATAAATAAATGCCATCAGTCTTTAATGTCTTCCCCGCAATACACACAGTGACTAGGGCCCTCCATTCCTTAATTGATTAAATTCATCCGAGTAGGGAGACAATTCCGCACCAGATTCCATGAGAAGTATCGGTACCTTGTAAGGGACCTATGCTTTCCAAATTAACATTCAATCGCCAAACACATGGAATTGACCAGTTGCATCAAAGGAAACACCAAGCTTGTATGCACTATTTAGCAAGTAAGATCATGTAGGGTTCACTTGCCAAATCACCATATTCGCCTTTTTACTATACCGAGCTAGAAGCTTTGATGTTTCAGTAACATCCCTTTGCACGAATAATTCATCTAGGAGCTCCACATCCCAATCAAGAGAGTGAGGAATGGAAAGATTGCATACCTTAATAAAAAATAACGTTAAATGGGAATCACATTCCCTTACTTTTGGGAATCATTATTCCCACCTCTCCCCCCATTAATCAATATTGATTCCCCTCAAACCCCCATGAACTATTATTTTTACTAATTCATTTTTACACGTTTCATCTTTCCTACATAATTGTAAACATAATTTCTAAACTGAAAAAAAATGTTAGTAATGAATTAACTATATTCTTCAGAAAAAAAAGGTAATGAATTAACTATAGGATTATTGGTTGAATTATCTAAACAGATATAATTTGCAATGCTATATTACAATTTAAATTCAAAATTACATATGAATCCAAATTTTTATATTTCCATGCAAATTTCAATTTGATAATTCAAATATTGATAATAAATAATTAGTTTTGTGTTAAATTTTTTTAATATCATTAAAAAATATATTTAATAAGTTTAGTATTGATTTTGATTCCAATTATTATAGAACCAAAGGACATTAATGAAATCTGATTCCATTTCCAGACTGAACCAAATAAAATAATATAGTCATTCCTATTCCGATTCCATTACATTCCGATTCTGTTTCCGATTCTGGAATTTAAACCAAACGCCCCCTAATAGTGATTTGGGTGGATGTCCGGATGATCGGAGATCAACTGGTGCCTTCTGTGTGTATCTTGGGAGTAATATGATATCTTGGCATACTTGTAAACAACCGACCCTTGCTCGATCATCCATAAAGAGCGAGTATAAGGTTGTTGCAACTACAACGGTTGAGTTGTTATAGCTTTAGTCACTCCTACGTGATTTTGGTTTCTCTATCCCACGTCCAGTTTAGCTATGGTGTGATAATATTAGTGTTATTTACCTCACTGTTAATCATGTTTTTCGTGCCCAGACAAAACACATAGAACTAGATTATCACTTTGTTAGGGAACGGGTGGCTGTAGGATTCCTCAATGTGCAGTTTATTCCTACAGATGATTAAGTGACAAATGTTCCCACCAAGCATCTGGCTAGCGCTAAGTTCAACAGTTTCGCATATGACTCACTGTTCAATCCTACCATCATCTTGCGAGATAATTACCTCATAATCATCTCTAAGATAATTAACCTATTATTTATAATTATTAATAGGTTAGTTTCAATTAAAATTGTGTGTATCACTTGTTTATTCTTTCCTTTCTAAACTAACTTTTTAGTGTATATATCACTTATCAATATACCTTTCTCATTAAATCTTAACCTAAAACTCATTAACTCAACATGAATAACCCGCGCCAAATACAAAAATTAAAATATGGTAAAAACAATTTCTTCAATTTCACAATAGATATTTTTAAAATTATAATACATGAATAAAATATCATTATGATATTTTTGAAGAAAAAAAATAATTATGATATTATAATTATAGTGTTATACTTGCTAAAATATTCCTATAAATAAAATAATACACCACTGTTTTGAAATCACATAAATTAGAAATGAATATTTTTTTGTTAGAAAATAATTAATATGAATAGAAGGTATAATATTTTGGTGCCTTCTATGGTTACTTTGTTTTTGACAAAGTACCATTACTTGGTGTGTTTTCATCATTGGATGATGGATTAGAAAATTAATCCAATGGTGAAAACACACAAAGTAATGTTTACTTTGTTAAAAACAAAGTAAACATAACATTTACCATAATATTTTTAGTGAGAAATTAAATTGCATAATACCTCCATTTTATAAAAATTTATGAATTACGTATCAAAAATATTCTTATTAAGATACTCACACACAACAAGTCACAATTAGCTCCACTTGTCTAACCGTAAACGTATTTCATAAATGCATGTGATTAATAAGAGAGGATGATTTATCAAAGTAATTCTATCTTCACAATTTAAGAAAATATATCTATATATATTCATTTAAGATCACTTTTTTAAATTTTGGAAACTCCTATTTGAAGAAAAATATATTTTCATATATACATTTGCCTATTTACCATCCATCCTTTTACGTCGTAAATTGAATAATTCTATCTAAATATTTGTTTGTTTCCATTTTTCAGAATTATTTTTTGCTTTTTAATTCTAAACAGCAAACAAAAAGTATTTAAAAAGAATTCAAAATAACTGTTTTTAATAGAAAATCATTTAAATTTCTTTTACAAAAAAAAAACCTTTGTTTTTTAGTTGAATTTTCATATATTTTAAATGTTATTAAATATACCTTTTTGTTAGATGTTGGAATTAATTGGATATGGATCCAATTAGGCCCGCCCGAAATGGAATGGGCCCAAACCCAATAAGAATTAGGGTTAGGTTATCTATTTATTCAGAAAATAGAAACTCTAACCAATACTAATTCTAAGAGAATAATAAATTAGGTTTTAGAGATACAGTATCTCAAAAACACAAAGTAGAGAATTTTTCTCTCCTGCTTCCTCCTTTTGGCCGCCGCCCCCTCTCTCTCTTTGGGATTCGTCGTCGCTTTAGTTCGTGAACCAATTGTCTTCCTCTCCCAATTCTATTGGCGTGGTTGAAGGCTTGACCGGTGATACTAGATCGGGTGATTGATCTGAATCATTCCGCTGCAAATCAAGAACGAGATCCGCGCTACAAGAGGTAACCCGTAAACCCGTTTACTTATTCGGATAAATATATATGTTGTGAATATATGCTTATCCCAACATTGGTATCAGAGCCATTGGATCTAGTATTCCGTCTTTACCGCGAATCCGTTTGCGTTTGAATCTTTTTTGAAAGATTAAAAATAATTCATTGTTATTATTTTTTTTATGATTATACACTGTAATTGATTGATTGCGTGATTAAATTGAATTAGGGTTCGATTTAAATGTTTTTTACACAATTAAACCCGTTTTAGGTTTATGTTACCTTCTGATTTTTCGTTTCGCTCGTCAAATCGAAAAACCGACCACACCATCGAGTCCAGAGACCCCGAAAACCCTAGGTTTTATATATTTTTCGTCGCCGGAATCGACCAGGAAGGCGGCGTGTGGCCTTCACACGCCACCTAGGGGGGAGAAAACGCATGTCTCCCCCCCGCCCGCCACGCGGCAGGCGCTGGTTGGCCAGCCAGTGCTGCACTGGTGCCAGCTGGACCAACCAGCGCGCGCCACATGGCAGAGGCCCCTCCACACACGCCAGGTGCGTGTGGGCGCGTGAGGCCTCTTCTAGTGACCAATTTTTTTCCCGTTTTTTACAGAAACGCGTTTCTGAATTTTTCTGATTTTTTGGGTATTTTTTCAAAAAATTTGGATGAGCAGTTTATAAAATCTCTTTTAATTAGGGTATATTAAATGTTTTTACTGTGTTATAAATGTTTTATAAACTCTCTAAAAATATTTTATAAAATTGTTTGTGTTATAAATGATTTTAAATCAGATTTAAGGAGATCTGTGCTTCGTTCCTTCCCTCGCCCGTTCCGTGTAAGAGAAATTTCCTACATGGAAGAGATGGAAGATTTTTATGTTGGTTAAATGAACCATTTTTGTTTTTGGTGTGGTTGTGGATTTAATTTTTAGAACAAATTTTTTCTTTGGGGTTTTCTTATTCCAGTGTTATAATTTTTGTTAGGATTTCTATTGGAATCTTTGTTTTTAATGGATTTAAAAAAAATTCAAATATGTTTGGATAATTTTTTATTTATGGTGTGATTATTCAAATATGTTTGGATAACTATTGGGATCCTAATTTAATTATTATTCGATTTTGATTGGATAATTTTTGGTATGTTGGATTGGAATTGATGAGCTTGAATAATTTTATGTGAGCATTTAATTGCGATTTATTAAATCAGTGATTAGTTATTATTGATTTAATGATTATCTTCGACCTTAGTAGTTAAGATTAGTCAACATTAAGATCGAAATAATAAATCAAAATTCATCTTAAGTCTTTATAACAACTATATTTTTGTAATAAGTTGCAAAATCGTTACTTGTGAGTAACAAAATTCTCTAAGCATTAATGTATCTAATTTGTTGGATCTAATACTAAAGTGTAAAGGGTAATTTGAGCCACTTCGGTCTCATTTTCGAATCAAAATTTAGAATGAAAATTTGATTGATTAGATATAAGTTGTCTAGAGAATTAATGTGTGTATTGAACCTTTAATAACTTCTTACTAAGTCGTGCAATACCATTGTAGATCAGTCATCAATGGCAGCAGCTAGAAAATCTATAGTTGTTGAACTCAACAAAGACCTGAAATTAAATGGGGATAACTATGAGGTTTGGTCAATAAAAATAAAGTATGTGCTTGAAGAGCAAGATGTGCTTGCTCAATTGGATACGGTTATGACCGAACCTGAGGATGGTGCAACTGCTCAGCTTCGCCGAGATTATACGGCATGGAAGAAAAAGGATTCCACTGCCCGCATCATCATGCTGAGTGCCATGGATGATGAGTTCACTAGGCAATTCTGTAAGATTGTGTCAGCCAAGGGCCTATGGGATGCCTTGAAGGAGAAATTCGGAGGTGTGTCTCTGACTAGGCTCCGCTCATTGACAATTAAGTTTGACACTTACAAGAAGAGGCCTGATCATACAATGAAAAAGCATTTAAGAGAAATGTCCAACATAATCAGTGAGCTGAATGAAGCAGGTCATCAGTTGACCAATGAGCAGAAAGAGCAAGCTGTTATCCGCTCTTTGCCAAACAGTTGGGAGCACATGAAGGTGCACCTAACCCACACCGAAGCAATTCAAACCTTTGATGCTGTTTGTCACCACCTTGAGCTAGAGGAGGATTGCCTGGCATCGATTAAGATTAATGCTGAAGCCCATTATGTGGGAGCCCACTTAAGTGGGAGGCGTTCCAATCCTCCAAGGTAAAAGCGTAAGCGCTTCTATGGCCAGGGCAAAGAGCAAGCCAAAGAGCCTATGAATACAGAAAATAGAAAGGGAAAGAGAACAAAGAACAGAAAGAAACCGAAGCTTTCACGTGTGAAATGTTTCAACTGCCAAGAAAAAGGACACTATGCAAATGATTTCAAAGTTCCTAAGGTACACTACACTAACTCATGTGTGAGTGAAATGTATCTAGCACTGTTCTCATAGCTGAACATGATCTTTTGTGGGTTGTTGATTCAGGTGCAATGGACCATGTGACGAAGGAAAGAGAGACCTTTGTCGAGTTCCGACGAATTCCAGTCGGTTCAAGATGGATCTATATGGGAGACAACTCGAGAGTTGCAGTCGAAGGGATTGGCACATGTAGATTGAGTCTACATGGCGGTCAAACTCTCCTCCTACAAGATGTTCTCTATGCTCCGAATATTCGGAGAAACCGTATTTCTGTGAACTCTTTGTTAAGAATTGGATTTGCCTTTCTTTTTTCTAATGATAGTTTGCATTTAAGTTTGGATAATGAATTCTATGGTTCATGATATGTACTGAATGATTTGACTATTTTGGATGTTGAATTATATGACTCCAATAATTTTTCTGTTACTACTTCTTCTTTTGTGGATAAAGATGTTAGTTTATGGCATGCTAGGTTAAATCACATTGGCCAAGATCGCATGAATCGTTTAGCCAAAGAGGGCTTACTAGGTAGTTTAAGAAAAGTTGAATTACCTCCATGCGAACCATGTCTTAAAGGAAAAATGCATAGAAAACCATTCGGGAAGGGTACTAGGGCAGAATTTCCTCTGCAATTAATTCATTCTGATGTCTGTGGTCCAATGAATGTGAGGGCTAGGCATGGGGACTACTACTTCATCACCTTCATAGATGACTATACAAGGTATGGTCACATCTACTTGATGTCTCACAAGTCTGAAGCTTTGAGTTGTTTCAGAAAGTTTATGAACCTTGTTGAAAATCAATTAGATAAGAAGATCAAAGTCTTGAGAACTGACCAAGGTCGAGAATATCTTTCAGATGAATTCAAAGCTTTATGTGATGAGAAAGGGATAGAACATCAGTTGTCTATCCCATACACTCCGTAGCAAAATGGTGTTGCCGAGAGGAGAAATAGAACTCTCCTTGATATGGTTCGATCTATGATGGCTGAAGCAAACTTGCCTATTTCCTATTGGGGAGATGCTTTGCTAACATCTACATATGTTCTAAATTGAGTGCCCTCCAAGACTGTCACTTCCACTCTTTATGAGCTGTGGACTAGTAGAAAACCTGATTTGAGTATGCTCAGACCTTGGGGTTGTACTGTTTTTGCCCATAATACCTCTAGCACATTTGGGAAATTAGGCCCAAGAGGTGGAAAGTGTGTCTTTATAAGATACCCTGACGTATCAAAGGGATATATCCTAGTGGGAGAAAATAGTGAAGGCCGAGTGACAGAATTCGAATCACGAGACATCATCTTCTTAGAGAATTAGTTTCCTAAGCTAGGAGAAGTTGACACTGATCTCACTCTGTTTGAGGAAATAGATTCAAACGGACCTCTCCATTCGAGTGGGAGGAATTTTGAGGATCAAGATAATGATACCGATCACTACCAGGAACAAGAACAAAGTCAAAGTTTCGAACCTCAAAACGTTTCGAATGTGACAGGTCCTTATTTAAGTGGGAGTTTGATTCCTGATTCTTGTGAGAATTTGGGACAAAGTCTAAGAGATAGGATTTCGGGTTATGATGAATACATGAGAGAAGTTTATCAAAACTCGGAACCGCGCCGTACTAAAAGGCAAAGAGTTGATAATCGACGATTTGATATCAAAGGCACATCTCTTTTAGTAACTCCAAATGATGACGCGGAACCTAGAAATGCTAAAGAAGCTTTCACTTCTCCGGAAAAAGACAAATGGACTATAGCAATGCAAGAGGAACTAGATTCTATGAAATCCAACCATGTTTGGGAACTGGTTGATCTGCTAAAGGGTAGAAAAGCTGTTAGGAGAAGTCCTGTGTGATTAGTTCCAAAGGGGGGGTTAGGAACTAATATAACTTTTTTGCTAATTAATCTTGCTGACTTAATTATTTCAATAAGTTGATTAACTCAGCTTTGGTCAGCTTGGCTGGACTTAGCGTAAGACAGCTTTAGTCAGATACTGACTAAGACTGTTTTACTTGAGAGTTGGGAATTGACAGTCGCATGGTCAGTTTCCAACTCAGCACTCCAATTTACTCAGTGTCAGCTTCTAACAGTTTATATGCTGAGTAAATATAACAATCAACACAAGCACATATATATATATTTGAGAGAGTTAGAAATTACTCAGTATCACTTATCCTGGTTCGGCCTCTCTGCCTACGTCCAGTCCCCAGAGTCCTCCGGGCTTTTAGAATCCAATACAGAGCTCTTTAAGGGTAGAGCACAAACCAATTACAGACAGTTGAATATGCAAGAGTACCTTCCTCTATTCGTCTACTCAACTCCTACTAAGTGCTACAACCCAACACTTAGATTTCTCTACTACTGAGTACTAAATACCAAGTACTCAGCACGCACACTCTCAATATTACAATTGATCACACACTTGTTCCTTTTAAGACAAAGAACACTTTAGATGATTACAAATAATCAATCTAGCATTTACACAGAGAATGGAAGATTTGGTGTCAGCTTTCTCTTTTGTTTTGAGTGCTTTGAATTTGTATCTTTCTCACTTGTAATTTTCTGTTGATCGGCCAAGTTCCAAATGATATCCTTGTTCCTTTTATAGTTGAAATGTGAGGAACAAATCATTTGAAATTGATTTGTCCGTTGAGTCCAAAACGGCTCTTTTGGGGGGACAAACTTCTGGTCAGCTTCAGATGTACAGACCAATCCTGTCTCCTGAATCTTTCAGACGCCAGATTTGTCTTCTTCTTACAGACTTTGTCTTCTTGTGGCAGTTTGTCTGTAGCATAGAATAGTTGACCCATGCATCTTGGAATTTGGCTTTTGTGTAATTCAAAGCTACTATTATTGGTGCAGACAGTTGTCGAGTTTGTCTTTTAGTTTAACGGATCATTCATGCTGTCCTGACGATTACTCAGCTTCACCTCAATAATCACTGTCTTCGATTTTTACCAAGATCCATACTGAGTTCTTTTTCACTCAGCTTGCATGGCCAGCTTCGTTCTGTAGGCTTTGTTCATTGGAGTAGATTTCTCCTGTGCTGAGCTTCGATTCACTCAGCTTCTTTGCTTTATTCTGAAGCTGTTATTCTGAAGATGACTTATCTTCTCTTATGCTGAGTTACTCTTCACTCAGCTTTTGTCGTGTTCTCATGCTGACTTGGTCCTGTCTTAATCTTTATTTCTTTTGTACTTTATACTCAATATTGAAAAAATGGATTAGTACAATTAAATCAAAGCACTTAAATTTAATTGTCTCTTAATCATGGATTAAACTTAAATGATTTTGTCAAATCAAAATCTTGTGGAAAGGTGTTTCAACAGCAGATGGGTTCTTAAAGTGAAGTGAAGGGCTGACAATAGTATCGAAAGGTACAAAGCTCACCTTATCGCTAAAGGCTATACACAACAGGAAGGAATAGACTTCAAGGAGACATTCTCACCTGTTGTAAGGTTTATATCTATTAGACTAATCTTAGCTATTGTAGCAAGTTTAGACCTAGAGCGACATCAGATGGATGTTAAGATTGCTTTTCTCAATGGAGAATTGAGCGAAGAGATCTATATGTCACAACCAGAGGGCTTTGTGGCAAAAGGCTCCGAGCATAAGGTCTGCAAATTGAAAAAGTCAATTTATGGCCTTAAACAGTCCTCTAGGCAATGGTACCTTCGTTTTCACAATCAAATGATTTCGAATGGCTTTAAGATGCTTGAAGAGGACCATTGTGTCTACACGAAATGGTCGGGTAGAAATTTTATCATTTTATCTCTGTATGTAGTTCCATATGCAAGTGCCGTAGGTAGTCTAATGTACGCCATGTTGTGTACAAGACCTGATATCTGTCATGTCGTTAGGATGGTGAGTAGATATCAGTCCAACCCAGGACTAGCACATTGGGCAGCTGTGAAGAGGATACTGAGGTACCTCAAAGGAACAGCAGATTATTCTCTATGCTATCAAGGTAAAGACCTAAATCTGAGAGGATACACGGATGCTGATTGGGCAGGAGACTTGGACGAAAGAAAGTCCACGTCAGGCTATGTGTTCTTGCTAGGAAATGGTGCGATTTTCTGGAGTAGCAAGAAACAAACTTGTGTAGCCCTGTCCACCATGGAAGCTGAATACGTATCGTATTCAGCAGTTCAAGAGGCTGTTTGGCTGAATCGGTTCCTAAACAACTTGAATGTAACCAATTGTCAAACCCAAGTCATCGTTAACAGTGACAGTTAATCTGCTATAGCTTTCGCTAAGGACCAGAGGTTCCACATCAAATCAAAGCACATAGAGATTAAGTATCATTTTGTCAGAGACTTAATTGCATGCAAAGAAGTTAATGTGAAGTATATATCTACTCATGACATGGTGGCGGATCCCCTCACCAAACCAGTCAAGAGAGATGTTTATGTTAAACATGTTAGATCCCAAGGATTGTTTAGGATCTAAGTATACTTCTCATTCTTCATTGTTTTATTTGTAAGACATGAATTGTTAATAAAGGTTTTATGAATTTTCATCAATACACGAGTGCGAGTATTTAATTGTAAATATTTGCTGTTATGAACTCAAAATGCATGTTTAGACAGAATGTAGCTCACTCACATGAGCAGTTTCCCCCATTTTGTCAATGTGATGATAAATGAAGGATGAGGCTGTCTTTGAGCAATTTCGAGAGCTTGTTCAATGATAGAAGCCGTCTTTCTATAGACATGGAAAAGTGTTTCCATTACGGTGCAAGATAACATGTGTTACAAATACATGAAAAAGATTAACAATTAATCTAAAAGGGCAAGTTTGCGATAACTTATAGCATTCTGTCATAGCCATAAGTGATCATCATAAGTGATGAACTAAAGTTAGATGTTCAGGCACATCTAGACCTATGCTTCTGTATGGTGTTAATAACATGCTCTTCTTCAGAAAAGAATTGAACACCATAACACATGACCCATACCATGTTTGCTTTAGCGACCACGAGATGGAAAAGTAGATTGATCTCGCCTTTTCCTAATGTGAGACTCACGTCATGAAGATGCGCTTCTTGACTATTGTTTATCCTTATAGACCCTAGACTTATTCTAAGAAGTTTAGTCTGATGTAGCTACCTTGGAAAGGGATACCTCGAGGTTGATGAGATAATACCAACCAAAGAGACCCTGACTGGATAAGCGAATCAAATTATAATGGAGAGAATAATGTTAAGAGGGAAAGACACCCATTTAAATCATATTTAAGTGTTTCTATTCTTCATCGTCCGGACAGTTATGCATATGTGCATATTTGTGAAAAATAGATGTACTGTAAAGATCCGAAGACTACAGTGGATATGATATGGAGTCTAGGATAAAAGCATACACCATCGATGATCCAAGTTCAAATCTAAGATCTATATATCTCTAACGAGTACACAGTTCCAAGTTTGTTACATGAAAATTGAGCAGCTATATGTTCTAACGAGTATATAGCACTAGAGCTCTCGATAGTATGCCGATCGCACGAACTATTTGCAAGAGTATGATAGAGACCGAGATTTAGAAAGTTTGGAATAAGTTCCATTGCGTGCGAGTGGGAGATGTTGGAATTAATTAGATATGGATCCAATTAGGCCCGCCCGAAATGGAACATGCCCAAACCCAGTAAGAATTAGGGTTAGGTTATCTATTTATTCAGTATAAATAGAAACCCTAACCAACACTAATTCTAAGAGAATAAGGAATTAGGTTTTAGAGATACAGTATCTCAAAAACACAAAGAAGAGATTTTTTCTCTCCTGCTTCCTCCTTTTGGCCTCCGCCCCCTCTCTCTCTTTGGGATTCAACGTCGCTTTAGTTCGTGAACCAATTGTCTTCCTCTCCCAATTCTATTGGCGTGGTTGAAGGCTTGACCGGTGATACTAGATCGGGTGATTGATCCGAATCCTTCCGCTGCAAATCAAGAACGGGATCCGCGCTACAAGAGGTAACTGTTGGTCCCTTATTTAGTTGCAAGTATAGTTCCAAGGGGGGGGGTTAGGAACTATTTAAACTTTTTGCAATTTAGGCAGACTTCTTTTTCTAAAGAAAAAGATTTGAACAGCGGTGCTGAGTAAACAATAAGATACTGGCTTAGTCAACAGGTGACTAGGTCAGTTTCTTAGCTTGAGTCAGGAAATAGCACTTAGAGTCTATTCTTGAGCTCAGACGTTCAACACGCACAACTCAACTTGACCTCTTTACTTGGTCAGTTTTGATTATTTAAAGCAAGCAATATAAATAAGGAGTTAAGGTAAGAAATACTTCACTCAGCAGATTTATCCAGGTTCGGCTTCTTCTAAGCCTACGTCCTGTCCCCGGAACACGTTCCGAGATTTCAAATACTCTACTGAGCTCTTTAAAGGTAGAGCCTCAAACCTTTTACAATATCAGCAATTGAGTATGACAAGAGTACCTTCCTCTATACTTCTACTCAATCCTAATCTCTCCGCTGAGTACTTAAAACTGAGTACTCAGCCTCTCATTTCTATCTCTAGAAATGATAAGTGTTTTGTCCTAATACAAAGATGTGCTAAGACACTTTAGACGATTTACAATCACTCTAGACTTTTACACAGATATGAAAATGTAGTGTAAGAATTTTGCTTTTGCTTCTTGCTTGCAGAACTTGTAGAGATTTGGTCAGCGTAATGGCTTGATCAAGTTCTGTATTTTGTGAAGCTTGTGATGGCACTATTTATAGAGACGTCTGGTCATTCGGTCATTTCGAATTTCGAAATAACCGTTGGAGGGAAACGGCTATATGTCGTTGTCATCCTGACTTGCTTAGAGCTCTCGGCCAATCACAATCGTGTATCTTCTGTCCTCGGTCAGCACAGCAGATGGTCTCTCCTTTTATGGTAAAGTCAACTGGACAGCATACTGTGTCGTCTGAACTTTGCCAAAAGAGGAAACACTTTGTCTAGAAGTTTTCCTTTGCCAGCTGCTGTCTTGTACGCTTTGTCGAGACTTCTCAGCAGCTTCATCTTGAAGTTGTTCCCGAAGGTCTTCTAGATCCTTCCGATTGCTGAGTTGCGTTTTGAACAAAAACGGCAACGTCTTGACATACGCGGGCCGAGTGTACTGAGTTGTTTGACTTGGGCCTTGGCTTCCGTATTGGGCTTGGGCCTTCCAATCCTTATGACTTATAACATTTATACTCAACATTGAACAAACACATTAGTAGAATAAATCAAAGCATTTAAACTTAGTGTGTTTAGAATATGTATTTTAATTTATACTTAAACAATTTTGTCAAATCAAAATTATGTAGAAAGGTGTCTCAACAAACTCCCCCATTTTGATGTTGGCAAAACTGTTCAGCAAGAAACTCAGTTTGAGCTCCCCCATGATAGTTGACCTAGTATAATTAAGCAAACTCCCCCGTAAGGGTTGAGCTACTGACTTAGTTTTTCTTAAGACATTTAAGGATTTAAGTGAGTAAGTCTAAGGTCAGTTTTCAGATATAGGTCAGCTATATCACATATTCTATTTACTCAGTGTTAGGCGGAAGTTTTTAGACATATAGAGCGCGCTGAGTAATTTGTTGTTCAATGAGTTCTTATCAGAATATTTCATAAGTGTATAGGTTCATGTCAAACATGTTATCAGCATATCATTTAATCAAATATTATAAGTGTTAAATGAAGATACATAATAACTCAGTACATAAAAGCATATATCATAACTCAAGATTTGAATAAGAAAAGTAAGTATGATATATAAGTTGAAAGAAGTCAGCAGTTACACAGTAAAAGAAATAAACATAGCACATAGATTACAAATGTTAAGACCTAGCCTATCTATTTCTTTTTCTTGCCCTGTGACTGACTTCGCTCGTACTGACGTCGCTCATGCTGAGCTCTGGCAGCTTGCGCTTTCTCCCCCGTTTTGTCAACTTCAGGGAGCTTGAACGCATCGGTTAAGACAGCACGAGAAAGTTCTTGTGAAAGCTCTTTTAGTTTGTCAGCACTTTCGTTTACGCCATCAAAAATGGCAACTCCATCAGCTGATACTTCAACTGGTATATGAAGATCAACAGCCCTGAGCATATTGACACTGAAAGCTTGAGCTTTGGCTTGCCAGATGAGAGCTTCAGAGAGGCCAGCAAAGACTTGGTGGAAAGTTTTCAAGAGAGCTGTGTCATAATGATGACGCTGGATATTATTATGACGGATGTGATTGAAGGATTGTTGTGCGAGAGATAGCAACTCATTCTGTTTCAACACGTCAGTATCCATCTCTTGTTTGTTGAGGTTAAGTAGCCTGATGGCCTCACCGATTTGCTCAACTGAGCACTGACTATAGGACACCATTTGCTCATTTGTCTTAAGTTGCTCAGTATGAAGCTGAGCAAAAAGCATCTTGAGTTCTGAGGAAGTGGCGTAGTCAGTGTTCACAGCAGATAACTTCTGAACTTGCTGATGGAGAGAGTTCAGATGTTGAATTGTTGACAGCTGTATCCTGCCAACTTGGCAAGTGAATCCTGCTTAGCTTGCTGGGCTTGGAATGACAAGACTACATTCAGCAGATCCTTGAGTCCCTTGACTTCGTTGAGAAGTAGAGTGACCTGGGAGAGCTGAGTTGTCTCAGGAATTGAAGATCCAGCAGCAGGCGAAGTGGAGTGTTGAAGATCGTGGATGAGTGCTTGTACTGAGTCAATGAGCTTTTTGCCGGACTCAGTGGCATCCCGATGTACATCAGTATGACCAGAAGAAAGTGGAGTGAAAGGAGTACCCTGGTCAGTGACTGGATGACTTGGCTCAATCTGCACTTGAGTTGGAGGTAAGGTTGATTGATCAGCAGAGAGGTTGGTGATGGAAGTCATAACCCGAACACTGTCAGTGCTGACGGTAGAAGGATGAGGAGTCAGCACCATGCTTGAGGAAACATCATGGACAGTGCGTGGTTCAACCTGACTTGTTGAAGTGGTGGAAGTGGTATGCTCGGCATGTTCCTGTTGAGAAGAAACAGAGGCTTGTTTTTCCAACGGCGTTGTAGTAGAGGAAGTTGAGGGCCGTTTGAAAATTTTTAATTTGACGGTAGAAGGATCCTTTATTGTCTTGGAGAGGACAAGTTCAGGAATAGATGGTGATTGCACAGGAGGTTCACTGACCATTTTCTCACTGGACTTAACCAGCTTTCGCCTTCTACGCGGTGGAGTGGTATGATGAGCAGGTTTTTCTGAGTGAGTAGGAGAAGGTTCCTTGTGCTCAGTATGGGTATGGTCAGCATGCTCAACTTGCTCAACTTGCTAAACTCCAGCAGCTAACTCGGTGTCAGTTTGCACAGCTCCACATTCTAACCCAGTGTTAGCATTTTCAACCTCGATTTCGCTGTCATACTCTTCAGACTCCTCAGTGTCATTCTGACCGCTGGCTTCAGCTCCTTCTTCAGCAGTGCTGTCTCCATCAAGTTCTTCCTCAACTTGGGAGATGAAGTGGTCATCTAACTGGACCTCAGTTTCCTCAGCATCAGTACCCTGGCATTGAGTGAAATGAGAATCACTCGGTACAATAAAGTCGGTTGGTATAACGTCTAGAGGTGCCAGTGTTGAAGTTTTTTGCTTTTTCTGAGGTAGTTCAGCAGCTTCCTCAGTTCCAGGCTCATCTTGCCTGGTTCTCTTTTCAGCTGACTTTCCAGCTGACCTCTGCCTCTTTGCAGGAGACTCAACATTTGGTGAAGGAGTCTCAGCAGACTTTCTCTTGCGAGAAGCTGGGGCCTTAGATCGTCGCCCTTTCTGAGGCACAGCAGTGGATTCCTCAACTTGGTCAGTTTGACCAGCAGCAGCAACTTTTCCCTTCTTCAAGGGTTGTCCAAATTTAAGTGCCCTCAGCGAGGCAGCTGTGATTTCGGTTCCTCTGAAAGATTCCTCACCTTCGAGGTCAATCTTGTGGTCGATGAGGATCCTGGTGATGATTGATCCCAACCTCATTATACCCGTGCTGCGTAGGAACCCAGCAACTAAGAAAACCGGCATGTTGATGGGGGTGTACGTCAGCATGTGCCATATGAAGCACTGTTCAAAGTTGGTTGCTGATGTAGTGCAGTTGATCTTTGGGTAAATGAAGTAGCTCAGCAGGTAGTGAGCCATCTTCTGATGCTGTCCCATTGAAGATGCTGAGATCTCTCCTGAGTGACCCTCAGGTTTGCAGAAGGTATGGACGTAGTCGGTTTTGTCCTGATCTCCTGACTTCCTCAGCCTTACTCCCTCAGTTTTGAGCTGGAGGAGATTTCCTATGTACAGAGGGTTGATGAAGATGGTTTTCCCTTTTACTTCAGTGCTTAGGTAGTCGGCGGAGTCATTGGCAACTTTGAGGTTGTGGTTAAATTCCCTCACTAGGTCAGGATATGTCTCATCCCTGACCGAGAACAGCCCAGTCCATTCGTTCTTGGAAATCCACTCAGCAAATGGATGTTCGTTCTGTACAAAGTGCTCCGAAACCCATCTAGAGGGTTCTACCGTCCATTCACGTACATTGTCGAAGACCTTGGAGTAGGTCCTGATCTTAACAGCTTTCCCTTGGCCAAAAGTTTGGCCAGTTTTATCCTTGCTTGGTGTAGAAGGGTTTTGTGAAGGTTCATCGGAGCTGGACTTTTGGTGGCCGGCACCGGAGACGTTGAAAGACAACTTAGTCATTCTTCGAATATGGAGAACTTAGAGGAATTTGAGAGAAAAGAAGTTCTAAGTGATTTCTTTGCCTTAAGAATTGATTAAGCGTAAAGAGTAAAAGATGGGGAAATACCCATAATTTATAGACGAATTGAACGGTGTGGATCTTAATCGAATCCATGTGTCAGTTTTGCCTTGGGATCATGTACCGACAACGATCCTGGCATTTATGACACATTACGGCGAATACGTCATACTAGGCTATACGCGTGCTTTGCATTTATGCTAACGGATTAATCACTCAGTATTTAGGATGTCAAGCGTTTGACATTCTGAGTGGTCAGTGCAGTATTTAAGGATGATTTTAAGTTCAAGTTCTAAACTAATTTACTCAGTATGCAAGTTTTACTCAGTTATTGTATATTCAGACAGTTCTGATGAGTAACTCAGCAAACAATAAATCATTCAGTATGTAATTCACTCAGCATTCATATTCATTTAGCACAGGAATTCACTGAAGAGGATTAAACATACCAATTGCTTCTCTCAGTATGCTGAACTGCTCACGAGCCAGTGGCTTCGTGAAGATATCCGCAAGCTGTTCGTTTGTTGGGACAAAGGTCAGCTTGATCTCACCCTTGAGTACATGGTCTCTAATGAAGTGATGTCTGATGCTGACATGCTTCATTCTGCTGTGTTGAATTGGGTTCTTGGACAGATCAATTGCACTTTTGTTGTCACATTTGACCTCAATTGTCTTCGTTTGAACACCATAATCTTCAAGTTGTTGCTTGATCCATAGGACTTGAGCAACACAATGACCAGCAGTAATGTACTCAACTTCAGTGGTGGACAAGGCTACTGACGCCTGCTTTTTACTGAACCAGGATACAAGACAGCTTCCTAAGAAGTGGCATCCTCCAGAGGTGCTTTTACGTTCCAGCTTATCTCGTCCATAGTCAGCGTCAGTGTATCCGATAAGTGTAAAATCATGAGTATTTGGATACCACAAACTTGCGTTCACTGAGCTTTGCAAATATCTAAGGATTCTTTTTACAGCAATGTAATGAGATTCATTAGGGTTAGATTGATATCTAGCATAGTAGCATACTGAAAACTGAATGTCCGGTCTACTGGCTGTTAAGTAAAGTAGAGAGCCTATCATACCTTGATATAACTTGCTGTCTACTGACTTACCATTCTCATCAGCGCAGAGGACAGTGTCAGTGCCCATAGGAGTGGATATTGGCTTGCAATTTTCCAAGTCATATTTCTTTAAGATCTCCTTGGCATATTTGGCTTGACTGATGAAGATGCCATTCTTTCCTTGTTTAATTTGAAGACCGAGGAAGAAGTTGAGTTCTCCCATCATAGACATTTCAAACTCAGTCTGCATTTGTTTGCTAAACTCCTTGCACATTGATTCGTTAGTTGCACTAAATATTATATCATCAACATAAATTTGGGCCAGCAGGGTATCTTTACCCTTTTTCTTAATGAATAAGGTTGTATCAGCTTTGCCCCTGACGTAATTTCTAGTCAGCAGGAAACTGGTCAGCCTCTCGTACCAAGCACGTGGTGCTTGCTTGAGGCCGTACAGAGCCTTTTTGAGTTTGTAAACATGGTTTGGGAACTTAGGGTCCTCAAAACCTGGAGGTTGATTTACATAAACCTCCTCGTTTATAACTCCATTAAGAAATGCACTTTTGACATCCATTTGGAATAATTTAAAATTCATGTAAGATGCATATGCACATAATATTCTAATTGTCTCTAGCCTTGCCACTGGGGAAAAGGTCTCACCGTAGTCTATACCTTCTTGCTGACTGTAGCCCTGAGCTATAAGCCTTGCTTTGTTCCTGACTACGTTTCCTTGTTCGTCCATCTTGTTCCTGAAGACCCATCTTGTTCCGATGGTCTTTTGACTCTTTGGATGAGGCACTAGCTCCCATACATCATTTCTTCGAAATTGATCGAGCTCTTCTTGCATTGCGTTCATCCAGAATTCATCGTACTCAGCTTCAGCGAAATTCTTCGGTTCTTGTACTGAGACGAAAGCAACATTCCTGAGGTACTTCCTGAGTTGATTCCTCGTCATCAGGGTATTCCCAGCAGAATCAAGGATTGCACTTTCGGAGTGCCCTCTTGGAATCCTTATTTCTATGGGTAGATTTATGTCTTGTGTTGTTCCTGTTTCAACAATCTCTGCAGAAGTAGATGGGTCAGTAAAAGTAATCTTAGGTTCACTCTTACTCTTGGTCAGCCTTTTCGTGAATGACTCAGTAGCTGGTTCTGGGTCAGCGATGGTTACTGAGTTTGGATCATCTTCGGTCAGCGGCTGGTATCTACCTGCAGGGTCAGTTTCATCGAACTCTACATGTATTGACTCTTCTAACACTTGAGTTCGCTTATTAAAAACTCTGTATGCTTTGCTGTTTGTTGAGTAGCCCAAAAAGATAGCCTCATCAGCTTTTGAATCAAACTTTGCTAAGCTATCTTTGGTATTTAAAATAAAACATCTACAGCCAAAGGCACGAAAGTATCCAATATTGGGCTTTCGTCCTTTCCAAAGTTCATAGGGGGTTTTCTTTAATATAGGTCTAACTAGAGCCCTATTAAGAATATAGCATGCTGTGTTAACAGCCCCAAAAATACTTTGGAAGCCTATGCTCATCCAGCATTGTCCTGGCTATTTCAACCAGAGTTCTGTTCTTCCTTTCCACAACCCCATTTTGCTGAGGTGTTCTAGGAGCAAAAAAATTGTGGTCAATGCCGCTGGCTTCACAGAATTCAACAAACTTTTGGTTTTTGAATTCTCCACCGTTATCACTACGGATATGAGCTAATTTTAGGTCTTTTTCATTTTCAATTTTTCTAACCAAATTTGAAAATGTCTCAAAGGTCTCATCCTTGTTGGTCAGCAAGATAACCCACGTATACCGAGAGAAGTCATCTACAATGACCAAGGAAAGTCTTCTTCCACCCAGACTCAGCGGCTGGACTGGACCAAAGAGATCCAAGTGTAGTAACTCTAACGGACGTTTAGTTGAGACAATGTTTTTATTGTGAAAAGATTGTTTGGTTTGTTTTCCAGCTTGGCAAGCGTGGCATAGTTGATCTTTTTGAAATTTAAGTTCAGGCAGTCCCTCAACCAATTGCTTTCTTGCTAATTTGGCCAGGAGGTCCATGCTTACATGACCAAGTCTCATGTGCCATAGCCAGGAATTTTCTTCCTTTGTGACTAAGCATACAGTTTTTGAAAACTTCTTTTGCAGGTTCAGCATGAAAACATTATCTATCCGAGGGGCAGTTAAAATTAACTCATTTGTTTTTCCCTCATATATTTTACATCCAGTATCATCAAATATAACTTTTCTCCCATTATCACATAGCTGAGCTACACTGAGTAAGTTATATTTGAGTCCGCTGACTAGGGAGACAGATTCAATAGTGGGATTACCTCCAACGGTGCCTGATCCTACTATCTTACCCTTTCTGTTGTCTCCAAAACTGACGCTTCCTCCTCGTTTACGTTCAAACGTGATGAACTGAGTTTCATCACCCGTCATATGCCTTGAGCATGCGCTGTCAATATACCACATCTTTGACTTCTCGGTACATCTCAGGCTTACCTGCATTGTAACTAGTTACTTTTAGGTACCCAATTCTTTTTGGGTCCTGACTTGTTAGGTGCAACAGGTATAGCATCATATTTTATTTTATGGCGACATACATGGACAGTATGGCCATTCTTTCCACAGAAGTCACAACTGACCTTCTGTTTAGGATTTTTTACTGACTTGTCAGCACCCCAGTGCTGAGCGTGCCAGCACACTTTAGTAGTGTGTCCTAACTTCCCACAAAAGTCACACTGTGTTGAAACACCTTTCCACAGGATTTTGATTTGACAAAATTATTTAAGTACAATTAAATATTCTATAACACACTAAGTTTAAATGCTTTGATTTATTGTTACTAATGTGTGTGTTCAATGTTGAGTTTATAATTGTTACAAGACATAAAGATCATAAGGCCCAAGCCCTATATGAAAGTCAAAGCCCAAGTTAAACAAGGCCAAGATCACTCAGCCCGCGTATTACAAAACGCTGCCGTTGAGTATTGAAACGCAGCTCAGCAATGAAGGATCCAGAAGATCCACGTAGATAACTTCGGTAAGAAGCTGCTGAGCTGTCTCGACAAAACGTACAAGACAGCCGCTGACCACAAAGCAACTTCCAGACCAAGTATTTCCTCTTTTGGTAAAGAACAGAAGACGCAGGAAGCTGTCTGTTTGACATTACCAGATTTGGAGGAACATACTGCCACACTGACCGAAGAACAGAAGATGCTAGAATCTGATTGGCTAAGAGAACTGCTGAACAGACTGAGTGAAAACGACATGAAGCCGTTTCCCTCCAACGGTTATTTTGAAATTCGAAATAACCAGAAGCTCTCACAGCTCTCTATAAATAGAGCATTCAGAATCCTTATTCAATACAGAACTTTGAGCAAAAGCCGTTACGCTGACCAAACGTATACAAAAGTTCTGCATCCAAAAGCAAAGCAAATCTTACACGACAATTTTCACATCTGTGTAAAAGTCTAGAGTGATTGATCCTCAATCATCTAAGGTGTTCTAGCAATTGTTGTTTAGGACAAATCTTAATCATTTCTAGAATTAGAAAGGAGAAGCTGAGTACTCGGTTTTAGTACTTAGTGAATTAGAGTAGAAGTGAGTAGAGGTATAGAGGAAGGTACTCTTGTTATACTCAGCTTCTGATTTGTAACGGGTTTTTGAGTCTCTACCTTTAAAGAGCTCAGTAGTGAATTGGAAATCTCAGAACGTGTTCCGGGGACAGGACGTAGGCTTAGAAGAAGCCGAACCTGGATAACTCCACTGAGTGAAGTATCTCTAACCCTTAACTCTTTAATACATTGCTTGCTTAAAACAAACTAAAACTGACCAAGTAAAAGAGGTCAAGCTGAGTTGTGCGCTGCAAACGACTTAGTTCAGGAATAGACTCTAAGTGCTATTTCCTGACTTAAGCAACGAAACTGACCTAGTCACCAGTTGACTAAGCCAGTGTCTTGCTGATTGCTCAGTGCCGCTGTCATATACTTTCTTCTTAAGAAAAAGAAGTTTGCCCTAATTATTCAAAAAGGGTAAAATAGTTCCTAACCCCACCTTGGAACTATCTTTGCAACCTTACAAGGGACCAACACACTGGACTTTTCGCTGGGGATTCCATCTCTGCTGAGTACCGTGGTACTGAGTTCTCAGAGGAATGTTATTTTTCTTAGGAACCTTTAGTTGGTTCTGGATGGTTGTGACGTCCTTTCTCAGTTTCTTTGAAACTGACTGGACTTCAGATACACACTCATGCATGATCTTCATGTTATCATGCAGAGTCGAATTGTCCTGAAGAAGGTATCTGAGGTCACTCAGTTTGACCTCTTCCACTTCGTCACAGCGCCTGCTGAGTGCTCTAACCTTTTATTACACCTTTTTATTACAGTTTGACCTCAGCTTTTATAACTGTTTGGCCAGCCACAACCTCAACAGGTACAAACGGCCCTTGGACTATAGATAGCCAGGCACTCATGTTTGTAGCCTGAATGAAGTTTTTCATCCTATTCTTCCAGAAGGTATAGTTTGACCCGAAGAATAGGGGAGGCCTAGTAATGGACAGCCCCTCAGGCAGTATTTGAGTTGTTTGGTTTCCAGGGAGAAACCGAGTGCTGTTTTCGCCCATGGTAGGGATCAGCTCAAGGTTGTTAGACCTTTTACAGTGAGCTTAATTAAGCTCTGATACCACTTGTTGGTCCCTTATTTAGTTGCAAGTATAGTTCCAAGGGGGGGTTGGGAACTATTTAAACTTTTTGCAATTTAGGCAGACTTCTTTTTCTAAAGAAAAAGATTTGAACAGCGGCGCTGAGTAAACAATAAGATACTGGCTTAGTCAACAGGTGACTAGGTCAGTTTCTTAGCTTGAGTCAGGAAATAGCACTTAGAGTCTATTCCTGAGCTCAGACGTTCAACACGCACAACTCAACTTGACCTCTTTACTTGGTCAGTTTTGATTATTTAAAGCAAGCAATATAAATAAGGAGTTAAGGTAAGAAATACTTCACTCAGCAGATTTATCCAGGTTCGGCTTCTTCTAAGCCTACGTCCTGTCCCCGGAACACGTTCCGAGATTTCAAATACTCTACTCAGCTCTTTAAAGGTAGAGCCTCAAACCTTTTACAATATCAGCAATTGAGTATGACAAGAGTACCTTCCTCTATACTTCTACTCAATCCTAATCTCTCCGCTGAGTACTTAAAACCGAGTACTCAGCCTCTCCTTTCTATCTCTAGAAATGATAAGTGTTTTGTCCTAATACAAAGATGTGCTAAGACACTTTAGACGATTTACAATCACTCTAGACTTTTACACAGATATGAAAATGTAGTGTAAGAATTTTGCTTTTGCTTCTTGCTTGCAGAACTTGTAGAGATTTGGTCAGCGTAATGGCTTGATCAAGTTCTGTATTTTGTGAAGCTTGTGATGGCACTATTTATAGAGACGTCTGGTCATTCGGTCATTTCGAATTTCGAAATAACCGTTGGAGGGAAATGGCTATATGTCGTTGTCATCCTGACTTGCTCAGAACTCTCGGCCAATCACAATCGTGTATCTTCTGTCCTCGGTCAGCACAGCAGATGGTCTCTCCTTTTATGGTAAAGTCAACTGGACAGCATACTGTGTCGTCTGAACTTTGCCAAAAGAGGAAACACTTTGTCTGGAAGTTTTCCTTTGCCAGCTGCTGTCTTGTACGCTTTGTCGAGACTTCTCAGCAGCTTCATCTTGAAGTTGTTCCCGAAGGTCTTCTAGATCCTTCCGATTGCTGAGTTGCGTTTTGAACAAAAACGGCAACGTCTTGACATACGCGGGCCGAGTGTACTGAGTTGTTTGACTTGGGCCTTGGCTTCCGTATTGGGCTTGGGCCTTCCAATCCTTATGACTTATAACATTTATACTCAACATTGAACAAACACATTAGTAGAATAAATCAAAGCATTTAAACTTAGTGTGTTTAGAATATGTATTTTAATTTATACTTAAACAATTTTGTCAAATCAAAATTATGTAGAAAGGTGTTTCAACAGTAACCCGTTTACTTATTCGGATAAATATATATGTTGTGAATATATGCTTATCCTAACATTAGATAATCTTCTCTTCATCGTGTCTTCCTGGAATTGTGGATGGTTTAACATTTGGATTATAGATTCTCTCGTGGTGTTACTTACTTGGTTTCTCCTTCGAATCATTCGTCAAATCATAGTGAACAATTTGCTTGGAGCATTATTTTGGATGATTCCAAGATAATTGTTTCCTCATATGATTCCAAGATAGTTGTATAATTTGTTGTTGTGCTTTTTTTCTTTAGTTTCGTTTGTTATAAAAAAAAAGAAAATAAATACCTACAAGAAAAAACATTCATTTTCCCACTTTTTAAATAAAAAAAAACTAGTTAAAAATTGATTAATTTGAAGGCAGCTAGAACTAACTTTAGAGAAAATGAATTAAGATCTCGTTTGAAATATTTACTAACTATATTGCCTTAAAAATTTAATATTTGGGCTTCAGCTTTTTCAATTTGAGGTTCATTAAATATATTTTAAATAAATTAATTTTCAATTGATTTTTTTATATATAGAATAAAACTTAATTTCATAACATGGCATTTTGATCCTATTTTTTCTGTAAGGATATATAATAAGAAATAATAAAAAGGGAATTTGCTCCTTAAACTTGGTTTGTCGATCATTATTTATTTATTTTATAAATAATCTTCGGATTTTTAATCCATAGTTTGATTTTTATTGTCAAATTAGTTAAGAACATGATTGATGGAGTTTATTTTTGGTAAGTACTTACTTTTGAATGTTGACCAATATTATTTTAAATTGATTTGATAAACATTCTCAAATTGAAAGGTCAAATCTCAATGTCGGACTGTTAGTCAGTTGAAATTTTATTTCATGGAAATGACTGTTTTTTAACCTTCCAGTTAAAAACAACATCATTACGACGCTAGATGCGTCGTAATGGTGAAGCAACTCTGCACAAAGCAGAGTGTTTCCATTACGATGCACATGGTGCCGTAATGGATAAAAGGTTGAAATTGAACAAGAGAAGACAAAGTTACATATTCAAGAGCGATTCGATTTCCTCATTTATCAAGAAAGTGAAAACTAATATTTTTTCTTCCTTTTTCAGCAAGAAGGGACATGGCCTAAGGTCATTCCCTTCTCATCTTCACTAGTCTTTTGATCCATAAAGATGAGAGAGACTTCCTTCTCCCTTTAAAGGGAGAAAGAAGTTTTGGGTGCAGATTGCATAAATTTTACAATGTACCTTCTCATTTATATGTGTGCTCTCCTTTCTTTTATTTTTTTTATTTCTTTTAAATTAATAAGATTGATTTTTGTGTTTAATTATCTTAATTAGACATGTAGTTATTTTTTTTAGTTTTTTGTAAACTATTTTTATAGAGTTAGATATATTTGTAAATTAAATTTTAAGTTTTTTTTTATTTTGTAAGATGATATTATAAATTTATATTTTTTTTATGTAAAAATGGATTTATTATTAAGGAATGTTTAGACTCTTACAAAGAGAAGAAAATGAGGTGGAACCGAGAACCACTCCCCCCAATGACCACTATCAAATATATTCCTAGCAATAATATGAGCCGAAACAATGGCTGAACGTCTAATAAAAGCCATAGAACACGCAACAAGATCTTGTAAAATGACCTGACAATCTTTGACTATGGCATAAGAAAAGGCGAGATTGCCTTTGATGTGAGGGTCACAATTGAATAACAATTTGTGCATCAAACTTGAGAATCACCTGGCTCGAGTTGTTATTCTTGATCCAACTAAGTGCTTTCTAGACGAATAGCGCTTCAACGAAAGTAGCATTCGGTGCGTTGGCGAGGCATCCATTTTTTGCAGCAACAAAATCCCCTGAATCATTACGGACCATGCAGCCAAAACTAGCCTTCAAAGTTTACGCGGACCAGGCCGCATCCATATTTAACTTCAGACATCCCGCGATCGGGTTCGACCATCGTGCAAGAACAACGGCCTTTAACGGTCTGATTTTTACACTCGCTAAAGTTAAATGAGCCTCCTTCCCCAATGAGAGATACACAACAGTCCACTCATACACTAGCACAACTGGGGACATCAGTTTTTGCCATACTAAATCATTCTGATTGAGCCATACTCGCCAACATAGCATCACAACTAGCTCTATCTGTTGCCTGAGTTTCGACATGAGGAAAGACCAAAATTCCATAAAGTCCCGAAACAACCTATCGACATCCCCAAGCGAAAATAGGTGCCAAACTTCTTGTACCCGCGAACAACCAACCAACGCATGATACGTATCCTCTAGAGCAGTTGCACAAATCAAACAGATGATAGAGAGCGGAACATGCCTACTGTTAATTATGCCAACGAGGAAGTTTCTGGACCTCATGCTAGCAAGAAGCGTTACCCACTCTTGGCAGAATAGCCACCATTTCTCTCCCTCACCCAATACCATGCGTGTTCCGTTCTTCGCCGACTCAATAGAATATGCAGAATCTGTGACGGATCTCGATCAGAAAAAATCCCCTAGATCAAGTTGACATCCCACACTGCGGATTCCATTGTTATCAAGCTCGCCACCATATCAATCTCCAAACCATCCAGTCTCTCACTCTCCACCATCGGGTTAACCGCATTCGACAACCAAGGGTCGTGCCAAATACTGATCGTGGAGCCATCCCCTACCAACTTCCTCGCCCCTAACATTAATAAATGATTAGCTGTCGACACACTACACCAGCTGAAACTTGGATTATCTGTAATTTCATATTTAAAAAAGAGCAGTTCGGATAGTACCGCGCCTTATAAACCTGAGCCACTAACGAATCTGGGCAAGTGGGGAGTCGCCACCCCTACTTAGCTAGCAAAGCCATGTTAAATTGATATAGTTGCATGAACCCCATCCCACGAAACTTCTTAGCTTCACACAAGTGGTGCCATGTCTTCCATCGAATACCACCCTTCCCATCGGTATCAGAGCCCCACCAGAAAGCATTCAACTTTCTCTCCAGTTCGGTACACAGTCCTTTAGGAAAAGTGCCTGTAACACGGATTTTATTAGAATTTCCTTACCCGCGCGAGAGAGGAATCGAGCCTTCCAACTTCTAAACCGCAACTGCATCATATCAGTAATATAAGTAAAAACCTCTGTTAAAATTATATAATTTCGTTAAAATTATTTTTGTTAGAGTTACACATATTTGCAATCTAAGTAGTATATAGAATTACCAATTAAGGCTAGCTTGAGTGTCACTTAAACTAGTAATTTCGGGTTCGAGTCCTGGTATATGCAGAAAACTTTAATAGGGATAGGATTCACCTAAAGAGTGTCTGACAAGTTTCGAACCGAATAATAAAAAAATTATAGAAAAAAAAAAGTAGTATATAGAATTTTTTTCCAAAATAATATATAGAAAATACTATGCTCCTAAAACAGTTTTTCAAAATTTCTTCTTCGTGACTTTTTATAAATATATACATATATATTTTGTGAATAATTAGATTTCACATTTTCTTATTTGAAAGTTTACATCATTTTCGTGGTCATCATTTGAATTATGTTCATGAATGTATTTCATTCATCGTACATTTCCATTAGTATTACTCGTAGTCATTTATTTATATATTTTATCTTGTCATATTTTTGTAAACGTTTGAATAAATTCGAGAATCGGAGAAGAAAATCTCGACTTCTCAAAATCAATAATAATGATCCATCTATTGCGTGAGCATCATATTAATTATTTAGGGCTGAAAGTGAAAGTAGAATTCTAAATAAACCGATTAATCGATATTTAAGACTATCTGAATTACAGTAAGTAGATAGAAAGTCCACAGACTCTTCTCTAAAAGATATGACAGTCCAATTGCAGCTTCTGTTATACCAATTATTCTCGGTATATAGTGGAAAAAACTGAGTGACGACTCTCATTACTCTTCGAAAACCGACGTTGTTCCATTGAACACTCACACTCTAGTTTCATCCAATCAATCACCATTTTAATTATATTTAGTAGCAAGACACGAAATCAAGCCAACTAACTTCAGACTAAATACTCATACCTATAGTGAAGAATTTAACATTGAATTGGTTGGGTTGGGTTATGTAGAAGAAATTAATTTGGAGAATAACCATTTCTTCTATTTCAAACATCTACCTAATTTCATCCAATCCATTCCTCCTCATTACTTTCCAACTTTAGTAATGTTTTCAAAACTGCCTCAGAAAGTGGGTGAAGTATCATTGAACTCACTTGCAAAATTATTTTACTAAACCTATAATCAAGTCTTTGAATTTTTAGGATTTTAAGCATTGAGCTCTGATTTTTTTTTCCCCAAATTAAGCTTTCGAACTTTTACAGGGTTAAGCATTAAGTCTTTGATCTTGTCCAAAACTGGGGACAAGAACATGTGGCTACCTTGATATGTGTTGAACACGTACCGACTAGAAGAGACTATTGAGCTTATTCTACTTAAATTTAGTTGGGTCCTGATTAATTAAATTGATAATTTTAATTCAAGTTCAATGTTATATGATTTTTGTCGATCTTTTTTATATGACGGGTTTGATGTTTTATAGTTGTTTGAAATGTGATTTGTTGATGTTTTGTGCATATATATAAAATTAGCGGTCTATTAAGTTGGCAGCTTACTCCTTTACCTGTTGAGTTTTTCAAATTGAAGTTCGGTTTGAAAGATTTTTTCATGGAATATAATTGAATTTGGATTAGTTTGTTTAGCATATACTTTTCAGATTATTTTACTTTGAGGTAATTGAACAATCCTTCATGTTGTTAGTGATTGATTGAGCATGAATTTAAGCACGTTTTTCCTGCAAAATAACAAAAACTTATGACTATATAAGGTAGTTTGATTTTTGTACAAAAAATAAAAAAACAATGCCAAATGATATAGAATGAAATAAGTAAATGGGCTTCCATTGTTTCATATATCCGGTCAGCCTATCCAAGTACGAAAGGCTTTTCTCAAAATAACCAAGGGAAAAGACCTCGGACTCCAGGTTACACGCTAAATCACTTATTGCGGAAATATAGCTTCCGAACCAATCAAAAGACGACACGTGTAACCAAACACAAATTTAAATGTCTATAAATAGCACAGAGATCAACAAGACAGGTACACAATTCTAGATACTACAATATCATTACATTCTACTTTTTTTTTTGTAAGTAATGAATATATCATTACATTCTACTAAATTATTTATTCTTCATACTAATTTAGGCATCAGAGAGGATTCAGCGGTCATCGCGATCCAAAAACGAACCAAACCAAATTGGATCAAACCAAATTATTTTGATCCGGTCCGGTTTTGTTCATGTTTAGACCAAACAAAATATTAGAGATCGACTGTTGCTTGTGCCTTCACTAACTAAATAATTATATAAAGACAATAATCATATAATTAATTTTCTCTCTTTTCAAAAACAAAACCTAAATGACTTCAAACTTAAAAAATCGAAGAATTAAAATTGCTTAAAATATTATTTAATTTTTTGAAAATTTTCATTTTGAAGTTGCTATCAGCCAAATTGGTAAAATGGCTAACGATGCCAACCCCAATGTTTATTTTGTAACAAAAAAATTCACATGTGCCGATTTGCAAAAACGTGAAACCACACGAAATTAACCCTAAAATAAATATATTGATAATTACTAATATATTTCAATTCATGGATAATTTTATCAATATTTAATTTTAAAAAGAAAAAAAGGGAATAGCTAATTGTCATGAAACATATTTGCAAAAGGATGTCAGACATCCGTGTAACTGTCGAAATTGTCATCCAAAGTTATTCATTACTACAAGCAATGAATACAAAACCTTAACCTACTACATCGATGAATCTTTTTTATTCATCCTACATTACTATGTAAATAGTGGCATAAATTAGTTACACTATATGCAATTGGATGGACATAATCCAAAAAAACAAAAGGAAATCTATATTTCTGCTGTTCATCATGACTATAATATAATCAGAACATCCATCTTGGAGAAGAATGAACAGCACTTTGCTTCGGTTTGATTGGCTGCGGCGGTGTCGGCTGCTGCTGCTGCTGCTCTGAATTCATCCGCTTTTTCATAATTGATGAAACAGTTGGACTGAAGTAGTCATTACTCCTTTGAGATGTTGCTCCTTGTGAATGCATCTTCCTTCCATGAATGAAGCTTCTCTGCTGTTCTAACAATGCCCTTCTCGCTACCGGGTTCCTCAGGGCACTTGTTCCCCATCTACTTTGACTTACACTACTGTGGCTTCTTCCTACATGCTGAAGCTTTCCCTCTCTCGGACTCGGATAATTACGGCTCTCTGCTGTTTCTGCTGAGTACATTGTCTCTTCCTCACTGCTATATCCATTATGCATTATCTCTGAGACCTCCACCGGCGAGGAACTCGACTGGACCTCACTTTGAGCTCCGTTTACTGAACCACTAGATGCAATCTCTGCATCTGCTTCAGGAGTATCAACTCTTCTGTCTTGGATTTGATCTTCACCCGACAAGGTTTGAGGAGGAAGAACGTTCACACAATTCTTGTGAGAGTTACAGGATAAAGGGTTGTCGAGCAATGGGTTAGTAGTAGCTTTGGTGGCCTTCGGAGGGAAATTGATATCCAAAAGCTGGATTTGGGAATTTTCTTTTTTTCTAACAGGAACTGCAGTCAATTTTCTTGATTCATATATTTCCGGAGTTAAGATTCCCTGCCTATGGACATTGTGGCAATCGGCAGTAAAGGTTTCGTCTTTAGTGATGTTTGCTACACCTGAACAACTTGGTCCATGATTGTCAGATGTTTTCGTGATTGTATTTGATGATGATGGGGTTCCGTTGTTATCTGCTTCTGTCGACTTGAAAACCTGCCGAAGTGAGAAGGAAGCACAGGAATGCTCGCTCCTCTGGCCTGCAGACATCAATCTTATAATTGGTAACTTGGGTTTGGTAAGTTCATCAAGATTGCCTTCCCAATGCTGGTTTAACCAATCACAGATGATCGGAATGGGAATCCCAAATTGCATGGGAGAATCCTTCTTCCAAGATGTTGAGGATGAGGATGAAGTCGTAGATGATTTTGTATTTGGAGACGTAGCTAATTTCATAGGATCACAGATCATGAAAGCAAGATTACCTTGAACATCAAATCCAGCAGATCCAGGCCTCCACTGTATCCCGTCGGTTGACAGTTTTATGAGATTGTCAGTGGCTATTACTACCTTTCCTTCTCCAATAGTCAGTTCTTCCTTTTCCGTGTAGCCCAAAACATAAACAACGCTACCCAGATCCAGGTTAGGCTTATTACAGGTCTTCAAGTAGTGAGGTTGCTGCCCTGGGGTGCCCAAGTCCCCGTCCACGGTATCTAAGCCTAATATTGTAAGGTCAAGAACAGAACTGGAGATGAAAAACCTGCAATTGAACATAAGACAGGAAAATTTATTGAAAAATGCATAAGTTGAACCACCAAGCTGATTTGGAAAAAAAAAAGTTGTCACCTACACGGATTGTGGCATCACTAATATTACTATAAAAGGAAGAATACAACTTAACCCAAAGTAAAACTAAAATGTCAGCTAAACTCAGGGAAAATGCAGCAAAAATTAACTTCATAGAAAACTAAATAAATCACCATTACAAGATGCTGCATAGACGAAACAATAGACAATGAACTTCTAAACCAACTACAGTATCAGCAAAAACTGAGTACATTTCATATGTAATTCTCTGTATCCTTCAAGAGCAGACGTAAAAGGACAACAAATTCCATTGCAACGTAGAATGCAATCTGGCAACAAGGCTTGTTATGGCAAGCATGAGCCCTGACAATATTAGACTGCAGAAAGCAAACAACCTTCCTACATTTGAATTTGACAAGATACCCCGAGATCATAACAAAATAATCTGTATATATCAAAATCCCCACTTTTAGTTGTTGTCACTAGTCAGAACGTGTCCAGACAGATGACCCTGAATGACAGTAGGCAGCAGCAACTGAGACATTTCCTCAATAAGACTCAACTGTTATAACCAAGCATCTCTCAATTCCTTTTGTAGGCGATGAAGGTTCGACCCTAGGATAGTGGTGTATTTCAAACTTTACCCTAGATGCCTCATAGAACTGAGTGAAGTCAACTGATACTAAAAGGAAAAAACTCAAAATCCTGTTTATTAGTTAATTTTCATATTAAAGGTCCGGCCGTAAAACCATGAAATCTGAATACAGTAACTTTAAGTTTAATCAATCTAAGAATGTAGAACATGACTCATGCCCATCATGGATCTAGCACTGTAATCACCATGAAAAGGACATCAATAATATAAAGTGGGGTGGTAGACGTAGCATAGCATTGTAAGCAGGCAGTATTTTCTGGGTGCCAAAGAAAGCTTGTGATTTTAAGAGAATCATATTTTGTGGCCTTAAGAGAATCTTCTTTTAGATGATAAAATCAGATATTAGATGGAAGAGATTTCTAGGTGTCTAGGAAATCTTACTGTGGAAAAACAGATCTGCTGAAATTGCTAAATTACCAGCAGTCCATGTCGTAGGAATTTTATCCAATGTTCCAGAACAGCCATACCATTATGCAGCCATGAGAAAAAGCTGATCCTATCAATTCGCTAACTTTTCAAACTCGGGCAACTTAAGGCATTTCATGTGGAAGACCACCAATTAAGTATTATTCCATTTGGGGACATTATTTTAGGGCAAATTTGCAGCTTAGAGTAAAATACTAAGGTATGCAATTTCCAAAAACAAAAATAATAAAACAGGAACATGCAATAAACTTCTTCGAGTTAGAGTTCCAACGGCATTCACTTTAACTCATTTGAGTCAAATTCTAACTAGAAGAAGTTTGTAAGCTATATATTATGTGATAATCATGTTATTGGATCTATATATTTCACATGATTATATATGATATAAATGCAACAAAAATGATAATCATGTTATTCGGATCATGTAAGGCGGGCTGTTTTTCTAATTGTGACAGACATTGACAGCCGTATCAATTTATAGTTTTCTTTATGAACTTTCTCACGAAACAGTACAAACCCAACAATTGTAACTGAAGCTCTATGAATATCTTTTTGAATGGGAGACCTCCAATATGGAATAATGAAAAAAAATGGCTTTTAGTTTCAAAGAAAAAGTGTAATAGTGTATAGGAAAAGTTGCCTCACTTCTATTTCTCTTTCCTCATTGTGAATTTGTGATAATGTTTTCTTGGTCCATGACATTCCGGTATGATTCTTTTTTGCAATGGATTAGCGCTTATTTTAGTTATCCTCCCTATCTCAGTAGAAGAAGGAAAAAAAACCTTCCAGAGTGTCACCATTGGCATTGGCATTGGCATGTAATGACCTTACAGAGTGTCACCATTATTAGAGTAATTAAGGGGAATTATTTAGGTGGTTAATTGTCTTACATTAAGTTGTTAATCAGTTGTTTGATTGCTATGTTCAGGAAAGTTTTACAACTGTAGGAATTTGTAACTTATGCAAGGTCAGCTCTAACTATTCCTATTTAGGGTCCACTTTTGTATGGAAAAGGTATCAAAAAAGTATACTCAATGAAATCTTACTTTCTTATCTCCTTCTTTCTCACCTCTCTTCTCTAATCCTCTGCGATTTTCTTCCTATTTCTTTGTTTCTCTCTTCTTCCTTATTCTTCTCTTCCCTATATTATATTTCTGCCCTAATCTTCTATTGCCAGGAATCCTAATCCTGACACAAAGTTACTGAGCCATCTTTTACTTAGACCTTGACTGTGATGTTATGCACATCCTTTGACTTCTCATTCCCCAATTGAAAAATCCTAATTTCCCGACATTTAAAGTCATGTTTCACCTAAAAGAACACAGATTTGGAAATTGTCCAATATCAGATTCTTTACATATATTAAGCAATAAAAGAAGTGGAAAAAAAGCTAATGTGTAAATAGATAAAGGAGTTGGAAGGATCAGACAAACAAAACTATGAGATGCATCTAGCAATGAAATGGCAAAACAAAAGTTCTTTGACTTGAAAAGAATATCTGCATAAGATACTTCTTGCATCTACATTCCACACTAGCTCATGAAGAAAACATAATCATTCAAGTTCTTTTTCATGATGGGCACATATAAAGTAAAAGCGACAAAACAAAATAATGAACAAGGCTGTTTCACGGTTGGCAGAACCAGCAGCTGTGCAAAAGCAATAACTACACAAGTTCTCTTTTCCTACACAAGCATACATATGTATCAGATCCCGAGCTCAATAATTATGAACAGATTTATTCCTAAATATAGCTAT
This sequence comes from Euphorbia lathyris, assembly GCF_963576675.1. NCBI lineage: Eukaryota > Viridiplantae > Streptophyta > Magnoliopsida > Malpighiales > Euphorbiaceae > Euphorbia > Euphorbia lathyris. Next base: position 29,287,676 of record NC_088914.1, read on the forward strand.
CTCCAAACAGTTCCAGACTCTAAATTCTTAAAAAACACTAAAATTGGAATTGACCAATCAATGAAAGCCAAATCTCAGCTTAAATTCCCAACCATCAACTCAATTCAAATGTCTTCTTTTCACTATTTCTAAATGAATCTCCCCATTCCCGTCAAACATACAGAAATACAATCAAATAGAAATGTTAAGGAAAACTTAAAAGTTACCTGTGAGGAACAAGAGTAGCAGCCACGCCATTTTGGAGGCGGATCTCTGAACTCTCAGCGGCAGTGACAGAGGGAATATTAACATGAGATGTCAAGAGCAGATTCCGGTGAATCAAGAACCCAGTACCAGAAGTTCCATTGGTAGAGCAGGAAATTCTAGCCATAGCAGGACCCTTTCCGGAGAAAACGGCGGCCTTCATTCTCTCGGACTTGCCCACTCCTTTGCAGAAGCACCAAGACTCTATCGAAACGCCCATTTGGCGAACTAAAAATGATATCGTTAACAGATAACTGGAATGGGGTTTGGTTGTGGAGGTAGGAAATCAAATTTGAAAGCAGGGTTGGATCTTAAAAAAGCAGCATTTTGAGTTATATTGAAGGAAATGGGTAAAAAATGGAGTTTGAGCAAAAAGAAGTGTGTTTGACAGTCTCTATAAGAAAATGGAGATAGAGGGAATGAAAATGGAGAAGACGAGATGGGCGTGAAAGGAGTAAAGAGAAGGGAATGTGATTTTGTGAATCTGTGAGCTGGAATTTTGAGAAAATGAAGCTCCTTTCCTATGTTTTAGCCTTAGGCTAGAATTAGAAAAACTGCTCCGAGTAAGAGAAAGAGAGATTTATTTATTTGTTTATTTATTTATTTATTTGAGGGATGTTGAAGCCAACGGCGACGTTTAGGAAATGTTTTGGGGTAAATCAGGGTGTCACAGAATGTTGGTGGGACCTATTTTTTTCAAATTAAACGCCGTCTATATTATATACTAAAACAATATGCATATGCTTCTTGCAATTGTGTTGATTACTTGATTTATTTTGGAAACAAACATTATGTGAGTTGATATTATATTGATCTTACATATTGACTGTACGTTTCTTTTCATTTTTCGAAACTATTTTTTACATTTTAATCCTAAATATGAGATAAAATATTTGATAAAATTTCAAAACAATCGTTTTTAACATAAAATCAATTAATATTTACAATATATCAACAAAAGCAAACACCGACAGATGAACTAAATAAGTCTTGAATTTCTATTCTACTTGACAAAAGCAGTTAGTTTTAAATAGTTCTTAATATTAAATTCAGTTATAAATATGTAGCTTATTTAATTTGTTTAAATTCAGTTTTTTTACGGTTTGAACTGATATTTTTACACTTTCATTATAGTCACATTAAATATAAAAATTAATTATTTAATCACATGTAATATATAAAAATTGTTATTAATTTTATTATCAATTTAAACTTTTAGATTAATTAATTCTTGACATGTTATAAGAGCATTTTAAGGTAAATAATTGAGAGTGCAAATCCTACCAATGTTATTTAATGGTACAATTTGAACACATACTACAGGATTAGGTTATGCTTACTTTGTTTTTGACAAAGTAATTCCTACTTTATTTTTTCTACCATTGGATGGTGATGAACTTTGACAAAGTAAGCTAATCCAATGGTAAAAAAAAAAACAAAGTAAAACTTACTTTGTCAAAAACAAAGTAAACATAGAAGGCACTCATACCACATGGTAGCTCGAGTGATTTTGCATTGTACAAATTTCAAACCTAATGAACATTTGCATGTAAAGATGTGTTAAATATAATACTATATAAAAACTATTTTTAGATCTATTTATCAAATTAAGTTTTTAGATCACGCGAACAGGAGCAAAACTTTTAATTTATTATGAGCCCAAACAATTGATTCAATAAGTTCTTGCCCTTTTAAATTGTTAAAAGTACAAATATAAAATACAACTAGATGAAACGAGTTACTCATTTTTATTCGAGATTAATGTTTATGACTAACTTTGTTGTAACCATAGCGTTAATGCATAATTATAACTGATCCACAGTTGAATATATATAGCTTAATCCATAAAAAAAAAAATGTAAAGATAAGAGGTTTCAAAACGTTATTTTTTTTTTTTTCCATTTATTTTCCTTGTTTTAGGAATATGGATATTTACATTAACAAGGAGCATAATTTTGTACTTGATCTATTTATTAAGCCGTGATTATTTACCAGCATCATTAAAGTATGTCCTTTTATTAATTAATGATTTTTTCCTGTTGTAAAGGTTTTTTTTTTTTTTTTGAGAAAAATACCATATATTAATGTCTGAAAGCATCGTTACACATTAAAGGTCAAACGACATTCGTGTTGTAAAGGTTTACCTTGGGGTAAAAAATGAAACGTTTTTGGGTTGAGAATTTCACTAATCACTTCAAGTTTCATTAGAAATGTTATGTGTAAATTACACACGTGGCCCCTAAATTTTGGATTACTTTCATTATGACCTCTAAAATTTACACTTATTTTCATTATAGTCCCCTGAACTTCAAAATTGAACATTATAATTCATGGACTTTACATTTTACTAATATAATGACACACGTCACAACGACCACTTATAATCTCAAAATGAAAGGTTCAAGAATTAAAATTGTTTAGAACTATATTTCTCATGGAACCGCCGTTTATAATTTTCCAAAACAATTTTTTCGAATATTTCTCTCTAAACAATCAATTTCTCTCTTCTAACTAAAAATACTTAAATGACCTTGAAAGAACAAAAACTAAAAGGGCGTTTGATTCAGGGTCTTTAGGAATGAGAGGGTTTCATTCCATTTGTTCTTGTTTGTTTAAAAAAAACGCATTCCCTTTACCCATTTTAAATTATGGGTTTACCCCATTTTAGGTTAAGCCCATTACCCCAGGCCTGTAGGGAAATGGATTCCCTTTACCCCATTTCCTTTCCTAAACATATCCAAACACATAGAGGAATTAATGTTTATTCCTTTCCTTTCCTTTAGTTTCCTTTTCTTGATTCCTTTTCCCTTACCCCTTGTGAATCAAACGCCCCTAAGAGTAGCAATTTCAGTTATCACATCAAAATTGTGTTAAATAAATCCTGTTATATCCAAAACTAGTACCTCTAGAAAAAAGGGATGGGCAGAGGAAGAGTTTGGTTCCAAAGGCAAGTCACATGCATAGCATACTATAGGTGTACATCAGAAGAACACAACCTTTTCGAGGTCAAGTTGAGAATCATTAACCAACTGTAATGATAATGAAATGTCTCAATTTAGCTATTTAGCATCATCACTATGTACACCTATCATTACTTATAAAAGGAATTAGACCGTCGACTTTTGGGACAAACAACACATGCTACTCTCAATTTTAATATCTTTGCTACTACACAAACTAATTTTACATTCTACATATAACAATATTCATATGCATCAGTTGTTTTCATTTTTTCACATGCTTAATCACATGTCACCTTAAACTCAACCTGCCTTGGGTTAAGTTGAGCATTCTATTGCATCATTTATGCTTACTGAAGTAAAGGCAAATTAGCACTTTAATTAGATCTAAACATCATCTAACAACATCAACAAACATACAAAAGGATCTCAGTAGTTTCTCACAATATAATGCATAACAGTTTAGCTAATATCTGAAAATCCTGTGTCTTCCCAGTGCCCAAAAGTCCCATCATACTATACTACATCCTAACAGTTTATACCTTCATACTCTTGTAACTCCATTATCTCCTTCAGCTGCCCTCGCTTCTCTCTAGAGCTGCAGAGTAAAAAAAAAACAAAATCAATATCCAACATTACCCATTGGGGATTAAAGTTTGGACCCAAGAACAAAAGAATCTCCACTTATTGTCTTTACTGTGACAGCTTATATATGTATTCAACACATTTAGAAAGATTTCGGTCACATAGTGCAGAATCACTGAGCCAAAAATTTAAAGGCATTATCAACTTGTTGGATGGAAGATCAATATTTAGTTTGAAGAATAAATATGAACATTTTATTCATCATAGCACACAGTATAGATGGTTGCTAAGATACTAATGGAAACAGCTATCAATCAGCCAGAATTACACCTGTGAAAGAGTGAGTACGCATTGGGACAGTGTGCATAACACTTAAATCAACAACTAAAGTTCAGCTTGAATGCACACAAACAAGAGAGAGAGAGAGAGAGAGAGAGAGAGAGAGAGAGAGAGATACTATTGTAGTTCAAAAGCTTCTCAATGAGGTCAACATGAGTCATGAGCATTCTTCTGCAGCAATAACGGACCAACCCAAGGGCATCAAGAGCATCTCTGCAGGCCAAGCGAGAAGATATTAGAGAACTTTCAACATGCTCTCTACAAGTACACTTTAAAATAGACACTAATCCAACTTCATAATATATATGCAGATTATCAGAAGCTTTCCTTCCACAGACACAAATGAAAAAAGAAAGAAAGAAATTTGACTTAAGTGGTATATTCATCATATCCAGACTGGTGATATTTCCCACATCACAAAAATCATATACATTTTAACCATTCCAAACTTCGAATTTTGGCCCTACAAGAGGCATCTAAAGCATAAAAATATATCGCCTCTCAAACATAAAAATTGACATGGAATACAGAAATAATAAATTAACACAAGAAAGATCTTTACTTGCACTTAGTCATGTGCACGAATAACCAAATGAACCCCACAAAGAAAGTAGAATAAAAAATATGCATGATTACACCTTACATGACGCTCATATTATATTCAACCGGGAACAATGAATTAGAATATGAGTGCATCACCAGACACAGTGACAATGCAAGCAGGCCAAGTGGGGTACCTTGCCTATGTCCAAGAAGCAACATACATATTTGGCAGAACTTTTTTACAGAGATATGTACAATATTTTGTAGTTAGTAACCATTGAATATCCAACAAATAAAAAATGATGAAGAAATACAGAGCAGAAAAGATAACTAGAATCTCCAATTCGTCATATTCTATTAGAGTTGATAGAAACAATTGAACTTCAAAATATACCTCAAACAACGTCAGTAAATAATATATCTAGGCACTTTTGAACATTATGGAATACCAATAGACGGTACGGGAATAAAAGTTAGTATGGGGAAAACGAAATTCATTTGCTTTCATACTTGCAGTAAATTAAGTACAGAAAAATATGTCAACTATCTTACCCTTCAGAGTAATCTGCTTGAAGAAGATCAAGATAGGTATCCCATTTGTTACCAATGACCTAAAACAGATCAGAGGAGCTATGTTAGACATTGGACACGACATTCAAACTCTAAAAACAGGTCAACAGGTTTTTTTTTCTCAAATCAAATAAAAAATAAATAAATTATAAGCTTAAGCAAAGAACTTCTAATAAACGAATTGGTACAGCATTTGGTATCAGAAGAAAATGAGTAATACATTCAGTTCTTTTTGTAGAAATCGTCTGAACAGTTTCCACCCAAATAAACGACAGAGATACAGTTAAACCTAGCTACAAAAATATTGCAACTCCTTCGAGATAAATGAACTCGCCACAGAAATTCTATGCAAATATTCAATAAAATATAGAAAAAAAACACATACTATATAGTGATGAATAAGGTATAAACCCTAGAAATAGATTAATTAAAAAAAACACAAACAAACAGTTTTTGAGCATAAACCCTATATATGAGAGGTGAATAATAAGCAAAAGAAATAGGAAGAAAGCATAAAATCACCTTGCCACAAGTGAAACAACGAACTGGAATGATCATATTTGCCTCACTCTTCTGTTTCTGCCTATCGCTTGGCTGATCAGCTAATGCCTGTCGCCTCCAAGGAGAAACAAGGGTTTATGCAAAATAAAGGCTGAATTCAAATATATATAAAATAAATAAATAATAGCATTATAATAAGTCCGGCCCGCCTGACCCGAGCCCTCCATTTCAATACAAGGGTTTATAAGAGTACCTATCCTTGTATTAATGAGTAAATATTAGATAGCATTATAATATAATATATTACAGAGAGGTTTGAAAGAGTGAAATTCGAAATTTTACCAAACAACAGAACAACAGGAATTGGATTATATCTAGAAATTGGGGTAAGTCGTCATGAGACATAATTTACTTGTTTTCAATATTGGATTATAGTGTTAGCATGGTTAATTTGGGTTATAATTAACCAAATATGCTATCCAAAAACTCATTTTATCTATTAATATTAAATGGCAAAGGGAATGGAGATTGGGGACCTTACAGTGCAAGGCTTACACGAACCTAGCTATATTATATATATATATATATATATATATATACATCTGATGCAGTTCCACATAATTAAGTAGCTTCAATGAAAATATTAGGAGTGATTAATCCTGGAAAATTGTGTATAGGTCCTTAAAATTCAATAATTGGGAACTTAAAATTCATTCTAACAAGTCAATAATAACTAAGGTAGCATCTAGACATTGAACAGAAAAATATAAAGACAGCAAACCCAGACAATACCCAAACCCAGACAATGTCTTACTTTACTTCAAAGCTCTTATCAATAGCTGAAACAGAAAATACCCAAATCCAACCCAGACAATGAACGAAGAGATAAAGACAGCAAACCCAGACATTAGCAAACCCAGCTACTTACCTTAATCAACGACGGCGGTACGAGACGACGGTGATGCGAGATCTGAACGACGGCTGTGCAAGACGGAACGACGACGGTGCCAAACGGAACGACAGTGGTGCGAGAAGAAATGCTTGGCGGCTTCTTTAGTTCTTCTTAGGTTTTAGAATTTAGGTTTTAGAATCTAGGGTTTATAAGAATTTAGTTCAATTTATAATAAATACGTATACTTCTCAAAGCGTTAAGGTGCAAAAATACCCCTAACGTTTTGGATCATGAGCAATTTTACCCCTGACGTCTAAAATGGTACAATTTTACCCCTAATATTGGAAGCCAAGAGCAATTTTACCCCTAACGTTGATAAATTGGGTCGATTTGAGAAATAATTCATTAAACTGTCTTCTCGGTCATGAATCTTGTCATCTACACTTCACACATGCGTTATTTTATCAGTAACAAATCACAAACCTATGTTGGGATGTGAAAAAAATAAGAAAAAAATATTAAAAATATATTGTCTTTTGTACGAATTACACACAAAAAAATTTCAAAAAATTCACTGAATTTATAAATATTATATCTTTTTTTAGAACAAATTGATATGCAATAGGTGCAAAATAAAGAAAAAAATGACGGTATTTTATAATAGTGTCTGCAATTGATCTAATTTATCAACGTTAGGGATAAAATTGCTCTTGGCTACAAACATTAGGGGTAAAATTGCACCATTTTAGACGTTAGGGGTAAAATTGCTCCTGACCTAAAACGTTAGGGGTATTTTTGCATCTTAACCCCTTTTCAAAAAATAAAAAATGAAAACTAAATACAGAGTGGGCTGCTATTTACCGCAATATGAATTTCCACCTACCGCACTATTTTGACAATTATGCCCTTCTCATAATTTAAACTCAAAAAATCAAAAATCTCAAATCCTCTCTAGCTTTTTGGTTTTTCCAAAAACCCGATCTAAAACAACATGCCGCCAAAGCCAGGAACGGGTAAAGGCTTCATGAAATCTCCGGTAAGTTTTTTTTGGTTTAAATTATTCAAAAATCACGGGTTTCGCCTCCGAATCGGAGGCAAAACCCGTATGAATTTACACTAAACGGACTCGCTGTGCCGTTTCCGCCAAGGGTGGAACGGACGAACTGTCTATTCCACCCTAGGAGGAAACGGCACGGCCGTTCGTTCCTCCTTTAGGTGGAACGAACGGCGTCGTCGTTCCACAGTACGGTGGAACGAAAGGCGCAATCGTTCCACCGTACTGTGGAACGACGGCCATGCTCCCGTAAGGCGAAAAAGAGTACCGCAACCGTTCAGCCCACTGGCCGGACGGTTGCGGCGCTCTGTTTAGGCCAAATTAGGCTCGAAATTTTATTTTTTTTTAAATAACTTGGTCCGACCCGGCCTATGGCAATGCCTAAGTATTAAAAAAAGCGAAATACGAGAAATTGAGTATATTTAATTAAATATGCGTTATTTGCTTATAAATGTAAAATGTTTTTGGTTTTTACAGGCTGATAATGTTGATAACCGTTCTGGAAAGAGACATACAAGGTCACGTGTTGTGACTGCCTCTGCCCGGAGGGAACGGGAAGAACAGATATTGATGGGGGATGCTCAGAGGGCACAGCCGGAGGAGATGGCGGATGCTGTAGAGATGGACGGAGATGACTCTATGCCTCCTCAGAGTTCATCCTCTGTGCGAGTACCTACTAAGACCATACCGAGGGGTCCTGGCGGACGTTTTGCTTCTACAGCAAGGTCGTCTTCGGGTGAGAAATTTAAATTTACTTATTATTATGTTATTTATTCGTGATTATTATAAAATATACGAATATAATAAATGAGTTTACTGTAATTTCAGGTAGTAGCAAGCGCTCGAAGAGTGATGTAGAGGATGACTGGATCGTGAAGAGCCCGGTTCCTGGGGGTCCATCTGATGGTCTTGTGATCCCGAGCTTCCTGGGACATATTGCCACTGCTATCTGGAGCGGACAGGATAGGGGCCTCCTCAGGTGTCAGACACGATCATTATACTGTGGGAAGCTGTGTGTATGGTACGGTGGTGCTTCTCAACAGATCCAGAAGCGTATAGAGTCAACTGGATTGTCTCATTTACCCAATATCATGTATGGTCACATCGATGCGCCCCTGATTGCGGTTTTTGTAGAGCGGTGGCAGCCAGACACGTCATCATTTCACATGCCGTTTGGTGAGATGAGCATTATGTTGCATGATGTGTGGCAGATTTTGCGCAGCCCCATCGATGGGGCTATGGTGACTGCTGATGCGAGTGTTGAGGAGCTTCAGTCTTGTGTGATGGAGTTGTTTGGTATGACTCGGGAGGAGTTGCAGAAGGGTCACTACTTTAATGGCGGTATACGAGCGGCTTCCGTCTTGGATTATTGTCAAGGAGATCGGATTGCTGATGCACAGGCTACTACTTGGACGTTTCTGATGCTCGGTTGCACATTGTTCGTGGACAAGAGTGGAGACCGCATTCGACCTTCTTGTCTGTTGGAGGTACAGGACTCTGTATCTGGAGCCATTGGACTCTCATGGGGCTCAGCTGCACTAGCATATCTATACCATCATCTAGGTATTGCTAGTAGAGGAGACTGCGGGCAGATCACGGGTTGTCTGACACTGCTTTAGGCATGGATTTATGAGTACTTTCCGTGCTTCAGGCCTCAGCGAGAGGGAGTCACATTGGATCCAACGATGCCGAGGGCTTGCATGTGGCCATCTATACCGTTGGAGAAGAGTGGGGATCGACTGAAATCATATCGTGTCCGGCTTGATAGATTGACTGCTGATGAGGTGCAATTTCAATTTAATTATAAAATCCAAATTCATTTACTTGTATTATTTGCATATTAATGTTGTTGTATACGTCTGTAGGTGATGTGGATGCCGTATGGTCCTGATGTGATTACGCATACCCCTAGGACGATATACGCCGGATGGATACGTTACAGGGATGTGATTGAGCCGTACATGCCGGGGAGATGCCTTCGCCAGCTAGGTTACGTGCAGATCATACCCCGACCGATCTTGAGGCCGTTGAAGGCCGTACGTCCTTGGTCCAGCTTGAAGTATCGGGTAGAAGTGCCCGCCGATATGGCGGAGGATCTTTGGACCTCGTTTCCCGAGGCTTGTATGCTGATATTGTCTCGGTTCACTCTTGCACGGACTCCTTCGGACTGTGAGGAGCAGTACATGCCGTGGTACTGCATGCATTCACACCCTCAGCTACTACCGGATATGCCTGCACCCGGACCGGTTATTCATACTCGCTCGAACATCGAAGTGGTACGTAATTTAATTAATCAATTTATTTACAATTATCAGAATGAAATTAAATGACGTGATATTTATTAATTTTGGGTTACGTCTTTTGCTAGTGGGTTAGCCGTTGGGTTAACTGGGGAGAAGGTGCATTGGACGCGATGAACCTTCTTGATGAGGATGTTGCGGCTGAGTGGAGACATTCGTACGACCAGATTTTGGATGCTTGGAATTCGACCAAGTGATTTGTGGTTGTGTTTTTAGTACTTTTTATTATAAGTATATGGATGTTGGCATTTTAGTACTTTTTGGCAGTCAGATAATATCTTTTATTATGTACTTGATATTTTAGTACTTTAATTTTATAAGTACGCTGTTAATTACTGTTTGTTATCCAGAATCTATCAGAATCAACCTGTAAATCATATAAAGCTATCCAGATCAATACAGAATCATTACAGACACAATACAGACACAACATGTAACTCGAATGAACAAAACTGGATCGAAACAGCAACTGTTTGTTATCCAGAATCTATCAGAATCAACCTGTAAATCATATAAAGCTATCCAGATCAATACAGAATCATTACAGACACAATACAGACACAACATGTAACTCGAATGAACAAAACTGGATCGAAACAGCAACTGTTTGTTATCCAGAATCTATCATAATCAACCTGTAAATCATATAAAGCTATCCAGATCAATACAGAATCATTACAGACACAATACAGACACAACATGTAACTCGAATGAACAAAACTGGATCGAAATAGCAACTGTTTGTTATCCAGAATCTATCAGAATCAACCTGTAAATCATATAAAACTATCCAGATCAATACAGAATCATTACAGACATAATACAGACACAACATGTAACTCGAATGAATAAAACTGGATCGAAACAGCAACTGTTTGTTATCCAGAATCTATCAGAATCAACCTGTAAATCATATAAAGCTATCCAGATCTAAGTTGAACCAATATTGTCCATTGTGCTGTCCTAGCTGCATAAATGCGATCCCACCCTTCAACACTACGTTCATGGTGCCCCTTCCACCAGTCTATTACATTAGGGACTGGAAAATTAGGAGATAAATTTAAACAAATATAGTGGCGACAGTGCGTACCCAAATGAGCTATGCAGATCTCTCGTTCTGGTCTTGTAGCAGTGGAAGGGGCATACACTGGTAAAATAGTACCATAAAAAGTAGAGTTATTTCCATCCATGTATCCGAAAAACATTACAGCAGCATTGTACAATGTAGCAATCACAAACATGTCATCATAAGCGAGCATCCAATGCTCCTGCGAACATGCTCCACCGTCCCAAGTGATTCTATTAATTGCTGCATCAACACCGTCAATTAACACAGATTCATACCGAGAACGGTTAGCAATTACTTCATTCCTCATGTGATGCCTGACTGATTGCCACTTCTCTTCGGTGCCAAAAATGTAGGAAGAAACAACACGGAAGCCATAATTTCCATCACCGACTACGTCGCAATATGTTTCAACATACGGCTTAATGATCCCAATTACTTTGTCAGAATGCACGAAATCATTAACTTCATACGTATTTCCATCTGCATTGAATCAAAATAAGATATTGTAAACCGCACATAACTTATGTTAAGTGTAAATGAATTAGATATTGCAAAATTGTATTACCCGAGGATGCAAAATTATGAACAGATGATGAAGAGCTTTTCCTACCACTTCTACCATGGCTCCTAGACGAACTACTAGAACAAGCACGTCCACGCCGAGGTTCGTTGTACTCCCAGGCACTAGGCATACGTTTTGTAGATTTACCCGACTTCGGTCGTCCTCGAACGTTAATTTTCACACCAGGTTCGGTGTAATGTGCTTGATCAGGGTGTAGTTGATCATGTATAAGTATTGAAATGTTTCGCAGCAAGGCTGGGTCACCTTTAGATACCTGGTCGACTAAGGATTTAAAATATCTCTGATCCTCTGTCTGATCATGACACCCTTCAGTTTCATGAGTCTGGCCATAATTAATCAAAAGTGTTCTCCAGAACACATGAACCCTCTCAACACTTATAATATCGCCGGACTCATAAGCTTGTTTGATCTCGCATGCATATGGTATCTGATGAGAGGTTCTCAATACACATCCACAACGCGCATTCACTTCATGGCTCAAACTTCTCATGCGAGCTAACTCAACATTGATCAGTTGCATGCAGTAGTGTGAGACTTTGCATACCAGGTGGTTAAAGGGGAATCCGGAGTAAGAGACTCATTTACGAAGCCTGGACTGCTCAAGCATGTACCTAATAAGAACATAAACATACTATCAGTTGACTGAGATTTACAAATACATGATAAAAATACAAACATCTTCCAATAGAACTTATTGAAAATACCTGATATGAGATGCCTGGGCTTCTATCTGCTTATGAACCTTTTTCCATACCGTGTCTAGCGATCCTGTGGATGTATTGAGCCATTGCTTTAGACTCGCATGTTCGCTCTCCACACGACAAGTGGTTGTGTTGCCAAAATGTAAGAAATTTTTCGTCCATGCAACAACAAACTTCTCCTTATGCACCAACCACGTCTCCTCAACGTACGAGATAAGAGTTTTGTACCTGCTCATCGAATCTTGCATCTTGCCCAGATTTTCCTCGTACTCCGCAATGGATAAAGATTCAATTAATGTTCTCCATTTTCCATTCTTGAATTTACCGGCAATTGATTTGTCTCCCATGATTCTGTACGCCCGATCTTCTACATCCTTGTTTATATGCCTGGTGCATAGCAAATGTGCTGTATGTGGGAATACATCCAGAATCGGTTTCAACAACCCCAACTCCCTATCACTGACGATAACAGTCGGGTTGAGATCAAACCCAATCAAAACCTTCAGCCGCTGCAGGACCCAACGGTAACTTCCTTCAGTCTCATCTTTAATGATGGCATATGCGATCTTGAAATTGTTATTGCAAGGCGTCATCCCAACAATTTCAACAAATGGCATTTTGTACTTGTTGGTTTTGTACGTGGAATCAATGCCGATGTACCAGTGATAAGTCCTGAATAAATCTACTGATTCTGGATGTGCCATAAACACATGTGTAATGACGCTGGAATCACCCTCAGTTTGCGTATAAAGAGCATACTTGTTCTCGAGAGCGATATGATAGAACTGACTAGCCAAGTCTCTACCTTCAAACCCATCATTCCTCATCTTATCTCTATAGTTGTAGATGTGTTTAATTGTTGGGTGGTCTTCAGGATGCTTTTCTTTAACGGCTGCTAAAATAGCACAAGGCTTCGCTTGAGCCGAACTCATATCACGAACGATTAATTTAGATGCGATACTGAGTCCGCTCATCTACCGACTTCCCTCTAGATACACACGTAACGAATGATTGTGCTTACCAGTTAATCCAGCCTTAGCCTTTATACTCCAACCAGTAAGGTCCGACCGTTGATAGGCTTTGATCTCAAATTTACACCTGCACGCTTTAGTTTTCATTTTTCGTATTAACCCTACGTCATCTTGTTTCCCTCTGTAGCGTTCACCCCGTGAACATCTCAATTGCTTTTGCTTTCCACCATTTTTATGCGAAGATATTGTAATCTCAAACCCAATTCAAATAGCTACCTATTTTGCCCAAGTAACAACATCTTCACACGAAGCGAAAACAGTGTCCGTTATAAAACGAGAACTGTAATCAATGCCATCTGGTTGCCAATCTTCTAACGGTTCCTGAATATATAAAAAATGCATAATATGTATTAACAATATGCAAAAAAATGTTGGAAAATGACATTCGGTTGCATAATAGGTACTAACAATACATGTAAAAATATAAAAATATAAATTTAGGACTTAGTCGGGTTAAAAATTACAATTCCGAGCTTGTTCGGGCCTCGTATAGGCTAAACGGACAGGCTGCCCGGTTAAAATACCAAAAATTGGTATAATTATACCTAAATGGGCAGCCTGCCCGTTCCACCGTACGTGGGAACGGGCAGGTCACGCCGCTCGCGCCGACGGCGGAACGAGCGGCATGCCCTGCTCGTTCCGCAGGCCGAACGGGCAGCGCGCTCTGCTCGTTCGGCTGGTGGAACGAACGGCGCATGCCGCTCGCTCCGTAGGCCGAACGAGCGGCGCATGCCGCTCGTCCGCACGGACGAACGGGCAGTTCGTCCGTTCGACCGTGCGGACGAGCGGCATCGGACGCCCGTTTAGGCCAAAACAATAAAAAAAATTCAAAAATCCAAAAACGAAATTTTAATTTAAATTTATATCGTAGGGTTACCTCGTGTACGAAATCATGGTCTTCGGGAATGCTCGGGTCCATTTTCGTCCAATTAGAGTTTTTAGGCTTGGGAGAGAAAGAGAGGAAATTTTTTTTTTGGTTTTTGAGTTTAAATTATGAGGAGGGCATAATTGTCAAAATATGGCGGTGGTTGTAAAAAATATTGCGGTATATAGCAATACCCTAGTTTTATTATCTACTTATTAACTCCACTAATTATGAGTGTAACACTTATATACTCCATAGATAGATATGATAATCAAACAATTATGTGGCACCACAATTTGAATTCGAAATTCGTTACCGTTGTTGGAGTTTTTATAAGTGGAGCGATATATAAACCTTCTATGTAATTTACACCACATATGTAATTTACCCCCCCCCCCCCAAAAAAAAAAAATTGACACAAAATTTTAGTGTTTGGGTTTAGCTTAGTAGGTAATGTGTCGTTTTTGGCTTAACAAGCAAAATTTTTGGGTTGAGTTATGGTCGATATGCTAACCCGAAAACAATACGAATATTTAAAATTATTGTTATACTCTCTCGTGTTTTTATATATCACTTTATTAATAAAGATAACAAAATTATAATTATTACTTGCAAATATGATTCAAACCTCCTACATTACATGACCCTAACATGGTATTAACAGACTTTTTTATGGTTAGTGTTAACATACTAATCTAAAAAGACATAAAATATTTAATAATATTATCATATCTTCTTATATTTTTAAAAGTTATCAATAATATATATACATAACAAAATTACATGTAACCCGAAAAATACGACACGAAATCAACACTAACTCAAACATGTTAACACGATTATGATACGAAAGTTTTAGGTTGGGTTTGAGTTCACTCTTTTTAACATGAACCCAAAAATGACATGACACAATGATTTGAATGCGATAATTGCCACATATACATCTAAGGTTGTAAAAAAAACATTAGGCGCTAGTTGGACATGCAGACAGTGCCATCGAGATTTAATCGGGGATTAGTCAGAAATTAATCGAGGATTAATCAGATTTGTGTTTTTGTATGTTTTATTTGTTAATCAACTAATTGTTATATAAATTTAATTAATATATGTATTATAATATCTAAAATTAATAATATAAACTTACTTAATATAAAAAAAATAAGTATATTTGTAATACATCTTTAAAAATATGCAAACATTAACATTTCAACAACAATATCCGTTATAAAACTAAAAATTCATGAGTAACCCGAATAATTAATCAGTTTCCAATATGAACCTTTATTTATTATTTTGATCACAAAAAAAATCATCGAATATAACAAATCTCGATTCTTGTTAAAATTATACGTAAAAATATAGGTTGATTAAACCAAAAGTGTTCTCTCAGTTCTAATAAGAATTCAAATAATGAATTCGAGATATTATATAATCTAATATCAAATTAAAAAAATGTAAATTTTAGGCATGAACGTGACATTGCTCATCGACGCCTGACCAACACTTTTATCCAGAGTCAGTGTTGAAACTCATGTCATCCTCTGCACTGTTTGATTAGAGGAAGAGAAAGGATATCGGTTTTTGTCCAATGGGGGCACTTCCACTCATTGATATTCATTGATATTCATTGATCAGAGGCTCAAAGTCGAAGTTGAATTCTAGGTGATCCAAGTCCATCAACTAGTCAAATAGTGGATGCTCCGACATCCCACTTACAACAGGAAAAATTCAACAAGTTAAGAAAACAAAAAAGAGGTGAAACACCACTCTCCAACCTAACAGACATTGCGATATGTTGGAGGACTACTTTTTATAGGAGCAACCTCGGTCGCCATCACTTCGATTGCCTCCATATCCGCCAAGTCCCCTCTAGTCAAGCCACTTCCAACTAAGTACTTTTGGAGACCATTCATTTTCCACCCTTCGAGATAATCGACCAGCCGCCTAAAATATATAAACCAAACATTGTCTAAAAATCTCATAATGAGTTCCTCGACGTCATGTTTCAACTCTTGTTGGATTCTCTCCAACCAACACCATTTCCACTTCTCTATGAGTCAGCTCTTGAAATACCAACTAGGTGTTGGGACATGCCAGTGTAGGGATTCCAGTTAACAGCAAAAGGAAAAGGCTAGGTCGGTAGTCTTCATCTTCAACTAATGATGCCTCCATTCTGGAGGCTTATGATTGAGCCCCCATAATCAACTTGAAATGAGGATGCATCCAACTAACATGTTATGACTTTAACCCCACTAATGGCCAAATGAACTTTCAAAAAACTAACTCAATCAAACGAAGACTCACACATAAAGAAAGGAAAAAGGGGCAGTCTCATCTCCACATCCACCTGATCCTCATAGATCACCATCTCGTTCAGGGCACAATAATTGTTCTCCCTCGACATCGTTGAAAGGATCGGTGGCCTACCAAGCTGATACACTATATATTGCACCCATATCTCAGTGTATGGTCATGTTGTAAGCATCTTTAACCTTTTTTACCTTGGGCGTGGATGGTCTCCTAAGCGGGTCAAACCTCTGGCTAGTAGACTTGCTATCTTTTTTGGGCCATCGTGGCCACATTTTCTCGAACATGTCTTTATTTATCGCTGCAAGATCGTGGTTGGTACTCTTGTATACCTTAAGAAAATCCATTGTCGCCACACAACGATTATCGCAAACAACACCGCCACTTGACCTAGGAATAATTGGTGACAACTTTGGTTCTTCGTTGTGCCTTCTTCTTAGCAAGATTCTTCTTCATAGAAACACACGAAGTTGAAGGGACGTTCAAATTTATTACCCCCTTTGGAGGAAATTTATCATGTTTTATGTTTGTTTAAGCCTAAGAACACAAATCTTCGTCATCTGGAGGACTCAGAGAGGCAGACGGCTCTCTGATGGACATAATAAACCCAACAATCTAGAAGAGGCCCAATTTGGGGGCGGGGGGCGGGAGGGGGGGGGGGGGGGGGGGGGAAGGGAAGAAGTACCCAACACACAACCAAGTAAAACCAAGAACCCACAAAAACAAAAGAGGTTAGAAGACAAAGTAGATTGGCCTCACAACCTCCTCCAAAAGAGCGATAAGATGACCGAAATAGGTCATGAAACTTTAAAAATAAATTGCAGATAGCACGACCCTTGTAAAAAGAAAGTAGGTTTAGTAAAATAAACAAACACAAGAAAGAATAACAATTTAAAAATCAAGACAAACAAAGAAAGAGGCTCTATTTATAACAGACCCATAAAGGTCAAGCATCGTTGCCATTAAATGGCTATCATTACTAGCAGACATGTCATGAAAACGAATGATGCCTCGAAAAGCAGCAATCATTAAACTAGTATAAGTAGGACACATGTTTAAAACACCACAGTAATGAAGGAAGAGGCTCAACACCCAAGTTGATTCCCCGAGATCGCAACTCCCCCAACCTTCAACTATCACAGTCCAACAAATCCCCACTAAGCCCAAACAAGCTCATACCGAGTACCTCGCACCAAGGTCGAGGGGAGACTTATGATGAAGCAAATGGGTCAAAGCCCATCAACGCTTCACTATGTGGTCCAGTCCAGGAAAGCTTCTAGTGTCCAAAACACGCGAAAGGCATCTGCTACCACTAAGAAGTTCATCCGACCCTTTCGCTCCATCATACATAGAGAAAGGGCAAAACAAACATTTGACCCTCAACCAATATTTATAAATACCACCCAACATGATCTTAACTCTCTCTATCCCTTACTAACTTGATCATCAGAATCATAGACTTACTAATGTTCCATTCTTAACACCTTATCAATAATATATATATATATATATATATATATATATATATTATTAAATTAAGATTTAATTTGTTTTTTTTTTTTTGAAAAATTAATTTTGTTAAAAACTTAAAATTGAAACAGAATGGTCTTTTGAACAAAATTGAAACAAAATGGTAGTGCGGATCACATTTTAACTTCTTTGAAAAAAATAAAGTGTTACAATCCACTCCGAGGTTAAACTAAATTCCACGCCCCAAGCAACCTTCTCCCAGAAACGGAGTCATTCATCTCCTTCGAGCATCCTTAGACCCGGTGTCGATTCGGATTAACAACCGATGGGAGCGGCGGGCGGCGACGTCGAAGCCGGCTTTGCTAAGCTCCAAGGCGAGGATTTCGAGTATTACATGCAAACCTACTCCATAATTTTAGGTCGCAATTCGAAGAAATCCAATGTAGATGTCGACCTCTCTAGCCTAGGCGGAGGCATGAACATCTCACGTCATCATGCTCGCATCTTCTACGATTTTACACGCCGCCGTTTCGCCCTCGAGGTTCTTGGCAAAAACGGTTGCTTAGTCGAAGGCGTTCTCCATCTTCCCGGTAACCCTCCTGTCAAGCTCGATTCTCAAGATCTGCTTCAAATTGGGGACAAGGAGTTCTATTTTCTGCTTCCAGTGAGGAGTATTTTGGGCGGCCATCTTGCCCCTAGGCATCATGTAGCTGTAGTGCCTCAATATGGTTATCATTCCTCCGGGGCGGAGAGGATTTTGGGGCCATTGGCGGTGGCCGGAAAGAAAGGGAGAGGGAGAGAGTTTTATGAGGATGAGTACGATGATGATGAAGAGGTTGGCGTTGGAAAGAAGATGAGGCGAGAGGCTTTAGAAGGCTATGGATATGCTTCAGGGGGTGGGTCTGTTGGTAAAGCGGGATTGGCCGGAGCAATAGGTTAGTACTCGTGGTTTTTCTCTCGTTTCCACTGAATGAGTATGTTTAATTTTTGTTGATTTTTTATTAACATCTGAGCACAACATTTTTCTAGTCTGATCATCTGAAGTTTTGGCATTGGGGATGTTGGCACGAGCTATTGCTTGGGTTTTCTCCTTTTAAGTTTATAGTGCTTGTTCAATTAAATAATTCAATCGTCACCCTTTTATTGCTTGGTTAGGAACAGTCCTGGGAAGTGTTTGAGCAGCCTTTTATTGGTGTTAACCTTTGTGCTCTATTGTTTGAATGTTGGCTTGCTGTTATATGTGGTTGGTCCATTTTCCGCTGCTACTATATGGATTAATACTCTGTTGTTGGGTTTAACTTCATGAGTTTGTTTTATTATAGTTTATCTTTTTGGTCATTCTGTTTATGCTTGGCTATTCATTTTGCTTTTGAGTTTCTAGTCTTGTTCTGTTTTTTTTTTTTTTTTAGTGAGTATTGGTGAATGATTCAGTTTATCTTATACGCATACATTAAGCATCACCAATCACATAGTTGTTAAAGGCATGCCTAAGGCGTATGGTGTACAAGGCCCTAGGCCTAGCGCTACAGTACCCCCAATGGCAGGCGCTGTCACTCTGGCACACGCAAAGTGTGCCTGGACATGTTGATAAAAGGCACGCCATGAGTGGAGTTATACAGTTGAATAGCGTTCTAAAAGAGAGTTAAATAAGAGTGAAATGGGGTTTAAAAGAGCTAAATAGGGTTTTAAAAGAGTTAAATAAGGTTTAATGTTCACGATTAGATTAGATTAGATACACATCTAGGGTCTGTAATAATAATAATAGAACTTCTATCTGCCTCTGAATTTGAAGAGACAGACACAAGTACACAACGTTACAAACAATAAAAAGAAAAGGTCAGGAAAAAGCACTAATGCAGAGCTGAGGGAAAAAAAACACCACAGACCACACAACAATGAAGTCTTGAAGAACAATATGAGAAAGTCAAAGAACTAAGAAGCAGCCAAGCCAACATAAAAAAATTGTTGAAGAACAAAAGAAGAATTCGATAATGTTGAATTTGATGGGGATGAGTGATGAATTTAAGACTTTTTATGCGAATTTATGTATTAGTCAACTTTGGATTTACTATTTACTTGAACAATTGAACTTCGGGTTTAGAATATGGGTTTTATTGCATGTTAGAATTTATTTGTGATTAAGAATATTGTCATGGTTTAGTATTTTATTGCATTTTGATTTAGTACTTATCATTTCTTACATTTTAAATAGTATTATCATTTCTTATATTTTAAATATTATCATTTATAATTTTATAAATTTTATTCTTTTAGTGCGCCTTGTGTCACTAAGGCGCATTGCGCCTTAGTGCGCCGTACGTCTTAAATAACTACGACTGATCGCCAGTGACCTAATGCCCACCATCTTCCAGAGGAAGGTATGGGTCCTAGGATCAAATCTCAAGGCCTCATTTCCACTCCCGCCTATTGTAATAAAACTAAACAGTATTATGATGCTTAATCTTTAGTGGACAAGATAACCAGTTGATTTAGCATTCAAAGCATTTGGCTGAATACGAATAGGCTTATATACATGGCGCAGCATTGATTATACATATGCCACTTTGGCGTAATTTTATTGTTTTTACTTGATATTCCGATGTGACTTGTTTGCTTAATTTTGGGCATATGGTACTGGACAATAAGAATCTCCACGACCTAGCTATCTGTAGTGTTTTGTGTAGACATTGGTTGGAAATACTCAAGTTTAGCAGTAATTACTAAAGCTCAATAGCTGACGAATGATTCTTTGTGCTCTGAGTCTGAGAGCATGATATTATCAGCCATTTATTGCAACTCTTCCATCGAACATTCAAGTCTGTCTTTATGAACGTGCTTTTTCCAATATATAACTTTTGATGAAATAATTCTTAGTATATCTTGAAATGGTATTCTTAGTCATTTCCTACTATGAATGAGAACTATGCCTTTATGTCCTGCGGTTAGTCTTTGGAGTGCAGTTATCTGCCACAAAATGTTGTTTAGAGGCAAATATTTGATGTAGATGTGCAAGCTATGGTTTTGAAGTCATTTTCCGTTGTTGGATTTTCCACTATTGGTGTATCATTCATCTCAACCAGGAACAACTGGCATGCTTTTCCTTATTAATTTACTTCCCGAGTGCTAATAATTCTCTTCTGTTCAAGATATTTTGCATGCATGATTACCAGCTTTGTCATTATGATGTTATATTGTTCAGTTTCTGCTGAGAAGAAAATAGATGGAAGATCAAGAATAGACCGTGATTCCGACAACCAACAGCTTCTACAACTGGAGGAAAAAGATGTAGTGTCATCTGTAGCTACTGTGCTTTCTGATCTTTGTGGTCCTGGAGAATGGATGCCTATGGAGAAGCTTCATGCTGAGGTTAGTCGCTATCTTCACTTGGTAATTCTAATAATCTGCATTTCCTTGGGTTCACTCGCTTAATCCTTGTGCTCTACATGTTCAGCTGCAGGACCAATATAGCAATGTCTGGCATCACGGTAGGGTAAGGAAATATCTGACAGCCGATGAGCATTTGCCGGAATCGAAAGGCAAACCCTGGTACGGCTTGCTTATTTTACTGAGAAAATACCCAGAGCATTTTGTCATCAACACAAGATCCAAGGGACGTGTATCGCATGAGTTTGTCTCTCTTGTCTCCCTGCTCTCATAAGATTCTAGGAGCATAACAAGGCTCTTTTACCTCATATGGTTTAAGTGAACTTGCTGCTGCTTCTTCACCTTTGTAGTCCTAGTATTGGTACTAACTCTCTGTTCGAACACATGTAAATGAAAACAAGTTTAGCTTATATATCTGTGTTTTTATTAGTGCTTAGTTTTTAATTTATTTAGGAAAGAGTGGCCTTCTTTTTCTGTTACAAATTAAATATGGTGGAAATTTAATTTGATGAGATGAAGAATTTCGTTTAACATCCATGAAAAGCATCTATAATTCAACTTGCATACAATTTCTTCAAAATTAACTTCTATTCAAATTAATCTAACCACCTTACCTATGTTTTAGGGGAAGAAATGCATTTTTTATAAATGAGAATTTTGTAGTATTACCATTACATAGATAAATAAACATGTAAAAGAAAAATCTCATTAAGATTGTGCAAATTTTATTTCGTATTTTGTGCATTGACATGGGAGACGGACCTTGGTTCGTATATAGATATGAACATCGGAATATGGACATTGGATCCATATTTTCATATATTCACAATGTATATCATATATGTTCAAACATTTACAAACTAAATAATGACAAATAAGAGATAAAAATGAAATTGAGGTGTGAAATGGGGATGTAGAAGTGAAAAAACTGGACTTAGTCAATCAGTATGAAGATAACAACATTGTCTGTCGTCCGAATATGTTAACTGGAAAACAAGGCTTCTAAATTCCTTTAAGCGTCAAAATGATTTTCCGCACCAGTAAAATCAAAATGATTTTCATGGGGATATTTATTTGAGTTCATCAGAAATATATTTTTAGTTTTGACTCCAGATCTATTAAAAAGAAGTTACATTAATTACATTATGAACTCATAAAAAGCATGAAGGTTGAGTCTTTAGACTCAAAAACACTTAAAAAGGGTGGTTCCTTTCTATTCCAAAATTTGATATTCTATGTTAAAAAGGTTTTGTAAACAATAAGCAACAAGTTATTTTCTACCGGGTGTTTGTTAGTGAGATAATCATTATTTACGCTATTTGTTGTTTTCTAAAAATTTAGTATTGTTCTAAATATTTCTCAAGTCAGGATGATAGATTAAATTTAATTAATTTTATTTCACATTGATACTACAATAATATGCGTCTATTTAAATTTGGATAGAGGTAATATAGTATAATGTACCAAACATGAGATAATAAATTCTCATATCTTATATTTATCCTTATCCCTATTCCAATATTTACCCCTATGCCTATCCCCGTAGAATACCAAACGCTCCGCTACGCTAATGTCTAGAATAATATGGACATAGTCAACTGACTGTGTTTCTGGATTTACCATTAGCGATTTTTCAAGTCATTGTTGCCCCAGTTTCGTGACAAAATGAGCTAAAAACAAATGCTATAAGGTTGAAAGTTTTCACCAAACTGAAAAGATTCTTCTAACTCCGACAAGATAGTCTACCGACTACCTATAATAATCAATCGACTACGATGAACTTTATGGTTTAAAGAGGGATTTTAGGACTCCTGGTTTGGTGGAAAAACTAGCTGTGAAACAACATTGTCAGGTTTATGGTTTAGAAATGGAAATTTGAATCCAGAATTTTACATGTTGATCAAGACGACTAATGCATTCACGTATTTCTATTAACAATGAATAATAAACTTGGTAAACTTCATTTCAGGGGTCAGAAAAAACTCATGCCCGGATGATCAACTTGCCTAGTATAGCACAAGTGTGCTCAAGTTTATTAATGTCCATGTGTGGATTGATTACAACTATTTGCAGGTATCAACAAAGGGAAACAATAAGATCCTCCTACTCATGCTCAAAAAGGTAGTTCATCCTATAGGCAAAATCCAATCAACAGAAAAAGCAGAGGATGTTAATATAGTATCGATTCAGGTTTAAATTTCAAGACTCTTCTTTGCTTAGTTTACCAAGAGTTGTTTGGGAATACAGTTGCTTTTTCCTCTCTTCTTTAGCAGCAAGAGCTTCTTCGTCAAGTACTTGAATCGGAGACCACTCTGGTAACTTCGGCCAATCAACTTTCTTCTCTTTCAAACTCCTAAAAATGGGTCTTAACTTAATGGTAGCAAAATCAACAGTTGTTCCCACAACAGTAAACATAATCGAGTACCGAAAGGCACCATATTGACCACCTAAAATGTCCAGAAAAACAAAACCAAAGCAATTCAACTATTACAGTCTAAGTGAGATAAAAAAAGACGAAGATGCAAATAATTAAAAGATGGTCTCCTAAGACTTCCACTAATTCAATGGATGAAGTTGAAATGTGCATGAGACAACTCACTTATCATCTGCTGCACATCAAGTGAGCTAAATCTTTCTAAATTATTACCAAAGCATACGCATGAAATATAGGGGATTTGGCTAATGAAATTTCACCTTGAAGACGTCCAAGAATAGCACCAGTACCAAACCCAGCAACCACAGAGTTTATCAGATCATCAGGCTCTGATTTCCGAGTTACCCGCACATATTCACGTGCCCCTACAGAAATCACACTTTTTTGTCAAACTAGCAAGTCAACTCAGTTAGTCTTCCTACAGAAATTTAGTCATTGTTCAATAATTCCAGCAGCCACTTGTTCTAAGTTCTCACATTTTTCCTACATGTTACATACCCACCTATGACCATCATTACATGATTTTCAGACCATTGCTCAAATAAGAGATTCCACCTTAGTTGTGCTTGCTTACTCTCTTAACAGTGTTAGATTTGCATCACTCACCAAATTTTGAGCCTATGTTGCACGGAAACAGAAAGGATCCCGGGAAAAGTTATTTCCAAAACAGTGCCTTCAAATGGAAACAGAAACAGACACGAATCACAGAAACACTACTAAAGAGGCGTATCCGTGCAACATAGTTTTGAGCCCATAACACATACTTGAAACAACATATCAAATTATAGCAAGAGGCTATGAAGAGTCTATTCTGTTCTTACAGATTGTCACAATTAGAGAACCATATCCTGAGAAATTGTCTGACAAATGCAAAAGCCAAAAAGATAAGTTATCCTGCAAAAATGAGGATAACTTAAAAAGTGCTTGCATAGCTAAATGCATCTCAAAGGATTCTCTCCAAAAAAATAACATCAAACCTCGCCATAGGCATCTTTCCTAACGCTGGAAGATATGAAGAATTAAAAATCAAATACCACTCTCAATCCCTAAAGTGGCACTTACATGGTCTGTATCAGTGATCATATAACCCAGCACTTTCTAGTTTAATCTACGGGACACCAAAGCAATATTCGAATCTGGAGAGTTCAATTGTAAAATAACATCAAGATCAAGCAAAGTCGATATCCAGATTCTTTTCAATGCAATTCACATAAAATGGCGCAAACAAAATCATAAGCAATGACATTGGATAAGCAGTCGAATCAACAACAGAAAAGAAAAGTCCTAGAAAGGCAGATAAGAAAATAATTACCGCAATAGCAACCAGTAACAAGTGCTAAATTAGTAGCATAACTAGCAGAAATGTTCGCTAGACCATGAACATGTCGATGCTTAGACACCAATCCAACTCCTCCACCCGCAATTCCTGTATTAAGAAATACCGAATTTACAGATTCAAAAACCAGAAGAATATTTAGGTACGGAAAAATATAAGAGAAAAGAAAAACCTGCGAGGAGTGTAGGGATGAATATGCGCTCCTTCCAATTCTGAGAGAACGACGAAGATGATGATGGCGATGGCGATGGCGATGGCGATGGCGATGGCGGCGGCGGATGAGCGGCATCTCCTTGCTGGGGCTTTGGATCCTGTACCATTTTGAAGAAAGAACAAAACCGGGTTGATTTTGATTTGATTCAGTGAAAATTTACGAAGATGAAGGAAAAGCAAGATGTAGTCGTCAGCAGCACTGAATTTACACTTTCTTTGAAGTGTAAACCACTAAATTCAATTTTTTTCAATAAAATCGTTGAAATTTAAATTTTATTTTAAGGAACGCAACTTCAAGAACAAAAACTGGACTGCCACATCAGTAAAAGTTAGTAATTTTTATTTTTATTAATAGTCGAAACAACACACGACAGCTAGGTGGTAACCACGTGCCGGTTCGTGACAATCACTTATTGTTTCGACTAGCGATGAAAGTTAGTTATTACTGATGTGGTAGTCACGTTACTTTCTCGATATATTTTTTCTTTTGAAGTCGTCAGAGTACCTTAATTTGAGATAAAATTCAGAGTTGAATGATTTTATTGAAACAAATTGAAGTCGTCAAAGTAAAAGTCTATAAAATACTTTAATGTGTTTTTAACTAGGAATGGCAACAGGTAGGGTATCCACAGATATTTTCAATCTCAAACCCTTACCCGCTTATTCTTTAATTACCCATATCCGTTCTATTACCATAACAGGTATACATTTTGCATCTCATATCTTTCCCATTTAATTCACGTAAGAATCAATACATAAAATATTACAAATTTAACGAAGTATAAATTTAATAAATCATTCATCTAAAAATTGAACCTTAATCGATAAGAATAAAGTAGTTTTAATAGTATAATTCGATGGTTGAAGAACAAAAGGTTGATGTTTGAATCCCACATATTACTTCTAAAAACAATAATATTTTTTAATATGTAAAAGATTTATGAACCCTTGGGGATATTCTCATACCAGTCCCATAATATCACGGGTAATAGTTTTGATTCCATACCCGTCTCGTACCTTTTTATATAGGGTAAGGGGAGTCCGTTTAGGGTCGGGTAGTGCCGGATCCCCACGGGTAAAATACTCGTTATCATCCCTATTCTTAACCTTGACTCCTAATTTGGGGTGTAACTTAAAAATAAAATCTTTCACTTAGATTTCTCCTTACTTATACTTCGAGACAAATAAGGACATTTTCATATACTCAATAAGATAGTAGAGTATTAATAAAGCTCAAAACGATATTGCACATTAACTTATTAATCTAATACTAACTCAATAATTAACACAGTACAAACACGACATTAATATGATATAGTGGAACCAGTATTCAAAAGTTAGAACGCCATAAAAAAAAATCGCAACTCACAAGATTATTTATTTATTATTTTTTACCTAACCCAGTACATTTTAACATGAGCTGAAAAAGAACTAATAAGTTATTAGCCGACCTAACTCATTATGGCTAGACATTTTATCTAGAGTGCAATTTCACACTTTTACAGTTTTTACAAGGTGGTGTAACCTCCCCATCCTCATTTCCATCTAAATGGATAATCTCCATCGTTGTTAATGAAATAAGGAAAAAAATCGTCTCCCTTCCCATCCTCATAGGAATTCGGCTCCCAGTGGGGAGCCCCATTTCTTATTACTCAAATTCTAAATTATGTTTTGTTTAGTATAATTTGAACTTTTTTTTTCCGTATAATAACAATAGAAATTATAATATTAATTCAATTATTATGTCTTCTTTTATCTCAATACTTTAAAATTCAGTCATGGACAATGGTGGATGAGAATGAAGATTTCCGTAAAGTGAGAGAAAGATCTCCGTCCCCTCCGCATCTCCACCCAAGGGAAAAATTAATAGGGATTTCCCGTTTCCACTCAAGCAAATTCCCTACGAGGACGGAGATTCCTAAAATATTATTTAATCGCCATTGCTAGACACTACTAATAAATAGATGAATACATAACTAATGATTCATATACTCATTTGAATTTTCAGCCAAGTTTTACTTATTGTTCCTCAAACTTTGCGAGCTTTCCAGCTTCGACAAAGGGTAAAAGTGGGAATATATCTCTATTGTATCAATGTACTTAACAAGTCTGCTGATGGTGGTGGTTGCAGGCAGTGTTTGCACTTTCTGCACCCTTTATTCAGTTAAATCTGTAAATACCTGCTTACTCAACCTATGTATGATATTGAGGTCTCCATCTTCTGCCCCTAATTAGGAATTTTGTACACCAAAACTTGCAGACCAATATAACTAACAATGGATTGTTAGCACAGGGTTGGTTATTCAGCCTAATCTCAACTGAAACTCTATGTATTCAATATGAGGATGAATCTGGCTGATCTAAGTCTTCTGAAGCTGAAAAGCTGTTTACTCCCACCTTGCTTTCCCAATCACCCGTCTGTAATGTAGGTTCGGACCTCTTCTGCAATCCTGCTCCGCTCCGTCTCTTGTGCTCTGCATCAATTGTTAACAGATAATTTAGAGGACATTTAGGGAGTTGTTGCTTGATTAAGAAGACGAGAAGGGAAATGTTACTTTTGTTATTGATTGCACTGCGAGTAACGGCCAAAAACTCATCCCATTTGAATCTTCTTAGTTCTTGCTTCTCCTCTTCGGACAGCTCAAAGTTGGGTTCCCTTCCGCACATGAATGCAGCTCTGCACATACAAAACACTCCCGTCATTGCTTCTAATCTAACTAAGCTCATTAGAGTATGATCTTCTCCCTATAAATGATGTCATTATTAAACACAAAGCAAGGACCGTTTTCTTGGTAGATGGATTCGACTAATTGGTTCAAGGTTGAGCAGACGTCCGGATCAAACTCGGGAAAAGCTAAGAAGACTAATAAGTTCGAGGCTTTATAACCTAAAAAAGTTCATCAGTTTTTTTGTTGTATTTTTTCCAATATATCCTACTCATTTAACTTTATCATATGAATCCTCCTCAAGTATAACATTTCTATTTAGTGAGTCATATAACTAAAAGCGTAAATTATGTATAGATTTATATTCCTCCTACCTGTTGAATTCGCTCGGGTATGGAGATGCACAGAACAAGAGCACAAACATAAGAAACATGATCCAAAATAACCCTATCCACATGAACCTCAGAAAAAATGAGCAGACTTTTGATACATGATCTACCAATATTAAATTTTTGTAGCATATGATACTCGTAGAAACAAGAATCATTCAGAAAAATGACTAGTTCGAGGATGCTACCTGTCATACAAATGAGCAGCCTCTTCTTGTGAACCCACGGTCCCTAAATGGATTTGCTTCTTGTCAACTTTAATTGCTGCCTGCCATTTCATATTTTTGAAATAGACTCCTCTCATTAAGCATGGTTCTTGGTTTTGGACATGCTTTCTCCTGTGTCGTTTTCTGCGTTTAATTGGTTGCCCTACAAAATAGAAAAGAGAATGCAGCTCAGGAAGAACCCACATTAATATACTCCCACACTGATTATCTTATCTATCAGAACAATAAAAAGCAGAAAAAAATCAGATCCACACCTTATGCACCATTTTTTTAAATAAGGGTTAAATTAGTAGGATGCCATATTATACAATCATAACCTAAAGGACACGAAACCTAACCCCTCTCCGACCACATCAAACCAAGGAGAGGGAAAAAAAGGAACAATCATAATTGAGCAGATTAAAACCTTACTTGAGTAGGAATATGATGACAAGTTCGCAGATGCATTAACCATAATGGAGCAATATTTCCCAAAACAAAATTGAATTAAGAAATGAAAGAGAAAAAGAGTTCAAATTTACTATTAGAAGTAATGGAAAGACAGCAACTTCTTCAGAAACAATTTATTGCTGAACATTAGTGTGTCATCCATGTAGTCAAGCCCTTTAGGTGCGTGCGGCCATATGTGTGTTTGTCTTTAGCAAGCTAGACATGAAGGAGAAAGTTTATGACGCAATTCAATACTTGTATTAATATAAATACGAGAAAAGTTGTATCAAGGAAATAATCATCCTCCTATCAGGGACATGCAAGGTTTCATTCAGTTCACTTTGTTTTTAGAACGATGCAAAGATACAACCATGACGCGGGAAACTTTGTTTAGCTTGCCATGCAAATGCCATATAAAAACATAGATAGCTCTTACTTCATACACAATTCTTCATACGTGCACTCAAAGAGAGACCCAATAAACAACCATTGACAAATTTATTAGACATTTTAAACTTATTAGCAAATATACATACATCAGTAATTTGCAAAAATAGGTAACTCCATTATAATTTTATCAAAAAATAAAAAATAAAAAATGTCCTCCATATATTTAGTAAAACTACCAAATTGATTAGGTTAGTTATATCTCCCTTTACCCTTTGTCAACGTTCAAGATAAGACAAACTCCAATCTCTATCTTTCTCTCTCCCACTTACGTGCATGCAGACGCCTCTGTCCCCACCCTCCGCATAAGTGGGGAGATCCAATGTCATCTGACACATGTTTCCTAGTTCAGATTTTAATGATCTTAGATCAACCTAATCTGTTTGGAACTTTCAGATTCACAAGATTAATGACAGAAGCAAAAGATTCAATTAAATACCCAAATAAGACTCTAGATTAAAAATATAATCTTCCACGAATAGGAGTATTAAGAAGCTTTTATATCATTATATTATTTCCATTCTTGTTACAGCTCTATCTTTTTGTGCATCATGTCTTTCCATAATGTTGCAATTACCCTGTATGAAAACTATATAAAGGTGGTCAATTTGCAAGTCTATCTACTGTAATGATGATCTATGTTATATCTATGCAAGCTAGTTCAGCGAAGAAACCGAATACTAATTAAAGACATTGATCAGCAACATTTAACATTTTTTAATGGTCAAATATTAAATAAACCTGGATATGGCTGAGATTGCAGCTCCTTTGATGAGCTAGAAACCGATATAATTGACGAACCAGCTCCTACTCTGGTGATGGTTTTCTGGAAAACACCAATACAAGTAAATTCGTAGAATTCTCAAAACAAGAACAATCAAGAAAAAGAAAATTGCCGCACAAAATCTCTATCATCTTCTACAACGCAGTGTAAGCACCTAAATTTTGTATTGCATTTTATAATGAGAAGATAAGTTTCATCTCACATTTCATTGCATGAGAACAGAACAGCCATTGGATACATCAAACAATCACCTAACAATCTAGAATCTCAAACTTCCTTTTCATATGCATTGGCTTATGCAAATCATGCATTCCATAATCACACGTGCGCATTTGAGAAACTCGACAAAACTAATTGCATCTAGAGCTTTGATAACAGCAGCTAATGACAAAGTGACTCTCTTAAGAACCTAATGTCGTCAACAGAACGACGATATCAATTAGACGGCGTTCAGTGTAACTTCTATAAAGACGCAGAACAATCTCTTCTGAAACTAATTCCATAATCTCCCTAAGAAGAAGTTCTGCATATCTTATCCCAATCTATAAGGAAGCGTCCTTGACAAACCTAAAAACTGGAAGAGTACATATGTAAATACAGACAACTTCAACTAGCATAGCAAAGTGTAAGTGCATGCTAAACATATACAAATGAAAAAGCTATTCTTACCTCCCCTGGATTCATTATGTCATCTGATGGCAAGGGATGTACGCTGACAGACCTGGAATTCTGAGCAGAGTTTACAGGAGCAATTCCATTTTCAAAAAATCTCGGAAGAGGAGTCAAGAAAGAATTTCTCCCTACAAAGACCACCACGTTTAA
Source organism: Euphorbia lathyris (assembly GCF_963576675.1). Taxonomy (NCBI): domain Eukaryota; kingdom Viridiplantae; phylum Streptophyta; class Magnoliopsida; order Malpighiales; family Euphorbiaceae; genus Euphorbia; species Euphorbia lathyris. The sequence continues at coordinate 29,318,820 of NC_088914.1, forward strand.
ACATGGTATTCAGGCATGATAAAAAAGAATTACTTCAACACTTGGCTTAAGTTAGACATAGAAGATATCATACTATAAACATGCACTAACACAAAAATATCATAAAACAACTATCAAATTTCATTGGCGAACTTCTACTTAACAAATGAGCAAGCTAAAGGACTAGGACCATACGATTTTTATAATTCAATATACGCAATCAAATGTTTAAATTTCAGTTCCATTAGCATTTACCAGCACATAGTCCCAAGAGTTTACGCCTTCGTAAGCTAACCATTGTGGATTACAATCTTTGTCTTAGTCCACAGTGGCTTAGAGGATTTCCTTCGTCATTTCCCGCATTGCTCCTTGGATAACAAAAAAGAAGGAAGACCAGTTATAACATAAGAAATATGCAGATGAAAGAAGCAAAACACTAATATATCCATCATACTTGCAATTATTCTAAGAGATAATATATACAAGCATTTACAATACCTAAACATCAAATATAAGTTATGGGTATTTCCATACATAATCATTGAAAGAACTAACTTTAAGTACGTGATTTGCTATAGCAAAAATTCTTTATAAGCAAAGCCTGATAAATGAAATCCACATATGTTAATTCCAATTAGCCCATCAAAAGTCCCAAAGAATCAGAGGGAGTGAAGGTCATCTAAGTGCCACAGTTATATAGCAAACGCATCCTATACAGTTTCAATTAAAAGTACCAACTTTATCTTCCATATAAACAGAAAACGAATAGTTGTAACTTATCGGTGACACCACTTTCACAGCCAAGCTTAAGCAGCAAGATAGATAGACGATAAAGACAAAAATTGAGCAATGATTGCTGGAAAAAGTGAAGGAAAAAGAGGGTTCAAGTTAGGCTCAGATACAATTATACATATTACTTACACCACATAATCCATATCCACATTCAATCAACAGAGTGTGAACAAACAAATTACGGAAGGCAAGCAACTTCTTCTTGCTCGACAAACTTTTTAACAATAGAAGATGATACTGAAACTCAAACCAGAGAGCAGATAGAACAAAACGGAAATAGAATTGTGAAGATGAATAGCTATGAATTGGAATTATCTATCTTCTAAGTTCTGGTTTTAGTAAAGAAGTCAACCCCCATCATCAACCTACCACCTTTCATGAAGGATTAGATAGGAAGAAGACTAAAACCCCATAAAAACAAAAAAACAAAAAACAAAAGATGAAACAGAAACCCATGAAGCCCAAATTGATAAAAACTAAAACTTTATCCCATATTGAGGCCCATAAAAACAAAATGTCCATGACAGATAGACAAACAATAAAGAAAAACAAGAGTTGAAAGTTGACACACCAACCAAACCATGTACAACAACAATCTAAAACCAGTAAGTAGTAGCAGTAGTAGTTGAAGATGAAGAAGAAGAAGAAGAAGAAGAAGAAGAAGAAGAAAACCGGCACCGAACTTTTGTTTTACCTGAAGTAAGAGTAGAAAGAGTTGGAGGTGAATTCTGAAATTGAAAGAAGAAGAAGAAAACAGGAAATTAAAGAGATATAATTGAATGCGAATTAGAAAAGAAGAGAAGGTGGTAAGGATGAAGAACAGAAGAGAGAGAGAGAAGGTCATGCATCTACCACCTTTCGTTGTTTTTGTTTTTTAAGAGGGTTTGGGTAATGGAGATTTAGAGAGAGAATGAAAGTTGAATTATAATTAGGAGCAAAATAAGAGAACGTATAGCTTGTTTCTCTACTTTTCTTTAGCTTGGATTTCCGTTTTTGCCCTTCTCTTACCCTTTTACATCCTTGCCCTTCTATAAAAAGAAATTCTTCCACTTATAACTTTTTCATAAATTTAAGGGTAATTAATTTATTAGTCCTCATATTTTGACAAAACACATTGTTTGGTCCCTGTATTTTTAAAAACACGCGACAAAATCTCTAATGTTTTTCTCGATAAACTGTTTAGTGATTAACGTTTTTCTTGGTGAACGGTTTAGTCCCTGTCGTTGGACTCTCATGAAGATTTTGTTAGTCAATTTGGATTTGCATTCTTCTTTTCCTTTATTTTCCTTTCCTTTAAACTCTAATGCATCTGAAATCAACTTTGAGTGTTCTTCTTCTTGATTTTCTTATTAATCGTTCAAATTCGTAAACATTGGGTTTGTTCTTTTTCTTTTTCTCCATACAAATAGCTTCTTCTTCTAAATTGGATTTCCTCTTATGAAGTTTGAAGGTAAATAGTAAAGGGTAATTTAGTCATTTCTGAAGTCATAAACGGTAAAAAATCTAACAAACAGACGGAAGGACTAAACAGTTCACTGAGAAAAATGTTAGGGACCTTACCATGTGTTTTTGAAAATACAAGGACTAAACAGTGTGTTTTATCAAAATATAAGGACTAATAAATTAATTAATTACCCTAAATTTAAATTCCAAAGCTATATAATTATTTACAACATTAGACCATCTTCAACCATCGTTATTCGACTGTTCGGAATAAGAAATAGTTTGGGCTCTTCAACTAACGCGGGTAACGGTTGTTAGTGTCCACTCATAGCTTGTTTTTCCTCAACCTGATTGATCGTATATATCATTCTGATCACCTACCAATACCACGTTTGGTATTCTTTGGTGTATTATAGCTATATTACACCATGCATTTGTATTCAGGACCGACCCTGATATAATCAAAGAATGTGGCCATCCAAGACTAAAGCCAAAGGAGCTTTTATTATTAATGTAATTTTTTTTTTTTTTTTTAAAATTTGCGCAATACGCTTACATTAAAGATTTATTATTAATGTAATTATTATACTTATTCAAGTTTAAAATTGGATCAAATAATATGGTGTTTTAGATCTAAAATTATCCAAATTTCTATTTTAAAATTTTAAGTAAATTTTTTTTTTATTAAAAGTTTTTTTATCTCTTATTTTGTATAGAGCCCATAAAATATGGGATGTATTGGTGCACCACATTTGCAATTGTGTTTTGCTTTTATAATGTTTTATTTTATTTTTTTAATTAATTACATGTATATATATTATTTTATTTTTTATTTTTTTTTATAGATATAGTGTTTTGTTACTTGTTGTGTTTATATGTATATATTTAGATTAATTTTATTTTTTATGTTAATTATTTTTGTTATTAAAATGATAATGATACATATTAATGTGTTTTTTATATTTAAATATTAATTTTTAATTTTTTTTAATACAAAACACACGTGCATTAACAGAGAAAATCACAATCAATTTTAATATAAACTAAAATAGATATAAAAAATCCCCAATAATGGTTTCTACATGAGAGAAATAGCACAAACAATCAAGTTATGTGCAACCATATTCAATTGACATATTTCATTAATAAAATCAACCTGTGAAAATGACTTTATCTTTTTAAGAATATTAGTAACAATCACTCTCATCCAGTTTGTGCAAAGTTTCTTCTCTATAAAGAAGACGGGTAGCAGTTAGAAAATCTGATGTAATCTAACTACCCAGCTTCACGAACAGTACGAATGATAATAGAATTGCCAATAATTATACATGCAAGGCAAATATAACCACACTCAAAGGTCATCCACCCGATAGAGTTATGTAACATGTAGAGTCACAAACAATTAAACCAAAAGCGCCTTTATTAGACCTGCAAGAGTAAGATGAATCACAATTAAGTTTATATTGGTGTATAAGTGACGGAGACCATTGGACTGACACATCCATATTTTGTCCAGAAAAAAACTCGATCAACACATGTAGCGTACTCAAGAACATCCGCAACTGATCCATTCAAAACTGGCAATACAGACGTCGTTGCCTGATTTGGTACGTTCTGATGTCGGTCATGACAAACCCGATTTCGCTCATACCATATCATCCAAATCAAACCACGGAAATACGACAATTCTTGTCGTGATAATATACTAAAAACCTTCGAAAATCGGTCATGACAATCAATCTTAGGTACTCTATAAACCTTCACAGACAGATTAACAGCTTTCCAGTATAACTTAGTAATTAGATAGGATTTAAGCAAATGAATTAGAGACTCCTCTGACCAGACACAAAATATACATCTAGCACATAAAATATTCCTTCTTTAAAAGATTTGATAACTTAGTGAAATGTTTTTCACCACACAACTTGTATATAGTCATTTTAATTTGATAAGATATTATAATTAAATTAAATTAAACTAAATTTAAATAAATTAATATAACAAATATTAACAGAGTACGTGGATTAAAATAATGACCAAAATGAAATGAAAAATAAAAAGAATATAAAATAACCTAGATAAATATTTAATAAAATATGATAAAAATTAATTTTATTGAATTAATAAAAATTATAAATGGTATCTAAAATTAATGTATTAATATTATTTGTTGAAAGAAACCTCTTTTTTAGTTTGAAATAATAGATTGGAAAACTTTTACTATAGAAACACTAAAACAAACAAATAAAATAGAGTTTAGAGTAGAAAAAAATATAAAATTGGGTTGAAGATAAACTGAGTGAATTAAATTTTATATATTTGCCCATTATTATTTTTTTAGGAAAATGTTTGTATTTTTATTAGATGAAAAAAATAGAAATATAATAAGCAAAACGTGAGGAGTAAAACATCGTATAGACTAAAGTCAATACAATATCCACGAAAGAATAAAAACACTATAAAAAGCAAAAAACACTATAAAAAGTAAAGAAAAACATAAGTGGTGAAACTCTTAGTCTAGTGGTTGAGAGCTTACCTATGTCTTGGGAGGTCATGGGTTCGAATCACATCCGGGTCTGGTGGGGATTTTTCTTTCTTCTTTAATGTAAGCGCATTGCGCGAATTTTTTTTTTTTTTTAAAAGGCCAATATATATGGGCTCACTTAAACATAATCTACACAATTAAAATCAGAAAAAACACAAGATCTCTCTCCCCCTCCCTCTTAATTCAGCGCCTCTCACTCCCTCTATAAAGGGGGACTTTGCATTTAGATCGTGGAACAATCATTCTTCCTCCCGAACAACTTTGGCGTGGGAATAATCTGACCGGTAATACAAGTTTGTGGTTCAAATTCTTCTAGTCCAAGAGGTAACCCGGTAAACCCGAGTTTGAACCTATATGATTAGTTAAGTAAAAATCTTCATGGTATCAGAGCCATAGAGTTTGTATTCTGTCTAATTGATCCACGTTTTATGTTTGAAACGACGTTTTTTTTTACTAGTATATAATTAAAATATACTTAGAACATGTTTTAGGGACTGTTTATGCATTAAGAATGGAATGAAAAAACGCTAAAATATTGTTAATTTGCAAACTATACTTTAGTTACTGTTTTAGAAAATTATTTTAGTCTCAATAGAGGGTAGGTTACGTGCAAACTCGATTTTCTGCTTGTTGTTTTAAAAAATGGACTATGTCAACATGACTGGAGATCCTGAAATTCCTAGGACGGAAAATGGTAATATTTTCTATGTTAAGACTAAATTAGTACTTTTCCTAAAACCTCGAGACTATTTTAGCATGTTATCCTTTTTCTTTAATGGCTAAACCCATAATTAAGCCTTGAACTTTCATGGTTTTAAGGATTGAGCCTCTAATCATTCCTTTTTCAAGATTAAGCTCCCGAACTTTAATTTTCACACACATTGAGTCCCTTAGTAATACTTCCGTTAGCTAAACCATTCGTGGAAGGCTTAATGGTGTGAAAATTAAAGATCATGGGCTTAATCAATAAAAAAACTATAAGGATCGTGGCATTTAATATGATTTTTGCATATAAAAAATGAGCATGAATTGAATATACTCTAGTGATGAATGTGAGTTCATAGGCCAGGCCCATCAAACCATCCCCTTTTTACATGTCTCTAGTGATCTGTCGTGTTCTCTGACATATGCCTAAAGATAGCCCCAACAAACAACAAGCCCACAATGCTTGATAACCAAGAATCAAAGGGCATGAGAGACATTCCACCATATACTCAACCCCTATAAATAGAAAGGCTCATTTAGTGGTAAAGAGGCCCAATTTTCTCTCTCTCTCTCACTACTCAAACTCTAAATCTTTGACCATGAACTAACTTGACCGTCAGAGTGTATTTAGGAACCTCTCCTGGTGCAGGTGGTGACCGATGGCAACAAGTGAGACCTCAAATTTCACTTCTTCACTATTTGGTGCGGTGAGCGTGGAGTGACACACGACTCTATTCACCTTATTTTCAAAATTTCTTCCTCCCAATGACTAGTTTTCCCTTGAAACTAATGGCATATTCTCAAATGATCCCTACACCAGTAAAGGAGATGGTGAGTTCCTCCAATCCGAGCATTATTCCCCCCTATTGATAACCGCCAATGCCCTAAAATTCCACCATAGAATTTGGGTCCCCTACTCATGGAGACCGGATCAGACGAGAAGGAATCTAGAGAACCATCAAGACAACTCATCAATATGGTGAAGAACTTCCAAACCATACAATCCATCCAAGTCGTGGCACAAATGAAGCTCCTTGATTAACAGCAAACCCTTTAAGATGATAATAAGAAAAATTTGGGAGTTTTAGAGGACCCAGATGTCCGCACAGCAACAACCATCATCATCCCAGCCAACGACACAAATTTGGGCATCCACACTAATCATAGATATAATCCATGTGCTTGTGCAACTGATTTTCCCCAGAGCAGCGACCCCAACCCTCAAGCCCACTATCGGGATAGATATTGATGAGATGTTATAATCTAAGTTCTAGAGGTTTTTGGATAAGAGGGCCATCGGCGGGGTGATGGGCGGCAAGGTCACCTCTAGCAAAACCTCATTGATTCAAAGATTATAGGGAAACGATTCTCAAGAGATTGGAAAACACCCCGGCTGACCTATTAATCACATACCGAGGATCCCAATGAGCATGTAGCTTCCTCTATGAGTACCATTAACCTCTAATACAAAGATGGAGATGTTATGTGCAAGGTATTCCTCACAACACAAACCAATAGTGCATAAGAATGGTATATGGGTATGTCTCCCAAGTCCATTGACTCATTCGATCTTCTCAAAGACTTGTTCATATCCCATTTTGTAGCAGCTGCAAAAGTAAGAAGAACCAGCTCCAACATGAACAATATCCGCTAGAGACCCACTGACCCTATCCGGAACTACTTGGCCCATTTTCATCACTTTACCTCCCAAGTCAAATCCATAGATCTAGAAGTAGCCCATAATGCATTGATAAAAGGAGCGACATATGAACCCTTGAGACAGGAATGTTATCGAAAAGTTCCCTACTCATTTGAGGATATTATAGCTATGCGACAAACCTTTGTGAGGTATGATGATAGTGGTGACTGATGGGCTATGAAGAGTTTAAGAAATGCAAAAACAGAGAAGAGGCAAAGAATAATGAGAAAGCAAAATAAGCAACCAAGCCAAAAGATTCATTCCGAGCACAGAAAGATGATGAGCCTCTCATATATCGATCTAGGCGAGAAGAAGAGCACACTGATGATAAAGAAATAACCAAGATAGGGAATAGGTGGGACACAAGGTTCACTACTCGGTTAGGGTGTCATAATCTCAGGCCCAAAAGTCCTAACACTCAAATCACGCAGCTCTAGTCGACTGATCCCCCGAGTCCCAGCTCGACAAAGAACAATATTACAAGTACCATAAGTCCTCCAAAAACTCCACCAAAAGTTGTGATAGTTACAAAAGGAAATCGACAAACTCCTATAATAGGGGTGCTACCAAAAGTTGCCTGTCAGGCGAACAATAACCAAAGACAATAGGACCCCCACATCGACAGGAGGATGCAAAATGACCGAGGTATAAGAGTGAGATTAAGGTAATTCATGAGGCAATGCCAGCATACTCCATAGTTTTAATCGGTTTCTCCCTTGTTTTCACTCGGTTTCAAGTGGTTTCGCTCTATTTTTGTCTTGCTCTCTCACCCTCTCATTGCACTGTATTTCATTATTTTGACTAGGAGTATTTGAGTCATTAAATTTTTCTAGTACCCTTTAAAGCAAAGTTGAATGATTTAGGGTGGGCAAATTTTGCAAATAAACGTATCCTAGTCTACCCCTCACTTGTTACTGATTTTTTCACAACTACTAAGGATGTTTTTAAGGAAGAAAACCATGTTCTTAAGTTTCATTTATAGGATGAGACATCTATTATGGGTAAGGGCAACCATCGGGTGTCAAAAGACAACAAGGGTGCATCCGTAGCCTCAAGGGATAACCCTCAAGTCTTACTGGAAACCCATTTAAGGAAGTGATGATTTTAACGTTATCAATCTCCGATCTAGTTTATCAAGGACCCTATTATGTATCTTATGTACAAATTCATTGTTTTCCAGAAAGGCGAAAACAAACAAAGTGAACGAGAGGGGCTTATCTGCATTGTACTATAGTGAGAACAACCTTAAGTGCGACATTGTTTTCCTCGTCAATGAATCCCTCCAAGCTATAAATAAGAAAAAAAGGAAAGCAATCAGACTTGGTCATTTGATTACTTTGTTTGTAGAGAAACTCTTTCCCAAAATTGTTTTGCAGGTCTCTAGGCGATCCAACCAAGGTTCATTGGATTGGGTCTTTTGAAAGGCATCGGCAAAAACACGGAAGGTAATCAGTCTATAAATGTACTCGATCATGGACAAGGATCCGGTGATGATGACTATGGTGGGGACGATAGGACTAAGGCGCATTACGATAGCCCCACATGTTGAGGCGGATTCAATATTCGCACAGAGTTCATGTAAATGAACGTCCGACTAGACTTGATGGAGGCCACCAATAGAGACAACCAGTTGCTAATTCAGAAATTCATCAACTGGAATGTGAGGGGTGGATGAAAAATACAACCACCTCAACTACTTTGTCAAATGCTACTATCGAGATCACGACTACCCATATCCATCATTGCCTCCACCAAAGTCTTGAGGGAGAGCTCTCTCTTTTTAATTTCTTGTTTTTCATTTTTGTACTTTTTGAATTAGTACATCTTTTGTTGTGCGGAGGGGAGTGTCACCTCACATTTATTTCGGGTATTATTTTATATTCGGTTTTTATTTTATTTTGTTAAATGCAGTTTTATTGCATTTCGTATGTATTTTTAATTCACTAGTATTTTTGTATGTTAAAGTTTATTTTGTTTTTATTATTATTGATTTTTAGTTTCTAACCTCCCCTAAAAATAAGTTGCATTATTTATCTTCAAAATAAATAGTTCATTATGAAGGATTGATAAATTTAAGTTTCGGTTCCGAAATTGTTAACATTATGAGTTAGATAGAAAATTGCACCCAACAAAAACATGATTACATAGTTTTAAATTAATGAGTTGTTTTATATCTTAATTTTGAAAAGGCAATAACGATCAAAATTTGAACCTCTAAACGAAAAATCAAAAGCACAAACTAACTTGAGATTATTATGAGATTTTTTAGCCCCAAGAGTAAACTTCGAGTTTCTCTACTTTCCTTCAAATTTATGGGAGCTTTTGCTTGCCCCGAGTCATAAGGTTTACACCAAATACTAAGTTTCATTCATACATTTTAATAAAAGCAATAGATGATAAAACATCTCTTTAGTATTGATTTTTCTTCATTTTATTCTCTAGTTTCCATAATCTATAGGAAACCCCTTTTAAGCTATTAACCATGTTTTTCATTCTAACCCGACTTTTTCACCTTCTAACTACTTAAATAATTTTTTGCCCTTAAATTTTAGCACTAAAAGAAAAAACCGAATGTGGCATATTCTGCTAAAAATTCCAAAAGTTTACTAACAAGTCGTACACCTCAACAGAAAAAGAACTCAAAATAAATTTTTCGTTTTCCCCCACTATCTATAAAAGAAAAAGAATAAATAAAGTACAGGGAGAATTTCAAGCATTTTCTAAGACTTTCAGGCACTTTTAAGCAATTTTAGTAACTTTCAGTTCTTTGCCCTCTAAGATGCTAGTTAACAACTTCACATACCATCTAAAATATATTATAATGCTAAAACGTACACCTTAAAATGACCTTTTTTCCTTATCCACATATAACCTTGGGCCCATTAAAATCCGAACTTAGTACTGTTTTTATTGTTGCTTTAGTTTCAAGAAAACAAAAAGACTTGGATGAACGTGCAAATCAATACTGACTCATGGTAAGTATAAAGAAAAGAGCAAACACTGAGTCACTTCAAAAAGATTTTTGTTTATTTCAGTGAACTTTTTTGGCAAGGTGCATTGAAGTTTCCCATAAAAAAATTCTAATCAATATTGCCTATTTAAATGAATTAACGAACTTTCTGAATAGAACTTGATAGCCCTTACATTTTTTTGTGCGCCTATGAAAACTCTCTCATAAAATTTCAGTTTTAAAAACCTGAACTCAGTCAAATTGGGAGGTTTGTTTATTAAATTGCTTTATCCTTTGTCTTTTGAAATAATTTATTTGAGGACAAATAAAACTTTAAGTGTGAGAAGATTGATAGGGATGTTTTATCCTTATTTTTAGAGCCTTTTACAGTCTGTTTTTAAATACTTAGATAACTCTAGTACTCTAATAATTCAACAAATAAAAAGTGTTTTACTTAGTTTCATTAAATTTAAGTCATTTTCAATCACTTCTTATTTGTAATAACAATAAAATAAATAATCACGGGCTTAATAATCTTATTTTACAGGCTTGAAAAGCGCTCACGAGAACACAACACATATAGGAGCGAAAAAGGGACAAAGTCGCACAAAGAGCTGATCCTAAATACACAAACACGTTGCGTGGAAGGACAATTCATCGTGTGAACAATCCCACACGGTGTGTGGATAATTGAGATAAATGCGATGAAGACTTTGACAAATATAAAATCTTGTCTCCTTAAGTCAACACGACGTGTGACACACTTCAAACAACATGTGAATTCAAATCCTAAAGGCACAATGTGTCTCTTAACTTCATGACATGGTGTGTCAAGAGTTTGCACACCGTGTCATAACTCTAAAAGGCTATTGATGAATTAGTGGTCAACACGACGTGTCACGTAGTCACATGTCGTGTGACTAGAGCTGTCAATGGGTCATGACACGATAACACGATTCGCGTAACCCGCAAATTAAGTGAGTTAGAGTTGAGACTTAATGGGTCAAAGTGTTAAATGGGTCGACTCGTATAACTCGTTTAATAAACGGGTCGGATCGCGGGTTGACTCGCAAACTCATTACAACCCGTATAATTTTAGACGAGTTAACGTGTCGGGTCAACCTATTTCACTAACCCACCAAACCTGGCCCATATAATCCGTATAACCCGTTTAGCTATTGAAAATATCAGATTTTATTATGGGTATAATAATTTCATAACTTGATATATATATGTAACAAATTGTTATGTTGAACTTGAACTCAATGTTGTTTAATGAATTTGTTGAAATTTTATTAAAAGTTTAAAGTATTAATGGGTCAGATAACTCGTTTAGCATGTTCTGACTCGTTAAGTATAAACGGGTTGTGTTAAAAATTGACATGTTTATTTATTAATTTAGTTAAACGGGTTCTCCAGGTTGACCCATGTCAACCCGTGTTTTAACCGAGTCGTGTCATGTCAATCCGTTAAGTTAAACGAGTCATGTCCGGGTTTCAATAAACGGGTCACCTGAGTAGGTTGACACGACACGTTTACGACTCATTAACCCATTTTGACACCCCTACGTGTGACTCACTGTTTCAGCATTGTGTAATTCAAATATAATTTACGATTTTGCCCTAAACTAGACTTTTGTATAAATAGGCATGCTTACCACCAAATTAAACATTCGGATTTTTATACTTTATAGTATCCTTACACATCGAGAGCTTGATTATTGTAAAATTCCTTCATCCTCCCGATGAAGTTCCAAATCCATCTTTCCTTCTCAAGATCGAGAGTTCCACCTCCAAATCTAAAGCGATGATTTGAGTCTGGTTAGCTAGTCCTAAAGGGTCGTATTGTCTTCCCTTTACTTGTTAACTTGCTTTGTACTCACTCTAAGTGATAGGTTTGGTTATAATTCATCGATTTATCTTCATAGTTTAATACATAATTTACAATTTCATTTCCATTACACTTGTTATTATATTTTCTTGCTTTAATACTCGTAATTGGTTATCATGTAGGTCAATTATGAGCTTAAAATTCACTAAGATTTTATATTGGTGTTGCCTTATCGGGTTTAACAACCTGGAAATCATAGGAGTTGACAAAGCCATGGGAACTTACGAGCCCTAGTTTCTGAATTAGTTAGAGCTAGTGTCGCCTTCCTAAAGGAAAGACAAACTAAGAACTTAATGAAGTTGGTTGGTTTATTTGTAACCATCTTTGCAAGATTAAATATTACTTGTATAATTTGAAATATTGTTCTTTACGTATTTTAACTTATCATAATCGGATCCCATAAGGCCTTAAAAAATTGAAAACTGTCTCACCTGTAGTATAGGAATAGTTTTATAGCAGTTAAAACACACACACATCCAAAGTTATTTACCACTTAGCTAATATTATAAAGTTGCGTAGTTTGGTATTTGTGATGTAAAACATGTGGATTCAATACCTAAACTTAAACTAGATTTATTACTTGATAACAGCGAGGTACATGTATTTCTTAATTGAGACGTTCGAGCGCATAACTTGAGATTCTCTCACCAAGAGGGAACTGACCTCACTCTTCTAAAGACAACTTTCTAGGAACGAGGAAGATGGTGTTTCTCTAGGTGAACAATGCTTACCACAAGAGGAGTCGAGACCTTGTGGTTTCTCCACTTTCTATTTCGTATTTTTTCGTTCTCTCAAAAGGAATTTAAAAAAAATGGTGAAAATTTGTTCTTAGAAAAATTCAACCCCCTTTTATATAGGCAAAAAGACGGGAAATTGAAGAGTCATGACCGTTATTGCCTACAGCAGTAACATCAATCCACATCTCACTATGAAACATCACTTTATTATACCTCTTAATTGTGCATGTTCTCTTAGAAGTATAAATTCAAGAGCACAATAATGACCATTTTAGAGTGACAAATGACACTCATACATGCAATCAATTATCCAACGATGCTCAATGAATATTAGCTCCCGGTCTCGACCACTGCCATCTGCTCTCCTTGTCCGAACCTCACATTAAATAGTTCGTTCACACTAAAGGGGTCTAATTGATGAAGAATGTGAGTTCATGGACCAAACCAATCAAACCAGTCTCTTTTAACACGTATATTATGATTCGTTGTGTTCTGAGACACATGTCTAAAGACATGCCCAACAAATATGAAGCCCACAATGTGTAAAAGACATCCTACTATATCATGAACCTTTGTAAATACAAAGACTCGTTTAATGGTAAAGAGATTCAATTTCTAACTCATTAAAGTCTATTTAACGAGTATACTTGACCAATAATAATACAGTAAGACTCGAAATCTCGCTTCTTCATATTTTACTGATAATTTACATGAGAATTATTTATTTGTGATTTATTATAATGATCCATCATTTTGACCTGCTATTACTTCCTCCGTTCTCAAATAAGTGTCGTTTTAGATAATTATTTTTGTTCTTTTTTAAGTGTCGTTTTCGTTTTTCAATAAAATTTAGTATAGTTTTTTGGTCTAAGTATTTAAATTTTGTCTTGATTTATGTGTTTTTTAAGCTTTCAAAGTTTTTTCTCCAATCATTATAGGAGAGAGAATTTTTATTTAGTTAATCCATGTAAATTTATTAATTTAAGTGCATATTAATTGTGTTTCTTAATTTGTGTGAAAACTTTAAAACGACACTTATTTGAGAATGGATTAGTAAGGAATAGAAAAATAAATATAATATCACTTAAAAAGTTAACATGACTTTCAGTTTTTCTAATGGTGGAAAAAGAACCACGTGTTTTAATCCTACTAACTAAAAAATCAATCAATCATGGAACCTTTCTTTTTATATAACAAAAGCCAAAAATAGGAACCTACGTGTTACTTATATTTGTGTTTCAGTTTCTCATCATCCCCATAAAATAAATAAATTAATACTTTAAAAAAACCAACAAAAAAGACAAATTGACATGCTGATTAAGATATTGAAAAAGAAATGTTTGCACAGTAATTAATTTTTTTGTTTGATTATATTAATTTGATTAAATTACGGTTTAGATTCTTTTAGAATGAATGTTAAAAGAAACATATTTTTAGAGTGAATTTTAGTAGAGATTTGACATAATAAATAGAGTTAAGATGTGATTTAATATTTTAACGTAGGTTCTGTAAACCAAGTAAAAAATAGAAATTGTCAGAATCAAATTATCATAGAAATTAAAGTGGAACAATCATTTAAGATGATGTAAAACTTGACTTAGTGGAAGGAAGCAAAATTTTACTACAAACATTTATAAAAGATATAAATCACAATAAAGCAATATCAATCCAACACACATATTCAAAATAGAACACTAGCAAAAAAAAATCAGACTTTCAGCATCTTAAATTTTTTAGTTATTTCCTCAGTTATAAATTTCAAGTTTAAGTTCATTAAAGTTCTCTAGTATAATTTTATTTTGTTTTGTTTTGTTCTTCAATCATTTCTGTAAGTTTGATATCGTTTAATAATCGAATCTTTTGAAATTTTTTACGGTCTCTTTATTCCTCATAATCATTTGATATTTAAAAATAAGTAGATGCAATTTTATTCTATAATTCGGGAACACTATAATTCTCTGACACGCTCATACTTTTCAGAAAAGAAAGAAACAAAAAGGATTAAAACATTATTTCCCCATCCATTAAAAATGTTACTTTGTTCCCTTAATTTATTATATCATTTATCTAAATATTGAATTCTCAACCAATAACTTACTATTCATATTAGTTGAGAATTCACCAATTATAAACAAAAATCAAAGATAAATATTTTCAAATAATAGATCAGTGGAGAAAAATATATTTTTAATATATCATGAGTCAAATATAACTGAATAATGATAAATCGGAAGATAAAGAATAACTTTTTAAAAACTAAGGCACTATTTAATAACACAACTTTCAACACTTAAAATTAATATATGAAGTGTTTATTGATTTTAAACTTGTTTGATAACACAACTTAAATATTTTAGTTAAATGTTTAAGTTGTATTATCAAACACAACTTAAACAAGTTGTGTTTGATAAATGTTGATGGTGCAAACCGCTTCCCTGATTCTGGATTCTGGTTTGTTAAGGGTCGGGGTTGTGCGTTGCAATAGTGAATACCAGTTCTATAGTGCGTTTTTTAAGTTTCTCTCAGACAACTATCTAGTCAGAGATGGAGAAGCAGCAGGTATAAGGGAAGTGCTGAGTTGGTTAAAAAAATAACGATTTGGGAAGATGCAGGATTGAATCAAATGCTGCTACGGTAGTTAATCATCTTAGGGAATGACCTCTTAGGTATGCTTATGATTTTATATTAGAAGAATGAAAATCTCTGCCAAGTCATTTAAATGACGTTAGTGTCAATTTCGTTAGCTATTCTGTGAATAATGTAGTCTATGAACTTGCTTGGGTTGCCTACTCTATATCCGGATTAGTGAAATGGTCCTTAAGACCTCCTGATTTTATTTGTTCTATTATACTCTAATTTTCATTAATAATTTTTTTTTTGTTTAAAAAAATATTTTAGTTAAGTCACAGAATCACTTATTTTGGTAAGATAAAATATTTAACTTAAATTTTAAGTTCAACGTTATCAACTCATATATTTAAGGGTAAATAATTATAAAGTCCTTATATTTTTACTTAACACACTAATAAATTCATCATATTATTATAAAGTCCTTAAGTTTTATCTTAATCAATTCTTTAGTCATTCCATTTGTTTTTGTAAATGAAAGTCCAAAATTGCCCCTAGTTATATACATAAAAAAAATTTATCATTTAGTTTCAAATTTGATCTAATCAATTTTAATGAAGTTTTTGAACTACATATACACCGAAATTAATATACTTGAAAAAATGTATTATTAATTTTCTTAAATTGTAATTATTTTTTTCTTTATTTTTTAATATAATATCTTTAAACCAACATTAAATATTATTATAATTTTTTTTATAATTTTTTAAAAATCATATATGCTTTTTTATTCGTTCATAAATTTATTAGAATTATAAAAACTTTTTACAATGATAGTCTTACTCCTATTTTAATAATTTTTGAAATATTTTTCATTCATTTTTTTAGTCAATAAATTTTACATTATTAAATTAAAGTTCTATAGTCGTATAAAAATTAATAAATCAATTATTTTATATGGAAGAGATTGTGATTATGTAGAAAAAAAGAGAAAAAAATAGAAAATAGAAAAAATAGATGTTTTATTATTAAAACATAAAGTAAAGGGTAATTTTGATATTTTAAAATTTATTTAGTATAGTTTGACCATTGACCAAGCATAAGGACTAATGAGTTAGCAAAAACAAAAACATGGGGATTATATAATTATTTCTAAAACACAGAGACTAAATAGTGAATTAGGTAAAAACACATGGGCCTTATAATTATTTACCATATTTTTAAACACAATACTTACTTTAGTATTTATCAAACAATTATATCATTTAATACTTGCAGTATTTATAATATGCAACATTTAAAATTTAATATTTATTTTTTCAACATTTAATTTTAAGTTTTATCAAACATCACCTAATCCTCCAAACAGATTAAAGGTGAAGTAGTACTTTAACCCTAGGAAATAAATATAAGGTATTACATCCATTTTGATCCTCAAACTAAACTGCAAAGTCAATTAAGACTCCAAAATATCAAAATCATCAATCAAATTGCTGAATAAAGCAAAAATCATCAATTGAGTTCATATTCTATCCTAGGTCAGAAACAATGAATATTTGATATAAGATGTAATAATTTTTGTGTTGGTTCAAAATGATTGTGGGGAAAAGAGTCTGAAACTGTTCAATCGAATGATTTTCTATAAGACCTCAATTGATAATTTTTATTAAAAATAAGGACTCAATTGATATTTTTTTGTTAATGAGTTTGAAGGTGCTAAGGGCATGTTCTTTTTTACTGAAATTAAATTAAATTAAATTAAATTAACTTAACTTAACTTAACTGAACTGAACTGAATGCCACTAAACTGAATTGAACTTAACTTAACTTAATTTAACTACACCAAATAATTGAACTGAACTGAATTTACTTTATACTGAAATTAAGTCAAAAACAACATGGACTATTGATTTTGGAAAGCTTACAAATTTAGAGAGCCACGGTTTTGTGTATTATGCCGACATATAAAATAGAAGTGGTTCAACAATATAATATAATATAATGAAATAATTGATTATTGTATGGAGGAAGAAGGGCAAATTAGTAAAGAAATATTGGAAGCACGAGAGGGGGAGAGAAAAGGAAAAAAAGAAGAGGGTAGAAAAGGAAAATGGTAGTATTAAATAAATAGAGTGTGGGTTGGTTGGTAGCGAAGTGAGGGAGCTAAGGGCGGGCACCGACGGAGTATTGAAATTGATTGGATGGGCAGCCTGCCATTTAAGCTTCTCTAGATAATGTCCCGCCACCCAACCCTCTTCTCTTTCTCTCTTTCTACTTTTTATTGCATTGCTTGCGTCAAACTAATTTTTATTTAATTCCATTTCTCTCTCTTTTTTAACATTAAGACCCTGTTTGGTAAATATCGTTTTGACCAACTTTAGAGGTTTGACCATTGAAATCGCTAATTGGAATGTTTGGTGGAGAGAGGTTTGGGAGAGAATTTTGGGATGAAAACGCTAATTTAGAAAAAGCTCTTAAAAATGAGCTTTTTCAATTAGCGTTTTGCAATATTAAAATTAATGGACTTCTTTAACCCTAATAGATGGACTCTCTCTTCTCCTGCGCTAAAATTAATGTCCTTATTCGTCTTTTTGCACAAACCGCTATTATCAATCAGCTAATTTTTACCAAACAGGTCTACACAAACAGCTAATCAAATCAGCTAGTCAAATCAGCTAATGTAATCAGCTAACAGCTAATTCCCAAACAGGGCCTAAATTACATGACCCAATTCGGATATTTATTTACATATTTAGATTCATTACATCACTCGTTACATATCTAGACTATTTTAATATGGATTTTTCCAAAATACCTTTTATATATATAACACTTAGTCATTTCTTCTTCCTCTTCCTTCTTTATTTCTCTCTTGTTCCAATCCTTTACTATCCTTTTTAATTTCATACATCAATCCAAGATCCAAACTCTTCATGTAAGTATTTTATTCATTTTACATTCCGGAATTACTTTGTATAGGATAGTTGTGTATTTTAAGTAAAATTTTACCATTTCGTTTGTATCGGTGTTTACCGGTTCAGTTCATAGTTTACGAGTTTGCTTCGTAGAATCGTAAACTGTGAAGCTATAATATCGAGGAATACAGCCAGTTCGTATAACTACGAAGAACTACAGCTCTGGAATTACATCATCACTTCGCGGTTATGCAAAATGTGACTCATTAATTCGCATGGTTTTTCAATTTCCTCAACCACAAGTGCAGCTTGTGGCCTTTCGACTGACTGAAAAACACAACACCAATAAACACAAAACCATTATAGAAAAACATATTATTTACAGTAAAAACGTTCAATGCTTCTTTAAATGTTGGACTTTTTAAGCTTGATTTTTCTGGATCTTATCCTTTTATGTAAAGCTTGTATGAGGGCGAGCCTTGGCGCAACGGTAAAACGTTGTTGCCGTGTGACCAGAGGTCACGGGTTCGAGTCTTAGGAGCGGCCTCTTGCCAATAAGGCTTGCCCCCAATACACCCTTGTGGTGGGACCCCTCCCCGGACCCTTGCTCAGTGGGGACGCGTAATGCGACCGGGCCGCCCTTTTTTTTTTTTTTTTTTTCATTTGGTAGAGATGGTAATGTGTCTCTAAGGAAGGGAAACAAAAATAAAATGACGGAAATGGAGGATTAAGCTAAAGCAAGGATCTAATCTAACTCTTCACACATAGTTTCAGTCGGACGTGGAGATTGACGAAGAGTTGCAGCAAGAGTGACAAAAGGTTTAATCTCTGGTTTGATGTTCCGTGTGTGAGAGATGGTTGAGGAGAGATTTAATTTAAATGAAAAACTAATAAGAAAATGATAAAAATAACCCTTGACTTTTTTTTTACCAAAAATTATCACATCAGCCTTTTCTAACAGTGTAACATTTTTTACTGTCTTTGTTAAGGAATAAACCTCAAGGTATTTCTCTTGTAAATTTTTAAACCACATAGTTTATGTTTGAAAATTGCTCAAACTACATAGTTTATTTTTATACTTTTCCCTTAATTATAAGGACTTTTATTTTTCCCACTAAATGAATTAATATCCCATTAAAATAATTTATGATAATCTATCAGTTAGTAGGCCGAGATCCATATTTTACATAGACTTGGTCAAGCTGAGCTATACACTCAAGTCTCGGTTAATTAGATAGCAAACCCCTTTTCGATAGCAACTTGTGCAATTCTCGGTTCGACTGAATTAAATGGCACATCTCATTCTATGCTTAGGATCAGAGTCTTATTGGGACTCAGTCCAAAAAAAAAAGATGTTAATTTGTAATTATTAATATTAACCTTTGTCGCATGAAGATAATCTAACACACCCGATTTTGGCACGATCCATATTTAAACGATCGATGGCTTGACAAGATTTGAGTGTGGAAAACATTTTTTTACTTAATATTTAGGGATTTATTTTAATTATGGCTTGTTAAACAGTTTATACGATCCATGGATTAATCTGTATGAGCAGTTTGCAAGAAATATAAATAAATGCTGAAAAATAAAAGTGACATGACATGGGTTTTCTAATTCATCTTAATGTAAAATTCAAAATTTTACAAAGAGGAAATCTTTCAACTTCGGGATCCAACTCCGAGTTTGGGCTTCATTTTTTCCAAAAGGGCATCAACTCCTCCTTTAATTTAATTACAAATGAATTGAAAATATTTTAATCTAAGAAAAACAAAAGTGCCAAATTTAACGATATGCAAGTCATATTTTTTTTTGATAGGATATGCAAGTCATATTTAAATGTACAATTAAATGGAAACTAAAATCTCGATGTCATATACCATGGCATATAAATAAAGCAAAAAAAAAAAAAAAAAAAAAAACAGAATCACAATAAAAACGTACTAACTTTCCAATTAAAGAAATCAATGACCGATTTTTGAAATTACATAACTTTGAATCTTACCCAATTAGTTATTGATTTTTTCCTTCAATAAGAAACTCAAAATATATCATTACAACCTTGTATGTTTTTAGTACATTTCTCGGTTCAATTTCTGAGAAAAACATTTTTGTGGTTTTAAAGACTTTGAAAACAAATCATTTTGCACCAAGCGATTATATGGACATTTTCATTCAACTGCAGCAATATTATCTTTAAATGTGATGTCAAGCGAGTTGTGGATTTTGTCAATACTTATAAAGATGATCTATCAGATTTTGGAACCATTATAAGAGATTGTCAATTTCTTCTTTCTAACAGAACCGATTGTTCAATATCGTTCTCTCCTCGTTCAGCGAATGGGGTTGCACATGTCATTGCACGACATGCCCTTGCCAATGCTAACGAGTTTTCCTGCTTTACTATTCTTATTTAGCTATCAATCGCTATTTGTAAGGATCGTTTCATGTCTTCTTTAATATAATCCGGGTACTTGTTTCAAAAAAAAAAAAAAAATCATTTTGATTTCAATTTCTTCAATTATTTATTAATCTAATTATCTAAGTTCATTTTTTCCTCATTTTTTCTTTTCCTACATCCTCTCTTCTTGTACAAGTGCATACTCATCTCAACTTCCTTATTGCCATTCTATGTTTGACAACAAATAGTTTTTTTTTTCTTTTCTTTCATTCATCCGATTACTTAGTTCGATGTTGTTCATAAACCTTTTAAATAGCTCATCTCCTAATTAAGATATTTTTGTATACACTAAGAATCGAACCAGAAACCTAACTTAAACGATTAAAGACTCTTACCACTTAAACTAACCTTAATTAGTTTGATAACAAATAATTGAATAGTTATTAAAAAAGCTAATTAAAATTAATATATTTTATTATTATTACAATGTGTTTTACTCCGTTAAAATATAAAATATTTTTAATAATTAGCCTAAAATTAAATTTGTAGTTAGTAGTTATTCATTTTCTAGAAATTATACTGGCCGTCTGACGCATCACATTATCCACCTATCAGATCAATAATTTGTTATCACATCATATATTTTAGAATATAAGGTTTATTTTTCGAATCTACTGTTTTTTGAATCAACTAGAGTTTAGAATTTTTTTTTGAAACCAAACAAAATGGTATGAAAAAATCAAAGAAGATTCATTACAAACTATAGAAACCAAGAAATCAGGGATAGAAAAATAACTAAAGAAACTAGCATTGGACCGAGCATGTATAGCCATAGCATGAGCCGCTCCGTTCGCTAATCTCAAAATGAAGGTCATAGAATAATTTGGACGTCTAAATAGAATCTGTCTGATATCATCAATAACCACTCACACCTCTGAGCGATCTGAAGCAGTACCAAGTATTTTATCCGTAACAACATTCGCATCGCTCTCAAAGATCATATTACTAAAGTGCTTAGACTCACACCAATCCAAAGCACTTTTAATTACAATAGCTTCAGCAAGAGGGACAGAAATAACACCCGTTCCAACACTAATAAAGCAAGCCAAAAACTTACTTGAATGATATTTGAGGACCATCCCTGCGCCATACCGCTCCACGTCTGCGAACAAGGATGCATTTGCGTTGCACTTAGCAAATCCCACCGGCGGCCTCTGCCATTGACCCTCAACCGCACTTCCATGTCCGCTCCCCTCCCTGCCGACTCTAGTATTGGTCACCTGCCATTCCGCCACCATCACATTTGCCCGCTGAACCACCCCCCTCAACGCCTTCACCTTAGGAATTACAAAGAGTCATGTTTCTATTTTCCCAAATAGCCCAAAGCAATGCAACTATCTTAACCACCAAATTTGCGGAAGTCGTCTTAACCATTTCCAAAGCCCAATCCTCCACCCACTCCCACTCGACCCCTGGACCCGTAAGCCCCGCCTTCTGCCAGCACGCTCTAGAAAACTCACATCCCATGAACAAATGCCATCCATGCTCAACGTCAACCTTACACACCACACAATCAATTGAGATCAAAATTCACCTATATGACAGACGAAGCCGCAAAGGCAAAACTCTAGCACAAAACCGCCATAAGAATAGACGAATTTTAGGTGGAATATCTAGCCTCCAAATCTTCTGCCATCCCAAATGTTGTGCAGTACCCGAGTGGAGAGAAGCTAACCTCCTATATTCTGATTTGACCAAATAGGATCCATTAGAATTAAAATGTCATAGAATCGAGTCATCTCTATTGCTGAACGACACCACCATGTTAAGAATACACTCCTTTTCCCTCGGGTCGAACCATCGCTCAATCTTTCCCCTATCCTAAAGACGGATACCTGGAATAAAGGGATCTGACACAACCCCAACCCGATTCTCTTCCGTGCAAGCTGACTCGATCATTCTATTCTCATCATTAATGAGCCAATGATCTTTCCAAATGGAAATCTGATCACCCCGTCCAATTCTCCACCTTACTCAATCTTTAATGACCTGCAAGGAACACAAAATACTTCTCCAAACTAAACTTGGGTTATTACCCAACTGAGAAGATAAAAAAGACGTGTGAGGATAATATTTAGCTTTGAATAAATGGCTCACAAGCGATATAGGATTCTCAAGCAGCTTCCATCCATGTTTCCCTAAAAGAGCAAGATTAAAATCATAGAGATTTCTCAACCCCAACCCACCTGTATCCTTCCCGACACACAACTTGTCCCAACTACACTAATGAATCCTCCTAGCTCCATTCTCATTCGTTCTCCACCAAAAAGAATTCATCATTTACAAATTACGGGGTGTTTGTTAGAAGGGATATAAGAGGTGGGATAGGGATAAAAAATACGAGATAAGTTATCCCGTGTTTGTTTGGTAGATAGAAGAATGAGACGGATGAGGGATAAGCCTCTTATCCCTCAAATCCTATACCCAGGAGGGGGGTGCTATAAGGAGGCGGGATAAGCTCCTGCGATTTTAATAGGATAGAAAAGTCAATCTTATCCCTCAAATTAATGTTATGTAGTTTAAATAAGGTTAAAATAGTAAAATGTATTATTTTATCCTCATCCCTATTCCACATACCAAACATTGAATAATAATTCTCGACTATCATATTTTTATCATTATCCCAACCATTTATCCTTATCCCTATCCCAACTTTTATCCCTATCCCTATCCCAATAAAATACCAAACGCTCCGTTAAGGTATAATGTTTATTATTTAGTGCGTACGGTTTATTTTTTTTAGATGCTATTAATGATGTAAATAATCATTATTAATTACTATCCCGAAATAAGTTAAAAAATGTGGTTTTGAACTTGTGATAAAATAATATTTGTTGTTTCAGATGATAGCAAAAACAGAAAAGAGTTTTTTAGTAACACAGTTAGGCCTTGTTTGATAAGCCACTTAATGACTTAAATTAAACTATTAAGCACTTATTTAATTTAAGTGCGTTTGATAACAATTATTTATCCACCATTTAAATTGATAAATTAAGTTAAAAAACACTTATTTTGGTAAGTCAAAATATTTAACTTAACATTTTAACTTAAACATTATCAACTAATATTTTTATAATAATTATATCACTCAATATTTTCACCACTTATAATATTCAGCACTTAAAATTCAGTATTTATTTTTTCAGCACTTAATTTTCAGTTTTATCAAACAGCACCTTAGTGTCACATAATTTTTTTGATATTGGTTAAAGTTGATGATGTAGAGAAAGGTATTTATGCCCAAACTTTTTTTTTGTCACGTAATTTATTTAGAAAAAACAAGTATACGAGAATCAAAATAATAACCCAATATTAAATTTTCATTGAAAATCACGAATTGAAGTTATTTGTATATATAAAAAAAAGGGTTAAGGTGCAAAAATGTCCCTAACGTTTTGGGTTAGGAGCAATTTTACCTTTAACGTTTAAAATGGTGCAATTTTACCTCTAACGGTTTTAGCCAATAGCAATTTTATCCCTAATATTGATAATTTGAATCAATTTTAGAAATAATTCATCAAACTGTCTGTTCGGCCATGAATCTTGCCATCTACACTTCACACATGCGTCATTTTAACACTAACAAATCACAAATATATGTTGGGATGTGAAAAAATAATAAAAAAATATACTGTCTTTTGTATGAATTAGACAAAAAATTCAAAAAATTTACCGAATTTATAAATAGTAATCTTCAATTCTATTATTAAATTGCAAAAAAAAAACATGAAATCATTTTTTTTAGAACGAATTGATATGAAATTGGTGCAAAATAAGAAAAAATCTCTGTGTTTTATAATAGTGTCTGAAATTGACCCAAATTATCAACATTACGAGTAAAATTGCTTTTGGCTACAAACGTTAGGAGTAAAATTGTACCATTTTAGACGTTAGGGATAAAATTACTCATGACCTAAAACGTTAGGGGCATTTTTGCACCTTAACCCTAAAAAAATAACAAAATGAAATATCGAGATAGTGAAAAGTGATTGGAAAAATAATTTCTTCGTGTTGCTAAATTTTTTTTTTTTAATATTGAAAATCTCATATATCATATTATCACAAAAATACAATATTCTCAATGTTAAAAGCAGAAAATCAGGGTCCTTTTTTAACTTATCCATGTAAAAGTCCATTTTTATTCAATCCAAATTACCAAATATATCTACTTTTTTTTTTTTTTTATATCTACTCAATGCTACATAATATGCAATGTAATGATGTATTTCATTTCTTTTTGGGCTTAAACCACTATTTGCACCTTCATTTATCCAAAATTTGTCATTTAGCCTATAACTATTATTTGATCATATTTAGCTCCCGATCTATCCCAACCGGTGAAGTTTCACCCGACCTATCCTAACATACTTTTTTTTTTCTATATATCTACTATAGTTAAAAAAATTTAGGCCTCAATTCATAAATCTTAAACTCTAAAAAATATATGATAAACCTAATTTATAAACCATAGTCCCTAAAATATATTAAAAATAGTAATTAACTTAATTAAAATTATTATTTAATATAAGGGAAAATTACAAAACTGGGTCAAATGGGAGGCCCATTTACATATTTAACCCATTTACTCAACCTACTACATATCTAGACTGATTTTGTGTGACTTTTCCAAAATACCCTCAATATTTACGCGCATCTGTCTCCCTCCCGCCCGACTTCGCAGATTCGACCATATGCGAAGACTGCGAAACTAATGTTTGGATGTACTTAATGAATTTAGTTCGCATATGCGAAGCCTGCGAAGCTGAAGTTTGTTTTACTTGATGAATTTAGTTCGCATATGCGAATGATGGATATATTTTGAAGCTAATTCGCGAAGTGGTATATTACAAAAAATGGCAAACAACAACGGATTCTAACATTCAAATCATAACATTATCAAAATTTACAACAAGATTGCCACAATAACAACATTCAAATCATAACATTATCAAAATTTACAACAAGATTGCCGCAATGAACTTTCCTAACTGATCATTTCAAAGTGAACCTAACTAATCCGGTACCAATTTTGAAACGAATGAGTAATCTTGGTGTGCACCATGAGACACATCCATCCCAAAAGGTCTGGACTTCCATTTCTCATCCTAAAAGGTCTGGACTTCCAGACCTTTTGGGATGGACGTGTCCTACGGTGCACACCAAGATTACTCATCCGATTTAAAATTGGTACCGGATTAGTTAGGTTCACTTTGAAGATTGGCACCATGGGATGGACGTGTCCCATGGTGCACCCCAAGATTGACACAACTTCTCCTAACCAACAACTTTAGGAGTGAACGTGTCAATCTTGAGGGAAGTTAATCCCCATACAGGAAGGAAAATCATCTCCCCTGCAGCCCAGTACGTCGCCTTCCAGAAAGGGATGTTACGTATTCAACCACCTTCAGAAAAAAATTAATCGTGTTAGGCAGGGAAAAAGACGATTTTGGCTTCGCGAAATGAAGATTAGCGAAGCATGCGAATGTAAATGTGCAGGGAAAGAGGTGATTTTACTTCGCTAATCGATTTTTTTGCGAAGTCTGCGAGGTCTGAAACGTGAGGATCTATTCGCAGACTTCGCGAACTAATCGATTCGCGAGGTAGATCCATACGTTTCAGACTCTTTCTCTTCACAGATCTTAGCGAAATCATCAATTCACGAAGTAGATCGTCACTTTCCAGGCTCGTTCTATTCGCAAAGCTTCGCGAAACCATCGATTCACGAAGTGTATTCATGAAAAAACGCAAAAAAAAAAGATACTTACATTTTTCGCCCCTTTCACCCCCAAGAGCGACAATAACAATATGATAACATGAGAAGAATGAAGGAATAACGTAGAAAAACCATTTCTTTGATGGTAACAAGAAGAAAGAAACCAAGCAACGAACAGGAAGATGAAAAACCATGACTTCGTTTTCTAGGGTTGGGAAGTTGCAGAATCAAAAGATGAAGAGAAGAAAAAGAGAAATTCATTGTGATTTTGATGAAATGGTGTAGATTTCGTGCAATTTAAAGGAAGAAAGGAAGATCAAAAGTCTTGAAATCATTAATGCATGAGCAACTTTTCGCATAACCAAAGAGATAGGGGGAGCGGCCGTTCGCGAGTGGTGGGAAGTGGGAAGGTTAGGGGTATTATAGGAAAGTCACACAAAATCAGTCTAGATATGTAGTAGGTTGAGTAAATGAGTTAAATATGTAAATGGGCTTCCCATTTGACCCAGTTTTGTAATTTTCCCTTAGGGCTTGTTTGGATGAAGGTTATTTAAAGTAAGGTAAGGTAAAGTAAAGTAAGTGAGGTTTATGAATAACTTATTGTGTTTGGATAGAAGGTATGGTAAGTGATGATTTAATAATATAATTGTGTTTGGTTTGAAGGTAAAGCAAGGTAAGTTTGTATACAAAATTACTTTTATATCCCTACTCTTACTCTTAATTATGAATTCTATTTTTCTATAAACTAAATAAATTCTAATCAAAATTAATTATTATAGACAAATTTTCAAAATCTTCATCTATAATATTTTTTGATGATTCGTCTAAAAAAATTCAAATCGTTAAAATTTCAAACTACAAATAAAATGAATTTACTAGCACACTTTGAATAATGTTAAAGTTTTGTGCTGCAGCATTTAAGTGATAATAAAACAAACCAATTAAAATTTTGTCCAATGTATATTAATATAATGGGTTTAAAAATAGTAAAAGTGAATTTCAGTTTTCTGGCAAAAGAAAAAGGCTCAGCCAGCCATTTGATAAAAGAAGAGGGTATTATTGGAAAGTTTTTCATTTAACCCTCCTTACCCCCCAAATCGGGGTGCATTAAAAACAAGGGAAAATTTACCCTCACTTACCCCCCACTTACTTTACTTCTCAATTACACCTCAAAACAAACAAGTTAACTTTCATACACTTACCATACCTTACCTTGAATAACCCTCATCCAAACAAGCCCTTAATATAATTGTGTACAATTTTTAAAATTGAATTTGTATGTAAATTTCCCTGATTGGGTATACCCAACTTTGTTGGTTGAGGGTTTAAATGGTTGAGCTATGACATGCGCCTAACTTGGCCCAAAACGCAGCCCAATATGAAGGCCTCAAAATTATAAGAGCACTGCCCATGGTTTTTTATTCAAGGAGAAAATTACATAAGCAGAGCGGCACAAGAGAAACCTAGGGTTTATCTGCAACTTCTCAACATCATGATTTACGACGTCAACTCTCCTCTCTTCCGTTCTTTCCTCAGCCAGAAAGGCGGCGGCTCCGATAAAAGGTGTGTTTTACTCTTTCCTCTCTTTCTCTATGAATGATACAGAAAAAAAAAACTACGCATGTGCCAAAATCTAGATGGTGATTGTTCTTTCTCCTATTGCGTGGTTGCTAATTTTAAGTGCTTAATTTGGGAAATTTTGATGGTTCTTGAGATCTAGGTTTTTATTTTTCTTTATCACTCGTGAAATTCTGATATTTAGATTCTGTATTTTTATTTTTTATTATTCTTATTTCACACACACACACACAAAATTCCAGTTTTACAGAATATACTGAAAATTTGTGAATTTGAAGTTGCATTTTTGAATTCATTATCAGGAGTTTTCCTTTTTTAATGAATATGACGTTTAGAGTTTCAATTCAACCAGACTTGTCCTTAAATACGGAAGTCTGGATCCTTACTAAATTGTCCTATGTGAATTTTAGGTTGGAATATGACACACTTGGATATAAAATATTAAATAGAATTCACTGTAATGGATTATACTAATTGCATAAGCATGTTCTTTTGTTTTCTATAGAAAACTAGGTCCATTGACTATGTCATTTGTGTTTGTAATTCAGACATTGAAGAATTAGCTGCACCTCATCTGGTATATTTCCTATATTTTGATTATTGACTAATGGTGCTCTGTGTAATTCTGACATTGAAGAATTACTTTTAAAATGGCAGCCTGTTCTAAATGAGAATTCTGGTTGTTATGTATTATAGTAATTACCCTTGAGATTATGGTAGATGTATTTCTTTTTAGTTGTATTTATTCACGATTATAATTATGATTTGAGCCTTCTCCACTCGGGTATAACTATTCCATGCTCGAGATTGTTTCTTTTGGGTTAATTTATGAACTTGTAAAGATTTATCCTAGGCCATTTCACTTGGTACGTTCTGCTGCATGTTACTTGTCTTGATTTTGCACAGTTTTGGATACAAATAAACCTTTGTTGGGTGTTTCAGGAAAATGGAGGAACAGAAGCCAAAGGAACAAAGACCCAAAGCAAATGAGAACAAGCCTATTATGACCGAGTAAAGTTGTTAAGATGGAGTGACAGGTGCTTTGTCTACCGAACTTTAAATTGGTAGAATGGAGGGTGTTTTAGAATTTTACTATCAAATGCTAGGAATTTTGGATGTCTAGTATGAATGAATGTATTGATGGACTAAGGTTTTCTAGTCGGCAATGAATGTTTATTTGGACACGATTGTTCTGTAATGGGTATTGCATTCTTCAAATCTGTTCTGAATTGAAATTTTATCTTCTATATTGTTCGGAGCAAAATTGAGATGGATGGCTGTGTCATATAGAATTGTAAATTTTGATTCAATTTGCTGTGATTGTTTGCTTAAACGGATGGTAGAAACTAGGAACTAGGAAAACATAGGAATAGGTTAGTGATTAATCTTTTGAAATACATCCTATGATATGTTATATTGTATGAATGATTTGAGTTATTACTTAAAGATAACAACTTTAGCATTGAAGCTGGGATCAATATCATTAAGTGTTAAATTATGAAGTTAGATGGGTGATGTAGGGAAAATGAGAACTTTAATTATTTGAGATGTAATCAATGCTGTGAATGACATTTTATTTGCTGTAGAGGTGGTTGGTATGTAATATGACCTCACATGATGCCTGTTACTAGCAGTAGCTTGATTTTGCTTTAGTTAATAGTAACCCATATAGCCTTATTTTATAAAGGAGGGATTAGATTAAAAGACAGAAAGTGATTATCTCATTTGTCCCCATAGAGATACTTTTTTCGGCAAAACTAATTGCAAAAAGTAGTTTCTGGGCGTGGGGTAGGCGTTAAAATTGTCAAACAGCAGGGTCCCTTCAAACATGATTGCTTAATTTGATGAGGTTTTTTTTCCCGGTTCTGGAAAATGGAAAACCTGTGGCACTCGAATATATGTTTTCATACATGAGCAGCTCTCAATCAACCGTCTGAAGATTTGTTTAAGGTTTGTTTAAGGTGACATGATTAACCTCTTAAATGTTATATGACCAAGTTAGAGGAGATTTGAGCAAATTGAAGAATCCATCATTTCAAACAAGTTTATAAAGCAATATGTTACTTTAAGTAAGTTCAGGTAAATTGGGTTAAAGTAAGTTGAAGGGTCAATAAGTTATTTTAAATGAGTTCAAAGGGTTTTTTTTTTTTTTTTAAATGTTTCCAATGTACAATTACAATAGAGATATAAAGTTAGTTTTATGGTTATTGGGGTGGAGCGGATTTAGTTTTTACATGCAATTTTAAGTTATATGTCTATTAGTTGGTGCAATTTGAAGTCTAATTAGCGAAAAAAAATTCATTGTAAGTTAATGAAATAAAAAAACATTTTTTTTTGCCAATTAGGTTTGAGTTTGTACCAATTAGTAAACTTTATGCTGTTGTTTTGTAAAAAAAAAACTAATTTTTCACCAATTAGGTTTGAATTTGTATTAATTGCTAAACGTTAGGCTGTATTATTTTGTACTCGCCAATAATCAAAGTGCTAAATTTAACAAGATTAGAGCTGCAGGCTCGTAGGAATTATAAATTCCTGAAAATTGCAGTAAGCTTTTGATAGATTAGATTAAAGTTTGACAATTTCTTTTATGGGATCTCTTTTTAGTTTAGTGGTGATCAGAAGCAAGACCAAAGAGGGAAAGCTAAGCTTTTTGAAAGCAGAGGGAGAAGAAGACTTTAATAGTCAAACACCAAAAGATAATGTAGTAAAAATGTCCCTCCATAAATGCATCAAAGAGAGAGTGTAAAAAGACATGTAGGACCCTTGTAGGGTGAAAAAAGAAGGCATGCACTTGGGTAAACATGAGTGCTTTCCCATGTGCAAAACCTTCTATTTCCAATTTCCTATCTTTTTTTTTTTTTTTTAAACCTATCTATAAATTTTAGTACTATGATTATCTCGGGTGAGAGCTATGGTTATGGGAGTTGATGTGAAAAATAGTGTAATTATAAGTTTAATATCTATCATTTGTTAGAATTTCAAATCTAATTAATGAAAAATAAGCTATTTTTCATTTGTAATTTCATATTGGTCATTTACGATCTCTATTGTTCTTATCCAAAAAGGTTTGCAACCGTGCGTTTTTTGTTAATAAAAAACTATTTTTCATCAATTAAGTTTGAAATTGGATCAATCGGTAAAAGTTAGATTTAAAATTACAATATTTCTTATTGGAAGGTTAAATTTATTTTTCTCCAATAATTTACCTCATAAATTTATAATCATTTGCTAACTGCAAATTACTCTTCTAACATTTCAATGGAGAATGGTGGACTCTATTACCTACTGCTTGTGGTACCAGTCAATGGAATTACTTACCACAGTTAAAAATAAAGGAAAAGGTGATATTTATCTACTTTTAGGATTTCTATGGATCTATATCATTTATATTAGGGTTATGTTTTTTTTATAACGATTTAAAAAGTTTTCATGTTCATATATCACTCACCATACACCAAATAATTAATTAATTAATTTTTATTCAATAAATTTCTCATTAAATATGCTAAAAAAATCATCAGTAAATAATGTAATTAATATTATTACCAATTAGACTCATCATGTAAGGTCATCATTTTTGTTTTCTTACTTACTACTTTTTGTTTAAGTAATGAGTAAATTTTCACATTGAATAATTTGCCTTAATATTACTATTTGACAAATAATTAATTAAGAATAAAATCAATGAGTTTTTTTTCTCTCCCATAGATGAGAAAGATAGTTTTCTTTCGTTAATGAATCTCTCTCTCTTCCAACTATGATGCTGGTTTGTATTTTGAAAGTACATTTTGAAAATATAGGTATATAAGATGTTAAGAATTTTTATTGGAGATTTTTCGGAAATTCTACAGAAATTTATGTAAGAATAATTGAGCTAGTCCTCTTCATCGCCATCCTCTAATGTCCTCCATGGCTAACCAAACCGTTTGGGGAATTTTCCGTCGCGTTGTTCGGATTCTCAAAGGAAATGAGGCATTCCCACATTGTTAGCACTCCTAATTGAATAGAGTAGTCCTCTTGGATACATGAACATGATGCAATAGTTTTGTTTAAATATAATGGACCATTACATTATTATTGGTACATGAGTAGATGGTATGGTATGAACATGTATTAATGAAATCCTAGTTTGATAGACATAAATAAAATAATAATAACAACTATTCACGTTAAGGAAACATTCCATTTTCAATTGGGAAATGCCAATATTATAACACCAAAAGAAACAAAAAGTGGCAAATGGTCAATAATACCTTTTGCTTATAATAAGTATGGATTAGGCTTAATATCTCATGTTCTCTATACTCTATGTACTCTCGTTTAGATTATCCATTTGTAAGATGTCATATTAATTTTTGAATTTATTTAAAATGTCCTCGTCAGCCTTTTAAATTTACAACAACAAACAGTAAATCGTAACAACAAACGATAACATCAAACAATAAGTAAATCAAATGGATTCTAAGTAAGTTTAGAGAGTTAATAATTCATTATAACCACTTCATAGAACTAATAGATGATTTTAAACAAGTTTAGGGAGACAATGACTCCGTTTGGATCAAAATTAGAGATTTGAATCACTTCAGAGGTTTTGACTAGTCAAACCTCTAATAGTGGTGTTTGGTAGAGAGAGGTTTCAAAGAGCTAATTGGATCCAAAAAACTAATTTTGAAAAAGCCCGTTTTATGAGCTTTTTCAATTAGCTTATTGGTCCATCTCTTTTGAATGATATTTTTACTCCTATTTACTACCATCTAATTCTAAATAAAGACTTTACCATGTCCTTATTTGTTATTTATACAAACAGCTATTAACAATCAGCTAAGTTTTACCAAACAAGTTTACATAATCAGCTAGTCAAATCAGCGAACCAAAAAGGTAATCAGCTAACAGCTAATGTAATAAGCTATCGGCTAACAACTAACCTCTATTTGCCAAAGAGGACCAATAAGTTATTGTAAGCAAATTCATGACAATGACTTCATAATTTATGGGTCAATTAGATAATTTGAATAAGTACAGAGAGTTAGTTATATATTAAACCTATAGATTAGGATTAGAGATGAAAATAAATACTAAGTTTTGTAGATTTTCGTTATTATCCGACTTTAATAGAACCTATTCATTATTTTTATATGGATTTATAATTGCTTTAATGAAGATTAATATCCCAATTCCATTATTCAAGGGCGGTTTCAGGGAAGTCGACTTAGACATTTGTTTAAAACCTCCTATTTAGAGGAGTTTCTGATCTAAAATACTTTTTTATAATAAATTTCAAAATTTATTTCAATTACAATACAATAATCATTGTGATTTCAATTATTAAAAACTATCATTATAAATAATTATTTAATTTAATAATAATCATATATAAAAAGTAAGAATACGCACTAATAAATTGAATTAAAAATCGAAAATAACACATTATTTTTTAAATCACCGCCTCTTAATAAAAATAATACAATGTGAGGTCTTTAAAATTTATTTCAGAACTTATCTCTTAACAATAATATAGATAAATTACTGATACAGATAAATAACGATAGGGTTGATTTTGATCTTAAATCAACAAAGAGTTTCTTTACTAGTTTGAACTAGAAGGAGTAAATCCCAATAATAAGGTAGAAACTTTGTTCTTCAAAAGAAGTTTTGTATTTTGTTTAAAAAGATGATCATCCTTACAAAAGTTGGGGTTTAAATACCTCACCCAATTCAAATACAAAAGACTATAATGCCCTTACTAGAGTTACATCTAATAAAGAAAAGAATAAGGGCAAGGTGGGGTGAAAGGACTAAGTGTTAGAATGGTAAATAAGCCTCAATGACAAAATAGTAATAAGGCTCAAAGAAGGAATCTAGCAGCTTGGTCTCCTTGGTGAGGAAGTCATCTTACACGGCGTGTGACAGACTGACGCGTCGTGTGGCTAATATCTCCAACCGCTCCTTGCTCGACGATGAGTGTCTTCAATGTCTCATTTTCACAGGTCACACGACGTGTGAAGGAAAGCCACACGCCGTGTAAATTTCTTCGAAAATTCTAAGAGCCTTTCAACCTATCCACACACCGTGTGACCCATTTGACACGTGTGGATCCCTCTTCCAACATTCTTCATTCAGCACCTGTCTCATACGACGTGTGGCTGTTACACGCTGTGTGAGGCACTCCTCCATCTTGCCTTGGGTTCTTGAAAGAGATGCCCATTTCAGTTACAAATTTAGTCATATTATTATTGGAGGAGAGCGGATTTAACCTTTACATACAAGACAATACAATTTTAAGCCTAATATTTACCCGACGGTGCAATTTCAAACCTCAATAGCG
The DNA here is from genome assembly GCF_963576675.1 of Euphorbia lathyris. Taxonomy (NCBI): domain Eukaryota; kingdom Viridiplantae; phylum Streptophyta; class Magnoliopsida; order Malpighiales; family Euphorbiaceae; genus Euphorbia; species Euphorbia lathyris. The sequence continues at coordinate 29,353,120 of NC_088914.1, forward strand.
AAAATTGAGCTTTTTTCATTAAAAGAAAATGTGCAACTTCAAGTCTTATTGGATGGTTAGAATACTAGAGGTTGAAGGGTAGCGAGAACATGAAAATGCATAAGAAAAAAACTCATTTTTTCATTAATGAGACTTGAAATTGTGTTGTTAGTAAACGTTAGGCTTAAAATTACACTATTTTGTATGAAGACTAAGTATGTTCTTCCACAATAACCATAAGTCTAAATTTATACCTTTCTCACAATAATATAGATGCCAATTACTTCATTCTTTGCACATTGCTCAAATGTTTGATCTTAATCTTCCTGGTTCAAAGTTCTGAGTTGTCCATTAACCCCTCTGGTTCGACTTCTACAACTCATTGGTTGCGTCCTCAAGATAGCTTTGTCATGTGTAACGTCGATGCTTCTATTTTGCACGACGAAAGAAAATGTGGTCATGGAGCAGTCGTATGAGATTGTATTGGTTCTTTTTCACTCCACAACTCGTTCTGTAGTGGGACTATGACTCCTATATTAGTTGAAGCTATTGCTATTCGTGACAGTGTCTTGTGGTTGTTTTCTATCAATTGTAGTAATGTCCTAGTTGAATGAGATGGTAAACTGCATTTTATTTTTCAAGCTTGATCTTTCTAATTTTGGCAGTGTGATTTAGGAGGTCTATCGCAAGGAAAGTCCTTTCATATACTCATTCTTTTATTTAGTTTGTTATTCCTAGTCGGTTAGAGAGTATTTTATATAATGATTCTTATATTGTTGCTTAATAAAGTTTTCTTAAAAAAAGGAACTAATTCAATTTGTAAAAGAAATGAAATATGAGAATTTTCTAACACCTTTAAAATGCTAGAACCGTCCCTACAATCCAATCTCATTACTTGACTGTTGGTATGATCACAATTCCTCAATCTAATGGTTAGTATCTTGAGCCGATTTCAAATTCAAATCAAAGTTCGAATAGTTTGCTATTAGCTTAGCTCGTTAACACCTCTAACCGGTACTACAAGTTTGTAATAATGTAATATTAGAATTGCATTAATGGAGATTAAGAACCCAATCCCATTATTAAGTGGTTCAGGAGATTGAATGGGTTAAAAAGTAAAATAAAGTGGTGGTTATAGACAAACAGAGCAAAGTGCCTTTTTTTCATTTCTCTCTTCCATTCCTTCACTTTCTTATCATTTTTAGCCCAAATTCACGCCGCTCTCTCCTCTTCCAATTTCACTTCTTTTCACCTCATTTTCTTTAACAAAAACATTTCCACATTCTTCTTCTAATTCCATTCTTACTTCCTCAAAAAAACATGCCTGAATTTTCCTTGTCTTCTTCAACAACACCTCTCAAGAAAACCCATTTTTCAAGTCTTCTTCTTTCTGATTTATACCTCTTCTGTTCCTTCATTTTGTCTCATCCTCTCTACTTCTTCTACTTCATCTTCTTCTCCCCTTATCTCTTCAAGCTTCTCTCTTTTCTTTCTCCCCTCTTTTTCACTACTTTCCTTTTACTCTCCGTTTTCCTCACTTTCTCCCCCAATCTCCTCCATGATGCCTTGACTCAATCTAACCTTTCTCTTATGCTCGGAACTTACCAAGCTGTTGCCGATAAATTACGCCCCCAAATTCATGAAAATGGCAATGAGGAAGAGGAAGAGGAAGATAAAGTTCATCAATTTGAGGAACTAGATGTGTATAAGATTGTCTTTGATACATCTGAGTTTGATCTTGAAAACAGCTTCTCTCAATACCCTCCTGAAGTTGAAATCAAAGAAGAGATTTCAATTTCAATTCCAATTCCGACAACAAATGCAGCAGCAGAAGAAAAGAAGAGTAATTTGGAAGTGAATTCAGTTGTAATTTCAATTGAGTGTGAAAAGGAAGAAATTGGAAGGCAAAAGGGGGAAAAAGAAGTCAAAGTAATAAGTGAAGAACACTACTCAAAAAGAGGATCCAAGGGACATAATAAAGTAATAGAAGAAGAATCAGAGTATCTTCCAAGGGCAAATTCAGAAAGAACACCACAGTCTCCATGGAGTTACGACAATGGCGAAGATTTCTACAGTCCAAAAGCAGTGGAGAAATCGCCATCAATGAGATCAAATGGGAGCTTTGGATCAATGAGGAAGGAGAAAGAATGGAGGAGGACATTGGCGTGTAAGCTTTTTGAAGAAAGGCACAATGCGACAGCAGATGGAAATGAAGGAATGGATATGCTTTGGGAGACATATGAGACAGATGCCATGAAATTGCAGGGGAAAAGCAAGTCAAAAAGGGGGAAAAAGGGGAACATTGAATTTTACAATGATGAAGATGAGGAAGAAGAAGAAGATGAAGATGAAGAAGAGAATAATGGGCAATTATGTTGTTTGCAAGCTCTGAAATTTTCAGCAGGAAAGATGAATTTGGGAATGGGAAAACCTAATTTACTGAAGATTTCAAAGGCTTTCAAAGGCATTGGATGGTTGCACCATGTTTCTAAGAAGAAGGCTTGCCATTAATTAATTTCATCATACTTTTTTACCTTGTTTAATTAATAATATTTGTATTTTATTTAAGGATCATTCAGTAAATATGTTTTTTTTTTTTTTTTTATGAAATTAGTGTACTTTTTGTTTCTGGTTTATTTAAGGTTGAGATCACTTGGGATAGGTGTTATATTATATATCAAACTATATCTTAGATTTTAACTATTTAGGCTAACGAATTTTCTTTGTCATCTTTATACAAGGTTTGACTAAAAATATATTTGTTATACATAAACTAACCCTCCCACTTTCTCAAAGTTTTTTTTTTTTTTTTTTTTAAGTAAAATGCTTATAATTTTATTAGATAAAAAATGAAGAAGTACAATAAGTAAAATATAAAAAATAAAACCTTACATAATTACAGATTAAAGAAAATACAATATCCATTAAGGAATGAAAATGACTACAAAGGGTAAAAAGAACTCCTAAAAGGTATAAAAAAACAAAAAACAACAATATATTTCTCGTCAATCCAAATCTGTAGAAAGACATCTGCAATCCAAACTTCATCTTTTAGACCATCCCGAATATTTGAATCCGAGTCTTTTTTTTTGTTGCAACCACGTATATTTATTGATCTACGGATAAGGTAAACCATTTCCGTTCTTGCTAAATCCGAAAAAAGTATAAACGACAGAATAATAGAGAGCAGATACAATCAGACGGATAAAAAGTTCCGATGAAATATATGAACACAGACTAAAAAAGCAATCATTTTTTTTTTACAAAAATCTAACCCAGTGTGAGGAGAAAGAAGGAAGATTCTCCGTCCTCTCTTTCATTTTCTTAAAAAAAAACCCGGAGTAAGAAGATCATATTTCCTTCCTTCCTCGTCTTTGTACTTTTTGTAATTCCTTTTTTCATTTTATTTGAAATCCATAATTATTTTTCGATTAATTTGTCTATGTCACTCATAATTTATTTTTATTTGTTCCTTTTCAGGTTTAATACAAATATAAGTGGATTGTCTTGATAACTCATTACTAGTGCAACGTAGATTATTAGATTTACATAATTTCAATATGATCAATATAGATCTATTTATCTGAAGGGATTTCAATAATGAAATTGAGTTGCAGTTGTCTTTTATGGTTCTGGATTTATAGTAAATATTGATATTTCATCTAATTCATGATTTGTTTTTTTGTTTTAGATTTGCTTTTTATAGTTTTTTTCTATCTCGGAACTATTTTCTTTCATTTGTGGATTTTATACCAACTTTAGTCTGAAATTTTATGAGATTTTATTAATCTTTCATTTGCATTTTTCTTTTTATTGGAATGATATATTAGTGTTAGTGATATATTTAGTTAAATTTTGACCACTAGGTAAATTACACCATCACCTCTCAACTTTATCTTTACTTTTATTATGATTCATAAACTTGGAACCAGACATTATGACCCTTGAACTTAGGATTTTACTAACATAATGACTCATTTTTATCATTGATCAAGAGATAACTCTTCATTATAGAACTGGTGAAAATAATATTTTAAACAACTTTAATTTATGAGCTTTTTGGTTTCGAGTTATTTAGGTGTTATTTGGTTAGGAGAGAAAAAATATTTGTTTAGAGAGAGAAAAATCTGAAAATGGGATTTGTAAATCGAAAATAATGGTTTAATATTTTGAGGTCTTCACCGATTATTTTGACTTAAAAACGATAAAAATATCATTATGTTAGTAAAGTACAAAATTAGGGTCATGATATCTGGTTTTGAAGTTCATTGGTTATAATGGAAGTTAAGACAAAACTGAAGACTCATAGGTGTAATTTAGCTTTTGATCACTCTAATCCATTATAGAGTTGATTGAAATTATATTCTAATCAACTTTAATTCTTCAAACTATTTGGTTTCAATATCATTTAGAGAGAACTTGACTATTTAGAGAGTTCGAAAAGTAATGATTCAAATATGATTCCAGGAAAAATATGGTTATAAACAACTTTAATTTTTGGATTTAATATTTTTAAATAATGTACTTTTATAAGTGATTTTTATGTTAGTAAAAAAAAGTAAAGTTAACGAGTTTTTATATCCCGTTTAAAAATTTATAAATTATAAAGAAAGTAGGATTAAACTTGAGGGTGCTAACTTGGTTGGGATTTCCGTTGGGCTAGGTCCGTATTTCAATAAAAAAAACTTAAGGGACCATAACTATAATTTATCCATATAATGTGAAAAAAAAAACAGCAACCCAATTCACCAAAATTGTACTACTCATTAGAAGTCTCAAATTTTTTTTAAAATTTTGCCATTATATGGGTTGGTTTATCTTTTCACAGGTTTAATAAGTGAGTTAGGTTAATGTGTACTACAATGTTATCATTTGAATAAATCATTTTAACACAAAGAATATGACCCACTAATCAATTTTGACCCTTTGTACTTGCTTTATCCCAATTAATTTAGATGATAAAAAGAGAGTTTCCCTAAATTATTAAAGGAATTGGAATTCATGATATATGGTCTGTTGATTGAATTGGAGTTTCTGAAACATTATAATAAAAACTAACTATTTTTTAATTTTAATCCGTTTAAATTTTTAATTCAATAGCATATTACTAAAATCTCTTAGAGGTTCAAAATTTTAACAAATTATATTGTACATCCTTTAAATTTAGGAGACAAAAAAAATATAATAAAAACTATTATTAAATTTTAAGTATTCAATTATATGTATAAGACATGGAGTGGAGAGTTTGGAAGTGAGGACAATAATTGATTGACTAAAGTTTTGCCCAATTTCTAAGTAAAGAATAAAGATGGTTCTCTTCTCTTCTCTTCTCTTCTCTAATGTCATGTCATATGTTCATTCAAAAACAACTTAAATGGCTAATTGTCTTCACTTATTATTATCCTTATCAATATAAAGTAGGTAACATGTCTCATTTTTTCAATTTTTCATTATGCTCGCATCTTATGTTGTATTATCCATTTTTTCATTTGTATGAACTAGCTCCAAAGTAAAAAGGAAAAAAAAAAGAAAAATCAAACGATACCCTTTGGCATCAGCTGATATTCATTTGAAGTTTTATGAATACAAATACAAGTAGGAGAAATTCTACTATAGTCTTGTTCCGTTGAATTTCATTTTAAGTTAGCAAATTTGTGTGCGTTGATCTTTTCATTTTAGATATTTTTCCTTCGTCAGATAGAATTCCGGTTGTGAAGATAACATTTAAAATTAAAGAGGTAAAATACACAATTTATAAAACAAATGTAATATAAAATTTAAATATTATAATAGTTAAATATCTAAATACATTAAACAATATTAATAAACATTTTTTAAGTAATAACTAAAGTTTGTTTAAGTGGTTAAAAACCACAAGTCGTTTAAGTTAGATCTCAAGTTCGAATCTTAACGTATGCAGAAAGCTTTAGTTGGAAAATAATCCACCTAAAAGATACACGACGAGCCTCAAATTAAAAAATCAAACAAACTATAAAAAGAAAATAAACTCTCCTCAGTGGAAAAAATCTTTTTATATGAATCTAAAAATTACCCAAGTATCAAATAATGACTTTGTAATGGATTATCTATTATATTGAAGGACAATTACTATATTAGTTGCATGTTACAATTTTGTAGTAATGGAATGAGAAATCCATGAGCAGGAACCACCTTGACCCCGAGTAGTTTCGGCCCTCCTGTCTCGAATTTTTTTTTTATCGAGTATTGAATTAGCCCCCCAAAATGGTCGATTACGTATTAGCTTTTCAAAAATTCAAAATTTCTAATTTTTGTTGGCCATGTTAGGCCTCTCTAAATCCAAATTTCTAATTTTTTTTTGGCCCTTTAGACCTCTATAAATCCAAATTTCTTTTTTTTTTTGCCCTTTTAGGCTTCTCTAAATCCAAATTTCTAATTCTTTGAGCCTGTTAGGCCTCCTTAAATCCAAATTATTATTATTTTTTGGCCCAGTAGGGCCTCTGAAATCAAATTTTTTAATTTTTTTTACCTGTTTAGCCTCCCTAAATCATATTTTTTTTACATGTTCGGACTATTAAACGAAATCTAGCATAATTTTGAAAAATTATACATTAATACTTAAAAATTGGTTTTTGAGCATTCAAATTATAACACACATATATACGAAAAAAATTTGAGAAAGTTCGATTTAGCATTTTTTTTTTGCAAACGCACGTGTAAAATCGGCTCCCCCAACCGAGTAATTGAGTTAAATTTTATTCAACAACTCTTCTAACCTCCCTTCCATAAAAAAGGGCTTGGATTTTCGTTGCATACAAAACATCATCTAACCTCTCATTTGTCAAATTTCATCTCACCTCCTTCTAAAAAAACACAAAAGTTAGAAAACGTGAAAAATTGAACAAAAAGCGAAAATAAGAAAACGAAACAGAAAAAATGGTAAAAAACATTAAAAATGGAAAACAAGAAAAATAAAAAAATATGAAAATGCGATAATTATACACTAATTTTCTTAATTTCCGTTAATCTAGTTTTGTATTTGATACACCTGCAGTACCTGCTATAAAATATTTTTATTTTCTGAATTTAGTTTTTGAGTATTTGTTACTGTTTGAGGTAATTTTAATTTTATGTAAATAAATGGTATACGTTATGGTGAATAAAACAAAGTAAGCTTTACTTTGTCAAAAACAAAGTAACCATAGAAGACACCTAAAATAAGATAAAATAAAAATTATAAAAACATAAAAGAAAAACAATAAAAAAAAGAAATAAACACATGAGAATAAAAGCTACTATTTTCTAGCATTCTCATGCAATCATCTTTGACTGGATTTTTGGGCATTCATTCGATAAAATTTTGGAACGCCGACAAGGTATTCTGAAAGTATTGCAAGCTTTCTAAAAACTACGCATGGTGATAACATTGGGATATTATCCAAAGGATCAAAGGAGATATTTGCCCAAAATGGTCGTGTATTGATCACCTGATACCAGAATGCCATGGCGTATCAAGCAAGGGGATCCGATAGGCGGATCACCAAGACTCCGCCACATGAGATCCGTAGTCAAACCTATGTGGAGATCCGCCATAACCCCTCGATCCGCCAACTGAACAGCTGAGCTGATTTCGCAATAAAGGCCATCAATAAGCTATTAATGAGCTAACGGACATACTTAAAGGAAACCAGTAACTGCCATTAATGGAGCATTAATGGAGACTTTCTAGTTACTAAAGGTTACAACTTCATGACTATATATAGCTTGCATCTTAGGCTATCAAGGTACACATTCACACAAGCTTAGTAACCCTACTTTGTCAATTCAGTTTATTCCTCCTTATTGTATACTGACTTTGGCATCGGAGCTTCCCCCCGTCGAACCCAACGACGCCCCCACAGGGACGAAAGCTAATCAGAAATTCTCCACTAGTCATCAATTGGTGCGGTGAGCATGGACCCTTGACCAAATAAGGGTTTTCGTTCACAGTAAGACATGACGATTAAAGATCAGAATCCCTCATCGGGGATTGAAACACCATTGGTAACACCATCAAGCCAACCTGTAACAAGCGCTGGTCGCGTTGATGTGGATGCTCCTACGACGTATGGTGAGAGGAGTATGTCACCAGATTCATTCATTGAAATATGTGCGGGAGCCATAGGAAGAGAGTTTGGACCTGAGATGGAGAACCGCCTAAGGTCATTCATGTTAATTCCCCTTCTTCGGCGCACAGCACCAACTTCTACAACATCTCAATGGCCACATGAAGCTATAGGATCGAACGCCCATAATTCTTCATTTTTCCAAACTCAACCTGTGGATTCCATGGTGATTACTACCGTCGCAGCCGGTAACCCACCACTCAATCGGCAATTATTTTCTGATGGAGCGGAAGGGAGTCAAAGGAATGATCAAACTTTCTCGGGGGGACCAATAAACCCTAGGGTGAATCTGGGTGGATCAGGTGCCCCTAGTCGCCCACGGTCAAATCTTCAAGAAGGTGGATCGGAAGGCCAAAGACACAAAAAGCGAAAGAAGGGAAACATCAGGCGATCAAAGTCACCTTCACCTCCAAGGCAGAGGTCATCCCGACGGGGTAGGTCACCCCCACCCTCAGGTCGGAGACGAAGTAAGAGGCCGGTAGAGACACCTCATCCGGATAGGCCACAACCACCGCCAAACCAAGGGGAAGATAGACAAGCTCCTCCTGGAGGACATGCAGGTGGAGGTGGGCGTTCGCCATCAGATCCGTCATCTGGCTCTAGCTCCTCATCATCTCCGAGTCGAGGACCTCCGAGTAGATCTCCAAATAGGAGACGCCCCAGAGCAGATCCAGGCAATCTGGCGGATCTAGTTAGAGCTGCGGTGCTCCGCATAAATGAAGAGAATGCCAGGCATAACCCATTCGCCAATCGTGATTCACCCTTCACGGCGTGGATCGAAGCTGAGGAGACAGATATGCACTTCAAAATTCCTAATATCCCAGTTTACATGGGTGCAGACAACCCCGAAGCCCATGCCAGAAAGTACCGAATGTTGCTTAGCCTTAATCGAGCTAGTGAAGCGATATTATGCCGGATGTTTATCACCACGCTAGGAGGACCTGCTTATGATTGGTTCCAATCTTTACCTCTCGGATCGATAGACAGCTGGGATCAGTTGAGTAGAGAGTTTTGTGCCAAATTCGCCGGATGTATCCCTCCAGTGGTCAAATCACGGAAGCTTTTTGAGTTGAAATAGAAAGCAAGTGAACCCCTTCGAGAATATGTAGATAATTTCAACAAATTGTGTATATGAATTGTCGATGTGGATGTCTCCATGGCGGTGGAAGCTCTAGTGAAAAACACCACATGTAAAAGCTTGCAGGAGGATCTGATCAGGAAGAAGCCCAGAGATATGGCAGAGTTAATAGAACGGTGCAAGGACTTCATGGAAGTGGATGATATCCACCGGGAGTCAGTGTCTCCACCTAGAAAGGACAAAGGCGAATCTCGACGACGAGATAAAGAGAAAGACAAGAATCCTGATTCGTCATCCAGAGGCCGGCGTAGAGGCTCTAAGAACAAATCGGCATACATGTCGTCGTTTACACCATTAAACGTCTCCAAAAGTGAAGTGCCGATGTGGATAGAGAACAGCCAGCACAAGCGGAGCATTTCATACCTCGAACCAAGAGGGGGGGGAGTACACCAACACCGGGAAAAATCCCAAAAATTATTGCAAATACCATAGGAGGAATGGTCATGATACGGACGCATGCTGGGAGTTGGCCAGAGAGATAGAAAGGCTTATCGAAAGGGGAAAGCTAGACAGGTACGTCCAAAACGATAACAAGAAAGGAGATGGTGATAGATCAAAAGACGATCAGAAAAAGAAGGCGAAAGGCACCATCAATGTCATAGCGGGCGGACCAGGATATCAACCTGTGCTGAAAAAAGCAAAAACCACTGCTCTGGATAGGGCATCACTTAATCGCCCTTTTGCGGACGTAGGCCCCTAGATTCCTCCTCATGCAGATGCACTGGTCATTACCATGATGATAGAAGGATGGGAGATGAAAAGAGTGATGATTGACACCGGAAGTTCGTGCAATGTCATCACAAGAGGGGCATTCGCCAAGCTTATGGTCGATCCCATACAAGTGGAAACAACCATAGTGGACATCTTGGGGGTAACAGGGCACACCATTCAAACAAAAGGCCACGTAACACTAGATTGTGAACTGGCAGATGAAGACCAAATCTGGAAAGGAGATCTGGAATTCTCCATCCTAGATGGCCAGTTAGTTTACAATATCATCCTTGGGCGACCCTTTATCTCCGAAGCCGCAGCTCTCATCTCCATACGCCACTTAACTATTTACATCCCCACAGCCAAGGGAGGAGTAATGATCCGAGGAAACTAAAAAGTTGCTCAAGAGACGTATTCGGCATCCTTAATGATTCGCCCGCAGTCTAAAGATGAGGACGAGGAGGAACTTGTCACAATGGCCTTGGGTGAAACATAAATGTACCTTATGGCGGATGAAAAACAGGTACAGATGGCTAAAGGGCTAAAGGGAGAGATTAAGGAAGCTATTACCAAGGTTCTCCATGAGTCAGAGGATGTTTTTGCATGGAAATATGAGATTCTTCCAGGGATTAGTCCGGATGTGATCACTCACAAACTCAACATTGACAAGGACGCGGTCCCGGTGGCACAAAAACGGAGAAACCATGGTCCTGAAAGGCAGAAGGTGATAGAAGAGGAGATCACCAAGCTCAAACGGGCGGACGCCATTGAAGAGGTGCTTTATACACAGTGGCTGGCAAATGTGGTCCTAGTCAAAAAAGCAGGAGGATCATACCGCATGTGTATTGACTTTACAGATCTCAAGAAAGCTTGTCCCAAAGACAACTACCCCCTGCTGTGTATTGATATCCTAGTAGATGGAACCGCAGGACACGACATGTACTCCTTCACTGATGTAAAGTCGAGTTATCACCAGATCCCGATGGAGCCTTCGGATAGAATCAAAACTTCATTCGTGACACACCAAGCCACCTATTGCTTCAAAGTTATGCCCTTTGGGCTTAAGAACGCGGGGGCAACCTATCAACGGATGATGAACAAAATATTCGAAGGAAGCAAAGGTGATAACTTTTCTATCTATGTGTATGATATGATTATCAAAAGTACCACTGTAGAGAAGCATGCAGATGATATAAAGGAGGTACTGGGCGTACTCCGACAGCACAACATTAAATTGAATCCAGAGAAATGTACCTTTGGAGCGACGTATGGAAAATTCTTGGGATTCATGATCAGCCAGAAGGGAGTGAGCCCAAACCCCGACAAGATCAAAGCTGTCCTGGAAATGAAAACGCCGCAGAATATTAGAGAAGTGCAACGTCTTAACGGGCGTATCGTAGCCTTGGGCAGGTTTATCTCAAGTTCAGCTCGCAGGTGCCAACCCTTTTATAAAGTGATCAAGAAGCAAAAGGCGTTTGAATGGAGCGAAGATTGGGAAAAAGCCTTCGAAGGGATCAAACGGTTTCTCACAGAACCGCCCCTGATGAGTCGACCCTTGAAAGGTGAGAATCTCTACATGTATGTCTCAGTTATAGATAAAGCCATTTTCACGGTCATGATAAGGGAAGAAGATGGCCAGCAGTATCCAATTTATTATGTGAGCAAAGTATTAAAAGATGTCGAAACCCGCTATTCCAAGCTGGATAAAATGGCGCTGGCCGTTGTCACCACTTCAATACGCCTCAGGCCCTACTTTCAGGCTCATACAGTCATAGTTCGCACAAGCATACCAATGAGGAAAGTATTGCAAAATCCAGAAACTTCGGAGAGATTGATGGAATGGGCAATCCGCCCAGGAGAATTCGATGTTCGTTATGAAAGTCGATCAGCCCTAAAAAGTCAAGTCTTGGCAGACTTTGTGAATGAATTCACTGAAGAGGGAATGAATCTCTCCAAATCTAAAGTTGAGGAATGGACGATGTATACAGATGGGGCTTCATCGGTAGAAGGCGCAGGTATTGGCATCGTGATCAAAGGTCCCCAATATATAAAACTAAATTACGCTGCAAAATTGGACTTCCTCGCAACCAACAATGCCGCGGATTACGAAGCCTTGATATTGGGACTGCGCCTATTAAAGGAAATCACTCCCGAACGGATCGTAATCTACAGTGATTCCAAATTAATGGTCAACCAGGTGATCGAGAATTTTGAGGTAAAAGATGACATTCTGGCCAAATATGTTGAAGAGGTTAAGAAATTGTTGAACCACCTCGAAGCCAAAGAAACCAAGTGGGAGTTAATCCATGTGCCTCGAGGATCTAACACAGAGGCCGATCACCTAGCCAAAATGGCTTCAAGCAGGGAGCATTGAGCGGATCTATAGTGCCCGTTTGAGGTCAAGGCAGCACCGGCATTCGCCTCAGAGATGGTATCCTTACTCACGTTTGTGGAAAGTGATTGGAGATCACCAATCCGCCAGTATCTGATAGATGGAACTTTGCCTTTGGACAAGGAAGAAGCTCGGCGGATAGTAAGGAAGGCGGCTTATTTCTCCGTGATAAATGATTGCCTATATAAAAAGTCTTTTAGCCACCCCTAGCTGAAATGCATCGTGCCAGAAGAGGGACAATAGATCCTCAAAGAGTTGCACGAAGGCACATGTGGAGCCCATGAGGCATCAGCCTCCATCTTGAAGAAGTCCAGGTTAGCAGGATTTTATTGGCCCACAACAGAACTTGATGCCCAAAAGTTAGTGGAGTCTTGTCATAATTGCCAGGTGCATGCAAATGAATCCCACACAGCTAAACACCTTCAAAGGCCCATCATCGAAGGTCGACCCTTTGCAGTTTGGGGAATTGATATCGTTGGTCCCTTTCCTCCTACCAAAAGACAAAGAAAGTATGTGGTGGTGGCTGTGGATCATTTTACTAAATGGGTAGAGGCCGAAGCTGTCTCCTCTATCAATGACGAACGAATGGTAGAGTTCGTCAAAGATAATATCGTTGGCAGGTACGGGGTTCCCCGTACGATTATCACTGATAATGGGACGTAATTCAATTGTGGAGAGTTCAAAACTTTCTGTGAAAAGCTGGGCATTCAAAACAAGTTCGCCTCTGTTTACTATCCCCAATCTAATGGGATGACCGAGGTTACAAATCAGATGATCGTTAAAGGAATAAAGAAAAGGTTGGGGGAGCATGATAAAAAATGGGCGGATCAGTTAATGAGCGTCCTATGGGCTTACCGAACTACTCCACGAATAGCCACAAGCGAGACACCATTCGCCCTTTCTCATGGTGTGGAAGCTGTAATCCCTGTTGAAATACAGGTCCCTAGTGATAGAGTTGCATTCTATTGCGAGGAGGGAAATAGTCAAAGGTTGAAAGAAAGCCTCGATCAAGTGGAGGAAAAAAGAGAGAAGGCGTATGTACGCATGGCAGCCTACAAGCAACGGATCGCAGCTTATCATGATAAAAATGCAAAGCTTGTAAATCTGGATGTAGGAGATCTCGTGCTCCGAAAGGCGGATAAAATCCAATCCATAGAAGGAAGAGGAAAGTTGGGGATCACCTGGACAGGTCCATACAGAATAATCACCAAGATTGGATCCGCCACGTTTAAAATTCAAGACATGGAGGGGAACACACTGCCACGTACGTGGAACATTCAGAACCTCCGCAAATATTTCACCAGAAAATAGAATGTAATCAAGGTCTTGAGTACTCTTTTTCCTTTAGTAAGTTTTTATCCCATGAGGTTTTTCTTATTAAAGGTTTTAATGAGGCTCACATGTAAGACCCACTTGCTGTAATAAGGCACATCGCTATTAAATAAAAAGCAACTTTTGTCCTATCAATTCTTTTTTAACTATTTTCTTGTAGCAATATAAATATTCCAGATTAAAAAAGAGGGAGGGCCAACAAACGCATTTCCACGCGTAGGATAATGCTTTCTCCTCAAAGATAGAAGAACAATCTCAACGGCGGATCTATCTACCTCAAAGATAGGAAACAAATTGATCCCCGTCAGAAATAGAGTTAAAAAATTTCTCAAACGTGAGATCTTTACACTCTAGTACACTCTTTCCAAAGAAGAGTTCAAAGTCCTAGTGGCGGATCGATTCACCTCAAAGATAGGAAGCTAATCGATCGCCTAAGGCAGCTTAATTCCCTCAAAAGGAATAAAAAGCTTCAAGCCTTCGCAAGGGCTCACACTCTTGAGTATGGCCGGATGCCTACTTCGGATCAAACATTGAATCCTAAAACCCACGAGTTTTACTTGCTAAAACATATAAAGCAGAAACATAAAAACCAGCGGTTGTTCAAAAGGGATTAAGTTAAATTGTACGCAAATTACATTTAAAATATCAAACAAGAGCATTTTCCCCCGCATCTTGCACAATAGATGCGCCCTCTGCAGAAGGGGCTCCTCCTGGCGGAACAACGCTCTCAGTCAACTCATGGCTATTGTCATCCGCCTTGCCATCATTCTTGTCATCCGCCTTCAAAGATGCTTCACCAGTATCTTCGGATTCGAGATCAACGACAGGCTTGGTTTCTTCGACAGATCCACTCATCACCTTTCGGATGTGATCACGGATGTAGTCATGAACGTTTGGGATCTTGCGATATTTAAGGACAACATCAACATCCGGAACAACATACTCTGGATCATTGAAATCAATCTCAGGATGAGCAAGCCGGACATACTCCATGATCCACTCTCCGTAATAATATGCACGCTCTCCCGCCAGGATCTCTGCCTCACCTAAAGCATCCTCATGATGCTTAGCATCCTCCTCCATCTTCTCCTTCAGACGGCGAATCTCAGCGTCTTTGCTTGCATTCAGAGCAATAGCAGAGGCGGCATTTGTATTAGCCACAACAACTTCTTTCTCCAGCCTCTGAATAGTTGCCTTATCCGCTACCCCTTGCAACACCTCCGCTTCCAAGGAACGCATGTGTGTATATGCCTATCAAAAAGGAACACACATCAACACACTTTCATCTGTGTAAACACAAAATTTAAAGAAGGGAAAACTCACCAAAAGAAGTTCCCTTTTTCCCATCATTGCATGGGCGGATCTAGAGGACGCACTCTGATCATCTTGCACCTCGGCAAGTTGACCAAGGGCCTCATCAACATCATTGATGACAGACTCATCGTTCATAGACCCTTTTCGGCCAAATCTAAGTAAGCCAGTAGTTTCCCAGGTCAGGTTTCACCACCTAAGTAGAAAGTAGAAAGCAAATGATTAGGATTCAAGCAAAGAAAAAGAGACTGCAACAAGAGGAATACCTTTTCACGTTCCCCCATTGGCTTTTCAGCCCTAATGGCATCCGCCATTAACTTCCCACTACCCGGAGTCCCGGGTTTCTTCTTCTTGGTTAGAGGAAGATCCATAACGTCAACCGCAGGATGCTTCCTAGAGTTCTTGAGGGGATCCGCTACCTGCTTGTCTTTTTTAGCTGCTTGAGCCGCCTCCTCCTTCTTTTTGCGCATCTCTACAAGGGCGCGACTTGCCTCAGATAAAACCCTGACAAGGGAACAATAGAATAATCAAGGTTCAAGGAAAAACAAAGTTACCTTCATCAAGTTGTGTAAACTTCACGTAAGAGATCTTGTCTCCTTCCCAGCGGATCAAAGGAATGTCATTCATCATAAAGTCCAAGGCGTCGACGTATGTCCAGGCATCCGCCTTGATACTTTTCAAGATATCCGCCACTTCCTCATCACTGTCTGTCAATATACGCATGTCTCCAGCCATATGCAAAGGCTTGTCATTCCAAACCAATGGAAACCCTAGAGATTCTCCTTCTCTTATCTTTACAAAGAAAAATTTTTCATCCCAAAGATGGACATTGGACATCTTTCCGTAGAAGGGCGAATACAGTTTGAATTTAGCGAAAGTGAGGAAAGATTCGGCCTTTCGCTTCGTTGGTTTGTTAAGAGACCGAAATACATGAGGGTTACACACTATCCCTAAGTTCGAAGCCAAATAACAGTCCAGAGCCAGATATAACCAGCCATTCAGATGCAGCTGGCAAACAGTGATCCTAAAGTATGCCAAGATGTCCGCCATCATCTTAGGAAGAGGAAGTCGGAACCCTATTTCTACATGACAACTATACACAGACAAATATCCACGTGGCGGGCAGGCGGGTCGCTGATGAGCAGTCGCCAACTGGGTCTCATAATTCTTAATCCACGGAAAGCGATCCGCCAGATTCGCTAGATCTGCGACGCTCATACGAGATGGAGTGGACTCCGCACGAGGCGCCTTTTTCCTGGACGGAGCTGAAGAAGAAGCCTCCATCCCAGAAAACTGCCTAGAACCTATTGTCGGAGTAACCCGAGAAACGGTGACGGAAAGGTTCTGAATCCTATCTAAACGAGTTCGATTGCTATTACACGCCGAGTTACACAACTCAGCTAGGTCGCAACTGACAGTGCCTTCGGAGGAATCAGAATTTTCTGAAGAAGAAGAAGTCCAGCTAACTACGGTTTCGGAAGAAGTGGTCAAATTAAAAAGTTCGAAGGTAGACTCAGAAGAAGAAGAAGAACTCCTAAACATTTAGAAAACAGAGCAAAAATTCACTTATATGAGAGTTAAAAGCTTTAAAGGATTCTGAACTCCAGAAAAGCTCTGGGCAAAAAGCTCGAAGAAAGATGGAAGAGGAATGCAAATGAAGAAGAAAGAGAAAGAGAGGAAGGAAGAAGGCGTTTTCTCTTCCCTCGAGCGGCGCACCTATGACACGTGTCACCCACCGATTGGTATCGAACAGAGTGACCATCAATGCGAATCATCATGACGGCGCGCGAAGAAGCTTAAAAGCCCTAAAGGACTTTAACAGAACTTTAGGGGGGTTTCTGATAACATTGGGATATTATCCAAAGGATCAAAGGAGATATTTGCCCAAAACGGCCATGTATTGATCACCTGATACCAGAATGCCATGGCGTATCAAGCAAGGGGATCCGATAGGCGGATCACCAAGACTCTGCCACATGAGATCCGTAGTCAAACCTATGTGGAGATCCGCCATAACCCCTCGATCCGCCAACTGAACAGCTGAGCCGATTCTGCATTAAAGGCCATCAATAAGCTATTAATGAGCTAACAGACATACTTAAAGGAAACCAGTAACTGCCATTAATGGAGCATTAATGGAGACTTTCTAGTTACTAAAGGTTACAACTTCATGACTATATATAGCTTGCATCTTAGGCTATCAAGGTACAGATTTACACAAGCTTAGTAACCCTACTTTGTCAATTCGGTTTATTCCTCCTTATTCTATACTGACTTTGGCATCAGAGCTTCCTCCCGTCGAACCCAACGACGCCCCCACAGGGACAGAAGCTAATCGGAAATTCTCCACTA
Source organism: Euphorbia lathyris (assembly GCF_963576675.1). NCBI lineage: Eukaryota > Viridiplantae > Streptophyta > Magnoliopsida > Malpighiales > Euphorbiaceae > Euphorbia > Euphorbia lathyris. The sequence continues at coordinate 29,370,479 of NC_088914.1, forward strand.
GTCATCATATGGATTTCAAACAAATTTGTAATGAAAGAATTATGGATTTTCAAAGGTTGCTGCAGAAACACAAAAAGGGAAAACGTATCAAAATCGGGATTCATAGTTTTTAGGCTTGTTTCAGCCATGATCTTTAAGCTCTACACACATTTTTGCTTCTACAAACATACAACGAAGTAATGAGTAAGACTTTGAGTATTTTTAGGAGTTAGCTTTTGTCACGGCCGTGTCTAAATTTCTAGAATTTATATTTTGATATTAGTATATATTATAATTATAGGGTATGTGATATTAATTTGGTGCTATAGGAAAAGTTTGGAGTTAATTTGATGATTTTATGTGTAAATTACAAGTTTAGAGTAATTTTAAAAATATTATATAAAGATAGAGGATCAAACTGGATTTTTTCCAGAATTGGATATATATTCCACATTATTTTCGTGATGATCATCTTCCTCATCATCTCACTTTTCTTTTTTTTCTTTTTCTTATCTTTCTCGCCTCTTCGTTATTTTTATCGTTCCTAAACCGTTTCTCCACCGTTTCTTTGATTTACGGAGATTGACCGTCCGAATCACTCGAAATTTAAAACACAGCATCCTTATATATAGATCTAAGTCCTAACCGAAGAGTTTTTGAATTTCGAAAATGTTTGGAGGGGAAACGTCTTAGACAGAATTTAGAGGAGAATCGATCGGGTGTATTTTCTTCAATTAATAGCCAAGGTAAGTAACTATCAACTATATTTTGAGTTTTATGTATATAGATAAATATATATCAAAGAATTTTCAGAAATTGATATTTTAGGGTTATGCAGAAAATTTTGTAAAATTAGGGTTTTTCATGATTTTGCTTTTTATTGTGAAATTACGGTTCAAATGAAGCTATTGATTATGCTTCTATGTGAATTTCAGATTTTACTTGATTATGTTGATTTAATGTTTAATTTGGTTGATTTACATATATATTTATATGTTTTTGGTTTCAATATATATCTATATTGAACAAAATGAATTTGATGATTTCTTAGGAATTGTTTTTGGATTGAGAAATATGTTGCGGTTATTGTTGTTATTATTTTGAATTGAAGTCCAAATATGATTTTTATGATACAAAATGACTAATTGAAGCCAAATGATTTATGGCTATGAAATAGTTTGGAATTTGATTGTGAAATGAAATTTGAACACTTTATGATTTTATATCCATCGAGAGTTATCCGGATCGGTGGTTTTATATTTGAAGAATATGTTCAGTCTGAAGACCTATTGGGTATGGCAGCGAAGTGTTGGGTAAGACCATATGGGATAGACAATGTTAAGAGACGTCTCGACTATATATGTGGTTATGGATTGATACTTAAGGGGAGAAACTCGAGGATGGATACAATGTTTTATTGGTCCCGTGTAACGTGATAATATTAGTTCCAAGGGGGGTTAGGAACTATTTAAAAATTTTCACGTGAGGCTGACCAATATTCTGGAACTTAGACTTTCCAAAGTCCTTTAGCACTGCGGAACTGAGTAAGTCTTAGATGCAAGCTTAGTAAACAGGTGACTAAGTCTGAGTCTAACCTTGGGTCGGAAGATAACACTTTAAGTCTATCCCTGAACTCAGCTTCTCGGTTCACACAACTCAGCTTATGTTCTTTTTGGTGTTCAACTAGGCAGTGTTATAGCAAGCAACAATTTAAAGAGATAAGGGTTAGAAAGATATTACTCAGCAGACATATCCTGGTTCGGCCTCTCCGCCTACGTCCAGTCCCGGGAATTCCTTCTGAGCTTTTTGAATCCTCTACTGAGCTCTTTAAAGGTAGAGCACAAACCTTTTACAATAGCAAGCTGAGTATACAAGAGTACCTTCCTCTATTCCTCTACTCACTCCTATTACTACCGCTGAGTACTATAACCGAGTACTCAACTTCTCCTTTCTATACTTCTAGAAATGATAAGAGTTTGTTTGTCCTAAACAACAATTGCTAAGACACTTTAGATGATTTATATCACTCTAGACTTTTACACAGAATTGGAATTGGTGTAAGATTTGCTTTGCTTTTTCTCACAGAACTTCGAATATCAAATTGGTCAGCGTTTCGACTTAATTGAAGATCTGCATCGAATGAAGCGTCTGAGTGGCCTATTTATAGTGACACTTGATGCACCGGTGATTTCGAATTTCGAAATAACCGTTGGAGGGAAATGGCTTCCTGTCGCTTTCACTCAGTACGTGCTCAGCGTCCTCGGCCAATAACATTCTTGTATCTTCTGTCTTCGGCAGCGCTCAGCAGCTTTTCGTCAGACAAAACAAAATATTTCCACATTTATAGTAAAGTCTTCTAGACAGCTTTCTGCGTCTTCTGAGCTTTACCCAAAGTAGAAATACTTTGTCTCTAAGTTTGTTCAGGGCAACTGCTGACCTGACTTTCTTGTCGCTCAACTCAGCAGCTTCATCTTGAAGCTATTTAGACGAAGGCTTCTCGATCCTTCTCAAAGCTGGGCTTGCGTTTTACTCAGTACGATTGCGTTTTGGTCTTCTTGGGCCGTGAGGCTTTGATCCGTTGACTTGGGCTTGACTCTCTTTCATGGGCCTTGGGGCCACTTAACTTAATGTCTTATAAATCAAATAACTCAACATTGAACAAACACATTAGTGTGAATAAATCAAAGCATTTAAATTTAATGTGTTAGAATATTTTTATCATTAATCTAAATAATTTTGTCAAATCAAAATCATGTGGAAATGTGTTTCAACATGTTTTAAGTTCATTTGGATTATGTTTTCGGTTATGATTGATTTTGATATAAGGTTTTACGTTTGATTGATTACGAGTTGGTTTGATAAAACACTTATTTGATTACAAGTTGGTTTGATAAAAACATTTATTTGATTATGAATTGGTTTGATGAAAAGTTTATTTGTTTTGATTCGTTTTGATAAGATGCATTATATATATAATATGAACTTAAGTTTTCAGTATATTTTATAAGGTTTTGATTAAATCCCTTTATAAATGTATATATGTAGCTATGTTAAATAAAGTTGGTTTTTATAGCTGATAGTTTCTTACTGAGATTTTTGTCTCACGTTTTTAAATGTTTAAATGTTTTTAGGTGAGAAAGTACAAGATATAGAGAATGTTACCGACCGTTTAGGCGAGGTTTGGAAGTTGGCTGCTTATTATTAGAATTATGGTTAGAACTTTGGTATTGCAATTGTAATATAATGATATTTGGTTAAATTGGAGACTCCTAAGTATTGATTATGATCTTTCTATTTCACGTCCGATGCCGATTGAGGTTGTTTAGGGTAGGGTGTGACAGCTTTAGTAATGAGTGTCCAAATTGACTATAAACAGAGCTTGTGTTCTTCCTTTCAAATCCTCAATCAACAACCAACAAAAATCAAAATCCAACAACAAACAAACAATCTATCAACCATTAAACTCAGTAAAATCATTGCTTATCTTATCAATTTCGAGTCTACTGCCTTGAATTCCAGGTTCAAATTTATCTCCTACGATTTTCAATTCTCAATTTAAGTCTAGTATACAATTCCTAATCATCGATTTAGATTAATTTCGCTCATTCAACAATCTGCCATTGTCGTCTTTAACCATAGTTTCAAGTTTCAACTCGCAAACCGAAACACTTAAAATATCATTTTCATGGGTTTTCTGTTTGCAAACATTTTCTGAATTATATTTACAGTTTATTCATTGATTCCAATTTATCAGATCACTCAGAACCAAACTTTTGGCAATTATCAATTTCAAAATCGACATAATTTCCATCAAACAACTGTTCTGACCATACATTTTTTAAAAATTATTCTGGCCACCACGAGCCACCATTTTCTGCAAAATAAGTCTTAATCTCTTCATTCATATCCAAATTATAGATTTTAGTTTTTATTTCGTTTAAAACATTCTCCTACAACAATCATTTTCTCACTCAAAGCTCCTGTGTTATGCGACGTTTATATATCTCAAACCTGCTGAAGTTTAATTTAGTTTTTCAAAAATATCTACTTTGATCCTTCAAATTTTAAAACGATACCAACGAGTTCAATTTCTACATCCACTTTCAACAAATTCCAATATGATTATTCAAGGGGTCTTATTTAGTCTAAATAAACATTACCCAATCTTCAATTCGAACAAATTCTGTCCAAATCAATTTTTACCATTGTTATTTTCTTCCTCAGCTTCAAGCTATTTTTGTTAATCCGAGATCATCCAAATCCTAATTTCGCGCCATTCTCTGTTTATAAATTATTTCTATATTATTTTTAGAAACCATTTGTTGATTTTAAACGATCAGTTCTCTCAGAACGAAGCTTTCGATTTTAATCGAATTTAATTCCATCAAACAATTGTTTTGAACAACTCCTTTCTTGAATTTATTGGCAGTAGTATTCATGGCCTCTGAACAGCCAAATGAATTTGATCATTCACAGTTAAATTTTGATTTATCAAATCTAAACCTTAGAATACCTTGAATCTCTGCCTTAAGATTATAATAAACCTAAGTCAAATGGGGAATGATAAAATATTGAGTGATTTGTTACTTATGCTTGTTATTTTGACCTATGTGGCACCAAAGAGAGTAACAATGATTGTGAACAAACCATTAAACATGTTGTTAGCAGGACCGACTCTGAGCATATGCCAAGAATGCAGTCGCTCAGGACCAAGGGCCAAAAAGGCCTAAATTTTATTTTGTATTATTATTTATATAGTAATTTTTTATTATAAATATAGTTATAATACCCATTTGGGCTAAATAATGACATTTTAGACCTATAAGGAGCCGAAATTTGTTTTAAACTTTTAAGTAAAATTTTTTTGGGATAAAAATCAAATTGAACCCCAGCGTTTAAAGTGAAGTGAAGGTTTAACCTTAACGTATGGAATTGTGTGAATTTAACCGTAACGTTTCCAAGAAAGATTAATTTTAGCCCTTTGTTATAGAAAATTAGAAAAAACTGGTTTGACCTGTATTTAACTGTAACTTCATATCTTCTAAATATCAATTATATCTAAGATATTTAGTGTACTACTAACAAAATTACAAAAGTTTTGTTAAAATGCTAAAAAATAAACCTGCTACATATAAGTTAATCACATTTTTTTTTTCAAATTGTCTAAAATATTTATTATGTTATTAATATAGTTACAAAAAACCAAAAAAAAATGTACGAAATTACTTCAATTTATTGACAAACTTGTTGGGAAGGTTTAATGTGACAGTGAAATAACAATCAACCCAGTTTTTTCAAAATTTCGATAGCGTATGGCTAAAATTGATTTTCTTTGAAAACGTTAGAGTTGAATTTATATAATTTCATACGTTAGGGCTGTTAGAGATAAAAAAAGAAATTTAAGAAAAAGAAGGACTAATATTGATATTTTTTTTAATCATGGATACACTGCACTCATTACAACTTATTATAGACTCTCCTCTTCTTTTTTACTCACCCACTATATCAATCACACAACTCTATATGTAATGTATAGAGTTTTCATCCATACAAAAAAAACAACACATTATGTAGCCACACATTTATTGGCAACCATACTTCATTATTTAGATAATTTTGACTGTTTACTAAAAAAAGATAACTTTGACTAACATATTTGTTCCAATTTTTCAAAGCATTCACATGATTGATTTTTTTTATATATATAAATTAAAAATTTAAGTTTAATATTTGAACAAGGACTAAATCCACATTTCGTTTAAAACATTAAGGGTTAAATTGGATCATTATCTCATTTTATTTTATTAAAAGCTTCTTATTTTTATTTCACGTGTGGCAACAAAAAAAAAATGTCAGGACTCTTAGCAAGTTTGTTTTTCTTGAAAGTGAGCAAAGTTCAAAAATAAAGAGGGATAAATAGATTAATTAAATTTAATAATAAAAATTTATATATGATAATTTGTTTTTTCTTTTAAAAAAATTAATGGGGTTTGGATTGAACGATGGCGCCGAAACAAAATATTCGGAAGATATATGCACGAGAACTTCTATTAAATACTGATTCATAACAGATTATTAGTATTAAAAAATAAATATATATCAGTGACATTATTTGATTATAGAGATATATATCAAGAGTATAGTAAAATTTCTCAGGAAATATATTAAAAGTTACAGATTATTTATACGGATATTTCCAAAAATGTTAAATTCATTAGAGATCCTCACTAGATTGAAATTACAGACAAAAAAAACTATATTTTTCGACGGAACATCCCTCAGGGACCTCTTGTCCGGTCACCCCTTAAAGGACTGAAACTGTTTATTTTAACAATGCAGGAATTATGTGTCTTGTTCACTGAGAGTTTAATGTGTAAAAGATATAAAAGTTCATAGTTAAATTCTCGAAAACAAAAGGCAAAGAAGAGGTAATAAAAAAAAACTTTAATGAGGTCAAAAAATTCCTATTCAGTAATCATAAAATTTGTAGTAGAAGCAAAATACAAGAGTTCATATGTGTTATTATGTGCAGTGCAGTGCAGGAGATCATACCAAGCCATCGATTATTTCTGGTGTTTGTTGTCTTTGAGGCATGTTCTAAAAATTATATATTGTCCCACCCCAAATCATATGATTCAAAACACTGCCTTTCTTAAAGAATAAAAGAAGTCAATGGATATGAAGAAAAAAAAAAATGTAAATATCTCCTATACTAGTAAATGAGAAATGAGAAATCAACGATATGGTCATACAAATAATCACTGGCGGAGTCAATAATTTAGACTTGGGGGCGAATTTTAGCCATGCGCATGAGAGTAAATTTTCAAAGTCCATACCGTTAGGGTTTGGCAAAAAAATTTTAGCCTCCAACGTTAAATTGTAAAAATGTTATCATTTTTTAGAAACTATCATTGAACTAATAATGGAAAAGACATAATAAAAATGAATTTAATTAATAATGGTAACATGTTTTTTTTTGAGGGATTTGAACATAAGACCTCTCAAACACGAGAGTATGCATCTTTAACAATCTCATCTACCTTTAAACATTAAAATAATACTACATAGAGTTAATATATACTAATTTTAGAGGGGCTACAGGGGACAAATCGACCCGTGCTCAAGGGCGGAGTGTTGGGCTTTGGAGACTAATAGATCGGCCCAACTGCAGCGATCCAACTCGATAATTATAAATATAGGGTTTCTTGGGCGATTAGGGTTTCTTGAGGAGTATAAATATAGCTTCTTTCTTTGTAATCCGAATCTCGAAAATTATAGTGAAATATCCTGGCTTGGTAGTGCCCCCAGACGTAGTCATTCAAATTGAGTGGCGAACTGGGTAAACAATTCTTGTGTGTTTGCTTGTTTTTCGTTTATCGTAATTGCTTTGGTTCTTAACGATTGGTATCAGAGCGAGGTTACTGGGGTCGATTACGATGGGAGATGGAAAAACACCTGTGGAGAAATTCGATGGTTCGGATTTCGCTTTCTGGAAGATGCAGATCGAGGATTACATGTACGATAAAGATCTGTACCAGCCAATAGGTCACCAGTCGGATGATATGTATGATGAAGAGTGGAAGCTGTTGAACAGAAAAGCGATGAGCGTGATTCGCCTGTCGATGTCCAGGAACGTGGCGCATCACACGGTGAAGGCAAAGACCATGAAGGAGATGTTGGAGATTTTGAGTTCGTTGTACGAAAAGCCCTTCGCGGCAAACAAGGTTCATTTGATGCGACGACTGTTTAATCTGCAGATGACGGAGAATATAGCAGTGGCGACGCACCTGAATGATTTTAATATGACAATCACTCAATTAAGCTCTATAGAAATCAACTTCGACGACGAGGTATTAGCCCTAATTCTATTATCTTCTTTACTAGAGAGTTGGAGTGGCACGGTTACTGCTCTAAGTGCTTCAGCAAGGAAAGAAAAACTTAGGTTTGATGATGTTAGGGATTTGATTATAAGCGAGGAGATTCGTAGAAAAGAGGCGGGTTCCACATCCGGATCAGCCTTGAATGCAGAAAATTGGGGCACGTCAGATCACAGGTCAAAGTAGAATCGTGGCAGGTCTAAGTCAAAAGGGAGAGGGAAACCTGCCAAGGACAAGAGCCACATCAAGTGCTAATGAGAATGGTCATTACAAGAATGAATGTAAGGCACCACAGAAGGACAAGTCAGTGAACTCCGCCAGCGACGATTTTTGTGATGCGTTGATTCCGAGTGATTCAACTGCAGAAACCGCAACAGAAGCATTGGTATTGAGCGTAAGAAGTCTTCTTGAGTCTTGGGTGTTAGATTTGGGAGCTTCATTTTATTCATGTAGTAGCACTGATTTGATGGAAAACTATACCCCTGGGAAGTTCGGAAAGGTTTATCTTGCTGATGATGAGCCTTTGGAGATTATAGGGAATGGAGGTGTTTCGATCAAGAGCCCGAATAAATCTGTGATAAAGCTGTCTGATGTAAGGCATGTTCCTGGCCTAAAAAGAAATCTGTTGTCAATTGGGCAAATGGATGATGATGGTTATTGTGTGATATTCAGAGGTGGTGCCTGGAAAATAACCAAAGGAGCCATGGTGGTTGCTCGTGGTGAGAAGGTTGGGTCGTTGTACCTAACAGACAACATTGGTAACATCATTGATGTTATGAGCGAGGATGTCAATGCAGACTTGTGGCACTGTCGTCTTGGTCACATGAGTGAAAAGGGGATGAAAGTGTTGTGTTTAAAGTGTCTGTTACCGGGTATGAAATCTGCTGATCTTGGGCTGTGTGAGGATTGCATCTTCGGGAAGCAGAAAAGGGTCAGTTTCTCTAAGGGTGGCAGAAATTTGAAGAAACAGAAGTTAGAGTTAATTCACAGTGATCTATGGGGTCCTACACCTGTGAAATCTCTTGGTGGAGCTTCGTACTACATGACCCTCATTGACGACTCCACTAGGAAATTGTGGATCTATTTTCTAAAAAAGAAATCTGATGCTTTTGATTCTTTTCGAAAATGGAAGGCCCTGGTTGAGAATGAGACAGGTCTAAAGATAAAGTGCTTAAGGTCTGACAATGGTGGGGAGTATGAGCTTAGGGAATTCAAGGAATTCTGTGCTAAGAATGGAATTTGCATTGAGAAGACTCTGAAATAAACAAGATGCTTACAAACAGTTCATCTATTATTCATTTATTATGTTTGTGAACGAACTCATCTAATTGCAAATGAAATAATATTAAGTTTAGATATTTTTGAACTAACACAAAACTATATAGTTTTCTACAAAACTAAAATTTGTTAATAAATGTTCTAATCGAGCCTCCTCGCGAGCTTTCGAGCCGAGCTTTGGCTTGTTCAAGCTCGGCTCGTTTACGAACCGAACCAGTAAATCGTGTTCATGAGCGGCTCGTTTACAAATCGAGCTGAGCTTTTATCGAGCCGATCACCGAGCCGCTCATGAGCGGCTCAACTCATTTACAACCCTATACTGAATGACTTTTGAGGATTCGTAGTGTTAAAATTAGTATGAATGGAAAAGATCATGATATTCTTATCTAGGGTGGTTTTAATTCTGTGCGTTTTATTTGCAAATCTGCTTAAGACGGTATTCGTGGCCATGGCTCGGGGCAGTGGAAGAAAATTTGGGCCTTAAAAATTCTGAAAAATTGTGTAGCTTTGCTTGGCTAACGGCGCCCCGTAGGCTGTTAACTAATCAAGAGATATTTTGGAGGCACTTATCTTCTACTGAGAGTTGTCCTCGATGTTCTACTGCGTGCGAGAATGTATCTCGTACTCTTCGCGATTGTCAGCACAATGGTAATGTGTGGCGGCTTCTTCTTTCGTCTCGTCTTCTACCTGGTTTTTTTGCTAGGTCGGATCTAGACTGGTTTTCATGGTGCTTGTGGGAGAATGAGCTAAAAGTGAGTGCTAACTGTCAGATTACGTTTATTTTGTGTTGTTGGCTGATGTGGAGGTGATGTAATTGCTTCGTGTTTGATAGAAAAAAGGATATTCCTTCTAACTCGTTGTTGATTATATAGTTTACTGTTAATGAGTTTCAAGATGCCTGGGATAATTTGGGAAGAGGTAGTGGTGGGACGTCTCGGGTGGAAACTCTCGTTCACTGGGCGAAGCCTCCAATGGGCTGGCATAAACTTAATACTGATGGCTTGAAGTTAAGTGATGATTCGATTTCTACTATAGGGGTTATTCATGATTGTCATGGGGATCAGGTGGCTGGTGTCGGCCATAATACCAGTATAGCTAACCAGGGGCGGAGCTAGCCAAAGCCCGGAGGTTATTATCTTTCACGTGTTATTTTTTTTTTTTCTCCCTAATTTTAATTTTTTGGTTTAAATCAAAATCTAATTTTTCTTTCTCCTGTTATTATTTTTTCTCCCAATTGTAATTATTTTTGTTTAAATCAAAATCTAAATTTTTTTCTCCTGCTTTTAATATGGGTTTTTTTCCCTAATTGTAATTATTTTTGGTTGAATCAAAATCTAAATTTTTTTCTCCTGTTTTTAATACGGGGCTTTTTCATTTTTCTTTTTAATTTAGGAGTTTTGGTGTGTTTAAATTGGGGAGTTTGGTTTAAGGGTTTTTTTTTTTGAAACGAATGAAAGAATTGTATTAACTTGAATCAATCAATGAAGTACAAAGGAACGGGGGAGGGGCAGTAAGCCATTCCCCACAATTACTAGCATTACGCACAGCTCGTGCAAGAGTGTGTGCTTGGGAATTAAAAATTCTACGGATGAAGCGGACTGAGCAACTTTGAAGGTCTCTCATTATAGCTAAAGAGTCTCGTAGAATCATGTAAAAGGGAGATTGTGAATCAGTTTCTTGTTGGAGGGCAAGGACCACGATTTGTGAATCGGATTCTACTCGGACGTTTGCCCAACCACGCGTTCTAATCCATCCAAGAGCCTCTCGTAGGGAAAGGGCTTCAGCTATCGAGGCTTCCGACCATGTTGTTATGTGACCATTTCTAGCACCCAAGAAGTTTCCCGCTGGATCCCATGCCACCAGTCCAAAACCAGCAGCCTCAGGTTCGGAGAACAACGCTGCATCTACGCGCAGCCGGATTTGCCCTGGCATTAAGATCGTCGGTGTGCCATCGGGTGCAGGCGGGGTGTTAGGCTGGCCAGCTCGGTGTTGTTGTGCTAGTTGCCACGACGCCAGATACTGACAGGCCGTTTGAAAATTTTGGGAGGCCGACATCAAGCGGTTATTCCAGGTCAGGTCATTTCTGTTCTTCCATATCATCCAACACAGTGTGGTTGCCTGAACTGATATTTGGATTGGCTCATCCATAACTTGACACCAAAACTCCTCAAGGTTCCCCACTTGTTCTGATCAGTCACCCAGCAAGGATAATTGCCAAACATTCCTTGCAACAGAACAAGTTACCAGGACATGGTAATTGTCTTCCATAGCCGCACCCCATAACTGAAAGAGAAGTGGGATATCAACATGGCGGGAATGTAGAGCTCTTCGTGACGGTAGGCACCCTGACAGTGCACGCCACAGCAAATCTCGTACGTTCGGGGGAATAGCAAGTTGCCAGGTTTTGAGCCACTGTATATTCGGTGCGTGTGGCTGCTGCTTTCCAAACCCCATCATTTGCAACCTATAGACACTTTTCACTGTGTATTCCCATTTCCTCTCCGTATACCAGTACCAGGTATCATCGTCAAATCTGTGACTCAGCGGAATCTTGGTGATTAGTGATTGGTCCCGAGGCGAAAACAACCCATTTATCAAGCCTAGGTCCCACGATCTTTCCCCTTCCATCAACAAGTCAGACACATGTTCAATCTCCATATTATCAATTCGAGGGCTTTCAATGAACGGATCAGAAGCATCTGGGAGCCACAGATCTCTCCATATATGCGTTGAGTTGCCTGAGCCTATTAGACGTCTCGACCCTGTGCTAATTAATTGTTGTGCCACGAGGATACTGCGCCAGATATAGCTCGGGTTAGACGGGAGAGAGGCTTCAAGGAAAGAGTTCTCGGGATAATAACAGGCTTTCAGTACTCTCGAGAGAAAGGAATTAGGGCGTGAGAGTAGTCGCCATCCCTGTTTCGCTAGGAGAGCGAGATTGAATTGCCGTAACTTCCGGAAGCCTAACCCGCCTAATTTCTTCGGATAACAAAGCCTCTAGTGAATACTCTTCTTCCCATTCTCTCCAGAGTCCCACCAAAATGCATTCATCATGTTTTCAATGCTAGAGCACAGTGTTTCCGGGAGAATAAACAAGCCCATTGCATAGGTAGGGATAGCCTGTAGGACAGATTTAATCATAACTTCCTTCCCGACCCTGGAAAGAAAGCGGGATTTCCAACTGCGTATTCGTCGCTTCACAGCATTCTCGATATATCTGAAGACATCAGTTTTGCTTCTACCTAGTATTGAAGGTAGACCAAGGTATTTATCTGGGATTGTGACAGCCGTGATCCCAAGGACAGCGCTGGTCGCTGCACAGTCCTCCGTCGGGCACTTCCTGCTGAATGATATGGAGGACTTTGAGAGGTTGATCTGTTGTCCTGAAGCTAGCTCATAATTTGAGAGGCACTGTTTAATTGCGGCTGTTTCATTTCTATTAGCTCTGAAGAAGAAATAGATGTCGTCTGCAAAAAAATAGATGAGAAATAGGTGGTGCAGATGGCGCAATACGGTAGCCATGAATGGTTCCTTGTTCCTCAAGCTTGGCTAGGGATAGAGAGAGACCCTCAGCACAGATGATAAATAGGTACGGAGAAATAGGGTCACCCTGTCTTAGCCCCCTTTGTGGTAGAATCGGCCCAACTGAATGTCCCCCATTAACCACTGTATATTGAACCTTGCATAAACACTGCATAATCAGATTTACCCAAGCCTCCGCAAATCCCAGTCGGAGCATCATCTGTCGAACAAAGTCCCACTCAATTCTGTCATAAGCTTTGGACATGTCAAGTTTTAGTGCCGCCATACCTGTTTTTCGTTGTGATTTTTTTATGGAGATAGTGGTTTAAGCCAAGATCACGTTATCTGAGATTAGCCTTCCAGGGATAAAAGCGCTTTGGGACAGGGAGATAATATGATTCAGCACCTTTTTTAGTCTATTGGCCAGAGTTTTGCTGAGTACCTTATAAATGACATTGCACAGGGCAATAGGCCGCATATCCGTCACTCTTTCCGGTTTAGCCTTCTTCGGGATCAGTACCAAGTTCATCTCATGAATATTGTCCGGCAGTGATCCAGAGTTTAACCATAGGAGACAGGAATTGGTGATTTGGGGGCCCACTATATCCCAGTATCTCTGGTAAAAACCCGGGTTAAAACCGTCTGGGCCAGGGCTCTTATCAGGGTGCATGGAGAATATAGCCGCCTTAATTTCTTCAGTTGTAAATGTACGCAGCAGATCCTCGTTATGTTCATCGGTCAGTTTGCGACTAACATTGGACAGAATTTTATCCGCCTGGCTGCCACTGGATGAGAAAAGTGTATGAAAATATTGTTGAATCAATCCATCCAGTCCTGACGACCAGTCGCACCATTCCCCTTCGTCCGATTTCAGTCTGTCAATGTTGTTCTTTTTTCGTCTGTTACTGGCCGCTATATGGAAATAACGAGAATTACGATCGTCGTCCTGAAGCCATAGCTTCCTCGAGCGTTGCCTCCAGTAGACTTCGTTCTGTGCCAGTAGGGTGTCTAAACGAGCTCTAGTAGTGAGCACTCGGTTCTGTGCCCTTGCATCATAATTATTCCGCCAGCGTTGAATTTCGGCTTTACACCCTGCAACCTTTTTGCGAAACTGGACACGGAGCTGCTCTCCCCATTCAAACAGCCTCTTTCCATATCTTGATTGCCTTCCTACTAGATCAGACTCTGTACTGTCATTCCATGCATGTATAACGCGATCCCTACAATCTGCTTCTCTGAGCCACGCGTTCTCAAAGCGGAACCTCCGCTTCCAAATCGAGTTATGCTGTACAAGTGTCATTATTAGCGCTGAATGATCTGATGCATGTGCGTCCTCATTTACAACCACTGCATTTGGGAATAGCGAGTGCCACTCCGGGCTAGCCAATGCTCGATCTAATTTGTCCTCTATGCAGTTAACGGTGCCCCGACTCTTTTCCCAAGTAAATGGAGGGCCTGTCATTGTTATCTCTGATAACCTGCACTGTTCGACGGCTTCGGTGAAATCGGCTATTAGGTGATGTGGATACCTGCGACCCCCATGCTTCTCGTTATGTGCCAAGATGCTGTTAAAATCTCCGATGACCACCCACGGGATAACTGAAACACTTCTGAGGGACTGTAGCAACTGCCAAGACTCAGTTCTACGTGACCATTCTGGGAACCCATAGAAACCGGTTAATCGATACTCCGGCAAACCTTGAGCTGTAATACGAGCGTCAATATGATTCTGAGAAAAACCAAGCAAATTAATTGAGCCATTAATCTTCCATAATAAAGCAAGGCCACCACCGCAATTGATGGGGTCGACAAAGAATAAGCCATCAAAATGCAAACGTCGTTTTATTATCTCAATCTTATTTCTGTTACATTTAACTTCCATCAGAAAAACAAAAGAGGGGCGAAACCTGGACACTAGGTCCACTAACTGACGAACGGAACGGGGGTTGCCCATGCCCCGGTAGTTCCAGCTGATAGTGCTCATGCAAACTGGTGGACCTGCGGGAGGCCCACCTTTGTGTTTGTTGTTGTTGCGTTATCTGACCCCATTGGTTTACTGTGTTCGCATTCCATACTGTTGGGATAACCACTATTCTATATTTTTTCCTCCAAATCACCTTTTTCCTGGCGTCTACGCTTGACCTCACTGATCCGCAGCTCTTCTCCCATTTTTCCTGACTCTAGTGCTAATACTTTACCCGAGACTGATTGCTGATTACTTTCTTGCTTATCAGATGCTGAGGTCGTTGGGTTGAGATGAGGACCTCCCTTAGTCGTAGACTGCATTGGTACAGGAGGAGCTGGCAGCAGCCACTTTGAAACAGGTGGAGTGGCTAGCCTGCGTGGGAGAGCACGAAGGGCGGTGCTGTACGGGCGGTCAGCCTTGTCCGGGTGTGGGTGGTCCAGCAGTGCTGAGCAGTACTTGTCAGTGTGTCCTATCAGTCCATAAAAGAAGCAGAATGTCGGAAGCCGTTCATAGCGAAATTGGATCCATGAGAATTCCCCTTCTACCTTCCCAATCTCCATCTTACGTTTCAGTGGGCTTAGGATATTCATTGTAATACGAATCCTCATGTAGGAACGTGACTCTCCCGTAAAGTTATTAGCATCTGATTCAATGTAGGTTCCTAGAAAATTACCGATACTGGCGGCCACCCTCTCAGACATGAACCCCATCGGTAAATCATGAACTTGCACCCCATTGAATTTATAAAAATTTAAATGGCCTAATACTCCTCCAACCTTCTTAACTTGTCCAAATTAGTCATTTTACCCCCTCAACTTATCGAATGTCCTATTTACACTCTTAACTTCATAAAAATGGTATTTCTCACCCCCTCAACTTGTCCATTTATCCTCCCAACTCATAGAATATCATATTTATCTCCTTAACTTCATAAAAGTGGTATTTCTCACCCCTTCAACTTGTCCATTTACCTCCTCCCCAACTCATAGAATGTCCTATTTATCCTCTTAACTCCATAAAAGTGGTATTTCTCACACCTTACAATCCGTCATCGAGACCTAAATTGATATATCTTTTAAACGTTAAACTTATATTGGTGCTATTTTGTACGCGGAACCTAAATTGATACTTCCCCAAAATCATAGGCATATTTTGGTACCTTTTCCCTACATATAATGTCTTTAACTTGTTTATATTAATGTTCTAGTTTTTTTATATAAAAAAAAATGTTCTTGTTATTTGTATCTTTTATTCATTATTTCTCTTTTCAACTTTTTTTGATAGTTAAATTTTGATTATCTAATTATTGTAATATAATATTATTATAATAAACACATGAAGGATCGATATAATTATCAAATTAAAACAATATAAAAATTGATATTAAAAATATATATTTTCGAACTCATTTGAATAAGTGATATTAATGTTGCACCATAAAGAGGTAAGAAATACCACTTTTATGGAGTTAAGGGGGGTAAATATGATCATAATGGGTGAAAAATACAACTTTTATGGAGTTAAGGTGGTAAATAGGACATTCGATGAGTTGATGTGGGGGTGGAAAATACCATTTCTATGAAGTTAAGAGGGGTAAATAGGACATTCGATGAGTTAAAAGGGTAAAATGACCAATTTGAACAAGTTAAGGGGGCTGGAGGAGCATTAGGCCAATTTAAATGTGTCTATGCTTTTCATGTTGGTCATTTTTTTTTTTTTTAGTAAATTTTCAATAAAATGAAGCAGTTTTATCATGTTTGAAGCTAAAAAAAATTGCATAGTCTATGCTTTTCACGTTGGTTATTTTTATTTTTTTAGTCAATCACCAAAACGAAACAGTTTTATTATGTTGGAAGCTAAAAAAATTTGAAAAATTATCCCCAATCGTAAGGCTAAAATAGCCCCCCAGATATAAAATCCTGGCTCCGCCACTGTAAGTAACTCATATGATGCGGAAATTTGGGGTCTTTTTTCCGGTGTCTCTCTTGCTTTGAGTAGGGTTGTCGATGGATTGAGATTGAGTCGGATAATGCTGAGATAGTGGCGGCTATTAATGGAGATAGAGATACTGCATATATTGATCAGAACCTTTTCAAAAGATAGCTTCTCAGGAACTTCGAGTGTGTTCACTTTCGACATGTGTTCCGGGAGCAAAATCGGATTGCTGATTTTAATATGGCTAGCAACGCTCATACTCTTGAACCATGTGTTACTTATTTTCTGTTCCCACCGATTGATATTCGAAGGATGATTCCGTACTAGTTTCTTTTCGTTTTTTTTTCTTTTTATTTTATATATATATAATAACTAGTCCTAAAATAATAAAAGGAAGGAAAAATATCCACATGGGCACCGACACGACACTTTAAAATAAAAAAATAGAAAAAAGAAAAGTGTTGACAAATGAGAAAGCAGAGAAATGATCCCGCGTTAATGACACAGTCCAAGTGGCACTGGCACCAGCGCTAATCTAAATCCATTCCCACTCGCTCTTCTTTCTCATTAGTAAATAATTTAATTCTAACTCTATTTTCTTTTACTTCCTTCTCTTCTTTCTCTTCTTCAACTCAACAAGCTCTAGCAGTCGCACCAATCAGAGCCAGACCTATCTCTCTTCGTCTTCGTTGCTTGATGCTCTATCCTCTGCTCAATCAATCCAAGACTTGGAGAAGAGAACAGAAGATTGGTTCGCTACAATGGCGAATCACCGAATTACTCGGACTGCTTTGATACGGAGTTTCTCTTTGTCGTTTAGAGTTTTGGGTTCAGCCATCACTCTTGCTCTCTTCCTCTTCTTCACTGTTTCTTTCTTCTTCACTTCTCAATCTCATTCTTCTACCACTCTTCCCCACTTTGTAAGTTCATCCTTCTCTTTCTCTATAGATCTACTCTGCACTCTTCTGTTTTTACGATTTCAATTTTATGTTCGAATTCTATTTCTGAACACGGATCTTTACGTTTTCATTATTGTTTTCTCTATTTCCTCCATGATTAATGCTTAGTGTAGCTGTCATTTGTTTAATTTCGCGTTTCTGTAGGCAGAATTTAGTTCAATTATGGTTGATATTTTACTTGCGTATTTGATTGTAATTGCATTTTTTTCTTCTTCTAATTAGGGTTTCAGAAATGCACCTTACGGGTTAGGATCCGGGAGAAGATCTGTTCTCGCGCTGAAATCAGATCCACTAAAGCCCCGACTAGACCAGATCCGGAAACAAGCCGACGATCACCGATCTCTCGCCCTTGCATATGCATCCTATGCGCGGAAGCTCAAGCTGGAGAACTCGAAGCTCGTTAGGGTTTTCGCCGATCTATCGCGAAACTACACAGATCTCATTAACAAACCATCTTACCGAGCTCTTTTCGAGTCGGATTCGCTATCTATTGAGGAACCCACGCTACGCCAATTCGAGAAGGAAGTGAAAGAGCGAATCAAGGTTACGCGCCAAATTATTGCCGAGGCCAAAGAAAGTTTCGACAATCAGCTCAAAATCCAAAAGCTTAAGGATACGATTTTTGCCGTCAACGAGCAATTAACTAAAGCGAAAAAGCAAGGAGCGTTTTCGAGTTTGATTGCTGCAAAATCCATACCTAAGAGCTTGCATTGTCTTGCTATGAGGTTGATGGAGGAGAGAATTGCACACCCTGAGAAATATACTGATGAAGGGAAGCCACTGGCGCCTGAATTGGAGGATCCAAAGCTTTACCATTATGCAATTTTCTCAGATAATGTGATTGCTGCATCAGTGGTGGTGAACTCGGCTGTCAAAAACGCTAAAGAACCATGGAAACACGTATTCCATGTTGTGACTGATAAAATGAACCTCGGGGCAATGCAGGTCATGTTCAGATTGAAGGATTATAATGGTGCACATGTGGAAGTAAAAGCTGTTGAGGATTATAAATTCTTGAATTCTTCTTATGTGCCTGTGCTTAGGCAATTGGAATCTTCTAATCTACAAAGGTTTTACTTTGAGAATAAGCTTGAGAACGCAACCAAGGATACTACAAACATGAAGTTCAGGAATCCCAAGTACTTGTCAATTTTGAACCATTTGAGATTTTACTTGCCTGAGATGTATCCAAAGTTGCATAGGATATTGTTCTTGGATGATGATATTGTAGTGCAGAAGGATTTGACAGGGTTATGGAAGATTGATATGGATGGAAAGGTGAATGGGGCAGTGGAGACTTGTTTTGGGTCATTTCATAGGTATGCACAGTATATGAATTTCTCACACCCATTGATCAAGGAAAAGTTTAATCCAAAGGCATGTGCTTGGGCTTATGGGATGAACTTCTTTGACTTGGATGCTTGGAGAAAGGAGAAATGCACTGAACAATATCATTACTGGCAGAATCTGGTAAGGATTGGTTTAGTATTCTGCAATTTAAATTATTCAGATAATGCCCTTTCTCACATGCTTAGTTATTGTTGTTCTGAAATATTATTGGTGGCATGTTCTGACAGGACACCAAGATTTATAGAGATAATCCGACACGATCATATATAT
The DNA here is from genome assembly GCF_963576675.1 of Euphorbia lathyris. Taxonomy (NCBI): domain Eukaryota; kingdom Viridiplantae; phylum Streptophyta; class Magnoliopsida; order Malpighiales; family Euphorbiaceae; genus Euphorbia; species Euphorbia lathyris. Next base: position 29,389,615 of record NC_088914.1, read on the forward strand.
AACCATATAGAACATATATAACACAACACGAATTGGACACGAAATCTGATTGCCACCTCTAATTACTAGGATGCCTATTATGATTCATTGATTCTATCCATTGTTTACTCTCACAATATGACAACCACAATGTGGAGTGGCTATAGCTGATAATACTGAAAGCAGATAGAAGTATTACTCTTGTAGATCTTTTGTTTCTTTTTCTAAATGGTGATTATAATGTTTGCAGAACGAGAACAGAACATTGTGGAAATTGGGGACATTACCTCCAGGTCTGATAACATTTTACTCAACAACGAAGCCATTGGACAAGTCATGGCACGTTCTGGGGCTAGGTTACAATCCAAGCATCGGACCAGATGAGATCCGAAATGCAGCGGTGGTGCATTTCAATGGGAATATGAAGCCATGGCTTGACATTGCCATGACTCAGTTCAAACCACTTTGGACAAAGTATGTTGACTATGAATTGGATTTCGTACAGGCTTGCAATTTTGGTCTCTGATTGTATGGTCCATTTGAGTAAGTTATTATAATCAGCTGGAAAACTGCAACACAGTATCAAGTGTATTTTGAACTTGTTACACGATGACCAATTCCCTCCTGGAAGACAAATCAGCCCCTTTTTCAAGTGTAGCATATCGCTTCATGTTGATTTTTGCACTTCTTTCAAGTTTTAATTTATACATATCAACTTGTCAAGCAACTAAAATTCATTGTATTTGGCAAATATAGCTACTGAGGATTCAACTTCACAATCTTCTATGCTCTTACTCTTACTAACTTTGTCTAACAATTTCTCTTCATGTTTGAACTTTTTATTTTCATAATTTAGGCTGCTTTTTTAGATGCTGGTCATCTCGATTTTGGTGTATTGAGCTGCTAGTCTTTGATTTCATTGTCAGGATTAGCATTTCTGACAGTAGGAATTAAGGCAGAAATAGGATTTAGGGGAAGAGAAGAACGAACATTGGAGAAAGGTTATAGAGAAATAGGAAGAAGAGAGTAGGAGGAAAGGGAGTAAGGAAGAGAGAAATAAGTTTGCATTCAATATCATTCTGATATCTTTTCCATATAAAAGAGGACTTTAAATAGGAATAGTTATTGTTGACCTCGTTGCAGTTACAAATGCCTATAGTTGTAAATATCACAGTTGTAAAAACATTCCTAAATAACAATTATTTAAAGCAATTAAACAACTAATTAACAATTTAATATGTAAGATAATTAACTACTTGATACCGTAGAAAATAAACATTGACACGTGGAGCAATGAGAGCTTTCGGATCTAGCAGCCACACCATGAGCTTTCGGATTGAGTGGACTTTCAGGAATCGTTTTTCCATCAAGAAAACCCTCATGCGAGCTAGTTGAGGCCGTCCAAAAGACATCTCTTAGTAGAAGACTCTTTCTAAAGGAAGACTTCTCCTAATAAAAGAAGGATTCCTAATAAAGGAAGAATTCCTAGAAGGAGAGGGATCGGTCGGAACATTATAAATAGACAGATATGGAAAACCCTAAAGGGGCGTTAACATCATTACTCCGCAGTTGTAGACACCGAGTCGGAGGACCTGTGACGAAAACCTGTAACAAAGCGGTCGAAGCGGTTGGTTCCGGAAAAATTTAAAAAAAAAAAAAAAGAGAGAAGAAAAATATATAATAAGAAAAAGAAAGAAAGGAAGAGTCAACGGAAATCGCGGTCGTCAAGTGGACGGCTCGCGAGCGCTCAGCGACGTGGTGCGAGCGTCTAGCGGCAGCCGACGTGTGTCCGACGACGGTTGGACGCACGCCCGGCAGCGCGGGGCGTGCGCTCGACGTCCACGGGGCGCGCACGTCCGGCGGCGCACGTTGGGCGCGCACGCCCGATAGCGCGGGCGCACGCCCGACGGCCGCTGGGCGCGCTCGCCCGGCAGCCGTCGGGCGAACGCCCAACATCAGTTGGGCGCGCGCGCCCGATAGCGCGGGCGCACGCCCGACAGCCGTTGGGCGTACGCCCAATTGGGCGTTCGCCCAACCATGTTGGGCGTCCGCCCAACCTGTTTTGGGCGACGCCCAATCTTAGTTGGGCGTCGCCCAAAATTTTCCGGGACCCGTTGCCTATTTAAGGCACGGATCCCCATGCAAGAAAATGAGGAGTAATTTTGGAGAGCTTTCTCACTCTAGACATTTTTAGAGAGAGAAAGTGAATTTTTTTGAGAAAAATATTTTTTTTCTCAAAAAGTCTGAATTTCCCAAAAGTTAAAATTTTTACTAAAAAGACGAAAAACACAAAAAACCGGAAAACCACAACTCGTGGAATCGACCGACTTCGACTGTCAGATACCGATCTTGAGGTATTATCCGAGGACTAGACTCGTTTTATTTTATTTCCTTTATTTATGTATTTTTATGTTATAATTTTATTTATTTAGTTATTTATTTATTTATCACGTTTTACTTAATTTTTCGTATTTATTTAATTTTCGTCTCGTATTAGATAAACGTTCGGTTTTGTTTTAAAATAAAAACCTCATTTTAATATCCCAATACGAACCGTGATCCGATTCAAATGTAGTTCGGGTATTAAAAACGTTGTAATTATAAGTTTTAAAAATATTTCAAAATAACGTTTTAAAATAAAAACGTCGTTTTAGGAACCTCCGTTATAGACTATGATCCATTTTTGGTAGTTCGGAAGTCCAAAACGATAGAATAGATCTAATCTAAAGCTTTTGAATAAATCTGGAAAGTTGTGGACTGTTTCTGTAATTCTTCCTTTTCTGTCACTAACAGCAGATTGGCGACGGATGTTCCGTCGGTAATCTGCTGGAAACCGAAAATCACCCTTTTAAACCATTTTCTCAACTTTTTGGTATTTTAATCCTTTATATATGTATGTATAATTATGTAACATGTTGGTAGAAATTATTTTTGAGGTATTTATTTAATAACTACCTCTATATTTAGCTATTTATTTCATATTTGGGATTTAATTCGTTTTGACTTAGTTTTGTAAAGTATTATATATATAGTTTTGGTATATTTAAGTTTTATTAGCTCTTATTTAGGGTGAAAGTTATATTCTATATATTTAATACTTAAAACTATTTAGAACTAAATGTTATTCTTTACATTTATGAATTTTCTTCATTGTTTTTACATAGTTATAATTAGGGTAAAAATGTATTTTGTTTAGTACTTTTTTCTTACTCATTTTTTATCTATAGATATATCCTTATTTTTAGTTAAAACTATGTATATATATATTTCTATCTTATTTTTGTATATATGTATATATTTTAAACACATTTGATTGGGTAAATTTGGCCTTGATTTGTTAATTATTGTAATGATGTTCAAGTAAGGGCTAATTGAGTGAAAAAGGGAAAAATAAAAGACAAAAAGAGATTTCAAGTTGTTTGTTTAAATTAAAGTTTTTCTAGATACTCTTCAAGTGTAAATAAAAGATTTTTTTTTGTCATTTTAAACTATTTCCAAAATATCATGTGTTGAAACCTTAATTCGTTCCAACGGCGGATTAAGTGAATCTTGTAATTAAAGTCGTTTTCTATTTGTAAATAATAGAGTTTTGAATTGTTTTCTTGTTCAAATGATTTTGTACAAAAATAAATGAACTTGTATGCTTAATCACGTTTTTGTTAAAACTTCTTATCTCACGTTTTCAAACACTCGGCGATTCAAGTCGACATCATGTTAATCAACGGGGTTTTAAAACGTACCTAAATCGTTCCAACGGCGATTAAGGTACGAACCATGTAAATGAGCTCGTTTTTGGGAAGTGAGTTTAGTTTAGAGTTAGTGTGTAATACGAAGCATAAATCACATTGTAAACAAATCAATTCTTTCTTCTCCCCCCTCTCTCTCTGTTGAGCGATTTCCGCAAGTGCACGGTTTCGCTTGTAGTAATAAAAATATCGATCCCACAGGGATACGTTTTTTTAACGAAAAAACTTATTTTTGAATTATTAATTTCGAACTTGTTGGATTTATTATTAAATGTAAATGAAAAGTGAAAATTGGATTAATTGAATTTAGGAAATTTATTTGATTGAATTTGTGAACTTTGAGTATTTGAAAATGCTGGAATAAGATTATGTATTTAGAATAAATCGATTGTTAGAAAGATCTTCTGATTTTAAGGATGAATTTTACAAAACAGAAACATTTAGAACTTATTAGAAAAAGGAATGAATTTGTTCATTTGCATTAAGCAAAGAAAACAACTTAAACTTTGTATTATTATGATGATGAAATAAATGACGGAACCTCTAATTAATTGGCTTTGAACGCGACAAAACCCTTTCGGGATAGTTGCCCTTACTCAAATTAACACTCTTTCGAGATGATAATTTGCCTAAGTGTTCAACAAAGTTTCCTTGTAATGATTTTGAATTCAAGTGCATATTAATGAAAACACCAGCCTCACTTATATTGGATTGGTTACCATAAGTGCTGCATAATGATTTGTCGAATAGAACGGACTTTATTAGATGAAATGTAAATTGATACAAGTTTACAGAGACTAAGGAGCATCGAGTTCTTCGAGGGCGTGCAAGTGAAGGGCTTGATCGGTTCCGCTTCCTTGGGTTTCCTAGGAGGTTGTCAGGCTCGGGGGCGAACACTTTACTCAATCTTCTCGCTGTAACTTCGTAATAGGGATTCGGTCGGCCACTACCATGATGCAAACTAAAACTGGAACAATGTCTAAACGCTACTGAGTTGTAATTAAACTATAAACAATATGTGTACCTCATCTTGTTTTGTACAGAATCTAATTTCTAACTCTCGAAATGTTTTTACTTAGAACTTCGACATAAGTTCTACGCTCTGATTTCTATATCTATATTATAGCATTTCATTACACTTTTTCTCAACATCAACTCTTTATTTATAGATGTTGAAGAGTTGTGTTTGAAGTGATGTATCCAGTGGTTAAGAGTCGTGTCCGTTGTGAAATGACGTCTTTATCCACTTGAACGAACGCGTTTCTTGGATTTTCAGCATGTGTTAAATGCTCTTGGTGAATTTCTGCACTTACCGAGGATAGTAATCCGCGGCCGTGAATGACGTAGCACTGAGCTGAGCGACGGACGAAGGGGAGAAAAGGTTATACCACGCGTGTCGCGGCCGCGGGTCTGGGATCCACTGTCGCGGCCCGGCAGGTTTTCTTACTTCTTGCTTTCGTTCGTGTCCTCGACTTGGCGCTTTCGATTTACGTCGTCTTTGACTCCTTTTGTAGGGCTTTTCTTCTGTTTTTGATCCTTTTTCGTTCCTATTTGGATTTTACCAAATATTCAAGTGCCTTGCAAGAAAGAAAGATATTCGAAAGTAAAAGTAATCTAAACAGATATAAATAACACAAATTCGTAATAAAAATGATGTAAATGTTAATGATATTTTAGGTATATTTTGGGCTTAACAAATCTCCACACTTAATCTTTTGCTAGTCCCGAGCAAAATTTCACTGAACTTATTCTTTAACTAATCTCTTTATGAAAATAAAACATATATCTTTGTGTTTACCTTTTAAATTAGTTAAACCGAAAAGACTAACTTCACATGGCAAATTTATACGCAAAATATCAAACTAACTTAGTATAAATACGATATATCATTCGTCTTGTATTTCAATTTTTAAATTGAAGTATTCGGGACGATGTAAGCACGCATGTTATTGAGTTTTCCATCTCAAGGCATTTCAAAGCACCAAACTTTCTTTCCCAAACTTGAATTATTATATATGAGTATTTAGTTTAATTTATTTGCTTAGTTACGCCCGTGATAAGGGTGGTCTCGATCGTAACTTTATATGTAATTGTTTTGTGTTCGCTTAAGAGGTACCGACCATGCCATGGGTGGACGCAATCGTTACTTTAAACTTTAAACACGCTTAATTTTTCTAATTTAAACGTTCCTTTCATACCTCGATTGTGATAAGGGTGGTCGCAACCGTGGCCAAAAGTACGCTTTACTTATTAATTTCTTCCCTTTCATACCTCGATTGTGATAAGGTTGGTCTCAATCGTGGCCAAAAGTTAAGAATACGATTTATTGATTATAACTTGGGAAAAAGAAAATTAGCACATTCATCCTATATTGACTTAAAATTCAACATGTATTATGGCTATAGTTTCCTTAAAAACTTCAATTGGTGTTAATGTAAGACAAAATCAAAACCGAGCTAAAAAATTGTTAGTTCAAATTTAATGCCTATAAACCTAATTGAAAATTTAAAATAAGATTTATTGTATCATGAATTTCATGATATGAAATAGAGATTAAAAATAAAGAATTTTTACTTAAATACATTCACTCGAGACAATTTTACTTAAAATCGTGTCGAAGATTTGTGAAAAATATATTTTGAAAAATATTACCCGTATAGAAATATTTATTTCTATCGATAATGATAACCTAAAAATAATCATAAAAATTTTAACTTATGATATTTATAAATGTAAAAATGATATTTCAAAAAAAAAAATGTTAAGTTTTTTCATTTGTTGCAATATATTTAAAAGTGTTGCAATCTACGTTGCATTTGTATTTTGAAAAACAATTGCATTTGTATTTTGAAAAACAAGTGATGCATACATTCATTCATTCATTTGCATACATTCATTCATTCGTTTGCATAAAATGATATATGTATATATCTCCTCCCATACTTAAATTGGACCATGTCCTCATGGGGGCAAAAATGGAGATAAAACACTAAAGATAAAACAAACGGAAATAAACGAAAGATATAGCAAAAACATTCATCATAAAATTAAAGTGAAATTAGAAATTGTACGAAACATAATAAATATAAAAATGTACGAAACTGAAATTTGAAATAAGATAAGATAAAAATAAAAGATAAAACCTAAGCATGTGGCGGGGAATCCGGAGGTGTTGGTGAAGTTTCCACATTTCGGCGTCGGAAAAATGAAAGCATCCGATGCCGAGTTGAACGATGCGCACGCCTCAAAGTATTGAGGTTGTCATTCATCACCATATTGTTCTCCACCAAATCATCAATTCGCAAATTCATTTGTCGATTATTTGCATTGATTTGGTTCAAAATCCGCCTTAAATCGACCGGATCATTATCTTGTGTTGCTTGGGCTTGTGGTGCAGCGTCTCCACCGTCCTCCGCTCCTTCTTCGTCGGTACCTACATTATGAGAACTAGAAGCACCTCCACCCATAGTGCCACGAAGATGTGCAATACGGGTAGCATACGAAATAAAAACAGGAGGAGCCGCAGAAACCAATAAATGAGCCCGCTCAAGTGCCGCAATGTCCAAAACCGGAACATATCCATGGTAGGTGGACATATCAAAAGTAGCCAATTCATCCCGTGCCCCCAAAACAATAGCGGTGATTAAATTACCGAGAGGGACTTGAGTGGTGTGAGCCCTCGAAGCACGATACAAATTGTCAAAAATCATTCCAATGCTATCAACCCGTAAACCCTTGAACAAACAATCCCAAACAAACAAATCCCGGACTTGAATCTTCGAACTCTCAACACGACCAAAAAGTGAAAAACTCAAATACTTGTGAAAGAAGAACACACAATTGTCCTTAATCAACTTGCTTGAAGTGTTTTTAGAAGCAAAAGAAGTTTGGTCAGACAGAGTTTGCCAAAAAGAGTTATTATCAAAATCCCGAGGCTTATCATAAAAGTCACTAGTAGGGAAACCAAACATATTACCCATAGCCTCATAATCAACTGTATAGGTAATACCCTTATTCCAAAAAGAAATTTCTGTCCTCTTTTTGTTCATCGTCAAAGTAACCAAAAATTCAACCACATACTCTTGAATTTGTGGAAAACGCATAGAAGCAAAAGTTTCCCATCCCAAAGTTTTAATAAAAGCAGTAATTTGTGTAGTGAAGTTCAACTTCCTTACCGAATCAAAGTCAAGAAACTGCATATCCACGAACTTACGATTGGCGTTTGAAAAGTGCTTGAAACGTCCAACTTCTTCTTCAGAATGAATGTCGAAATAAGCCCCACAACTAACCCTAAGGCGATTAGCCTCAGTGACAGCCGGCTTGTGTCCAACACGCTTTGCTCTAGGCATGGTTATGGTGTTTATGTGTTATGAATGTTAGGGTTTTAGAGATAAAGAAAAAAAAAAGAGAAAAGCTTAAGGTTGAAGATGAAGTAGAATGGTTGTGAATTCTTGGAATTGAAAGGTGTAGGTGATTGAAAAGGGTAATGATGAAATTGGGAAAAGGAAAAGTAAGGTATTGGAAGAGGTAAGAGTAGGGGATTGGTTAAATTTGGAGGTGATGTAAGGGTTGTGTAAGTAATAGGTATATATAGGGTTTGAGTAGGAAGTTAAATAGTTAGAGTAGAAATAGGAATTGGAATAGGTAGAGTTGAAATAGGAAAAGTAATTAGGTAGAGGATGAATAGGAAGAAGAATATGTATAGGTTAAATGGGAAGAGTTGGAAAAATAGGTCAAAAATCGGACCTGGAGTGTCTTAAATACGCGTGTCGCGGTCGAGGATATGTATCCGCGGTCGCGGATCGCGTGTTTCACCGAATTTCCACTGAAATTTGTCGAAGAAATGTCTGAAGTTACCGAGAATCCAACATTCGCGGCCGCGAATCGCGGTGCGTAGTGAATTTTGTGCCTGAAATTTTTGAAGAATTTTGCTGAAGTTATCGAGGAAACGCCGCCGCGGTCGCGGATCGCGTGTTTCACCGAATTTGTCTTCGAATTGTGGAGGAATTTTGCTGATGTTACCGAGAATCAATAATTCTCGGCCGCGGATCACGTCGTGGCTACCCAAATTCAGCTTTTGAACTCCATTTTGTGTAATTTCTTGATAAATTATATCCTGAACTTCTTGAAAAATGAAATCTGTACTTAAAACATAAATGAAAATCATTAAATGATAAGGAAAACCAAAGGTTTATCCTTATTAATGAAAAAAATAAATGAAAATGCTTTAATTAATGAATGTGCAAATTAGACATATGAAAGGGTTGGAACTAAAATTAATTGAAACATTTATGTGCATTCATTAAGTTAAGTTAAATGAATCTTATGTTAGGAACTTGAAATTTAATTATTAATCAATTAATTAGTTAATGAAATGATTAAGTTTGCATTTAATTGATTCATTGGTCTAAATTTATGAAATTAAAATGTAACCATATAATCAAAAACAAAGTATAATGCAAAAGAGAAATTTTTATTTATTAACATATATTTACAAACAAACAAAACACAAGCTATGCTAAAAATTCGTCCCCTTCAATCGGGATTTTCTTAGCCCTATATCGTTCTATTTTCAACTACACGAAGGCTTGACGTTCTTGTGCAGAAAGAAAATTTGGTCCTGATCGAAAAACTCGCTTCACTAGACCTTCAAATTCTAAAAATTCATAGTCTAGCATCGGGAAAGATTCAGCATCACTCCAAGGAACAGAAATACTTCCCTTGGTCCCTAGAATTATTCCACATATAATATTCCCGAACCCAACCTTCTTAGCCTTAGATCTAGATGCTGCAACAAGACCCTCCATCAGAATTTTTGAAGAATCAACCACGTTGCCTTGAAATATATCGCCAAGGACATAAAGATCAGATTCTTGGACGACACTACTGAATGTGCGACCGAACAGGCTGTGACTCAGAAACTTATGCAAATATAGTATAGAGTTGGAATAGAAAGACTTATTATAGGCAAATTTTGGGTGGAAAGGCCAGATACCGGTGAGCATTCGCCAAATATCAGTAGACGTCATATCTCTTCCATGATGACGTTTGGTAGTATCCTTCAAGGGAAAACCAAACCAAGCATGCAATTCAAGATATCCAAAAGTGAAAGTTTTGCCATCCCGACGAAAACTGAGACGCACCCGATGTTTGTTAACAAAACGCACTGTACAGAAGAACTCTAATATCCAGTCTCCAATTATAGAAAACTTCATATCAACAAATCTGGTCCATCCTAATCGCTCCATGTGGCGACTCATATCATCTTTAATTCCCAACTGATCGTTAAGAAAGTCATCCATGTATAGCATTCCGACAAAGAATGTGTATCTGAGCCTCAAGAAGCGCCTTCCCTCTTCATGATTGAAGATAGGAAAGTTACATCCATAACACTCTGATATATCAACATGTTTATTGCGTGAAGCAATAACTTTCTTAGATGAAGTGCTTGAGGAAGCCATGATGTTTGGAAAGAAAAAGTTCTGAACTTAGTGTCTGGATTTGTGAATGGTAAGAAAAATCAGAGAATTGTTCTGATAGAGATGAAAAGAAAGTGACAGAAAACTGAACTTCTAGAACCTATTTATAAAATCCTAGGATAAAAAGAGTTGTTGTTTTTGAAATGAAAAGGCATGAAACAAACCTCTTAAAAATGAAAAAACTCAATTTTTCGTTTCCGAAGAGTTGCATCTGCTGGAAAAAAGGGTTAATTTGGGCATAATTTTCCCATGTCGCGACCGAGGATTCTGACCCGCGGTCGCGGCACGCTGATTTCCCTGCGGAAATCAGTTGTCAAAACTCCAAATTTCTGATCCTCTACCGAGAATCCTCATCCTCGGTAACTTCAGAAATTATCCTTTCAATTTTTAATCAGAATTCTCAACTGAGAATCTGAAATCCTCTACAAGTCCAGAAATTTTCCTGGCTGCTAGTTATACCCAAATTCTCAACTGAGAATTTTAAATTCTCTATAAGTTCAGAAATTTCTTACCTCCTTAAGAATTCTATATATGTGAATCCTCAACTGAGAATTTCAAATTCTCAACTGAGAATCACTGAATTTCTTCTAATTCTCATGAAATTCCTAAAAATTAATTAAAATCATGACTTGAATATATTTTTTATATATCTAAAATTCTAATAAAATGATATAATCTAAAACAAAACAAAATAAAAAATAAATAAAAATAAAAATAAAAATAAAAAACTAACTATTAGAAAAATAAAATGATTTATATGTCAGGAAATCTTGTTACGAAATTAGTTCCTATTTCGGAGATATTTTCGTAATAGATTTTACATCGATTACCGTTAACTTTAAAACGATTACCGTTGGTTTCCTCAAGTTCCAAAGAACCATAGTCGAATGTTTTGACGACTAAATACGGTCCGGCCCATCTGGACTTAAGTTTTCCTGGAAATATACGAAGCCGTGAATTAAATAACAGCACCTTATCTCCAACATTAAAGTGTTTGACTTTGATTTTGGCATCGTGCCATTTTTTCACTTTCTCTTTATAAATCCTTGCATTCTCATATGATAAATGACGTAACTCATCTAACTCATTCAAATTGAGCAAACGTTTCTTTCCTGCTTGTTGTAAATCAAAATTAAGTTTTCTAATAGCCCAATAGGCTTTATGTTCTAATTCAACTGGTAAATGACATGCTTTTCCATATACTAAACGATATGGAGTCATTCCTATTGGTGACTTAAATGCAGTACGGTATGCCCATAGCGCATTATTGAGTTTTTGTGACCAATCTTTTCTTGATGACGAAACAGTTTTCTCTAGAATCCATTTGAGTTCTCTATTTGAGATCTCCGCCTGACCATTTGACTGAGGATGGTATGGCGTTGATACGCGGTGGCGTACTCCATATTTTTTCATAAGCATATCAAAATTTCGATTTATGAAATGGGTACCGCCATCACTAACAACGTATCTAGGACAACCGAATCTACAAAATATATCGTCAAGAAAAGTAATAACTACTTTAGAATCATTCGTAGGGGTTGCAATTGCTTCAACCCACTTTGAAACATAATCAACGGCTACTAATATGTAAGTTTTACCATTGGAAGGCGGAAAAGGTCCTATGAAATCAATTCCCCACATGTCGAAGATTTCAACTTCCAACACGTTTGTGAGGGGCATCTCATCTTTCCTTCCTAAATTTCCCGTTCTTTGGCATTTATCACAACGAGTAATAAATGAACCAACGTCCTTAAACATTGTAGGCCAAAAGAAACCACATTCTAATATTTTAGCTACCGTTTTATTAACTCCATTATGTCCTCTATACGAGCTGGAATGACATTCTGTTATTATAGATTCATATTCATTTTCTCCAACACATCTCCTAATTATCCCGTCACCACATGATTTGAATAGAAAGGGATCTTCCCAAAAATATTGTTTAATATCGAAGAAAAATTTCTTCCTCTGTTGGGGAGATAATCCTTCCGGAACGATATCGGTTGCAAGATAATTAGCAAAATCTGCATACCATGGTGACATGATACTTTCTACATGATAGAGATGTTCATCGGGGAAATCATCTCGTATACCGACAGTTATACCTATAGGACCGTTTTCATCTTCTAGTCTCGATAGATGATCGGCGACAAGGTTTTCTACCCCCTTTTGTCTTTAATTTCTATATCAAATTCTTGTAACAACAAAACCCATCTAATCAGACGCGGTTTTGCATCTTTCTTAGCAAACAGATAACGTAAAGCTGCGTGATCTGTATAAATAATAACTTTAGATCCTAACAAGTATGACCTAAACTTATCACATGCAAATACTACGGCTAACATCTCTTTTTCTGTTGTTGTGTAATTTAACTGTGCACCGGACAATGTATGACTTGCATAATAAATAACATGTAATTTTTTATCCTTTCTTTGACCTGAAACACATCCTACTGCTAGGTCACTTGCATCACACATGATTTCAAAAGGCAAATCCCAATCGGGTTTAGCAATTATGGGTGCACTGACTAAGGCTGTTTTCAATGTTTCAAAAGCTTTAATACAATCTTCATTAAAGTCGAAGGTTGAATCATTCATAAGTAAATTAGTAAGTGGTTTGGAAATCACAGAAAAGTTTTTTATAAATCTTCTGTAAAAACCTGCATGTCCTAGAAAAGATCTTACTCCCTTGACAGTAGTTGGCGGGGGCAATTTTTCTATTACTGGAGTTTTTGCTCTATCCACTTCTAATCCCTTTTCAGATATTTTATGACCTAAAACAATTCCTTCGTCGACCATGAAATGAAATTTTTTCCCAATTTAATACCAAATTCGTTTCTTCGCATCTAGAAAGAACTCTATCTAAGTTTTTTAAACATGCATCAAAAGAATCTCCATAAACTGAAAAATCATCCATAAATACTTCCATGATATCTTCGATGAAATCATTAAAAATTGCAGTCATGCAACGTTGAAAAGTTGCTGGTGCATTACATAAACCAAAAGGACATGTGAAGGTTGTTTTATCTTGGTCATCCGGGTAAATATATATTTGAAAGAATCCGGAATAACCATCAAGAAAACAATAAAATGCATGACCGGCTATCCTTTCGATCATTTGATCGATGAAAGGTAAAGGAAAATGATCTTTTCTAGTTGCCTTATTTAGGTTCCTATAATCTATACAAACCCTCCAACCGGTGGTGGTTCGCGTAGGTATTAATTCACCTTCATCATTCCTTACTGCAGTTATACCTCCCTTTTTGGGTACACAATGGATTGGACTAACCCATTCACTATCCGAAATAGGATAAATGATTCCATTGTCTAAAAGTTTAGTAATCTCATTTTTGACTACTTCTTTCATGTTTGGATTTAAACGTCTTTGTCTATCCGCTTTAGGTGGCTTATCTTCTTCTAAGTGAATCCTATGCATTACAATACTAGGATTAATCCCTTTTAAATCTGAAATCTGCCATCCCATACTTCCTATTCTATTTCTAACAACTTCTTTCAATTTTTCTTCTTGATTTTCTGTTAATTTGTTAGAGATGATTATAGGTAGAGTGTCACTTCCGCCTAGGAAAGTGTATCTCAGATGGTTTGGTAGTTCTTTAAGTTCTAATTTAGGTGGAACTATTACTGAAGGCGGAACTGGTCCATCTTCTCGAATCAAAGGCTCTGGGTCCTTATCTTCTAATTCTTCGCCCATTACAGGTTCTATTATTTCTTCTCTTTGAACAATGTCATTAACACATTCTTCAATTAAATCAAGCTTCATACAAGCGAAATCCTCCATTGGATATTTCATCGCTTGATTCATATCGAACTCGATCTTATCGTCACCTATTCGTAAAACTACTTTTCCTTTCGACACATCAACTAGAGCACGTCCCGTGTTCATGAATGGTCTACCAAAGATTAGCGGACAATTAGCATCATAAGCAAAATCTAAGATAACAAAATCAGTAGGAAAAATAAATTTGTCAACTTTTACCAAAACGTCTTCAATTATACCATATGGTCTTTAGTGGATTGATCCGCTAATTGCAAAACCATATTGGTACGCTTGATGTCTTCTTCTAATCCTAATTTCTCAAAAATAGACAATGGCATCAAGTTTATACTAGCTCCTAAATCGCAAAGACAGCTTGGGAATTCCATATTTCCCAAAGTACACGGAATGGTAAAGCATCCGGGATCTTTGAGTTTAGTAGGTAATTTGCTTGATACTATCGAACTACATTCTTCAGAAAGTGAAATGGATGAAATTCCTTCCCAACTAATCTTTTTTGAAATTAAATCTTTCAAGAATTTTCCATAATTAGGAATTTGCGTAATTGCATCCATGAATGTTAAATTTATATGCAAATTTTTAAGTTTGTCTAAAAATGATAAAAGTTGTTTATCATGGTCCTTATTTCGGACCCTATGTGGAAAAGGTGGCTTTGGTACAAAAGGTTTTGGATTAGAGTCAATTGGCGTATCTTTTTGTTTTAATGTATCTTCTTTGGATTTTGGTGAATCATTTCCAGGTAAAGTTGAATTTTCGGGCATTTCCGGACCTAAGTAGTTTTTCCCCGAACGAAGAGTGATAGCCTTAACATGCTCTTTCAGATTTTCTTCCGTTTGGCTGGGAAGACTTCCCTCTTTGCGGGATGGAATTGATTTAGCAAGTTGTCCAATTTGAACCTCCAAATTATGGATGCTAGATGATTGGTTTTTGATAAGCTGATCGAATTTATTTTCGATCCGTTTAAAACCATCGTCTTGATTACTTACCTTTCCGTTCATAGCATCTATAAATTTGTCGATTTTTGAAGATAAAGTGCTAATTGTATCTCTTGTTTGATTTTGATAATTGTTTATACGATATTGATTAGCATTTGCATTATTATTATTATTACCATCTTTCCAGTTAAAGTTAGGATGATTTCTCCATCCAGGATTATAAGTATTAGAATAAGGATTAGTAGTTTGGTTTTGTCCTTGGACAAAATTTACCTGTTCTATCTCATTCATACCTTCGTAGTCAATGTCTCTCTGGATCGGATCATTAGGATCGCATGGTGCCATAATTTATCAATTTTGTGCGATAAGGCAGAAAATTGGGCTTGTAACATTGCTACAGGATCAAGATTCATTATACCTTTAATCGATGATGTACATGAGGATGATGGTTTCGCCGTTGGTATATGTCCACGCTCTGCGGGCCACATACTGCTGTTGATTGCCATTTCCTCCAAAAGTTCTCTTGCTTGGGCGGACGTCTTCTTCATAAATAACCCTCCAGACATAGCATCTAATGAACCTCTAGTCGTAGGATTTAATCCATTATAGAATGTCTGCATTAAAAGTGCATCTGGCAATTGGTGGTGTGGGCATAAACGTTGAAGTTCTTTAAAACGTTCCCAAGCTTCATAAAGAGTTTCATTATCATTTTGTGTAAAAGATGTCAACTCTTTGATGACTCTTGCGGTTTTTGCTAAGGGAAAATATTTTTGTAAAAATGCTTGGGCTAATTGGTCCCAAGTTTCAAATGTTGCAGCAGGCATAGAAGTTAACCAAATTTTTGCCTTATCCTTCAAAGTGAAAGGAAAGAGGCGAAGTTTGATTGCTTCGGCTGTTACATCAGTAATTTTAAAAGTGTCACAAATTTCTAAGAAATTTGTCAAATGTGCATTAGGGTTTTCGATAGGCAATCCGTAAAACGTTACGTTGTTTTGCAACATATTAAGCAAAGTAGGCTTAATTTCAAATTGATTTGCGTTTATACGGGGTCTAACTACACTATTAGTTACACCGGCCATTCCTGGCCTAGCATAATCCATAAGTGTCGGTGGATCGGCCATGATTTCTGGCTGGACTACTTTGATTTTTAAGGGTGTTTTGTCTTTGTTTTTGTTGTTTTTGTTGTTTTTCTTAAGTGTTCTTTCAATTTCTGGATCAAAAGGATCTGGTGGCGTACCCGAATTTCGCGAACTGCGCATGAACTTGAAATTGTTACACGAGCCAAACTACCTTCAAAACAAAATTGAAAACAAAATGTGTTATATAAACTGAAAAATAAATAAAATATAAAAATTGTATAAAAATAATGTATAAACCTATATTCGAAAATAAAATACAAAAAAAAAAAAAGAAAAATTTGTCAAAAATTTTGGCGTATCCCCGGCAACGGCGCCAAAAACTTGTTGAGCGATTTCCGCAAGTGCACGGTTTCGCTTGTAGTAATAAAAATATCGATCCCACAGGGATACGTTTTTTTAACGAAAAAACTTATTTTTGAATTATTAATTTCGAACTTGTTGGATTTATTATTAAATGTAAATGAAAAGTGAAAATTGGATTAATTGAATTTAGGAAATTTATTTGATTGAATTTGTGAACTTTGAGTATTTGAAAATGCTGGAATAAGATTATGTATTTAGAATAAATCGATTGTTAGAAAGATCTTCTGATTTTAAGGATGAATTTTACAAAACAGGAACATTTAGAACTTATTAGAAAAAGGAATGAATTTGTTCATTTGCATTAAGCAAAGAAAACAACTTAAACTTTGTATTATTATGATGATGAAATAAATGACGGAACCTCTAATTAATTGGCTTTGAACGCGACAAAACCCTTTCGGGATAGTTGCCCTTACTCAAATTAACACTCTTTCGAGATGATAATTTGCCTAAGTGTTCAACAAAGTTTCCTTGTAATGATTTTGAATTCAAGTGCATATTAATGAAAACACCAGCCTCACTTATATTGGATTGGTTACCATAAGTGCTGCATAACGATTTGTCGAATAGAACGGACTTTATTAGATGAAATATAAATTGATACAAGTTTACAGAGAATAAGGAGCATCGAGTTCTTCGAGGGCGTGCAAGTGAAGGGCTTGATCGGTTCCGCTTCCTTGGGTTTCCTAGGAGGTTGTCAGGCTCGGGGGCGAACACTTTACTCAATCTTCTCGCTGTAACTTCGTAATAGGGATTCGGTCGGCCACTACCATGATGCAAACTAAAACTGGAACAATGTCTAAACGCTACTGAGTTGTAATTAAACTATAAACAATATGTGTACCTCATCTTGTTTTGTACAGAATCTAATTTCTAACTCTCGAAATGTTTTTACTTAGAACTTCGACATAAGTTCTACGCTCTGATTTCTATATCTATATTATAGCATTTCATTACACTTTTTCTCAACATCAACTCTTTATTTATAGATGTTGAAGGGTTGTGTTTGAAGTGATGTATCCGTTGGTTAAGAGTCGTGTCCGTTGTGAAAGGACGTCTTTATCCACTTGAACGAACGCGTTTCTTGGATTTTCAGCATGTGTTAAATGCTCTTGGTGAATTTCTGCACTTACCGAGGATAGTAATCCGCGGCCGTGAATGACGTAGCACTGAGCTGAGCGACGGACGAAGGGGAGAAAAGGTTATACCACGCGTGTCGCGGCCGCGGGTCTGGGATCCACTGTCGCGGCCCGGCAGGTTTTCTTACTTCTTGCTTTCGTTCGTGTCCTCGACTTGGCGCTTTCGATTTACGTCGTCTTTGACTCCTTTTGTAGGGCTTTTCTTCTGTTTTTGATCCTTTTTCGTTCCTATTTGGATTTTACCAAATATTCAAGTACCTTGCAAGAAAGAAAGATATTCGAAAGTAAAAGTAATCTAAACAGATATAAATAACACAAATTCGTAATAAAAATGATGTAAATGTTAATGATATTTTAGGTATATTTTGGGCTTAACACTCTCCTATGTATTTTGAACTGATGTAAATGGGTGATTCTTTACCAAAATGGCTTTCAATAATATATGCTCAAAACGGTTTTCAAAACGAGAAAGAAAAGGTTTCAAATGAATTTTAAACTTAAAGAAATATGCGATTAGTCCGTTATCGCCTAACACGCTGAGTAGGAGGCCGGTGGTTCATAACCGGGCGATGTCGGGGTACCTAGTAGCCTTTCTCCGGAAAGGAGCTAGCCTTCTCGGCTCGTACCTAAGTTTCCCGAACCCTCACCGGTCTCCCGCAAGGGATCGGTGTTCATTTTCCCATTCGTGGGTGGCGACTCTTCCATACTCTGAGCTCCGGTCCTGCCGAGCAGCTTGATTCCACGATTGGTTGCTTTCGGCGCCAATCACCGCTTACGTCGCCATGAGGTGTCCACCCCCCGGTCCGCCCGGGAGATTAGGCCGCGGCACCTTGTCTAACAGCAGTATTCTATCACCTTCAAACCTTTTTTTACTTAGGCATCAGAGTGAGTTCGCTTGGTGACCAGCGGACATAACGGGCATATCACCAAATGTCATGATGCATTCACTAAACATTGATGGAGCGGTAGAAGGTGTCTGCCAAAAGAAAAGACCACACTCCGGAGAGGCAGAAGATAATCAACATAGAGATCAAGAAACTAATCGACTGCGGACACATTGAACCAGTTCAATGCCCCAAGTGGCGAGCTAACATGGTGCTAGTAAAAAATTATGGCAAATGGCGACTCTATGTGGACTTCACCAAACTTAACAAAGCATGCCCGAAGGACTCTCAACCCTTACCATGTATCGACATGCTTATTGATTCCATAGCAGGATGCGTCGTTTATTCCATGTGTGACGCAGCTTAAGGGCATCACCAAATACCTATGGAATTTTTCCGCGGTGGCCAAAGGAGTTGGAACCTGAGGGGCCTCTTGGGTGAAAAAAGGGGCGACATCATTCGTCCGAGTCTACTGAAGTATCAAAGTGAGGTTGGATATCGGAAGAGATAGAAGACGAAAGGGAGGAGGAAAGTTCAATTGAGCAAAAAGGATTACCGGCAACAAAATCCTAAACTCCTTAAGAAAAAACTCCCAAAGAGCTTGAAATCGGAGTGGTAGAGCACGCATCTGGTGAAGAATAGGAGGTTAACCATTCAGGAAGGGAGGATGAGGTAGATATGTTCCTCTCACTCACAAGGGTCGAACTTGCCTACTTCTCTTTGGTAGCAATCCTTTCGGTAGCTTGACGAGCTAGCATTTTTTGGTGAACAACAAGCATGTTAGAGCTTGCAAACACATGAAGGAACAAATCAAAAATAAGGTAAAAACATAAGAAATTACTTGCAAACAAAACTTCATATCTAGATGATCCTTTGAAATGCACCCTTCGGGGGTTCGGAGGAGAAAGGGGATATCACGGTTGATATGATCCAGTAAGGCCTCTTTGGTGAAGAAAAAATCTAGACGCACTAGAAAATCACGTGTGACCTCCTCATCCCTCGTCAAAGGTTCTAGAAGAGGCCACTTCGCCTTATTCACATAGTTGTTGTTCCACAACGTCCGAAATGAAAACCCATTGGGATATAAAGCCTCATTCACAGACTTTCCATCTTCGTCTTTAAGGGTCAAAATCCAAAACCATTGGAATTTGAAATCCTTGTTGCTAGAAGTTTTTTTAACGAAGGATTTCCGGTTAAAAGGAAGTTTCTAAATCCAAAGAGACTCATGAGTCCCCACTTTCATTAAAAGGAGTCCATATGCAATGAAAGAGAGGTCAAGGCATCTCTATGTCCAGATCAAACCAAGACGGTCCATCCATCCATTTGGAGATAGTTGCATCGAACAAATGCTTAACTCATTTAACACCTTTACAATACCAGGAGAAAAGGGAGCCTGGCCCCATTTTCTAGAAACAAATGATAAACCCCTAAATAACCTTCAGGTGCCTCAATTATCACTTGATCTGTGTTAAGCCCAAAATATACCTAAAATATCATTAGTATTTACATCAGTTCTGCTACGAATTTGTGCTATTTATAACTATTTAGAATGCTTTTACTCTCGAATATGTTTCTTTCTTATAAGGTACGTAAATATTTGGTAAAATCCAAATAGGAGCGAAAGAGGTTCAAAACAGAATAAAAACCCTACAAAAAGAGTCAAAAAGAACGAAGATCAATTACACCTAAACAAGGACAAAGACGAAGTCAGAAACAGAAGAAAATGTCACATTCTCGGTTGAGGAAACAAGATTCTCGGTAGAGAATTTACAAAAGCCGCGACCGAGAATCTCAAATTCTCGGTCGCGACACGCGTTTTCAGCAGCTCCTTCCCTTCGTTTGAAGACCAAATAAATGCTCCCCCATTCTCGGTCGAGAATTAAATATTCTCGGTAAGTGCAGAAATTCGTCCAAGTACAATGAACACGTGTTTAATTCAAAGAAACGCGTTCGTTCGGGTGGATAAAGACGTCCCTTCACAACGGATATGATCCTTCACAACGGACACGACACTTCAACCACGACTCAGAGTTTAGATTTCATTTCTGTAAAAAGCAATATGATGTACACACACTGTTTATTCAATAATAACAAACACAGTAGCGTTTAGATTTGTTCATATTAGTTTACATTTTGGTAGAGGCCGACCGCATCCCTATTACGAAGTTACAGCGAGAAGATTGAGTAGAGAATCCGCCCCTGAGTCTGACAAACTCTAACGAAACCCAAGGAAAGGATTGACAACCCGTTCACTTGCACGCCGTCGAATGTTTTCATGCTCCTTGTTCTCTGTAAACTTGTATCAAATTTATATTTCATTTAATAAAGTCTGTTCTATTCAATAGATTTTTATGCAGCACTTTGGTAAAGGATCCGAAGTGGATTGCCGGTGTTTTCATTAAAACGTAGTTTAATTCAAAATCTTTACAAGGAAACTTTGTTGAACACTTAGACAAATTATTATCTCGATAGAGTTTTAATTTGGTTAAGGTAGCGATCTAACCTGACCGTAGGAGGATTGACTACAGTTCAAAGCCTAAAAATTAGAGGTTCCGTCATTTATTTCATCGTTATAATTTATACAAAGTTTAAAGTTGTTTTCTTTGCTTAATGCAAACGAATACACTTGTTTACTTTTCTAAAGAACTAAACAATCCTGTTTTGTAAATTCATTCCTAAGTCAGAAGTATTTCCTAACATTTTTATACTCTATTCTAATTCTCATCCTAGCAATTTCAAAACCAAATCCGATTTAACGATTTTCCATATTATAAATCTTAAAAGTATATTTAACTAATTCAAAATAAGTTTTTGTTAAAAAACGTTCCCTGTGGGATCGATATCTTTTATTACTACAAGCGTATACCGTGCACTTGCAAAAATCGCTCAACAATCTGGGATGGGCACGGTAACTCCCAAATGTTCAAATTTAGGATATTGGTAAATGAGCTCTGCTAAAGAAACTTCGTCTAGGGTTGAAGGCCATTCAATATTCTTAGGTTTGTGGACTAGCGGTTTTATAGACTCATGATTAGAAGCCTCTTCAATGACACTAGGTTTTCCAACAACCTATAAGAGAAAACAAAAAAGAAATAGCAGAAATGGTCAAAGTAACTTACTCGAACAAAAAATGTGAACTAGCTAAGGAAGAAGAAACAAAGCAGAGAGGTAACAAGAAATTCTGGAATGGACACTGAAAGCGAGAAGAAAGGTAAAAAGAAAACTTAGGAGCTTTTATATGCAGGAAGAAGAAGAGCAAACGACGAAAAAGATGATTCGACAAAACTTATTTAATGCTCCAATGATGAACAACTGTCATCCCAACACTCACACCAATCAAAAGAAGAGAGAGAAATGATTGACAGATGTGTATAGAACAGAAACGCTCCAAATGCCAAGAACCACCTAGTTCACACAGAAAGGAAACAATTAACACACATGCTAAAAACCGAAAGTAGGAAAAATAAAAGTATCGAAGCAATGACACGTCAGCACTAAGCAACTCCTTTTCCCATACAAATTGAACCTTAAAGAGCTCAAGTTTTAGCAGAAAAAGGGGGGAATGATAACTTTAGTTCCGAAGCTCCCTTTGTGTCCTTCTTCAAGTAACCAGAAAGACAGAATAAACAGTCAGATAAGGGCTGGAGTTCAGCAAACCCACTCCAATGCCTAAGTAAGTAGAGGTTTGAAGGGTTTAAGTTGATGGAATACTATGGAGTAATGATGTTAACGTACCTTTAGGAGGTTGCCATTTGTCTATTTATAATATTCTAACTGATCCTTCTTCTTATAGGAATTATTGCTTTATTAAAAATCCTTTTTTTATTAGGATAAGTCTTCCTTTAAAAGGAGTCTTTTACTAGGAGGCATCTTCTAGACGGCCTTAACTAGCTGGCAGGAAGGTATTTCTTGATCGAAAAACGATTTCTAGAAGTCCGTTGAACCTAAAGGCCCGTGGTGTTTCACGTGGCCGCTGGATCTGAAGGCTCTCATTTTTCCACATGTTCATTTTTATTTCCTACTTTATCACTACCTAAATAATTCCTTTAATTAATCTAATAACGTAACAATATCCTTTCCTTTAGAATACTCTTGACCCCGAGAATGTGCAAAAATAGAGAACTGCCACCAGAATTGTTTCATTCTTTCGGTCTTCAAAATGGTCAACTTCTGAAATTGTTATATTCCTAAGTTTATCTTCTATGCTTTTCAGCATTTTCACCGAAACAGTTTGTACTCCACTTTTAAACAAGTCTCTTTGCTTGGAAACACCTGCGTCAAAATCAACGTCAATTTTATTCTCCACTTCCTATACCATCACCAGTATTTAGTGTTTTCACTTTCATAGGATGAGTAGCTCAATCCAAGACATCTAACACTTTCTTTCGCATCATTGTTATCAACAGAAGCTTGCGCCCATTTAGATGATGGCATATCAGTGTCATTTTGCTCTCTCTATGTGAAAGCTTTTAGTTCAGGTTGTGGTGTTGTTAGAGTTGTTACTAAAGATGCAGAACCTCTATTTTGAGACTACATCTTCTCATTGCTATAAGAATTCCACTATGATCGTCTCGCTTGCAGAAACTCAACAATTGTTTTGTTATGCCCATTTGAAAATTTAGTAGAACTCGAATGGCTTTAGGCATTTTTCAAGTCACCTTTTAACTAATAGCCCATTTGCCTTTTTGCTTCTTTAAAGGCTAAGAAATTGTGCAACCATCATTTCTCTTTTACTAACAAGAGACATCATATTATGTTTCCAACATCCCCCCAGCCTACCGAGAGGAAAACTCGATAGCTCTTGCATAGCTACCCTTTGTCTATTGCCAAAACACTAACCACTGCTTCAATTTCTTCATCCCACGAGACATTTGCAGCCTTCACATTGCGCTAAATAATCTTAAGATGTGATGCTCAAAAAGGTATTCTAGTCCCCATGCCACACCTAAGGGCACTCTTTTCCTTGTTTTCTGAAGTAAAACAGGCTTCCCGATCTTGTGCCCTCTTAGACGAGTTGTGATACTTAATTTTGGCATAAAGGAATTTCACTACAAGATGTTCGGTCAACTTCACATTGTTATGTCGGAAGTGTACCAATCCCCAAATCCAGCTTGTTAAGGGTGTTAACTTTATTATAAGAAATAATAACCTCAATAATAGGATATTTTAAACACAAAATCAGAATACATATTGTATCGAATTAACAGTTGCTTCAATTTGAAGCTAAAAAGACGGTGGGAATGTTGAGATTCAGTAAGGAGAATGAAGTAGAGGGGTTTTATAAAGTGAACGATTAGTGTTACCTCCATCAACTTCTTTTTTCCTCTTTCAAATAGCGACCATCAGTATCCACATCAAATAGAAAGTCCATTAGGTTTATATTAACATACTTGCACTTCTGAAGCCCTTTATAATAGTCATGTTGTTGCCAAAACAGGGCTTTATAACCAATTTCAAGAAATAAGTATTCACCGGCAAAAGGTGCCATATTCTTCCAACTAATGAAAACATTCTTTGATTGGGGAGAAAAATCAGTCTGTTGCAATTACATAGGAAACCAATATTCCATCATTGACCAGTAAGGTGTCCATTGGTTTTCAAATCACAATATCAACCTTGTCAAACAACTCAATTTCCTCAACTTTGCCTTTTGTAATTGTTATCCATTCATCCAATGTTGGGTTCCTACCAAATAAAGACAAAATATGACTATTTGTTACGTTTATATGACAGCACATAGTGATGCACAGATGACTTTCTCACTAAAGCTGGAAATTTAGCCTTCTCCTATGCACCCATGAGTAATAAGTTAGAAGGTATGAAAACATTAGGTGCTGGTAGATTTAAATTTTCATTCGGGGCAGATGATATTCATTCCTGAATCATAGAACGTCTAATTTTTTCGATGTTATATGTGGTATCATTCCATGGTTCAACCATGTCAATTTTCCCTTCAAATTTAGGCTCCTAAAAGATTCGGACAATGTTTGTAGGAAGTCGATTCATAGCTGATTGAATTATGTTTGGTCTAAAATTTGAAGGCAAAAAAGACTTCACTAACCAATATGTTGGAGGATATAACCTTGTGTTAGGAGGTTTCTACTTGACACACCAAGTAGATTATTAGTTTCAAGCGAGATTTTAGGTTTGATTTGGGTGCAAGGTATAGTAGATGTTGGAAATATAAAGGTTGGGTTATGTTTCATGTTGTTTTGGGTGTAAGGTGTAGTAGTGATTATAAATCTGAAGGTCCAGTTAGGTTTCAGATCCGCTATTACGTCCTTTTAGTAGATTTTCTGAAATTGGGCTTGCCCAAGTGCAACAACCAAATCTGTGGGGTGGTAAGATCCTCCAGCATATCTGAATTCATGTTTAAACTCATTAAATAAACAAGGTAGATTGGGCAAATCAGTAGTGGATGGGTTTACCTTTTCCATTGGAAACTTAAGGTCCTCAAACTGAACTCTGCATGTCACTCCGACTTTATTTGCCTTGACTCGAAAGGTTGCTCCACCATAATTCCTGGTTTGTCCTGTAGATATGGGTTTGTTATTCTTATCTTCCTTTCAGGCATTACATCAAAATAGTTGGAAGGTTTGCAAGGTTCCTCTCTTTTGTTCTAAAGCATTACATCAACTTTTTTGGAAGGCAACATAAGAAGGATTTGAAACTCCTTGACTTTCTAGAATCAATTGAGCCAAAAATAAGGATTTATGAATTCGTTCATGTAAGTTTTATCGTTCCATACAAAACATAGAGTTCTCAAGGTGAAAATACTTTATTTTTTTTGTTGGCAAAGTGTCCGGAGTTGAGACAACGTCAGCTCAAATTGAGCAATCGTTGTCTCTGTTTGCTCTATGAACTTTGCATTCAGAGAACGAAGTTGTTGTTCAAGTTTTTCCATGGCCGAATGAAGGAACCCTTAATACCAATGTTAAGATTATGATTTTTAACAATGGGAATTAGGGGAATTTAGGGGAAGAGGAGAACATAAATGAAAGGTCACAGAGAAATATGAAGAAGATAGGAGAGAAATAAGTTTCCATTCAATATAATTCTAATATATTTTCTATACAAAATAGGACTAAATAGAAATCATTATTGTTGAGTTGATGTGTAACCCTCATCCCGAATCACATTAAAAACACACAGACACCCAAGCAATTATCATAATTGCACATAAACATCAACATAACCAAATAAAGTTTCCTTATTCATTATTGTCTATTAAAAAATCCATAATAAAAAAGCTAAATAACCAATAAAACAATTTAATTGATCAATAAAAATTCACTTAATCTAAACAAAATAATCGAGTTCAACAATATATTAAATACTAATAAATGTCCATAAAATTTTCTAATAGAATGAGACGTTTGTGCTGGCCAACCTGAATGCAGAATGAAACTGAAAAAAACTATCAAACAAGAATCTTATGAACCTAGTCTGAAAATTTTAGTGGCAAGGGGTGAGATGCATACTCAATAAACATAATGACCTATATTTATATACATATTATATACATACACATATATACAATTAATTTCATGCATCTTACATTTAATTAATCAAATAATCGAACAATCAATCAATCAAAAATAAAATACAAACATGGTATCTCGTACATTCTAACAGCAAAACTGTAACTTATTATGTTCGTTTTTTTTAAGGACCTAGCTAGACCTAAGTGACATATACTCAATGGTCTCATGGTTAATATTCCAACGTAGATATACACTATCGTCCAGTTTTAAGACATAGTACAAGCTCTAATTAGAGCATAATAACACCCTATTGCCTCCATAACGAGACAGGTGCCTGTGATCACATTTATCAAATCTTCGGACCATTGAATATACCCATCCAAGCTAGCTATTTATATTTTGTTCTAACTCAATCATAATCCAACATAATTTCATAATTCGTAATCTTCTTAATCTCATCATAAATCAAATCATACAAACTTCACACTATTTTGTTCTAATCACATGACAATAATCTCAACAACATAACCATCTCATTCATGTCATCCAAGTATTTCACAATAGATACATATATACTCAGCAGTTCAAATCACGCAATACAAATAATTAGTATTCACATAACTATATATGCAATACATAAATAAATATAAGGAATTAAGCTTAGCTCTTGTCTAATAAGCCAATCAAATTGTTCGGGTTCCTGTTGACCCGTCACTTGCTCCTTTATAAATGTAGAATGTATTTTCTAAAATTAATCAATCTATATGTCAAACTAAAGATGCTTATGCATGTCAAAACAAACCTCCAAGAGAGTTAAAAACATCCAAGAATTTCTATCTAAAGCTCTGAAACTTTTAAAAGAAATTTCAAATCGATCGAACAAGTATGGAATTAAAACATAGAAAAACAGTGAAAACCAAAAACAAAGTTTCAACATGTGTATCCGATCACGACTCAATTTTGAAGCTCTAAGAGTTCGAATTTGGAATCATTTCAACCACAACATTTTGTAAAACTATGTCTTGGGTTTATTCTGCAACTTAAATCACTGCAATCAGAATTCGTATGAAATAGTTATGGCCAAAATACGAATGGTTGTCAAATCTGCCAACAGTTACGAACGGGAAAGAGGAAATCGAATTTAGCCATATTTCAACTCCAATTGCCACCAAATTCGACCAAAATGAAATCAAAAACAAAATTAACGGTATAGAACCTTTCTAGGAACATATACTTGATTAAAATATGTTTTTACATCATCAAAACAACAAATTGAAAGTGGAATTATGAAATATCAAAACCCTAACTCATATCTCATATGCTTTTCAACCAAAATCAAAATAATTTTGAAATGAAATTATTACCTGAAACGATTTTACATAAGAATTGAAACTACAATATTCTTATTCTTCAAAGTTTATCGACCAAACTTCTATTGTGATTGGAAAACAGAGAAGACGGGGAAAGCTAACTTCTCCAACCTCACCATAGTGAAAAGGGGAGGGAAAGCTAACTTGTCCAACCTCAACAACAATAAAGGTGTTTTGTATTTCATTGCTCCAGTACCTTAGCTCCACCTTTTGGTCGCCTCCACTCAATCTTTGACTAAAATGTAACTTTGAGGTTGTTTATTTTGTTAAGCATTTCAGTTTTGAGTTAGAGCGTCTCTAGAAATGATTGTGGAATGATTGGTTGGTTTGAGACCCTCTTAGGATATTTGTTGGGTTTACCATCCTAAGGTAGTCAGGTTTGTAGATCCTTGTTAGTGTATCTCTGATACTATTTGTTTGTTTTGAGATGCTCTTAGGATATTTGTTGGATTTACTAACCCAAAGTGATCTGGTTTGTAGATCCTTATTAGATTCTCTCTAATACTATTTGTTTAGTTTGAGACGCTCTTAGAGCATCCACAACCATTGTGGTTTTGGAGACAAAAGTGACAAAGATAAGTGGCACCCCACTAGAGAAAGGTTGTTATTTAAAATTTTGTGGGGTAAAAAAATATTAATTTTATATATAAGAACCAAGCTTGTAATTAGCCGTGGATCAAACCAATAATTAACCAACATCAAAAAGCAATTCTGCTTTTGGATGGAGGGCGCCTCAAGCGCCTAATCTAGCACGTGCATTACACGCGCCAGATCAGGCGCCTGTGGTACCCTCTATGCGTTTCAAACAGAATAACTTTTGGATTTGCGGGAGATTAACTTGGTTGTAACTAAAATTGGTAACATACCAATTTTAGTCACAACCCCTCTAGTGCTTGGTTGTTACTAAGCAAGAGAAAGTAACAACCAAGTTATAAGCACTAGAGATGCTCTTAGGGTATTTGTTGGGTTTACTATCCCAAGGTGGTCTGGTTTGCAGATCCTTGTTAGATTATCTCTGATACTATTATTATGTACCTCTTTTTAGATGGTTCAATGAACTTAGTAGCTCTTTCTATTGTTCAGGCTTCCAGCATCTGTTGTAACATTCGATATAACAGGAACCAAAATCTATAAACACTTGGAATTACAGGAGTAATTCATTGAAAGAATTCTAAGGTCGATTAAACTGTCATGTAAAGAGCAACAAAAACCCGGATAAATTTTTCCTAAATGAAAAAATTGTGCCCATAAGTAGACTCGAAACTGTAAATGAATCTTGGGCACCACTGTATATCAGACAACCTTACAAAATTTCAAGAAGCTTTGCTCGTCTCTAGGGATATGGTATGATCTCCTAATCGCTACTATTAAACCACTCAAATCAATCACTTGACTAATGAACACTTATCTTCAATCACTTCCAAAACCACCTCCCAGTTCACAGATCTCAAGCCGTAGCAGATACTCTAGGTGCTGTGGTTTTAGCTGCAGCATTCAGCGGCAATCCACTACCACGGTTTGGACGGCTACCATTGTGCCCCATCTTATCTGACCTCCGGAATCCATCATCTGACCTCCGGAATCCATCATCCGACCTCCGGAATCCATCATCCGACCTCCGGAATCCATCGCCTCCACGGTTTGAAAATCCACTGCGGTTTCCATTCCTACTTCCAAATTCTGTCCTGTTGCTGAATTCACCCCGGCCATAGGCTTTGCCACCTCCAAAATTTCCACGTCCTCTTCCTCCATCATTCCTATATCCACCACCTGCTCCGGAAGAAAACCGCCCCCTGTTGTTCCCTGCTGATGAAGAAACACATCATGAGACAAATAAATGTTGGCCACGACCCACATTTACAGAACATGGCGTAGAAACTGGATCATATGGTCACTCCTTGAACATTTAATTGGCACAAACCAGTCATAAAAAAGCAAAGGAGACATTACTGCCAAAGTTCTAATTAAACATAATTCTTATGTCTGAAAATTCATCTTATCTTCATCACTCCTTGAAGTAACGGTAACCAGTGCATGCCATATGGTTTCATTCCTAACTTGAACTAGTCAAATTGTTCAGGAAAGTTGTATATCAATATACATCATCCCTACATCAAAGTTATAGTTTTCTTTATAAATTAGAGAAATGTTCCACAACCACTAGGCAGATATGAGAGCCTCATCTGGTCAAAAAGCCTCAACTTCGATTGAACTTTAAAACAATGTTATCAGAACCGGACCGGACATCAAACCGGATTTATAACTGGGTCAAGGGTCACTTGGTCGGATCGGATGATTCGGATTGGTTGAACCGGATGATGTAATAAATAAATAAATAATATATATATAATTTGAAATATTTTTTTATAAATTATATATAATCCAATACATACATGACAGGAGATAAATTATATATAATTTGGGGTACAATAATAATATATTGAAATCAAGTGTGTTTATTTGGTCCCTCTTTCAAAAAAAAATAAAAATAAAAAATTGGCCCATTTTGAAGAAAATGAAAAAACTGCTTTTTATAAAGAATTGTGATTGTTTTCATAAAAATAAAAAATGGGTGGATTATATTGGTAATTTTCCAATAACATGTTGTCCCACGTCGGAAATATCAGTAGAACCAAGGATACTAGGTACTATAAATGAACTAGTAGGAACAAGTGGAGTGATTGCAAGCAGTGCTGGCAAGCGGTTGAATTTTTAATTAAACCGGAGTCGCACCGGTTACCGGTCAGACCGCCGGTTCCTGGTCTGACTCCGGTTCTGACTGGTTTGTTGCAAATGCAACAAACCAGTCCAACTCGGACCGGTGACCTAGCCGGTTCCCGGTTCAACCGGTTGAACCAGCCGGTCCGGTCCGAGTTTTATAACATTGCTTTAAAACCTAGATAGGAACTTAAAGTTGACATTTTCAGGTAATAAAGTTTGTCCTAATTGAAAGTACCAAAATGCATAAAAGAACCATAAAACAAATATAATTTCGGTAAGGAAAATACGACCATAAAACCTAACTTACCTCGAGAAGTAGATCTCTTTTCCTCAACACCAACCCGGCATCCATTAATCATGATGGGAGAAGCCTAAAATACAATGAAAAGACGCCTCAATCGAAGACCTTATGAACATAATTCAATAGGGAAAAGAAATAGTGCAAGGTAAATTGGAAAAGCAAACATAGAACACAATTAGTTTTAGCCAAACTAAAATAATAACTTTCCAAATTATTCTAGATAGGAGGAAAATCAGAAATGGACTTTATAACGGAAACAGTGTACAGCTGGCAATAAAGGATACAGTCAGTTGGATATTGACTTCAAAATCAGTCTCTAATATCAGTCTTGAGTCTTAACACCCAGATTACCTTTCTAACTGGACAAAAGAACACAATTCAATTCATATCAACATATTAATACAATAATGAGTTACGAGTCATCAAGGATTTCATGATGTAAAGCTCATTGCATGATGGTACATGGTCCAAGAAACTGCACTCCTTACGATGGAACAAATCCAACAGCAAAAATTTCATGGTTGAGCTAATGATTCATTTTATTGATTTAAATAGGAAAAAACAAGTAACAGCAGGTAGATGTACAGATGGCAGAAAAAGTTTAGGTATCCACCAACAAATTTGATCGTAAAATACAATTATCCCTTGTCACCAATATCCATTCCTCTAGTGGATTTTCACGAGTCTATATATGGAAGATAACTTACAATAGCACTGTTTAAGATTTAAAAACATATACCAATAAATATCTACAGAAGAAAATCCTTAGTTGTTTTCAACCCCAGCTAGTGTTCAATGTTATATTATAGGCTTGAAGTGACATTCTCAAAAGTAAATTAATATCAAAGTAACTGAGAACCACATCACCACAGAGGTGCTCTGTCAAGTCTGAACTCGTGTCTTGGCTCGAGAAACTAAGTGAAAAACAAAATTGCATTCAAGTTGCACATGCACATACATAGTCAGTGTACAAACACGCATGCACGCAAACATCCTTCAAGCATTTTGACATCTATTGCTGTGAACAGCATGTAAATTTACAAGTAGGAAGGAAATCCTAAGACAAACTTAATTTATGTATCTGTCGTTTTTTTTTCTCTAATAGGACAATATCATAGTAATTATAGGAGGAACGTCATTATAACCTATTCATCTGTAGATATTTACAAAAGCATATATTTATGTGCATACCTCTATTGCACTTTGCACAGCACTTGCTACTTCAAACTCCACAAAACCAAAACAAAATCCCTGTATTGGAAAATGTAGATTACAGGCATTAGCTGCAGATACGATCAATGATTAACTACCTAACAAGAAGTGTCAATCCTTACCTTTTGACATCTAACTTGAATACCGCCAGCCCTGATAAGTCCAAACCTTTTGAACTCATTCTCAAGGAGCAAAGGTGTAGCATCCAACGGCAGTCCTTTCACATATATAGAAGGGCCTTCTGCTGCAAATTACTAAATAACTTAGACAAGTTGTTGACTATATAAATACACATATTACATGCATAAGAGAGTTAAATCCTAAAAAGGTAACGGATTAAGTACCTTCATTGTCTTGGAGATTCCCATTTTCAGTAGCATTGGAAATAGGGACAAGTGTCTCAGATGTTGGTGGGAGAGCAACTACGATAGTTACTTGTTCTTGGCTCTTAGATGCAGACTTAAAAGGAGATGGAGCAGGACTAGAAAATGGTGCTGCATTCTCCTTCATAACTTTCACCTAGAACAAATTATCAAGCAAATAAAAAGTATAAGCCCCCTTGACAATGTGAAACACAAACATAATAAAACAGATCATTTATGTGAACATAGCAAGACAATAATACTTGGTATTTGATATTGTTTGACATGGCAAGACAATCAAAATTATATTATGAATCTCCAGTACTTGGAGCTTATAATGTTGTATAATGGCTGCTTACAATGGAGGCATAAGACTTCTTAGGCGTTTCTTCAATCTTAGTGTTGCATTCAGCCACTATCTGTGAATCAACCACCATAGGTGAATCATCAGAAATTTCATCAACAACTTCAGCTATGGGTGCTTCTTCAATTGAAACATCTCCATTCTCAGACGGGTCACACACTTCCTCTACATTGACTTCCTCTGTTGGAGTAGCTGTCTGTTCAGGAACATGATTTTCGTGTGTGGAAGGAAGGTCTGCAAAAAATACAAAAACATTCAACATACAAGAAACCAAAGTGAAATACATTCAAAAAGCAAAATGATTGCCAATTACCTTTCTCAGGAATTGCTGGAACTTTAAGATTATTGACTAGATCAACGTTTTCATCTTGATATTTGGCATCTTCAACATATCGAAAGACATCATTCAAAACAAAATATCCTTTGTCTTGAGGTGCCAAGAAGAAAGTCTGAGTAAATTTCTGCTTCAGATTATCATTTCCAATCAAATATCCTGTCACAAGAACAAGCACACCCCCATTGTACGATTCTTGTGAGTCCACTGTAGTAATTTGTGCCCTGAATTCTCCATAACCAAGTGAAAGTATCTTCTCATTTATGGCCTGCTTAAGAGAACTCGATCAGATGTATACAGCAGCACCAAAAATTAAAAATAATCAACACAAAGTAACAATTACTTACAGCAGGAAGATGATATACATTTACTACTAGCCTTAGCTACCTAATGTAGTTTTAGTAATAAAAAGGGCGCTTAAGAATAACCCCAAATTCCTAGTCATCACCCCTCAGATGTTAGGCTTAGAGGGAGAATAATAGTTGGAGCCGCTAAACAGAGAAAAAAAAGTTCAACAATCAAAACAAAGAAAATGAAACATAGTACTTGGATGGCAATAGACCAATCTTGAGTTGAATTTGACATTTCTCTCAATCTCTTTTACCCTCTTTCGAATGCAATTTTGCTTCCAAATAAGCTATAGCTAATAATCTACTTTACAGGTTTTTCCTAGGGAGTGGAATAACGATTAAAAAAATTCATGAAGATTTTAGTTGAATGTGGTACTCATAAAGTGCGAAAGGACCCACATGCATGGTTGATGTGGTACTCATGATGCCACTCTCCTCTGGACGACCGAGCTTACTGACATCCTGATAGAATCGATGAACAAGCTCAGGCGACTGATGCAAGATCATGTAGTATTGGTGTACAAATGCGTTCCCGACCTGAAACCACAACAATCTCCGTTCAAAGCAGTATGAAAGAGTCCACGAAGGACAGCACTCATATATATGCAAAACCGTATTTAATGACTGCAAAAACGAAAAAGTTCCATAACATACAACATCAGGTGTGACTGGGGTTTGCTGGACTGCTGCTGCCATCACTGAAGAAGTATCTAAATTCATCCAAAACGACTAATCAGTCATCCAAAATAATCTCAAGTCTGTATACTCAGAAAACAATTCGAAATTTAAAAGAAAAAGAAATATTCAACAAAGCTAATTGAGGAATTACCCTCAGCATTCCAATCAGTAACTACGACAGTTCAAAGATACAAGCACAACATCAAAATAGACAATAAAGTTTCCCGAGAAAATCTTCTCCGGTAATGCAAAGATCGTTTCCCTCAGTAGAAGGAAGAATTCAGCAAGCAAAATCACTGTTTCCACTTTATACATATAGTAACTAAGTAAGGTGTAGAAGGAAAAATCTATTTCAAAAATGAAAGCTAAGAGATCATTTGAAAGAGAGATATGGAGAAATGAGAAGAAAGATAGTTACCGGAGCTCAGATTCGGATCCGAAAGAGAGAATGAGGTGAGAGAAAGATGAAAATGGGTGTGATATTTTGCTGAGCCTTTCTCTCACCTCTCTATTGTAAATGGTGATTCCTAGGGTTTTTCTGGATCTTCAGAGGCGCGAGAATGAAAGGGAAAAGCAAAGAAATGGGAGGAGGGTTTTGGGGTTCTTATACGGGGATTTTGGAAAAAGTTTTGTCTCGCCTACAGCTGGAACTCTTCTTATGTACTACTAATACTTGCTTCAAAATAAGGATAAATGTTGCAATTTTAAATGTAACAGTAAGAAACAATTACATATTTTCACCATTTTTCCACAAGTCACAGATTTTTTTACGGATTTTGCCCCATTTTGGGGCTTATAATGAAATTTTTATTCTATTAAGAGCCCAGTTAAATATTTTGCCCACTATAGGACTGGTTTAACTGGGTTCGAAACCGGAAGGCTGGCTTCCGGTTTCATTTTGTAAAGAAACCGGAAGCCAGCCTTCCGGTTTCTTAATTTTATTTTATTTTTTTATTTTTTTAAATACAAAAAGTCTTCCAGTTCGTATTAATATATATATATATACAATATATGAAAGTCTAAACATAAGACACACGTTGGCGAATGACGAAAAAAGGGGAGAAGAGCGATCTGGGGCGTTTTAGGGTTAAGGAGGCAGGGGGCGGCCGGACGGCGATAGGGACGAGGATCTGTGCGGTTGGTGCGGCCATGGGAGGCGTGGGTGGGCAAGGTGGTGGCTCGGCGGGGGATGATGGGTGTGGGGCGGTTCTGGGCGGCGACAGGCGTCGAGAGCGATCTCTGGATCGCGGTCGGCCGCCCTTCGTGGAGGCTTCGGATCGGAGCACGGCGCCTGTCCCGGGTTGCGATGGCGAGGAGAAATCGGTGAAGCCGTAGGATTGGTGGGAGGTTGATGCTGAGATCCGGTTGATTGGGGATGGATCGGGACAGAGGTGCGGGGAGCCGGGAGTTTATTCGGGCGGTGTGGCGAGAAGCTTGGGGGAAGGGGGCGATAAGCGGCCTCTTTCGGAGGGAGACGCGGCCAGTTCCGCGCAGAATGGTAGGCAGTTGAAATCTACGGCAGTGGGGGATGCAGCGGATTCGATTTTTCAACCCGGGGCTGTGGACCAGCCAGTGTTGTTGGCTTCTGCCCAAAGTCCTAGAGTGGTTGGTGAGACGAGTGTGTTCCCGGGGACTACTCCGTTGACTCAAGGGGCTATGGACCTAAATTCATTTAAACCTAATACTAATCCAGATTCCAGTAATCCAATTAATTTGGTAAATAATCCTAAACTAATTAATTTGGTAAACAATCTTAATGTGGATAGTGAGATAGGGAAAACATCTTGGAGAGATAAGGTGTTAGGGGTTGTTGAGGAGGAGCCTATGCTGGAGGATTTCTCTATTGAGGATGGATCAGAGGAGTTTTTATCCGATTCTGATGCTGAAGATGGAGAGCTTGATGACCCGTTTTGCCCGGTGATCCGTCTGTCTTCTGAGGATAAGCGATTTCTCAGATCGAAGTGGAAATTAGCCTTGATAGTCACGGTCCTTGGTAAGAGGATTAGTTTCAATTACTTTGCCCAGAGGATTCAGGCACAATGGGGAAAGAAAGGAAAAATTACCATTATAGACCTTGAAAATGATTATTATGTAATCAAGTTTACAAGTGCTGTGGATTTCAACACTGTGGTTAATGGAGGACCTTATATTATCTCCAACCATGTGTTGGCTTTGAGGCCATGGGTCCCAAATTTCAATCCTCATGATTGCTCTGTGAAGAGGATCCTTACCTGGGTTAGATTCCCAGGCCTTCATATGGAGCACTACAATGAAAGATTCTTGAATAAGATTGGTGGCCTGGTTGGGATGGTTCATCATGTTGATAAGACTACCATTGGGGCAGTAAGAGGCAAGTTTGCCAGGGTGTGTATTGACATTGATCTTGCTAAACCTCTTCTGTCCAAGTTCTGTGTTAAGAATAAAGTATTTCACATTGAATATGAAGGCCTACATAATATCTGCTACGAATGTGGCATGTTTGGCCATACTTATGATGGCTGCCCAAAATTGAAGAAGGTGGTGGAGGAAAGGGAAGCTCCTACCACTAGTAGAGTTGTTGATAATCAGGGTGATGGAAAGAATTTTGGCCCATGGATGCTTGCCAAAAGATCGAATAGAAGGAGACCAAATGCTAATGTTGTTAGGAGTCTCTCTCTAGACATCAACAAAGAGATAGCCTCTCTCCATATTAATTCTGAGACAAAGGACAAGGTTCCTGAGAGAAAAAGGGTTGATGGGGCGGGTAATGTCCCAACTGCTGGCTCAGGATCAAGGTTCGGGGTCTTGTCGATGGAGGAGGGACAGGAAGTGGATCCTGCTGTTGGGCATGTGGAGTCATGTATGCCAGGTCTGGAGATGGTTGAGCCTGCTTCCTCTCTAGGTGACTCTATTAACCCCCTTTTTGTTTCTACAATTGACACCAAAGGGAGTCTCCAGACTATCCCCTCTTCAGGGAAAGGGTTGAATATAGAGGTTAGTAGTTCGAATCCTCTTATTGATGTTCCTATTGGAAAGGCTATGGGAATCAAGAAGTTTAATATTAAGAAACCCAAAGCCAAACCTAAAAAAAACCATAATCTTGTGGATTCTTGGGATAAAAGGGGGCCTTCAGGTTCCTCTTCTAGGCTCTCTGGAGCCCCGAATAAATACCTGATCTAGGGGTTTGGTCTCGAGTCAGTAGTCTTCCTTTCTGATGGACTTCTTCGTTTGGAATGTTAGAGGGGCGGCAAGCAAGGCTACCCGCATCCATGTTAATGATCTTATTAAGTAATTTAATCCTTCTTGTTTTGCTCTTCTGGAGACCAATGTCAGTGGTTCCAAAGCAGATGAAGTGGTTAGTAAGTTTAAAAACTGGAGTTGTGTTAGATCGGAGGCTACTGGTCGGGCTGGGGGGATTTGGCTTTTTTGGAAGCCAGGTCAAGTTAATATTGACATTATCAGGATGGATAGACAATTTATCCATTATAAGGTTTGTTGCCCTGGTAATAGTCCTTTCTTTGTCACCTTTGTGTATGCCGATCCTGTGTTATCTAACCGGAGAAGGCTGTGGGAGATCCTTTATTCTATCAGTACTAGCATGAGGGATGCTTGGATGGTGGCAGGGGACTTTAATGACATTGGACTTATGAGTGACCAAAGAGGAGGGGGTAATCATTATGTGAACTGGTGCCTTAATCACAAGCAGAGTATGGATTTATGCGGGCTTTCTGACCTGGGGGCCGCTGGTCATAAGTTTACCTGGAAAAGGAACAACGTGTTTGTTCGATTGGACAAGGTTTACGCTAATACTGCTGCGATCTATAGATTCCCTGAGGTAAATGTGCTTAACCTCCCTTTCCGTCATTCTGACCATTGTCCTATCCTGATTAAGCCGGTTAAAGGCAATCGGCTTAAAGGAGACAGACCTTTCAGGTATCTTGTTGCTTGGGATTCCCATCCTGAGTTTAAGAACTTTGTCAAAGATAATTGGCATCCTCACTCTGATGTTCTCCGTGCTGCTGAGGGGTTCAGGAGGAATGTGGAAGGGTGGAATAAAAACACCTTTGGCCATATTATCAGTAGGAAGAACAATCTTTTGAGAAGGATGGAAGGCACTCAACGTTGTTTGGAGATCCGTTTTGACCACAATCTTAACTGTCATCTCAGATCCCTTCAAAACGAGTTGGAGGCTGTTCTTAGACAGGAAGATCTTCTTTGGTTCCAGAAATCTAGGAAGGCTTGGATTAAGGATGGGGACCGGAATACCAGGTTCTTCCACCTTTCTACGATTATCAGGAGACAGAGAAACAGGATTGATGCCATTAAAGATTCCAATGGTGTTTGGACTTTTGAGGAAGAAGATATCCGGCGGGCTGCCCTCGAGTTCTACAAAGACCTCTTTAAAGAGGATGTTGTGGACTTAATGTGTGCCCACTCTGGGATTTCCTTTCCTAGATTAGGGGAGGAAGTTATTAAGGAAGCTTTCCAGCCTATTGACCTGAAAGAAATCGATCGGGCTTTCTCCAGTATCGGCTCCACTAAGGCTCCGGGGATCGATGGTATTCCTGCTATTTTCTACCATAAATACTGGGACGTTGTGAAAGAGGGTATTTACAACTTTGTGTTAGGTGTTTTTGGTGGTTCCAATGATATTAGGCTGGTTAATAAAACCCTCCTAGTTCTGATCCCGAAAGTTGATAAGCCTTCCTCCTTTCTTCAGATGAGGCCTATCAGTCTTTGCAATGTGCTTTATAAAGCTATCACTAAGATTGTGGCTAATAGAATCCAGCGTATCCTCCCGGATATTATTAGCCAGAATCAAGGGAGTTTTGTTCCGGGCAGGCAAATGATGGATAATGTCGTTATTGCCCAGGAGATGGTCCATTCCATGAAGATAAAGAAAGGTAGAAAAGGGATTGTGGCTCTCAAACTGGACTTAGAGAAAGCCTATGATCGCTTGAACTGGAGCTTTCTTCTGGATAGTCTGCTTAAAGCTGGTATCCCTGAAAAGTGGAGGAAGTTAATTGAGAACTGCATTTCTTCTCCTACTTTCCAGGTTATGATTAATGGAGATATGTCAGATGAGTTTTCCCCCTCCAGGGGAATTCGCCAAGGTGATCCGATGAGCCCCTTCCTGTTTGTTATTGCTATGGAAAGATTGTCTCACCTGATCCAGGAGGCGGTTAGCAAGGGTCTTCTCCACCCCGTTTCCATCAATAAACATTGCCCTCCTATCACCCACTTATTCTTTGCTGATGATGTGATGCTTTTCGTTGAGGGATCAGAGGATCAAATTAGTGTGGTGATGGATATCCTTAATTGCTTCTGTATGGCGTCTAGCCAGAAGATTAATATCCAGAAGTCTCGGATGCTTTGCTCTAAGAACATGAATATTAGCTTGAGCAGAAGACTTAGCAATCTCTCCGGTATTCCCCTTACTCAGTCCTTGGGTAAGTATCTTGGGGTTCCTCTTCATAGTGACAGAGTCTCTAAAGCTTCTTTTAAAGATACTCTGGGTAAAGCCAACGGTTTGTGTGCTAGTTGGAAAGTGAATTCCCTTTCGCTTGCCGGTCGACTTACCTTAATCCAGTCTGTCAATTGTGCGGCTCCAAACCATATTATGCAAGCCTGTAGGCTCCCTGAGCCGGTTCTCAAAGATCTTGATAAAATCAACCGGCGATTCCTTTGGGGAGATTCTGGGAGTGGGAGGAAGGTTCACCTGGTTCTTTGGAAGGAGGTCTGCCAACCGAAGAGCAAGGGGGGCCTTGGCATCAGACAAGCAAGAGATAACAACAAGGTCCTCTTGATGAAGCTTCTCTGGAGAATGTGGCAATGCCCTTCCTCTCTTTGGGTTCGTCTTCTCTGTGGTAAGTATCGGAAAGATAAAGTTTTTGGTGGCCCTAAGGAGAGAGTTGTCAATTGTTCCTTCCTCTGGAAAGGGCTCAACGCTGTGTTTGCGGAGTTCTGTACAGGAGTTGGTCTAGAGGTGGGAAATGGTCAGTCCATCAGTTTCTGGTATGATACTTGGATTGGTGACAAGCCGCTTATAGAAGTGTGTAATTCCCCCCCTCCTAATTACACCCGTTGCTGGAAAATTGCCGATGTGGTGAACTCTGAAGGTGACTGGATCTGGTCAAAGTTTGATACCTTCTTTAACCTGGAAACTCTCCTGAAAATAAGAGGAATCAAAGTTAGTAATCAAGAGGATGATAAGGACAAGCACTGCTGGGCCCTGACCAACAATGGCGCTTATTCTTGTAAATCGGCCTATGAAGCCTTTTTCCCTAACAGGGACGAGCCTCCCTTAGATATCTGGAAGTCTATCTGGGCCCTTAAAATCCCTTACCGTATTAGGAGTTTCCTGTGGCTGGGAGTCAAGAACAGGTTGCTCACTAACGCGGAGAGACACAGAAGGCACTTGGCGGAGTCGGGAGCCTACAGTAGATGCAGTGGCCATGTTGAAACCTTGTGCCATGCTCTTAGGGACTGCCCCAAGAGTAGAGTGGTATGGAGTAAGGTTCTTCCTATCCACTTTCTCCCTTCTTTTTTGACTCATTCTGAGGTTGACTGGTTCTCGGAGGGAGCTAGTGGGAAGTTATTAGCCGATATGGAACATGGTGACATTTTCTTCGCTATTATCTGTCACCAAATTTGGAAATGGAGGAATGAAGAGTTATTTACTGAGAAGACTATCCTTATCCCTGACTTACTTGATTACTTCTCGAAAAAGCTCTCTGTTATTTTAAAAAACTTTGAAGGGGAGCCCCTTGTTAGACCTTCCCCGGATAAAGTGGTCCATTTAGTTGGTTGGAGTAAGCCTAGAGAAGGGGTTGTGAAGCTGAATACGGATGGCTCCTGCCTTAGCAATGGCAGAATTGCTGCCGGAGGAGTTCTTCGGGATGCTGGTGGCGCTTGGCTGGCTGGGTTTACCCACAACTTGGGGATGGGCTCGTCCTTTTCTGCGGAGCTCTGGGGTATTCTGTCAGGCATTAAACTTGCCATTCGCATGGGTATTAAGAGGCTTTCGGTGGAATCTGACAATTTGGTGGCGATCAACAGGATTTCTGATTGTCAGGCTTTTTGCCTTAGTAGCCAGAATCTTATCAAAGCTATTTTGAGGCTTCGTCCTGCCTTTGAGGCTCTTAGTTTCTCCCATATTTATAGGGAGCAAAACCGTGTGGCGGATCGCTTGGCAGCTGCTGGGCATAGGGGGATGTTAGGTGTTTCTACCCTTTCTGTTCCTCCTTCTTTTCTTTTGTCTACTCTTCTTGAGGATAGGGTTGGGGTCAGCCTTCCTAGACTGATCCCGGGTTAGGTTTTTTGTTTGTTTGTTTTCCTTTCCTTTCCTACCAAAAAAAAAAAAAAAATATATATATATATATATATATATAATTTTTTTAAGCTTTCAAATTCATATTCGCTGTTCAAAAATTTTTAAAGTTAAATTTCAAAAAAATCACTCTATTCTTTTTAAACTTTTAATTTAATTTCAATCTTTAATTATTTATTTTTAAATTTATTAATGAAACATTTTCTTGCCAAATTAGTTAGTAGTAAACATCTAATTCGGTTAAAAATATTTTATTCTTTATAAATGTGAGTTTGAAATTATAATTTTGACAATTTAAATTACAGTTTTTACAGTTTCTTTATAGTCACATTACAGTTTGAAATATGGTTTTTATGCTTCAAATATTTAACTGTCACTTCGAACATTTAATTGTCACTTCAAACAGTTGAAATTACAGTTTGAAATGACAGTTACGGTTCGAAGTGACAGTTAAATAACAGTTAAATGTTCGAAGTG
The DNA here is from genome assembly GCF_963576675.1 of Euphorbia lathyris. Lineage (NCBI taxonomy): Eukaryota > Viridiplantae > Streptophyta > Magnoliopsida > Malpighiales > Euphorbiaceae > Euphorbia > Euphorbia lathyris. Next base: position 29,431,036 of record NC_088914.1, read on the forward strand.
ATAGTTAAATGTTCAAAGTGAAAAACCATATTTCAAACTGTAATGTGACTATAAAGAAACTGTAAAAACCATAATTTAAACTGTCAAAATTATAATTTCAAACTCATATTTAAAAGAATAAAACATTTTTAACCGAATTAGATGTTTACTACTAACTAATTTGGTAAGGAAATATTTAATTAATAAATTTAAAATAAATAGTTAAAAGTTGAAGTTAAATTAAAAAGTTAAAAAATATATAAGGACTTTTTTGAAATTTTATGTTAAAAAATTTTAAAAAGCGGAGACCACCGCTTCAAAGTTTAAAAAATATATATTTTAAATAGAAATCGGAAGACTTCCGGTTTCTATTTTTATAATAAAAAAAATAAAAATTTGAGAAACCGGAAGACTAGCTTCCGGTTTCCTTTGCAAATTGAAACCGGAAGCTAGCCTTCCGGTTTCGAGCCTAGTTAAACAAACCCTACAGTGGGCAAAATGTTTAACTAGACTCCAAATGAAGAATAATCTTCGTTATGAGCTCCATTTTAGGGCAAAATCCATTTTTTACTATTTTTCTCATCAAAATTCGTTCAATCTATCTATTTATTACATTTAGTTTAATTTAATTTTCAAAATCCTTTAGTAGTTACTAAAGAATTAAATGAATAATGTGGCAAACCACAAATCAATCACTATTTTTTTCACTTCTCCCTTTCAAATTCGTTGAACCTACCTATTTATTGTATTTAATTTAATCTTCAGTTACGGTGGTTACAAGAAAATTAAATGGATGATGGGACAAGTCACATGTAGAAATAAATGGAGTAAACAGATTCTGACCCATTTACTTTTGGTTTGTCCGTAACCTAATCAGTTAGGTTATGGTTGAGCTTTAGGTTTAACCAAACTATATGGAGGCTAAATCTAACACCTTAATAATACAATACTTAGAGATACTGCATAATGCAATTTTCACTCTGTTTTCTCTCCCTAGCCATTGTCGCCCCCTTATGTTCTCGGGTAGCGTTCTTAGTTCGTGGAACAATAGAGATTGATCATTCGGTCTACTAACCTCCTAGATAGGTGATATGGAGCCAAGGTTTATTACTTCCACTGCTGCTCAACCGATTTGCGCTAAATAAGCCTAAATCTGTTGATTTATTTATTGATAGATCTGGGTTCATTACCCTTAGAGGTTAGAGAAATCCATTATGGTTGTTTAGAGAGTCTTCATTGGTATCAGAGCCTTTTAGCTCCGTGTTCCATCTGTTAGGAACCATTTATGCATGATTTATGATTCTATTAATATGTTTGATTGGATAAATACATGTTTAGTTGAGTCGTATCTCAAATCTGTGTTTTTAATGTATCTCGAGATTATTTTGGTCTGCCAAAATCGCACGTGGCTGCTGGAATTTTCTAGCATGTTTTAGCAATTTAACGCGCACGATTTAAGGTCTGTTATTTCTGATTCGCTAATTTCCAGTGACTGAAACCCAAAACTGATCACATCATCGAACTCAAAGACACCAAAAACCTAACATCGGCCAAAAGAAGGAAGTCGTCACGCGCCGCCGGGTCACCGCGCACACGCACGGCGCATGTGGCGCGTGAGACCTCTCTCAACGTCCGTTCGGCGTTGATTTTTTACAATCTGCTAGTAATAATTTTAGGGATTTTTTAATTTTTAATTTATTTTTGGATATACAAAATAAGTTATATTTAATTAATTAGAATTCTGTAATTGTTTTTAATATGTGAAAACTATTTATAAATGCTAGAAAATTACATAAATTAAAATTAAATTACAGAAATATAAAATATTTTTCGGATTCTAAAAATTAATTTTTCAAAGATCTGTTTCTGATTAAAAGTATTTATTAATAAAAGATTGATATACTTTTTTTAGTTTTTAGATATTCAAAATGTATTTTTAATATATTTTGAATGTACGTGGTTAAAAATAATTATTAGAAATTTTTCTTTCTAGTTCATTGATCATTAATTAATGATAGATAATCAAACATTATTTTTAATTGATATAGGTCGCATGTTGCGTATAACCATATGTCTATAGTCCGTTTGTAAATATTGCATAACCAATATAATCATATATACATGTAATGTGGAAAATTGTTTTTATCGTGAGTCGTATGTTCCTCAAAGAAATGGATTGAACATGGTTTTTGATCCCCAAAATATTTAGTTCATAACCTAATCTTTCTTTTTTCTTTTGTGCCATGACAATTATTGTCAATACTAGCAGGATCCCACTCGAATTTCTTACTTATTACCCCCAAGCAACATGTTGGAGTGAGACAAGGAACATAATGTTGAACCATAGGTTCCAAAAGTTTTTTATTCTAACAAAAATAAATTAATTAAGGAAATTAGATCCCAAAAAATATTCAAATCAAATGAATTAAATTAAAAATTGATTTAAGCTAACTATATTTGTTAAATGTCTTAATACATAAGCTTTAGATCAATAAAAATGAAAAGGGCCTTATAAAACACAAAGGCCCCAATGTTGAACTTTTAAAACCAAAAGGAGAAGCCCAAAGGAACCAGAAGCTCAGAAGCAAAAGAGACGGACATCTGGTGTTGACCTTGTCACATCATGTATATTCCCCAAACTCACAACAAGGACAAGCTACAGAAGTCATGTCCCCTCAACGTCTCTTTATGCACGCCTAAGTTAGAAAGTTGGCAAACTGCACGTCTGCTGATTCAGAAGCGCAACTCAAGACAAAAGAGTCCATCCTTTTGCAACATAAAACTTTTAGTCAAAAGGACACAGAAGTCAAGAGCTGATGTTGACAGAACCCATTTCCCTCCAAACGGCTAGTTTGAATTTCAAATGAAACCTCTATCCAGCCTTTACTATAAATACCAAGACATATGCTCATTGAAAAGTTGACGAAATCATAAGTTGCAAAAAGATATCAAAACTTTCAAAGTGTTCTTAGAGCAATATTTGCGATCCACAATCATTGTAATATTTATGTTCATCCAAAAAGAGATTTAGATATTCATTGTGTTCTGTATTAGAACCACTTTCTGTTCATATTATTTCAGAAGCTTTGTTGTTTGCTTTGGTTATAGACAAATAACTAAGAAATAGATAGTTGAGAGAAATTGTAAAGGAATATACTTTACAGAGGCTCTGACTATTGTATAAAGGTTTGTGCTCTACCCGTGAAAGAATTCTTTGATGGATTAAAGCTCAAAAGAATGTATTCTGATGGCTGGACGTAGGCTAGAGGCTGAACCAGTATAAATCTGATAAGTAACTATTTTTTGGATATGTCTTTACTCCTTCTGATTATTTGTGCTCTAACACTTATCTTTTATATATATTGCTTCAGACTGCTTATCACGAAAACACCAATAATTGTCTTTTCAGAAGCTTTATCCAATTAATAAAATATTGGAGCACACTTTTCCAAATCCGAACCAAGCTCAATAGGCTATATTTGTCCCTGATTTGAACTTGCTTCTGACTTTGAATTTTGCCTTTGTGCCTAGTAAACAGAAATACGCAAATTGAGTAAATTTCAAAAAGGTTAAAATTAACCAATAGTTTCATTCACCCCCTGGGAACTAATCCAACCTCAAATGGGGCCAATAAGTGGTACTAGAGCCTAAAGCTCTCTTCAAAAGATAACACTATATTGAGCTCAAGATCCCTAATGGTTGCTAACAGCACACGAAACCTCTCTGGTAATTAGACCACCCAAATTCTTCCGGAGGGTTTATCCATTACGAGACCCCCTCCTTTTTTTGGATCTAATTATACATTATGGAAGAACATAATGAATTTTTTTTATCCAAGCACATAGCATGAATGTCTAGTTAGTAATGACCAATGGCCCTTATAAACCTACTGAAGTAGTAGATGGGACTATAGTCATAAAGACTGAAGATAAATGGATAGATTATGGTTTAAAGAAGCTACAACCCAACGCTTCAGCTATAAATATGCTTCACTGCACTTTAAATGCTGTAGAATACAACAAGATATCAGGTTGTGAAACAACCTAGAAGATCTGGAACAAGTTGGAGGTGACTTATGAATGAACCAACAATGCAAATGAGTCTAAGGTGAACTAAAATATGAGACTATATGAGCTGTTTAAGATGAAGGATGGTGAAGGCAGCTCTGACATGAATGCCAGATTTACCAATGTAATAAACGAGCTCAAAAGACTAGGGAAAGTCTTTTTGGAAGAGGAGCAGGTCAATAAAATCCTCAGAAGCCTTCCAAAAGGTTGGCAGGCTAAGAAGACAGCCATTGAGGAGGTTTAAAACTTAACGACGTACAAATACGATGAGCTAATTGGTTCGTTTCTGACGCATGAAATCTCAATGAATTTTTTTGAGACTAAAGACAAGTCAGAAGACAAGAAACAAAAATCAATAGTGTTGAAGGCTGACTTTTCAAAAGAGAGCACTACTGATGATGAAGAAATGGCAATGTTCACCCGTAAGATGAAGCGAATGTTTAGAAAGAACGATCAATACAAGAGCCATTCAAATGGTCTGAAAGACCCATAAGAGAGCAGAGTGATAGTAAGTTCAGAAAGAAACCTTCAAAGCCTATAACATGTTTTGAATGTCATCAGCTAGGACACATCAAGTCAAACTGCCAAACTATGAAAAAGGATAAGAAGTATGGCAAGAAGGCCATGGTAGCTACATGGAATGACATCGATGAATCTTTGTCCTCTGAACATGAAGCTGCTGAAACAACCAACATATGTTTTATGGTTGTGGAGACAGAAGAGGCAAGAGCTGCCAAAGAAGCTGAAGTTTCCAACGCCTCTGATGATGACGATCATAATGTTGAGGTAATTTCCCTTCATGTGTTCCGAAATGAAATTATAGGCAGAATGTCTAACGAGGTTGAAGAAGTAAAACTCGGAGACATTCGGTATGTTCTTCAAGACAACACTAAAGTTTCAAAGTCAATTAAGACATTAAACTAGCAAAATCATCAATCAGGTTTCTAGACTAAGCAAAGATTATCAATTCAGTCCACATCTTATACTAAAACCAGAAACTATGACTATTTGATATGGACTGTAATAATTTATGTACTAGTTCAAGATGGGTTTGGGGAAGAGGGTCTAAAACCGTTCAACCGAATGATTTTCGACAAGGCCTCAACTAAAGATTTTTTTCAAGTAAATTACATCAATGGTACTTGAAATTTAACATATTTCACACTTTGGTACCTAGATTACATTTTATCCTAAAAATATACCTGAAGTAACAATGGCTGGACAATTTAGTATATTATACCGGTCAACACGAGTTTCACGAGTTAATTACATTAATGGTACTTGAACTTTCCCATAATTCACACTTTGGTACATGGATTTTATTTTATCCTAAAATATAACTCAAGTAAATGTGACTGAGCAATTTAGTACATTTGATCGGTAAGTGACCGATCAATGTGAGTTTGACCATTTTAAACTAAACATTGGGACTCACCATATACTCAATTAACATAAAATTACAGTATAGTATTATAATTTTATGTTAATTAAGTGTATGATGAGTCTTAATCGCTAATTTTAAATGGTCAAACTCGCATTGACCGATTACTGATCGGTTAAATATATTAAAATATTGAGTCATCTTTAATTGAGATGTGTTTTTTTTGGACAAAATGAAATTTATGTACTAAAGTATAAATTAGGATAAAGTTCATATATCATTAGTGTAATTTACTCATTAAACTCGCATTGACCTATCATTGACCGGTAAAATATACTAAATTGTCAAGTCATCGTTAGTTTGTATATATTTTTGAGACAAAATTAAATTCAGGTATCAATATGTGAACTAGAATAAAATTTAAGTATCATTGATGTAATTTATTCTAATTTTTTTTAAATAGAAACTCAATTAATGATTTTTAATTAGTTTAAAAACACGACGAATGATTTTGTCCTAATTAACTTTAAAAACTTAGTAAAATCCAAATGGGTATTATGACTAATTTAAATCCATTTCTTTCTAGAGAGAGTAAAATATTATTTTAGAAGATAAAATAAAAATAGAAGAAATGGAGAGAGAAACGAGGAGTAACATTATTAATGGTTCGAATTGTTCGTTCTGATTTTCCATTTTGAGGTGATGTGTAAGGACAGGAGTAACGAAATTGCATCCCGTTAGTATGACAGAATTGACGAAAAGAATTGTTATTGAATTCACCCTCATTGTCACATTGAAAAACTTTAATATCCCTTTTAAATTGTGTGCGAACAAACGAACGGAAGGTAAGAAACACAGAATAAACTTGGGATTTTTTGGATAATGGAAACGTCCATAAATTTTTTGTATAATTGTCAACAAATAATACATAGTAACGATGACCACTGGAACTTAAAGTATGAGATGTCCATATATCACTATGAATTAAATCAAATGGCATACAAGCAGAATTATAAGAGGAGTGAAACAGTAATTTTACTTGTTTTCCATTCACACAGGAAGAGCAAACAGAAACATCCTTAATCCTATTACAAGAAATCAAATTTTTATTCAGTAGGGCATTCAAAATGACAGGCCCTGGATGTCCTAAACGATTATGCCAAACATCAGAAGACAGCGCAGTGAAAATGGAATGAGAGGAAGGTGAGGTGGATGGACTGGATATGACTAGATAGAGGTCCCTCGTACTGTTACATCTCATGATATGTGTTTCCGTCTATAAATACCTCACACAAAAAAAACCCAACAGATCAAACTCTACAGAAACTTGGTTATCTTTAGTAAATTGACGGACAAAAATAAGATTTTTAATAAGTTGAGGAGCATGCAAGACATTGGTTAAATTTAAGGGGTGATGTTTGGTGGCTAAAGATGCATTACCAGATCTACAAATAGGCATACAATGACCATTACTGACAATGATTTTTCCATTGAGGCTCGAATTAAAATAAGAAGTGAATGTACCTTTGTGAGCTGTCATGTGAGATGTCACTCCCGTGTCCATGTGACATTGATCAGGAGGTGGTGTAATTGACATGGTGTGCATTCTGCAATATCAGTCGGCATATATGACGGTGATGCCATATGAAGGTGTGCTTGCGGTATGGGAGGGTGAGGTCCGAGTATCCTAGAATGAGGAGGCTGCCGGCCTGATGTCGGATAGGGGCATGAAGGAGTTGCCCATTGCTGCTGCTGCGCCCAATGATAAGCGTAAGCCCATAGCGGAAAAGTGGCAGGGCGGTAGCTCGAGTGCTGCGATGGGCGGTAATGGTGGCGGCCTCCTTTGCCGCAATTCTGATGTCCACCGTATCGGCCTCCACGATAGAGTGGGGGAGCGCGATGATGCGCAGGCCATGCCGGAGGGAAATGGGACGGCGATGCAGTGGATTCCGCGGAGGAAGCTGCTAAGTGGCGGAATGTTTTGAGGGAACGGCTGTGTCTTCAAGAATTAGCATTGATCTAACTTTGTGAAAGGGAGGAAGGGGGTCACCATGGCGAATCTGAGTTCTAATTGTATCATAGGTATCGGTTAGACCATATATGAGTTGGAGAACAATTTGGTCATTGGTAACAGGGAAATCTACGTTTGATAACTGATTGGATAGGGATTTGAGGTGCTGACAGTAGGAGGAGATATCAGAAAAATCCTCTAGTTTGGTTTTGGAGAATTATTGTTGAAGGAAGAGAGCACGAGAGTGCTTATTGTCTGAGAATATGTCTTGTAGACGGTTCCAGGTTGTGGCTACGGTAGAATCTGCTTCAATAATAGTGTGAAGCAGATCAATTGAAATAGTGCTTTAAATCCATTGAAGGACCACATCATCAATACGTGACCAGAGTTCAGGGTTTGTGGTTTAGAGAGAGTTGGCGGAAGGGTTTGTGGGTGATGGGGGAAAGATATGGTCAATAACTTGGAAGGCTTTGGCATGGAGTTTGTACAAGGCGGTCCAGGTTGGATAGTGACATTTTTCAATGTCCAGGGTGATTTTGATGAAGGTGGAAATATTTGAGACTGTGAGGGAGGGATGGTTTGTGGGATGTGTTTTGGTATTAGGGGAAATCGTGTTAGAATTTCTGGTGTTCAGGGTGTTCGTGTTTGAGTTGGCCGATGTATTAGTCATGGCGGCGGCTGAGGGTGTCGGCGGCAGCTTTAGGGTTTCGGCTGTGGATTAGGGTTTCGGTCGACGGCAGTGAGGGAGGTAGGAGGGGAGAGAGATCGTATTGGAGAGAGAGAGAGAGGGAGGTAGACTAGGTTTTGGTCTCTAATATCATGTAACAATATGAATTCTCAGTGATTGTTATTGATGTGTAATTTGTATATATACAGAGTACAGTCCACTTTGTAGTGAATGACTAACCCTATATTCTAGGCTAGAAATAAGGAACTAAGTTGTGTCAAAGATACAGATAAATGAACAAATAATATATACTCTAATAGGTTGCATCATCGAGCACTCAACCCCTCTCATCTCTCAACACAAACAATCGGTACAATTTAGATGGGTAAATTACATAAACATTTTGAATTCAAGCTTTATTTCAAATCCATTCTTAAACTAATTCAAGTTTTCTTTCAAATAGAGACCCATTCTTAAATCTATGATCTTTCTTCAATCCTTTCTTTTGATCTCATTCCAATCTGTCGCATTTTAAGATTATTTTTCAAATCTATTTCTCTATTTCATTACTTCAATGTTATGCCTCATTTTTCTCTCTCAGATCTCTCCTTGCATTCCTCGATTACTCTCGTCTGCTATAATCTTAGATTTCACGCCATCTCTACTTTTTGCTAGCTATATACTTAGAGGGTGTTTGTTACCTACTTTTCACCATTTGTTTGCATTTTCATTTTAAAAGGTAGAGTTTTAGGTGTTTAGTTAAACACCTTCTATTTGCGGTTTAGAGCTGAAAAGTAGCTTTTTACAAAAACAGAGAATCTCTGCTTTTTGTAAAAGTAGTTTTTTCGAAAGGCAAACAGCAAACATGAACACTAAACAGCAAACAGGAACAGCAAGTAGCCAAACAGACCCTTACTCTATCATTTGTGCAGGGGCGAAGCCAGAGGGAGCGGTGAGGGTCAGCTGACCCTCCGGCCCCGTCAGGAACACCCTAGGAGGGGGTTTTAACCCTGGCTCCAGGGAGCCGCTATTTAAACCCTTAATGCCAAAACGACGTTGTTTTGGCATTTAGGGGTAAAAAATTAAAAAGGTGAAAAGGACAATTTTGCCCTTTCCAACTCCACCTCTTTGTGTTGCAGCATTACTTCTCCATTTTCCTTCTTTTTTTCCCGCAGACATAGAGAAAGAAAGGAGAAAAATTATTTGAGGAAAATTTACACAAATTGCTCTATAGTTTGTTTGAAATTTCAATTGTACAATTATTTTCTATTCTCAGTCATTTCTACTTTCAACTTCTAAGTAAGTTTTCTATTTTTTATTCTTTATTTTATTTCTACCTTTAGGTTTATGATTTCTAAATTAGGGATTTTTAAATTAGGGATTATTAATATGTTGTTTACTTGGAGATTATTTAGTAATTAAAATTAATTTAGGATTTCTAATTTAGGGGTTTTTAATTTAGGATTTTCAGAACATAACATATCGGAGGGGTAAATTGACACCTGTTAGGCATTAATTTTCTCACAAATACTTTTACTCTCATTTATAAATGATATAATTTGTATTGTATATATTTTTATTATTTTTTATAAATATGCTGAAGTATCATTTATTTTTTTTGTTCACAGTTTAGCCCCTCTGACCTACAGATCCTGGCTCCGCCACTGCATATGCATTCAGATCTGTTCTGTTTTTTCTGATATGATATTCAAAATCTGGATCTCTCGTATGAGAGAAAGGGCTTGAATATTGGATGCCTAATTTTTATGTTTGGGTGCAGAGGATAAGGAAGAGAGAGAGAGAGAGAGAGAGAGAGAGAGAGAGAGAGAGAGAGAGAGAGAGAGAGAGAGAGAGTTAAAAGATGGAGGTGATGGAAGGTTTAACTAGGGATGCAAGTGGGGTGAGGGTTCCTCGTTCCCGCCGATGATTCGCTCCGACGGGGATGGAGAATCACCGATAAGAATCTCCGTGGGACGGGGATAAAGATAATTTTATCCCTCGTAATGGAGATGGGGCGGGGATGGGGAATGGTATCCCCGCCCTGGGAGATCTCCGACCCCGCCCTATTAATCCTCGATGGGGATTTCCCAACGGATCTCTAATTATTTCTCATTATAATTAAAATTATATTTTAAATATTATAACTTATAACATTAAACTTAAATTAAATAGACTTATTTTCAAATAAAAATTAAATGGGATAAATCAAATATTAATCAATGTCTAAATGCATATTTTTTCCAATCTAAACTAAAGGTAAAGTTCCCGTATCTCTTCCATTTTTTTAGTTTTAGTATATGCTGATTTTTTTTTAAATGTAAATGGTGATTCTCCGCGGGGACGGAGATATGGAGTAAGGTAAAAGTGTTTTTAAGCGGGGATGGAGATCCCCACGGGGACGGGGATGAGGGACAAGTCTGTCCCCGTTTGTCTCGCATGGATGGAGATGGGGAATCCCCGACTAATCGGGGATGGGGATGGGAAATGCATTCCTCGCCTCCCCTCGCCCCGTTTGCATCCCTAGGTTTAACAAGATTTTTTTTAAAGGGTGTAAAACTAATTTATTTATTAATGGATCCACTTTTTATAGCGATGGAGTTGAAAATTGGTGATGTGTCATGTTGATCAGAATTGGTTGGTCATCTTTTCTAACTATAATTTTGTGAGAAGTTACTTTATGTTAGTATATAAAATCGAAGGTTATACATCAAATGTGATACATAGTAAATGTTCTATAGAATGTATGTAAATTGATTCTAAGAATACTTTTGTAATGTGAAATAAAGGAATTGGAAAGAGAATACCATTCCAACTGATCACTGTCTTAACTTCTAATTTGAGGATTGTGAATATTGAAAGGACAAAAACGACATAAGGTTTGCAATTAATCTCGTCTTGGTATGAGATTTAGTTATAAACGGAGCTTAATAACGTTGAAAAAAGATAAATTACATTGATAAATACGCCATAATTACAATATTGCAAACAAAACTTAATTCTACGAATACCTTTCCGTAGTAATATACACTATGCCATTTTCCCTTTCATATGACACAAGATACATGACAGACATTTATTTTCGTGTCGTCTGAATATTTTTCGTGATAGTATTTTAACTGTATGTCATCTTAAGGCGAAATAAAAAATGCGCTCGATTCTCAGATGACATTACGATTACAGAACCCTGTCATCCAAAGAAAACGCGCGTTTTCGTTAAATTTGATGCGTTCAACAGATGATACTTCTAATAAATGAATGTCATTGTATGCCGAAAACAAAAAAGCGGCAAATGAAATTTCACTTACGCGGCCATACCAAATTTTAGGCGCTCTATATCATTTGACTGAAATTTCAGCTGATATATAAACCCTCTCTCAATCCCAAACCCCAGTTTAAGTTACGCAAGCTTTATCCCTCTCATCCTGCTCTATCTCCATGGTTGATTTGAACATGCAATCACTGGGTGAGCTCGAAACACAGTACTGGTAAGCCATATTTTCTTCGTTCCTAGCTGTGTTAGAGTATCATTATTCCTTACTCTATCTTTTCCTCATCCGATTTACTTTGGTGTATGTCGATTTCAACAGCTGGTATAATGATTTTGTGATTTTCAGACCTATCGTTGAAAGGTTTAGATCTCTCCCTTAGCTACACTGATTTTATTGTATTTAGATTCACTGCTGTAAAGCTTGGGTCTTTATCTTTTTTAATCTAGGGCAAGACAGTGCCTGATACAGTAGATGGTATGAACTCATCTGATTTCTTTTTATTTGAACACTATTTGCAGGGATAGTAAGAATGCTTCAGTACATGGGAAGGCTGACTGAAGAGATTGTCAATCGGTTCATGCCCTTAGCATATGGGAAGATTTCTTTAACTTACTGAATATATATTAATGTTATGTTGGTTTGAACTGATTGGTCATGCCTTTAGAAGTGATTGTGTATGTTTAATGTACTGTTTTGGAACCTAGAACTCATTTATTTAGGAAACTAGCCTGATTTAGTATATATATTGTTATGTGGGTTTGAACTGAACGATTACATATATGTATGATGTTGTGGGTGATGATAAAATGATTGGTATGAATTGATTGGTTAGATATAACTATTTAGGAAGCTAGGACTCGTAGAGTTTATGTATGAATGATCATTAAGCATGTGGCTGATTAGGCATACTCTAAAGCTTTGAATGTTCATTGAGATTGGCACTACTCTTACACCTATGAGTTATACTGCTATAAGTGATTGAGTATGTGTATGTGTATGAAACATGTTTATGTATGATGTTCTGTTGATGTTTATGTTTGAGGTTCTGTATGAGTATGTGTACGATTGTTCATTTGGGCATGTAGCTTATTCATCATGCATCAAGTATTAGAGGAACATTGTAAAAGGGACATTAAGCATGTGGCTGATTAGGCTTACTCTAAAGCTTTGAATGTTCATTGAGATTGGCACTACTCTTACACCTATGAGTTATACTGCTAGAAGTGATTGAGTATGTGTATGTGTATGAAACATGTTTATGCATGATGTTCTGTTGATGTTTATGTTTGAGGTTCTGTATGAGTATGTGTACGATTGTTCATTTAGGCATGTAGCTTATTCATCATGCATCAAGTATTAGAGGAACATTGTAAAAGGGTCATTAAGCATGTGGCTGATTAGGCTTACTCTAAAGCTTTGAATGTTCATTGAGATTGGAACTACTCTTACACCTATGAGTTATACTACTAGAAGTGATTGAGTGTGTGTATGTGTATGAAACATGTTTATGTATGATGTTCTGTTGATGTTTATGTTTGAGGTTCTGTATGAGTATATGTACGATTGTTCATTTGGGCATGTAGCTTATTCATCATGCATCAAGTATTAGAGGAACATTATAAAAGGGTCATTAAGCATGTGGCTGATTAGGCATACTCTAAAGCTTTGAATGTTCATTGAGATTGGCACTACTCTTACACCTATGAGTTATACTGCTAGAAGTGATTGAGTATGTGTATGTATATGAAACATGTTTATGTATGATGTTCTGTTGATGTTTATGTTTGAGGTTCTGTATGAGTATGAGTATGTTTGATGGTTATGTTTGAGATTGTCAACTTGTTATAACATGTTCACTTGAATATACATGTCTACTTGAATAAGTTGTCTACTTGTTATAGCATGTTAGGCACTCTTAAAGCTGAAAATGTTATGAACTCAGCTGGCTCATTTTTATTTGAACATGACCTATGACGATAAGTAAGGATTCTGAATGCAATTCGTTTATGAAGCATGTATTAAAGGGTAAATTTAGGCTAATTGCATGTACTGATATGGCTTGCAAATGATAAGATATATTTTGATTTGATAGAATATACATATACATACGAACTGAATAACAAGCTCTACATAAATGGTTATGTATGTGCATTGGCCATACTCTTACTATGTTCCTTTCCACTCGGTTTGATATCGTAACAACAACATTAAACATGGTGATAGGTTTATGATGCATTCAGCACAAACAGAGTCCCTTGTTTTGGCAGCATCATAAACCTCATTACCAAGTTTAGAGTACCACGAGTACAACCCAAGTGGAAGGAGAATTATAAAAGGGTCAGTTTAGTCTACTTGCACATACATACAAACCGAATAGCAAAGCTCCACGTTATATTACAAAAAAGGGGGATGAGTGTTGCCTTTCGGTTGTAACTAATGGTCCAAAGCTCCTTAGCTATTCTGACTAGTGAAAGGAAATTTGGAATTGGAATGAGAACCACATTTGGAGCTCACATTGCCTTTCGATTCTCCTTTCACTTAGTCAGGACAGCTTAGAAGATTTGAACACCCTTCATATTCAGCACAAACAGAGTCCCTTGTGGTGACAGCATCATAACCCTCATTACCAAGTGGAAGGAGCATTATAAAAGGGCCAGTTTAGGAGCACAAAGCTCTACGTTATATATTACAAAAAGGGGGGAATTAAAGGTCCAAAGCTCCTTAACTATTTTGACTATAGAAAGGAAATTTGCAATTGGAATGAGAACCACATTTGGAGCTCACATTGCCTTCCGATTCTCCTTTCTCTTAGCCAAGATAGTTTAGGAGATTTGGACACCCTCATATCCACTTTGCATACTCCTCAGTCCATATCCGGGCGATCCCCTCATACTCTTCCCTGTTGCTGCGGTATTGCTCAGCAACTGCTTCTTGCCCAGGATATGGCTCCTCACCGTGGGGCTGTAGAAGTAGATCATATATGTGCCACAGACACTACAAAATGCATAGAATAATTAGAACAAAAATATGATGTTGTATGTTTATCAAATGAAATAGATAAATGGTTGCATTATATCGTGGCAGTGGAAAAATGATGTTTATTAAGGATACGGGGAAGATGAATCGACCCCTAAGGAGTCATGTTAGGATGATATATCCTATTCCGGAACCAAAACTGAGAATAAGAGGAGAGATTTATTAGTGTATGTTTCATGTAGGTGATTATATCTTACTGATCTGAGTTAATATTACTCTTGCAGGTCTGTTTGGGAAATCCGGATGGTAGCTGGTTCTAATTTCAAATACACCCCTTTCATATGGGGTGTATTGGGGGCCTTTCATCCTGATCGACCATGTGAAGAAGTTACCATCGAGAGGACCTGTACGTTATCATCCAAGAAGAATCATTAGAAATACACAGAAGAAACCAGGAAGGGTTACAAAACAACTATGGATTGACATACGTACCATTGATGGCCAGAAGCCACTCTGGGTTCTCCATGTACAACTTATTCAAGTCAACAATTATGTCTCCTGGAGTTTCAACAAGGGGATCCATTGTTGGTTAGTTTTCTGGTTGTTGAAGGTATGATTCTGAATTATGATGCATATATTTATAGTGATATGATTCTGGTAAGTGAAAGGCCGTGAAAGGGGAAGGGTCACGTAATTACTACTGAGTTTAGGGTTGTGTGTAGTATTAATGACCTGCTTGGCTTTTGCAGATACCAAGACCTTTGGGATTATAGGCCTAATTATTACTCCAAGATATGGATTGACTTATGGAAGATTGGTTATTTTTTTTGTGTTTTAATTCAGAAATGTATTGGTTATTCAAGATATGGATTGACGTTAGGCACAAATGTAAACATATTATGAGTATTGGTCTCCAATAAAATTAAAACCATTGATATACAGAATTTAATCTTCATATTTTAGAATGTTTCTGTATTCAGGTATAAAAACCAGAAATTCAAACGAAGAAGAAGGCATAAAGTGACATTTTAATTTTTAAAAATGTCATCTAAACAGCAATAAAAAGACATTAAAATTAATGTTTCTGTCACATGAAAAAAAATCCTTTGACATGATTGATTAAGACCTGTGCCATCTAAACAGGCTATAACGACAAAAAATTATTATACGAACTGTCATCTCAAATTAAATATGCCAATTTCCCACACGCTAACCTGACGGTTTTAATTGTTAGAATGTCATTTGATGACATTAAAGGTGACAGCAGTAATAAATAAGCTGCATCGTAACAAGGGTAAGATAACAGTAAGAAAATAGGCTAATGTCATGTGTGATGACGAAACATGACAGAAGCTGACCATCGTCTGAAGGTGCAATAGACGGCAGCGAGCTCCGTGACAGATTTATATCTCGCGGGATGACGGTTTTTAACCGTCGTCTGAAGAGGGTTTTGGCGTAGTGATAAAGTAAGAGTAAAAGGTTGTTTGACTCGATATTGGGTCAATTTTGTAGTAAGGTAAAGGATAACTGATTTGAGCTAATCTAAGGTTGACGATCTTTGGTATATGCTGATTTTTTTAAAATATAAATGGTGATTCTCCGCGGGGACGGAGATATGGAATAAGGTAAAAGTGTTTTTAAGCGGGGATGGAGATCCCCACGTGGACGGGGATGGGGAACAAATTTGTTCCCGTTTGTCTCGCATGGATGGAGATGGGGAATCCCCGACTAATCGGGGATGGAGATGGGAAATGCATTCCCCGCCTCCCCTCGCCCCGTTTGCATCCATAGGTTTAACAATAATTTTTTTAAAGGGTATAAAACTAATTTATTTATTAATGGATCTACTTTTTATAGCGATGGAGTTGAAAATTGGTGATGTGTCATGTTGATCGGAATTGGTTGGTCATTTTTTCCAACTGTAATTTAGTGAGAAGTTACTTATAAAATGATGTATGTTAGTATATAAAATTGAAGGTTGTACATCAAATGTGATACATAGTAAATGTTCTATACCATGTATGTAAAATTGATTCTAAGAATACTTTTGTAATGTGAAATAAAGGAATTGGAAAGAGAATACCATTTCAACTGATCACTGTCTTAACTTCTAATTTGAGGATTGTGAATATTGAAAGGACAAAAACGACACAAGGTTTGCAATTAATCTCGTCTTGGTATGAGATTTAGTTATAAACGGAGCTTAATAACGTTGAAACAAGATAAATTACATTGATAAATATGCCATAATTACAATATTGCAAACAAAACTTAATTCTAAGGATACATTCCCATAGTAATATAAAGTAAGAGTAAAAGGTTGTTTGACTCGATATTGGGTCAATGTTGAAGTAAGATAAAGGATAACTGATTTGAGCTAATCTAAGGTTGATGATCTTTAGATCTGTCAGGTTTTTTTTATAGACTTTAAGTCTGTATTTAAAGATTTGTCTTTGATTAGTTGGTTGGTTGAGACCGTAAAAGGATCACCATAACCCTCTATTTATAGACTTTAGAAGTAACCACATCTAGAAGTTAAAAAAACAACATGAAGTTGATCTTCCACTTTTTCATGTGCTCGATAACTTTTCTTCGCTTCCTTCAACTTCTCTTCTACCTTCCTTAAATTTCTCCTACACATTCACACTTTCTATTTCTACCATTTTTTATTAATTAATAATTCCCAACATTAAAATTATAATTAATAGGAATTTATAAAAATGCTTCTAAACAAAAATACCTTTTGTTATAGCCTGAACTAAACAATAAATTTGTAGGAGGGGAGATTAATCGATGAACTCCTGAAGGAAAGACGGTCCTTCCAATCAGAATGATGACGGTTGACGTTCCTTGATGACGGTTGACGTTCCTTGAGGATTGAACCTGTTACAGTATGGGAAGCGGTCTTCCCACAAATGCTCTGATGCTTAAGTTAGATACCGTAAAATGTAGTATTGCTTATCTATCTCTAAAAACCAACCCCTTCTCCTTCGAACTTAAACCTATTTATAGGAATAAGGGAGGAAGTTACTTGTGAGCTATCAGTAAGATACCGTACTGAACGTGGGTACAATTATTTAGGTAGATAATGAGTTACATGTGTTATGGTTATATCAATTGCTCCCCGCTGTGATTTTTGGATTATTTTCAAAAATAAGAGTGAAAAAGAGATTTTTTTAACCACCTGAAAAATGATTTTAAAAAATGGTTGCACGAATTCTCCTGTCGGGATTATCAATTTCGGATGGAAAGTAAAACGCAATAAGTTTCTAGAAAAAAGCAAAAAAAATCGGGTCCTTTCCCGATGAATGAAAAAATCGGGTCCCTTCCCGTTTTCGTATTTTCACGGGATAAAGCTTGGCATGTTTATTCTGATAAGGATAAGTCTTCTAATCTCAATAAAATAGAATCACAATAGGTATCAGAATCCTATTTTGTTTAGGACGCGCAAAATACATTAAAATAATAATAGGATATCAGAATCCTATTTTGTTTAGGATATACGAAATAATTTGAAATAATAGGATATCAGAATCCTATTATGTTTAGGATATACGAAATAATTTAAAATAATAGGATATCAGAATCCTATTATGTTTAGGATATACAAAATACCTCTACTATTTAAAGACATCAACATGAGATTTCTTATCTTACTTCCGCAGAACATCAGCCCCGCGCCCAAGCTTCCTCGAGTGCACCGATTTTCTGCTTTCGGCATCTGTTTTTCGGATCGTTGCAAGTGTACCGATTTTTTTTTGTTTTTTTTGTACCTGCTCTCCGAATTGTTTATGGAAATTTCACTCCATTCTTGCTTTCGATTTCGACTTAAGGAGGGCATCGATTTTCTACAGGCTAATTCCTTACTCGAAACCGAAATCATCTAAAAAATTATTCCACACTGGTTTAATAAACAAAATAGAAATTAATCCGCTTGATCGCCCTATAGTTGATTAATCGGATTCGAGGCTTGTTCGGGGGGACGTTTTTGCGATTTCACGACTAGTCATTCCCCGAAATGCTTCGATTTTCGATATATAGCCATAAGAAAATAGAAAATAAATCATTTAATCAACCTAAAGTTAGTTAATCAGATTGGATGATTATTTAGGGGGACGTTTTTGCGATTTTGACGAACGATTATTCCCTGAATAGCTTTCGTCAATTTTTCGACGTATAGCCATAGAAAAAATAGAAAATAAATCATTTAATCAACCTAAAGTTAATTAATCAGATTGAAGGATTGTTCGGGGGGACCTTTTTTCAATTTTGGCGAACGATTATTCCCCGAACAACTTCCTTCAATTTTTCGACCCATGGCCCTAGGTTCGACTTTTAATATGCTCGATCCTCATGCTTTTTTTTTATTTTCGCTTTTCTGCCTTATTGGTTCGATTTTGCCTTCGAAAAGATGGAAACTAGCTTAATCGATGTTGATTGATCAGGCTTGACTTGCTACCGTTTTTAATTCTTTTTAGGGTAACAAAATTTTTCTTCTATAGTTGACTTGTTTTGTTCAGAAGATACTCGCCATGATTCGTACCAAGCAAACATCAAGACCCATATCAAAGACATTATGGCCTCATTCATTGGACGTCTTGGCTTTGTGTGTTCCTACTCGCCTAACAGAAGATGATGTTCATCATTTTAAGATGAAATTTTCGTTTCCATCTGGTTGGGAGGGTCGCCTCCCTTCAGACCCGAAGACTTCCTTTGCCTTTATTCCTTCAGAATCATTTGCCATGCATGAGGCTATACTTGAGATGGGAGTCTGTTTTCCCCTACCTTCTTTCTTCATGGAGTTTCTGAAAAACAATAAACTATCTCCGTCTCAACTTCATCCTCAAGGGTGGAAGTTGCTCATAGCGTTTTTTGCTCTTTGTAACGAAAAGAAGGTAGTTTCGGCCATCAATCTCTTTCATATGTTCTATATTCTTAGGCCTCTCAAAGACAAATCCGGGCGTCTTTCACTTCAGAGGAGTGATATGTGTCCTGATGGATTATTTGTTGACGACCTTCACCGAGGACAAATGGATTCTCGTTTTTCCTCCTAAGAGGGCATGGAAAATTCCTCTTCCATGGAGTTGGAGTTGGATTAGGAGAGGTGTCTTATGGCCATCGCATTCCAAGCTTTTAGAGAAATATTATTTCGAGATCCGCATTTTTCAATGTGTGAAAAATCCTCTTAGACCTTAGCTTCGTTGCGTCGTATTATGACTGGCCGGGCAATTATTCCGCCTTTGAGACACACGCATAAAGATAAGGCTTTGAGTCTCAATTCTTTATCGAAGGAGACGAACATGGCTTTCGAATTCGTAAATATGACATCCGCATCTGAATTATCGAAAATTCCTACATATACCATGTCTGAACTTGGTGAATGGCTTAAATTGATACAGCCAATTATTTAATCATTCCTGCTCCCCAATCACTTGAAATTCACTTTGAATTAAATGTGATTTTTATGAACTTTATTTATACCGTTCACGTCATGTTTTAACGGCTTGAATGAAAGATAATCGCGTGCACCGTGGTTTTTATATACCATGTGTCTTAACGATTTTAATGAGATATATCTGTGTGCATCATGGTTTTGTTACACCATATGTCTTAACGGTTTTGATGAAAGTCGATCGCGTGCATCATGGTTTTTCTATACCATGTGTCTTAACGATTTTGATGACAGATAATCACGTGCACCGTGGTTTTTATATACCATGTGTCTTAACAATTTTGATGAGATATATCCGCGTGCATCATGGTTTTGTTACACCCATATATCTTAACGGTTTCGATGAAAGTTGATCACGTGCATCATGGTTTTTCTATACCATGTGTCTTAACGATTTTGATAACAGATAATCGCGTGCACCGTGGTTTTTTATACCACATGTCTTAATGATTTTAATGAGATATACCCGCGTGCATCATGGTTTTGTTACACCCATATGTCTTAACAGTTTCGATGAAAGTTTATCGCGTGCATCATGGTTTTTCTATGCCATGTGTCTTAACGATTTTGAAGACAGATAATCGCGTGCACCGTGGTTTTTATATACCATGTGTCTTAACGATTTTGATAAGATATAAACGCGTGCCATATGTCTTAACGGTTTTGGCTAAAGATTATTGTATGCCTCCTATTTTCGACATTATTGCATATGTGCATTATGGATATAGTAAATAAGGAGAGGATAGATATGAAACGCACGATATTTATGTGGAAACCCTAAAATGGGGAAAAACCACAGGGCCGCAATTACGGCTTGAGTATCTTTATTCATAATGAGCGTTATACAATGTAATTAGTCTAAGCTTCAAGTGATTTGCATTCCACGTCTTGTGAATATTAAGCGTTGAACTTTTTTAATGGACGTATGAGGCTTCATCTCTGAAATGGCTTGGATTTTCTCTAGATTTGCCTCAATTTCTCTTTCAGTTATCATGTAACCCAAAAGAATTTCTGATTGTACTTCGAAAGTACATTTGTTAGGATTTAGCTTTATAGCATGGTCTTGAATACATCGAGCACTTTGTCGAGCTTTTCCGTATGTGATTCACCTTTCTTACTTTTGATGATCTTGTCGTCTATGCAAGTTTCCATGGTATTACCCAACAAAGATTTGAAGACTTTGTTAACCATCATCAGATACATGGCTCTTGCATTTTTAAGCCCCAAAGGCATAACTTTGTAGCAATAGGTTCCTCTTTCAGTGATAAATGCGGTTTTCTCTTCATTAGGATGGTTCATCTTTACTTGATGGTATCCCATGTATGCATCGACAAAGCTCAATAGCTCATAGCCAGATGTTTCATCCACCATCATATCAATTTGGGGCAACGGATATGAATCTTTTGGACAAGCTTTGTTCAGATCAGTGAAATCTATGCATACTCTCCACTTTCCATTGGGCTTTTTTACCATCACAATGTTCGCAAGCTAGCTCAGATAGTAGATCTTTCGAATAAAATTTGCCTTGAGTAATTTGTCAATTTCTTCTTCTGAAGCTTCTTGCCTTTCAGGTGCTATTCTTTTTTCTGCTTAATTGGTTTGATGTTCGGATCAACATTCAGATTGTTGGGTATGTCGGCTTGTTATCAAGAGCTGGAGCTTTATCTTTTTTCTTTTTATCATCTTTTGCTTTCGGGTACCTTCGACCATCACTTTCCTGGTTCTCCATGTACCTTTCTCCTTTTGGGTTTCATGGTTTTCCTCCTCTCCAACTTTCTGCATAAACAAAATTTTTAAGCTTACCTTGTCGTACTAGTGATTTGATTTCGTTCATCAATTGCTTGCATTGATCAATTGAGTGACCTTGACTCTTGTGGAATCGACAATAGGCGTCTGTAAACTTTCCCCTCACTCTGTCGGTCTTGGGAGGGAATCTAAAAAGCCTTGATCTCTTAATAGCTTCTAGGATGTTAGAACGAGGTTGGAGTAAAATCGTGAAACCCTCGTATCTTGATTTAGGGATATGTCTTGATTCATTTCTTCTTCCAACTTCATCTCTTTCTTTCCTTTTCTTATCTTGATTTTCTCTCCCCGCTATATTCCCCATCACATCTTCTGACATGATGAATTTATTAGCTCGACTGAATAAATCTCCTAAGGTTGAAGGTTGATCATAAGAGAGAGACTTTTAGAGATCTCGTGATCTTGTTCCTTGAAGTACCCTTGCAACTGCCATTCCCACTTGGAGATCACGAATTTCTAAAGTTGCGGTACCAAACCTTTCAACGTAGTTTTTCAGACTTTCTCTTTCATCTTGTTTTATGGTAAGGAGATATGTTGCGTCTTTTTTCCTCTTGGTGTTGATGATGAATGCACTTGCGAATGCTTTTCTCAATTGATCAAAATTGGAGATGGAGCCTTCCTTTAAGCTGTTGAACCAGGTGCGAGCATGATCTGACAAAGTGAGGGAGAAAGCTCAACACATTATAGCGTCTTCCCATCCATGCAATAGCATTACAACCTCACAATTCTGTATATGATCGTAAGGGTCACCCTTTCCCGAGTAGGTAACAAGTTGTGGCATCTTGAACTTTCTAGGAAGAGGTTTATTCATGCTTTCCCCTGAGAAAGGAACTTTTCGTGATGCTTGCTTTTCATTGTTTTGAACCAACTTCTTCTGTTCCAATACTTCTTCGATCATTTTTCTTGAGATCTACAGTTTCTTTTGTGCTGAATATGGATTCTTCTCCAACCTTCTCATGTGCCTTCGAATTTCCTTTACAAGAACTTTCTATAACTTCATGGATTTTTATGTTGTTTCCCTTACGCTTTCTTCCCTCACGTGGCTCTGAGATTTCATCGCGTGGTAACTCAACTTCAGGACGTTTTTCCTTGTTTTGAAATTCATTGTCCCGCATCTCTTCTTGAACAATGAGCATTAACTCTTGGAGTTGATTGTTGTTTTCTTCAAAATTTTTCTTCAATGCTGCATAGTCCGCTAAGGGAACAGTGGGCGGATTAGCTTTTGATGGTCCGTGTTGGTCTTCAACGTGTTCAACACGTTCTTCTTCATTGGTTGGGTGTGCATCGTGCTCGTCCGGAATGTGGGATGCTTGAAAAGGTGGAACTTGAGATCTCTTGGGAGGCATCCCTTTTGATTACGAAAAGAAAATGACGTAGAACGAATGGCTTTTTGATTGGTTTCCCACAAACGGCGCCAACTGTTGTAGCTTGAACTAAACAATAAATTTGTTGGAGGGGAGATTAATCGATGAACTCCTGAAGGAAGGCAGTCCTTCCAATCAGAATGATGACGGTTGATGTTCCTTGATGACGGTTGACGTTCCTTGATGATTGAACCTGTTACAGTGTGGGAAGCGGTCTTCCCAAAAACGCTCCGATGCTTAAGTTAGATACCGTAAAATGTAGTATTGCTTATCTCTCTCTAAAAACCAACCTCTTCTCCTTCGAACTTAAACCTGGAGGAAGTTACTTGTGAGCTATCGGTAAGATACCGTATTGAACGTGGGTACAGTTATTTAGGTAGATAATGAGTTACGTGTGTTATGGTTATATCACCTTTATATGGAAATAGAAATTACAAAAATACCCCGAACTTGACCCGACGAATCCGGTCTAAATAATGTGGTCTAAACATAAAGGTAAGCATTTTTTAATTAATACTTTAAACCTCCAATTAAAACAATTATGTTGGCATTATTTTATCAACTTTTTCTCCTCTATTAGCATTAATATTAGGGAAAAGTACAAAAATAAACTTTGTGGTTACGCCCATTTTCGAACAACACCCATGTGGTTTAAAAGTTTGCAAAGTGGTACCATGTACTTCATTCCGTTAGCAAACACATACCAAATTGACTAACGGTGTTCAAAGTCAAAGGGAAAAGAGTTAGTTTGGTCCTTATATTTATTTATTTTTATAAATTAACCTCCTTTTTTTATCTAATTATCACAAACAAACCCCAAAATAAAAAATAAAAATCAAATATACCATCTTCTCCATCTCTCTTTAATTTTTTTTTCTTCATTCTCTCTCCTCTCTCTTAATTTCTCTCTCTAAAATTCAATGTGTTGATCAATAATCTATGATCTTCTGATTAAAAGAAAAACACCGTAATTCCCAAATCCCATTCGGTTATTTAACAATAGAAACAAATAAATAACAAAGCAAATTATATAATAACAAAGCAATTTTGCAACATCGTCAACCACTATAAGATCAGAATCCAAGTATATTATCCTGCCTACATTAGCCGGTAACAGATCGGCCAGGTAAATTCTTCCGAATTACGGTTGATCCAGCTCTCGCCTTATCGACGACGATATCATTCCTTTAACTAAACTGGAGTCGAAATGGTAGAGGTGAAAGCTCAGGTACGGGAAAGTCATTGTGATGGTGCGGTGGAGCTCGGCGCGGCGATGCGTGGCGATGAAGTGGAAAACAATATTCTCTAGACAAGAGGCGTGTTGAAGAACGGATAAAACTCCGGCCGATTTGCGTGACATTCCCGACTGTTTCGGAAAGCCGGAGCCTCTTTGAACAAAGGTAGAGGTTCGAATGGAGATGCATTGGATACGGCGGCAGCGAGCAAAAGTGAGATATTGAAGATGAAATGCCGGAATTTTGACGACATGGTGAGCGGCGGAAGCGAGTGTTTGATATTTGCTTTGTTATTTGTTTCTATTGGAAGTGTTAATGGGATTTGGGAACTATGATGTTTTTCTTTTAATCAGAAAATCATAGATTATTGATCAACATATTGAATTTTAGAGAGAGAAATTAAAAGAGAGGAGAGAGAATGAAGAAAAAAAGAAGAAATTAAAGAGAGATGAAGAAGATGGTATATTTGATTTTTATTTTTTATTTTGGGGTTTGTTTGTGACAATTAGATAATAAGGAGGTCAATTTATAAAAATAAATAAATATAAGGACTAAACTAACTCTTTTCTTTTTGACTTTTAACACCGTTAGTCAATTTGGTATGTGTTTGCTAACGGAATGAAGTACATGGTACCACTTTGCAAACTTTTAAACCACATGGGTGTTGTTCGAAAATGGACGTAACCACAAGGTTTATTTTTATACTTTTCCCTTAATATTATAGAGATGAAATTTCCAAAAAACAACTATCCAAATCCAATTCAACACGTAAATAACTCGAAAAAATTACATAAAAAATCATGTTTCAATTTAATTTTACAATTAATAATGATTTATCACTATACTAAAATCTTCTAATTAAAGTACTAGAAAACAAATGAGTATTTTACTTTTGTTAAATTAAAGTACTAGAAAACAAATGAGTATTTTACTTTTGTTAAATTGAACAGTTATTAAAGGATCATTTCATATTAGATAACTATGGTAACTCATCTATTACTAGACCCACAAAGTTTGTAGAGAAATTTACATGAAATTACATTATTTATGGAGTATTTACAATAAATTCACTATCCTTTTTTAATACTGTCAATTAGATGAAAACTCTTTTACTTTTATCAAATTATGATTACTAATTCAAAAAAAATTAAAAAACAGTTAATTTTCCTCCTTTTAGAAAACTGTCGGTATTGATAAATTTCATTTAAAGTATATGAATTTGATATCTTTAGAATTATTTTTTTATATATGTTAAACTTGTAATACTTTAAGTCAACCTGACTTTTATGTAACTGACCCAAGTTTATATATCTGTTGAGCCCGAGTTCGGCCCATTCAGATAATGGATCAGATCTGGATAGAACAAAATTGGACTTTTTACATTAAACCCATAGATATAAAATTACAATTAAATCATATTAATAAAATTAATTATTAATATATCACTATTTTATATATATTAAAATATATTTTTATAATTTAATTTTAAAAAATTAGATTTTAATTCATAAATTTTAAACTTTAAAAAATATATCCCAAATAACGTTTATAATTTTTTAAAATTGAATTTCTATGTAAATTTCCCAACAAAATACTTTGAGAAAATTACATAAAAAATAAAGTTTTAATTATCTAAACTTATCAGAAAGGCTGAAGAAGAAGGGCTTATTTCAGGGTGTAAAATCTGCAGAAGGGCACCAGCAGTAACTCACATTTTCTTTGCTGATGACAGCTTTTTGTTCTTTGGGGCAACTATTGATGAGACTAGAAAGGTCATGAACATCCTTTCAGAATATGAAGTGGCGTCGGGTCAGGCAGTAAACTTGAACAAATCAGGGGTTTTCTTCAGTCTTAATGTGTCTGAACCTTTGCGACTGCAGATCAAAGCATTACTCGGAGTTTGCACTCCTCTTGACACAGGCAGATATCTGGGCTTACCTTCACTCATTGGACGATCCAAACGCAGAATTTTTGCTTTCCTGATTGATAGGCTTCGCAAGAAGTTTGGTGTGTGGGGTCTCAAATTCCTGTCGCAGGCTGGGAAAGAGGTGCTTCTTAAGTCTGTGGCTCAAGTATTGCCAACCTTTTGTATGAGTACGTTCCTCTTACCTTTATCTATCTGTGATGAGCTACAAAAATTAATGAATTCTTTTTGGTGGGGTATGAAACCTGAGGGAAGAAGAAACATTCATTGGTTTGACTGGGGTAGATTATGTAGACCAAAAGATTCAGGCGGGATGGGTTTCAAGGATCTACATATGTTTAACCTAGCAATGTTAGGTAAACAGGGCTGGAAATTACTAAAATTCCCAAATACTTTAGTGAGTCAAATGTTCAAAGCTAAATATTACCCTAGGGAGGACTTACTTCTCTCCAAATTAGGCAATAATCCTAGTATGGTTTGGAGAAGCATATGGGAAGGCATCAGTATATTGAAAGCAGGGGTTAGATGGAGAGTGGAAAATGGTAGATCAATCAGAGTTTGGGAGGATGAGTGGGTTCCCAATCTAGAGGGTTTTCGCATAAATTCCTTTTTGGTCCTTGGAACGGAAAATTTGATGGTAGCAGATCTGTTCCTTGAAAATGGGAGAGGGTGGGACATGCAGAGACTAAATGGCTGCTTTAGCGAAGTGGAAGTGCAGACTATTAGTGATATTATCTTGCCATACAATGCAGGGGAAGATACGAAGATCTGGCATTGGTCAAGGGATGGACAATACAATGTTCACTCAGGCTACTTAACATGTATGGGGCTAGTAGCAGCTAGCAGAGCCCAAGAGGGCTGGAAGAGGTTGTGGAAGTTGATGATTCCCCCTAAACTAAAACAGTTTATCTGGCGTCTGTGTTCAAAGTGCTTACCCACTAGAGCCCGGTTGTCCTAGAGAAGAGTCCCCATTTCTACTGAATGTCCAGTATGTGTGGAGCAAGTAGAGACGGATAACCATCTATTTGTTGATTGTTGTTTCGCAGGTGACATTTGGCGTGTAGCAGGTGTTCCTGTGCCAAGAGTGGATAACAGTCACCTTGACGAGTGGCTTCTCCAAGCCTTAAGCAACTCAAATCTGGAAGAAATAGTCAGAATCTGTTGTGCACTCAAAGCAATCTGGGATCACAGAAATAGAGTCCTGTGGCACATTAGATGGTGGCCGGCAGATACGGCTTGGCGAATCAGTCTGGAGATTGTTCAGGATTGGAAGGCCTACCAACAGAAGGCACCAGCGTTGTGCAATCGGTACACGAAAGCAACAAACATACAGACGGCCCTGCCAAGGGCCGCCCAGCCACTCCCGCATGCACAGGGCTCGCAGATGAGAGGTAACCACCCTTTACCAAATCCTCTTCATAGATGGAACACGCCTTGCCCGGGCTTTATCAAATGCTATATAGATGGGGCCATTTTCAATGAACTAGAGAGTAGTGGCATGGGAGCGGTTATTAGGGACGAAAGGGGAGCATTCCTTTTTTGTAGTAGCAGTCTTATCCCAAGCATTAAAGAGCCACGTGTCATTGAAGCTCTTGCAATCCGCACAAGTTTGTTATGGATTGCTAATTTGGGTTACTCTGCTGTTATATTTGAATCTGATGCTAAGGCTGTGGTAGATGCTATTCACTCTGAAAAGCAGGACATTTCTGAATTTGGTATGATTGTAGAAGATTGTCGAATCCTGCTAAGATCCACCCCTTCTTTTAAATTAGTTTTTATTTCTCGCTTAGCGAACGGTGCGGCTCATTTGGTAGCTAGGCTTGCCTGTTCCAATGCTAGCGATTTTGTTTCAACTATTGTGCCAGAGTGGCTTGTGAACATTATTTACATGGATGCAAATCCATCATCTATTTAAGCGTCTCTTTCAGGTTCAAAAAAAAAATCAAAAACTCATACCTTTTATTCTACAGTTAATAATTTCAACTTATAATTTTCTTTTTCAATTCTGTGCTTTCTAAATTTCGATTTCTTAATTGTTAAAAGTAATTCTCCTTCAAATGTGTACTAAATATCTCTCATTCTATTGTCTGACTTTCGATTTCTTTTTTTTTGTAGAGAAAAAAAGGAAAAAATAAAACACCACAACAAGTTAGTCCGGGATTAGCCTAGAAAAGTTAACTCCCACATTATCTTCTGAAAGCAGAGACAAAAGGAAATTAGGGGGACACGAGAAAACCGAGACGCCCAAAGCCATCTCATGGCCTTCTGTAGCAAGCCGCCGAATTTCAATTTCTTAAAAATATTTTTTTGGACATCAAATTCATCATAAATCTCTTTTTTTCCAACAAACTCTAATATCTATTTAAATTTATTAAAATTTTACATAGTTATTTTTTTTTTGCTTTAGAATTCATCCTAATTCTCTTTGATTCTACTCTGACATATTTTTTTTTTCGAAATAGGAGACACTTATTTGACACTTTTAATAATTTAAGTCATTTATTGAATTTTATTAATTAAACCCGATAGCATCACACCTACCAAATTTAAAATGAATAAAAATAAATTAAAACCCACCGTACTCAATCCGTTATATTAATATAATTATTGATATAAGAATTAATTTCAAATAAAAACTTTGTAGGTTTTTTCCCGGTTTTGTAGATCAATACTTATGGTTTTTTTGTTTCATGGTTTGTGGTGTTAACAGAATCAAGACATGCTTTAACTCTGTTAAATGCTGACGTGGAAAATGTTACTTTAAAGAATTTTCTTTTTTGACTTTGAAAAGTCATTTTTTTTCTAGAATTCCAAATTTCTAGAATTTTTATGGAATTCCAAAAAAAAAAAAAAAATGAAAAGAAGAAAAGAAGAAAAAAAGTTCCAAATTTCTAGAATTTGTATGTAATTCCAAAAAATGAAAAAAAGGGAAGAAGAAAAAAAGTAAAAAAAAATATTCCCAAAAATACGCCTGCCACGTCACTGTTTTAACGGATTAAGGATTTGTTTTGATTCTGCTAACGGTACAAACCACATGATTTATTTTGAAACAAAAACGTATCAAGCTGTAAAAACCACAAAGATTTTATTTGATATTCGCCCATGACATTATATATATATATATATATATATATATATATATATATATATATATATATATATTAAAAATATATATATGCATTTTTTTTTATTAAGGTGATTCATTAGAATTTACGTTTGTCAATTTCTCTATATTAAAGTGATTCCGGGTTTAAATATCTAATCGCTAAAAAACTATGTATTTTCCATCCAGATTTTAGTAGGACTGTAATCGAAACGGGCTTTGACCTGCTCATGCTCAGCCGTCAAAAATTTGATAAGCTCGAGCTCGAACTCAAATTTTATTCGTGAGTTGCTCAAGAGCTTGTTCAAAAGTTTTGCTTGCAAGTAACTCATTTAATTCAATTCGTGAACTTCGCTCGCGTACAATCCATTAATTATGTTCATAACTCATTGATTTGAAATTTCTTTAATTGTACATAGTTTTAAAATCTACAAAACTAAGATTTACATAAAACTACATTGTTTTACCTCCTTTTTACAAAACTATTATTATTAAAAAAATAATCAAATCAAGCTTATTCACGAATGTGTTCATAAAAGTTACAGTCGAACTTGCTTATGAGTTTGTTCGTGAATCTATAGTCGAGTCTGGTCGTGACCTTTCGAATCGAGCTTCTCCATGTTCAAGCTCGACTCGTTCACAAATTGAACTTAACATGATCAAACTTTTATCAAATTGAACATCAAGTCGCTCATGAATGGTTTGACTCATTTACAACCCCAGATTTTAGCCATGAACGGGTCTATCCATTATAGATAAGGCTGTAATCGAGTCGAGCCGACCCGAGCCGAGTTTTGACCTGTTCAAGTTCAGTTCGCTATAAAATTAACGAGCTCGAGCCCGAGCCAAGCTTGCTATAAAATTAACGAGCCGAGCCCGAGCCGAGCTTTGGCTTGCTCAATAAGCTTGTGCCGAGCTTCGAGCCCAAAATCCTCTTTTGGACTTGGTTAATTAAGAAAATTATCTAACCATAAATTGTTTGTGAGTAAATTGTTTATTATATTTGTGAAGTTTGCTCACAAATAACTCTTTAATTGTGTACATAAACAAGCTCACAAGCAAAGTTCGTGAATAAATAAACAAGATGCTTACAAATAGTTCGTATATTACTCATTTATTATGTTTGTGAACGAACTCATCTAATAGCAAATGAAATAATATTAAATTTAGATATTTGTGAACTAACACAAAACTATATAGTTTTCTACAAAACTAAAATTTGTTCATAAATGTTCTAATCGAGCTTGCTCGCGAGCTTTTGAGCCGAGCTTTGGCCTGCTCAAGCTTGGCTCATTTACAAACCGAGCCAGTAAATCGTGTTCACGAACGGCTCGTTTACAAATCGAGCCGAGTCGAACCGAGCTTTTATCGAGCCGATCACCGAGTTGCTCATAAGCGACTCTGTTCATTTACAGCCCTAATTATAGAGTTAATGTAATAAAATGAAAGAAAATTGAAAAAATTAAAGTTAGAAATGGATTTACACAAGAATCTCTCAACAAGTGAGAAATGAAGAAGTTAGAGCAGAAACTGTACACAAATATTTATAAATGAAAGCCTAAGACTGACCGAGAAGCAAGCAGGCCATAACAAAATTGGAAAAATGCCTGCCTGCCTGCTTGCATCTAATTATAATATCCACATTAATTAATTAATTGTTTGTTAATTCAGTTAGCAAACCTTCAGAGATCAAAGTAACAAATATCAATCTGAGAGGAAGAGATCAACTATGACTCCAAATCAAAAAGCAGATGGAATAACAGTAATGTGCCTTAGAGGGTTTAAAACATCGGTACCGCCTGCATGCTGCACAAACTCCGCCGGAGAGAATGAACTTCCATGGCAGACACAAATGATACTCACCTCATTTTTTGTATATCTATACAGAAAACCATTTATGGTTTTCCCATTGGGGCCGTTTCCTGTGGTTGAAACGCAGGGCATGTAAGGTAGGGGCGGAGGGGTAGTTTGTTGTTGGGAAAGAGGTTTGGGAGGCTTGTTTTCGTTCCCCGACTTGGCCTTGATTTCGGTTGGGGTGGAGTTTGATGTAGTTGTAGTTGTAGGTTCATTAACAGAAGCTGATGCAGATTCGGAGAGGTTAGATATAGCAGTGTGGTCAGAATGGGACTTGGTGGCGTTGTTTGGTTTTGAAGCATTCAATTGAGGTTGTTGTGGCACTGAAGGACTTGAATGGCTCCTGGTGTAGCTGCTGTTGCTGCCACCACCTGGTTTAATATAATCACAAGCCATAACTTAATTCCAAGTCTTTCCAAAAGTTACATCTTACATATGAGTATCGAAAAGAAATTAAGACTTTAAACATAGGTTATCATATCATAATCGTGTTACTGAATCATATACAGGGTTATCAACATTGGAATGGGGTTAAAATGTTCTCAATCTACAATCAATTAGTAAAAGGGCTACACTTTGTGACAATTTTGTGTTATCTTGTTTAGGAATGCAGATGTCAATATGTACGGAATTTGAATTGATTCGCGAATCGAAATCCTCATTTTGTGAAATTCACAATATTATAAAAAATAGAATAATTACTATGTTGAACTCAAAATATTATCAAATATTAGTCTATAAATGCAATTTTAATGTAAAAAAAAAAAATCATATCAACCAAGTATTTAAAATTCAAATCCAATGCAAAGGCAATCCTACTAAAACTAATTCACAAATCGGATTCTGTTTAATAACTCACTAGAGATGAAGAGTTTGAATTTCTAACTCTGTTTGTCAAAGATTGAATGGAAACCCAGTTTGCAAAACAAGTTTGAGTTGATAACTTGATAACCACACGAGAGTGAGTTTAGCTGTTGGTGTTGTTTAAGTTTTTGATGAAAGGTGATACAGATCCAACTCGAAATAGAGTTAAATCGAATCATATGATTCTGTTATAATTTAGAAAGGAATATGATTTAATATGAAACGATAATTTGCCTGTATGTATGCTAACATGTATTATTTTGTTTTCTAATTAATGAATGCATACTAAAATTGAGGAGAAGAAATTAAAATTTTCAATATTAAATCTTTGATTTGTAGAACTAATTATTTATTTTTTCTTGTTAAGTTTATGAATGATTTTATTAAATTCATGGAATAATAAGCTTATTTATACTTTGTGAAATTTATAATTTAATTTATTTATTTAAACAGGAGAGAATAAATTAAGTAATTTTTCAGAAATACTGTTTGCTAGATAATAAAAATTCGAAACCACCAGAGAAAAAAAAAATCAACTACTATTCAAATAGCAAACAGAACGGCCCCAAGATTCTTATCTGTTAGGTTAATGGTGCAGGACCAATCATTCAATTGATTAGTAGATTTAAACTTGTTAGAATTCTAAAATCATCCTAACATATTCCATATGATTAGCTATCATATAAATATAAAAAAATAATAATTATAGACTTATCTATTGTTGTGTCATTATCACAACTGCTTCATAAATTTTAAGCAATCTTGTTATGGAATTATGATTTTTAAATTAATTCTGTACCTAGCTTAACTAATTATTGATCATATATTACCATATAAGAAAATATAAACATGGAAATCCAAATATATTTTTCCTGACAAGAATTTAACTTAGAAAAAGATGCTCAAATACCTTCATTACACGAGCTTCTATGATCCGAACCGGTAGAGGATGTACAATTTGTTGACCCGTTCGACCCAGATTTTCTATTCCCTCTATCTCCGCTACAATTCTCCTCGGACCCATACCCATTACCCGAACTATGATCCAGATCCAAAGGCACGAACCCGTACCCAACCACCGGAAGAACCTGAACCATGTGTTTCTCCTCCGTAGCCGCAGCCCCACCAGCGAACCAACAAGGCATCACATTCGCACACGGGTACAGAAACCCATTCTCCGGCGGCGGCATTCCGTACTGCACAGCCGGCGACGGGTTACACGACGTCGCATAACAAGTTCCAATTTTGTGATTCATGTCGTTGATTTCAGATCCATTCCCTTCTTTTTTTATTTTCTTGCATTCTCGCTCCTCACTTTGAAAATCATTCACCTTATTGAAGTTCGATTTAGAGAAACCTCTCTTGAGCTGCTTCTCTTCTCTCTTCTTCTTCGCTTCCTGTCTCCTTAACGCATGAATCTCCCGTTTCGTCATCTGATCCTTTTCTTCGTTAGCATCGAAAGAAGAAGAAATGCTAGATCTTACGGAATCCGGGTCAATACTCTTATCGGAATTCAATCCGACGGCGTTTTGCCTGCTATAACTCCCTCCTACGGATAATCCTAAATCCAGCTCTATCTCTTCTTCTTTTAAAGCACAAAAACCTGTATTCTTCACCATTGCAAGATCAAATAGAGAAAATGAAAAAGATTAAATTAACACATATGTTTTATGATTTTGTGTTGTTTTTATATTATACCACTGCTCCTTTGGTTTTTTTGAATTCTCTGGCTCATAGGGCGTAGAAAAAGGAAAGGAAGAAAGAGAGGAAGCCGAGGAGGGAAGACAATAAGCCACGTGTCGATACAGGAGAACATGGGAGGGACGGTTATTGACACGTAAGAGAGATTTTATGAAGAGTATTTAAGCAAGATTACACCACTTTGCCCTAATTAATCGCTCATTAAAAATGTGATTTGGTTTTAGCGGGAAGCCGGTTCTTGTGTTTTGTTAAGCCGCTCTCGGTCTACGACTGACACGTGGATACTGCGCATGAATAGCTGAGAATTGAACACGTGTTGCGTCTGACACTTTGGGAGGGGGCCATACGGCCACGTGGTGAAAGATCTCTTTCTGTCCCCGCAAATCTCCACCGTCGCTTTCACTCGTACATATAGTCCTATTATATTAATACACGTGTCGGATAAGATGATTGGTGACACGTGGATGGACGTAGATAGCGGAAACGACAAAACAGCTGGGTAGGTGATAGAGACGTATCGTGTATCGCTGCGGAAGTGTGTCGTGCACGCGCTGCAAGTGGACTGAATAAAAAGAGAGAAGTTTGATGATGAATTGACACGTGGAAGTGTTCAGCGGATAGGATTGTTGATGAAGAATGGGGTAAATTACACTCATAGTCATTCAACTTCAATTCTTGACAGTACACCTACTGAATGTTACAATTTTAAACATCAGTGACCACTCAACGCTTCAAAACGACCGTTAACAACTTTAAAATAAAAAATTTGAAAATTTAATAATATTTTAAAGAACTTTAGTTTTAAAAAACTTTTGTTTTTAGTTTATTTAGGTGTTGTTTAGTTATGCAAAAATTGAATTTTTAGAAAGAGAAAGCTACAACAAAAAAAAGGTTTGTAAACAATTATAATTTTTGAATATTTTTATTTTAAAGTCATTTTGAAGAGTTAGTTAAAATTGAGTAACGTCGGTATTAAAAATATAAAATTCAAAAATTTTACCATCAAAAATTTAATTTTAGTGATCACAGTGTTAAAATATAGGGATAATTACTAATCTAACCCAATTAAGGACCTTAATTTACATATCTAACCTACATTGCTTTCATTTTACTAAATTAGATATTTAAACCTATTTTGGACAAAACTACCCTTATTCTTATATAACAACCACCTCCTCTTTCCCTTTCATTTACTTTCACATTCTCACCGCAAAATTCACCAACTGAACCCAAGATCTAAGCACATCCATACCTCATTCAATTTCATGTAAGTATCATTTCTTCATTTTTCATACACATTACTAGAAATACACAGTTGGTATTCGAATGCATTTGCTTGAATATTGACATTTTCTGATTTCGCCATTGTCGCTCGATGTGTCGCATTCTGATGCTCAAATGCGACACAGAAAATCAAATGCGACGAGGACTCACATATACCTTGTCGCATTCAGAGCCATGTCGCATTTGCGGCCGCATTTGCGGTCCGTCCTTCCTCTTCGTTTGCTGCCGCCGCCGCCTTTCGTTTTCTCGCCATAACCTCCGCGCGCAGTAGATGAAAACGGGCCCGAGCCGAGGTAGGAGATGAAAATAAAATGAAAATGCAGAGAAGAACGGACCGGATTATATATAGTGATGAATTCAAAACGTAAAATGCAGTTGAAACGAACTGAAACTGAAGAAGATGAACCACAATGAAGTTGAATGGGAAAGGTCAGGTGAGGAAGTCGAAGCGGAAGCAGGGGAGGTAGGAGATGAACCTTCAAACTAAAATAAGGGTAGTTTTGTCCAAAATGGGTTTAAATATCTAATTTGGTAAAATGGAAGCAATGTGTGTTAGATATGTAAATTGAGGTCCTTGATTTGGGTTAGATTAGTAATTATCCCTAAAATATATAAAGTTCAGTGGTCACTGTGTAATTTACCTATGAAGAATGAGATATGTGGCGATAAGTTATGGTGTGAAGTGGGTCCCAATGGAAATGCTTACTCGTGTTTTTTTGTTCTTTTTGAAAAAGGTTTTGTTCAGGAGGAACTGGGGAGAA
Organism: Euphorbia lathyris; assembly: GCF_963576675.1. Lineage (NCBI taxonomy): Eukaryota > Viridiplantae > Streptophyta > Magnoliopsida > Malpighiales > Euphorbiaceae > Euphorbia > Euphorbia lathyris. Next base: position 29,466,731 of record NC_088914.1, read on the forward strand.
GGACGTTGATGATGATGCATGAGAAGCACGTGTTGGTACAAATTGATGATCACAGATCAAGAGGTGTATGGTTGAATCAGGACCGTTGGTTGCTGGCCTTATATTTTGGTAAGCAGTATCGTGTGCTTTCAAAATAGTAGCGGACAATGAAAATTGGTTGTCTTCCACTCTCTATTCCCTGCAAATCTCTTAATTTTATATAATATTCTTCAACAAAATTTGTGATGTAATGTCTTAAATTTATGCTAATTTTAAATTGTTATACGTCAGAAGTTAAATTATGTGGGCAATAGAAATTTATTAACCTTGGGATAATATGAAAAAAAAAACTCCTAACGTCTACAAAATGTCAATATGGAGTATAATATTGGGACTTAAAAGCAATTTGACCTATAACATTATCATGTTGAATTAATTTCAAACATTATTATAGAATATAAATATTTTGTTTCTTATTCTTCACTAACTGTGTATCTAGTGGTGGAGCTAGGAATTTAGACTTGGGGGAGCTGTACAGTTGAGGGTAAATTTTCAAAGTTTTTTTAACCTCCAACGCGTTAAAATTATAAAAATGTTATCACTTTTTAGAAACTAACATCGAACTAATTGAAAATTAAATATGTTTACTTTTTTTTAATGGAAAAGACATAATAATAATTAATTCAAAAGTGTTATAAAAAAAATTTTAGTCTCCAACGCGTTAAAATTGTAAAAATATTATCATTTTTTATAAACTAGCATCGAACTAATAGAAAATTAAATATGTTTATTTTTTTTAATGGAAAAGACATAATAATAATTAATTCAAAAGTGTTATCAAAAAAATTTTAGTCTCCAGCGCGTTAAAATTGTAAAAGTATTATCATTTTTTTAGAAACTAGCATCGAACTAATAGAAAATTAAATATGTTTATTTTTTTAATGGAAAAGACATAATAACAATGAATTCAAAAGTTTGATAAAAAAACAATGAATTCAAAAGTGTTATCAAAATAAAGAGACTATTTAAATTAATTAATAATGGTAACATGTTTTTATAATTATTTAAAAATAAAATTAAAATAAATAAAAACTTCATTTAAAAATGAGGTTGGAGTGAACATAGGACCTCTCAAATAGAAGTATGCATCCTTAACCATCTCATCCACCTTTAAACATTGAAACAATACTACATAGAGTCAACATATATTAATTTTAGGGGGGCTACAGAGGACAAATCAACTCGTACTCAAGGGCAGAGCCGGTGGCCGGGGGGGCTCCGCCCCCCCCCCCCCCCCACCGAGCCCTGGGCTGGCTCCGCCCTGTGTATATCAGTTTGTTTTAAAAAAAAGATTCATATTTTATGTAATTTAATAATAGAATTTGAGATTATTATTTATAAATTCGGTGAAATATTTTGGAATATTTTTTTTGTTCAAATAGTAAAATATACAGGGCATTTTAAAAAAAATCATGTCACATGATCTGTTACTAAAAAGTGATAAAATGACTCGTATATGAGTGTAGATGACAAAATTCATGATCGAGAAGATAGTTTGATGAATTATTTTTCAAATTGACCAAACTTGACAACGTTAGGCCATCTCCAACTCATTACGCTAATTCTATCTCCATTTTCTATCTTTTAAACATCAAATCTTATTTTTCCTCCAACCCACTGCATACGGTAATAAAATATTATCTACTTTATTTCACTCTATATAACACTTTTATCACCCAAATTTGATTTATTTCTAATCTCACCATTTGAGTGTATCTCCAACTTATTAAGCTAATTCTATCTCTTAAACATCAAATCTTATTTTTCCTCCAATCCACTACACATGCTAATAAAAATATTATCTACTTTACTTCACTCTATATAACATTTTTATTAATATTTTATTCCTTTTACATAATAAACACAATAAATAAACAAATAAATATATTTATATAATGTTAAAATATTGGTTTCCACCAATTCGGTGGAAACCAAAATCAATCAAATTTGGTTTATTTCTAATCTCACCATTTGAGTGTAGAGATTTGTTGGTGGTTGGAGAAGCCAACCACCACCGAAATAATATTTTCAATCCTCATTTGGTGAGGGCTGGAGATGCTCTTAGGGATAAATTTGTTTTTTGCTGTCAATGTTAAAAGTAAAATTGTATAATTTTAAACTTTAGATATAAAATTGCTCATTACCCTTAAATTTTAAAGGTATTTTTACGCCTTATTCCTTAACTTTATTAATATTATAATCTTTAGTATTCAAGCCCTGACATAAAAATTCATTAAAAAAAATCTAAACAACAAATTTAACTCTAACGTTCCAAAGAAGTTTTAGCCTTAACTTATGAAATAGAGTAAATTTAATTCTAACGTTTCCAAACGAGATCAATTTTAACCCTACATTATTGAAAATTAAAAAAATTCATTTGAATGGTATTTAACAAGACCTTTCAAATATAAATTATATCTAAAATATTTAGTATATTATTAATAAAATTATAAAAATTCGGTTAAAATACTTAAAGCTGAATCTTATTTCCTGATTAGTTATTTTATACACTCCATTCAATGAGTCTGCTGGGCCTAAACCCATTCTCTTCAATCATGCACTAAAAAATCAAAATCCAAATCTTATTTATGCAATTGGTTTCGTTATTCAAAGTTAAACTTATGATGGACTAAATGTAAATAACATAGTGGATATGTTTAGATATGTAACGGTGAATTCATCGTTCAATCAACATTAAATGAAAATCATTGTTAAAAAAAAACATTAAATGAAAATTATAAACTTAGAAAAAAATTATTAAATATTATCTTGATTTTAGAAAATGGATCAGGTACCAAAATAGGTTTAAAGTTTTTGGGAAAGTACCAATTTAGGTTTAACGTTCAAAATAGCACCAATATAGGTTTAACGTTCAAAATAGCACCAATTTAGGAAAGTACCAATTTAGGTTTAACGTTCAAAATAGCACCAATATAGGTTTAACGTTTACAACATAATATCAATTTAGGCTTAACATTTACAATATAGCATCAATTTAGGCCCCACGTACAAAATAGCACCAATATAGGCTTAACGTTTACAAAATAATACGAATTTAAGCTTAACGTTTACAAAATATATCCAATTTAAACTAAATGTCATAATTAAATTAACCATATTATATTCTTTTCCTATTAACTGTTATAGGTGGTTTTCACCTGATCAGTGACTGACCAGGTGAAAATTACTGTTATCGGTGGTATTCACCTGATCAGTGACTGACCAGATGAAAATGACTGTAACTTTATATGTTATCTTTTTATTTAGTTCTATTTTCTTATTTATTAATTAGTTTTCTTACCCATTAAAACCTTATATTTGTTTTTCATCAACCATTCTATGACTTCTAAATTCTATGGCTCATGTAATATATGCAAAATAAAAGTAATTGAATATCCACAATATTTCGAATATTGTGGATATTCAATTACTTTTAGTTTGCATATATTACATAAACAATGAAATTTAGTAGTCATGGAGTCATTTATGAAAAACGAATATAAGATTTTAATGGACAATAATACTAATTAATTGTATTATAATAAATAAGAATATAGAACTAAATAAAAAGATAACATATAAAGTTAATAGGGAAAGAATATAATATGATTAATTTAATTATGACGTTTAGCTTAAATTGTATATATTTTGTAAAAACGTTAAGCTTAAATTCATATTATTTTGTAAACGTTAAGCCTATATTGGTGCTATTTTGTACGTGAGGCCTAAATTGATGCTATATTGTAAACGTTAAGCCTAAATTGATATTATTTTGTAAATGTTAAGCCTATATTGATGCTATTTTGAACGTTGAGCCTAAATTGGTACTTTCCAAAAACTTTAGGCTTATTTTGGTACCTTATCCCTTTAGAAAATGATAAAACATCGAAGTTATCCAAAAACTGCAATAGGTTCTTGAACTTTAAAATGTTATAATTAATCTCCTTAATTTGTTTATTTAAAACAAATAAGTCCTCAAATCCAAACAACAACACATGATTGGAACTTCAAAATATTACAATTAATCTCCTACTATCATACACAGACATGTGATATTTGAAAGGTTATTTATTCCAAATAAAGGATTAGTTGTAGTTTTTGGACAACTTTCATGAGCTAAAAATTGGCCTATAGGCCAATAATAAATATATTTAAATTAAAATATTTTTCTAAAATCACATTACCTAAAAAACGGACGTAGTATTTAAAGTCACGATCATATGTATTAATCCAGCAAAGATGCTAAGACAAGTTTAAGTAATTTATTAGTTTAATCCCGGATGTTAAAATCCTGATTGAGTCATGGAGTTGGAAGGACCTAATTGATAACTGATCATAAGAAGGATGATGGAATTGGAAATAACACACAACCATTGAAAATCTGGTGTTCTATCCAAGCCATTTACTTAATTTAAACTTCTGTATTGCAAAAGAGAAAAAAAGAAGTAAAACAGCAGCTTAATTAAATGAAAACCCAAGACGCCTCACAATTCCTAAACGGGCATTCTCGTCAGAAGCTGGCCTTGCATAAAACTGCACATAAATTAATTAAGATGGAAATTACAAATATTAATTAATTAATTAATTTTAAAATTATAATAAAATACGGAAGATAAAAAGTTAGGATAGAATAGATAGAATTGTATTCTATACTAACTTTTTCTATCCAAATAGCAATACCCTATAAATTAATGAATTACCTCTTGATGTAATAGTATGCGAAATCAGCCAAGATAAATGTCTGAACTATTTCTGCAAGCAGAGCCATTGGAAACCACAGGTACCCATTTTTCAGCAAGAATACATATTGTGAACCTCCCAAATACACTACCTACACAATCAGTACCAGAGCCGCAAACAAATACTCGAATGTCAATAGACGAAAATATATTAAAAATTACGAACTAAGCATCCGTGACGGGTAATTTGAATCCGTGACAGATTCTGAATAGAATACAATTAAAAATATTTGAATTAACCTGGATGGTCCAGTGTGCACAACCGATGAATCTGGCAATACTCAATGCAAATACATAGTGCGACGTAAATGGTTCAATCATCTGAAAAACATTCAACACATTACATTTACATTGATGATGTTAATTAACAACTAGTTGAACTCTAGATTTAATTGAAAAACACACCTTAGCATTTTGCATCAGACGTAATTGAGGCAAAACTGATACGGATTCTAAATATGTACAAAATGCCCACATAATTCTTCCGATCCTTAAACTCTCTGTACGAGGGTGTATTAGCACAGCCAGAATCGCAGCAGGCACTACCTGTATGTAGACAACAAAGTAATTATCTGCATATTCAGTGACGGAGCCAAAATCTAATACTCAGGAAGTGACAAGTGATGAATTGATGGGTACCGTATAGTATAAGGGCATGTTGTCAAAATCTTCATAGCCAGCCGGGTATATGAAGCGAGGTTGATGCCGCTCTGGTCGCCGGACCTGCGTCGGAGGAGGCCCCCGGTGTACACTCCGATGCTAAAGTTAGTAGGAGTATATATGTAGGGAGATAAAGTAGTGAGAGAGAGAGAGAGAGAGAGAGAGAGAGAACCCCCTTATACCTTCCCTTTATATGGGTATTTATAGTGAACGTGATGGGCTTAGAGGACCTTGCTTGTCTTGGACTTGATTGGCTTAGGCCTAGTGGGCCGTATTCATATTCCGAATCAAGTAGTCCCCCCTTCAAGGGTCTTTCAAGTATTTATGCGAGGTTCACAACATTCTAGGAGTAGTAATGAACGTAATTGCGTTGCTTGGGACGACTTGTGAATAATAATGGTGCCGATTAGGACGACTCTATGAATAACAATGGATGAATGTACACACGTCGATGGACGGTCTTCGAGAAATAAATGGTATATAGACGTCGAATGACGTTCTTCGATAAATAAATGACAATTTACGCGTCGAATGACGGTCTTCAAGAAATAAATGGTATATACACGTCCGGAGATGGTCTTCGATAAATAAATGACAATTTACGCGTCGAATGACGGTCTTCGAGAAATAAATGTATATACACGTCCGGAGACGGTCTTCGACAAATATGTGAATATGTACCCGTCGAGGGATGACCTTCGAGAATTAAATTTACGCATCGAATGACGGACTTCGGGAAATAAATGTATATACACGTCCAGAGACGGTCTTCAATAAATATGTGAATACGTACCCGTCGAGGGACAACCTTCAAGAATGAAATAAATACACGCCCGGAGACGGTCTTCGAGAATAAGTGAATATATACACGTCCGGAGACGACCTTCGAGACTAAATGAAATAATTACACGTCTGGAGATGGTCTTCGAGAATAAGTGAATATATACACGTCCGAAGACGACCTTCGAGAATAAATGAAATAATTACACGTCCGGAGACGGTCTTCGAGAAATAAATGTACATACACGTCCGGAGACGGTCTTCGATAAATATGTAAATAATAATGGCGTCGTTTGGGGACAACTTATGAAAAGTTGCGTCGCTTGGAATGACTTATGAATAATTGCGTCACTTATGATGGCGTATGAATAGTTGCGTCGCTTGGGACGGTTTATGAATAATTGCGTCGCTTGAGACGGCTTATGAATATAATTGCGTCAATGAAGACGACTTATGAATATAGTTGCGTCAATTGAGACGGCTTATGAATATAATTGCGTCAATGGAGACGGCTTATGAATATAGTTGCGTCAATTAAGACGGCTTATGAATAATAATTGTGTCGCTTGGGACGATTTGTGAATAATTATGGTGTCGCTTGGGACAGTCTTCGAGGAGTAGATGAATATATACACGTCCAGAGACGGTCTTCGGGAAATAAATGAAATAAATACACGTCCGGAGACAGTCTTCAAGAATAAATGAATATATACACGTCCGGAGACGGCCTTCGAGACTAAATGAAATAATTACACGTCCGGAGACGGTCTTCGAGAATAAGTGAATATATACACGTCCGGAGACGGCCTTCGAGAATAAATGAAATAATTACACGTCCGGAGACGGTCTTCGAGAATAAATGAAATAATTACACGTCCGGAGTCGGTCTTCGAGAATAAGTGAATATATACATGTCCGGAGACGGCCTTCGAGACTAAATGAAATAATTACACGTCCGGAGACGGTCTTCGAGAATAAGTGAATATATACACGTCCGGAGACGGCCTTCGAGAATAAATGAAATAATTACACGTCCGGAGACGGTCTTCGAGAATAAATGAAATAATTACACGTCTGGAGACGGTCTTCGAGAATAAGTGAATATATACATGTCCGGAGACGGCCTTCGAGACTAAATGAAATAATTACACGTCCGGAGACGGTCTTCGAGAATAAGTGAATATATACACGTCCGGAGACGGCCTTCGAGAATAAATGAAATAATTACACGTCCGGAGACTGTCTTCGAGAATAAGTGAATATATACATGTCCGGAGACGGCCTTCGAGACTAAATGAAATAATTACACGTCCGGAGATGGTCTTCGAGAATAAGTGAATATATACACGTCCGGAGACGGCCTTCGAGAATAAATGAAATAATTACACGTCCGGAGACGGTCTTCGAGAATAAGTGAATATATACACGTCTGGAGACGGCCTTCGAGAATAAATGAAATAATTACACGTCCGGAGACGGTCTTCGAGAATAAATGAAATAATTACACGTCCGGAGACGGTCTTCGAGAATAAGTGAATATATACATGTCCGGAGACGGCCTTCGAGACTAAATGAAATAATTACACGTTCGGAGACGGTCTTCGAGAATAAGTGAATATATACACGTCCGGAGACGGCCTTCGAGAATAAATGAAATAATTACACGTCCGGAGACGGTCTTCGAGAATAAATGAAATAATTACACGTCCGGAGATGGTCTTCGAGAATAAGTGAATATATACATGTTCGGAGACGGCCTTCGAGACTAAATGAAATAATTACACGTCCGGAGACGGTCTTCGAGAATAAGTGAATATATACACGTCCGGAGACGGCCTTCGAGAATAAATGAAATAATTACACGTCCGGAGACGGTCTTTGAGAATAAATGAAATAATTACATGTCCGGAGACGGTCTCCGAGAATAAATGAAATAATTACACGTCTGGAGACGGTCTTCGAGAATAAGTGAATATATACATGTCCGGAGACGGCATTCGAGACTAAATGAAATAATTACACGTCCGGAGACGGTCTTCGAGAATAAGTGAATATATACACGTCCGGAGACGGCCTTCGAGAATAGATGAAATAATTACACGTCCGGAGACGGTCTTCGAGAATAGATAAATATACACGTCCGGAGACGGTCTTTAAGAAATAGATTGAAATAAACACATCGATGGACGGCCTTCTAGAAATAAATAAAAATATACACGTCCGAGGACGGCCTTCGAGAAGTAAATAAATATACACGTTCGGAGACAGCCTTCGATAAATTGATAATATACACATGTCTAGGAGCAGTCTTTAACAATTATACAGGGAATAATTTATTTTCTCAATAATATGAAATTTTTTATGTAAACGAGATGTATAGGATGGTGCTTGCTTTTTATATTATTGGTGTTAATATAAATGCTAGTAGATTGATTAAATATTTTCTTGTCCCATGAGGAAACCAAATGTCTGCCATAGATTTTGGATTTCATGAGTGGATAATTGTATTATAATGAAAAATGGTGGTGCCCATCACTCCTAAATATATTATAAATATAACAATTGGTGTGATGATTTGTCCTTTGTGAATATATGACTCAAAGCCATGTTGACATTGCATAGTTCACAACCTTGTGCATGATATACACGTGGTGTGCTTGAAAAGGTGAATAGGGGACAAATGTGCGAAAGATCCCATGTGTTAGCACTTAATTATGCATGAGAGAGGATGTGAGATTATACTTGAAAGAAGTAGGAGATAAACCTGTATTATAGTGATACTCCTTAGGGTGAAGCAGGCTTTGATATATGATATTCGATTGTCTTCTTCCTTTGAGCCATGAATCCCAAGTGCGAAGGTGAGTTCCAGGTTTGACATAGTACCAAGGTGGAGCTTGTTGTGTTGTATGTTGCATGGTGGATTGACTTTTATGGATTTGGAAGGTGCGACTGAAATCCGGGGAGTTCCCGACTAAATGAGGAGAACTTCCGACTTCGGGGAGATCCCGTCAAAAGGGTCTGATGAGTTCTGAGATGGGAGGGGTGTAGGAGGGGTGCTCGATGTTGATCCAATGTTGCTCGATATTGAGCTTGTTGATCAAGGGATGTTCGACGGTGATCCGAGGTTGCTCGATGTCGAGCTTGGTGATCGGAGGGATGTTCGACGGTGATCTGAGGTTGCCCGATATTGAAAGTGAGCTTATGTACATGATCTCTTATTCTGATGGAAGGGTGCCATCATGCATATATGATTTGTCATTATGCAAATATGCTTCTTCATCAAGTCACAGAGGCCTTCGACCCGACCGCCGTATGAGGCGTAACCTGTGAGCTTCGGCTACTTAGAGGATTGGATCATCGGATACATCTGGAGGGGATAGACGGACTGCGACGGGTCCATAGATTATGGACTAACTTCGATGGATTTGGAAAGACTATCGCATAGTTAAGATATCGGGAAAGTCATCTTGCACATTTAAGCAGAGAGCTTCTCGCTCTGAACGAGTTCGACTCGCCAGGTGGTTTCGCCGCGGCATAGACTTTAATAGGATTGAACCGAGGTGATTTGTCATGTCGATATGGTTCCGACCTAGATCGGAATATCCTTGGCCTTGAAACAATACTTAGATAAAAAGGATTTAGGATGCCACATGAAAGCCCTCATAACAAATATATAATTCCCATGCATAAATCATTAACATATGTTCATAGTCTGCTATGTGTCGATGGTAACTTCATTGTGCCAAAAGAATAAGAATCACTATGCCAAAAGAATCACTATGTCTCCGCATTTGAGGGTTATGTGTAGTATGCAAATTTATTTTAATGTGAAAAATGAATTCCCAGCATGAAGAAATTGGAGGAGTTGGTAAGTGTGAGGTAAGAGAGTAATGTTTACACATTGAAGAAGACGAAACCTGAACCATGTGTTTAGGTGCTGCTTTATTTGGCTTAGACAGAAGAAATCTAAAGGTCAATTGCTCTCCACGATCACCGTACCAAATGATGAGGACCTTGGATTTTCATAGCCAGCCGGGTATATAAAGCGAGGTTGATGCCGCTCTGGATGCCGGATCTGCGTCGGGGGAGGTCTCCGGTGTACACTCCGATGCTAAAGTTAGTAGGAGTATATATGTAGGGAGATAAAGTAGTGAGAGAGAGAGAGAGAGAGCCCTTATACCCTCCCTTTATATGGGTATTTATAGTGAACGTGATGGGCTTAGAAGACCTTGCTTGTCTTGGATTTGATTGGCTTGGGTCTAGTGGACCGTATTCATATTCCGAAGCAAACTTTATACATTTAAATGGTAAATCAATTTTTTTTAACCTAAATGAGTCAAGCCACATTTGTGGTCAAAAAAGGTGAGCAATATTAGTTGCCACCATAGTAACCTATTGGAATTTTGTTGTGTATTTTTATAGTAAGAAAAAATTGGCAATTGAGGAGCTTCAATATTCCATTTTTCCTTCCTTTTTTTATTCTTTACAAATAAAAAATTATATATATATATCATCAGAGGTTAGAAATCATTCTTTTTTCACAATTTTGAATAATTTATACAAATAACATTTAATACATGCAATTGATTAGTTAATCAACCATTTGCCAGGGACCTCCTCAATATTTTAAAATAACTTTTATTATTATCAATGTACCACGACACATGAATGCTCTTGAGTTAAACATGTACAACACGAACCATCTAATTATATATTGGAATTCTTTCTTAATTAATAATTATCAAAATTAGAACTCTTGAGTATTTTTTATATCATCTTAAAGTGCTATTTGATTCAAAATTACTTTAAATGGATAGATAATAACTTTTATTATTAAGAATGACATTATTCATTATATTTGATAATATATATATATAGAAATGATTACTAAATTAATCTTATATTAACTTTGCACAAAAAAGACATATAAAACCTATAATTAATATAATTAAAAGATATTATTGCATAATATTAATATACGAAGGTGTTGAACAATTGGAAGAATAATTTTACAAGAAAAAATTATATAACTCTTGCACACACAACTCCCATTAAGATGCACACACTCAAATCATTAATTAGCTCAATTTTTCTACATACGTTACATCTCTTCATGTACCTATATTTATAGGTGGGTTCATTCATTTTAAACCACACTTTATATCGGTAGTGAGGCTTTATTAGCCACAAACCTTATTACTAAAAACCAACCATAAAACATACAAAAAAAAAAAAATCTGAGATATTTATTTTAGAATATTTAATAGTATAGTCTAGATAATTCTAGTTAATTGGTGACCATAAAACATAAAAAAAAAAAAACTGAGATATTTATTTTAGAGTATTTAATAGTATAGTCTAGATAATTCTAGTTAATTGGTGACCATAAAACATACAAAAAAAAATCTGAGATATTTATTTTAGAGTATTTAATAGTATAGTCTAGATAATTCTAGTTAATTGGTGACCATAAAACATACAAAAAAAAACTGAGATATTTATTTTAGAGTATTTAATAGTATAGTCTAGATAATTCTAGTTAAAACGACACTTGACGGCTTCTCCGGCGTGTCTGGTTTGCGGGGAGGTAGAGACCCAGATCCATGTTTTACATGACTGTAGGGAAGCAAAGGCTGTCTGGTACGAGCTGGTCCCAAGTCAAAGCCTTTACTTGTTCTTCCAAATTAGTGAGGTGGATTGACTACAAACTGATAGGGGCATTTTACCCCTATCTTTTAGCGTGATTTACGGGTTGATTTTGGATAGAATAAATAAGTTTAATTATAAAAATAAAGTGTTTTGATAAAATAAAGAAATAAAAATAAATCTCGTACTTTCAGTTAATTTTCCATATTTTTGATTAGTTTAGGAAATAAGAACGTCAAGCTAACTCGGCTCGCAAGATTTGTATTTCAGGTACGAGCATGGAGCAAAAATCTACTCAAATACGCGGGGCGTGAAACATGTTGTCAGCAATGATTGCCTTATCCGCAGGAGCCATGTGGAATTGACTCAGCATACGCGGGGCGTATGCCAACCTACGCGGGGCGTATGACACATGTCGGAAATGATTGGCCTAATCCTGAAAGTCAGACTGCACTGTCTCCCTGAGTCAACTCTTCGTACGCGGGACGTATAACCACATACGCGAGGCGTACCGGGCAATTCTTCAATGATAAAAACTCAGAGACTCTTTTACGCGGGGCGTACTTCAGCTACGCACGGCGTAAAAGCTCCAATTCAAGCAATAAAACTTCAGAGACTCAAACACGCAGGGCGTACTTTAGCTATGCAAGGCGTGCTTGAGACAACAAAACACGGAATTGGTCCACATGCATGAGATTTCTGATGGAATGGGCATTTACACGGGGCGTAGACCACTTCACGCGGGGCGTATCATGGGATTTCTGCACTAAATAATGTTGCTCCATACTTGTACTTTGTGAAATTACAAACTTGCCCTTGCTTGATGTCTATAAATAGGAAGCTCTTGAACTTCATTTGATACCAAGAAATAATTACACACTAGAGAGCAAACTATACTTGTTTTGTTACTTGTTGTAGTATAGATTCAGTTTTTGTAGCTAAACTCTCCACCTCGAGAGCTTGTTCAGTTGTTTCGGCATTCCATCGAAGTTCTGCTCCACCATTCGTCATCAAGCTCGAGAGTTCCACCTCCACGACCTAGGAGACGGCTTTGAGTCCGGTTAGCTAGTTTCAAGGGCGGATTCTCCCCTTTTACGTGCTAATTAGCTTGTACTCTTCCTATGTACTAGGCTTGGTTGTATTCCATTTATATACATTTCATATTTATAATTTCATGATTTATAATCTCTACTTCCCTTTACGTGTTAGTGTTTGCTACTTGTTTTGATATTGATAATTGATTATTGTGTAGGAGAACGCGATTTTCGACGCCATTCGGGCTATCTTTAGGGAGTTATATAGGTGTTGCCCTACCGTAAGTGACAAACCGGAAACCGTAGGAATTGACAAGCCACGGAACTTACGGGCCCTAGTTTCTAATTCCCCCGCATTAGACACGCCTTGACTAGGAATCACATAGTCTAAGTGCTTCACGGGTCGGTCCTACTACATTTAGTCGTCTTTGCAAGAGTAAATTATTATCCGTATACATTTAGAGTCGTTATTTATCGTGGTTATAACTTATCATTATTCATCCCACTTCATAGGGTTTTAGCTACACAAATCTGTGTCGCCAATAGATAGTGTGTCGTTGTGTCTTACTTTACCCCAAAGTAATCACCGCTTAAATAACATACGAAACCGAGTAGTCTAATACTTGTAATTATAAATCCCGTGGATTCGATACCCGGTCTTAACCGGATTATTACTTGATACGACGAGGTACACTTGCCCCTAAGTAGTCGTAGCGTCTAGTAGAGTTAAGAGTAATTTATAAAGATCACATCCATAGATATAGAGTCCGCACTCATAATATATACATTTAGTCGTAAGAAATACGACCGCTAGACGAAACGTCCATCAAGTTTTTGGCGCCGTTGCCGGGAATTTATAATCTCCTACAATATTAGACAAAAACGTTTCATTGTTAGTTTAAGCATTCTTTTTGTATAAATTGTTTATATATACTTTGACTAACATTATTCTTTCTTGTTGATAACCTTTTATACTTCTTTTTACTTTATGCACACCCGATCGAAAAGTGATTCTCTTATTCCTATTGATCTTGAAATTGAACGTACTCTTTGTAGGATTCGAAAAGAGAAAATGGCAAACCCCAACGCCGAGGTCAACCAACCCAACGGAAACCAAAGGCCGCAAGTGAACAACATCCGCGGGGGCAATGATACGCGTTCGATGATGGAGATCCTTACTCCGCATCGTCCCCAAAATCATAATGGCATTGTCGCCCCCACAATCCCGACCAATACATACGAGATCAAGACCGGAATGATCCAATTGATACAACAATGTGGTCAATTCGGAGGGGAACTCCATGAGAACCCCAATGAACATTTGGATAAATTTCTTATGTGTGTCGATACCTCTCGGCAAAATGGTGTTCCCGTTGAGGCTGTGAGACTGAAATTGTTTCCTTTTTCATTGACAGGACAGGCGTTGGAATGGCTACACTCATTGGAGGCATGATCCATCACGTCATGGGAAGAGCTCGAAAAGGAGTTCATTTCCTACTATTTTCCGCCGTCCAAAACAGTCAAGTTACGGACCGATATCACATCCTTCAGGCAGTTGGAATGCGAGGCCCTTCATGCAGCTTGGGCTAGGTTCCGGAAGTTGCTCCGAAACTGCCCCCACCATGACATCCCAAAGCACGACTTGGTAAGCACTTTTTACCATGGGTTAACCCCCACTAACCGTGCGACTGTTGATTCCGCTGCAGGTGGGGATCTATTTCGGAAGTCAGCTAGTGAGGCCTACGAGCTCATTCATGAGCTCGCAAGGAAAAGTGTGCAATGGCAAGAGGATCGGCTTGCCGGCCCGTCGCGACACCAGACGTTCGCTGTGGAGAAAGAGGCTCCGAAAAGCTCCATAGCAGAAATGAACAAGAAGCTTGACTCGTTGATCGCACAATTGAGCCTCAATAAAAGTGTGCAGGTCCTGATGTGCACTCACTGTGGTGGAGACCATGATGCGTTTAATTGCCAAACCGGTAGCCCTTTCGCCGGCGATGCCGAAAACGTAAGTTATATAGGAGGCAACCAAAGGTATAATTCCCATCCGAACTCCTATTCTCACCACAATAATAATAATAATAATGGCGGATGGAGGCCTCGGTACCAACACCCGAACTTATCATATGGCAATAACAATAACGTGTTGAGGCCCCCATCCGGCTTTGAGCAAGAATTTCGGGAAAACGGGCTCGGGCAATCACAAGCCGCGCCCGGTAATCGGAACGCTCCACCTTCCAAAAATATACACGACCAATCGGTCACGTCCTTGTTGAAGGACATATTAACCCGTCTTTCCAATAGCGAAGTGTTTTGCAGGGATCTTAGCCGTCAGGTGGCCCACCTAAACCGTCAACAACAAGAAAGGCCACTAGGAACCCTCCCGGAAAACATTGAACAAAACCCGCGGGGTAAGAATCGGGAATCCGGGCAGGTGATAACGCTCCTCAACAATAGGAGTTCGGACCCGTCAAGTTCCAACCCGGACATCTTGCCCTAAGCCGCGGCATGAGAAAGTCGAGCTACTTCGAATATAAACGTAGCATTGGTTTGAATTACTCGAACCCTTTTGTTTATATGTATTATAAATTTTTGTTCTTCTTTCTTCTCTTTATTTTTCTTTTTGAGTTATTATTTTACATTTTATTTTCGCTTGTGTTTTAATTTTTGCTTTCATTTTTTTATTTTTATCTTAGTTTCTATTATTTTTATAAAACCAAAAGAAAATCAAATCCCACAATAATCCAAAGAATTTTAAGGTACGCAGGACGTATAACCCTATACGCCCCACGTATCTTAAAAAAAAATCCTAATAAATGCCACATAGAGGACACGCGGGGCGTACCCTAGGGTACGCCGCGCGTATCTTCGGGGAGTTGTGAATCACAACTCCCCATGGCAGCCTTTCTTTTGTCATAACTTCCCATCACTCCTCTTCCCCAAAATTTTTTCCCACTTCTCCACTCCACCTCTTCTTCCATCCAATCAACTTCCACCCTTTCAAATTCAAATCCTCAACCTCCCTCCACAATAAATTAACATTAACTACCCTCTTAATTTCAAAATTAAGACACCCAAAAATATTAATTAAACATAAAAACCATAAAAACATTAACACCTCATTAATAATATCATAAATTAAAACTCCAAAAAAATTCAAAATACATCTCAAAACCGAAAAAGATTTTTTTCACATTCCGTTTTTACGCGCGGCGTACCCCCCTGTACGCCCCGCATCCCTGCCTTTTTCTTCCATCGAAAAGGTCAGGAGGTGCATTACGCGTGGCGTACCCCCATGTACGCCCCACGTATCGCACCCCTATTATGTAATTAGCACTCAAAAGGTGGGTTACGCGTGGCGTGGCCGCTTCACGCCGCGCGTACCCCTCCTGGGGATCCGAGTTTCACTTGGATCCCCACTTCCTTCCTATAAATATCCTTCCTTTTTCCTTCTTTTTCCCCACTCATTATCCCAACTCTTCACAACACTCATCTTCTACTCTTTCAATCTCTCACATCCCACCATGGTTAGGCGAAAGAACACCGCCGATATGCGTCCCCCACGAGCCACTCGTGCCCGCACCGGCCGCACCCAAAACCAACCACAATAACCCCCCGAGCGGGAAAGCACACCCCCTCTCACCCGCCTATACCGGGCCCCTTTTCACCTTCTCACCGAGGAGGAGGCCACCCGGTACGAAGAACTTTGTGCGGCTATGGTCCAAGAACTTCCGTACATCCCGCATAGTGTGCTCGATCAACACGATCTCGGTATGCCTTTCGAAGCCCGTCTCCGAGCCCTCGGGTGGTACGACATTTACAGTACCGAATACCATGTGTACCCCTCCTTAGTCATCGAATTCTTCACCACCCTCACCTCCAATAACGTACCCGGAGCCGCGCTTTTCAATTTTCGCCTCCAAAACCGTCCCTTCATCATTGACACCTAATGGCTTCGCAACCACTTCACTCACCAAGTGGAGCCTAGCGTCGCCCATTGGCCCGACGGTGTCTCCGCTCCCGAATTTTGGGCCTCCATTACCGGGTCCGATGACTACCACGTATCCAACCTCCACCCGGCTTGTATTCGTGACCCTATTCTCCAGCTCCTTCACCGCTTCATCTCCTTCTACTTCACAGGAAAATCCGAGTCTACCAAGGTCAAAAAACATGAACTGTTGGCCCTCTACTATTGTGCCAAAGGGCTCACCTATGACCTCGCCTACCACGTGGCCGTCCACCTCCGCGCCACACCCATCCGGAAACGGGCCAAGCTCGGGTTCAGCCACCTCATCACCATCTTCGCCCTCTCCACTCTCGGCTCCGACGCCATTGAGAGCCTCCCGCTCCTTGTGCCTCGGCCGTTTGATAAAAACGCCTTTAAATCCTTAAAGCGTCCAACTTTCGGCCCGGTCGAGACTTCGAGGGCGGCTCATTCCAATGCGGAAGGGGACTCGGATTCAAGCATGGGTCTCAATTTCAGCCCTCCACCCCTCCACGACTTCAACGCTCTTTATGCTCGGTTGGATATCTTGGAGGATAACCAACTCCGGGACCAGGTTCATTATGACTCCCAATTCGCCACCCTCAACACCCGCTTCGACTCCATCGAAGCACAACAACGGGAGGATCGGGTTCATCTCGATGCTCGATTCGACGCCCTCACTAACTCATTCGCCTCCTACTTTAACGTCCATGGCAATCCGCCTCCACCATAATCATAGTTTCCCTTTCTTTTCTTTTCATGTTTTCTTTATTTTCTTTTTGATGTTGTTTTTATTATTTCCTATGTTGTTTTTATGTTTTTTTTAATGTATGATGTTCTTTTTAAGTAAAATCGTTCGGTTCCATTTGTGTTATGTGCTTTCGTTATTTTCATTCTTCTTGTTTAGAATAACTACACGCAGGGCGTACCCCATGGTACGCCCCGCGTGCCCATCATTTTTATGCTTAAAAAAGTTCAGAAACTCAAACACGCGGGGCGCCCTGTTCCTGCGCCCCGCGTATTTGAGTCTCTGACTCCAAAAACAATAAAAACGCCGCCTTACGCGGGGCACCCTCCCTATTACGCCCCGCGTATTTGAGTCTCTGACTCAAAACGCAATAAAAATGCTACCCTACGCGGGGCGCCCCCCTGGGCACGCCTCGCGTAGGGCCCCTGACCACTAAGGGTCTTCTTTTCCTTTTCTTACTTTATTTTTGTTTTTGTTTTATCTTCTTTTTGCGACGCCCTTAGAATAGGCGTCATTTTAAGTAACGCGGAGGGCCGTGCAACCCCGCACTTTTAGTTTGGTTTGCACTACCAAAAACAAAAATAAAAATTTAATAACAACAAAATAATTAAACTCACTTATTACTCTTTAAAATTTTCCCGACACGCTATCCCTCTTTCGGAAATTAATTAAAGTTCCGTTATTTGTCATCAAACAATAAAAGCGCCGGAACATAAATGAATGATTCAATTAAGAGATTTTAGTCTTGATCTTGAAGTTAGGGAATTTATGCAAAGCTTAGGTTAATACTAAACTAAGGCATTGCGGCTTAACCCAAATGTTATCTCCATAATAAACTTTAAAAAGGCAATAAAAACGGGATAGTTGAGAATTTAGCGAAGACTTGATAGTACACAATTTAAACCCGAATCTTGTGAGGTATTTTTGAGCCTAAAAGAGTGTGTACGAGAACTCTAATTCTTTCACAATTTTTCGAGAACTTTGACTTCACTCGACTCATAGAATTTGCATCCAATACCGGGTTAAGTACACTTATTTTTGGTAAAAAGGCAATAGATGATAAACCGAACCCACTTAGGCTAATTTTTCTTAATTTATTTTTCTCGTTTTCATCAAACATTAGGAAGCCCCTTCGAGCCTATTAACCAACTTTTTTGTTAATACCCTCTTAACATTTAACCCTTTTTCCTCTTGTTCAATTACTGACATAATCAAGTTGCACCCGAATTACCCGAAATAAGTCACGGCTTTAGCAAATGAGCACCATAAGTTCTCAAAATATTGTTTTTGTGCCTCTATCAAAACAAAGGATACGATAGAAATAAAAAGGCATTCTCAAGCTCCACCCGAGCAATTTTGAAGTATATTTTGTAAAATTCGCCAAGGCCGAAATAAACAATGATACGGTGCAATCATAAAACGGTATTTTTGAACTCGAGTTTCTTTAAACTAACCACTAAAGAAGCCACCCACATTACAACCCCCCTCCGGGTTCATTTTTAATGTTGCTTAACCATATTTTAGGAGAAAAAACCCGGATGAAAATGCAAATTCAACATGATCTCGAGTAAGTGCAAAGAAGAGTGCTAAAACACCGACCCACCTAAAATTGAGCGTAAGAGCGAAATCCCTTGGTGAGGTACTATCGGGTTCTCAAAAGATAATCAACACCCGTTAATATTGCATATTAAATCTTGATCATGGAGGTTTCAAACAAGTTTCGTACTCAATTGTTTGCGTAGGTACTTACCGAAACCTTTGCACAAAACCATAACTTTGAAATCACGCACTTGGCAAAACCAACCTTCGGTTTGTTTCTTAATTTTCTCAATCCCTTGTCTTTCGATTTCTTTTACTTGAGGACAAGTAAAACTTTAAAGTCCGAGGAGGTTTGATAGGGGTATTTTACCCCTATCTTTTAGCGTGATTTACGGGTTGATTTTGGATAGAATAAATAAGTTTAATTATAAAAATAAAGTGGTTTGATAAAATAAAGAAATAAAAATAAATCTCGTACTTTCAGTTAATTTTCCATATTTTTGATTAGTTTAGGAAATAAGAACGTCAAGCTAACTCGGCTCGCAAGATTTGTATTTCAGGTACGAGCATGGAGCAAAAATCTACTCAAATACGCGGGGCGTGAAACATGTTGTCAGTAATGATTGTCTTATCCGCAGGAGCCATGTGGAATTGACTCAGCATACGCGGGGCGTATGCCACCCTACGCGGGGCGTATGACACATGTCGGAAATGATTGGCCTAATCCTGAAAGTCAGACTGCACTGTCTCCCTGAGTCAACTCTTCGTACACGGGGCGTATAACCACATACGCGAGGCGTACCGGGCAATTCTTCAATGATAAAAACTCAGAGACTCTTTTACGCGGGGCGTACTTCAGCTACGCACGACGTAAAAGCTCCAATTCAAGCAATAAAACTTCAGAGACTCAAACACGCGGGGCGTACTTTAGCTACGCAAGGCGTGCTTGAGACAACAAAACACGGAATTGGTCCACATGCAGGAGATTTCTGACGGAATGGGCATTTACGCGGGGCGTATCATGGGATTTCTGCACTAAATAATGTTGCTCCATACTTGTACTTTGTGAAATTACAAACTTGCCCTTGCTTGATGTCTATAAATAGGAAGCTCTTGAACTTCATTTGATACCAAGAAATAATTACACACTAGAGAGCAAACTATACTTGTTTTGTTACTTGTTGTAGTATAGATTCGGTTTTTGTAGCTAAACTCTCCACCTCGAGAGCTTGTTCAGTTGTTTCGGCATTCCATCGAAGTTCTGCTCCACCATTCGTCATCAAGCTCGAGAGTTCCACCTCCACGACCTAGGAGACGGCTTTGAGTCTGGTTAGCTAGTTTCAAGGGCGGATTCTCCCCTTTTACGTGCTAATTAGCTTGTACTCTTCCTATGTACTAGGCTTGGTTGTATTCCATTTATATACATTTCATATTTATAATTTCATGATTTATAATCTCTACTTCCCTTTACGTGTTAGTGTTTGCTACTTGCTTTGATATTGATAATTGATTATTATGTAGGAGAACGCGATTTCCGACGCCATTCGGGCTATCTTTAGGGAGTTATATAGGTGTTGCCCTACCGGAAGTGACAAACCGGAAACCGTAGGAATTGACAAGCCACGGAACTTACGGGCCCTAGTTTCTAATTCCCCCGTATTAGACACGCCTTGACTAGGAATCATGTAGTCTAAGTGCTTCACGGGTCGGTCCTACTACACTTAGTCGTCTTTGCAAGAGTAAATTATTATCCGTATACATTTAGAGTCGTTATTTATCGTGGTTATAACTTATCATTATTCATCCCACTTCATAGGGTTTTAGCTACATAAATCTGTGTCGCCAATAGATAGTGTGTCGTTGTGTCTTACTTTACCCCAAAGTAATCACCGCTTAAATAACATACGAAACCGAGTAGTCTAATACTTGTAATTATAAATCTCGTGGATTCGATACCCGGTCTTAATCGGATTATTACTTGATACGATGGGGTACACTTGCCCGTAAGTAGTCGTAGCGTCTAGTAGAGTTAAGAGTAATTTATAAAGATCACATCCATAGATATAGAGTCCGCACTCATAATATATACATTTAGTCGTAAGAAATACGACCGCTAGACGAAACGTCCATCACAAACCAATCTGAACCAGGAGATGGTTATCAGGGGAGCACCGTGGTCGAGTATCTTTGCTCAAGGAGTTTGGTGGATCTGGAAATGGAGGAATGAGAAAACATTTTCGAACAAGAGACCCCCGGATAACAAGGCTTTGTTCATTGCCGACCGAGCTGTGGAGCTCAAACAGGCGCAACTTTGCTTACTGTTAAAGGCGGGTCAGGTAAGAGCCTAATCTGGATAAGTTGGCTTCCCCCTGAACCTGGATGGGTGAAGATTAATTCTGATGGTGCTAGCAAAGGAAATCCCGGGTATGCCTCAGCAGGAGGCCTGATCCGTGATCATCAGGGAGATTGGAAAGGTGGTTTCTTGGTTAATCTTGGTGTCTGTACGGCCACACTTGCTGAACTTTGGGGCATTTACTTAGGCATGAAGTTGGCTTGGAATAAGGGGTATAGGAAAATTATTATGGAAATGGACTCAAAAGCCCTCCTTGATGTCATACTAGGGTTGAGCGGAGTGCACCATCCGTACGCCTGGTTAATTAAGAAGTGCCAGGAGCTTCGTTTGAGGTGTTGGAAGGTTAGGTTGGTTCATGTGTTTAGAGAAGGTAATAAAGCCGCTGACTGGATGGCGAATTTCGCAGGATCTTGTTCTTTGGGTCGTCACGAGTGTGACGTGCCTCCTGTAGGCCTCCAGGATATTCTGAGTGCGGATCGACTTGGACGTTCCACACGCCGGAATATCAACTTTTAGTTTTCTTTCTGTTTGCTCTGGGCTCGGCCCTCCTTTATTACCAAAAAAAAGATAATTCTAGTTAATTGGTGGTAAAATTTTTCTTTTAATACAAGGGTCATACATGATGAGAATGACATCATCTACTATTTATTTGATCACAAGATAAAACAAAAAAGCCCAGCTAGATAACCAAAAAGAAATTAAAATTGATAATCAACGTCTGCATCTTCACTTATTGAATAATAACTCAACCGTGATTCCGAACAAATTTTACTATACACCAAACATACCACGTCCCGAAAACTCATACAACTTATTCATAAAGCTGAGGAGCAAGACGTGGAGTTATAATAACATGAAGAGGAGTTTCCTTAGATAAAGAAATACTCAAACTCTCATTCATATCCACAGCTTCACCATTTGGTGTACTCAAATTAAACCCCTGTAGGAATCTAGCAATTGTTATATGCATAACCTGCATTGCAAAGTTCAACCCGGGACATGATCTTCTACCCGACCCAAATGGGACGTACTCGAAATTTTAACCCATGTAATCCAACTTTACATGGCTTGTAAGGAATCTTTCTGGCCTAAACGCTTCAGGATTGTCCCAAATGTTCGGGTCACGATGCAATTTGCATAGATTAGTTAAAATTCGAGTGCCTTTTGGAATATGGTAGCCATAGAGAGTACAATCTTCCATTGCTTCTCGAGGTACAGCTAATGGACCTGCTGGATATAAACGTAATGTTTCTTTGATTATTGCATTTAAGATATACTAATTTTTCGATATCAGATTCTTGTACAATTCTTTCTCTTCCAACTTTCTCGTCTATTTCTTCTTGCGCTAGCTGAAGTACTCGTTTGTTGTTTAATAGAACTGCTATTAACCATGTCATGGTGATTGACGTGGTATCAGAGCCTCCGATAACAACTGTCTGCAATATAGATATATATGGATTAGTTTCCAAACATAGTAATCATATGTTAATAACATGTTGCGGCAGATGTAACATATATGTGGAAGAGCGTTACGTACCATTGCGGTGGCTTTGATAACAGTTCTACGAGAATTGCCAAACTGAGGATCATCCTGAGCCTTAGAAAGAAGAACATCAATGAAATCCTTATTCTCAGCTGAATTAACTTTGATCTCATGTTGATGAATCCAACTCTCCATAATTGTATCCAACTCCTTAATTATATTCTTACAATTTTTGACAGTCCCTAAACACTTTGTCCATTTAAGTAATGGAATCATATCAGAAGGAACAAAAGCACCTGCAACAAGCTAAACTCCTTCATAATGTCCCCAATATGTCTTCCTTTCTCAACATTACCATTATTATTCCAATCACAGTACCTTTTCCCAGCAACCATACTTGTAATTATATTCATCACCATACTTTCAAACAACTCACTCATGTTAACATTCACAGAATTGCCATTCTCTTTGCATTGCAAGAACAATTCTTTCATAAAATACCTCACTTCATTCAACTGAACATGTTTCATTAGCCTGATTCTGTGCGCGGATAGAAGATCGGTCATCGTTAGCTTTCGAAGATCGCGCCACGTTGCACCGTAAGGGGCGAATCCAAAGGCTGCAAAGTTGTAGCTCAGGGTTCTAGCTACGGTTGATTGAGGTCTTGATGCACATAATTTGTCATTTGTTGTGTAGAATTCTTTCATTATCTTGTGATTGCTGATCACAACTGTCCGGTGAGCTCCGAACCGGAGCATGAAGATTGAGCCGAATTTATCAGCAATACTGCTTAAGATTCTGAAAAGAGGTATTTTTTCTCCGAGCTGATGAAGGTTGCCTATCAATGGTAAAGCACCTGAAACTTGGGGTGGTAAAGGGGCAGAAGTTTTAGTTTTTGTATTCAATTTAATCCTCCATAGATTGTAAAGTAGAAACAAAGCTATAGCACCAATAATGGCTACAACATTTGAAGAGAAATCCATGTTTTCAGTACGGAGGATTGTTGTGAGTTTCAGTAGGAGAAGATGGGTGAAATTTATAGTGTTTAGACTGGGTAAAAACTACATTTTAAAATGAAGAAAAAAGCCTTTTATTTTGATGTTTCGCTTTCTACAATTATGTTTGATTGAAGAAAAAGCTTTTAAAATGAATGGCTGGAAATTTTTTATAGAAGCAAAATACAGAAAAGTCCTTCAAATCAAACTTTTTATTTTCTTGTTCAATGAAAGAAAACCGAATAATATAGTAAAAGAAAAATATTTGTTAAAATTATTTTTCAAAATAAAAAAATAAAAACAAATAAGTATAAGGATCAAAAGTAAGATTAGTCTAAGGATAAAAAATATAAATAAATAAATATAAGGACCAAAATAAAAATAAAAAAGTAAAAATTAGTTAAAAATATTTTTTGAGAATAAATAAATAATATATAAGTATAAGGATCAAAAGTGAAATTAATCGAAGGATTAAAAAAAGTAAAAATAAATAAATATATGGACCAAAATAAAAATTAAAAACAAAATAGAGACTAAAATTAAATTTTATAAGGAGAGTATATGTTCAAATTAGTGAGAAAATGGAGAAAGAGAATGAAAAACTTGAGGGGTTGAGGGAATGAGATTAGAGGAGTTAAGGGTAAACCCAAAACTAAAAGAGGTAAATGGATTGATTGAATTGATAAAACAAACACCAACAAAAGGAATGAACCTCCTCTTTCCCCTACGCTTTCCTGAAATCCAAAACAAACGTCCCCTAAGTCATTGCTTAGTAAATTGTGAACATCTAACTCTGTTAAAAAGACGTTATTAATTTTATTTGTATTTGAAATTATATAAAAAAATTACAGTTAGAATTAAGTTTTTTACAGTTATCCAAAACAAACGTCCCCTAAGTCATTGCTTAAAAAGACGTTATATATAAAAATTACAGTTTTTTTACAGTTAGTCATATTAAACATCCAAAACTGTTTTTAAACAGTGAAAAAATACAAATTTTAGAGACAAATGAAATTAATGAATAACACTCTGTTAACCAAATTGTATATTTAAAATTGATTTTTTAGTCCTAAATGGCTTAATATGACTAAAAATAAAAGATTAGACCAAAAACTTAATAAACTAAAAATTGAAAGATCAAATAACTAATTATGCTTTTTTATTTTTATTTTTATTTTCTCGTAATTTCAGTAAGTGTTTAACCTAACCAACGGGTTTTTTTTTCTCTCAAACTACAATAATTTTCATGGAAAGTTAGTAAAGTAAGAAAAGAATTGAGTAACCAAAATATACATTCGTTTTGTTCAAAATTCGGAATCAGAATGTTACGGAATCGGAATCAGAATGACTATTTATTTGTTTTGTTTGGTTTAATCCGGAATCGGAATCTAATTACTTTTAAAATTGTTTGGTTCAAATTTCGGAATCGGAATAAAAATCAAAATCAACGTGAAACAAAATTAAAATTTATTTATTTCAAACTAATAAAAAAAAATATATTACATTAATATATGAATTAATAAATTTAATATATCATATTTTACATAAAACTTGTTTAAAAATAATCAATTAATATGAATTAATATGTGCATACATGTAGTTTTTTTTATTATTTTATGTATAAAAATATATATTGTAGTTTTTTTTTGAAAGAAAAAAAGTATATATGGTAAGTAGTGGAGGCATTTGAAGTGCTTTCAATACATAATAAAACGTGGGGTTTTTTTTTGATCTATTATTGTTTTTTTGATCTATTAAAACGTGGGGGGTTTTTTTTTAATTGCACAAAAAATTCGTGGAAATCAATTTTAAAAGGAATGAGAATGCAATTCGATTAATGGGAAGTGAGGAGAGAATCAATAATTTTAAGGTAAATAATTTGTTGTAAAAAAAAAGTAAATAATTTATTAGTCCCTTAGTTTTTACCTAACACACTGTTTAATTCCCTATTTAAAAAATACATTATAAGGGCCATAATTTTTACCAATATTAACCATTTGGTCATTTTGTCTAGTTTTTTTAGACTTATAATCCTTATATTTTAGCATAAACATATATATATATATATGTGTGTGTATATATATATATATATATATATATATATATAATAACAAAGTAACATGGTCAACTTGTATTGTACCAAGGTTGTCCTAAAAGTTAAGATATGTTCGGTTAAAAATCTAAAAAAATATAGATAAAAGGACCACAAGGTTAATATTGGCAAAAAATATGGACCTTAAAATGAGTTTTTCAAAATAAAAGGACTAAACAGTATGTTAGGTAAAAAGTAGGGGCCTAATAAATTATTTACCCATAATTCTACAAATAGGAGAATGTGATTTCCTTATAAAACCAAACATTAAGAAAAGTAATGAATCGTTCCCATTCCCATTCCCATTCCCTACCAAAAATTTATCTAACCAAACATCCCCTAAGATCTTATAATATGATTGTAAATAGGAAAATTACAGAAAAGTAAACAAAAAAAAGAGTAAATAATTAATTACTCTTTAATTTTTATTAATATATATTAGTTCTTTTATTGCATTAGCAATAATATATTATAAAATCTTGATTTTCTTCTTTTTAATATTTTAGTTAATCCTCGCATATTATAGAATCTTAATACGCTCATATTATTATTTAAGATTTTTAGATAATGGAAAAGAAAAGTGTAATTATACTCGCAAATTTTATCCCTCAACAATCATCAAACTTTTTTTTTAATAGAGAAATGCGTTAATGAGTCTCAATTGGGTAAAATGTTAATAATACATTAGAAGCAAGATTCAGAATACTATAAAGAATTATAGACAAGTCACAAGACGGGAGTTCCGAGCGAAGACATGAGCTAGCTCGTTCGATTGTCACGGTATGAACTTGACAGAGTAAAGATCATGTTGATGAAAGATGGATCAACATTGAGATAAGATGCCACCAAATTCCATTCAGTCGTCCGTCACGAGGTTGATGCCATCGACCACAGTTTTTGCATCCGTTTGGAAGGAGGCATGTTCCAATCGTTTGCTCTCCACCCACTCCATTACACGTAGTAAGGAAAAACCTTCACTTTCCTTGACGGTAACGGCACCCGTGAGTAGTTTAGTTCTGCATGCAATAAACTGTCCCATACAGTCACAAAGAACTGCACCTACACTCGCCTGAGAATGTGAGACGAAAATAGCGGCGTCCATATCGCAAGCCAGGAAAGCCGATGGGGGTTAATGCCAGCAACGACACGTTAGTGACAAAGACGGGGAAGAAGTAGCAATAATTTGCTTTATTGTATGGACCTGTAACCAATCGAACAATACTGACCTTGTGTGAAAATAGATATCAGCCGAAGGTGTCTCCAAGCTCGATCATAACCTGTCATTATGCGATTTCCATAAGCTCTAGAGCATCATGGCGAATCATCCAGCCGCCTCCTTTAGTGCCGTAGCCAATGTATCCAGTAGCAGCGAACAGAAGTCTTGCGATGGGGCAGCAAACTGATGAATCAGATTCTCTAGATGGCATTCTTTCCATAAATTTATCGCAGTCAGGCACGAGATAAAAACGTGCCATAAATCTTCATCCTGAACACCACAATTGTGTATCGCTGATTTCAAGGCCACATCGAAGGAGATTCCCACGAGTAGGCAGCATATTA
Organism: Euphorbia lathyris; assembly: GCF_963576675.1. Classification (NCBI taxonomy): domain Eukaryota; kingdom Viridiplantae; phylum Streptophyta; class Magnoliopsida; order Malpighiales; family Euphorbiaceae; genus Euphorbia; species Euphorbia lathyris. The sequence continues at coordinate 29,494,381 of NC_088914.1, forward strand.
CGAGCCAAACTCTAGACAAAGTAGCGTTCCTTCAACGGTACCATCAATTTCCAAACGGTGCCCCATTCTTCATGTACGAACGCGTCTTATGTTTCCATTGATGTTGTAAGATGATAAGATGAGCGGACCGAATACCTCCTAGATGGTTTAGCATGCCAGAGAATCTGGTCCGACTGAATACGCCTAGAAACCACAATCTTACGAACAGCCGTGATGTCCCGTGGTAGAAATGATTCAACTCAAAATCCCACTCCACCGAGTTCGGGGTAAATAAATCACGAAACTTTAACCCCTCGAGTCCTTTAATCACGAGAGTGTCTATTTGTAAGCTAATGTCATCTTTGAGCTCGGGGGCATGCCATACACTAATAGAGCTACCATCTCCAACCTTCCAGCGGATTCCATTCTGTAATATCAATTGGGAACACTAAATACTCCTCTTACGTAACTAGGTGAATAACCCAAGCGAGCCTTCAAGAAATCCCCTTTAGGGAAATATTTGACTCTAAAGATTTTACTGGCAAGAGAAGTGGGATCCGAGAGGAAAATCCATCCTTGTTTTTCCAACATAGCAAGATTGAAAGCCATGATACTCCAAAAATTGAGCCCCCCAAATCATTTTGGTATGCAAAGCCTATCCTAAGAGAGCCAATTCATACTTCGAGCTCCCAAATCTTTATTACCCCACTGGAAGGAGTTTAACATTTTTTATAGTTCATCAGCAGTGGAAACAGGTAGAAGGAATACACTCATAAAAAATGTGGATAGCCTGACTAGCTGAGCAGATTAATGTAGCCCGGCCCTCCTTGGAGATAGCTTGACTCCTCCATTTTTGAAGCTTCTGCCAAAGATGATCCTTGAACTGGGAAAAAATCGCCTTGTTTTTTCTACCCACCTTTGAAGGTAATCGAAGATACTTACCCATAGTGATCGAGTTGGAGACCCCTAGGATGGCTGACATTGCAACTGACCGCTTCGGTGCCACATTACTACTGCACATGAGTCCTGACTTTTCAAATTTAATAGGGTAATTAATTTATTAGTCCCTATATTTTGACAAAACACACTGTTTAGTCCATGTGTTTTCAAAAACACACGGTAAGGTCCCTAACCTTTTTCTCGGTGAACTTTTTAGTCCTTCCGTCTGTTTGTTGGATTTTTTTTACCGTTTATGAATTCGGAAATGACTAAATTACCATAAAACAAGAGGAAGACAAAACAATAACTTAAAATTTGAATTCAAAATTTACCTTCAATTTCAGAAGAGAAAATCCAATTTAGAAGAAGAAGCTATTTGTATGGAGAACAAGAAAAAGAACACACACCCAATGCTTACGAATCTGAACGATTAAGAAGAAAATCAAGAAGAAGAACACTCAAAGTTGATTTCAGATACAGTAGAGTCTAAAGGAAAGGAAAATAAAGGAAAAGAAGAACGCAGAGATGAGAAACAATGAAGATAATGGTCTTATATATTTGATTTTGTGGTAAAGGGTAGTTAAGGCATTACATTTTTATTTTAAATAGGTTTTGAGTCCAAATTGACTAACAGAATCTTCATGAGAGTCTAACGGCAGGGACTAAATAGTTCACCGAGAAAAACGTTCGGAACTGAACAGTTCATCGAGAAAAAGGTTAGGGACCTTACCGTGTGTTTTTGAAAATACAAGGACTAAACAGTATGTTTTGTCAAAATATAAGGACTAATAAATTAATTACCCAATTTAATATCATGCCCTGATGCTTTCTCATAAGTAAGCAGGAGATGCTTTAGGTACCAATATTCCTGGATGTTCGCTTAAAAGAAAAGAAACGCATCATCAGCAAATAGAAGGTGTGAGACCGAAGGTACCCCTCTGCCTACCCGAAATCCGTGAAGTGATCCATGCCTCTCAGAGTCAAAGAGTAAAGTGGAGAGACCCTCGACACAGAGAAGACATAAATAAGGGGATAGTGGGTCCCTCTGTCTGATGCCACGCTTTGGAATAGTGGGTCCGACAAACTGATTGTTAACTTTGAGCATGTACTAAACTGATGTAACAGAATGCATGATAAGGTTAACCCACCTATCTGCAAACCCCATCTGAGTCATTATTGCACGAAGGTAGCTCCAATCAACTCTGTTGTATGGGTTATTAATGCTGATCTTTAAAGCCATATCCCCTTCTTATGATTGACATTCCGTTTCATACTATGAATAATCTCCAATGCAATTAGTACATTGTCGTGAGTGGATCAACCTTTGATGAAAGCTGACTGGTTTTCTGAGATAATATAGGGAAGAATGCTTTTACATTGGAAATAATCTTGAAAACAACATTACACAAAGCAATAGGTATGAGATCCTTAATAGATTACGGGTCCGTACATTTCAGGATTAAAGTAAGAATAGTATCATTAAGACCTCAGGGAAAAAACTGTTGAAACATAATTTGCACACTAATTTTGATTATGATAAAAATATTTAAAGAAATTAATATTCCCATAATTAATAACATATTAAAATTAAATGTTGATTTATTTAGACTAATGTGTTTGTCAAGTGTATGTTTGATTAAAATTAAGAAAGAAATAATCAAAGGCTTTAAGAATGGATCAAAGGCCCAAAGATCAACTTCATGCCAATAGCTGGAAGGATCCATAAGCTGAAAGCCATGCCTAAATGAAGACTGATTTTGGAAGACAGCAGATCAAGGCATTAGAGACAAGATCAAACATTGACTCTGATCCACTGAAATGCATCACCCAATAAGGAAAGAAGCAGAAGCTCCAAATGGCTTGTCCCATGGTGAACTTGGAATCTTTGCCTCATTTGGTTAGACAGCCAGTCTGCCTCTGTCAAGATTTAGGAGCGTGGCATCTCAAAGATAGAATGGAAAAGAGAAGAACAACCATTGGCTAAGTACACTGGCTTTTGAGGATGAAGGTGACAGAAGATTCGTTTCCCTCCAACAGTTATTTTGAATTTTGAAATAATCAGCCTCAAAGTGTCACTATAAATTTAAGAGAGAATCATTATTGAAGTTCCAAAAGCAAAGAAAAAATTCTATACACACTCATTGTATTCATTTGTGTAATAGCTCTAAATTCTTTAATTGTGTTCTGAGTAAGAACAAAACCATCAATAGCTGAGAAAAGTTCAAAAGCTCTTCTGTTTGCTTTTGTTATAAGTGAACAACAAGAGAGGTAGATAGATAGCTGAGTGTTGAGTGTAAAGTACAGAGCATCTGTATCTATTGTAAGGGTTTGTACTCTGCCTGTTCGAAAGAGTTCACTAGTGGATTAAAACCCAGAAGAAGGTATTCTGGGGAATGGATGTAGGCAGGAGGCAGAACCAATATAAATCATTGCATAACAATTTCTCTAACCCTTTCTTTCTGATATATTGCTTGCTTCTGTGCTTAAAATATATATAACTTGCGCTTTGTACTTAATAGTGTGTTTAAACAAGTCACACATAGGCTACTCCAGTTGAGTGACCTAGTGCTTTAACGTTCAGAAGCAGAATAAGCTTTGTTCCTATTTAACACTTGCCTCTGATTCCGAGCAGCCTTGTGCTATTGAATTAATTGTGAGAAAATTTTATAAAGTTTTAAATTTATCAATAGTTCCATTCACCCCCCCTTTGGAACTAGATTATATCTCACAAGGAACCAACAAAAATATTTTAAGCAAGTTTAAAGGGCTAACAAGACATCATATACGTTCAGAGGGCCAATGAAGCTTTTTGGACAAGTTCTGATACACTTTAATTAGGATCTCTTAATTTTTTTTTGGATTCTTAAATTTTTAGGAGAACTTTGTATTTTTATTGCAATTGAAACTTGAAGCTTTTTTCTATTGATTTTCATTTTTTTTAAAAGCATCATTAGACGTCTGATCTTTCATTTTATGGTTCATTAATCCCTTGATCTTTTATTTGAATACATTAAACACTGATCATTTATTTTTTAGTCATTAAGCTCTTCCATACCAAATTACTAAGTTGTGAATATCTAATTTTATTAAAAATACATTATTAATTTTATCTGTATTTGAAATTATATAATTCTTTTTTGCAGTTTGTATTAAGGTTCTTATATTTTCTTATCATCATATTAAACATCCAAAACTGTTTTCAAACAATGAAAAAATACAAATTTCGAAGACATGTGAAATGAATAACACTCTTTTAACCGAATTGTATGTTTAAAATTGATTTTTTTTTGTTATCAATGGCTTAATGGGACCAAAAATAAAAAATTAGAGGCTTAATGTATCTAAATAAAAATCAAGAACTTAATAAACTAAAAATTGAAAGAACAAAGTGTTGGTCCCTTGTGAGATAGTCTAGTTCCAAAGGGGAGGTGAATAGAACTATTAGGTAAATTTTATCCCTTAATAAATTTCTCACAAATTTAATTCAATAGCATAAGGCAAAGGTAGCTCTTGAATCAGAGGCAAACTGCGTTTGCTACGTTAAACAAAGATGAAGCTTGGTTCTGCTTCTGAGCGTTCTTTAAGCAGAAAGCAACATAACTAGAGAGCTACTATGTGACTTAAGATAACGATATATTGAGCACAATAGTCGGAAGCACAACTTAAAACGTATAATAACAAAAGCATGTTACCTTTACTATACATATCATATTATCATTCACCAACAACAAATCAAAGAATATACGTAAAAATAAAAAATAAAAAAGTTATTCGTATTTTACACATGTTGAATAAAAAATATTACAATCTAAATATTTCATCGAACTTAAATGCATTCAATATTTAAATCTATTAAAAAATTGCAAAGAAAAAAACATTTTTTTCTAAACCAAAATTGGTGCAAAGTACAATAACAAAATAATATGTTTTTTTAATGATGTCAGAAATTAGTTCAGTTTCACGTTAAACCCTTAAGTGTATCATTGATAACAATGTTAGAAGTATATTTTTTACCTTATACCAACTTCATTCCAATTCATTTTGCTAAAATTACTGCATAATTGTCATTTTTTTTACTTCCATAGATTAATTAATTGACATTTCCATTTTACAAGGTGATGTGGAGTTAGACTTTGAACAATGGTTGCTTCTATTTTTCTGGTCTACTTACACAGAGAGCGGTCCATGGAATACATTCCAATGACTAAGTCAGTGAAGAGATAATCGAGAGAAATTTAAAGTCTAGAGAAGGAGAAAAAAAGATTCTTACTCCTTGGATGACTCCCTTATTTATAAATATTGGACGACTCTTCAATGACTCTTTTGTCCCATCTGTTGGGGTTTAGTGTCCTATAGTCAATTGTTGCGGGATACAAACTTATTGTAAATGAATTGTTCTTTATATCATTTGTTTTAATGAGATATATGTTTTATAACTATATAAAGGTAATCCCTTTTAAGCACTGAATAAAGTCTAATAAAAGGAAATCCGTAAGTTTGTTTAAAGTGATTATAAAGTGTTCATACAAGCATGAAGTGAGATAAAACTTTATAATAAACTAATAAACTTAAAACCACCCCAAGTCAAGCGATATGTTTAGGATTGATATATCACAGTTGAGACTTGTATGTAACAATGTCTTCTGTCCGACAGAAAGCTGATCTCACAAGCTTCATATATATAGATATCTAGACAGTTACATAGATCCGGTGAAACGTTGTTCATTAGGATTGGGGATCCGATTTGAGATAAAAGGATGGGTAGATTCATCCTTGTCAACTGTTCATCTCATTGGTATTACTAGGTATAACTAATCCTCAGACTCAAAAGAATGTTAATTGGTCATCCTGAATTACTGAATGTGAGACTTTGATCCTACGGTCCCACGATCCTTAACAGAGATGACTCTGGGGTGTGAACTGCAAAGGTTGGGTGTCACAGGAAGTAATGTCAGGGTAGTTATACATTGGATTGAGCATTTATCACTCCCGATTAATGGGAGATACATCCAAGGATCGCTTGTGGAAGACTCGACTCTAAACCCTTGCAAGGTGATAGCTTAAGAGTAGAAATACAGATTTCACTTAACCTATCTTTTTGAGTTGACTCGGCCAAGAACAAGTAAAACGAACGTCTCGCTATATGTGACTTGACATTACCCATAGTCATAAGATTCAGTTCAAGGATGTAGTTGATAAAGGATCGTATTATACCGTAACTAATACGGAAGGGTTAACGACAGAATCAACCTGTCTTCTTAACGGACTCTGGGGGAATGATTACAGACTTGTCAATAACATACTCAGTACATCATTCCGTTATGCAAGGATTAAATATAATTCTTGAAGAAATTAATTTAATAGTTGCATACGACCAGAAGTAGTAAGAACCTAATGGATCACACATAAGACTTGAAACCAAAAGAGAGATGGATATGATTAATAGATGGAAGCCCAATTGAGCCCAATAAGGCCCAAATATATGGAGGGGGGGGGGGGGGAATTTGTATATAGAGATAAGGAATTGATTTTATTCCATTAATCCTAATTTGATTAGGATTATAAATTAAATTAATTAAGGGATAATTAAATTAGGAGTTTTAATTGGATTAATATACTCCTATTATTATCCAATTAGGTTATTTATTATTATCCTAAATATATTAGATATATAGTGAGATAATAATTAGGAATCCTTTTCCGAATTTGATTCCTATTAAGTAACCTATTCCTATCTAACTAGGGTTTAGATTCAAGCAACTATATATACCCCCTCCCATGTGAATTTCGACCAAGCCTAATCCCTCCCCCTTTAGTGATTTTCGAAATTGCTATTCAATGAGAGAAAAAGAATTCCCATCCCCTAGTTCGTGGATAAGAATTCATACGGCATTCCATCAATTGATTAATCTTATTCATCCCTCTTTCTCTTTGATCTTGTGTTGGTTAATTAGAGGCAATCTATTTTGGTTGCATCTCATAAGGGTTGATTTCATCTTAACCTCTCCGTGTTAAACTTTGTGGTTGGAATCTCGGAGAAGAATTGTGGGCGCTTCTTTAACAACGGTAGATTGTTCATCGAAAGGTATTCCTTCTTATCCCTCTTTATATGAAATAACGATTAACGGATCCTATGGTTAAAAGGAAATAGGCTAAAATTTTTATATTTCCGCTGCTATACCTTAGCCCTAATTTCCTTCAGTGGTATCAGAGCCATCGTTAAATCCGTTATTTCATATATGAAAATATAGGAGTTTTCAATAGGATTGAATAAATATTTATGGTTAGGATTAATTGACAAATAGTTTTGATTAATTAATTCTAAAGATAAATAGAGTTTTGATTAATTGTTAATTAAAACTGATTATGCTTATGTTCCTAATTATTTCGGTTGATAATCATTATAACAAAATCTATTAGTTTTATAGTTAGGTTGATAAAATTAGTTTTATTAATTCTAAATGATAAAACGGAAATCTATTGTAGTTTTTCCTATTTCTGAAAATCGTTTTAAAATTGTTTTAGAACTGATATATATACATATATATATATATTTAATAATAATAAAAAAATATATAACGACAGCAGCCCGAGTCGCGCCTCACGGCGCGACTGGCCGCTGTCGCGCGGCTGCTGCCTCGCGGCAGCAGCCGCGTGCGGCTTAGGGGTGCCGCTGCTGCAAGGCAGCGGCGTCCCGCGTGCCCTAAGGGCTACTGCCAATCGGCAGCAGCCCGCTCTCAGGCCCGGCCCGATACCCACTTGATTTTAAATGGTTTAAAATCGTTTTGTATTAAATGTATATATATGTTTCAGAAATTAATAGTTTTCTGTTTTGATTATCGAATAAAAATTCGTTTAAATGTTTGTTTTTACCAATATGTAAATCAAAGTGTTAAATGAATTGAAATCAAAATAATTGGGACGTGCATAATCAACGTTTTATATGGTTATATTAATCTAAGGATTAATATAAAGATACAAAACGATTAGAAGTAAAATTGGATGAAAGTTAATTTGACGAGTTAATGTGATTAACCTAAATATTACATAAGCCGGTTATGTAATCAACCAATTAAATTTATTTAATTGAGTCTATGCATGTTTGGAGTTATGGACATATTTGGACCCTCTTTTAGTCTTTTGGTATTTTTAAAATAGGGCCTGCGCGTCCTGCCTTTCTACTATCTATTGTAATTTCTCCTCTCATCTGATTCCCTTCAATTCAATTGAAGTTTTCTTATAGTAGTATAGAAATTAATATGTAATTTCAAGCCGCCATGGAGAAGACGGAGGACCTAAAGAGAAATATGTAATAGTTAGTATTTCCTTAGGTTTGGCCTTTTATTCCGTCTCTGGCTCGACGAAATAATTTAGATGATATGTCCATAACGCCAATGTATGTGAATGTATGTATGTCTGATGTATGCTAAAGCAAATCAAGACTAAGTTAGATTATGAGACTTAAATAAAATCCCTCGTTAAAAAGTTAAGTAAATAAGCAAGTTATTAAAATCGGTTGCCCCTCCCTAATATTATAATTCAGCCGGCAGTACTGGGGGCCTTTGGGTTGTTGAGAAAACTCAAGCTCGGGGTCTTATGGTAACACCTGAATTATCGAAAGTCATTCTTTCATGAATATGGGGTAATACTTAAATTAGATTATGATAATTGGATGAGCAAACTCATGTTGTCATAAACTAATGGGCAATATGGTTGGGATTAATGTGAATAACATATTAGTTACTAATGTGGTTAGTAACCCAATAACCTAGGAATCACATTCAAGATGTGATTGATTACATGAATCTACCTAACAAATGGGACTAGCTTGTTGAGCAAACTCAAGGCGAAATCTCAGGAGTTAGGATCCTAGCTCACTAAAGGATTTATTAAATTCTTCGAATTATTATGGAGGGCTATTAATTTGACAAAATAGTGGGAGCAATCTGAAATAAATTAAAAGGCCTATAATTTTAGATTGTTATACTTTAAAGCAAATGAATGACATACGTTTACTCTTTCTCACTTTCAGGTTTTGTTTAAACACACACTCTTAAAATCATGACTAAAACCAATCTGCAAAACATTCTTACCGATAACAAATTGAATGGTTCAAACTTTACCGACTGGTTTCGTAACCTCAAAATTGTTTTGAAGTTCGAGAAAATTGGGTATGTACTTGATACATCGATACCCCCTGTCCCTGAAGATGATGCTCCCATCGAGGAAATTGATGCTTATCAGAAGCACAAGGCTGATGATGATCATGCCGCTTGCATCATACTTGCATCGATGACATCGGAATTATAAGAGATGAATGCCTATTCCATCATTATACACCTAAAGGAATTATTTGGGAAACAAACCAGGTGCGAACGCTACGAGATATCAAAATTGTTATATCGTTGCAGGATGCAAGAGGGCACATCTGTCATGACACATTGTGTCAAGATGATAGGCTATATTACCAAACTTTCTAGTATTGGATTTGTGATGGACAACGAATTAAGTACCGACTTGGTTCTTCAGTCCCTCCCAGAGAGTTATTCACAGTTCATCATGAACTACCAAATGAATGACTTGCAAACCTCTCTTGAAGAGCTTGCAAACATGCTCAAATCAGTTGAGCCCAATATGAAGAAAGACAAGGCCATACCGGCTCTTGTAATCGAGGGATCGAAGAAAAGGAAAGGGAATTTTCCCAATCCTAAAAATCCCAAGAAAGGTAAGAGAGATGTGTCCAAAGGAAAGGAAGTGAAGAAGCCCAAAAGAGAATGCCACTTCTGTGGTAAAGACGGGCATTGAAAGAGAAACTGCAAGGAGTATCTAGCCACCCTCAAGAAGGGAAAAGGCGGTGCTTCTACGTCTGGTATGTTCTATATTGAAATAAATACAGTTTCATTGTTTGAATCTTGGGTACTTGATACCGGATGTGGATCTCATATTTGTACAAATATGCAGGAGCTAAAACAGACTAAGGAACTAAAGAAAGGAAGCATAAACTTACGAGTGGGAAATGGAGCAAGAGTTGCCGCCCTCGCAATTGGAGATTATGTTTTACTTTTGCCCTCTGGGCTTGTAATAGAATTAAGGAATTGTTTATACGTTCCTGAGATGTCTCGTAACATTATTTCTATTAGCCGTCTCGTTGACGACGATTTTCATATTTCAATAAAGAACAATAGTTGCAATTTTTATAAAGATTCGATCTTTTATTTTTCAGGAATATCACAAAATGGGATTTATGTGTTAGATGATAAAACTCCTATTTTTGCAATTGATACCAAAAGACATAAGCTAGATAATTCAACTTACTTGTGGCATTGTCGTTTAGGCCATATAAACAAGAGACGCATGCTAAAGCTACATTCAGATGGGCTTATAGATCCAATCGATTCTGAATCATTGGAAACATGCGAATCATGTTTAAAAGGTAAAATGAAAAAGACACCCTTTAGCAATAAAGGTGAGCGTGTATCAGACACTCTAGGACTCATTCATTCAGATGTATGTGGTCCTATGTCAGTCCAAGCAAGAGGAGGATTCAGATACTTCATTAGCTTTATAGATGATCATACTCGCTATGGTTATATCTACTTGATGAGGCACAAATCAGAAGCCTTTGACAAGTTCAAATGCTTCAAGAATGAAGTGGAAAATCAATTAGGAAAGAAAATAAAAACACTTCGATCTGATCGAGGTGGCGAATATCTTTCTGATGATTTTCTGAATTATCTTTTTCCTTAGAAAAAGAAGTCTGCCCTAATTGCGAAAAAAGTTTAAATAGTTCCTAACCCCCCCCCCCCCCCCCCTTGGAACTATACTTGCAACCCTACAAGGGACCAACATCGACAACATTAACAAAATGGAGGAAGAAATCCATATGATGGCTGAACTGAAAAGGAAGATATCTGATAATAGTGGAGATTCCCCGACAAACAAGGATAACATGGTCACAGAAAACGAGATATCGGCAGGTCCTATCCACGGGGCCAGCCGGGAGCTATGATAGGCCTAAGCTGGAACTGCCGAGGAGTGGGCAACCTCGAGACAGTTCGTGAGCTCAAAGAGATAGTTCAAGTCCACAAGCCAACCGTTATCTTTCTAATGGAGACAATGGTGGGCTCGGGTACGATAGAAAATCTGAAGAAAATAATTGGTTATGAGAGAAGTTTTGCAGTAAACAGTACAAGAGGAGGAGGCGGGGTGGCCTTACTTTGGAAAGAAACGATAGACGTGAGGCTGCAAAAAATATGGAGTAAACTTCATTGATGTGGTGATAAAACAGGAAGGGATAGAAGAATGGAGATTTACGGGTTTCTATGTCTTCCCGGAAAGACACAGAAGAGCAGAATCATGGCATTGCCTGAAGACACTATCAAGGATCTCAAACTTACCATGGATAGTGATAGGCGACTTCAACGATTTAGCATTATCAGCAGAAAAACGAGGAGGGCGGAGACATCCGGAGGCGTTATTAGCGGGTTTCAACGAAACCCTTGAACACTGCAGCTTAACGGACATTGAGATGCAAGGCTACCAATTTACCTGGACTAGAGTGCGACAAGGGCAAATAATGATAGAAGAAAAGCTTGACAGAGGCGTGATGACTAACTCGTGGCGAGACAAATTCCCAGATGCGATAATTCAGAATATATGTACCACCCGTTCCGACCACTCAGCGCTCGTCCTGAAAACCCAACAGCAACAAAACTGCAACCCGTACGTTTTTCCTTATGAAAACTCGTGGGGATTGGAGGAGGAATGCAAGCGGATTGTAACTGAGGCTTGGGGAATTTCAGAGCCTCAAAACATAGAAGCCAAAATTAATAAGTGTCAGCAGGCCCTTCAGCGATGGGGAAACGAACAACATAACAAATTTAAGGGCCGTGCAAAACGCCTACACAGAGAATTGGAGACACTGAGGGGTACAACACACACAAATGATATATCAAGGCTGAATACAGAAATAGAAAGAGTCCGTCTTGAGCAAGAAATCTACTGGAAACAGAGGTCGAAATGCAAATGGTTACAGGAAGGGGATCGGAATTCCCGTTTTTTTCACAATACCGTGCAGAACCGAAAATGGAAGAATGATTTTGGAAGCCTGATGCTAAGCTCGGGACAGCAGCACACATGGTCGACAGGTTTAGCTAGTGGAATCTAGGATCACTTCAAAGACTTATTCAAGTCAAATGGATGCAACGATATGGACTTCTTAACGGGTATACAGGGTCAACTCACAGAAGAGCAGCAACAGTGCCTAATACGCGCGTACACAGCAGAAGAAATAAAGCAAGCAGTATTCTCGATGCACCCAGACAAAGCACTGGGACCAGACGGTTTGAACCCGGGTTTCTATCAACAGCACTTGACGGTGATTGGGGACTCAATAGCAACCTATTGCTGCAACTTCCTCAACACAAGTACCTTCCCTACTCACTTGAACCAGACGAATTTGGTTTTAATTCCAAAGAAAAACCCACCAAAGGCACTTACAGACCTAAGACCAATTGCACTGTGCAATGTACTGGTAAAAATAATGACGAAGGCTGTGGCAAACAGATTGAAAGGGGTTCTGGACTCTATTATATCCCCAGCTCAAAGCGCATTCATTGCAAAACGATCCATCACGATAATATTCTAATTGCGCAGGAGGTAGGACACGCACTAAGATTGGGTAAGGGAGGCAGAAAAGGGTATTCAGCTCTAAAGGTAGACATGTCAAAAGCTTATGATCGGGTTGAGTGGAGGTTTTTAGAAGCTATCATGGTAAATATGAACTTCCCAAGGAAATTTATTGAACTAATTCTGACATGTGTTACAATAGTAGAGTACCAGATTGTTAACAAGAATGCAACTTTCCCAACTTTCAAGCCATCTCGGGGACTCAGACAGGGGGACCCACTATCCCCATACTTATTCATACTATGCACTGAGGGTCTGACTACCCTAATGAATAAAGCAGAAGCAGAGGGGAAGATACACGGATGCAGAATATGTAGAGGGGCTCCACCCATCTCCCACATGTTGTTCGCCGATGACAGCTATTTCTTCTTCCGGGCGACAAAAGAGGAATGTATATCCATCAAGAATATCTTCCAAGCCTATGAACGAGCTTCGGGTCAAAAGATTAATTTTGAGAAATCAAAAATAACCTTTAGCTCGAAAGTTCCTATAGAGAGAAAGACGGAATTAGCAGATTTTATGGAAGTACTATAAGTAGACAGACAGGATACCTATCTGGGACTCCCATCGACGGTGGGGAGAAATCGGTCAAGCACCTTCGATTACATAGTGGACAGACTCGGGAAAAGAATAAGGGGCTGGAATGCAAAAAGAGTCTCACAGGGTGGCAAAGAGGTGCTAATCAAATCTATTGCTCAATCAATCCCAGCTTATATGATGCAGGTTTTCCTCCTTCCCAAGACCTTCTGCTCAAAACTTGAAACTATACTAAATAGTTACTGGTGGGGAAGAGGCGTTAAATGGAAAGCATGGAAGCATCTGTGCTATCGAAGATCGTGGGGCGGATTAAATTTCCGACAATTCTATGAATTCAACTTGGCGCTGTTAGGCAAACAAGCATAGAAGTTCCAAACTAACCCACAATCCATGGTATCCAAACTATTCAAGGCACGGTACTTTCCACAATCAAGCTTTAGAGAGGCTCGACTAGGGGCAAACCCAAGCGCAGCATGGGCAAGTATCCACAAAACGCAAGCAATGATCAAAAAGGCTACACAATCGAGGATAGGGAACGACAAACAAATAAAGATATGGGAAGACAGTTGGCTGAACTCTGACTAAGGGCTACCAGAATCAGTACCGTTGCTGCCTATCAGAAACTGGACAGTAGATCAGCTAATCCAAAATGGGGCCTGGAACCAAGACCAGCTAGAAACTCTATTTTCAGAAGATGATAGAAAGAGAATTAACAGCATACCTTTACCGTCAGAAGAAATGGAGGACAGATTGGTGTGGAGAGAGGAGAAGAAAGGTCGCTACAGCGTCAAATCGGCATATTACTTATTGATGGAATCTTACCCGAAGCCTGTGGAAGAAATCTGTAATACACCATGGAACAAAATCTGGCAAATGGATTGCCCCCCAAAAGTAAAGAACTTCTTCTGGAGAGCGGCCTGGAATACTCTCCCGACAAGGAAAACGCTGCACAACCGCATAATGGAAGTCGAAATACACTGCCCGCTGTGTTTAAATCAGGAAGAAACGGTCACCCACATCTTCCTCAAATGCCCGATTGCGGTAAGAGTCTGGAATGCATCACATCTCGCAAACTTCCGACACCCTAACGTGGTGGATTTCCAGTCCTGGTGGATGAACCTTGTAGAAATTTGTTCAAATGAAGTTGCGGGAGCCTGTGCAAACCTCATGTGGTACATCTGGTACTGGAGAAATAAGTGGATTTGGGAGAGGAAAGAGATGGAACCTGAACAGATGGCGGGGCGAGCGAACCAGCTGCTACTGAACTAGCGAAAAGCACAGCAACTACTGAACCGCGGCAGCAGCACGATGGCGAGGGACGAATAAGCAAATTGGATCCCGCCGATGAGAGGAGTAAAATTTAATTTCGACGCGGCAGTCAATGAGGAGCAGAGCAGAACGGGTTTTGGGGCAGTAACAAGAGATGTTCAGGGGCGCCTCCTAGCAGCTCGATATGGATCGGTGAGGGGCTGTCTCGCACCGGCGATAGTGGAGGCTATATCATGCCGTGAAGCCCTTAGCTGGCTAAAGGATAGAGGAGAGGAAGAGGTATGTGTGGAGGGGGATGCTCAATTGATTATTAAGGCGATAGTTTCAGATGAAGAGGATGATTGGTCGTACTTTGGGATGTTGATCTCAGAGTGTCGGGAAATAAAAGACTCACTCACCAGCTATTCGTTCCACTTCTCGAAGAGAAGTACGAACAAAGTAGCCGATGAGCTAGCAAAACTAGGATTAGACTCTTCATCTATTACTATAACTACTCATACACCCCCATTAGTTATAAGCCTTTTAGGCATTTGATTAATGAAATTCTCAAATCTTTCAGTAAAAAAAAAGGCATTCTCTCTTCGGTTAACTCGTGCTGCCCTTAACGATACCTTCATTCCTCCTCCTCCCGATGGTGGCAAAACGGGGGAGAAAGAACAAGCTCAAAGAACTCAACAAACAGGAGAAGCATCTAGAAGTCAGCAGAAATCAAAGGGAAAAGCGAAAGAGCATTCTGCTCAAGTCAGCAAGAAAAAATAGCTTGACTAGGATTGCTAGACTTAGATTTTAAAACTTGTAGTCTTTTCCTTATGTATTTTGTTGTGCTGACCATTAATACAAAACTATGCATGCATCTACCTTTTTCAAAACTGACTAATCTTATGTGATTCTTACTTATATTTTGTGCTGAATATTTAACGTATCTTCATTAAATCAACTGTGTTATGTGCTTACATTGCTTCATGATTGTCTGCTGTGTTGATCTATAAGTTGACCTCTTTTATATGTCTTCTTAACTAAAACTCATTGAACAAAGATATACTCAGCGTACTCTGTTATCTAAATCTTCCGCTCATCTTAACTGAGTTAAATAAAATATGTTCCATGAGCTGACCTATTTCTGAAAACTGACCTTAGACTTACTTGATTAAACCTTGAAATGTTTAAAGTAAAACTAAGTCAGTAGCTCAACCCTTACAGGGGAGTATCTTGAGTAAAACAAGGTCAACTATCATGGGGGAGCTCAACACTGAGTTCCTTACTGAATATTTTTGCCAACATCAAAATGGGGGAGTTTGTTGAAACACCTTTCCACATGATTTTGATTTGACAAAATTAGTTATGAATGATAAAAATATTCCAACACATTAAATTTAAATGCTTTGATTTATTCATACTAATGTGTTTGTTCAATGTTGAGTTATTTAATGTTTGTTCAATGTTGAGTTATTTAATTTATAAGACATTAAGATAAAAAGCCTAAAGGCCCATAAGAGGAAGTCAAGCCCAAGTTAACAGATCAAGACCTCACGGCCCAGGAAGACAAAACGCAGTCGTTCTAAGCAAAGCACTAGCTCAGCGTGAAGAAGGATCGAGAAGCCTTCTATCAATTGCTTCAAGATGAAGCTGCTGAGTTGAACGACAAGAAGTACAAGTCAGTGGGAGAACAAAACCAACTTGTAGACAAAGTATTTCTACTTTGGGTAAAGCTCAGAAGACGCAGTAAGCTGTCTGGAGGACTTTACTATAAATGGTGAAACATTCTGTTCATCTGAAGAAAAACTGCTGAGCACTGCCATAGACAGAAGATACAAGAATCTCATTGGCCAACGGCACTGAGCACGTCCAGAATGAAAGCGACAGGAAGCCGTTTGCCTCCAACGGTTATTTCGAAATTCTAAATCACAGGTGCTTGAAGTGTCACTATAAATAGGCCTTTCAAATGCTTCATTCTACGCAGATCTTCAATCAAGTCGAAACGCTGACCAAATTCATACTTGAAGTTCTGTGAGAAAAGAAAAGCAAACCTTACACCAATTCCAATCTTTGTGTAAAAGTCTAGAGTGAATTCATTCATCTAAAGTGTCTTAGCAATTGTTGTGTAGGACAAACACTTATCATTTCTAGAAGAATAGAAAGGAGAAGCTGAGTACTCGGTTATAGTACTCAGCGGTAGGTATAGGAGTGAGTAGAGGAATAGAGGAAGGTACTCTTGTATACTCAGCTTCTATTGTAAAAGGTTTCGTGCTCTACCTTTAAAGAGCTCAGTAGAGGATTCAAAAAGCTCAGAACGAGTTCTGGGGACTGGACGTAGGCGGAGAGGCCGAACCAGGATATGTCTGCTGAGTAACATATTTCTAACCTTTAAACTTCTTTATATATTTCGTGCTATTAAAAATGACTAAGTAACGACCTCACGCTGAGTTGAGTGCACTAAGAAGCTGAGTTCAGGAATAGACTTGAGTGCTATCTCCTGACTCAAGGAAAGAAGCAGACTTAGTCACCAGTTGACTAAGCTTGTGTCTTAAATCTACTTAGCGCCGCTGTGTAAACCTTTTCTCAAAGAAAAGAAGTCAGCCTTAACGGACAAAATTTTAAATAGTTCCTATCCCCCCCCCCTTGGAACTAACCTTGTCACGTTATACGGGACCAACAAGTGGTATCAGAGCTTAAAAGCTCACTGAGCAAGATATAACTATCTTGAGCTGATCCCCATAATGGCTGAGAACATCACTCGTTTCCTCCCAGGAAATCAGACAACTCAGATTCTTCCTGAGGGACTGTCCATTACTCGGCCTCCTCTGTTCTTCGGGTCTAACTATACCTTTTGGAAGAACAAAATGAAAAATTTCATTCAGGCAACAAATATGAGTGCATGGCTTTCTATAGTCCAAGGCCCATTTGTTCCTGTTGAAATTATTGACGGCCAAACGGTTGTTAAAGCTGAGACTAAGTGGATAGAAGATGATCTCAAGAAGCTACAAAATCATGCTTCGGCTATAAACATGCTTCACTGTGCGTTAGATGCTGCAGAGTACAACAAGATTTCAGGTTGTGAGTCAGAGCAGGAGATCTGGAAGAAACTGGAGGTCACCTACGAAGGAACCAACAAAGTTAAGGAGTCCAAGGTGAACCAGCACATGAGGTTGTACGAGCTATTTGAGATGAATGATGATGAAGGAATCTCTGAAACGAACTCAAGGTTCACAAACATTATCAACGAGCTTAAAAGACTTGGCAAGATCTTTACTGAGGAAGAGCAAGTCAAGAAGATACTGAGGAGCCTTCCCAAAAGTTGGCAAGCCAAGAAAACTACTGTTAAGGAAGCTCAAGACTTGACCACCTATAAGTATGATGAACTCATTGGATCTCTGCTGACCCATGAGATCTCAATGAAGAATTTTGAGGTGAAGGAGAAGTCTGAGGACAAGAAGAAAAAGTCTCTTGTCATGAAAGCTGACTCCACTAATGGGAGCTCAACAGACGATGAAGAAATGGCCATGTTCACTAGGAAAATGAAAAGGTTGTTCAGAAAGAATGATAAGTATTCAAAGAAGCCTTACAAGAAGTTTGACAAGTACAAAGCTGAGTCCAGCGACAGCAAGTACAAGAAGGACAGCTCAAAGCCATTCACATGCTTTGAATGTCATCAAACTGGCCATATCAAATCAAGTTGTCCTACCTTGAGGAAGGAAAAGAAGAACAGAAAGAAGGCAATGGTGGCAACCTGGAGTGATAGTGATGAGTCATCATCATCATGAGACGATGCCACTGAGTCAGCAAAGATCTGCTTCATGGCAGATGAGCTTGCTGAGCCTTGTGTTTCTGAGCATGCTGGCCCCTCCGTTGATAATTGTCTGTGCATGGATCAGAATCAGACTGTTTTGTCATAGTCACGCCTCGCGTAGGTTGAAGCATGTCTCGCGTAATTGAGCTCCTGAAGTTTTATTGCTTGAATCATGCCTCTAACGCCTCGCGTGGTTCAGACCACGCACCGCGTGGCAAGGGGCACGCCCCGCGCAAGTGAGCTTCTGGAACTTATTTGCATAATTTTCTCCTGTACGCCCCGCGTACTGATAGGGGCGCCCCGCGTGGCTGGTGGGTTTTACTCCTTCACTTGTACCTGCGAAATACAATTCTCGACGGCCGAATTAGCTTGACGTTTATTCTTCCGAAATTAACTGAAAACAGAGAAAACACATCAAAAGCACAAAACTTATTTTTATTTTGTTGTTTTATCAAAAATGAATTATTTTTGTAATTGAACTCACTTAATTAGCCCATAATTAGACCATAATTCACGCTAAAAGATAGGGACAAAATGCCCCTATCATATACCTCAATGCAATAATCAAAGAAAAATTACGTTTATATCCAGCAGGTCCATTAGTTGTACTTGAGAAGCAATGGAAGATTGTACTCTCTATGGCTACCAAATTCCAAAAGGGACTCGAATTTTAACAAATCTATGGAAATTACATCGTGACCTGAACATTTGGGACGATCCTGAAGAGTTTAGGCCAGAAAGATTCCTTATAAGCCATGTAAAGTTGGATTACATGGGTCAAAATTTTGAGTATGTACCATTTGGATCGGGTAGAAGATCGTGCCTCGGATTGAACTTTGCAAAGCAGGTTATGCATATAACAATTGCTAGATTCCTTCAGGGATTTAATTTGAGTACACCAAATGGTGAAGCTGTGGATATGACTAAGAGTTTGAGTATTTCTTTGTCTAAGGAAACTCCTCTTCATGTTATTATAACTCCATGTCTTGCTCCTCAACTTTATGAATAGGTTGTATGAGTTTTCAGGATGTGGTATTTGTGGCGTATAGTAAAATTCGTTCTGATCAGGTTTGTTACTATTCAATAAGTGAAGATATAGAGGTTGATTACTAACTTTATTTTCTTTTCAGTTATCTAGTTGGGCTTTTCTGTTTTATTCTGTGATCAAATAAATAGTAGATGATGTCATTCTCATCATCATGTATTATCTTTAGTATATCTGTTGCAATAATATCTTTTAATTACATTATTATGTTTTTTGTGTACAAAATTAATATAAGATCGATTTAGTAATCATTTATATATATATATATATATATAATCAAATAACGAATCATGTCATTTGTAATAATAAAAGTTAGTATTATTTATCGGCTTAAAATAATTTTGAATTAAATGGCACTTTAAGGTGATATAAAAAAACTCACGAGATCGAATTTTGACAATTATTATTTACTAAGAAAGAATTATAATATATAGTTAGATGGTTCATGTCACGTCTGTGTCTAAATTTCTAGAATTTATACCTAGATATTAGTATATATTATAATTATTGGGTGTGTGATTTTTATTTGGTACTATAGGAAAAGTTTGGAGTTAATTAGATAGTTTTATGTGTAAATTAAAAGTTTAGGGTCATTTTTAAAAGATTATAGAAAGATAGAGGATCAAACGTGATATTTGTCAAATTTGGGATATAAATCCCAAATGTTCCATAATGTCGAGCATCATCTTCTTTTCTTTTCTTTTCTGTTTCTTTTTGCTTTCTGCCTCTTCGTCGCTCTTCGACCATTTCTCTACCGTTTCTTTGATTTAAGGAGTTTTGACCGTCCGAATCACTTGAAATTTAAACTATAGCATCCTTATGCATAGTTCTAAGTCCTAACCGAATAGTTTTTGAGTTTCGGAAGTGTTTGGAGGGGAAACGTCTTAGACAGAATTTAGAAGAGAATTGAACGGGTGTGTTTTCTTCAATTAATAACCAAGGTAAGTAACTATCAACTATATTTTGAGTTTTATGTATATATATATATATAATCAAAGAATTTTCAGAAATTGATATCTTATGGTTATACAGGAATTTTATAAAATTTGGGTTTTTCACGATCTTGCTTTTTATTGTGAAATTATAGTTCAAATGAAGCTATTGACTAGACTTATATGTGAATTTCAGATTTTACTTGGTTATGTTGATTTGAGGTTTCGTTTACTTGATTAACTTTGGAATTTTTATTGATTAAGGATTGATATTTTGGAGAATTGAAAAATTGTGAACTTGATTATGTACAAGTGAAGTATATACATATATACATATATATTTTTGGTTTTAATATATATATGGAATAAAATATTTGGTATCCATTAAGAGTAGTCTGGTTGGGTGGTTTCGAATCTAAAGACCATATTTAGTGAGAAATATAGCATGTGTACACAGTCTGAAGACCTATTGGGTATGGCAGTGAAGAGTTGGATAAGACCATATGGGATAGGCAATGTTAAAGAGACGTCTCGTATATGTTGTGAATTGTGATTGAATTATAAGGGGATGAACTCAAGAATGGATACAAGATTATATATTTTTGGTTTTTGGTTTAGTACTTTGACTATATTATGAACTTAAGTTTTGAGTATATTTTATAAGATTTTGATTAAATCTTTTTATAAATGTATATATGTAGCTATGTTACGTAAAGTTGGTTTTTATAGCTGATAGTTTCTTATTGAGATTTTTGTCTCATTTTTTCCAAATGTTTTTAATGTTTTCTTTTAGGCGAAGAAGTGTAAGGTACCGGGAGGGGTACTCGATCCTAGGGCGAGGTTCGGTTACAGCTACGAGGTTCAAGTCGTCTCTAGGGTATTGCATCCATTTTGTTCATGTACATATATGTGGATAGTATATGTTTAATGACACATGTATAACTTGTTTTTGGTAGTGTCTTTTTGTTTGGTATGTATTATCTACATGTATATATATAATTAGCTGAAGTTGAGAACTTGTGGAGTAGTGTGATATGGGTTATGAGTAAGTCATAAATTTGAGCTAGAGATATTAGAGAATTGTCTATATAGGTGATGCGGAAAAATCAGATTCATATCTGAACCTTGTGATGCATTTTTCGACCATACGTAGGCCGAATCTGTCATCGAGTCTTAAATGAAAGTTCTTTATTTTTGTCTTACGTTTCCAAGGGTTTTTGAATCGTCTTATTCGGACTCAGTATGAAGAAGTTAGGCTGGAAACGACATATGTTGGTCATTTTAGCTTTAAACCAGAATTTGGTTTTTGTTTTGATTTTTCTCCTTATTTGAGGGACATTGCTACTGCTTTATATAATAAGTCAGTTGTAATGTCTCACCGTCTTATCTGATCTTATTTTAGGTCGGGTATGACAGCTCGTGTACAATATGTTTAAACTCAAGAGCATTCATGTGTCGTGGTATATCGATAATGATAAAAGTTATTCTAAAATATTAAGGAGGTCCTAGCAAATGGTTGATTAACTAATCAATTGCTAAGGTCTCCCTTACGTTGAACGTCCTTGTGGGTTTAGGATGCGGACATGTGGATCCTTATATTTTTTGGAGGATATCAATTGCCCCGCCTCCCCCCCCATCTCCCTTTGATTCCCAAAGCACTTTGTGGCTTCAGTCTTTGGATGTTCCATGGGGCCCTGCTACGGTTAGTGGGGAATATTTTGGTATTCTATAGATACTCATTTGCCAAAATGTTCTATTCGGATGATGTTATTTCTAGTAGGCGTGTAGTGCTTCCTGCAGTTATCATTCCCATAACTACTTAACTCCACGACTCGAGGACTTAACGAGGTAGACGTCTCCCAATAGACATAATAAACCAATAATGGCGATGTTGAGAAAGGGAGACATATTGGGGAAATCATGAAGGATTTTATGCTTGTTGCGGGTGCTTTTGTTCCTTCTGATATAATTCCATTACTTAAATGGGCATAGTGTTTAGGGACTGTCCAAAATTGTAAGAATATAATTAAGGAGTTGAATGCAATTATGGAGAGTTGGATTCATGAATATGAGATCAAAGTTAATTCAGATGAAAATAAGGATTCCGTTGATGTTCTTCTTTGTAAGACTTGGGATGATGCTCAGTTTGGCAATTCTCGTAGAACTGTTATCAAAGCCACCGCAATGGTACGTAATACTCTTCCACACGTATCTTACTTATGCCGCAACATGTTATTTGCGCAGCAACTAATAACTTAATAATGTGATATTAAATTATTTGTTTGGTGCACTGATGTGAGGCGCTAGCTATATAATGAAATCTCTCTGAAGCTATAAAATGTTGATATATGGTAAAAAATTTAATTTAGTTTAATCCAACTAAATATCAATAGAAGTTATAAGTGAATTAAAATCTATCAGTCAATAGAGTTTTATGATGGGGGGGGGGGGGGGGCAGTATTGGGTGATTTTGCATAATAGTGCCTCCATAATATTAATATTTAGTCAAGACTTATAAAAATGACATGAATGAATTAGTCAAGACTATAAGTTTGACATTTTAGTCCTTCATATGCATAACTTTCTAAAAGGCACTGTTTTCATGTAACCATACTGGAAAATTAAATGGCTTGGACTTTAAGTTTATAAAAATGCGTCCTTAACTTTCTAAACTTGCGCAAATTTATTTATTGTTACTTGAATTTGTTTAAAGTAATTTATTGGCCTCTAAACTTGATTATAATGATTTACCGACCTTCTAAACTTGCTTAAAGTGATATATATATATATATTTCAATTTGTCTCGATCCAATATTATTCTGCCATGTGGATTTTTTAGATCAATTATGTAATTTTAAACAAATTTAAGAGGCTAAAGTTCAAAT
The DNA here is from genome assembly GCF_963576675.1 of Euphorbia lathyris. Taxonomy (NCBI): domain Eukaryota; kingdom Viridiplantae; phylum Streptophyta; class Magnoliopsida; order Malpighiales; family Euphorbiaceae; genus Euphorbia; species Euphorbia lathyris. The sequence goes on from NC_088914.1 coordinate 29,517,442, forward strand.
TTCATTTGTGAGAAACGAAATTACATGCGGAAATTATTACATTTAAAGGTGAAAATATCCGCCCATGATTCTAATTCTTTTATAAAAGATTTCACCCTCTTTTACCCCTGTTCCACCCTCGATGTATACAAATTTCATTTTAACATATGATTACTATGTTGAGAAACTAATCCATATATATTATATATTGCAATCACTTATTCTCGGAGGCTCCGATACCACATCAATCACTATGACATGATTAATAGCAGTTCTATTAAACAACAAACGAGTACTTCAACTAGCACAAGAAGAAATAGACGAGAAAGTTGGAAGAGAAAGAAATGTAAAAGAATCTGATATCGAAAAATTAGTGTATCTGAATGCAATAATCAAAGAAACATTATGTTTATATCTAGTGGGTCCATTAGCTGTACATCAAAAAGAAATGGAAGATTGTACTCTCTATGGCTACCAAATTCCAAAAAGGACTCGAATTTTAACAAATCTATGGAAATTACATCGTGACCCGAACATTTGGGACAATCCTAAAGAGTTTAGGCCAGAAAGATTAATTCCTTACAAGTCATGAAAAGTTGGATTACATGGGTCAAAATTTCGAGTACGTCTCATTTGGGTCGAGTAGAAGATCGTGTCCTGGGTTGAACTTTGCAATGCAAGTTATGCATATAACAATTGCTAGATTCATTCAGGGGTTTAATTTGAGTACATCAAATGGTGAAGCTTTGAATATGACTGAGAGTTTGAGTATTTCTTTATCTAAGGAAACTCCTTTTCATGTTATTATAACTCCACGTCTTGCTCCTCAGCTTTATGAATAAATTGTGTGAGCTTTCGAGGACGTGGTATGTCTGACTTATAGTAAATTTATTCGAGATCACGTTTCGGTTGAATTATTATGTAGAGGTTGATTACCAACTTTAATTTCTTTTTTTGGTTATTTAGCTCGGCTTTTCTGTTTTATCCTGTAATCAAATAAATAGTAGATGATGTCATTCTCATCATGTATTATCTTTATTATATTTATATTATCCAATAAAATCTTTCGATTAAATTTATTTATAAGTTTTATATTTTTCTTTTTTGGTGCAAAATTAATATAAGATAAATTTAGTAATTATATATATATGGGTGAGATCCAGTGTGACAAGCGGTTAGGGTGTGACAGAGAGCTTATTGTGTGACATAACAAAACTACATAGTTTTGATGATAATTGAAAAGGGCAATGTGACAAATTTGTAAATAAAAGGAAAGAGATGATAGAGAAAATTGTTTTATTTCTTTTCTTTAAAATACATTTTTCCGACATTTCTAACCTTGTTTTTCAAAAAAATTTATACTATTAGATTCGTCTAAATTAGACGGTCATTTTAAGATCCCTGAAGCTCAAGTAAAAAAAAATATGGTGAATAGAATCCGGGTAGGCGTTTTCTGGCGAAAAAAAAATGCCCAAAATTCTCAAAAAATTCCAAAAACTGTAAAACATTATTCTGAGAAACTTTAATTCTTGGGACGAAATGAGATTTCTTACGGTTTAGTCCCAATAAAACTTGTTCCTTAATTTTATCCATTTTACATGCTTCAACAATTTGTTTGGTCAAAACCGTAATGAATCTCGTTTTGAGCCGAGAATTAAAGTTTCTTAAAATGATGTTTTACATATTTTGGATTTTTTGATAATTTTCTGGTCACGTTTTTTTGTCATACTTACATTGTTCCGACAGTTTACAAAATTGTTCCAAATCAGTGTATCATTTGTTCCAACATAATACTTATATTGTTCCAACAGAATAAATCAGCGTACCAATTTTTCCAACAAAATAGTTCTATTATTCCAACATAATTCTTATATTGTTCCAACATAATAAATCAGTTTACCAATTGTTCGAAATCAATTTTATTATCTATGTCTTCAATTTCATTTTTGTTTCTTAGTATTTAATATAGTATCTTCAAATTTATATTAGTTATATTATTTAGAAAATAATTCTAATTCTTACACTCTTCCAATAGAATAATTATATTTCTCCAACAGAATACTTATATTGTTCCAACAGAATTGTTATATTGTTACAACAAAATATTGCAACACATAGTGTTGAAAGGTAAGAACAAAATTGCCCAAAAAATTATCAAAAAATTCTAAAATATGTAAAATATCATTTTAAGAAACTTAATTCTTGGCTCAAAACGAGATTTCTTACGGTTTTGACCAAATAAATTGTTGAAGCATATAAAATTGATAAAATTAAGGAAATTATTTTATTGGAACTAAACCGTAAGAAATCCTGATTTGATCCAAGAATTAAAGTTTCTCAAAATAATGTTTTACATTTTCTGAAATTGTTTGGGAATTTTCTAGGTATTTCTGTTTTCTCGCCGGAAAACGCCTACCTAATCGTCGGATTCCGTTGATTTGGGACTAAACCGTAAGGAATCTCACTTTGAGTCAAGAATTAAAGTTTCTCATAATGATGTTTTACATTTTTTGGAATTTTTTGAAATTTTTTTGGTCATTTTTTTTCTCACAGAAAAACAAATCGCCGGACTCTATTCACTAGAATTTTTTTTACCTGAGCTTATGGGATCTTAAAATGACCGTCTAATTAAGACGAGTCCAACGGTATAAAAGTTTTTGAAAAATGAGGTTGGAAAAGTCGGAAAAATGCATTTTAAAGAAAAGAAATAAAACAATTTTCTCTTTCCTTTTATTTACAAATTTGTCACCTTCCCCTGGTTAATTATAAAATTAGTCCTTATCACATAATAAGGCTTGTCACACCATAAGAAATGTGTCACATCTGATCTCTCCTATATATGTGTGACATATTTCTTATGGTGTGACAAGCTTTATTGTGTGACAATGACCAATTTTGTAATTAACCAGGGGAAGGTGGCAAATTTGTAAATAAAAGGAAAGAGAAAACTTTTATACCATTGGACTCGTCTTAATTAGACGGTCATTTTAAGATCACAGAAGCTCAGGTAAAAAAAATTCCGGTGAATAGAATCCGGCGATTTGTTTTTCTGTGAGAAAACAAATGACCAAAAAAATTTCAAAAAATTCCAAAAAATGTAAAACATCATTCTGAGAAACTTTAATTCTTAACTCAAAGTGAGATTCCTTACGTTTTAGTCCCAAATCAACGGAATCCGGCTATTAGGTTGGCGTTTTCCGGCGGGAAAACAGAAAGTACCCAGAAAATTCCCAAACAATTCTAGAAAATGTAAAACATTATTTTGAGAAACTTTAATTCTTGGATAAAAGCAGGATTTCTTACGGTTTAGTCCCAATAAAACAATTTCCTTAATTTTATCCATTTTACATGCTTCAATAATTTATTGGGTCAAAACCGTAAGAAATCTCATTTTGAGCCAAGAATTAAAGTTTCTTAAAATGATGTTTTATATATTTTAGAATTTTTTGATAATTTTTTGGGTACTTTTTGGTCTTACTTTTCAGCATTATGTCTTACAATATTTTGTCGTAACAATATAACAATTCTGTTAGAACAATATAAGTATTTTGTTGGAACAATATAACTATTCTGTTGGAACAATATAAAAATTAGAATTATTTTCTAAAGAATATAACTAATATAAATTTGAAGATACTATATTAAATACTAAGAAACAAAAATGAAATTGAAGAAATAGATAATAAAATTGATTTGGAACAATTAGTAAACTGGTTTATAATGTTGGAACAATATAAGTATTATGTTAGAATAATAGAACTATTTTGTTGGAAAAATTGGTACGCTGATTTATTCTGTTGGAACAATATAAGTATTATGTTGGAAGAAATGGTACACTGATTTGGAACAATTTCGTACACTGTCGGAACAATGTAAGAAGAACAAAAAAAGTGCCCAGAAAATTATCAAAAAATTTCAAAACATGTAAAACGTCATTTTAAGAAACTTTAATTCTTGGCTCAAAATGAGATTCATTACGGTTTTGACCCAACAAATTGTTGAAGCATGTAAAATGGATAACATTAAGTAACAAGTTTTATTGGGACTAAACCGTAAGAAATCTCGCTTCATGCCAATAATTAAAGTTTCTCAGAATAATGTTTTACATTTTCTGGAATTTTTTGAGAATTTTCTGGACGTTTTGCCAGAAAACGCACACCCGGATTCCGTTCACCGGAATTTTTTTTACTTGAGCTTCAGGGATCTTAAAATGACCGTCTAATTTAGACGAGTCTAATAGTATAAAAAATTTCGAAAAACGAGGTTAGAAATGTCAGAAAAATATATTTTAAAGAAAAGAAATAAAACAATTTTCTCTATCCTCTCTTTTCTTTTATTTACAAATTTGTCACCTTGCCTTTTTCAATTATCATAAAAACTACGTAGTTTTGTTATGTCACACAATAAGCTCCTTGTCACGCCTTAATCCCTTATCACACTGAATCTCACCCATGTCAACAATAAAAGTTATTATATATCGGCTTAAAGTAATCTTGAATCAAATATGTAATTTTGAATCAAATGGCACCTTAAGATGATATAAAAAGTACTCACGAGTTCAAATTTTGACAATTATTATTTATTAAGAAAGAATTCTAATATATAGTTAGATGGTTTGTGTTGCACATGTTTAAAATCAAGAACATGTGTCCTAATATATTAATAATAATAAAAGTTATTCTATGGTTTACGGTTGGAGTGCCAACCTAATTGGGATGTCGGCTAAAAGCTCTAGTATCCTCCCAATTTTCAATCAAAAAAAGATAAAAGTTATTCTAAAATACCGAGTCTCTTAGCAAATAGTTGATTAACTTATCAATTGTTGAATAACTAATCAATTGCATGTATTGAACCTTATTTGTATATTTTATTCAAAACTATGGAAAAAGAAGGACTTCCAACCTGTGATGATATATATAAATAAGGAGAAAGTACAAAAATAAATGTTGTGGTTTGGGTCATTTTCAAACATAGACTATGTGGTTTAAAAATTGACAAAAAAAAAGGTACATTGAGGTTCATTCCGTTAGCAAACATATGTCAAATTGATTAACGGTGTTAAAAAAAAGTCAAAAGTCAAAAGAAAAATAATTAATTTTTTCCTTATATTTATTTATTTTATAAATTAACCCCTTTATTATCTAATTCTCACAAACAAACCCCAAAATAAAAAATAAAAATCAAATAAGTCATCTTCTCCATTTCTCTTTAATTTCTTATTTTCTTTCTTCTTTCTCTCTGTTCTCTCTACTCTTTGTTAATTTTCTTTACTAAATTAAGTCCTCCATATTTAACATTAATGAGATTGAATTAACCTTTTTACGTGAGAAATATCAAATGGTTATTAAAACCAGACCGATCAAACAATCAATCAAATAAAAAAAACCTATTAGATCAAACTTCTGAAAACTATTTAATAAATGAGAAGGTTGTATACTATATATTGATTAAAGAATATTACATAAAATTTCCAAAATTGTAGATACTATAAACATCTAATTAAGCAAGTTGCACGGTGATGAAAATGGAGGTTAGAATTGAGAAATCCTCTTTAGCTACTTAAAGAAGGCGTAAAGTTCATACAAATGGGAGGATTTATCCTTGAAATTGAGAGAATGGCAGATGGTATTGTCCATAATCCATCCCCACATATCGAACCTGAAGCAACTGCACCTTCGTAATCCTCTGCATCTTTCTTATTTCTCCTCATCCAAAGATATGATATTACTGTCCCAACAAATATGTCAATAGCAAAGTTTGCTCCTAGAAAATCGGGATTGCCATCGCCATTGAAATCGGTACATACATCGAGCATTTTCGAGGAATCACATCCCTCGCCATGTTCATAACTATACTTAACATAAAGAAACTGCAAAACATGGCTAGTGAATACTTTGGCAACTCTAAGAATCCCTCAATTCCAAGGATAGCCATTTGCCTGAACAAAACTGTGTATGGAGCTTTATACAGTCCATTAGGCGAACTGATATCGAAAGCAGTCCAATATATCCAGAAGGTTAATGGTGCAATGACACATCCCATTGTTGTTCCTGCTAACTGGCTTATAAACATTGCCTTTGGGAGAGAAAGAAAAAGAAAAAATAAGAAATTAAAGAGAAATGAAGAAGGCTTATTTGATTTTTATTTTTTTATTTAAGGTTTGTTTGTTATAATTAGATAATAAAGGGGTTGATCTATAAAATAAATAAATATCAGGATAAAATTAACTCTTTTCCTTTAACTTTTAATACTGTTAGTCAATTTGGCATGTGTTTGCTAATAGAATGAACCTTAAGGTACCTTTTTGTCAACTTTTAAACCACGTAGTCTATGTTTGAAAATGACCCAAAACACAAGGTTTATTTTTGTACTTTCCCCTATAAATAATGACTTGATGAAGTCAGATCTTTTAGTAATTTTTTATTTGTAAAGAATAAAAAAAGGAAGGAAAAATGGAATACTGAAGCTCCTCAGTTGCCAATTTTTTCTTACTACAAAAATACACAAAAAAATTCCAATAGGTACTATCGTGGCAACTAATATTTCTCACATTTCTTGCACACAAATGTGGCTTAACTCACTTAGGTTAAAAAAAGTTTGATTGAATGCGGTTGGATTTAGACAAGTTGAAATTTATATTACAATAAGCAAGTTTAAGTGACTAATGGATCACTGTAAATAAATTAAGGCGACTAATAGATTAATTTAAGCAAGTTTAGAGAGCTAATGAGATATTTTATAAGTTCAGGAGTCAATCGGCTTTTTAAACCAAGTTTAAAGGGGGTTTTGATGTATTAAATTGCCATAAATTAAACATTTACGTACTAATTTGATTGAATCCGTATAGTATTGCTCCGACACTTGAGAATATTTCTTCAATGCTTTAGTAAGATAGAAAAGAAATCAAAGGCGAGTCGTTGATCGACGATGTCTAAGTTAGGAGAATATATAAGTAAAACACAAAGCAATTGAAAGTAAATTGCAATAGATTGATTATGATAAAGTCGCATTGTATTTATAAGGAGCCCTGGGGTAAAGCCATCAATCGTTGCTCGAACTTACCTTAGATTCCTCGGAGGACAAGTGTTAGCTTTTGACTGGTGCACATATTTTAAGTAATTAGCAATGTACCCGGATTGGGATTCCTTACTCTTAGACGTGATTGAAGGGTCGTGATCTGAAAAGGATTCAGAGTGTATCTATTGGTCCACATGTCTTAGGGGGTGTTTTATTCTTATTTAGCTTTATATAACGGTCTCCCTTGCGTTGAACGTCCTTGTGGGTTAGGATGCGGACATGTGGATCCCCAATCCCCTTTTGATTCCCAAAGCACTTTATGGCTTCAGTTGTCGGACGTTCCATGGGGCCATGTTATGGCCAGTAGGGAATATTTTGGTATTATGTAGATACTCATTTTCCAGAACATTCTGTTCGGAAGATCTTCCATTTGTTATGTTGTACGTGATTTTTAACTTCTAGGTAGGTGGACGTTGTGTCGCGTGGCCTTTAGGATGACGTTATTTCTAGTAGGCGTGTAGCCCTTCCTACATTTATCATTTCCACCGCTACTTAAGTCCACAGCTCGAGAACTTAACGAGGTAGATGTCTCCCAATAGACATAATAAACCAATACCAACTCTAAAGAGGCCCAGAAAAATAAATGAGAGAATTCTCAATACAACGAATAAAGGAAAATACACAATCCACAAAAGCAAAACGGAGAAAGAAGGAAGTGGATTGACCTTAGACCCGCCTTCAAACTAAAAGAGAACAGCCAATACATGTCACAAAGCACCTCCGAAGAATTGCAGGTCGCACAAAAACAAAATAGAGTAAAAGAAAGAAAGAAAACTAGAAGAAAAGAAACCAATACAAAAAAAACTCTATTTATAACTGACTACAGAAGGTCCATAGTCATTATTTCCTTTTTTTTTATGTAACTTGGTGATTTTTATCTACGTGGAAAAATTACATTAGAGTTAGAATAAAGGGCTTAAGCCAAAGATCAAATTAATAATCCATTTTAATTTGTTATTGGTGATATTTATTTGGCTGTCTTGACCAAGATCCACAATCCATCAATAATCGACCGAGCTAGGGCTCCGCCATCGACCATTGACGATTTGGTAGGATAAACTATCCAATCCTCCGCAAGGACTCTTGGTTTGATGGGCTTTGTGACACTTATCCCATCTGTGCTTAGGGCCCGCTCTGAGCTAATGCTACCCACGTTGAGTCCAACCACCATACACGTGTTAGCCATACCGAAGTATCCTAACCCTCGACAGCCCACTAATCATTACATCATACCTGCTAGGGCACGTCATACACTGTAGCACTACCTGGGAGGAAGAGGTGTGAATCTGGAAAGCACTTTTAAGCGACTCAATATTTCATTATCCGGATTAATTAAGTGATACGGCTTTAACATATAATTATCGCGGGTGATTTTCTGGTGATCGTTGCTACTTATATTTCATGTTACACTAAGCAATTGTATAATAAAATAAACATAGAGACTTTATGGGCCTTATAATATATTCTAGTGAAACTAGATAAACTATCTAATCTTCACGGGCTTGCTTCAAGTCTCCTTGGGCTCCCACCATGGGCTTGGACCATCTGGGCTTCTTCGTGATCAATTAGAATTTTATAAAGAGAACCTATTCTAAAATGGGAAATTACACAGAAAATCATTTTTTAAAAACTATTTACAACTATGTCAAATCATAATTTTAGATTATATCACACTAGTAAAATCAGTACTTTTAATATATTTTAAGGATTAGAATTTATAAATTAGAAGTCTAAAATATATTTTCTAGTGTTTATAATTTATGAATTGGAGTCTAGAATTTTAGAATTATGATATAAAATCATAATATATAGAAAATAATGACATATTAAGAATTAAGTTTGATGATATGATTTAGTTGTAATTTTGTACTTAATTATGATATTCATGTATTTGACCCTTCTAAAATTACATTAATAAAAGAATGGCACGCAGACCATATTTCCCAAAATAATTAAATTACAAACCGACTTTAATTTAGGGCCTATAGAACTCTATAACACGTTGCTGCACGGTAAGACATACAAATATAATGCATGATCATGGCATTCCAAAATCATCTAATAAAGTTAAGCCGAGTTACTTAGGGTGAAATCGCCAATTTTACCATATGTGACTAAGGCCCATAAAGGCCCAAACGGTTAACATCCATTTCTATGCAAAATTACAATTTCACTCCCACTTAATTTTTATGGTCGTCACATATCTAAAATTTAGCCCTCCCAATTTAAACCGGTGTCACGGTCTATTGGGCCAATTTCACAAATTAACCATATTCAATTTTATACAAATAATCAATTCGATTAAAAATTAAATGCCAATCAAAAACATTTTAATACCAATTAATTTTTATTCAAAGCACGTTTAATAAATTAAACGGTATTAGGGCCCAGATTTAATTAAAATTACCCGAGAAAAATTTAAAAGATTAAATATGTCCCAAACATCAAATTTAAAACTAAATTCGGTGATTTCGCGTTCACGGACGGCAGTCAGGGGTGCTGTCCGTGGACAGCAGCAGTGCCGCTGTCTGCCAGACAGCAGCCGCGGGGCTGCTGTCCGCGGACAGCAGTCCCGCGATTACCGTTTCGCGAACCCGGACTATTTTTTCTGTTTTTTTAAAATGGCTGTTGTATTTTAATTAATTTATTATTTAAAAATAATAAACTCATAACGAAACAAAATACAGACAGAAATAAAATTAGAAAACTTCCTAGAACAATTCTATACGAGGAATTAATAGGAAATTTCAAAACTTGATTTGAAAAAATAATAAAAACCAAATCTTATTAATTTTCAATCAATCAAAACGGACTAAACCATCGCTCTGATACCACTGTTAGGGATTATAGCCAGTTAATCAATTGTAGCGCAGCGGAATTGCGGTTTAAAATTTATTTATAATCCCTTATAACTTGATCTTTGTCCGTTAACCATTGATTGAATAAAACCTTTTGATCCGTTTATGGTAAAACTTACCCGGCCTGTCTCTTCTAGAGACGGCTAAAGAATCCACAAAATAGTAAGATCTTCATAGTCAGGTGCACGAACAGCTATCGAGCCAGAACTGGTGCTAGCCGAAGAATGAACGAAGAACTGGAGAGATAATGAAATTTGCCAAAATTCCCACTTTCTCAAATTGGTGGTGCTGTCGAAAATCCTTTTGAATTTCTTATGGTGGCCGAATGTGTATCTCCATCAATTAGGTTTTAGTGTTTTAATTTATATATATATAGTGTATTCCTAAACCTAATTAGTTTAGGGTTAATTGGTTAATTATAAAACTAATCCAATCCTAATCTAATTACATAAATAAATACCAATAATATTTATTCTATGCAATTAATTATGATTAGATTAAATTTAATTACCCCAATTAAATGAATAACACTAATTAATAAATTGACGTATTAATCTAATTAATTATTCACCGAATGCAATTTCATTAATTTACAAATTAATTAATTACATCCCGCAAACTAATTAATCAATTAAATACTCAACACTTAAGACCATTACTCAATTACCTTGATACAAAGTATCAATTAATCAATTAATTAACCACCAATTAATTACATTGACATTTTACTATCAATCAATTAATTAATTCTATCTCTCCAATGTACCATTCTATAAGTTCTAACTCAGATGTTCGATGTGCACGATCCTATGGGACTGTCCTTAGCTAGCAGTGGGCTTATGGCTCACAAACAGTAAGTGGGTTCTAGCAAACCATTACTGCCCCTAACTAAGATAGAGTTTCAGCAGTCTAAAGATGCAGAGACCTTGTAGTTATCTCTTAACGTCTTTTACCATTTGATATCGATATTATAAACTAGAGGCATGACGGTTGTCATCCTCTCTGATGTTTATGATATTTCTTGATCTTAAGTAGATTGATGAAACAGATAAGTAAACTACTTATCAGGGTGTGGCCACACACTTATTAATCTCACTTATCAAGTGGCCTGTGATATCATCTCACTATTACATGAGTGGTAATTCCATCACTTCAATATCAATACCAACGTGTTCACCTGTTCACCCAATCATACCCGTATTTAGCATCCTGTTACAGACCTGTTAGGCGTATGTCAAAGTGAACCGGATCCCATATTGATATTATAATGAAATCTGGTCTGAAGATAGTTAGAGACCTACTTAAGAAAACTAATGACACAACCACCATGTAGTTTTCTCGGGCGGATCGATCCAGACACATGTATACAACATGTACCCATATTCACAACTGACTTATCAAGTGCTATGGCTAGTATCAATTACTACTATACAGTCGTCGAATATACAAGTCCGTGGTCCTAATCATTCCCATGATAGAATAGAATTGGGATATGGTTTTACGATTATCAATCAATGGATTCTCTATTCATATTATAGCACAAGATATAAATGAACTAGATTAATGCATTTATTAATGTAACACAAATAGTGTATCTATACAAGAATAATAAAAAAAAGCATAATACAATATACATGAACCAATGCCTAAGAACTAGGGCACACCAACAAAAAGTTCCCCCAAAACCATCAGGACCAGGGGCACTGTCGGGATCCATGGAAAAGACTGTCTCTTTAATAGTTTCAAAAGAGGGTTTAGAAATTAAATCCTCATTTTCCAAAGAAGTTACTAAGTTGGGAATTACCTCATTAATAGGAGAAAGATCAATATGCTCTCTAGAACTACGAAAGAGATTAGAGAAATACTCAATAACATGATCAGATAATCTTGCCGTGTCAAAAGTAGGACCCTCATCGCCGATCCTTAAATGATTAATGTCGGCCCAAGTCTTTCTAACTCTAGCAGACCTTTGGAAAAAACTAGTGTTACTATCCCCCTCTTTAAGCCATTTAACACGGCTTTGCTCTTTGTACATCATCTCTTGCCGAAGAAGTTGTAAATCAAGGTTGGAGCAGGCGGCAGAAACAGCACTACTCAACTCCGGAGTATCACCATGCTCAAAAATTTGCTTTTGAATATCTGCAAGATGAGCTTCAGCCAGAAGGATATTAGAATCAATTCTGCCAAACACGTTTTTATTCCAATCCCTGAGAAGGCCTAAGAGTGCGAAGTTTATGATATAATAGTTGAGCAGGAGGAAGAGAGATGTGGGAAGCAGTCCAGTGATTAGCAATTACACCTTTTAAAGAATCATTAGTGGTCCACATTGCATGGAATCTGAACCTAGCAATCCTTGTTTCCCCAATTCTGGATTGAAGGAGCATCGGGCAATGATCAGAACAATATCTTGCCAAAGCCGTGCAAGAGATAGAGTCCCAAGAATCTAAAAAACCCTCATACACTAAAGCTCTATCTAGACGACATTCAACGTGAGCCTCCCCATGTCAACCATTGGACCAAGTAAACCTCTGACCCAAAGTATCAACATCAATAAGATCACAATCATCAATAAAATTCCTAAATTCCCTACAGGATCCAGCAGCATGAGGGGAACCAAGCTTCTCATGAGAGCCAGTAATAGCATTAAAATCCCCAAACACCAACCAATTATTATTTGGAAAGGCGCAACTATAAAGAGAAGACCACAACTCCCTTCTATCCGAAGCCAGGTTACTACTATAGACAAAAGAGAGCAGAAAAGATTTATCACCCAGCTGGTGTTGAACGGTAACATGTTGTGCATGAGAAGAATGAAGAGAAAGAGAAGAAGCATCTTTAGTAAGAAGCCAAAGAGTCGGCAAATCCTTATCATTCCAAGCAAAGAGAGAAAGACCCAAAGATCTCCAAAACCTATCAACAATGTCACTAAAACAAACAAGAGGTTCTGCAAGAAACAAAAAATCAGGACGATGTTGTAGGCACAGAAGCTTCAGGGCTCGTTGAGTGCTATCATTACTGATGCCCCTACAATTCCAATATAACACAATCATTGAAACCGCACAGGCGGCTTGCTATGCCGTTTACAAATGACCTCAAGGGGAATGCTATTGTCTTTTTGCTTCTTCCTTTTCTGAACTTTAGACCAAGTCTTTTCCTCTGAATCATTAACCACCTGCAAACTGTCACCGATTCTTGAATGCTCAATAATTTGTAAATTAGGAATTTCAGAAACCTGAGAATTGGGATGAGAGGTTTGCCAACCCAAGACTCCCAGCTCTTTATCAAGTTGATAGGATGGAAAACCAATAGTAGGAGAGGTGGGGGCCGTGCCAGAATCAGAGTCAAGAACTGACTCACTAATCTTGACAGAACTATGAAGTACCATCTGCAAGTCACAGTTATTAGGATTTCCAGACTTTCCATTGGTAGCAGCCTCTTTAGAGGATTCACCAATATCAATGTGAACTCCTGGCTTCTGTTTCCAAATTCGAGTAACAGACCTACCTCGGGGCTCAAGAGATCCCATCTTCTGTTTCCCATTTATTTGCTTTAGTTCGACATGCTCTTCACGACGAAGGTTCCTCCTACAAGCTCCAGCAGAATGACCAATGGATTGGCAAATGGAGCATAAGTCCGGAAGTCTTTCATATTCGAGAGAAATCCAGTGCATTGAGGTGTCAGTATCCACTCGTAGCTTGTATTGAATTTCCTTAGAAAGTTCCACATCAATTAAGATACGAGCATAGTGACCCATTTCACCCTCCACAGTATTCTTATCAAAATGAAGGGGCACCCCAATCGCTCTTGCAATGCTTGCCATGATCCGCTTATCCCAGAATTCCCAAGGAAGATTGTAGAATCGGACCCAAACTTGAGCAGAAGTGGATTTGTGAGAGTCTGGGTTAAATCCTGGGCTCCAAGGAATGAAGCGCATAATCCCCGACCTAAGAGCAATGGCACCACGACTCCAAACGGATTGGAGAGTCTCTGCGGACGAAAGAATGATGTGGTAAAAACCTCTACCCAGAGAAATCAATTTCCAATTAGGAGAACAACCCCAAATAGCTGAAAGTTTGGCTTTCAAGTCCGGTTGCTTCCAAGGAGATTCCCCTTTAGCAAGAGTGATACGCCCGATAATAGAATGCTTACAAAGATTGAGCCTTTCATTGTAAATATCCTGCTGTATTTTGACAGCTTTAAAACCGCCTTCTTCGGATATAAAAGATCGATCCACAGGGGAAGGAACATCCGGAGAAGAAGCCGCAGAAGTAACATTACCAACAAGTGTAGCCGCATAGGACCTAGGTCCAACAGAGGGCCCTAATCCCGAAGGAGGAAAAATCGTAGCATTACTAGACCTAGGCAAGGCATTTTTCAGAAAAGATGATCTAGAAAAAAGATGAGCAATGGAACAATCCATCTCCATCAGATCTGCTAGACCCGACCAAACAACTAGCCTCAAAAACCCAAGAAAACAGATCAAGTCGTCAAACCAAAAAATTAAAACAAAATTTTGAAAACACAGATCCGAAAACACCGGCGACAGTGGTGGCTCAATGCAATGGCGAGAAAGAAACAACGGCGGTACGGCAAAGATGAGACCAAGCCAAACCCAAGCATAGCTCCTTTCTCAATAAAATCACCAATTAAATTAACTCCTCCATCAATTCTTTTAATAATTATAATTCATGAGATTTAATAAATAAGATTTTTACTTTTGTTTTAATATATCATGAAATTAAACTGCACTAGCAAGCCAAATTGATTATGGATCTGATAACACCAGCAGCAGGAGGCCGACGGAAGATGGCGGCGAGCGGTCCGACGATGGCACAAAAGCAGAACGATGCCAAACGGAGGAGCGGACAGCGGAGATCCGCGACAGAACAAACAGAAACGCGCGAGAGGTCGACAGATCCGCGAAGGAGACGGATCCGCGCGAAAGGACGGCAGAATCAAGAAGGAGACAGATCCACGAAGGAGAGCAGAACGGCGGCGAACGAACGGAATCCACATCGACGAGAAGGAAAAACGGCACGGAGCGGCGGCGGCGGCTAAGAAGGGGAGAGCGGCCCTAAACCCTAGCAGAGCTCCACAACGAAGGCCATCTTTCACGAAATCCAATTAGGATCTCTTATTATTATTATTTTTATTATAATTGAAACTTGAACCTTTTTTTCTATTGATTTTCAAATTTTTTTTTGGAAAAGAGCATCATTACATCATAGGTTCATTAAGCATTTAATCTTTTATTTGAATATATTAAATCTCGGATCATTTATTTTTAGCCATTAAATCTTTGCTTTCTAAATTACTAAATTGTAAATCTAATTCTGTTAAAAAAGATGTTATTAATTTTATTTTTATTTGAAATTATAATAGTTGGAATTAAGGTTTTTACAGTTTCTGATAGTCATATTAAACATCCAAAACTGCTTTCAAACAGTGAATAAATATAAATTTCAGAGACAAATAAAATTAATGAATAACACTCTATTAACCAAATTGTATATTTAAAATTGATTTTTAGTCATCAATGGCTTAATATAACAAAAAATAAAAGACTAGACCAAAAACTTAATAAACTAAAAATTGAAAGATCAAATAACTAATGATGCTTTTTTATTTTTATTTTTATTTTCTCGTAATTTCAGCAAGTGTTTAACCTAACCAATGGTTTTTTTTCCTCTCAAACTACAATAATTTTCATGAAAAGTTAGGCCTGTTTGGTTCAGCTGTTAGCTAATAGCTGTTGCGGTTGCTGTTAGCTGTTTGCAGTTGCAGTAAGCTGTTAGCTGTTTGTTATTAACTGTTTAATTACTAGTGTTTGGTAAAATTATATTGAACTGTTGCTATTCAGATTTAAAATGTCTAAAATGGACATGTTTTGAATTAATAAACGATGAAATTATAAAAGGAAAAATGTGAAAAAATGCCCATAACTTTTACAACTAGGAATAATTTTACTCTTAACGTCTAAAATTGTGCAATTTTACCTATAACGCTGGTAGCTAATAGCAATTTTACTTCTAACATTGGCAAGTTGGGTCGATTTCAGATATTATTAGAATATATAGATATTTGATTTTTTATTCTACACCAATTGCACATATTAGTTGTTTTAAAAAAGAGATTTCATATTTTTTTGTGAAATATTTGAATTTTTTTTTGTCCAACTCGTACGAAAGACAATATATTTTGTTTATTTTCTTTAAAAAAATTCACGTTTAATCATATGTTTGTGATCTGTTACTAACGAAGATAAAATGGTACACATGTAAAGTGTAGATGACAATAAAATGGTGCACAGAGCATCATCGCGAATCATCCAACTGTCTCCTTTGGTGCCGCAGCCAATGTATCTAGTAGCAGCGAACATACGTGCACCAGTAAAAAGCTAACACCTGTCCTCCGAGGAATCTAAGGTAAGTTCGAGCAACGATTGCTGGTTTTACCCCGGGGCTCTTTATAAATACAATGCGACTTCATGATAATCAATCTATTGCAATTTACTTTCAATTGTTTTGTGTTTTACTTCTACATTCCCCTAACTTAGACATCGCCGATCAACGACCTCGCCATTGATTTCTTTTTTTATCTTACTTCAAGCATTGAATAAATCTTCTCAAGCGTCAGAGCAACACTATACGGATTCAATCAAATTTATACGTAAGTGTTTAATTTATGGCGATTTAATAGATCAAAACCCCCTTTAAACTTGGTTTAAAAAGCCGATTGACTCATGAACTTATAAAATATCTCATTAACTCTCAAAACTTGCTTTAATTAATCCATTAGTCATCTTAATTTGTTTATAGTGATCCATTAGTCATTTAAACTTGCTTATAGTAATATAAATTTCAACTTATCTAAATCCAATCGCGTTTTATCAGATGGATACACTTTATACATTCAAATGGTCAATCAAACTTTTTTTTTTTAACTTGTGTGAGTTAAGCCACATTTGTGGGCAAGAAAGGTGAGCAATATTAGTTAGGGCTGTAAATGAACAGAGCCGTTAATGAGCGGCTCGATAAAAGCTCGGCTCGATTTGTAAACGAGCCGCTCGTGAACACGATTTACTGGCTCGGTTCGTAAAGGAGCCAAGCTTGAGCAGGCCAAAGCTCGGCTCGAAAGCTCGCGAGCAGGCTCGATTAGAACATTTATGAACAAATTTTAGTTCTGTAGAAAACTATATAGTTTTGTGTTAGTTCACAAATATCTAAACTTAATATTATTTCATTTGCTATTAGATGAGTTCGTTTACAAACATAATAAATGAGTAATAGACGAACTATTTGTAAGCATCTTGTCTATTTATTCACGAACTTTGCTTGTGAGCTTGTTTATGTACACAATTAAAGAGTTATTTGCGAGCAAACTTCACAAATATAACTAACAATTTACTCACAAACAATTCATGGTCAGATAATTTTCTTAATGAACCAAGTCCAAAAGAGGATTTTGGGCTCGAAACAAGCTCGAAGCTCGGTTCAAGCTCGTTGAGCAAGCCAAACCTTGGCTCGGGCTCAGCTCGTTAATTTTATAGCAAGCTCGGCTCGAGCTCGAGCTTGTTATAATTTTATGGCGAGCCGAGCTTAAACAGGACAAAGCTCGGCTCAGCTCTGCTCGATTACAGCCCTAATATTAGTTGCCACGATAGTAACCTATTGGAATTTGTTGTGTATTTTTGTAGTAAGAAAAAATTGGCAACTGGGGAGCTTCAATATTGATTCTTTACAAATAAAAAATTATGAAAAGAAGTCATTATTTATAGGGAAAAGTACAAAAATAAATCTTGTGTTTTAGGTGATTTTCAAATATAGACTATGTGGTTTAAAAGTTGACAAAATGGTACTTTGAGGTTCGTTCTGTTAACAAACACATGCCAAATTGACTAACAGTGTTATAAGTCAAAGGAAAAAAAAGTTAATTTTATCCTTATATTTATTTATTTTATAAATTAACACTTTTATTATCTAATTATTACAAACAAACCCTAAATAAAAAATAAAAATCAAATAAGCCATCTTCTCCGTTTCTCTTTTTTTTTTCCTTTCTCTCCCAAAGGCAATGTTTGTAAGCCGGTTAGCAGGAACATCAATGGGATGTGTCATTGCACCATTAACCTTCTGGCTATATTCGACTGCTTTCGATATCAGTTCGCCTGATGGACCGTATAAAGCTCCATACACAGTCTAGTTCAGGCAAATTGCTATCCTTGGAATTGAGGGATTCTCAAAACTGCCAAAGTATTCACTAGCCATGTTTTGCATTTTCTTTATATTAAGTATAGTTATGAACATGGCGAGGGATGTGATTCCCTGAAAAGACTCGATGTATGTACCGATTTCAATGGCGATGGCAATCCCGATTTTCTAGGAGTAAACTTTGCTATTGACATGTTTGTTGGGACAGTAATATCATGTGTTTGGATGAGGAGAAATAAGAAAGATGCAAAGGATTATGAAGGTGCAGTTGCTTCAGGTTTGATATGTGGGGATGGATTATGGACAATACCATCTACTATTCTCTCAATTTCAAGGATAAATCCGCCTATTTGTATGAACTTTAGGCCTTCTTTAAGTAGCTGAAGAGGATTTCTAAATTCTAACCTCCATTTGTCATCATTGTGCAGTTTGCTTAATTAGATGTTTATAGTATGTACAATTTTGGAAATTTTATGTAATATTCTGTAATCAATATATAGTATACAACCTTCTCATTTATTAAAAAGTTTTCAGAAGTTTGATCTAATAGGTATTTGATTGATTGTTTGATCGGTCTGGTTTTAATAACCATGTGATATTTCTCACGTAAAAAAGTTAATTCAATCTTATTAATGTTAAATATGAAAGACTTAATTTAGTAAAGAAAATTAACAAAGAGTAGAGAGAAGAGAGAGAAAAAAAGAAGAAAAAAAAGAAATTAAATAGAAATGTAGAAGATGACTTATTTGATTTTTATTTTTTATTTTGGGTTTTGTTTGTGATAATTAGATATTAAATAAGCTAATTTACAAAATAAATAAATATAAGGACAAAATTAACTATTTTCCCTTTGACTTTTGAGTTTTTTTAACACCCGTTGGTCAATTTGACATGTGTTTGCTAACAGAATTAATCTCAAGATACTTTTTTGTCAATTTTTAAACCACATATTTTATGTTTGAAAACGACCCAAACCACAATATTTATTTTTATACTTTCCCCTTATTTATATATATTATCAGAGGTTGGAAGTCATTCTTTTTCCACAATTTTGAATAAAACATACAAATAAGGTTCAATACATGCAATGGATTAGTTAAATCAACTATGTGCCAAGAGACTCAATATTTTAGAATAACTTTTATTTTTTTGATTGAAAATTGGGACGATACTAGAGTTTTTAACCGACATCCCAATTAGGTTGACACTCCAACCGCAAACCATAGAATAACTTTTATTATTATTGATATATCAGGACACATGTTCTTGAGTTTAAACATGTACAACACAAACCATCTAACTATATATTGGAATTCTTTCTTAATAAATAATAATTGTCAAAATTCGAACTCATGAATACTTTTTATATCATCTCAAGATGCCATTTGATTCAAAATTACTTTAAGCTGGTAGATAATAACTTTTATTATTGACATGATTCATTATTTGATTCTATATATCTATATTGATTACTAAATTTATCTTATATTAACTTTGCACTAAAAAAGAAAAATATAAAACTTATAAATTAATTTAATCGAAAGATTTTATTGGATAATGTAAATATAATAAAGATAATACATGATGAGAATGACATCATCTACTATTTATTTGATTACAGGATAAAATAGAAAAGTCCAATTAGATAACCAAAAAAAAAATTAAAGTTGGTAACCAACCTCTACATCTTCACTTATTGAATAATAACTCATCCGGAACCTGATCCCGAACAAATTTTACTATACGTCTGACATACCACGTCCCGAAAACTCATACACCTTATTCATAAAGCTGAGGAGCAAGACGTGGAGTTATAATAACATGAAGAGGAGTTTCCTTAGATAAAGAAATACTCAAACTCTCAGTCATATCCACAGCTTCACCATTTGGTGTACTCAAATTAAACCCCTGAAGGAATCTAGCAATTGTTATATGCATAACCTGCATTGCAAAGTTCAGCCCGGGACATGATCTTCTACCCGACCCGAATGGGACGTACTCGAAATTTTGACCCATGTAATCCAACTTTACATGGCTTGTAAGGAATCTTTCGGGCCTAAACTCTTCAGGATTGTCCCAAATGTTTGGGTCTCGATGTAATTTCCATAAATTTGTTAAAATTCGAGTCCCTTTTGGAATTTGATATCCATAGAGAGTACAATCTTCCATTGCTTCTCGAGGTACAGCTAGTGGACCTGCTGGATATAAACGTAATGTTTCTTTGATTATTGCATTGAGGTATACTAATTTTTCGATATCAGATTCTTCTACATTTCTTTCTCTTCCTACTTTCTCGTCTATTTCTTCTTGTGCTAGTTGAAGTACTCGTTTGTTGTTTAATAAAACTGCTACTAACCATGTCATGGTGATTGACGTGGTATCAGAACCTCCGAGAATAAGCGACTGCAATATATATAGATTAGTTTCCAAACATAATAATCATAGTTAAAATACAACTGATATACATCAAGAGAGGGATAGGGGTCACCAAGGGTCTTAACTTGGAAGAGAAATCTTTTATAAAAGAATATGAATCATCGACAGATATTTTCATTGTTAAATGAAATAGCTTTGACATTACTGACTAAATCTGAACTTACAAAGTGTCACGTTAGTTTCAAGAGTTTGTTTAAAGTTACATGATTGATCTCAAAAACCATATGGCATAATAATATAGGATTTGGATAAATTAAAATAGAGTAAATAATTTATTAGTCCTTACATTTTTACATAACAAACGTCCTTATATTTGGAAAAACACGTTACAACGTCCTTATATTTTTGTCACTATTAACTTTTGTTCCTTTTTTCTATTTTCTATTATTTTTAATGGTTATATTTAACCTAAACATATAGACGGAAAATAACAATTCTACGAGAAGAGTATTACGTACCATTGCAGTGGCTTTGATAACAGTTCTACGAGAATTACCAAACTGAGCATCATCCTGAGCCTTAGAAAGAAGAACATCAATGAAATCCTTATTGTCATATGAATTAACTTTGATCTCATGTTCATGAATCCAACTCTCCATAATTGCATCCAACTCCTTAACTATATTCTTACAATTTTTAACAGTCCCTAAACACTCAGTCCATTTAAGTAATGGAATCATATCAGAAGGAACAAAAGCACCTGCAACAAGCATAAAATCCTTCATAATTTCCCCAATATGTCTTCCTTTCTCAACATCTCCATTATTATGCCTATCACAGTACCTTTTCCCAGCAATCATCCTTGTAATTATATTCATCACCATACTCTCAAACAACTCACTCATGTCAACATTCACAGAATTGCCATTCTCTTTACATTGCAAGAACAATTCCTTCATAAAATACCTCACTTCATTCAACTGAACATGTTTCATTAGCCTGATTCTGTGTCCGGATAGAAGATCTGTCATCGCTAGCTTTCGAAGATCGCGCCAGGTTGCGCCGTAGGGGGAGAATCCAAAGGCTGCAAAGTTGTAGCTCAGGATTCTAGCTACTGTTGATTGAGGTCTTGATGAACAGAATTTGTCATTTGTGGTGTAGAATTCTTTCATTATCTTGTGATTGCTGATCACAACTGTCCGGTGAGCTCCGAACCGGAGCATGAAGATTGAGCCGTATTTATCAGCAATACTGCTTAGTATTCTGGCAAGAGGTCTTTTTTCTCCGAGCTGATGAAGGTTGCCTATCAATGGTAAAGCACCTGAAACTTGGGGTGGTAAAGGGGCAGAAGTTTTAGTTTTTGTATTCAATTTAGTCCTCCATAGATTGTAAAGTAGAAACAATGCTATAGCACCAATAATGGCTACAACATTTGAAGAGAAATCCATGTTTTCTGTACGGAGGATTGTTGTGAGTTCAGTAAGAGAAGATGGGTGAAATTTATAGTGTTTAGGCTGGGTAAAAACTTACATTTATGTCCCTGAACTATAATGTTATTAACATTATGGTCCTTGAAATTCATTTGATGACTAATAGTGTTTGAATTTTATATTATATTAGTATTAAATTCCAAATCAAAAGAAATTGTATTTAAAAAAATCAAATAAGTTTGGGTATACTATTAATATTTATGTTGACATGCACCTTCAATGAACCAAACTGTCACACTGTTAAAATTAAGCTCATTAAATCAATATTTTAGAATGATTTGAATCTCTACTATAAGATTCTAATGAGTCTAGATATAACGGTAAATGATCAAACGGTTAAATTTAGACTCATTGAATCTATATATCTTAACATGTTTTGAATCTCTACTATAAAATTCTAATGAACTTACATCGAACGGTAAATGACTAAATAGGATCATGTGAATACCACTGATGATGTCACTATTTAGTACGGTGAAATACTTATTTTCATATCTTGATCATTCCATTAATTTTTTAACGAATTTTCTTTGGTTTTGATTTTGATGTTATTATGTAAAGTTTATTTCTTTTTTACAGATTGAAATTTCATATTTTGGGTTTTTAATCGTGTTATTATGTTATATATATATATTTCATATGATTGTATATGATATAAATATAAAAAATTAAAAATCGTGTCAATTGTGTCATGTCAATTGAATTGGATCGTATTTTCATGTTAGAAATTAATACTCATAACTTTTATATCACAAAATAAAATTGAAAGGGTGATAATGTAATAATATAATAATTTAGGTACCAAAAATGTATTGTACCAGTAGTTAACCGGAAAGTAAGCAAAGTTTAGCGGTCAAGAATGGTGAGTAAAAGTTGATGCAGGGATTTGAAAGTTTAGGTGTTAATTGTGGTCTTATTTTTCTAGATGATTATGAAATGTATTTTAGTATTGGATTCCAAGAATATAGAACTATTTTAGTATTTAATTCTCGTAAGGAAAAGAACGGCAATTGCCACATATGTATCTTCTATTTTTGTATTCAATTATCCTTTTTCTTTTCTTTCTACAAAACTAATATTAAAAAACTACAAATTCTGATTATTGGGTTTAGTTTGGTTTTTCGTTCTTTCTTATATTTAAAAGTTATAAATAAGAATAATAAGGTTATTATTATATAATAATATATAACTTTGGTTATTCTTATTGTTATATAATATATATTTATTCATTAATTATAGACCTGACAATTATCGTGTTCAAGTCGTATCATTTTCAGGTTCGTGTTAAAAAGAGTAAACTCAAGCCCAACCTAAAAAGTTTCGTACCACAATCGTATTAACCTATTCGGGCTAGTGTCGATTTCGTGTCGTGTTTTCGGGTTACATGTAGATCTGTTATGTATATATATATATATATATATATATATATATATATATATATATGTGGGTGAGATCTGGTGTGACAAATAGCTTATAGTGTGACAGAATAAAACTACGTAGTTTTGAGGCATCACAGGAGAGAAAAAACTGTTTTATTTCTTTTCTTTAAAATACATTTTCCTGACCTTTCTAACCTCGTTTTTCGAAAAAAATTTATATTGTTCTATATTAGACGGTCATTTTGAGATCCCTGAAACTCAGATAAAAAAAAATCCGTCATTAACGACTTTAAAATGAAAATATTCAAGAATTAAAGTTGTTTAGAACGACATTTACCATG
Organism: Euphorbia lathyris; assembly: GCF_963576675.1. Lineage (NCBI taxonomy): Eukaryota > Viridiplantae > Streptophyta > Magnoliopsida > Malpighiales > Euphorbiaceae > Euphorbia > Euphorbia lathyris. The sequence goes on from NC_088914.1 coordinate 29,541,152, forward strand.
AAACCACATTTTTTATTTTCCAAAATCACATTTTTTGGAGCTCTCTCTCTAAAAATTCACTCTCTCTCTCCTAACAAAACAACACCTAAATGACTCCAAAACGAAAATTTTCAACAATTAAAGTTCCTTAGAATATCATTAACGCTTCAAAAATTTTATTTTTAGGCCGTCAAAGGTCGTTTTTAGGCATTGAGTGGCCACCAGTATTAAAAAGTGTAAAGTTCAGCGCCCATACTGTTAAGGATTGAAATTCAGTGACCATAATACTAAATGGGAAAAGTTCAGTGTCCATGTGTGTAATTTATCCATGAATTTTTTCTCCTTTGATCCCTTTTCGCTTCAACTCCAGACCTCGTGTTGGAGATGTCCGTATCAAATAAAATGAATAATGCTCGGTTGATTGAGTTTTCTATAAAAGACAATTTGTTTTAATTATCAGTAGTTTAATATGATAAATAAAATAAAAGATGAAATACACACAATGCTTTGAAATGAAAAATCAAAATTTAATGCACCACAATGAGAATGATTGGACAATTTTTAATTTTGTAGGTACAATCTTATATTTTCTTAATTACTTATTTTTTTTTTTTTTTGGTCTGTAATTTGATTTCTTACTTCTTAATTATTTATTAATAGTTGGAGATTTTTTTTTATTGAAGGCCGGTTAGCGAAAGAGTGCAAAAAACAGACATCCCAACTATGTTGGCACCTCTGAAAATCACAGTAAACTCAAACCAATATTGTTAAATAAGAAAACAAAAGTTACAAAGAACCAAATACAAAAGTTCGAAACAAAACCATATCAAGCGAAGCGATAAGAACCACGCCCCACGAGATCATGCAAAAAAATTGGACAACAAAAATCAAGAATTAAATCCCACCAATGCAAACTATCAACCATATGACGAAAAGAGGCAAGAGAATCAGCAACTGCATTTCCTTCACGATAAATGTGAGAAATGACAAGTTGCATAGAATCTAATTTTGATAAACAATCAATCCAACTCTAACGAACCGTCCAAGGAACAGTAGTCGACTTACTACGCAACAACTGAACAACATAAGTCGAGTCACTCTCTAACCAAAGGTGACGCCAACCTTTGTCAAAAGTCGTATGAATCGCATAAATGACAACCTTCAACTCAGCTAAAAAAAGCAAAAGAAACGTCAAACGGGAATTCAAAAGCATCAAGGAACGTACCATTTGAGGAACGGTAAATACCGCCACAACCCGTAGCATCCGGACTACCCAAAACAGAACCATCAGTATTAACCTTAGTCCAACCGATCGGAGGACGCTGCTAAACCACATGAATAATACGAGGTCCTTTATGAAATCTTCTGTCAATTTTCAATTCCCTAAAAATTTATAATTCCACAAAAGAATTCCAAGTAAAACCACGACCCTGATTTGCCGCTTCACGAATTGCGATCCAAATTCGCTGAAGAACCAAATAAATTACCGGTTTCTCATCATTAAAAATTTGATTGTTCCTTGCTAACCAGAGAGCCCACACAGTGCTAACAATTGCCGCAAACCAAAGTTCAACAATTTGTGAACTAAACCTTTGTTTACTAGCCTCCAAAATCAGAGATTGGAAATCACCATCCAAAGGCAGACGCATGCCAAACAAAGCAGAAATGCCTCGCCAAACCCCCTGTGAAAAAACACATGTTAGCAAAATATGACCAGTCGTCTCCTTATGAGAAAGACACAACGGACATCTAGAAACAATCAAACAACCCCACCACCTCAAATTCTCATGGGTAGGAAGATAACCCAAAAAAGCCCTCCAACAAATAAATGAATGCGCATGGGGAATAAATCGGCGCCAAAGAAAACAACACCAATCCAATTTCAACCTAGGAGGCCGCAACCAATCATAAAACAACTTAACCATCAAATCCCACCAGTCGCAGGCTCCCAAATACAAAAATCCTCCATCTCACAACTTTTACAAACCCACTTGATACCTTCTTCCACCTCTGCCGGTAAATACGGGAAACCACCCCAAGCATTATTGATCAAAAAACCATCCACCATCTCCAAGCCATGCCTTTGCTGCAAGGCCGATAAACCCAATTGGGAAGCCACAGTAGGGAAAATCCATCTACCATTCTAAAAATTAAGACCAAATCTCTGCCCAATCCACTAACAACAATTATTTAAAACCAAAGAATATACCCCTCTAACCGAACCCCCAATGGACGAATTATGAAGCCAAGACCTATGTTAACCCGATTTAGTAATAAAATGGGATCTTAATAAATTAAAACACAATGACTTCTCCTGAATTAAGCCCCAAGCCATCTTACCAAGCAAAGCCTGATTAAGTAAAATGAAATTCTTTACCCCAAGCCCACTAGAGTCAATCGAACCACAACACAATTTCTAAGGAACCAGAACTAATTTCTGATTGTCAATCGACCTAGACCAAACAAAATTTCTCATACAACCCATCATGCTCCTAAGCAGAGCCACATGCCATTTGTAAACAATAAATGAATGGATGAAACTACCAGTAATAGCAGAGTTAATCAAAGCAACCCAATCATCCATAGACAGACAATGACCCTTCCATTTGGTAAATTTAGCCAAAACCTTATCCTTCAAACTTCTCAAAACCTGTTTGTGAGGGGCCCCAAAGAAAAAAGGAACACCCAGATAACGAAACGGGACCTCCCCAAGCCTAATACCAATGATTGCCGCCAAACGAGTACCACGACGAAAAGTAATCGAGCTACCCAAAAATAATTCTGACTTATTCCAATTAACCCTCTGGCCCCACAAAGAACCATACATATCAAAAACATCCCTAATAACCTCCAAATTAGCAGACGAAGCTTTACAAAAAAGCAAGATATCATTCGCATAAAGTAAATGAGTAGGAAATACCTCTAAACCCGTGTACTGAATCGGAGCTAACCTCCCTAAATCTCTGAGATAAAGCAACCAACGACTAAGAAAGTGTTCAGCAATCCCAAACAAAATAGAAGAAAGAGGATCCCCCTGTCTAACCCCTCTCGAACATTTAAAATAGCCACTAATTATCCCATTATTTAGAATAGAAATTCTAGAAGCCGATAAAATATTCAAAATTCAATCCCGAAGTTGCAAAGAGAAACCAAAAGCATCCAAAACCGCTAAAAGAAAATTCCAATCCAAAGTGTCAAACGCCTTCTTAATATCCACCTTTAAAGCCATATTACCACCAAAACACTTTTTCTGAAGCATATTAGTGCCCTCCAAAGCCATAGCAATGCACTGATGAATACTTCGCTTAGGAATAAAACCAAACTCGTTAGCAGAAACAATATTTGAAGCAACAGAAGCAAGCCTATCAGCCAAGATTTTGGAAATTAATTTATAACAAAAATTGCTCATAGCAATCGGTCTATACTGATCAAATGTAATGGCACCATCAACTTTTGGAATTAAAGCCATAATACTATAGCATAAACCAGGAAGAACCATCCTATTTAGAAAAAAGCTCTGCACAACCTCATAAACATCCTTACCAACAACATCCCAAAAATGTTGAAAAAAGATCCATGTGAACCCATCAGGACCAGGAGAGCTAGAACCATCCATCTCAAAAATAGCCTTTCTGACTTCAGAGAAAACCGGACAATGAATAAGCAAATCATTCTCAACATCAGTAATACGTAGCAAAGCTCAGTGACAACAATGGAGTTCTTGCTCCTAATTATTATGAACAGGAAGCACAAGATAAAGGAAGAAGAAAATGAAAAGTGAAGAAGGAAGATGGAAGAGTTCGAATAAATGATTTCGGTAACAGTAGAAGTACAGCTAGAAGACTAAGTCTTTCTCCAAATCCCCACGTTAAGAATCACTTTGAATGCCTTAGGGGCATTTCTGACTTTTCACCAGCAATAGAGAATTCTAGAAGGAGTCCATCTAGACAAGCTGCACCACACCATGGAGGAACAAAGTCCCATTTTCATCACAACCATTGATCATAGTACTTTCTGATCAAAGGCTCTCCTTATGCCACTTGGCTCCTGTCCTTTATTTGCCTTTTCTTATTAAGCACACCTAGCAACAATATAAGAATGTAAATATCCTTTCTTTAATTTTTAATGAGAATTAATTCAAAAAAGCCTTGCTTTTACCTCATTCAAATTATCATGGCATCAGAGAATCTCTGAACTTCTTTTCTACTTCAAGTGAGCATTAATGGCTACTCCTATCATCAATTCCAGTAGCCCCTATCATCATCCAGCAAATGAGACTCCAGCCTTATCCTTGTTTCAACAGCACTTACCGGACCTAATTACCATTAATGGTCGCGTTCCGTCAAGATGGCTCTCATGTCTAAAAATAAATTTTCTTTTATCGACGGAACCATCAAAGCGCCCACCTTGGACGATGCCATGTACAACCAGTGGGAGAGATGCAACAACATGGTCATATCATGGATACACCATGCCATCTCTCCTTCCATAGCTCGAAGCATTATGTGGTTGGATAAGGCGGATCAAATCTGGGCCGATTTGAAGGAACACTTCGACCAAGCAGATTCGTTAAGGATCTTGGAACTCTGAAGAGAGATTCATAGCCTGAAATAGGGAAATGGGAATGTTACTGAGTATTATACGAGTCTCAAGATACTTTATGATGAACAACTAAACTTGAGGCCTATGCCGAAATGTACCTGTTGGGTTGCTTGCAGTTGTGGCGCTTTCAAGATCTTGCGAGATTAATAGGACGTGGATCAAATGATCACTTTCCTGCAAGGACTGAATGAGTCCTACTCCACCGTATGCTCTCAGATCCTCCTTATCGAGCCGCTGCCCTCACTCAACAAAGTCTTTGCTTTGTCCATTCAGCACGAACGACAGATAGGCCTTGCGCCTGTCAAAAATGGACAAGAAAGTGGAAGCATACCATTTGCCAGATTCACCAACACACAAAACAGACCCAACAACAATCAAAACAGCAACCCGAGGTATGCAAACAGCAAAAATTCAAAAAAAAGTTCATCACTATGCACTTTCTATGGAAATACAAGACATATGGAGGACATTTGTTTTAAGAAACAAGGCTACCCTCTAAGTTACGACAACAGAAACAAAGGGAACAACTACATAACCACCCAACATAAGGCAAACACAACGACATGTCAAAGCATGGATAATGGGGACTCAGGTGAAGAAGATAACAGGCAAACAGGACCAGATCCATTCACACTCACCAAAGAGCAATACCAGACACTAGCTGCCTTACTTTCGCACCCTTGCCTAGGAAAATCCCCAGCAACCAGCAGTAGCATAAATACCTTTGCAAAGGGTAACAACTCTGGTATGACCCTGAACACTATTTCTAGTAACTTCTCCAAACCATACTGGATAATAGACACTGGAGCAACTGACCACATCATATGCAATGTTAAATTTTATGATTCATACACCAAAATTGACAACTGCTGGATAAATTTACCTAATGGAGACAGAGTCAAGGTAGAATACATTGGCACAGTACCACTAAGCTCAGAACTCATTTTATATCATGCATTGTGCATTCCAAACTTTGATTACAACTTGATATCAACCAGTAAACTAATCGACACTAGCAAAATGTGCATGATTATAACCGGGTCAATGTGTGTGATACATGATACCAGAAATTAGATGAAGATTGGCTGGGCTAAGGAACATGATACTACTTAGAACATCCTACCCCTAGCATAGTGAATGCTCATTCTACTTTTTCAATCAAATCCAATTTATGGCATTTGCGTTTTGGCCATCCCTCTCATGAGAGGTTGCAAGGCCTTTATCTATCATGTAATATTTCAATTCAATAAAAAATGCACCTTGTGACATATGCCAATGAGCTAAACAGAAAAACGCATCTTTCCCACTGAGTAGTAGCATTGCTAAAGACATTTTTGACATCATTCATGTAGATATTTGGGGCCCAGTCAAGGAATCTTATTCTGACAAAGACTATTTCCTAACCATACTCAATGACTACAGCAGGTACACGTGGGTTTCACTCATGAGCACAAAGGTATATACCAGCCTTACTGTGCAACAATTCTGCATCTATGCTTACAGACAATTCAACAAAAGGGTTAAAGTCATACGATCGGATAATGGCCCGGAATTCATTATGCGTGACTTCTATGCAACAAACAGCATAATACACCAAACATCGTGCCCTGAGACACCACAACAGAATGGTCGGGTCGAGAGGAAGCACCTAGACATCCTAAACACAAATCGTGCTATCATGTTTCAGAGTTCATTGCCTAAAATCTACTGGCCTGAAGTAGTCAGTCATGTCGTGCATCTCATACAACAGATTGCCCTCACAGCCAATTCAAAAACAAACGCCCTATGAACGACTATATAGCGAAACAAGCAGGCTGGATAATCTAAAAGTGTTCGGATGCTTAGCATATGCCACCACCCTCGACAAACACAAGACAAAGTTCACAGATAGGGCTGTGAGATGCGCCTTCCTCGACTACAAGAATGGCATAAAAGGGTTTAAGCTTTTGAATCTGACCACTAATATGATTTTTTTCCAGGAATGTCAAGTTCTTCGAAGAACATTTTCCTCTCTTAGGAACCAATACCATGACAGACACATCATTATGCAGTGAAGATGCACTAGACACTATACATGACAATTTTGAAGATGACGAAGAACCACAACCAACCATACCAGACAATCAACAAACACATAACATCATGCAGGATGTAGATACCACACAAACAGGACATGACAGTGAAGATGAAGAAACAAACCAACCAGCAATTCCAGCCCCAAACGGAACCACTCGGACAAGGAGAATGCCTACGTACCTTCAAGACTACCATATACCCTTTGTCGGTGGTTCCTCATTGCCCTGCCTTACAAACTCTCCACATGCCTTGTCCAAACACTTATCCTACTCCGCATTGTCACCAGCCAAACGTGCTTTCTCCATCAATGTCACTTGTCACAAAGAACCTGCAATATACAAGGAAGCTTAGTTAGATGAAAACTGGAAACAAGCAATGAACACAGAACTTCTTGCCCTAGAAGCTAATCACACATGGGATTTAGTGATCTTACCCAAGGGGAAACATCCCATTGGTTGATGGTGGGTCTATAAGCTCAAGCACAAAACGGCACGCCTCGTCACAAAGGGCTACGCACAATGGCAAGGAGTTGACTTCACTGCTACTTTCGCCCTTATAGCCAAATTCACAACCATCAGAGTCGTTCTAGCATTGGCAATTGCTAAACAATGGCACTTACAATAGTTGGATATAGATAGTGCATACTTACATGAGGATCTTTACGAGGATGTCTACATGACCTTGCCCCCCAGTTTTCCCAGAGACACTCCCAATTAGGTCTCTAAGTTGCACAAGTCCCTTTATGGCCTTCGTCAGGCGGGTCGCCAATGGAACGCCAAGCTCACCACCACTGTTCAAGAGTTAGGCTTTCAGCAGTCCACCACCGATCCGTCCATGTTTGTCCTGACCAGGGATACCAACACCACAGTTCTGCTCATCTACATCGACGACGTCATTGTCACTAGGAATCACCTTCCCACCATCTCTTCGACCAAACTCCATCTCCACACCTCCTTCAGTATAAAGGACCTCAGCGATCTGAACTATTTTCTGGGTTTTAAGTTCTTCCGTGATACACAGGGCCTACATATGTCACAATGCAAATATGTGTTAGAGCTCCTACATGACATGCAATTTCTAGACTGTAAACCAGCTTCCTCCCTAGCCTTACCTAATAAAAAAACCCAACCCTCACTCTCCATATCTTCCTAACATCACACCATACAAACAATTAGTCGGAAAACTACTATACCTTACTCACACTAGGCCCGACCTCTCTTACATTGTAAATCACTTATCCCAATCCCTCACTCAACCCACCATAGAAGACATGCAAAAATCTCATCGAATCTTACGTTACCTCAAAGGAACAATTGGGCTTAGACTCTTTTTCCCTCCATGCAACACCCTCACAGTTCAGGCCTTTTCCGACTCCGATTGGGGTACTTGCCCCACCACCCGCAAATCAGTCACAGGTTACGTTGTTTTTATCGGCTCCGCTGTCGTCTCCTGACGCTCTAAAAAGTAGAGCACTGTCTCTAGATCGTTATCTGAGGCTGAATATCGTGCCATGGCTTCGATGTCGTGCGAGCTTCACTGGATTCATAACCTCATTCGCGATCTACATTTTTCCCCAAACACATCATCCCTCCTTTTCTGCGACAACACGTCCGCCTTGCATATTGCCCAGAATCCCATCTTCTACGAACGGACGAAGCACATCGATATTGATTGTCATGTGATCCGTGAGCGAGTTCAGTCCGGGTTCATTTGCCTCATGCCTATTTCCTCCGCCTTACAGCTCGCCGACCTCGTTACAAAGCCCCAGCACACTCCTCACCTCCGATTTCTTCTTCGCAAACTAGGTTTGCACAACCCTTATGCAAATCTAGTTTGAGGGAGGCTAATACGGAGCAAAGCTCGGTGTTAACAATGGAGTTCTTGCTCCTAATTATTATGAACAGGAAGCACAAGATAAAGGAAGAAGAAAATGAAGAGTCAAGAAGGAAGATGGAAGAGTTCGAATAAATGATTTCGGTAACAGTAGAAGTACAGCCAGAAGACTTTAAGTTTGTCTCCAAATCCCCACGTTAAGAATCACTTTGAATGCCTTAGGGGCATTTCCGACTTTTCACCAGTAATAGGGAATTCTAGGAGTCCATCTAGACAAACTGCACCGCACCATGGAGGAACAAAGTCCCTTTTCATCACAACCATTGATCATAGTACTTTCTGATCAAAGGCTCTCCTTATGCCACTTGGCTCCTGTTCTTTATTTGTCTTTTCTTGTTGAGCACACCTAGCAACAATATAAGATTGTAAATATACTTTTTTTTTTTTAATTTTTAATTAGAATTAATTCAAAAAAACCTTGCTTTTACCTCATTCAAATTATCAATCAGTAACCAATCTCACCACCTCAAGGAAAAACAGGTGTAGTATATTTTTGTTGTTTTAGTATGAATTGATACTCAATTTTGATACGAAAACTATATAAGGCTCTATATTTGATTTATTACTATTATCATTATTACTAAGTATCAAAATTGATGTTAGAAAAAAATCTTTAATTCTACCTGTCACAAAGAAAAGAAAAGAAAAGAAAATTAGGAGACATACTATATCATTTCTAGAAAGAAAAAAGTTCATTTTTTTCACAAACAAATTAGAAAATTTAAGGTCATTTAGTTTTCACGTTTTTCTTTCTGAATATTTTTCGGTTTCATTATTATTTTGAAGAAAAGTGGAGAAAGATATTTTGATGTTTCGCTTTCTACAATTATGTTTGATTGAAGAAAAAGCTTTTAAATGAATGGCTGGGAAACTTTTACAAAACCAAAAATACAAAAAAAGTCCTTAAAACCCTTTATTTTCTTGGAAAATGAAAACATTTGCATACGATTAAAATCAAGACCTCCATATTTATATTATGTTCAATTGAGAATTTTTAAACTTTTATTAAATAATATGGGGTTTAAATTCAAATTTAGTGAATAATTAAAGGATCTAGACATGATTAATTTCAGTTGAAATCTTATGTTCAATATATTATACAGTGGAAAAGAAAAGTGTAATTATACTCCCAAATTTTATATCTCAACCACCATCAAACTTTTCAAAACCGAAAATAAATGGATTGACAGAAAATAAAATCTAAAAAAAAAAAACAGATTTTCTTCTATTAAAATCTAATAAGTTGCATGTCTAATAAAATTTAATGAACCCAACTTTATTTCATAATGACATGTTGCACGTTTATTATATGTAAGAATGTTGTAAAATTATTAATTTTATAGCTTCTTGTAACAATATATATTACTATAAGATAGTAGGGTCCGTCTTGGGCATCAGTTAAGAGTTCAGTCCCCCAGAACCCAATGCTAAAAGGAGTTTAATTTTCTTTTTTATTTTTTTATTATATATATAGTAATTTTTTATTATTATTATTATAAATATAGTTATAATATCTATGTAAACTTAAGGAAAAATCAAATAATATGATATTATAGATCTAAAATGGATTCAAATTTTTATTTTAAATTAAAAAGAACAACTTGTTTTATTAAAATTTCATTATCATTTATTTTGCTCATACTTATAAAATGTCAGAACCGATCCTGTAGAATAAATAGGATTGACTAGAAACAATGTACTTTGCAAATATTGGTATAAATCTTAATTCAAGATAAATTGGTTCAAAATGTTATGCGGGTTTTTGTGGAGATTATTAAATTGCTGCATCTTATATTGTTAGCTTGTTTGTTACATAATAAGCCAGCTGTCATTTGCACAATTAATTAGTGGGTTAATTATAAAAATGAGTTAAATGGGAGGCTCATTTACATATTTAACTCATTTACTCAACCTACTATATATCTAGACTGATTTTGTGTGACTTTTCCATAATACCCTCAATATTTACGCGCGTCTGTCTTCCTCCCGTCTGACTTCGCAGAGGTTAGCATATGCGAACCCTGCAAAGCTAAATATGCGAAGCCTGCGAAGCTAATATTTGGTTTAGTTGATGATTTTAGTTAGCATATGCGAAGTCTGTGAAGCTAATGTTTGGTTTAGTTGATGATTTTAGTTAGCATATGATTTTAGTTAGCATATGCGAAGTCTGTGAAGCTAATGTTTGGTTTAGTTGATGATTTTAATTAGCATATGTGAAGCCTGCGAAGCGAATGTTTGGTTTAGTTGATCATTTTAGTTAGCATATGCAAAGTCTGGATGTGTTTTTAACAAAATTCGCTAAATGGTATATAACAAAAAATGGCAACAACAACGGATTCTAACATTATTTAACAAAAAAAATCAGAACATAAATGAATACACCAACAATAATTGCGTGAGATTTATAGAATTAGACATTTTCTCTGCGTTTCCCAATCTTCCGCCTCACGGAACGAGGTTGCCGTTCGCTCTAAAATCGCCCTCTTTCTTCCCTTTTCTCTGTTGTTCGTCTTCTTCCTCGTCTTTTCTCTCACTGTTCACCTTCTTCTACCGTCTGTTCGCATTCTTCATCTTCTTTGCTCTTATTGTTCACCTTCTTCTACCGTCGTTCACCTTCTCTCACCATCGTTCGCTCTAAAATCGCCTTCTCGTTTTTCCTCTACCGCCATTCGCTTCCCTTTTCTCACACCGGAGTAGGAGTTGCTGGAGAACGCCGTCAAACAACAACGGATTTTGCAGGTTAGATCCCTGTGGAAGGAGGAGGAGCCATTTTGAGTGAAGAGGAAACCGTAAGGAAGAGGAAGAGGAAGATGAAAGATTGGAGGTATTATGAGAAAGTCACACAAAAACAGTCTAGATATGTAGTAGGTTGAGTAAATGGGTTAAATGTTTAAATGGGCTTTTCATTTGACCTAGTTTTGTAATTTACCCTTAATTAGTTAGCAATTGGTTTGAGTTAGTTAGCAATTAGTTTCCATCACTTGAGTAATTATTTTACTTCAACTTGTATATAAATCAATACATACTGTACTTTTTTCTTCGGATGAATATACCATTCACTTTACTTTTCAATTGTTTCATAGTTTTCAATTAGTTGAATAATAAAATTCGTAAGTTCTTAATTATATGCAAGAATTTGAATTTGTAGCCTGTAGGTCATTAATTACATGGACTATTTTCATTGTGTATATAGAAAAAATTCAATGCCCGAGCTATCCTGAATGTTAATTAGTCTTATTGCATTGGTACTTATTCATACTTCAACAAAAAAAAAAAAAAAATCATAATATGTTTTGGAGTGCGTAATTAATTTGTGAGTTACATATTTTTAGTGCATTCTTATTTTATTTATAGATGATATAATAAACTCTATGCGATAGTGCTTCGAAGTTTGAGATATCTTCTCCGATGTTTGAGGTAAGACAGAAAAATAATAAATGTGAATTCATTTGATCGACAGTCTCACTCTGATGCCTATGTTAGTAAAGGATGCGATTAAAGCATTAAATAGTCGAGAGCAAATTGAAATATATATATATATACCTTGACTATAACGTCAAATTTCTATTTATAGGAAGCCAATGGGCAAAACCAATAGTCGACGTTGTAGATGTATTTTAGGTACTTAATTATAATATCCGTATTGAGATTCCATAATTCTAGATGTGAATAAAGAGTCTTAATCCAAAGAGGATTTAGAATGTATCTCATTAGCCTAAGTCCCTTGAGGAATATTTATTATTGTTTAGTTTGATTTGACGGTTCCCTTGCTCTGGGCGTCCCTATTAGCTTTTGATCAGGACACATGTATCCTGATATTTATTTGCGTGATATTAGATGCCCTATCCCCTTTGGTTCGAAGATCTTTAGGGTTTTAGTTGCCTGATGTTTTGTGGAGTCTTACTACAACTCTTGAGGAATGGTTCGACATTCCGTAGATACTTAATCGCACTAACATTCCATTTGGAATGATTTGAGATTTTCTGCTTCACACATTATCTGTTATCTTCTGGGCAGGTGGGACGTCACGTCACGTCGCATGACTTCAAAACAACATCATCCCCAATATGAGTGCAATCCTCCTTATAGGCATCATTTTCACTGTTTACTTAACTCCATTGAATGATCGACATGTGCCCTTAGGCGCTTAACCTATACGAAATTAGGCGGAAAGGCATTTGTGGGTTCCAAGGAGCACCGACACAAGTGGTCTTCTATTGAGGGCGACGCTTTAGCCATCCTCCCGAGAAACTCTATAAAAGGAGACCGAAAACCGGCAGATTTCTTTTTTCGACTCATGCATTTCTCTCTAAACTCTGAACTAACCATTTTCTAGAAATTTGTAAGTGTTCGTTCTCTTATGGATTTTATTTTTATTCTATGGAAGTTTTGAAACAAAAGAATTCTCGCAACCCACAAACTCTCGTTATTGTTGACCCATCTTTCTCCAGCGACACCGAAATTATGCATCCTCGCAAGCAGACTAAAAAAAGTACTGATAAAGGTAAGAAAGTGGTGACGGAGAAGAAAAGGAATTTGAAAGTATGGGTGCAATATCCTAATTTGAAGGCCTCCCAATTGGTAGACTTGTCTTACAAATATCCAGAACTAGATCAAATGGAGATGCATCTGCTTGACCCTGGCTAACGCATCGACGAGGAACTTAGGAAGGCCGATGAGGATTTCATTCGAGTTTATGTTTATCTCCTGACCTATGGTAAAAGGCTCCCATTCTTAACCCCATTTTAGCAGTTTTGGAGAAGTTTCACTTGTTCTTTTTCCAGTTGTCCCCAAATGCTTGGGTGGAGCTGCTTGCTCTGAATGAGCTCTGCTCTGCTCATGTTTGGGCTTGATTCTGAATGAAGTGGTTGTTCATCAATTTTGGAGACCCATAAGGAGGAAGGGGGGAAATGTAGTCCATTGGAACATGGGAGGCCGATCAAGACTTCAGAGACTTGCCTTACTCTCTGATAAAGTAGAAAATCTTAAAGGTTTTAAGGAAAAGTGGTTCTGGCTGGGTCTAAAGAAAGGTTCGTTTGATGTCATGTATCCGGAAGGTTTCCCCTTCAAGACAAATTGGAATTTGGATCCTGCTAACAAAGAGACTTGGGAAAAGTCGTGAGCTTTAATCCTAGAATAGGAAAGAAGGTCCATGAAGGAGATTGTGGCTGTTTCCAGTTTCTAACACTTGACTGACATGCTAGAGATAATTCTTAAAGAATATCTTTATACTGTGGAGGACAAAGACATGGTCTTCCATTTGGATGGAGAATATTGTTATGAATAAATTCTTGAAGTTTAATTTCTATTTTAACTTTGCTTTTTCTTTCATTTTTTCAATGCAGTAATGGCTTCTAATATGGGTGCCAGTAGTCATATGATAGCGATGCAGAGACAAGTTATCACTTTGTCCATGGCGCCGAAGGTTGGAGTCCCTGAGGCTTAAAATGTGGTTGGGACATCGAGTGTTACAACAACAACTACCCTTTATTCAACCTCTAGAGGCTTGACATTTTTTCAAAAAAAAGTGAAGAATTTCCACTCTCTTATGAGCTTGTAAGACCCGTTGAAGCCATGAGAAGTCCTCAGCCTTGCCTGAAGTAAGAAAGTCTACAACTCTCTCTAGAGGATATTCGATCTTCATTGAAAGAATTCCATCTGTTGATGTTCAATCTCAAGATGATCCTCCCATGACCGTGCTTTTTCAGGTTCCCGAAAATATTCCTTCGATGAATGTGAAAGCTTCAAATGACTAAGGTGTAGTTATTTGTGAGATGCATGCTGGGTACTAACTTCATTCGGTGCCATCTGGAGTTCTGATTTTTTATTTAACTGAAGTTGATATGATATATGTATCGTTTCTTTCCTCCTCAAAACAACCTCCTTTTCAAATTATGCTACTGTTGAAAATGAAGGCCGCCTCGACCGTTTGGGCCCCGCATAGGCACTCGAAATCATGAATTCACCCCGATTTTCTTCAATTAATCCCTCTAGACGTTTTTTGGGTTCCTATGCATTTTTATCCGTTTGGGCTCCGCCTAGGCCGCCTCGACGCCGTCTAGGTGCCGCTAATCTACGATGAAGAAAATCATTTTATATTGTGAATTTTTTTTCTTTGTTATAATTCACTTTTGAGTTGTTTCAATGATATTGGTGTTAAAATGTTGATATTTGCACATTTTTTTAACCTAATATTTGCACATTTTTAAAAATATATGTTCCAAATATACATGTTTTTCTATATTAATTAAATATTTTTAAATATTTTTTTAATAGTATAATACATATTTTAATTGCATTTACATATAATTTGTTGATTAATAAATAAAAAATATAAAAATACAAATCCGATTAATTCCTGACTAATCACTGATTAATCCTTGAGGGTCCTATCCACCTGACTAGCGCCTAGTGTTTTTTACAACATTGCTACCTTCTTTTAAACCTTCAATGGTATGCTAGTTGGTTTGATGACCCTTCCTTATTTTATTGTTCTAGGGTTGAAGGTCTCAAAATGGAAAGCTACCGAGGTGGAGACCTCGAAGGAACCCCAGGTTCATGCTAAAAGGGCAAAGTCTAGTAATGCAGAGAAAGCTAAGTCTCTGGTTGAAAGATCATTCATTTTTCCCAGGCTGACTGTTGAGGAAATGTTCATTTTCAAGGAGTATGATAGCACAAAAGTAAGCTTTTTTTTTTATCCTCACATCTTTAATTTTGCTTCTCTTGTATTGTTCAATTATCTGGCATTTCCTTAGTTCTAGGAGAGCCATTATGGGTTGAATGCAATCCTCTAACAGCCAAGTCTGACGTATGACTTAGAACACCTCTAATGGGTGTTATAAGCTTGTTGCTTATAACACCCAATCAATAGAGGAATTGTATTTTCTTTGTTGCAAGTTATTGAGTGTTACTAACAGTAGTAACATGAAGTAACAAGTCCATGGAAAATGAAATTTATTGTTTATATTGGAGCTTGAGATACACGGAAAAATGAGAAGTCTCTAAAAGAGAGAGTGTATTCCAAACTCTGTATTTAGAGAGTCTCTTTGTGGAAGAATTGTGAAAGAAAGTGGGAGACAAAGTCTGCCATCCATTATGAAATATATAAAATTTCTTTTCATTATTTTATTTATTTATTTATTTTTTTTTGGTAGAAAAGGAAAGAAAAGCAAAGCAAAACAAGCAACTACACCGGGATTAGCCTAGGAAAGCTAACCCCAATCCTATCCTCTAAAAGAAGAGGAGAAAGAGCGACAGGGGGAACGGTAAGGGTAGAAACACCTAACACCCCCTCATGGCCTGCCGCCGCCAAGTGATCTGCAACACGGTTCTGCTCCCGGAAAATGTGGCTGAACTCAAGGATATCAAATGAGGGGCTAAGCCTCTTAATAGCTTTAATAAGGTTGCGGCTATGAAGACCCATGGCATGACTACCCAAAATCATATTGATGGCCTCCAAGTTATCTGACTCCACAGAAAGCCTCTTAACACCCAGCCTAATCGCCAGCTGGATCCCAGAGAGAATGCCCCAGAGCTCCGCAGAGAAGGAAGAACCCAAACCCAAATTCTGGGTAAACCCAGAAAGCCAGGCGCCTCCCGCATCCCTAAGATCACATCCGGCAGCAATCTTACCATTACTGTTATTTTTTTATATATATACATAAGCCTTGTTATTTTAATTCTAAAACCATTATTGTTTTTAATTTATCCATGTGGCAGCTCATACACTTACCCTATGTTGCAATCAGTATTGTTGCTCTTAGATCGCCTTGCTTTGGTTCCTAGAGAGTGGGCCCATTTTGAGAAATTGAACTGATAGTTCAGAAGTTCATAGACATGACCATCACTTGCGGCACTCGTGTACCCTTTTTACCGTTCAACTTTCACTGTTGTATTTGCAAAATTTTCAATTTCTTTTTGTTGACATTACCAAATTTTGCAGATAACGACCTCAAAATGAAATTTTTTAAGAGTTCATGAAATTTTAAACAACTTTAATTCTTCAGCCTTTTAGGTTTGATGTCATTCAAGTGTTGTTTTTTTTATGAGAGAGTAAGTTAATGCTTAGAGGGAGAAAACTCTAAAAATGATGATTTTGAAAAATAAAAAATGTGGTTTTATAGTAAATATTATACTAAACAACTTTAATTCTTGAATTTTTTTATTTTGAGGTCGTTATCGGCCAAATTTGGCAATGTAAATAAATGAAACTTTTGCAAACCATATGGTTGCGTTTGTAACGAAAAGTACCACAAACACCAATATGCAAATCCGTGAAACCACATGACATCTATTTGTAATCAACCCTAAATCTAATTGCATTGATGAATGGGTGGTATATATTCAGGCGCAACAGATCATGTTATTACTAATCTTGAATTTTTGACCAATATGATATGTGTTGATATTAGGGTCAATTTACATAACGAAAAGTATGTTTTAGTTAATAAAATAAGACTGTTTTCATTTTAGACAATATAGTATTTGAAAGATCTTATTTTTATACCAAATTTTAGTTTCAATTTTTTTCTAACTATTAGTAAAGTCTTAAGGGATTAGATTGCATAGTAACATTAGTCTATAATACATGTATTTTTTCAGGAAAAATGGATCCAAAAGAGCATTGGTATAGCTGAAATGGAAAATGGACTTTATGTGTTTAAAAGTAAAACACATAGATGTTAGTATTAAAGAGGTCGATGTTGTAGATGTTGTAGATGTTGTAGACAATGATAGTTTTCCTTTATGGTATTTAGATTGGGTCATTTTTCACAATTTAACCTAAAGAAATGACCACAAGTTAGTCCAGATTAGACTTGTTATGGGCCGGTTCCAGCGGGCTTTTATCTAAAAATGTCCAGTCTAAGTCTAGCCCACTATTAATTAGGCGGCCTTCGACCGGGTTAGGTTTGGGCTCAAAAATCAAATCTCAAACCCAGTTCATATAAGTCCACCTAAATATATATGTAGAATTTTTAATAATAAAAAATTAAATTTATACGTAAAAAAATATATAGATATCAATATATAAATTTATTAATTAATAATAATAGGTGGGTCGGGCCGACCTGTGCTATTTTTATAAATCCAAAGCCCGTCCAAAAAAACGGGCTTTAGCGGGCCTAGACCAGACTAGGTCTAAAGATAAATTTTTATGTCCAAACCTGGCCAAGGGGACCCGAACCCATGAACAGGTCTAGTCCAGATATAAGCAACTGTGTAGATTTTTTTATGTTCTTTTTGCCTTTTAGGAAAGCAAAAACGTTTACCTTTTCTTTTAAGTGAAACCTTTTCTGTGGTATATTCTGATCTAGTAATATATGAGGTCCTATAAAGTCTCCATCTTTGTCTGGTTTTCGATATTTCCTTACTTTTGTTGATGATTTTAGTAGATTTACATGAATCTGTTTTCTCAAAACTAAAGATGAAGTTATTAGTGCTATTAAAGTTTTATGTAAATAAATCTATACTCATTTTAGCATTCTTATTAAAACTATGCAATCTAATGTCGTTGAGTTGCATTTACATGAGTTTTATTAGTAAATACAAACCCAAATATTGCATCTCTTATTCATCAACAAAGGAAAATAATGAACTTGTTGTTATACCACAAGTGCATCCTATAAGAAAATATGTCATAGAGAGAAAATCACTTCAATATCTCATTGAATTACATTGTAAACAGTTATATGCTAATTTTTATAGAAATATATACTGTTAGTGTTAGAGATAATGTTCCTATTATGTTTGTAAATAGATTTTTATCTAGTTAGAGATTCAATTTGTCTATAACCCTAGCTAGGTAGAGTTTCAATACGATTATACTTGTGTATTGTATTCCTATACAAACTACTATTGGCTCACTATAAATACAAGGCCTCTGAGCCATAATCATTAAGGTGATTCAAATCATTATTGTGTTATTACTTATCTCTCTCTATCTCCATAATATTCTCGTATATCAAACTATACATTCAACACGGTATCAGTAGTATCAACTTCCCCATCCTCTGAATCCTCTGATCATCCACAATCACCAACATACCCCCAATACAAAGCCGCTGCTGCCGCTGCCACCACCGCCGTCGCCGGTGTCGCTGCTGTGAATATCGCACCTTTCGGTGCTTCAACCTCCGCGGCTGCTCAAAACACGGACGAAGCCTTCGGTGGCTCATTTGCAACTTCGGGATGGCGGTTCAACTCGCCCTTCATCAACGGCAATTCCGTGTTCCTTGCCGCGACAACAGCACCGCCAGCTGCCGCAGCTCCACCTCCACAGCGAACCATGGGCGATTCCTTTCCTCCGGAGGTACGCGCAGCCCTCGAAGCATACCAGGCGGCCAGTGCACAGGCGGCCAATGCCCAGGCGCATCCCGCGCCAATCTCCTCTGCGTTTGTCGGCCCGGCGCAACCTGCGTCTGCCGCCTATGCGCCCCTCGCGTCTGCGTCTCCCGCCCATGTGCAGCCCGTGCCAATCTTCTCCGCGATAGCAGCTCATGATTCACGGTTTGTGCAAACCGCGATGCTCCCAACTCCGACAACGTCCGCTGCCGACGCTGCGGTTTTAGCCGCGATTGCGTCATATCAGGCAGCTGTTCCGCCCCCACAAAAGCATCAACTTCCGGTTCAGAAGTCACCAATTCAATCCCAACAACCCTCGGCCACTCAAACCCTATTTTCTCCATCAGTTCTCGCTGCCCTAGCCGCCTATCAAGCAGCCAAAGCCAGTAACAACCGTCAGCTAATTTCTGAATCCAATACCTCACCATTTGGGTATAATACTCAATTAACCCATGATCCAGCCCCATCTTTTTTCTCAAATTCGTATCACAATACTGTCGATGCACCTTCAAATAATTTTCGACCTAATTTTATTCCTCCCTCAAATACCACTATTTTACCAAATTATGTCCATCCAGAACCTGTTTCTACCCATGTCGATCAACCAAGACAACCACCCATAAATATCACCATTAACATCAAATTAAGCCCTCATAACTACAAAGCATGGAGAATGTCCATGGAATCTACCTTTCAAACCTATCATCTTCTTTCCCACATTCTTAGTTCAACACCTACTCCACCCAAATTTATTTCTAAAACAAGTTTTGTGACATCTGCTGCGGATTTAATCATAAATCCATCTTTTTCCCAATGGGATGATGTAGAAAATGTGGTTAGGACTTTGCTCCTAAATTCAATCGTTGAAGAGGTGTTTCCTGATATTGCTTATCTCAAATACTCACATGATATTTGGCTAGCTTTGGAAGATGCCTATGAGCTTATTACAGGTAGCAAGCAGTTTCAGATGGGAGTTGAACTGCATGAGCTTGAGCAAGGGGGAATGTCAGTTACTGCGTATATGCAAAAAATGAAGTCCATTCTTGATGATCTGGCTGCCTCGGGGAACCCTTACCCTCGACATCTACTACCGTCAGTTCTTTACAAGGGTTTGGGAGAAGAGTATCGCTCTACCGTCCAGAATCTTGTCACTCAGCTCGGTACAAACATCAACTATCAGGAGATCTTGCACAGTTTGAAAACAGTTGAAGGCATGATTCAATCAACCAGAAAGACTACTCTGCTTTAACCCGATGGTATATCAGCACACCGAGAGGCTAATGTATCCACCATGGAAACAAATCAATCAAAGAAGCAGAATCCAAAGAAGAGAAGAAGTGGCAAGTGCTACAACTGTGGTGATCCAAGCCACTGGGCTGATAAGTGCAAAAGACCAAAGAACAATTCAAGATCAAACTACAATCCTGGACCACAAGCACACATGGCATGGCAACAACCACCAAATCCATTCATGGGTCCTAATCAGCCGTGGTATCTTGACACAGGAGCAACAAATCACATGACGGCAAATCCGACTCAACTTCATCAAATGCAGCCATATCCAGGATATGATACGGTTCAGTTTGGCAATGGTCAAGGTTTGCAAATTTCTCACTTTGGAAATTCAAATATCAATAATTTGAAAATTAATGATGCCCTACTTGTTCCTAAGCTTACCAAATCTTTACTATCTGTTCAAAAATTTACCCGTGACAACTCATGTTTCTTTGAATTTTGGCCTAACCATTTTCTTGTGAAGGACCAAACAACTGGGGAAATCCTATTACGGGGCCCGAGTAAAGATGGGCTTTATGTGCTTACACCCACCCTGAAGGAGGCGCTAGTAGGAGAGAAGGTGTCTTTTGAAAGGTGGCATGCATGGCTTGGACATTGTCAGAATCAGACAGTCAGCACAGTTCTCAAAGGAAACAATCTATCCTCTTCAAAGTCAGTTAGCAATTGTTCTTTTTGTCCATTAGGAAAACTTCCTAGAAGCCCTTTACCCTCTATTAGTCGCTCTAGCACATTTATTTTTGAGAACTTACATCTGGATGTTTGGGGACCAGCTCCAGTTGTTTCTTGTCTTGGTCACCGTTATTTTTTAATAATCATTGATGAATTCAGTAGATTTGGATGGGTTTTCTGTTTAAAGAATAAGAGTGATGTTTTCTCAACCTTTTGTGATTTTTATGCCATGATCTCTAATCAGTATAGTGCAAGGGTTAAGAATATTTACTCAGATCTTGGGGGAGAATTCCAAAAACTACAACCTTTTTTCAAACGACATGGAATTATACACAAAATTGTGTGCCCTCACCCTCATGCACAAAATGGTATAACTGAGAGAAAAATTAGACATGTCGTTGACACCTGCCTTACTTTGTTAGCCAATGCATCCTTACCTCTCAAATTCTGGAACTATGCCATGATCCACAACATTAGGCTAATCAACTACTTACCCACCAAAATACTGAACAACAATTCACCCTATTTCTTGTTCTACAAGAAACAGCCTGCCTATAAGGCATTGCACATCTTTGGTAGTGGTATCTATCCTCTTCTTCATCCATACAACCAGCACAAATTTGATTTTCGTTCCAAGTTATGTGTCTACCTTGGTCCATCGGAAAATCATTCTGGGAATATTTGTCTTGAGTATGCCACCGGACGCATATACATCTGCAAATTTGTGCAGCACAATGAAGAAGTACTTCCTGCATCAGCAGTCACTGCATCATCACCTTCATCTAGCAACTTGGGGGTAAGCACATCGTGTCAACTACCGTCTTTACTCGACCCGTATCCAGGTAATTTCTCTAATCCCACTCCTATATTATCTCCTTCTAACTTAGTTCCATGTTCCCAACCAATCACACCTGTCCACTCTGGACATCATCCTGGTACCACAATTATTCCCCCTGACTCTGAAGCCACAAACACTGCTCCACTAGTTCCACATCAATGTTTGTCACCAGTAGTCACAGCTGCATCAACACCTGTTTCTCAGAATGATCTCACCACACCAGTTAACTCTGTGAACATCACCACACGGAAGATACAGAATGCAGTACCTCATGAAGAGAATTCCATGCCACAAACAGAGTCTCCTCCTCCTGAAACTGCACCACCTACTCCTGTTCCAACTACAAGGCCCAGACCTCGCAATGCACCACTGATTGGTCCACGTCAACATTATATGCAGCTTCGACAGTCGTCTCTTCACTCAAGGGGACGGTTTGAGGGGCTTCTAGCTACACATCCAAATGGCACAGTGGATCCCACATGCTTCAGCAAAGCCAACAAACAACCCGAATGGCGCACGGCAATGTCTGACGAGATTCAAGCTCTTCTGGACAATGGCACATGGCAACTTGTACCGAGACCACATGATCAGCATGTCATCACCTCCAGGTGGCTCTTTCGTACAAAGAAGAAGTCTGATGGAACCATTGATCGTCACAAAGCCCGCTTGGTAGCACGGGGATTCACTCAAAAAGCTGGGATTGACTACAAAGAAACATTCAGTCCAGTAATCAAAGCTACAACCATTAGGTCTGTATTTGCCATTGCAGCAGCAAACAACTGGTTCATCAATTAGCTGGATGTCTCTAATGCATTTCTTCATGGAAACTTATCAGAGACCATATATATGGAACAACCGCAGGGTTTTCGGGACAGTGACCGACCAGATCATGTCTGTCTTCTCAAAAAGAGTCTTTATGGATTAAAGCAAGCACCGCGAGAATGGTTCACACGCCTTCGAACATTCCTCCTCTCCCTTGGGTACAAAATGTCACAGGCTGACAACTCTCTGTTCATCAGACGCACCGACACTGAAAAGACTTACATTCTGTGCTATGTTGATGATATACTCATAACAGGTAACCACCCTGCACACATCACCAACACTATTGCAGCCATCGAACATGAGTTTTCCATTCGCAATCTTGGCAAGGCAGAATACTTTCTCGGAATTGAGATCAGATATGAGAAGGATGGCATTCATATGTGTCAGGCCAAGTATGTGGCTGACATCCTAGACAGAGTGAAGATGATTGACTCCAAGCCCACACTAACGCCCATGGCCACCACGCCAACACTTTCAAAGGAACTAGGCACCAGCTTAACATCTGGAGATGAATATCGAAGCATTGTGATAAACAAAGAAACATTTAGTCCAGTAATCAAAGCTACAAGCATTCCGTCTGTCTTTGCCATTGTAGCAGCAAACAACTGGTTCATCAATCAACTGGATGTCTCTAATGCATTTCTTCATGGAAACTTATCAGAGACAATCTATATGGAACAACCGCAGGGTTTTCGGGATAGTGACCGACCGGATCATGTCTGTCTTCTCAAAAAGAGTCTTTATGGATTAAAGCACCGCGAGAATGGTTCACACGCCTTCGAACATTCCTCCTCTCACTTGGGTACAAGATGTCACAGGCTGACAATTCTCTGTTTATCAGACGCACCGACACTGAAAAGACTTACATTTTGTGCTATATTGATGATATACTCATAACAGGTAACCACCCTGCACACATCACCAACACAATTGCAGCCATTGAACATGAGTTTCCCATTCGCAATCTTGGCAAGGCAGAATACTTTCTCGGAATTGAGATAAGATATGAGAAGGATGGCATTCACATGTGTCAGGCCAAGTATATGGCTGACATCCTAGACAGAGCGAAGATGATTGACTCCAAACCTACACTGACCCCCATGGCCACCACGCCAACACTTTCAAAAGAGCTAGGCATCAGCTTAACCTTTGGAGATGAATATCGAAGCATTGTGGGAGCACTTCAATACTTAACATTCACTCGTCCTGACATTGCATTTGTAGTTAACAAATTATGTCAGTTCCTGCATTGTCCGATTGATGAGCACTGGAAAGGAGTCAAGAGGGTCTTACGCTACATTCAGGGCACATCAAACTTTGGGATAGTCATGTCCAGCAAACCAATAGAGCACATCCATTGTTACTCAGATAGTGATTGGGGAGGGTGTCTTGATGATCGACGATCCACGGGTGCCTTCTGTGTCTACCTTGGATCCAGCATTGTATCGTGGCAGACCCGCAAGCAACCCACAATAGCCAAATCCTCCACAGAAAGTGAATACAAGGCAGTGGAAAATGCCACGGCAGAACTCCTATGGTTCAAATCACTTCTCTCGGATCTGGGCTTTCCTTTACCTACCCCGGTTCAGTTATGGTGTGATAATGTTGGAGTAATTTATCTCACTTCAAATCCAGTTTTTCATGCTCGTACGAAGCACATAAAGCTAGATTATCATTTTGTTCGTGAACAAGTTCACAGAGGATTTCTCAGTGTCAGATTCATTCCAACCGATGATCAAGTTGCAGACATACTCACCAAGCCGCTAGCTCTGGCTCGCTTCACGATGCTACGCTCTCGCCTCTTTGTTCGTGCCCACCATCGGCTTGAGGGGGGTGTTAGAGATAATGTTCCTATTATCTCTGTAAATAGATTCTTATCTAGTTAGAGATTCAATTTGTCTATAACCCTAGCTAGGTAGAGTTTCAATACGATTATACTTGTGTATTGTATTCCTATACAAACTACTATTGGCTCACTATAAATACAAGGCCTTTGAGCCATAATCATTAAGGTGATTCAAATCATTATTGTGTTATTACTTATCTCTCTCTATCTCCATAATATTCCCGTATATCAAACTATACATTCAACAGTTAGATCTCTTATTTCTTTTATTCTTGGTCATATTAAATTGGTTAAAGCTCATAAAAATTATATGATTAATGCGTAAAAGACATACAAAAAGGCTATAGTCAATGTTGGAAGGATGTTGTTAGGCATGAAATTGACTTAGTTTAAACATAATATTTATATGAGAATTTGGGTGTTTTTACATTATATTGCAAGATAAAGGACTGATTAATGCCTTTTTTTATAGGTAAGCATTGATAAAAGCCAAACTCGCTGGAAACAGCTTGTTTCGCTACCGCCAAGAAGGAGTGGAGCCTTTATTTGATCCAGCGGTTAAACGCCGGATACTCAATGACGGACAGCGACAGATCAGAGGTGGCAGAGGCAGAGGCAGAGCAGCAGGTGGAAAAGTGTTAAGGTGGCATTACTCAAAGAAGAAAGATGACATGAAGTATCGACCCTTGAGTGTTCAAGGGTCAAAAAGGATTCCGAATCATTTCAATTTATTTTTGTTTAGTATTAGTTGACTTAATTTCTGTAAGGGTACTTGACATGTACCAATTTTGTCCCTATCTTTCTCCTTTAAGTAGGCGTAGTGAAGGAAAGATAGGGAGTTCGGATAGTTTTAGTTTTCATAGAATAAATAAGTTATTTTAGTAAAAGCTTTAGATTAGAGCTCCAATGGAGTTTCTCGTTGTATCAAGAACAACTGATTACTCACTGCTCGATATGAGTGAGTAATCCATTTTGAATGGGCAAGGCCAGTCCGGGCCAGTAATGTAAGTCTTATATCGTTTTTAATGAATGTGTAGTATTTTGCCAATGTTGTGATTGATGAGGGTTTAACTTCTGTGCTTCGGCATTTATGCATGTGATAGATGAATGTTAGGACACTTCTTGCATCTTCACTGATACCTCTTTTAATCTCGCAACCTCGAAGCAGACCTGTTAGATGGTTGTGTCGAAGGTTTTCTTAAATAGAAATGCAGCTTCGATCTTAATGCGAGAAAGAACGTATCTTTAGGACGCTAAAGGTTCTAGTAAATCTCGGGAACTTAAGAACACACGAAAGTTGACTTAAGCGGGCATTAAAACTGATACTTTGGCTTCATTGGCATCATCACTAATTCGTTGGAATGTTGTAAGACTTAACACAACCTGTTCGGCAGTGCCTAGCCTGTTCTATCCTTTAAACTATCTTCTATTTGTCATATCTTTCATAACTTTAGCACACTGTTGTTTTAACTATCACATTCAAACAATCAATCCTACTAAGAAGATACCTTTACGCACACACACTGTTCAGCAACGATTTTCTCATATCATTTTTGATGTGATATTGGTTATGAAAAAGAGATAATAACCAAATCAACAAGTTTTCCCGATCTATCTTAAGGAATTAATAGAATCAAATAACAAACATAAATTGGTGATAACAAACCAATCCCAAAGAATTAAAGACAATGAAAGGAGATCTGACCTTACACCTTCGAATAATTAAATTGGAACCTGAGTGTTTGGCGATTCACAAGTACCTTACCAAAATACTTGTTCACGATCAAGATAATATTGCAAGAATGATGACCCGGTCTCTCAAGCTCACAATAAAGAATTCAATCCCGGATTGAAAATAATTCCCAAAGGAAAAGAAGAACTTTTGTTCATAAAAATATTGATTTCTGATTGATGAAAATAATGAAGAATACAAGCCTTTATATAGGCTACAAAATAAACCTAAACCTAAACTAAAAAGAAAGTTGAATCCTAGTGCATCAAGGTAAAAGAAATCCTAATTAGACAAGGAAAAACATTAAATTCGTTTTTGTCCTTTAGAGCCCAATTTCAGCCCATTAATTAACATTATTTGGGCCTTTTAATTAGCTAGAAATAAGCCCAATCAAACCTATAAGGTTATAGCATTAATTTTAATGAGTCCCAATGGGTTTTGCACATGCCAAACACATGCAAGTCCAAAGCTTCTCTTAAAATATGATCAACCTTTTTACATATCACTATTATGGGCTTGGGCTTGGATACAACACAAAAACACACCATCTTTAATGACTTCGCTAGAATTCATTCCTTGTTTAAAGAAGCTCAAGATGAGTCCATTAAGCATTTGTTGGTCTTTCTTTGCACGATTCTTCGTCATAGGTCCAATTGACAGCTCCAATGGATCCCTCATGCTTCTACTAGGCTCCTTAACTCCAAGCTCCTTTGTTCCATGCTCTTGTGCTTTTGATATCACATCAATTTTGATCTCAATCCCTGTGGATACGATACTTGACTTATCACTTTATTACTTGTATCTAGTACACTTGCTAGAGTCACATTAGAGGACAACAAGTTTTTGGCGCCGTTGCCGGGGATTAAGCAACAAAATTTATCTGAAATTTCTGTGAAACAGGGTGTTTTTAATCCGTTTGCTAAGGCGTGCAAGAAACAAAGAAGTTCTTAACCTGTTTATGCGTAGAAATGGACCTCCTGTTTTTCCTATCGATCTCGAATTAGAGAGGACGTGTAGACGAAATAGAGCAGGAGCTGGATGTGCTAGACAGAGAGAAAGACAAAGAGAGAGAAGAATGGCTAGAAGGGTACCACCCGAACAACCAGTTCAACCAAACCAAGAAGAAGAAGGAGAGAATAACAACCCTCATGTTATGCGAATCAGAGACTATTCCAGGCCAACCACAGAGGGACATTCATCTTGTATCGTGTTACCCAACGAGGGGAACAACATGTCCGAGGTGAAGAGGTCCATGATACAGATGATCCAGGCCTCAATACAATTTAATGGGTTTCAATCTGAAGGTCCAAATGGGCATATTCAAGA
Organism: Euphorbia lathyris; assembly: GCF_963576675.1. Lineage (NCBI taxonomy): Eukaryota > Viridiplantae > Streptophyta > Magnoliopsida > Malpighiales > Euphorbiaceae > Euphorbia > Euphorbia lathyris. The sequence continues at coordinate 29,568,575 of NC_088914.1, forward strand.
ATTCATCACGTTATGCAACACATTCAGATCGAACAGAGGTGTTTCTGACGATGTTATCAGACTGAAGCTGTTTCCTTTTTCCCTAAGGGATAAAGCGAAGAACTGGCTAAGAAATTTACAATCAGGAACAATCACAAGTTGGGAAGAGATGGCGCGAGCTTTTCTAATGAAATATTTCCCACCACGACAAGCCATAAAACTAAGAAATGAAGTGTCTCGGTTCATACAAGAAGAGGATGAGTCGCTGGCAGAAGCCTGGGAGAGATATAAAGAGTTATTGAGAAGGGTGCCAAATCATGGTATCCCTATGTGGATGCAAGTGCAAAATTTCTACAATGGTGTGACCAACATTTACAAAATTCAAATCGAATCCATTGCTAACGGTAATCCAGAAGATCTTGAGCCACAAGCTTTGTATGACCTTATTGAGAAGGTAGTCAGCACAAGTTACAACTGGCAGTCAGCCAGAAGTGAAGGGAAGAAGATGGGAAATGATGATGTTGTGTTAAAATTGACAAGTCAGGTAGAACAGCTTGCCAGACAACTGGGCAAGATAAACGTGTCCCCGATTCACAATGAACCACCATTCAATGACATTTGCGATTTTTGTGGAGGTCTTCATTTCAACATCAACTGTCCCGGAGTTAAGCAGGGAAAGAGCGCACAGGCTGAATGTGACTACGCAGGGTATAATCAAAGGAACCAGCCTAACCGCTATTCTAACACATACAACTCTGAAACCAGGAACCATCCAAATTTTGGATGGACAGGCCAACCAGACCAGCTGGGGCAACCACGGTATCAAGACCAGCCAAGGTATCAACAACAGCAGGGAGGACAGTACCAAAGACAACCTTAGTAGCATTACAAGCAACCTGTGCCACCAAAAGAAGACGTAGAGCCAGATATGAAAACAATGATGATGCAGTTTATGAAACAGACACAAGCATCAATCAAAAGTCTGGAAACACAGGTTCACCAGATAGCTGCATCCACGTCAAAAGGAAAGGGAATAATGCCGAGCAACACAGAGCCAAATCCTAAGGGCGACGTCATGGCAATCACCCTAAGGTCTGGTAAGGAAACTTAACCAAATGTTTTGACTGATAAGAATGCTGAGTGCGCAGGAACGTCCAAAGAAGCTGAAGGGGAGCAGGAACAGGTTGTTCCTAGTGATGAAGAAACAAGGAAGACAACCTGTAAAAGTAAGACAGATCAAGAGGAAAGCGAAAGAATGTATAAACCACCACCGCCGTATGTTCCACCTGTGCCATATCCAACGCGTCTAATCAACAAGAAGATGGAAGAACAGAATTTGAAAGTGTTGGATACCTTAAGGAAGTTACACATCAACATTCCTTTCGTAGAAGCACTGGCACAGATGCCGACATACGCCAAATTCCTCAAAGACATCCTGTCGAACAAAAAGAAGCTGGAAAACATTTCCATGATACAACTCAACAGAGATTGTTCGTCAATACTACAAAACAAGCAGCAACTACCTAAGAAGCTAAAAGATCCAGCGAGTTTTTCTATCCCTTGTTCAATTAGAAAGCTAAATATTGAAAATGCACTATGTGATATAGGAGCTAGCATAAATCTGATGCCTTATTCTGTATATGCTAAACTTGGATTAGGAGAACCCCAACCTACTCGTATGTCTATTCAATTAGCTGATCGTTCAGTATGCTATCCTAGGGGGGTTGTGGAAGATGTGCTAGTCAAAGTAGGGAAATTTATTTTGCCCGTTGATTTCATTATAATGGACATTGATGAAGACTTGCATGTTCCTATCATCCTAGGTAGACCATTCTTAGCCACGGGGAAAGCATTGATAGACGTAGGCAAGGGGCAATTATTTTTAAGGGTTAATGGGGAAGAAGTCATCTTTAAGATGAACGAGGCAATGAGACGTGCAAATAATAATGATGACACATGATGTTTCTTGGATGACTTTCAAAGTTTGTCTACTTTGCAGGAACAGGACACTCTAGAAACTTTGTTGGGAGAAGTGGTGAACATGTGCGAAGGAACAGGCTGTTCCATTGAATCCAACCTACCGACACCTCCTTTCGATCCTACTGTTCCTACTCATCAAGAACCACCGGAGATACCAACTGTGCCGGTGACTAAACCAGAATTGAAACCGCTGCCTGCACACCTCGAGTATGCGTTCCTTGAACCACCCAGCGAAAGTTCGGTCATCATATCCTCAAAATTAACTCCTGATCAAAAGGCGCAACTCATGGCGGTTTTGCGAAGAAACAAGGATGCGATCGTATGGAAAATTGATGACATAAAAGGAATCAGTCCTACCGTCTGTGTTCACAGAATCTTGATGGAAAAGGAGCACAAACCAACTGTCCAACCGCAACGCAGACTAAATCCCCACATGAAGGAGGTTGTGCGAAAAGAAGTGATCAAGCTTCTCGATGCTGGCATTATTTACCCAATATCTGATAGTGTGTGGACAAGCCCTGTTCACGTTGTGCCAAAGAAGGGAGGAACAACAGTAGTCCTTAACGAGAAAGACGAGTTGGTGCCCACAAGAACGATTACAGGGTGGAGAGTTTGTGTTGATTATAGAAAGCTCAATGAAGCCACGAGGAAGGATCATTTCCCTTTTCCCTTCATTGATCAGATGCTAGAGCGGTTAGCGGGATATGCATTCTATTGTTTTCTCGACGGTTATTCAGGATACAACCAGATCGTAATTCACAGTGAGGATCAAGAGAAGACAACGTTCACATGTCCGTATGGGACCTATGCTTACAGAAGAATGTCATTCGGGCTGTGCAACGCTCCAGTCACTTTCCAAAGATGTATGATGTCCATTTTTCATGACATGGTGGAGCGGACTGTAGAAATATTCATGGACGACTTCTCGGTTTATGGAAACTCATTTGATAGCTGTCTAAACAACCTCGAAACTGTGCTTGTGCGATGCAAGGAGACTCATTTAGTTTTAAATTGGGAGAAGTGCCACTTCATGGTCACGGGAGGAATTGTCCTCGGGCATAAAATTTCAGAGAAAGGGATGGAAGTGGACAAAGCGAAGGTGGAAGTAATCGAAAAGCTGGCTGTTCCGGCCAATGTAAAAGATGTGCGAAGTTTTCTGGGGCACGCAGGGTTTTATCGCAGGTTTATCAAAGATTTTTCAAAAAGGAAGCCGAATTCTCTTTCGATGCAAACTGTTTAAAGGCGTTTGAGCTCTAAAAAACCAAGCTGATCAACTCGCCTATACTGGCAGGCCCAGACTGGGAGCAACCTTTTGAGATGATGTGCGACGTAAGCGATACTTGTGTGGGGGCCGTCCTTGGACAAAGGATAGAGAAAAAGTTTAGGGCAATTTACTATGCAAGTAAGACGCTAAACGATGCCCAACAGAATTACACAACTATAGAGAAGGAGCTTCTTGCAGTTGTGTATGCCTTCGAAAAATTTCGACCTTACTTGGTGTTATCCAAAGTAGTTGTGCATACAGACCACGTTGCGCTACGCTACTTGTTCGCGAGAAAGGATGCTAAGCCGAGATTAATCCGCTGGCTATTGTTACTTTAAGAGTTTGATCTCGAGATTAAGGATAAAAAGGGAACTGAAAATGTCACGGCTGATCATTTTTCAAGGATTTCTCACCAAGGCAGCCAAGAACAACCAGAGATTCTGGAAAGATTTCCAAACGAGTATCTATATGTCGCGCAGTCTGCGCCGTGGTTTGCCGATATTGCTAATTACCTTGCAAGTTCGCTCAAGCCACACAACCTGTCCACGAATCAAAGAAGGAAGTTTTTTTTCTGAAATTAAATATTATTTTTGGGATGACCCTTATCTTTTTAGGTTGTGCGCTGATCAAATTATTCGAAGATGTATATCGCAAGAAGAGGGGCATGATGTTCTAAGCCACTGTCATGACCGTGAAGCTGGAGGGCACCATAGCGCTAGAAGAACTGCAGCCAAGGTTCTTCAATCAGGTTTTTTCTGGCCAACACTTTTCAAAGATGCCTATCTGTTCATTAGCACTTGCAATGAGTGCCAGCGAACATGCAACATTTCGGCTAGGAATGCTATGCCCCTCAACAATATAGTTGTTTGAGAGATTTTTGATATATGGGGCATAGATTTTATGGGCCCATTCCCTACATCTTTTGGGAATAAATATATCTTAGTGGCTGTAGATTATGTGAGAAAGTGGGTTGAAGCAATGGCTAGTCCCACCAATGACGCCCGTGTGGTTGTAAAATTCTTGAAAAGGCTGTTCGCCAGATTTGGTGTCCCACGAGCGATCATTAGTGATCAAGGAACCCACTTTTGCAATGCCAAATTCGAGAAGCTGATGGGAAAGCTTGGAGTCTCTCACAGAATTGCCACACCTTACCATCAACAAACAAGTGCCTTTTGGGCATTAACATTCTTAAATTGTTATACGGAATTGGAATGTCTCCGTTTAGATTGTTATACGGAAAATCTTGTCGCCTGCTAGTAGAAATGGAACACAGGGCCTTTTGGGCATTAACATTCTTAAATTTTGAGACACAGGCTGTTGGAGAATTCAGGCTGTTCTCATATGAGAATGCCGTGAATTACAAAGACAAGACAAAGGTATGGCATATGAGAATTCAGGCTGTTCTCATATGAGAATGCCATGAATTACAAAGACAAGACAAAGGTGTGGCATGATAAGAAAATCCAGACAAAGACGTTCCACGAAGGTCAGAGAGTCCTCCTGTACAACTCAAGACTCAGGTTGTTTCCTGGGAAGCTAAAGTCAAGATGGACAGGACCTTATCTGGTGCGCAAGGTGTTTGGTCATGGAGCAGTTGAGATTGGCAGGGAAGGTCATGAACCTTTTAAGGTAAATGGGCAAAGACTGAAACCATATTTAGAGAGTGATCACACAAGGAAGATCGACACAGTTCACTTTCAGGATCCCCCAAGCCAGTAGAAGTGAAAAGGGTGTTCGCTACAAACACCAATTGTAGCACAAGTAACTTTGCATTTAAATTTTTTTTTTTTATTTTCAAAATTTTGTTAAGTAGTATCAATTGTAGAATAAAGTCACTTTATGTCAAGTATTGATCCATGATGAGTATCTCAGGAACAAGCACAGTCGTAAAACTCACACCCTTTCCTAAAGGTGAAGTTTTACGAATGTACCTGTTCAGTAAGGGAGTGGTTTACCATGGGAAGTTGGGCGGCGAAATAAAAGTCAGAAAAAGTAAACACGTCTAATCCTATATCCCTAGGTACTCATTTCGCCTGTCTTCCTCGATGAAATCAAACGGATAGGGAGCAATAAATTCGAAATTTAAATCATGACCGTTCGTCACCTGTTGAGCGATTTCCGCAAGTGCACGGTTTCGCTTGTAGTAATAAAAATATCGATCCCACAGAGAACGCTTTTTAACGAAAACTTATATTAATTTAGTTTAAATACGACTTAAGGTTTATTAAATAGATAAACATTATTTGAAATTGGATTTGGTTTTGAAATTGCTAGAAATAGAATTGGATTAGAGTATTTAGATGTTAGAAATTATTTATGATTTAAAAGTTAATTTGCAAGACAGGAACGTTTAGAACTTTTAGAAAAACAAATAAATGTATTCGTTTGCATTAAGCAAAGAAAACAACTTTAAACTTTGTATTAATTATAATGATGAAATAAATGACGGAACCTCTAATTAATTGGCTTTGAACGCGACAAAACCCTTTCGGGATAGTTGCCCTTAATCAAATTAAAACTCTTTCGAGATGATAATTTGCCTAAGTGTTCAACAAAGTTTCCTTGTAATGATTTTGAATTCAACTGCGTTTTAATGAAAACACCAGCCTCACTTATATTGGATTGGTTACCATAAGTGCTGCATAACGATTTATCGAATAGAACGGACTTTATTAGATGAAATATAAATTGATACAAGTTTACAGAGTGAAATCGCATGGACCCTTCGAGGGCGTGCAAGTGAACGGCTTGATCGGTTCCTTTCCTTGGGTTTCCTAAGAGGTTGTCAGGCTCAGGGGCGGATCCTTTTACTAATTCTTCTCGCCGAATCTTTGGAATGGAGAATAATCTCATCTACCACCAAAATGTAAACTAAACTGGAACAATGTCTAAATGCTACTAAACTTGTTATTATTGAGTAAACAATGTGTGTACAACATATTGCTTTGAACAGAAATAAAATCTAAACTCTGACTCTTTTCTGAGTCAGAGTTTCTGCATAAACTCTGCACTAATCTAACTCTCTCAATATTACATTACATTACATAACATAACATAACATATTATCCTCTAACAACAACTTTTCTCTCCATATCAACTCTTTATTTATAGATGTTGAAGGGTTGTGACTGAAGTGATGTGTCTGTTGGTTAAGAGTCGTGTCCGTTGTGAAAGGACGTCTTTATCCACTTGAACGAACGCGTTTCTTGGACTTCAACATGTGTTAAATGCATTTGCAAAATTTTCTGCACTTACCGGGAATGGAGATCCTCGGCCGTGAATGACATAGCATTAAGTTGAGCTTTGGACGAAGGGGAGAAAATGGCTAAACCACGCGTGTCGCGGTCGCGGGTGGTGGATTCGCGGTCGCGGCTTGGTGAGTTTTCTCACTTCTTAGCTTTCGTTCGTGTCCTCGACTTGGTGCTTTCGATTTACGTCGTCTTTGACTCCTTTTGTAGGGTTTTTCTTCTGTTTTAGATCCTTTTTCGTTCCTATTTGGATTTTACCAAATATTTAGGTACCTTGCAAGAAAGAAAGATATTTGAGAGTAAAAGTAATCTAAACAGATATAAATAACACAAATTCGTAATGAAAATTATGTAAATATTAATGATATTTTAGGTATATTTTGGGCTTAACAAATCTCCACACTTAATCTTTTGCTAGTCCCGAGCAAAATTTCACTGAACTTATTCCTTAACTAATCTCTTTATGAAAATAAAACATATATCTTTGTTTTTACCTTTTAAATTAGTTAAGCCGAAAAGACTAACTTCGCATGGCAAATTTATACGCAAAATATCAAACTAACTTAGTATTAATACGATATATCATTCGTCTTGTATTTCAATGCTTAAATTGAAGTATTCGGGACGATGTAAGCACGCATGTTATTGAGTTTTTCATCTCAAGGCATTTCAAAGCACCAAATTTCCTTTCCCAAACTTGAATTATTATATATGAGTATTAAGTTTAATTTACTTGCTTAGTTACGCCCGTGATAAGGGTGATCTCGATCGTAACTTTATATGCATTTGATTTGTGTTCGCTTAAGAGGTACCGACCATGCCATGGTTGGACGCAATCGTTACTTTAAACTTTAAACACACTTAATTTTTTCTTATTTAAACGTTCCTTTCATACCTCGATTGTGATAAGGGTGGTCGCAACCGTGGCCAAAAGTATGCTTTACTTATTAATTTCTTCCCTTTCATACCTCGATTGTGATAAGGTTGGTCTCAATCGTGGCCAAAAGTTAAGAATACGATTTATTGATTATAAATTGTAAATTGGGAAAAAGAAAATTAGCACATTCATCCTATATTGACTTAAAATTCAACATGTATTATGGCTATAGTTTCCTTAAAAACTTCAATTGGTGTTAATGTAAGACAAAATCAAAACCGAGCTAAAAATTGTTAGTTCAATTTAATGCCTATAAACCTAATTGAAAATTTAAAATAAGATTTATTATATCATGAATTTCATGATTATAAAATAGAGATTGAAAATAAAGAATTTATTACTTAAATACATTCACTCGAGACAATTTTTTACTTAAAATAGTGTCGAAGATTTGTGAAAAATATTTTGAAAAATATTACCCGTATAGAAATATTTATTTCTATCGATAATGATAACCTAAAAATAATCATAAAAATTTTAACTTATGATTAATTTATAAATGTAAAAATGATATTTCATAAAAAATGTTAAGTTTTTTCATTTGTTGCAATATACTTAAAAGTGTTGCAATATACGTTGTATTTTGTATTTTTGAAAACAAACAAGTGTTGCATACATTCATTCATTCATTTGCATATATTCGGTCATTCATTCGTTTGTATAAAAATGATATATGTATATATCTCCTCCCACACTTAAATTGGACCATGTCCTCATTGGTGCAAAAATGGAGATAAAACATTAAAGATAAAACAAACGGAAAGAAATGAAAGATATAGCAAAGAAAACATGCATCATAAAATTAAATTAAAATTGAAATTGTACGAAACATAAGAAAATAAAAATGTACGAAACTGAAATTAAAACAAGATAAGATAAAAATAAAAGATAAAACCTAAGGATGCGGCGGGGAATCCGGAGGTGTTGGTGAAATTTCCACATTTCGGCGGCGGAAAAACGAAAGCATCCGATGCCGAGTCGATCTTTGCGCACGCCTCAAAGTATTGAGGTTGTCATTCATCACCATGTTGTTCTCCACCAAATCATCAATCCTCAAATTCATTTGTCGATTATTGGCATTGATTTGGTTCAAAATTCTCCTTAAATCCACCGGATCATTATCTTGAGATGCTTGGGCTTGTGGTGCATCTTCCGCTCCTTCCTCCGCACCTCGTTCTTCGGTACCTACATTTTGGGAACTAGAAGCACCTCCACCCATAGTGCCACGAAGATGAGCAATACGGGTAGCATAAGAAATAAAAACAGGAGGAGCCGCAGAAACCAATAAATGAGCCCGCTCAAGAGCCGCAATGTCCAAAATCGGAACATATCCATGGTAGGTGGACATATCATAAGTTGCTAATTCATCCCGTGCTCCCAAAACAATAGCGGTGATGAAATTACCAAGAGGGACTTGAGTGGTGTGAGCCCTCGAAGCACGATACAAATTGTCAAATATCATTCCAATGCTATCAACCCTTAAACCCTTGAACAAACAATCCCAAACAAACAAATCCCAGACTTGAATTTTTGAACTCTCAACACGACCAAAAAGTGAAAAACTCAAATACTTGTGAAAGAAGAACACACAATTGTCCTTAATCAACTTGCTCGAAGTGTTTTTAGAGTCAAAAGAAGTTTGGTCGGAAAGAGTTTGCCAAAAAGAGTTAAGTTTGCCAAAAAGAGTTATTGTCAAAATCCCGAGGCTTATCATATAAATCACTAGTAGGGAAACCAAACATATTTCCCATAGCCTCATAATCTATGGTATAGGTAGTACCATTATTCCGAAAAGAAATTTTTGTCCTCTTTTTGTTCAACTTCAAAGTAACCAAAAACTCAACCACATACTCTTGAATTCGGGGAAAACGCATAGAAGCAAAAGTTTCCCATCCCAAAGTTTCAATAAAAGCAGTAATTGGTGTAGTGAAGTTCAACTTCCTTACCGAATCAAAGTCAAGAAATTGCATGTCCACAAACTTACGATTAGCGTTTGAAAAGTGCTTGAAACGTCCAACTTCTTCCTCAGAATGAATGTCGAAATAAGCCCCGCAACTAATCCTTAGGCGATTAGCCTCAGTGACAGCCGGCTTGTGTCCAACACGCTTTGCTCTAGGCATGGTTATGGTGTTTAGGGTTTAGAGAAAAAGATGAAAAAAGATAAAAGCTTGAGGTTGAAGAAGAAGTAGAAGTGTTGTATGGAGACTTGAAGTTGAAAGGGTTAGGTGATTGAAAAGGGTAATGATGAAATTGGGAAGAGTAAAAGTAAGGTATTGGGAAGAGGTAAGAGTAGGTGATTGGTTAAAATTTGAGGTGATGTAAGGTTTGTGTAAGTAATAGGTATATATAGGGTTGAATAGGAAGATTAATAGGTAGAGTAGGAATAGGAAGAGGAATAGGTAGAGGTTAAATAGGAAAAGGTGGAAAAATAGGCCAAAAATCCGGACTAGGTGTTGCAGAATCACGCGTGTCGCGATCGAGGATGCACATCCGCGGCCGCGAATCGCGTGTTTCAGCCAATTTTTCTTTGTATTTTGGAAGGATTTTTGCTGAAGTTACCGAGGATCGCACCATTCTCGGCCGCGGATCACGTCTGGTAGCGAATTGTTCTCTGAATTTTGAAGGAAATTGCTGAAGTTACCGAGAATTCAATAATTCTCGGCCGCGGATCACCCTATGGTCACCCAAATTCTGCATAGTAACTCCTATTTGTGTAATTTCTTGATAAATCCTATCCTGAACTCCTTGAAAATGTTATCTGTACTTAAAAACATAAATGTAAAACATTAAATGATAAGGAAAACCAAAGGTTTGTCCTTATTAATGGAAAAAACAAATGATATAATTAATTCAATGAAGATAAGAATAGCAAAGGTTATGAAAAAAACATTAAGAAGTTAAATGAATCTATATTTAGTCATTTACATTTAATTTAGTCATGTACTTATTAATGTCTTATTTAATAGATTTATGAGATATTAAATATAAACTGAGAATTATTGTCATCGATTAATTATCTCTGAGAAAATTTAGACAGACATAAAACTAGTACTCAGACGAAATAATAAAAAGAATGGATTTATTATTATTTCATGAAATAAATATGAATTTAATTATAAACAAACAAACCTATTTACATACTGTGTGAAAACAAAAATACTAAACAACACAAAGGCAAATTAAAACGTCATCCCGTTGAATTGTGGGCCAATCCTGAAAACATTTTTAACCATGCCCGATAACGATCAATCTTCGCCTGCACGAAGATCTGTCTTTCTTCTGCAGAAAGAAATTGTGGGCCAATCCTAAAAACATTTTTAACCAGACCCTCTTTTTCCATGTATTCATAATCCATAAATGGAAAGGGTTCTGGATCGGTCCACGGAACATCGACTAATCCTTTCGCTCCGAGTATAATGCCACAGATTATATTCCCATATCCCGTTGACTTTCTCCCTTTCAACCTAGAAGCGGCAACCAGACCGTCCATCAAAATCTTCGATGAATTCACAGTATTGCCTCGGAAGATGTCGCCTAAGACATACAGGTCTGTGTCTTGGACCATACTACTAGAAGTGCGTCCAAACAAACTGTGACACAAGAATTTATGTAAATAAACCATAGAATTGGATTTGATACTTTTATTGTAGGCTAGACTAGGATTGAAACGCCAAAAACCAGTTAGCATTCGCCAAATGTCTCTAGACGTCATATTTCTGCCAGGACGATGTGTGGATGTATCCCGTAGGGGAAAACCAAACCAGGCATGTAACTCTGGGTAGCCAAATGTGTAAGTTTTGCCGTCGTGGCGAAAACTAAGACGCATCCGACGTTTGTTAACAAAACGTACAGAACAGAGAAATTCCAGAATCCAATCTCTAATTATTGGAAATTGCATATGAGCAAACTTAGTCCACCCCAATTTCTCCAAATAGCGATTCATATCGTCGCTTATTCCGAGTTCATCATTCAAGAACTCGTCCATATATAACATCCCGACGGGCATTGTATATCAAAATTGATAATAACGACGTCCCTCATCATGATTATACACCGGAAAGAAACAACCATAGCGTGCTGATAAGTCAGGACGTTTATTGTTTGAAACAGAAATCATGGTGTTTGAAAATAGGTAAGGAAGCAAAGTTCTCTGAACTTTGTTTCTGGTTAATAAAGATATAAGAAAATCAGAGATTTATGACAGAGATGAAAAGAATGTAACAGAACTTTGATCCTCTATAACTTATTTATAAAATCATAGGATGAAAGGAGGTGTTGTTTTGATGTGAAAAGGTGTTAATCAAACCTCCTAAAGATGAAGAAACTCAATTTTTCGTTTCTGAAAAGTTGTGTCTGCAGGAAAAGAAGAATACAGGTCTGATTCTGCAGGAATTCACCATGTCGCGACCGAGGATACTGAGACGCGGTCGCGGCACGCTAAATTTTTTTTTTTTCGCTGATGTTACAGAGAATTTCGATCCTCGGCCGAGGATTCAATCCTCGGTAAGTTCAGAAATTTTTATTTTCTCTTCATTTCCCTTGAAATTTTGAAATTCTGAATTCTCAACTGAGAATTCAGATTCTCTGTAAGTTCAGAAATTTATAAGGCAAAGAAAGTAAAATTCTCAACTGAGAATTCATATTCTCAGTAAGTTCAGAAATATATTTTTTTTGTTCCTTTTGCTTGGACAAACTTAGAACATGACTTAAATAAATTTTTATTGATTTAAAACTCGACATACGCATATTTAAAAACTAAAAATTATAAATTATAAACAAATGTAAATTAAATTTAAAACAAGTAAAGATGAAAATAAAACAACAAACGAGACTAAAGATAAACAACAAAAGGTTTGAAAACTTACCTGGAGATAATTTCAATTTGGAATCAAAAATTAGAATTGCATCCCAAATCTTTGAAATTATTATTATATATATTTTTCTTTCTTTTGGGTTTTTTATTTTTTTGGTATTTTCTTTTTTTAGGCCTTTTTTTTAGCGTTTTCTCAAATTAAGGATCTAATGATTTCGGTTGAATGCCCGAACTTTTGGTTCCGTACGTGAACAAAAACTACGTACATTAACTGAAACTTTCAAAACTATATTAAAAGTATACAATTCCTTCCTGGCGAATAAGGTAATTTCATCCTACTTGTTCATCTGTCTGAGAAGATTTTCCATGGTGATTTCTTAGAGAGATAAATGTAGGTGTTTTAAGGGAATGATAAAAAGGAAATTATTTGGGTTTAGTGTAGGAATTGAATAAATTTCTTAACAAAGAGATATGATGTTTTGGTGAAGGGTTAAGTTTATAGAAAAAGGGTTAAAGGTTTTAGAAGAGATTATTCGAATTTCCCTTCTATGATATATCTGTTAACTGGATTTCTTTTCTGTAGACTCCTTCTGTGAATTTATACTGATGATCAAATCTCCAGTTTATCTTTGAAAAAACTTGGATTTTCTTATCTGCAAACATTTAATTGCAAACGTTAAATAACAACGAGGATTTAGTCCTAGTGACCATCCTCAATAAATAAATAAAAACTATAAATAAATAAATAAATAGATGTATAAACCAAAGTTCGAAATAAAACACGAATAATATAAATTTTTGTTAAAAATTTGGCGTTCCCCGGCAACGGCGCCAAAAACTTGTTGAGCGATTTCCGCAAGTGCACGGTTTCGCTTGTAGTAATAAAAATATCGATCCCACAGAGAACGCTTTTTAACGAAAACTTATATTAATTTAGTTTAAATACGACTTAAGGTTTATTAAATAGATAAACATTATTTGAAATTGGATTTGGTTTTGAAATTGCTAGAAATAGAATTGGATTAGAGTATTTAGATGTTAGAAATTATTTATGATTTAAAAGTTAATTTGCAAGACAGGAACGTTTAGAACTTTTAGAAAAACAAATAAATGTATTCGTTTGCATTAAGCAAAGAAAACAACTTTAAACTTTGTATTAATTATAATGATGAAATAAATGACGGAACCTCTAATTAATTGGCTTTGAACGCGACAAAACCCTTTCGGGATAGTTGCCCTTAATCAAATTAAAACTCTTTCGAGATGATAATTTGCCTAAGTGTTCAACAAAGTTTCCTTGTAATGATTTTGAATTCAATTGCGTTTTAATGAAAACACCAGCCTCACTTATATTGGATTGGTTACCATAAGTGCTGCATAACGATTTATCGAATAGAACGGACTTTATTAGATGAAATATAAATTGATACAAGTTTACAGAGTGAAATCGCATGGACCCTTCGAGGGCGTTCAAGTGAACGGCTTGATCGGTTCCTTTCCTTGGGTTTCCTAAGAGGTTGTCAGGCTCAGGGGCGGATCCTTTTACTAATTCTTCTCGCCGAATCTTTGGAATGGAGAATAATCTCATCTACCACCAAAATGTAAACTAAACTAGAACAATGTCTAAATGCTACTAAACTTGTTATTATTGAGTAAACAATGTGTGTACAACATATTGCTTTGAACAGAAATAAAATCTAAACTCTGACTCTTTTCTGAGTCAGAGTTTCTGCATAAACTCTGCACTAATCTAACTCTCTCAATATTACATTACATTACATAACATAACATAACATATTATCCTCTAACAACAACTTTTCTCTCCATATCAACTCTTTATTTATAAATGTTGAAGGGTTGTGACTGAAGTGATGTGTCCGTTGGTTAAGAGTCGTGTCCGTTGTGAAAGGACGTCTTTATCCACTTGAACGAACGCGTTTCTTGGACTTCAACATGTGTTAAATGCATTTGCAAAATTTTCTGCACTTACCGAGAATGGAGATACTCGGCCGTGAATGACGTAGCATTAAGTTGAGCTTTGGACGAAGGGGAGAAAATGGCTAAACCACGCGTGTCGCGGTCACGGGTGGTGGATTCGCGGTCGCGGCTTGGTGAGTTTTCTCACTTCTTAGCTTTCGTTCGTGTCCTCGACTTGGTGCTTTCGATTTACGTCGTCTTTGACTCCTTTTGTAGGGTTTTTCTTCTGTTTTAGATCCTTTTTCATTCCTATTTGGATTTTACCAAATATTTAGGTACCTTGCAAGAAAGAAAGATATTTGAGAGTAAAAGTAATCTAAACAGATATAAATAACACAAATTCGTAATGAAAATGATGTAAATATTAATGATATTTTAGGTATATTTTGGGCTTAACATCACCCCTATTTGTATTTGAACGAACATGCCTTTTGTCTAATTTGTCCAGGTGGCGTCCTCTGGACCGCCCTCATAAGGACAGATTGACAACGAAACGTTTCTGTTCTCCCTACTTAAAGAGATCTACTTTATTACGGTCATTCGTTCACTGTATTTTCTTTTCCTTTGTTAGTTCCTTTCACTTAGACATCACATGCTCTGTGCCCTTTATCACTGGGAAACCTTATTTAAATTAGAGAAGAGCATGAGAACCTGTGGTTTGGGAAAACACGTAAAAGTTGAGGGTTCGGCCAGGAAAGAAAAGGCAAAAGGGAAGATGACGGAACCCAGCACTGTAGCTTTTGTTCCAGATGAAAAGCTCGTAAAGAAACTATCCCAGTTCAAAGATCCTGAGGTGCAAAAGTACTACGAAGATCTGGCTAAACTTGAGTTCGGACCCATCCGAACAGTTGGGACACTTTGAGGCGGCTAAAGCTTGATGATCGCGTGCGCATGCTCATGGAGGCAGGCCATTTCGGCTGCTTTTTTGAGATGAAAGAACCTGCGTAGAAAGAATTGACGCTCGAATTCCTGGCTACTTTCAAGCACGATACTGAGATCACCGATCCTGAAGAAGAAGGGAAGTTCAGTTTTCGGCTGATGGGTCACACTCAGAGGCCTTTGCTGAACCTGTTCAACCAAATGTTAGGTGCTGCGGATGATGATGACCTAGAGTCCGAGAGCTACAAGGAAGAATTCACCAAGACCCCTGATGTCTTTGACCCTACTGCCTTCTGGAATTCTCTTGCAGGTCAGCAGCATTATGATGGGAGTGTCTCCAAGGCATCCAATATTGACGACTATGATGTTCGCTACTTGCACAAGTTGGTTTCCGGCACGATCTTCGCACGAGAAAATCAAGCCACCATGCCAAATGCAGATCTGACAGCGTTGTGGAGTATGGCAGTTGGGCCAAGAATGAACCTTGGTTACTGGTTTGGAGAGTACATCAGTGCTTTTTGTAAGAAGAACTCATCGCTTATCTGTTGTGGGAGCATTGTCACAAGAATTGCTGAATCTATCGGAGTCTTTAAGCCTGAGGACCACTCTCGGCTCACTATAGTGAACCACCCAGACCAGATTGACCTAAAGAGCCTGCAGAAGATGTTGTTCGGTAAAATGGTGAACGGGAAGTGGGTTTGGATGTCGAACTTTGTGACATCAAGGAAAGTTGAGAGCCGGAAGAGAAAGAATGAGCCAACTGTGTCGGTCTCATCAGATTCTGAACAGGTAGAGCTGCCCAAGGATCTGAACTTCTATAAGAAATGTGCAAAGCTCTCGAGCGAGGACATCCTTGACAGATTAAATGCCCTGTGTGCTCAAAACCAAGCCAATCGTGAGATGATATTTGCTCTCGAGCAAAAGTATGAGTCCCATGAGGTATCGATCGACATGCTAAAAACAATCTGTATTGAGGAGCATGGTAAGGAGAGTCCATCCGGTTTTTCTGTAAAAAGTCTGGTAAGAAAAATGCCTGAAACACCTGCTACTGCTAATGCTAATGCTGAAACTTCCTCGAAAGGGGGGGGCATTCCTGCCGCTGCGGATAGAGAGGTTAACTCCTCTCTCTCCCAGCCTGCCTGATCTATCAACATGGTCTCTGTCCTAGCATTTGGTAACCTCTAACACCCTTACTCTATCCAACTGTGATATGCCTGCGTTGTATGCTTTAAATTATTTACAATCTGTTGCCATCATTATAACATTGAGGACAATGTTCTATTTTATTTTGGGGGTGGGGGTTGTGTATCACAATAAATGCAGGCATAACATGATAAATGCTAAATTCAGTTGTTTATCTAGTGATTTGATGTAGAACAAATATCCCTTGAGAATCTTTGATGCATATGTCCTTTTGTGATTTCTGTGATTTCCGTTTCTTCATTCTCATCTCCTTGTTTAATCATTATCTATTCGATTGTTTTATGTTCAAGGGGAATCACTAAACAGACTGTGCGTGTTTTGATGTAATTATTGGGTTTTACTTGTTTGTTTGAATTTTGTCTCCCCAAATCAGGAAGTTCCAAAAATTTTGCAATTTTTTAAATCTTCTTTCACAATTAGTAACCATTGTCTTACTGCATTTCCCCAAAAATAGTGAGAACTCGAGCCTGAAAGTGCATCTATAGTATGCATTGATTCTTTTCTGAGAGGGCCATCGCTCACTATCTTTAGGGAGAATTTGCCTTGGTTTGCCCTGTTGAAATGGAGATTCTTTTTGACAAGCATAGGAAGAAAAAGGCATTAGTTCCCCCTTCCACTACACAAAAAGCCACATGTGCTCTGCACTCACGCTTTAAGATACCCAACTTGAGCCATAACCTGTTCTTTCTGAATACCATGCAAAATACCCCCTTCCTTTCACTGATATTCCCAAATACACTGAGTTCTGTCTTGTGCTTCAAAACCAACTGTTTAAATTGAAATTATGTGCTTTTAGAAATTACACAGCAAAGGCAGTTGTGCAGATAATAAAGATAAGATAGAAAGGAACCTGGGAAGTTTGTGTTTGGATGGAAAGATCTTTAATGATTGATAAGATTAGAAAGGATAGGTTGTCTTAAGAAAACAGGCTGTTTGATTGTGGAAATAGGTAAATCACTTTGATTGTTGAAAGCTGTATCGGTTAAATAAATTGCATAAAGACAGAATTCATACACTGAAATAGCTTTTCACTATCAAACCTGAAACCGAGCCTAACATTACAACCTTTGTCAAGTCCTTTGGACTATGCTTGAAAGAATTTTGACCCATAGATTCAGGACCAATAGGCAAACTCACACCCTAAGGGTGTGGTGTCTGAGCTGAGGAGTGAAATCGAATTCTTTTTCCTATGGTAAATAAATGTCATGCGAGAGTGAGTGAATTATTCCATTCCTTAGCAAGGCATGTTTGGCGAGTGGTAGCTTCTTGTGAAAGTAGAAGTCTAAATTGTAAGCTTTAAGGAAGTTCTCGAGTAAAGGACGCACTGTTTAAAACAAGCTCTAAACTCTTTGAAAAAAATCATAGCACGCATCTGTTAATTTCCTCATTGGGCAAAACAATATTTGTTTCCCTTTTTCTTTCTCTGAAAAATTTCATTCCTAACTCTTTTATGTTACAGTATTCTGTATTACAATTTGTTGCTTGAGGACAAGCAAAGGTTCAATTTGGGGGTATTTGTTAGGCATGAAATTGACTTAGTTTAAACATAATATTTATATGAGAATTTGGGTGTTTTTACATTATATTGCAAGATAAAGGACTGATTAATGCCTTTTTATAGGTAAGCATTGATAAAAGCCAAACTCGCTAGAAACATTTGATCCAGCGGTTAAACGCCGGATACTCAATGACGGACAGCGACAGATCAGAGGTGGCAGAGGTAGAGGCAGAGCAGCAGGTGGAAAAGTGTTAAGGTGGCATTACTCAAAGAAGCAAGATGACATGAAGTATCGACCCTTGAGTGTTCAAGGGTCAAAAAGGATTCCGAATCATTTCAATTTATTTTTGTTTAGTATTAGTTGACTTAATTTCTATAAGAGTACTTGACATGTACCAATTTTGTCCATATCTTTCTCCTTTAAGTAGGCGTAGTGAAGGAAAGATAGGGAGTTCGGATAGTTTTAGTTTTCATAGAATATATAAGTTATTTTAGTAAAAGCTTTAGATTAGAGCTCCAATGGAGCTTCTCGTTGTATCAAGAACAACTGATTACTCACTGCTCGATATGAGTGAGTAATCCAATTTGAATGGGCAAGGCCAGTCCGGGCCAGTAATGTAAGTCTTATATCGTTTTTAATGAATGTGTAGTATTTTGCCAATGTTGTGATTGATGAGGGTTTAACTTCTGTGCTTCGGCATTTATGCATGTGATAGATGAATGTTAGGACACTGCTTGCATATTCACTGATACCTCTTTTAATCTCGCAACCTCGAAGCAGACCTGTTAGATGGTTGTGTCGAAGGTTTTCTTAAATAGAAATGCAGCTTCGATCTTAATGCGAGAAAGAACGTATCTTTAGGACGCTAAAGGTTCTAGTAAATCTCAGGAACTTAAGAACACACGAAAGTTGACTTAAGCAGGCATTAAAGCTGATACTTTGGCTTCATTGGCATCATCACTAATTCGTTGGAATGTTGTAAGACTTAACACAACCTGTTCGGCAGTGCCTAGCCTGTTCTATCCTTTAAACTGTCTTCTATTTGTCATATCTTTCATAACTTTAGCACACTGTTGTTTTAACTATCACACTCAAACAATCAATCCTACTAAGAAGATACCTTTACGCACACACTCTGTTCAGCAACGATTTTCTCATATCATTTTGATCTCAATCCCTGTGGATACGATACTTGACTTATCACTTTATTACTTGTATCTAGTACACTTGCTAGAGTCACATCAAAGGACAACAGATGTCATGGATGTAGAAACATGAGCTTTATAATGGAATAATAGTTGGCACTTGATATAATTACCATCTAGAGAACAACCAATATGTTGTATATGGGTGTTTAGGATTAAATATAAGTTAAGTATAACTCTTAAGAGATATAAAGCACGATTAGTACCTAAGGGTGAAACACAAAAAGAAGGGATAGATTATTTAGATACATTTTCCCCTATAGTGAAAATGTCAATTGTACGTCTAGTTCTTTCTTGAGCTAGTATATGAGTTAAATAGAACTCTTAAGAGATATTGATATGCGTATATTATACTTATTTTTACCCCTTAATTTTCATGATTTAATTGGATAATTAAGCTACTAATGAGAATTTTAAGTGATTTTTCTATAGATTGGAGAAAGGGTACCTTGGTAGATCACTTGTGCTTAATTGGAGTGAAATTGGTATTTTGGAGGAGCAAAAAGACCAAAATGGAGAACCAAAGATCAATGAGGAATTTGGAGAAAAACATACTCTCCTCATTTAAGGGCCACTGCCTGTTTAGTGGAAGAGCTCACGTTGTGCGCAAGAGGAAAGTAGTGCTTAAAGGAGAAGAACAACCAGGAATGAGTGAGAACAACTGGTTGGGTGAAACATGAACCCAAAATATGAATTATTAATCTTTCCTGAATTCCAAAGATACCTTTTCTGAAGAAGAATTAAATATGCTGCAGAACAACCATGATTTTGGAAGAAAATAATACAGCATGGACTGTCTGACTGTGCAGCAGACTGCTCTCTGTCTGTCAGAACAGTCTGCCAGACCATATCTTGAATATTTTAATTTATTTAGAACAATGATTTATACTGGATTTTTAGGCTATTTAAAGAGTCTTCTTTTATGTTTTGATTCATTCAGATTTTATATTTGAATCCAATGTTATCAGTCTCGGACCGGACCGGCCGGTCCGATCGGTTCAACCGGGAACCGACAAGGAAGCCGGTCTGAGCCTAGGCGGTTATTTGAATGAATAAAAAACTGGAGAGACCCGGGTTTGGACCAGGACCCGGCGGTTCGGCGGGGAACCGGTGTGACCCCGAGTCTTTAGTATTAGGCGGGATGTTGGGGGATAATTTTAGGCGGACTGGGCAAAAAATTTAAAACGGTGCGGCAGTCGCGTCGCCCACGCCGTGCGGGTGCGCCCCTAACCCAACAATTAATCGATTGCACCCCCTGCGTGTGAAAGAGCCTTTTCCCTAGTAATTAGTTAAAGGCTTGTAAATACCATTTACTTATAAACTAGTTAAGTTTCTCATTTCTTTTCTATGTGGGATGTGAACGCTTAATTTTCTTTTATCTTCCTCCAAACCATTTTAAGTCGTTCACTTTGAGCAACAGCTTTTTATTCATCATTTATCCGTTTTGAGTTTAGAATATATTTTTAAAAAGATCTCATGACATAGAATATGTTGATATATTTTAATTTATTCTGAACTTAATTTATTCGTCATATATTTAAGAGTCAAATTAACAAAAAATAACAAACCAAATGTTGTTTATAATTTATTTTGGATATATAATGTATAAAAATAATTTTAAATTAGTTTTATATATTTAATATATATAAATATTATTTATTTATTTATTACGTCATCCGGTTCGACCAATCCGAACCATCTGGTCCGACCAAGTGACCCATGACTCAGTTACCAATCCGGTTTGATGTCCAATCCGGTTCTGATAACATTGTCTGAATCTTTAGTGTGTAACTTTGTTTTTATTATTTTGAATGAATTGTTCTCTTATTCCTTATTATTTTTGTCTTACCTCATTCAATTATGAGTGAATAATTTAATTATAGAGCAGGTTTACTTCCCTCTAATTTCGTTAAGTACATTTAGTTTGGCTGTTCAGTGAGTAATTAACGTTAAATAGGAGTAGCTAACCTATTTCTTAGTAGAGCAATTACGATGAGGCTCTCTTTGTGAAACTGAACTTTCACTAAACACGTATAATTATGAAACAACGATATAATTAATTAAATGTTAAGGGTTTTAATTGTTTAATTAAATGCTTTCATGTTCTTAATGCTTAAAGATATATTAATCCCAATGAGATTTATTTTAATTGTTTTTAAAGAACGTTGGGAACAAGGGACACCTGACTCAACCGATTTTCGTGAAACATACCTTAAACCAAAGCTGTTTCTACTTAATGAACAAGGAGCGAAGTGTCTGTTCACTATTATTTTTGTTAAGAAATGACGACAAAGTATGAATAGAATCTCTCACATCGGAAATGAAGAGAGTGTAATTACTATATAATAGTGAGGTGTGACGTGAAGTCATGTGATGAAACTTAGATAAAAGCGGATAATATCGAGGCTGTTACAATATTAAAATATATTTTGGATATATTGATAATATAAGAACGTGGAAAATTATGATATATTATATCAGTTTTAAGCCACAAAAAAAAAAAAAGTATGAGCTGCCAAAATAGAAAGAGCAGCAGTGGTCAAAATGAAGGTAATCGGTCAATATAACATACAAGTTATATGTGATTATAATAAAGTAGTTGGTCGACAAATTTCTCTTTCAAGTAGTTTAAATGTCATCCCACGTAATAACTTTTGAAAATGAATGATCCAAAAATGGACTTTGATGATGGCGATGTCTTTTTTGAAATATATGAATTACACACCTTCATTACTAATTTCAAAACTTGAAAATCTGCATATCCGTAGAAAACAGAGGTTGGGCAACTGTTCTAGAGGAGAGAAGAAGGAGGACATATATTTTTGGGTTAATTGCAAATATAACTAATGTGGTTTCAAGTTTTAGCAAATAAATATATGTGGTTTGATTTCGAGCAAATAAATACCTGTGGTAGAGTCCGTTTTTTAAAAACGCAGAAACGGATGATGACGTCGTCCATATGCTGACGTGGCCGAGGGTAATTTAGTCAATAAGAGTTAATTTCAAATAAATTGTTGTGGTTTGCGTGTTTTTTTGCAAATAGGTACCTATGGTTTAGATATTTTTGCAAATAGGTACCCGTGGTTTGGATGTTTTTGCAAATAGGTACTCGTGGTATAACAAACCATTAACAAAAGCTTAATTTAGACAAATACCCGTGGTATGACAAACCATAAACAAACGCTTAATTTAGGCAAATAGGTACCTGTAGTATAACAAACCACAATATTTGTCTAAATTAAACATGTGTTTATGGTTTGTTATACCACGGATACCTTTTTGCAAAAACATCCAAACCACAAGTATCTATTTGCAAAAATATGCAAACCACAGGTACCTATTTGCAAAAAAACACGCAAACCACAACAATTTATTTGAAATTAATTTTTATTGACTAAATTACTCTTGGCCACGTCAGCATATAGACGGTGTCTTTACCGTTTCCGCGTTTTCGAAAAACGGAGCATACCACAAGTATTTATTTACTCGAAATCAAACCACAGATATTTATTTATCAAAACTTGAAACCACAGGGATTATATTTGAAATTAACCCTATATGTTTTAAAAATTGATGGATTGATTGTTAACAATTAACCCAACTCATAAATTGAGAACAAAATGGGAAAAATATAAAAAATGATAAATAGAAATTAATTGGGATGTTTATAGGTAAATCCAATAATTATTGAATCAAAAAATAAATTCAATTGACTTAATACCCTTCCAACTTTCTCAAGTTGGCCCAATACTACAACTACCCCATACGTATACTTTTAATAAGTAACCTCCTTAACTTGTTCATTTGGAACAAATAATCCCTCAAATTGCTCAATTGAAACAAATAACTCCTTTTTTTTTTGAAACTAAAACAAATAACTCCTTAAGTTGCTTATTTAGAACAAATAACTCATAAACCAAAAAAAAAAAACATTCAACATAATATTACATCAGAAATAAAAGATTTCAAATTATCGGATGCTACATCTAACTAATCTAGTGATATATTAAGTAAATGACAAAAAAAAACTCATGAAACAACCTATTTGAGGGGTTATTTGTTCGAAATAAGCAGTTGGAGGGGTTATTTGTTAAAAGTGTAAGTACGAGGTCAGTTGCAGTATTAGACGACTTGAGGGAACTGAGAGAGTATTAAGCCAATCCAATTCAATTAAGAAATATATCCATGGATTGGTTGTTTATTACTAATCCTTTATTAATTAAAGTTTTATAGCTACGTTAGGATTCAAACTCGAAATCTAGTTTAAGCGACTTGTAACCTTAACTACTTATAGCAGTGTCCACATGCACTCTAATGATCAAATAAATTAAATCTAAGTTTTAAAATGATTTGAATCTTCTCTTTAGGATTTTAATAAGTGTATATTTAAAGATGAATGACGAAATGTTATATAGTTATTAAGGTACATGCGATCGAAACTGCAACCGCTCCAACATTAAGTGATTCTTATTCCATCAATCTAAATAGCATATCATATTGCAATTTTAACATATTACTTGATGAAAAATCATTATCTTCCTGTTACAACATGTAAGATTTTTGAATTATAAAAAGGCTTAATATATTAGTTGTCCTTTTGAATTTGCGTAAAAAGTTTAATTCGCGTTCTGAACTTTTAAAGTATTATGATAGCTCATTCACATTATATAAGAAGTTCAGTTACTTCATTGAACTTGTGTAAAATGCAATCAATTATATATATAAAAAAAAGTTAAATGCGGAATATGTATTGCACGCGTCTTGGAAAACTAAAACGACTAAGGTTGGGATATACAGTTCTAATATTAGATAAGACAAGTTTTATAGTTGAGCAAGTAAGAATTTTCTTTTTAATCTTTTATGTGAATTATGTAATAACATTCTAAAACGCGTGCAATACAATTTCCGCATTTAACATACTTTTTTTGTTTACGCAAGTTCAAGGGGTTAATTGAACATTTTATACAAGTTGAAGGGGCTATTAGGACACTTTAAAAGTTTAGAAGGTCAATCAAGTTTTTTGAACAAGTTCAGAAACAAATGATGTATTAAACCGATATAAAATGTTATATTATATTCATTTTAAATGGATTACCATTTTAAATCAAATTTAGTACTTGTTCTACTAGTGAGATTGCAATAAATAGAGAGTTCAAGGTGGTAGTAAAATATTAAAAATCTGATCAGCAAAAATTGAAAATTAATAATATTGTCAAATTAAAATAATGAAGATAAACTTATTTGTAGCTATAAACTTATTTGTAGCTAAATAAAAACATAGCAGGTGAAGGTTTTAAACCTTTTGGTTGGGCTTCATTAAAACTTTAGAGAAAAATATTTGGGCTTGTTTGGATTTCCTTTATTTGAATCTGGTCCAATAAGAATGGATTTGAACTGAACAACATTTTAAACAAAAAAATCGCATACTGCCCGAGCCCAGCCCAGCCTGGTTTGATCCGTGAACAGATTTCCAAAAACAACATTATTTTAAGGGAAAAAAATGTTTTTATAGTAAGGATAAGTTACCAAAATAGGTTTAAGGTTTTTTGAAAAGTACGAATTTAGGCTCTACGTCTAAAATAATATTAATATAGGTTTAACATTTATAACATAGCATTAATTTAGAACTCACTAACAGAACGTGACATGTCATCCATTAAATCCACTAACTCAGCGTTGTACCAAAATAGACCTAAAGTTTGTAGAAAGTATCAATTTAGGCTCCACGTAAAAAATAACATCAATATAAACTTAACATTTACAAAATAATACGAATTTATGCTTAATGTTTATAAAATATATCCAATTTAAGTTAAATATCATAATTAATCGTATTATATTCTTTCTTTTTATTTAGTTCTATTTTTTATTTATTATAATACAATTAATCAGTATTCTTGTCCATTAAAAACATTATATTGATATTGCTTTAAAATGAAAAGACCAATTTCTACGGACTAATTTTATTTAATATGTGGGTTTTTTCATCAATGATTCCATGAAATGTAAATTTCATGGCCTATTTTAACCGATAAATGGGATTTTTCTAATTTGCAAACCATACCAGATTGAGGTAGCACTAATCTTTTTGCTGGAGTCATATAGACTTCTTCCAACAAATAGTCGTGGAAAAAAACATTATTTATATCACACTGGTATAATTTCTAATTTTGAATTGTTGTTATAGCTAAAACTAACGTCATGGAATTTAGGAGTTATGGAATCATTAATGAAAAAACCGGTCACAAAGTAAAGTAAAACTAGTCTGTAGAAATTGGTCATTTTATTTTAAAGCAATGTGATAAGATCTTAATGAGCAAGAATACTTATCGTATTATAATAAATAAGAAAATAGAACTAAATAAAGAAATAACACATATTAACTTAAAGGGTAAATAATTTATTAGTCCCCTAGTTTTTACCTAACACACTGTTTAGTCTCTCTATTTTGAAAAACACATTTTAACGTCTCTATCTTTTGCCAATATTAACCTTGTGGTCCTTTTATCTATTTTTTTAGATTTTTAACCGAACATATCTTAGCTTTTAGGACAAACACGGTAAAATACAAGTTGACCATGTTACTCCATTATTTTATATATATATATATATATATATATATATATATATGTTTATGCTAAAATATAACGATTACAAGTCTAAAAAAACTAGACAAAAGGACCAAAGGGTTAATAATATTGATAAAAACTAGAGACCTTATAATGTGTTTTTCAAAATATAGGGACTAAACAGCGTGTTAGGTAAGAACCAGTGGACTAGTAAATTATTTACCCTAACTTAAATAGGAAAAGAATACAATAATATGATTAATTGTGGGGTTTAACTTAAATTGGATATATTTTATAAACGTTAAACCTAAATTTGTATTATTTTGTAAACGTTAAGTTTATATTGGTCCTATTTTGTACTTAAGGTTTAAATTAATACTTTCTACAAACTTAAGCCTATTTTCACACCTTATGTGACGTGGTGCTGAGTTGGCAGATTTAACGGATGACGAGTCACATTGTGTTAATGAGTCCTAAATTGATACTATGTTTATAAGCATTAAATCTAGGGCTAATTACAAATCTAGCCCAACTAAAATGATCTATTTACATATCTAATCCACTTTACTTCTATTTGACCAAATTAGACATCACTTTGCACAAGAATACCCTTATTTCAATTCACCTTCTTCCTCAGACTCTCAACGTCTTCTTTGCCATCCCAAACCGATAAAAAGATGGTGGTTTATAGAGAAAATAGATTATGTTTCGTTCAACATTTGAAGAATTAGTGTCTGCTGGAGAGGATTGGGATGGAAAGTTCAAAAAATGAGAAAGAAAAAAAAATCTAACAATTGAACTGCTACGATGTCGCATTTGTGACGAATTTGTCACAAATGCGACAAGGGTTATCGCAAATGCGACAATAGTTGTCGCATTTGTGACGAAATGCGACAACTGTTGTCGCATTTGTGATGAAATGTGAGAAATTTCGTCACAAACGTGACAATAATGGAGGAAAATTGAGAAAAATAGAGGAAATCGAAATGATACCGTTACAAATGAAGAAAGAGGCAAGACCAGCGAGAAAAGTAGACGTATAAGCTAAAAACATAGAACTAAGGGTAATTTTGTCCAAAATGGATAAAATTATATAATTTGGTGAGATGGAAACAAATTGTGTTAGATATATAAATGGACTTTTTTAGTTGGACTAAATTTGTAATTTGTCCTTAAATCTACATTGATGCTATTTTGATCCCGAATAAATTGATATTTCCAAAAAAAAAAAATCGTAATCCTATTTCGGTATGTTATGTTTTTTTTAGTAATTTTCTGAAAAATAAACTTCTGGTAGCTACCTTTGGACCCCGACACGGCAATAGCCAAGTCGCTCCTAAAGATGAAGTGTATTATCCACAAGGTTATCAAACCCGGACCGGTCCGTCTGGTCCAACTCGGTTCGACCAGAACTGGTTACAATTCGAACATTGGACCTTTGGTCTATAAACTCTAATACTCACCACTACCCTACCATTTCACTTATGTCCATTATTAACTATTTAAGAATAAATAATAATGTTATAACTTAAATAATTAAAATATGATTTAGTATTATTTTTTTCTATTTAGATAAATATCATTAAAAAATTATTATATTTTCTCAATATTAATACAGTTTAATTACAGTTTAATTGGCATTTAGATTTTAAATATATACAAATAAATTTTAAAAATCTAATAAATTCAAATTTAAGTTGAATTATAAAATACATATCCTATTAGCATATTTACATGTTAGTTATTAATAAAAAATAATCATTATTAATTTTAAAAGTATATATTTTCTTTAATTTTTATATTTATTTGTCATGCTAAATTTATTAATTTGATATCATGTTTTGATACTTTTTTTTTGGTAGGCAAAGGAAAGAAAAAATAAAAAAAAACCAGAAGAATTAACCCGGGATTAGCCTGGGAAAGCTAACCCCAACTTGATCAGCAAAAATCAAAGGATAAAGGAAGTCTGGAGGCGACGAGAAAGTAGAGACACCAAGCATCCTCTCCTGGCCCTCAGCAGCAAGGCGGTCAGCAACCCTGTTCTGCTCTCTAAAGATATGCCCAAAATTGATGGTATCGAAGGAGGAAACTAACCTTTTGATCCCTTTTAGTAAGTTATGACTGCCTAAACAAATGGTTCTATTACTAGAGATAACTTTTATAGCTTCAAGGTTGTCAGATTGCACATCAACCTTTTTAAACCCAGGTTCTTAGCGAGCTTAAGCCCAGAGAATATTCCCCAGAGCTCAGCAGTGAAGGAAGAACCCACTCCTAGGTTCTGAGCAAAGCCAGACACCCAAGCACCTCCAGCGTCTCTCAAGACTCCACCAGCCGCGATCCTACCATCTGAAAGACATGAGCCATAAGTATTTAACTTCACAGTCCCTTCCCCGGGCTTGCTCCAACTTAATAACTGAACCTCCTTCCTTTGGCTAGCAAAAGGTAAACCCTCCGCCTTAAAGCTATCAATAATTGTATTGATTTTTTTTAGAAAAATGGGCTATCAAATTAGGCAAGGTAACTGCTCATTCTCCAAAGATATCCGCATTCCTCCACTGCCACAACTTGTGACAAACCATAGCAAAGAGAATGGCACCATGCTCAAGCTCCGGTAATAACAAACCTTTGACTCCATCAATGAACCAATCTTGACCAGGGTAGGCCAAGAATTTAGGCAGCAAATAACCTGGAAGAACTTCCCTCCAAACCTTCATGCTCTTCTCATAGTCCCTAAGAGTATGGCAGATAGTTTCAGCCTGACCTTTGCATCTACTGCAAGTATCAGCCTCCACTAAGTGGCGTCTCTTCCTTTCCACGTTAGTGAGCAACTTGTCTTTAGCCCCAAGCCAAAGGAAACTCCTAATACGATAGGGAACCTTTAGGGCCCAAATGCTCTTCCAAGAAGCTGAAGGAGGATAATCCGAGTTAATATAGAAAGCCTCAAAAGCAGATTTACACGAAAAGGCCCCGTTATTTGTAAGGGACCAGCAATGACTATCTCTATCATTCTCTTCACTGCTCACTTTGACTCCTCGGATCCTCAGAAGCGATTCCAGATTAAGGAAAGCCTCAAACTTGGACCAAATCCAATCTCCCTCAGAGTCCACCACATCAGTAATACTCTAGTGACGGATCTCCATCGACGGTGGAAAAATACAATCCTCTAATAAAGACTTCCCCCCCATCCAGGTGTCATTCAAAAAACTAATAGATCTGCCATTACCCACCGACCACTCAATCCCAGAGCAGAACTCGGAAAAAACTGCATTCACCCCTTTCCATAAGAAGGAACAACAAGGAACTCTATCTTTAGGCCCCCTAAAAACCTTATCTTTTCTATACTTACCACATAATAAACGCACCCAAAGGGTTGACGGGGATTGCCACATTCTCAGCTTCATCAATAACACTTTATTATTATCTCTGGATTGTCTAATACCTAAACCTCCCCTATCTTTTCGTTGGCAGACATCCTTCCAAGGAACCAGGTGAATTTTATTCCCCTCTTCCGAGTTCCCCCATAGGAAACAACGGTTGATTTTATCAAGGCCATTAAGAACAGGTTCTGGCAATTTACAGGCTTGCATTAAATGATTTGGAGCCGCACAGTTCACAGATTGGATTAAAGTAAGCCGGCCAGCCAGAGAAAGGGAGTTAGCTTTCCAATTAGCACACTTCTTATTAGTTTTATCAAATAACTCTTTAAAAGAAGCCTTTGAAACCCTATCATTATGGAGAGGAACTCCCAGGTAGTTACCAAAGGCCTTGGTAAGAGGGATACCAGAAATCTCACTCAAATTCTTACATACCCTTTGGTCCATGTTTTTAGAGCACAACATCCTAGATTTCTGAATGTTGAGCTTTTGACCAGAAGCAGCGCAAAAGTTAGAAAGGATATCCATAATCAAACCAATTTGCTCCTCACTTCCTTCCACAAAGATCATCACATCATCAGCAAAGAACAAATGAGTTATCGAAGGGCAGAATTTATTAATGGATACCAGGTGAAGCTTCCCAGAATTGACAGCATCTTGGATAAGATGAGTAAGTCTCTCCATAGCAATAACAAATAAGAACGGGCTCATAGGATCCCCTTGACGGATGCCCCTGGAAGGAGAAAATTCCTCAGACATATCCCCATTAATTAAAACTTGAAAGACATGAGAAGAAATGCAAGCCTCAATTAACATCCTCCACTTATCCAGAATCCCCGCTTTCTCCAAACTATCCAGCAGAAAACCCTAGTTAATCCGATCATAAGCTTTCTCCAGATCCAGTTTAAGAGCCACAATACCTCGCCTCCCCTTCTTAACTTTCATAGAATGAACCATCTCCTGTGCGATAACAATATTGTCCATCATCTGTTTACTTGGAACAAAGCTACCTTGATTCTGGCTAATAATCTCCGGGAGAATACACCGAAGTCTATTAGCTACAATTTTGGTAACCACTTTATAAATCACATTACAAAGAATAATAGGTCTCATCTGTAAGAACGAGGACGGCTTCTCCACTTTGGGGATCAGGACTAGAAGAGTTTTATTCACAAGCCTAATATCCTCAGAGCCATCAAAAACTCCTTTAATAAAACTGTAAACCCCCTCTTTAACAGTCTCCCAGTGCTTATGATAAAAGCCAGTCGGAAGCCCATCAATCCTAGGAGCTTTAGAGGCACCAATGCTAAACACAACCTGACCAATCTCTTTCAGATCAATAGGGTGAAAAGCTTCAATAACCTTATCCTCACCAACAATCGGAAAAGTAGACTCGGTCATAGCATAATCTAAGTCCACTAGATCTTCTTTGAATAACTCTTTATAGAAATTGAGGGCCAAAAGACGGATCTCCTCATCCTCATAAACCCAGTTACCATTATGATCTTTAATAGCATCAATCTGATTCCTCTGCCTTTTGATAACCGTAGAAAGATGGAAGTACCTTGTGTTACGATCTCCCTCCTTAATCCAGGTTTTCCTTGATTTCTGAAACCAAAGTAACTCCTCTTGCTTAAGGATCGCTTCCAACTCATTTTGGAGGGATCTCAGGAGGCAACTCAGACTACGATCAAATCTTATTTCCAAACAACGTTGGATACCTTCCATCCTTCTTAGAATTTTCTGCTTCCTTCTTAAGATATGGCCAAAAACGTTCTTATTCCAGCTAACCACTTTACTTCTAAAACCTTCTGTAGCCTGTAAGACATTTGAATGAGGTTTCTGATGGAGAATAAGGCTAACGTATGGCAGCGGAAATATAAAAATTTTAACCTTTTTCCATTAACCCAAGATCCGTTAATCGTTATTTCATATAAAGAGGGATAGAAGGAAATACCTTTTGACGAATTATCTACCGTTGCAAGCGAAGTGCCCTCAACTCTTACTCCGAGTTCACGAGCACAAAACAAAACACAACCCAAATCAAGTTAGTGATCAACCGTGAAAACAATCAAGTATAGATTGTCTCTAATAAATCAACACAAGATCAAGGATAAAGAGAAAGAGATGAAATCAATTGAATCGGTAGGAAGCGGTGGATTATTTCGTCCTCGTCTAGGGGGGTCAAAATTCTCTCTCTTGGTTGCTCTAGTGTGTTATTCGAAAATCACACATATAGGGGGTATTTATATTCTCTTGTATCTAATCCCTAGTTAGATAGAATTAGGTTACTGAATAAGAATTTAATTCGGAATATAATTCTTATTTATTATCTATAATTATATCTTAAATATAAAGATAATACTAGTAACCTTATAGGATAATAATAGGAGCAATTTAATCTAATTAAAACTCCTAACTTATTTATCCTTTAATTAATTTAATTCACAATCATAATCTAATTAGAATTGTTTAAGAATCAAATTAATTATTCATGTAATTTTCTTACATGAAAATCGCCCCCCTTATATACTGGACCTTAGTGGACTCAGTTGGGCTTCCATTAATTAATTAACATATGTTTCTCTTTTGGGCTCCAAGTCTTATGTGTGACCCATTAGGTTCTTATTGCTTCTAGCTGTATGCAACTATTAAATTAATTTTTACAGAATTATATTTAATCTTTGCATAACGGAATGAGTACGCGAAATGTGATTAGCAAATCCGAAACATTCCCCCAGAGCTATAAGAAGACAGGTTGATTCTGTCGTTGACCTTTCCGTATTAGTTACAGTATAATTCGATCCTTTATCAACTACATCCTTGAACTGAATCTTATGACTATGGATAATCTCAAGTTACATATAGCGAGACGTTCGTTTTACTTGTACAGGCTGAGTCAACTCCAATTAGATAGGTTAAGTGAAATCTATATTTCAAGTCTTAAGCTACCACCTTGCAAGGATTTAGAGTCGAGTCTTCCACAAGCGATCCATAGATGTATCTCCCATTTATCGGGAGTGAAAAATGCTCAATCCAATGTATAATTATCATGCAATTACTTTTTGTGATACCCAACGTCTACCGTTCACACCCCAGAGTCATCTCTGTTATGGATCGTGTTACAACAGGATCAAAGCATCACATTCCGTAATCTAGAATCACCAATTAACATTCCTTTGAGTCTGAGGATTATTTATACCTATTAATACCAATGAGATGAACAAGTGAGAAGGATGAATCTACCCATCCTGTTATCTCAAGTCGGGTCCCCAATCCTAATGAACTTAGTTTCATTGGATCCATGTAACTGTCCAGATATCTGTATATATGAAGCTTGTGAGATCAGCTTTCTGTCTCGACAGAAGACATTGTTACATGCAAGTCTCAGTAGTGATATGTCAATCTTAAACATATTACTTGACTTGGGGTGGTTTTAAGTTTATTAGTTTATCATAAAGTTTCGTCTCACTTCATGCTTGTATGAACACTTTACAATCACTTTAAACGAACTTATGGATTTCCTTTTATTAGACTTTATTTAGTTCTTAAAAGGGATTGCCTTTATATAGTTATGAAACCATATCTCATTAAAACAAATAATATAAAGAACACTTCATTTACATTAAGTTCGTATCCTAGAACAATTGTCTATAGGACACTAAACCCCAACAATTTCCAATTCTCATGTACAAAGTTTTTAAAATCGGGGTGCGATTCCCACGCCACCAGATACCTAAAGGGTCTCTCCCCTCTCGGACGAGGAGCTCTCACCAACCTGACCAGGATAGGGCAATGATCCGAGTGATGGAAATGGAGATTTAACACGGCCGCATCCGGATAACTGCTTTGAGCCACAATGTTAGCATAGACTTTATCTAGACGAACAAAGGTGTTATTACGCTTCCAAGTGAACTTGTGGCCCGCAGCACCAAGGTCGAAGAGGCCACACAAATCCATATCCTTTTTGTGGTTAAGACACTTATTGATATAGTGATTCCCTCCCCCTCTTTGATCACTCATAACTGCAATATCATTAAAATAACCAGCAACAAACCAGACCTCCACCATATTCGTGCTAAAGGAAAACAGAGCCTCCCAAAGACGTTTGCGGTTGGCCAGAACCGGATTAGCATAAACAATAGTGATAAAGATAGGTTTATTACCAGAGAAGGTTACTTTACTATGAATAAACTGTTTATCAATCATGATAATATCAAAATGAACCAGATTTGGCTTCCAGAATAGCCAAATCCTTCCAGCCCGGCCAGTAGCCTCCGATCTAACACACTTCCAATTTCTAAACACTTTAACCACCTCATCAGCTTTAACTCCACTGATTTTAGTTTCCAGTAAAGCAAAGCAAGAAGGATTAAACTGTTTAATTAAATCTTTAACATGGATGCGAGTAGCCTTGCTAGCCGCTCCTCTAACATTCCAAACAAACAAATCCATTAGACGGAAGACCACTGACCCTAGGCCCAATCCCCTAAATTAGATATTTATTAGGGGCTCCAATGAGCCTCGAAGAGGTACCTGCAGGTCCCCTTTTATCCAACAGCTCCAAAGAGCTTTGTTTATTCTTATGATTACCCTTAGGTTTCTTCATATTTATCTTATTAACCCTCATAGCCTTCTCATTTCTAGGGCTCAACACAGGTTTTAGGGATACTAACCTCTTTGTTATTCTCTCTAATTTGTAAGGCCTGGACCTGGGAACAAGCCTGGACCTCTTCTTTGGAATCGAATAGAGGGTTATCTGCCTTCACATTATTATCTGCCGGCTCCACAAATTCTAATCATGGCATGCTTGATTCAAGATGCTCGCTAGAATGATCAGAGTCTTGATCCTCCTCAATGGTTAGAGCCCCAAATCTAGAACCTGAGCTAATGACCACAACCGCACTGGCGCCTTCTATCTCTTTCAGATTAGGCCTCTCCTTATTTCCTGGACCATTTAGAACCTGAGTAGGACCCTTAGGAATGTCAGGTGGATGATTCTGAGCTACAGACGCGCGTGTTCTTCTTCTCCCTGTCCTCTTAGCAACCATCCAAGGGCCAAAATTCCTTCCCTCCACTTGAATCTCCTCCTCTCTGGTCCTACTAGCTTCAACAACCTCTTCAGCCACCTTCTTCCTTTTAGGACAATCTTCATAAGTATGACCAAACATGCCACACTCATAACGAATGTTATGGATCCCTTCATACTCAATGAAATAAACTGTATTTTGTAAACAGAATTTAAACAAAAGGGGTTTAGCAAGGTCAATATCGATACAAACTCTAGCAAACTTGCCTCTAACTGCCCCAATGGTAGTTTTATCCACATGGTGAACTTTGCCAACCAGTCCACCTATCTTATTAAGAAAAATCTCATTGTAATATTCAATTGGGAGGCCCGGGAATCTTACCCAAGTCAGAATTCTATTCACGGAGCAATCATGAGGATTAAAATTAGGGACCCTTGGCC
The DNA here is from genome assembly GCF_963576675.1 of Euphorbia lathyris. Lineage (NCBI taxonomy): Eukaryota > Viridiplantae > Streptophyta > Magnoliopsida > Malpighiales > Euphorbiaceae > Euphorbia > Euphorbia lathyris. The sequence goes on from NC_088914.1 coordinate 29,602,972, forward strand.
TTAAGGCCAGAACATGATTAGAAATAATATATGGGCCCCCATTAATCACAGCATTATAGTCCTCAGCTCGTGTAAACTTAATTACATAATAGTCATTTTCTAAGTCAGTAATACTGACTTTCCTTTTTTTAGCCCACTGTGTCTGGATCCTCTGAGCAAAATAATTGAAACTAATTCTTTTCCCTAACACTGTCACTATTAACGACAACTTCTAATTAGCCTGAAGGGCACATTTATCAGTCGAAGACAGCCTAATCACAGGGCACAAAGGATCATTCTAGTCCCCATCCTCCACATCTGAGTCAGATAGGAACTCCTCCAAATCCTCCTCGATCCGACCTTCGTTTAATAAAGGCTCCTCCTCAACAATTCCCATAACAGTATCTTTCCATGAAGCTTTTCCAAAGCAAAGCTCTGAATTTTTTATGTTTGAACTAGAAGTTTCCAGCCTGGAAGCCCCAGGCCTAACATCCGGACCCCCTTCACGAGTTCCGGCCAACACAATTGAATCAATAGGATCCAAGGATTCCTTATCACCATCCTTTTTCTGAAAATCTCCAAAAACCCCCGACCCGACGGCCGGAACGCTGCCAAAATTCCTCTCCTTACCACCTTTGCCTGCCCCCGAATCCACCGTCCAGCCTATCGCCCCCCCTCCGGCCAATACCTGGCCAAGGTACACGCCACCCGTGCCTCCTCCTGCACATGCGCCACAATCACTGCCCAGCACAACAACAGATCGCTCACCCTCCCTCTCCTCCGCCGAACCAGCCCCGCGAAAACCCTCAATCCCGACACCTGCAACCCTTCCTCTATCGCCGAACTCCCCATCCAGCCCAAGCGCCGCAACCCTACCTATCCCCACCGCCCGACCCTGCCGAACCAGACCGGCCGCCCCAGATGCTCGCCCGCCGCCGCCCTAACCCTCTCCCTCTCTCTAGACCGGTCCCTCTCCTTCATCAATGACCAAAGCTTTCAGATCGCCAAACGCAGAGCCAATCGCCAAACGCAGATTGAACGAGAGAAAGTCGCAGTCGCCCCATGTTTTGATACTAAATAAATGTTATTATATTAGTATAATTTTTTGTGAATATAATTGATATTATACTATGTTATAAGATTAAATATGAATAAAAATATAATTTGCACATGATTTTTGAATACCGGTTGAACCCTGATTAAATCCCGGTTAAACCTCAAACTCTTGACCCTTTATTTTTTCGGGTTGTTTGACCGGTCCGGTTTTGACAACCATGATTATCCATGAGTATAGTAGTATAATTCTCCTCGACAGAGTCCACTCTATTTTAGCGTTATTATTGTCGTTCTACTCCATTGATAACTTGCCGGATCCGATTTGATATTCTCTGCCAGAGTTACCTGCAAAACAGAACCGGAGACAGGATCTCCGGGAAAACTCTCCGACGATCAAGTCAGTTTTTGTAAGAAGGTTGGTAATTTGACAATAGTATTGCGGGGAAAAATGTGAGCGTACCTTTTTCCCTCGTTCTTAAGGCCTTTTATAGGTGTTTTTTAGGTAACCGCCGAGGGCGGTTACTCCTTAGTGGGCCACGTTCTGAGGGCGGTTCCCCCTTTTTAGGCCATGTCCCTTTCGTGGCTTTCATGGCAACGAACGTGGTTCTGAGTGGGAGTCTTGATGCTCCGTTTAGGAATTCGGGGCGGTTACTCGCTTCACCCGTTTCCGCTTATTCGGGTCCCATTCGGGGCGGTTACTCGCTGCGCCCGCTTCCTTTATTCGGGTCTCATCCGATCTTAGACCATAGGTCTAAGTATGGGCTGGGCCTGCGAAATGAGTGTGACCCGGTTTAGCCTCGCGGGTCATCACATGCCTCCCCTTTAGTTTGATACAAGAGCCCTTTAGGGTCTGTTCATAGGGGACGCTTCGTTTTCGCTTGTCTATTCAAAATTCAAAAACTTGTGAATTTTTCCTCTTTCGTTATTTCTTTTCCGGCGTCATCTTTTCCGGCGTTGACCTCTTATTTCCGTCATTTCTCTGTGTTGTCTTTCCCATGTAAGTTTTCCTCTTCATAATTTGTACCTCGTTCGGCTTTTTACTTCTGTTTATTTCTTTTCCTCAACATGTCGAACCCCGACCTTGACTTTGCACCGTTCGATGAGAGCTACGTCCGCGAGGTTTCTCATGAAGTTGATGAGATGGTTGATGAAGTTTCAACCAGTTCTCATGGGTCTGATTCCCACCCCACTGACTTCCTCCACCTGGCGAATACAACCGACGAGGGTCTAGGTTTTGACCCTAAGAAGTTGATTCCGCCACCTGTCCCAACCCCCCGTTTGTTACCAAAGAGGGACAGGTCGGGAAGCCTAGTTTGTCGCGAGACCATTGAGGATTTGCGGGTGCAATATCCTTGGCTCCAAGGTCTCGAGACCATCATTCCCGGGGAGGATAGAGGACCGGGCGATTACCCAAAGGGGTATTTCACCATTTTCGTCGCCCAGATTATCTGCGGCTTCACTTATCCACTGGCGGATGAGATTGCTTCCATCCTCGGCGGTTACAGAATCGCACCCGGGCAGTTACATCCAAATGGATGGGCCGACTTGACCCTGGATAAATTTCTGGCGGATTGTTTGGAGGTTCCTTTCTCGCTTAAAATTTTCTCCAAGCTTCATCATTTCAAGAGTTCGGCGGGGTATTTCACTTTCATCCGCCAGAGCGGATACTATGGTTTTGATGAGAAACTGAACAAGATCCGCGAGTGGGATCGCTCTTACTTTTTTATCAAGTTTAATGAGGGAAATCCGAACTTCCTTCGCCATTGGGGCCGGCCCAATGTGAAGAGTTTGAACTTCGGTTATCCCAGCGAGGAAGAATCCGCCGTCATCAAGTTCCTGAAGAGTACCCCTCCTTTTGTATGGACATATGATCAGGCCTTCCATATGCTAAGGAGCCGAGTAGCGATTGCCTACCGCGAGGGGGATCGCGTGGTCTATATCCCTTATCGCGTTTTTGTACAAGGTACTTTTTATTTCCAAGTTGATGATTTCTTTTAACCCTTTGCAGGGGTGATCCTTTATCTCAAATCGCTGCAGATCGGGAGGCTAAAGCCTTAGCGAGAAGGAAGAAGCGGATGGCGGGAACCGCCTCCGTTGTAGGGGCGGATTCTTCTGGAGGAACGATTCCTTCCATTGAGGCGGCTTCTCCTGTAAGGGCCTCCGTTTCACAAGGTCCCGCTTCTGCCTCCGAGGATCTTCCTTTGATGAGGAAGCGGAAGATAAGTGCGGATACAGAGTCTTCTCATCCCAAGAAGAAGAACACCTCCGTGTCCCTTACTGTTGGCGGTACACCCGTATCCGCCTCATCCAAAGGAAAGAGCAGTACCCCAATTCATGAGGTATCCTGATCTATTCCCTCTTTCTATATTGCTACTTTTTTCCTCATGAGCTATCTGCTGTTCTCTTGATATTTTTCTTTACGCTTTTGCAGCCAATTCCCGACATCAGCGGATGGTGGACTAGGACCTTTGGCATGGCCGTGAGTTTTTCTTGCAAGGACATTGTCTCTTCCATATGCAATGTCCTCGGGCGGCTTCCCTCTGCTTCCCATGTGCGCGAACAAGTACCGCTCCCTACCGCTGTGGAGGGGATCGAGAAGCGTTCTGTAGAGGTATATTGTTGCTTGTCATTCTCTTTCAAGGATCTTGCGTCCATTGTAACCGCCTATTTCTATTCGCCCTTTTTTATTCGTGAGCCGTCTTATATGCAGATTATCAATTTCGCTGAGGGCATTCTCCGAAGGGATGCCGAGCGAGCCAAGGAGTTGGAAGGTCTTGGTACTGAATTGGCGACTCAGAAGTCACTTTATGATGATGTCCAAGGGAAGGTGAAGGTCCTAGAAGGCGCCCTTCAGAAGGCTGTGAGCGAGAAGGAGGAGGCTCTTAAATCTCTTCAGGCTAAGTCCGATGAGCTGCGAAAGGCCCTCGATGATCTAGCTGATTCCAAGGAGACACAAAAGAAGAGGGCTGAGGAAATTCTGGCTGAAGACGGTGCCCGCATCTACTGGTATGGGGAGCGGATTCATACCGCTTATGAACATGGACATCAGGGTCTCGTACTTAACCGCCCCAAGGTTCCCATCCCTGAAAAGGATTTAACTGAGAAGTGGGACAAGCTAAAAGCCGAGGATGCTGATATGGATGAGGTACTCCTCTTAGATTGGAAGAGCTTTCAGGAATCTCCAATTGTCGGCGAGATCCCTACCCAGAATGCGGAAGAAGGGGCACCGCAGGACATCTCTCAGCCTGAGCAAGAGGTACCGCCCTCTGAAGCAGTTATTGATTCGAGGGTTGAGGATTCGCTTGAAGTAGACCCGCCCACTGGAGGAGATGAGGGAGTCGCTGGAGGCAAGGAAAGCAATAGGGGTGAAGGAGAGGAAGCCGTAGCATAGTTTAATTTATATTTGGACTTTTTGTATGTAACAAACTGCCCGTATATATTAATTTTCTTTCACTTGCCGCTTTGCCTTGCCTATACGTGCGATTATTGTCACTTTATTTTCATGTATGATCCTTGCCTTTTGCCGACTTCATACTTGTAATTCTTCATAGTAATTTTTGCTTTCGCTAGGGTGGCCAAACCCTTTTTGCAATTTTTGAGTACTCGTTTATTCACTTAATTTTATGCCTTACTCTATTATTTTTCTTTCGAAAATAATATAATCATAAGGTTAATCATAAGGTTTTGCGAGTGATGCGTAATCATGCATCCGCCTTTCTTTAATAGGCAACACATTTATGTGTTTTTTGAGTTTAACCCTAAGGGTTTTGCGAGTGATGCGTAATCATGCATCCGCCTTTCTTTAATAGGCAACACATTTATGTGTTTTTTTTGAGTTTAACCCTAAGGGTTTTGCGAGTGATGCGTAATCATGCATCCGCCTTTCTTTAATAGGCAACACATTTATGTGTTTTTAAGAACAATCCGCATTCGGACGTAACATATAAATGTAATAATTGAATACCTTTATTGATAAAGAGAAAAGGTTTATTACATAGGTACACCAACTGTGTGGGATCAAAGCCTCATTAAAACCTTTTATCAGAAAACCCAATGGGAAAAACTCATAAAAGGAAAAAGAGTACTCGTCATTTCCTCGAACTACTCGGCCTTTTTATATAGGCGTAGATTCTCTAGATTCCAGGTGCGCGGGAGCTTCTTTCCGCTCATTTCTTCTATTTCAAAAGTGGCTGGTCCCAGCTTCTTGGATACTTTGTATGGTCCGATCCAGTTGACGCCCAGCTTGCCTTTGCCATCTCTGGATTGTATTTTATCCGCTTTTTTCAAGACCAAGTCGTTCTCGTTGATTATTACTTTTCGCATTCTTCTGTCATGATATTTCTTGATTCTATTGCGGTATACTGCCATTCGCATGTAAGCTTTTTCTCTTCGTTCCTCCACAGAATCCAAAGCATCTCTAATGTTGATAGGATTTTGTGTGTCGCAATAATAAATTATCCGATCTGTGGGCGACTTGATTTCAACAGGTAGGACTGCTTCGGCTCCATAAACTAGCGAGAAAGGTGTTTCGCCTGTTGCTGCCTTTACAGAGGTTCTGTATGCCCACAACATATGGGGTATCTCATCCGCCCAACCTGTTTTTTTGTCTCCTAGCCGCTTCTTGATGCCTTGAATCATGGCCCTGTTGGTAACCTCCGTCATACCATTCGATTGGGGATGGTTTACGGAAGAAAAATGATTTTTGATCCCCATGCTTTCGCAGTATGCTTTGAACTTGGCACAGTTGAACTGGGTGCCATTGTCGGTTATAAGCTTTTGTGGGATTCCAAATCGCATGATAATGTTTTCTCGTAAGAACTCGATCATTCGCTCAGGTGTTTGTGCGGTTATTGCCTCCGCTTCTACCCATTTGCTGAAGTGGTCAACTGCGACTATCAAGTACTTCCTTTTCTTTGTCGTTTCTGGGAATGGACCCACTATATTGATTCCCCATGTTGCGAATGGCCACGCCGTCATTATAGCGATTTGTTCGGCTCCGGGAACATGCTTTTCATTCGCATGTATTTGACAATTGTGACATTCCGCAACCATCTTCTGGGAATCTTCCACCACCTTGGGCCAGTAGTATCCCATCAGCTTGACCTTTCTTGCCAACGCCGCCGAAGCTTCGTGCGCTCCACAAATTCCTTCATGTAATTCTCGCAGCACGTAGTCTCCTTCGTTGCGACTAATGCATTTTAACCATGGACATGAGTACGATTTCCGATACAAAGTTCCATCCCGAATTGAGTATCGAGCTGACTGCCCAATTAGCTTTCTGGCTAAGCTCTTATCAACCGGTAAATCTCCCTGCTCCAGATATTGGCGAATAGGCATCCGCCAATCTTCCTCGTCTTCCAGTTCTTCGATGACCATAATCTGATCGACCTCGAATGCTGGTGCCGATTTTATTTCCAAATTGCATGCCTTTTGACTTCATGGTTCTCTACTTGCCGCTGCTTTTGCCAATTCGTCAGCCTTTGCATTTTGGCCTCGCGGAACATGCACCATCTCCCAAACGACTCCCTTGTGCGTTAACTCTTGTGTCAATCTGCCGACTACCTGATGGTATTTTACTAGCTCCTCCTGTTTCACCAGATAATTTTTTGTGATCTGGTTTATCATGAGTTTGGAATCGCTGTAGATTACCACTCTTTCTGGGGTGAGTTCATTGAGCAACTTCAATCCGCATATCATTGCTTCATATTCTGCGGCATTATTGGTAGTTTTGAAAGTTAATTTTGCTGCATAGCACAGGCGAATAACCTCCGGGCCCTTGATGACGACTCCCAGCCCAGCTCCATCTGTAGATAATGCCCCATCTGTGTACATGCTCCACTATTCTTTTTGTGCTTTCGGACATTCATCGTCATCCCAGGTGAATTCGTTCACGAAATCGGCGAGTACTTGGCTCTTTAGCGCTGGTCTCCCTTCATAGCGAATATCGAATTCTCCCAGGCGAATTGACCATTCCATCAACCGGCCGGATGCGTCAGGTTTCTGTAATACCTTTTGCATTGGGATGCCAGTTCTCACAATGATAGTATGCGCCTGAAAGTACGGTTTCAATCTAGCCGCCGTGGTTATCACTGCGAGGGCCATTTTGTCCAACTTCGAATACCGGAGTTCTGCATCCTTCAGGACTTTGCTCACGTAGTACACTGGATATTGTTGCCCTTCTTCTTCTCGCACCATCACAGTGCATATCGCCATATTGGTGACGGATACGTAGAGAAATAAATCTTCTCCATCCTCCGGCCTATTCATTAAGGGCGGATAACACAGTAATCGCTTTATCCCCTCGAATGCTTCTTGACAATCCGGCGTCCATTCAAAGGACTTGGATTTTTTGATGGCATTGTAGAAAGGTAGACATCTCCTAGCTGAGCATGATATGAATCGCCCTAACGCCACCAACCGCCCATTTAGTCTCTGTACTTCTCTTATGCTCCTCGGCGTTTTCATCTCCATTACTGCTTTAACCTTCTCGGGATTCGCCTCAACTCCCTTGCCGCTAACAATGAAACCCAGGAACTTTCCCGCTCTTGCTCCGAATGTGCATTTCTCTGGGTTCAATTTGAGGCCATATTTGATTAGCACTTCCAGGATTTCTTTGATATCCCACGGGTGGTCTTGCATTTTCTTGCTTTTGATGATCATGTCATCAACGTAGATCGAGAAGTTCTCGCCGGATTTGTCTGAAAATATCTTGTTCATCATCCTCTGGTATGTTGCTCCCGCGTTTTTCAATCCGAAGGGCATCACCTTGAAGCAATAAGTCGCCTGGTGAGTTATGAACGATGTTTTGATTTCATCTGCCTTCTCCATGGGTATCTGATGGTAACTGGATTTCACGTCGGTGAATGATAAAGCTTCATATCCTGCAGTTCCATCTACCAATATATCAATGTTAGGAAGCGGATACATATCCTTCGGACATGCCTTGTTCAGATCTTTGAAGTCGACGCACATTCTGTACGTTCCATTTGGCTTTTTGACTAGCACCACATTGGCTAACCACTCCGGATAGGTGACTTCTCGAATTGCATCTGACTTTAGCAAATCCGCCACCGCTTTTTCAATCGCCTTTTGCCGCTCAGGAGCATGTCCTCTCTTTTTCTGTCGCACTGGGGTTGCACCTTTGTCTACATTCAAACGATGGGTTGCTACGTCTGGACTTATTCCTTTCAGTATTTCATTTGGGGCGGCAAATGCCGACTCACATTGGACCAGCACCTCGGCAATGGCTTTCTTCGTTTCTTCGGGGAGGCTCGTCGCTATTCGCACATTTTTGTCGCTTGAGATGGTGAATAGTTCCGTTTCTCCCAATGCTTCCGCTGGCAACTTCTCCTCTGCCCTATCTTCCTTGTCCGGCTTTGGTTCAAGTGACAATGTATAGGCCTGTTGAGATACAAGTTGATCACCTTCAACTATGACTCGCCCTTGGTGTGTTGGTAAATGTAGTGTTAAATGCTTCATTGAGATGAGCGACTCCGTTTCTGACAGGAATGGGCGTCCCAGAATTATGTTGTAGGCCAATGGGAGATCAACAATTGCGAATTCTAAATCTCCTCGCCATTTTAGCTTTTTATCGCCCATTTCTGCCTCCAACACCACCTGTCCACTTGTTTGAGAGGATAGACCCCCAAAACCTGTTACATCCATGAATGTATGTTCCACTCGCTCGTCATTAATTCCCAACTTGTTGAATGCAGTCCGAGTAATAACATTACAAGAACTGCCAGTATCAATAAGGACCCGCTTGACGTCCCATCCTTCTACAGCCATTGTAATCACCAAAGCATCCGTATGCGGCTCCGTGATTCGCGTGAATGAGCAATTGAGGGCATCCCCCCTATGAGTGTTGCTTTTTCGCTGTTCACGGCGAGCTCTTTTTGTTGGAGGCTCATAGATCCCGCCGGCTATCACGTTTATCACTCCTTTTTTCTGCTTCTTTTCGGGCCTTGCCTCTTCTTCATGTGGTAACGTTGCTTTCTTGTCACTAGTCTCCTTTCGTACAAATTGATTCAGCTTGCCCCTTTCGATCAGCCTTTCAATCTCCTTCTTCAATTCATAGCAATCGTTCGTGTCGTGGCCGTTCAATCTGTGGAATCTGCAATATTTGTTAGGATGTCGCCCCAAACTGGTTCGACCTTTTACCTCGGGGAACCGCACATCCTTCTTCAGGGGGCTCTTTTCGATCCAAAGTAACACCTCCTGGCGAGTCGTGTTTAATGGTGTCTGAGATCCGCCACTTTGAAAGGGGCGATCGCCTCTTAGAACAAAATTACTTTTGGACTGGGTCTGGCGCCGATTGTCCGAAGTGGATCTAGCGGCATCTCTTTCTCGCTGGGTTTGAGCCCTATGTTCCCTGTTGACATCATCCACTTCCATGAATTCCTTTGCTATTTTCATGAGTTCGGCCACTGTGCGCGGCTTGTTGCGGATGATTTCCTCCCGCATACTCCAATCTGTGGTTCCATCTGCCATGATGTTGCGGATGCTCACGATATCCGGGTTTTGCAATTGCACCAGAATATCGTTGAATGCGACAACAAATTCCCTTAGGGAATTATAGTTCCTCTGTTTGATCTCCTTCAGCTACCTATCCGTCACATCCGCTGCTTTACAGCCCACAAATTTCGCACAGAAATCCCGACTATATTGATGCCAATTGTGAATAGATTCTGCGGGTAAAGATCGAAACCAATCAGATGCGGCTCCGCCCAAAGTTGTCGAGAATAACCTGTAAATGATGCTTTCACTCGCTCCTGCAACATCCATTAGTTCTCTGTAGTTCCTGACATGAGCCTCATGATCAGAATTTGGATCCCCATAGTATTTAGGTATCGCGGGCGCTTTGATTCTGTGATCTGGAATGAATTCCCGCAACGAAGGGGCAAAAGGTGAATCGCTCTGGACCTCTGCTCTCGGCCTAGGCGAGTACCCCATTCGCTCCATCATGCTTCGTAATTGATCTTCTAAGTCAATATCGGGTATTCGCCGGACTTCTTCCATCCGCTGCTGGTGAATTCTGGGTGGCATCCACCCGCCCATCGGTGTTGAGACGTGTGCCTGTTGGGGGACTAACCGCTGTCCCGTTATAGGATCAAAGTTCCATGTGTGCTCTCGCCCAGGAGTCATCAACTCCGAATGTCTGTGAGGAAAAGGTTCCACTTGCTGTAGCGGAAGAGTGCCTTGCACTTCTGGCAACGGTTGGGATGGCTGCCAGGTCGGATGTATCGTCGTAATGAGATCTGGGTGCGAGTAGTTGCTCGGGTGGCTGTGTGGGTTTGTGCGACTACTCTGGCCCACTTGATTTGGCGCCTGAGATGGCTGCGGGAGGGCCGATATGACAGGGATAGTCGGTGATTGTGTTGAGATAACCACAGGTTCTTGAGGAGCAGCCGCCACGGCGGTATTGTGTTCGGCGAGGGCAGTTAGTAAATTAATCATTCGATCTCCAGCCGCCTGGCTCATGTTCGAAGCCAAGACTTGTCCTGCTATCTGCACGAAATCACTATTGGACATTTCCATCTCAGTTTGCACTTGGACTTCCAATAAGGGACTCAATTGTCCCGAAGGACCCGATGAGCTAGGCACCACAGGCTGTGTACTTGCAGGTTGCGAATTCGCAATCCGTGGTCCCCTAGAGTTCATACTGGTTGATCTAGTGGTAACGCCGGTCGTTCGTGATGGTTCTGACATGTTCTTCGCGTACCTTTAACCAAATGTTGGTAAAAAGGTCCACGCTCACCGCACCAATGATAATTTGCCGGATCCGATTTGATATTCTCTGCCAGAGTTACCTACAAAACAGACCCGGAGACAGGATCTCCGGGAAAACTCTCCGACGATCAAGTCAGTTTTTGTAAGAAGGTTGGTAATTTGACAATAGTATTGCGGGGAAAAATGTGAGCGTACCTTTTTCCCTCGTTCTTAAGGCCTTTTATAGGTGTTTTTTAGGTAACCGCCGAGGGCGGTTACTCCTTAGTGGGCCACGTTCTGAGGGCGGTTCCCCCTTTTTAGGCCATGTCCCTTTCGTGGCTTTCATGGCAACGAACGTGGTTCTGAGTGGGAGTCTTGATGCTCCGTTTAGGAATTCGGGGCGGTTACTCGCTTCACCCGTTTCCGCTTATTCGGGTCCCATTCGGGGCGGTTACTCGCTGCGCCCGCTTCCTTTATTCGGGTCTCATCCGATCTTAGACCATAGGTCTAAGTATGGGCTGGGCCTGCGAAATGAGTGTGACCCGGTTTAGCCTCGCGGGTCATCAGATTCTGTATATCGACTGTTTTCACTTTGCATCTGAGTTGTTATCTTCTTTAATTGTTTTGGGTTTTGAACTTGTGTTGTTTGGTTAATCTTACCAATTCTTTGATGAAGATACCCTCTGCTTCTTTACAAAATACCACAAACTCAAAGTTTAAGTTTCTAATTGCTTCAATTTCTATCTTGATTTTGCAATATTTTTGAATTTTTTGCATTATAAGTTGTGTTATTCATAAAAAATTCTGTGTTTTGAGCTTGTGTTTGATTACTCTGTTGTAATTCTTCAGATTCTCATTTTAAATCATTTAATCATCCAATTCTGCTTACCAATTAGTCTGGTTATATACGTATTCAGGTATGAAATACTCAGGGAAAAGAAAATGATTTTTATAGTATATATAGTTCGTTGTTTAATTGGACATTACATATTTTAGTGTGTAGTGTAGTGTCACTTCTTTGAAGCCTAATTGTAAAACTAGGAATTCACTGCGCAGCAAAAAGGTCAATAGGAAATTGTGTGAACTTGTTTCAACTAAGAACTCTGTATCACATATACTGCTTGCTGGTGGAGAGATGGTGCTGCGGTTTGGATTAATACAATTATATAATATGTCAAATGAAATTTTAGTGAAGATTAAATTCTAGGAGGAAGTGTTGATTTCTTAGGATTGAGAAGATATTTAATTGAGTTTTGAGAGTGTTTGATGAAATGTGTCACTAGCAAATTCAAATATTGTTTGATGGTCTGTTAAATGCTCAGACTTATTGATGATAATCTTATTACAAATGGGAATACTAAACACCTGATTTTGTATTAGCTAGTTTATTGAAGTTTATTCTTGATCATAGAGTGGATGAGCAAGGCGTGGGGTGAGAACAACTTGAAGTGGAGTTTTCTTCGGCAGGATTATACCTTGGCCTTCAGTCATATCCACAGCTTCATTTCCTGGAGTCGTAATGTGAAATGCCTGAATCAACCTTGCTAGACTCAACTGTATAATCTGCATTGCCAAGTTGGCCCCTGGACAAGACCGTCTCCCTCCACTAAACGGTAAGTACTCAAAATTCTTCCCTGAAATATCCAAATGTGATTGCTTTGTCAGAAATCTTTCAGGTATAAACTCATCAGGATCTGACCAAATATTGGGGTCTCTGTGCAGTTTCCAAAAATTTGTAAAGAGACGAGTTCCTTTGGGAATAAAGTATTTGGATATGTAGCAATCTTCAGCTGCCTGGCGTGGAACTCCTAAGGGAGCACCAGGGTATAATCGCATTGTTTCCTTAATCACGGCCCTCAGGTACTCCAATTTCTCAATATCATCAACTTTTACGCATCGATTCTTTCCAATTTTCTGGTCTAATTCTTCTTGAGCTCTCTCCATTGCATTTCTGTTATTCAACAAGTTGCATAACACCCATATTGTAGTGATTGCTGTGGTATCTGAGGCTGCAATAACAACTGCCTGCAATATGATAATATGGAGTTTAAAAGATATATATATATATGTATAACTTTTTTTGCTTATTATCAATTTGAAGAAAAAAATGAATTTGTTACCGTAATGGTTGCTTTGATTATAGTCTCTTGTTTAAGCCCTAAGGAATTATCATCCTCGATCACAGATAACATGACATCGATGAAATCTTTTCTATCTTCGTTTTCATTTTTCTTCAACTTATGCTCTTCTATCCAACTCTGTACAATTAAATCCACTTCCAACGTTACTCGCTTCATTGTCTTCACAATTCCTTTGACATCCAACCATCCAATGAACGGAATTAAATCTCCAGGAACAAACACAAAGTCTCTCATAATTTGTTGAAGAGAACGCACCTTTTCATCTTCTACACCACACGTAATGAATCGCTTACCTGCTACCATTCTCGTAACCATATTAAGCACAGTATTTTCAATACGTTCACTCATATTAATCTTTTCAGTAGTACTATTGTTGCATTCCAGATACATATCTCTGACCAAATGGCTTACCTCTGATTCTTGAACATAATTCAATAGCTTGATCCTCTGATTAGAAAGGAGCTCTACAGTAGCTAGCTTTCTCATATTGCGCCAATAGGTACCGTAGGGGGAAAAACCGTATGATGCATAGTTGTAGCCGATGATCTGACCTTGAGTTGATGGGGGTCGATATGCGAGGATCTTATCATTGATTGTGAAACATTCCTTCATTGCGTTGTGATCTGAAATTACAACTGCACGGTGCATTCCGAACCTCAAGGAGAAAATGGTGCCGTATTGATCAGCCATTTCGGCTAAGGTTATTGCAAGTGTTTTCTTGCCACCAAGATGATGGAGATGACCGATGATTGGCAGCCCTCCTGCTGGTTCTGGCACTAACATGATGTTGCTCTTGTTATAAGTTGCTGCTCTCCATATATTAGTTAGTACAAGTAGTAGAACTGTAAGTATAACGGCTGAAAATGAAATGATATTCAGATTTGAAGAAGCATCCATGATTGATGATTGATGATTGTAGTTTGAGAATGAGAAATTCAAGGATATATATAATTGTAGAATGTGCAGTTCCTTCCTGTTAACTTTAATAACGCAAATCTGCACTCTTTAATTTATATTCCAGTCAATTTGAGGGCTCTGACTAAATTAAATTCATGTCAGTTGGATGCCAGTTGGGATTTACAATCCAACCGATCAAACTCTCAATAATTGACATATTTTAAAATTTAATCTTGTAATCCTATAAAAACAATAATTTAATTAAATACATTAATTTGATTACAATAATAAGATTGTGAATTTTGATATTAGTATATTTTTCTAGTAGATATAATAAGAAAATAGCTTTAAGCTCCAAATGCTGGAATGAGTTATTATAACGTAACAAGATGGAGAGATTGTTTTGACATAATTAGTGTAACAATTGTGTTGAGTGAGGATTTATTTCAATGATAACAATAACATGGCTATGAAAGTGAGAGAAGATAAAATTTTCATATATCGAGAATTACTTTGTAATTTAGTCTAAGAATTGAATAAAATTGTTATATCATATAGTATCTTGGAATATACAAAGTGACGAGGAATATGAGTCCATAGTATAAGCCCGCCAATTTCAATCCTTTTTTGCTCGTTTAGAGAGAAAGGCCAACGGAGGAAAGGCTCGCTTAGCCAAGTGTCTAAAGATACTTTAGTTACTATATTATCCAAACTTTGTAAATAAGGAGACATCATTTATGGTAGTGGATTCAAATATTTCTCTCTTAATCTCATTGGTCATTAATATTTACTATATCTTCTCTTTACTGACTTGACCGTTGAAGTATTCTCAGGGATCGATCATGGTGCAGGGGGAGAACGATAGAGGAATTATGACTAATATTTCCATTATTTGGTGAAGTGAGCGTAGAGTAGCACACGATTCCTTCTTTATTTTCGAAATTCAACCCTCCCGTAACTACTTTTCTAGACGTATTAATGGCTGACGGTCAGAGATTCATATAAGATCTATGATTGGGTCTTAACTATCAACTTGAGCTTTTAGTTAAAACGATTTCATGACATGGTATCAGAGCCGCTTGGACCAAACGGTCGAGGGTTTGAATCATGACAACCTCGTTAATTTGTGGAATTAAAAATACATATTGAGATGAGCTTGTGTTGTACACGTTGCGTTGGACAGATGCTAAACTCGTTTAGCACATTAACGATACCTAAGGAAAAGGGGAGCATAACCCCATTCTCCTCGGTAAAATCCTATATATCCTTTTGGATTTTAGTTATCACTTGTTCCTTGATGGGCACTTCTGGGTGTTTAAATTCGAGATATTAGGAAATCAATTCAGCCAGAGAAACTTCATCTAGAGAAAAAGGTTGTTCGTAATTCATAAGCTTATGGATTATGGGTTTCTTAGACTTAGGATTGGAAGCCTTCTTACGCTAGGTTTCTTTTGACCCATGATAAACAAATAGAAAGGAAATTACAGAAAAATGGACTGAAAAAGGAACTTACTGGAAAAAGAAGGAACTTACTGGAAAAAGATGCAAACACTAAGAAAACTAAGAATTCTAGCGGGAAGAAATGAACAGAAACAAATTAAAGAACTTTTTACAGGGAGAAAGAGGAAAAGAAAATAGTGAGAAGTTGGTCCATCTGACACATTAAATATGATAGAACAACTGTCATACCAATCTTCCCACCAATCAATATAAGATAGAGAAACAATTGTAGGCCACTTAGATAAGCGTACAAGACAACGATATAAGTTCCAAGAAAAACACTTCACTGCACATACAGAAATTAGACGTGCGTAGAAAAGCCGAAGCAAAGACACATCATCACAGATCTCAACCATTAGACTGAACCCTAAATAATTCATGAAAAGAATAGGGGAGACTTATGATCCCGAAGGAAAAGAATATTGACTCGTGGAGTGTTGAGAACCTTCGGATCCAAACGACCCATTGAAGAGTGAGAGCATTTGGACCCATCAAAGTTCCAGCAACCATTTTCTATAAGGGAAACCCTCATGCCAGCTAGACGAGGCCGTTGTAGAAGACGTCTCCTAGTAGAAGACCTCTCCTAAAGGAAGACTTCTCCTGATAGAAGAATGATTCCTAATAAAAGAGGGATTCCTAAAAAAAGAGGGATTCAAACCAACATTATAAGTAGGCAGGTATGGCAAACCCTAGAGGTACATTAACATCACTATCATACAAGCATACTATTACCTTCAACCCTTTCAACCCTTGCTTACTTAGGTATCAGAGCGAGTTCGCCGGAATCCGGTCCCTTTTTAACTGTTTGTTCTGTCTTTTAGGTATCCTTCGTGAAGGTTCAGAAGGAGCTTCAGAAATTGTGGAACTTAATATCTATTCATACCAAAATGTATGAAATAAAAAATCCAACCCATATCAGTTAGATAAATCCAAGTTAAAAAATTTAGCTAATTTCACCAGGTTCTGAATTAGTAAAATTATTCTAACTTCAATTAAACCTAACAATTGGGTTCATATAAAACTGAAAACCCAAATTTTAGTTAGAGCTAATAATAGAAACAACACCTAACAACATATATTAAAAAGGAATTCAAATGTACAACATCTTTATTTTAGTTCTTTTGAATAAAAAAAAGGAAAAAACACGGATAAGGTAGCGAGGGGTGTGGAACCTGAGTAACGACAAAAAGAGAATTTCAACTCTCAAAATTAGGAACAAAATAACCACTACATATGGAAAAAAATTGAATGATTACCTTAAGAAACATAATGATTTCTTGTAATTTTTTACACATTTATGTTTCCTGATTTCAGTTGTTTATGTCTCTTCTATTTCCATCATATTTCTTCGATTGGAGATACCAAAGTCTGAATTCTCCCAATACTTAAAGAAAATACTACTAATATGGTTTATCAATAGAAACCACTCTAAAATAGAGCTGAATCTCTTCATGAGGATGTTTATAGAGGCAAAGAGAAAAGGTTTTGTGTAAATTTGAAGATTAAAGATCATGGAGAAAATGAATACACATTAGGGAAGCGGAGGAGGATGAGAAAAAGGAATGAATGAAGACATGTAAAAAAAATAAAAGGTTGTTACGCGTAATTGTAAAATGTGGCTATAGATATATGCATATACTAAAATCAACTAACAAAACTAGCACCGCATCTAGTTTATGAAATGGAAAGGGAAATTGATGAAACAAAATTTTCATTATTATCTCGTTGCAGGAACAAAATGTATTTATGTCTAGAGTTATGTAGAGAACATTAATGAAACATAGTCCCTTCCTAGTTAGCATTTCAAACAATAGCATGCTCACACTCCACCAATCAACAACGATTTTGGTTGTAAGTAATAACAAAATTAATACCAAGCTCACATCCGGAAAATGTGTCAAGAGACCACGATATGCTAGGGACTCCATCAATTATGGAATGGAGGTGATATCAGAATATCCAATTACTCTTTGTTTGCTTGCTTCATGTTACTTGAGAAGGAAGAACACGGTCAGACAGGGGCAAGAGTCCAGCAAACCCTTGTCAATGCTTAAGTCAGTGATGAGAATACTTAACTTGAAAGCAATTTTGTAGTAATGTTCAATGGGCTTAGGCTTGTTCGGTTAAGCCCAAGAAATTATTCAATAACATATCAGGAGCCCCCCCCCCCCCCCCCCAAAGTCTTTTGGAGAGCTCTTGAGGGCTTATTCGGCTACTTCAATTCTATCATTACTTCTGACAGTAATGATGTCATTATGACTTCCCTTTTTAATGTGCCCTTTTCCCCTGAAGCTTTTATTACATCTCAGTAATAAGTGCTTCGACAGGTTTAAGAAAAACTCTTCATTCTCTATTTTCTTCTATAAATTCAAACAATATCCGCAAACACATCTTTTCTTCTTTTTTCTGCAATTTCTGGCATTTTGGCAAAACTGTAAGTTTTTTTGAACTTTTACTTTCTTCAATATTCTGCAATTTTCTTTGATTCTCATGGCTCCTAAAGCTGCTACCAAGAAAGTTTGCCATTCCCAAGCTCCCGGAGATGCTAAAGAAGTTAACAAACCTAGAAGAGTTAATCCCAGAATCCTCGATCAACCTTCCGCCTTAACTAAAAAAAAGACCTCCAAGAGATAAGAGAACAACACGATTGGCTAGAGGCAATGCCTATTTCCTTTCCAAAATCGAACGAAAGAGCCCATAATCCTCCCTCCAAAGTGAAATTGGGGGTTTTACCCAATACCTGGAGTGGGAGATGACTTTTCCTCTTCATGAATGTGTCGTTTCGGTCCTGCAAGAATTTAACATATGCCCCTGCCAAATCACCCCAAATGCCCAATTGGAGCTCCTTAGCTTTAATAAAGTCTGTAGAGATCTTCAAATTCTACTAACTGGATCCTTGTTTCGGTGTTATTGGCGTCCGACTAAGAAAGATGATGAAGATATGGTGTACTAGACCCAATCTAAGAAATGAAGGCCCTTCATCAAAGAAAAGTTTCAAAATCACAAGGATTTTAAGCCAAAATGGTTTCAGGTTGAACCGAATAGAATAGATCCGAATAACCCTTACATCCAAGGCTTTCCCTTCGTCACCAAATGGAACACTGATCCGAAGTCCTCCTAAACATGGAAGCTGGAACGAGCTTTGATGCCAGACGAAGAGGCGGTGAAAGAGAAAATTAAGGCCTATAATTACTAATGGGATTATAAGGACATGGTTCATGTTTTTCAAACCGGAGGACAAACCTGCTTCTTTAGCCGAATCTAGGGCATCGTTTATCCTAGCACTGAGAAATTGGCCGAAGCCGAAGGTGACTTTTAATTTTTATTTGATTTGCTTTTTTCTTTTATTTTGCAGGTAAACTGACAATGTCTATTCATGATACAATCATAGATCGGCTAGGAGAGATGGAAAAGGAGCACGAAGCTGCCCTTCGCAATAAGGAGCCCAATTCTGAACATCGACCTTTAACACTTGATGGTGCTGAAATATTCGAAACACCACTTGATCAGCCACAAATCGTTGCTAGCACATCTTCACTTCCATTTGCACCTAACTCATCTCTTATTCCTACTCCTTGAGAGGAAATGACTCAAGATGTCTTCCTAACTCCTCCAACAGAGTGAATGTTAATCCGTCACCTTCTTTAGGTGCCTTTGGAGATACGCCAGCCATTCCGGAGCACAAAGTCAATGTTCAACCACAACCATTGACTTGACTTCCTCCTCCGAAGCAACCGTTTCCATTCCTACCTTGAACAAAGCCGCTGGAGACTATTCCGAAAAGAAAGACAAACTGAGGACCGAAGCTGCCTCATACTCGAAGAAACCAGCAATTGAAAGAAGCGGCTCTTTTCGTTATCAGATTCAGATGTATCTGATACTGAAA
The DNA here is from genome assembly GCF_963576675.1 of Euphorbia lathyris. Lineage (NCBI taxonomy): Eukaryota > Viridiplantae > Streptophyta > Magnoliopsida > Malpighiales > Euphorbiaceae > Euphorbia > Euphorbia lathyris. The sequence goes on from NC_088914.1 coordinate 29,622,139, forward strand.
GGTTTCTTCGCTTCGAAAAAGTTTCGAAGAAGGAGCTTGAGCAAACCCGTTGGCTGAAACAACTGGTTGTCCCATTACCTGCCAACTGCCCGTTTTCCACCAAACGCTCTTTAACTTGGGGTATTGAGATAAACCCCTAGAGGCTGCCTCCAAGAAACGTAAGATTACCAAAGAGGAACGAACCAAATATAAGGCTGATCCTCGAAACCAACTTCCTCCTAGAGTCAACCCAAGAACAGTCTACCAAGTACTCGATTCGGTTAGCTTGGAAACTTTGGATATGTTTCACCAATATGATCGCCCCGAGGTATTGATTTCTCACCTATCTTTAATTTAAAAATGCCTTTTGCATGTGTTGATTATATTTTCTTTTTGCAGTTATGGCGCAAATTATTCAGAGAGAACATTTCCCTAAAAATCCTAGGAATTATTGAAGATATCTCTCGGCTTGCTGTGATGCCGAAAGACGTTGAATACTTTGAACAACTGAATTTATATTCAACTTATCGCTAAGTATTGGAACAAAAGTCAGCCGTAAGTTATACATTTCTTACCTTTTTGTTCCTTCAGGTATTTGCATCTTAACGACCCCATCTTTTCTTGATTTTCAGGATCAATCAGCTACTACTCTTTTGGTGGAGCAATATTGTCTCCTAATCGAAAAATACGAGCAGAATGAGCAACTTCAAAGGTAGATTTTGTTAAACACTCAGCATACTAATGCCTTGGACCTTTTGAAGAACAAACTGGTTGAAGCCCAAAAGGAAACTGAAAAAGTTGAAGCTGAGAAACTGACTGCTCAGAAAAATGAAAAACTAGATCTGTAGAAAGCTAGTGAGGATTCAGACTTGAACAAATTAGTTGGCCGTCAAGAAGAGACCATTCGGAAGCATTTGAAAACTTTACAAGTTCTGCAAGCAGACCATGATCGATTGAAAGAAAGAGATCAATCGAACGAAAATGCCATTAATCAATTTTTCAGTTGATCTGAATGCTCTTCACGAAAAGTGCAACAATTTTGAAGTTCTCCTATCAAGTGCCAAGGGTGAGATTGACGAAGAGAAAGAGCAAACCGAACTGGCCAACAAGGGTTTGAAAGTAGCCTAAGAATCTAATGCAACTTTGCGTGCAAAGATAGATTCTCTCAAGGTGGCGAATACTTTAAACATAGCCTCCTCCGCGTAAACAATCTCCAGCCTAAATGAGCAGATGAAAAGAGTTGTGAAAGATGCCAAGGCTTTGGGACTTAGCCGTTCCCTAAAATTTAGGGTTCAGTTTCTTCGTACTCTTTAGGAGAAATATCATGAGGCTGACTTTCAGTTATAGGTGAGAGTCTTCCCTCCAGAAGATCACGAAGATGTTCCTGAAGCTCCCCTTCCAGGGGAATTCCCGAATCCTTACTAACCTCTTCTTTTTCCTTGTAATGAAATTTTTATATATATATAAATTTGCACTTCTTCATTTGTCTTTATCGCTTGAATGGATGCTTATTTTTATAAATTTCAGTATCTTTGCTTAGAATGTATTTTTGCTTAATGATTGTGGCTAGAATCCTTGTAGCATGCATACGATTAACTTTAATGTAATCAATAAGAAATTCCAAACATATATGTTAAAATTGGTAAAATTCATCACTTCTATTGCATTCGACTGCTACAGAAAGCAGGATTTACAATGTTGATAAATTTACAAATGAAAGAATTAACAAAGTAAAAAATCACACTATGCATAGATAAGTTTAATGATAAAACTTTCTTAATGACACCACATTTCATGTTTTAGGAATGGGTCTTACATTCAACTCTTGAAGCTTATAAGTATGGGTGCCCACACATTCCGTAATTTGGAATGGTCCTTCCCAATTTCTGCCCAGCTTGCCTTTATCTTGCCTAGATTGTGAAGCTTCGACATTCCTTAAAACCAAGTCACCTTGGAAAAATTGTCTAGGCCAAACTCGTTTATCATGAGTTGCCTTAATTTTTTTCTTTTAAGCAACTGTTTTAATTGTCACTTGTTCTCTTCGTTCTTCAAGAAAATCTAGCTTCTGCCTCATTCATTCCTCATTTCCACCTACCAAATAGTAGATTGCTCTTGGACTAGGGCTTCCAATCTCAACCGAGATGAAAGCTTCGACTCTATATGTTAGGGAGAAAGGGGATTCTTCGGTAGCCGCTCTTGGAGTTGTTCTATATGCCCATAAGACATATCGTAATTCTTCTGCCCAAAAACCCTTTGCTTTGCCCAACCTTTTCTTCAAGCCTTGAACAATGGTCCAGTTTGTTACTTCGGTCATTCCATTACTTTGGGGATGGGCAATCAAAGTAAATCGAAGCTTAATGTGCAAAGCCTCACAATAAGACCGAAAATCATTGTAGTCAAACTACTTTCTATTGTCCGTGATGATGGTATGAGGAACACCGAATCTACAAAGATCATCTTCTCAAAGAATGTTATAATATGAGCTAAAATGATAGAGGCCATTGATTCGGCTTCAACCCATTTGGTAAATGGTCCACGGTTACAATTAAGAACTTTTTTCTAGCCTCTAGCCGTTGGAAATGCCCCCACGATATCAATACCCCACGTAGCGAAATGCCAAGTTGGTTGAATAACCCTCATAGCCGTAGTTGGGGATTGTATGATTGATGCAAACTGTTGTCATTCTAAGCACTTTCGTACTAGTTCAGCTGCATCCACAATCATTTTAGGCCAGTAGAACCCTTGTAGTTACGCCTTTCTTGCCGAAGCGTCTCTACCTTCATGAGCCCCCACAAATTCCTTCATGAATTTCTGATAGGATCAACTTCCCTTCATTGAAACCAACACACTTTAACCATGGATGGTCAAATGATCTTCTGTATAAAACATTGTCGATTACAAAATATCTCCCTGCCTTTCTCTGAATCTTGACCTGCTCATTTTTGTCCTCATGTAAGACACCTGTAATAAGAAAGGTGAAGATGGAATAACCATTCATTATCGATCGCCATGATTTGTGCTTGATTTATACTTGGGACGGTTATGTGCTCGATTCGGCAAGTGCAATATTTAGATCCATCTGGAGTCGAAACAAGTTTTGCCAAATAACCGGCTTCATCGTTTTCCTCTCTTAGAACCCTTTGGATTTCCAAGCTTCGGCCTTACTCTCCTGCAACAAACTTTAGACCAGAGCTAAGTATTTCCTCATAGTGTCTGTTCGAGTCTCGAAATTCTATGTAAGTTGATAGACCACTAGCCGAGAATCACTTTTCAAAATTGCTTTATCTGGCTTGATTATGTTGAGAATTCGAAGCCCTTGCAATAAAGCTTCATATTCAGCCACATTATTAGAAGCCATGAAGCCTAATGCAGTAGCGTACCGAAGCTTGATCACATGAGGACCTTGTACAGAGACTCCTATCCCAGCACCTTCTTTGTTAGAACTTCCATCCATATAAATCTCCAAACCTCAGAGAGTTTCGGGATAAGACTTTCATCCTCAGGAATTTCGACCAAGAAGTCTGCCAAAGCTTGTGCTTTGAATGTTTTCCTAGGCTCGTACTTGATATCAAATTTAGTCAACTTCAAAGCCCACTCTGCAGTTCTCCCAGAGGTTTCTAGTCTTTGTAAAATCTTTTGAAGAGGCATGTCAGTTCGGACTATGATTGAGTGGCTCTAAAAATAATGTCTGAGCTTTTGAGCAGTTATTACCACCCTATAAGCAAGTTTTTCCAGTATCAGATACCGAATCTCGGTAGCCCTTAAAACTCTGCTCACATAATACACAAGATTGCTCTGTGCCTTCTTCCTGAACCAGCACCATGCCTGTGGAGTCTTCAGAAACACTGATATATAAATACAGCATTTCCCTTGGTAAAGGTCTACTCAGGAATGGTGGGGAAGCGAAAAAGGCTTTCAATTGCTCAAAAGATGACTGACATTCCGCAGTCCATGCAAAGTCCTTCACCCCCTTCAAACTCTTATAGAATGGCATACATCTTTTGGCCGAACAAGAGATAAACCGACCTAAAGCATTTATCTTCCCATTCAACTTCTGGACTTTGTTAATTTTCTTAGGTGGCTCCATATCAACAATGGCTTGGATTTTATTTGGATTCGCTTCGATACCCCTCTGAGATATCATGAATCTAAGGAACTTTCCCGAAGAAACGGCAAAAGTACATTTTTTAGATTGTGCTCTTGTAAGGTAACGAAGACGGTAGCCAAATCTTCCGCATGTTCTACCACTGACCAGCTTTTCAAAATCATGTCATTAATATACACATCCACCTTATCACCAATAACATTACTGAAGATCTTATTTACCAGTCTCTGGTAAGTAGCTCCTACATTCTTCAGATCGGAGAGCATTACTTTGTACCCATATGTTCCTCCGTCTGTCCGAAAGCAAACATTGGCAATGTCATCCAGATTCATCGGGACCTGGTGATATCCAACTGCCGCATCCAGTAATGAATAAATAGCATACCCAGTAGTGGAGTTAATCAAAATATCAATACATGACAAAGGATAAGAGTCCTTTGGTCATGCTTTATTAAGATCAATGAAGTCCACACACATCCTCCATTTACCATTAGTCTTATTCACCAGCACAACATTAGCAATCCACTTTGCGTAGACTACTTCTTCTATATGCTTATATCTAACAGCTTTTTTACTTCGGATATGATAACTTATTGTTTATCCATTCCGTGATTTCTCAGTTTTTGTTTGATAGGAGTGGCATCCTTTTGGATATTCAACAAGTGCATCATAAGATCTGGAGATACTCTAGTTATATCGGCTGGAGACCATGCAAATGCCTGAACATTCATCTTCAGAGTGGAAATGATGTATGCATTCGATTGCTCTGGAATCTCCAAAGCAATCTGAACAGACTTTCCTTCCGCTAACCATACTGTCTCCATAGCTCCTAATGGCTTAGTCATTTCACGCTCTTCTTCCACATGATCCTGTGTTGGCTTCATTTTTAATGAAGCCATATAGGTTTCCTATGCCACCACCTGGTTGCCTTGTGCCACTACCATACCCTTCTTGGTTGGAATCTTCCAAGCCAGATGATGAATAGATAAAGAAGCACTATTAGATTCTGATAAGAGCGGACGCCCTACGATGACATTGTATAGCAATACTGAATCAATTACGAAAAACTCAACTTTGGAATGCCACTTTACTAGCCCATCACCAATAGAGACTTGTAAATATGCACTACCCGGTAAAGGTATATAGTGACCAGAAATCCCCACCAATAGTGATAGAGTGAGAATCAACTGATCGTGATCAAGTTTTAATGCTTCATAAGCTTTTCTAGTAATGATGCTCATAGAACTGCCTGTGTCAATGAATACCCTACGAACCTTGTATTCTTCTACAGTAATCTCAATTACCAAAGCATCGTTGTGTGCTTGTCGATTGAACCTGTCGAATGAAAACTCACCCTTAGAACTGGAGATTATTTCCTTGCCCTTCTCCATCCTTCATCTTTTAGTAAAACGATCCTCCCCATGTCCTCGTGCTATAACATTTATAACTCCCCTAGGAGCATGCTCAATATGTTGCTTATCTTTAGGCTCCTTACTCTTGATGGCATTTTTTAGAAACCTATCCAGTTTGCCTTCTTTAGCCATTTTGTTTAATTTGGCAGCCAACTGCCTGCAATCTTCAGTATCATACCCTTCACTCTTGTGGAATTCACAAAATAGGCTATTATGTCTTCGGCCTGAAGTCTTGAGCTACGGTGGATACTGTATATGTTGCCTATTGATCTCTACCCAGTACAAAACCTCCTTTATAGGTGCATTCAAGGGTACATAGTTGCAATCCACGTGTTCCTTAGACCACTTATGTTCCTCCTTACCCTTGTCATTCTTCCCCTCATTTGGCTGATGCATTGAACTCAACCTTTCTTTCAACAAAGGATTCAGACGATGGCCATCCCACTTGACAAAATCTCTAGCTCTTCTTATTAGAACGGGAAACGTCTAAGGTCTTTGAGTGGTTAACTCTTTAGATAAATCTTTGCTTCAGCAGTTACCTGCCATGGCTTCAACTGCCCCTAGGGGTGGGCACGGTTCGGTTAATCGGTCCATTAGGTAAAAAAATTAACCGAACCGTTATCAACGGTTTTTTAACCATCCAAACTGAAATCGGTCTATATCAATCGGTTAACCATCAACCGGTAAACCATTAATTTCGGTTAGGTTTTTCGGGTTAACGGTTTTTAACCAATTCTCACTAGTTAAACAAAAATCAACGGTTACATTTTTACCCAAACCTAAATTTTTAAACAATATTAAAATACACATGATTTCAAAAATTCAAACGAAATGAATTCATATAAAAGTTTAGAATTCAAACATAAGTACCGAACTAAAAAATAATCCATCAAGTTTACATTAAAACATAAAGAAATGTAAATAATATTTCGTCAAAGTACTTATTATAACATAAAGCAGTATAATATATGTTATATATTTATATTAATATATGTTATAATCTATGTTATAATCTATGTATTTATATTAAGCGGTATAATCTATGTATTCATATTTATATTTGTCTTGCCTTTATCGTCAAATGGCCTATATTTTTTTAAAAAAAAAATTATATTTATTAAACGAGTCGTTTAATCGTTAACCGCAGTTTTTGAACACTCTAACCCGAAACCGAAACTGATACCAATACCTATCTATTTTTTTAACCATTAAGAAAACCACCAGTTCGGTTAACCGCTTTTTCCGGTTCGGATTATCGGTTTTCAGTTCGGTTACCGGTTTGACCGGTTTTTTTGCCCACCCCTAACTGCCCCGTCCATATTCACATTTTTTTTATCTGAATTGCTACTCTCTGAAAACGTTCCACCCATTCCTTCAGTGACTCACTTGGTTCTTGAACTAAATAGTTCAGATCCTACATGGTTTTACTTTCGAGAATGAAAGTGATGAAATTATCACAAAATTCTTGAGACATATGCTTAAAGGACCGAATAGATCTAGGAAAGAGCTGATTATACCAATAAGCAGTCAAATCTCTCAAGGTTGTTGAAAAGAGTCTGCACATGAGTGCATCCGTGGCAGTAGTGGTCTAGAGTGCTCTTTAGAAATTCTTGACGTAAATAGTAGGATCGGTCATACCATTATAATCTTTCAACAAGGGATATTTAAACCCCCTAGGCATTGGTTGACCCATGATGTCAGCACTAAACGGAGTTTCGGTCTCTATTGCTGCCGAACCTTTAGTGTGAAATCCTTTATCCTTCATTGTCTGCCAAAGCTCTCCTTTGATGAGACTCAAAACTTCCTCTTCCAGTGAAAACTCCTTTTCCTTTTGCTTCGATCGCTCTAAGCCACGCCGATCGGGAGATTTGGATACTCCTGAGTTTCTTTTGTATGCCTCATAGCGCCAAATCAAAGATTCGATAAAATCATGACGATCATTCCTTCATCGCTTCGGGGACTTTGAATATCCTCTTCTCGCCACCAGCTTCAGTCTGACAAGAGAAAGTGTGTGACGACGTCCTCGATACTGAGGACCACTATACCTCTTTCTAGACCTGCCCCTTCCAACCTCTGGATGAGATTCTTCAGAAAGATTTCTCTTCTTAGGACATATTTTCATTGTGTGATGTCCAATAGGACAGGCAACAGAACTGCCTCCTTCTTCTTATCTCCCAGCCTTCTTTGCCTCCAACAGCTCTAAACGCATAACCTCCATCTGTGAAGCATGCTCAGCACGAAGAATATTAATTGATTCTTGTATAGATCCCATGTTATAAATCAAATGCTTCATAAGATTATCCATGAAAACAATGTTGCTCCGGATCTAATGATCCCAAACAAGCCTCAATTCGCTGATCCAAAACTGTTGTAACAAAAATAAGCAGAATCAGATGATTGCTGGAATCAAGCAAGCCACGATTGTGAGTAGCTGAAGAACTAGGCAAGTCCTCCATTCTCTGAGTGAACAGAGCTGGAGAATGAACAACCGGCTGAACGATTTGCGGAGTAACCTATTAAAGAACAAGCTCAATTGAGGGTCGAATGATAGAAGAGTGAACATAGACCATCTTGTTACGAGATTCAATCCACGCTCATGGCACCAAGTGATATCAGAATATCCAATTACTCTTTGTTTGCTTGCTTTAGGTTACCTGAGAAGGAAAAATATGGTCAGATAGGGGCCGAAGTTCGGCAAACCCTCTCTGATGCCAAGTCAGTGATGAGAATACTTAACTTGAAAGCAGTTTTGTAGTAATGTGTTGTAAAGAATTATGTACATGAGGTGATGATTTCCACGCTATTTATAGATAATTGTTTACCTCTTGGTTTGTGCCTTTGTACACGTGTCAGTATATTATAGGTTCGACCCCTATAATTCCATAATATTTTGAATTGAGCGTGTGTATTGACATCTGAAAGCTCCTTTCCATCATTTCTTCTGGAAAGGTCCTTCTTGATGGATGGGTTGGCCTAATGTTATAGCTTTCAATGGGCCTAGGCTTGTTCAATTAAGCTCATGACATTATTCAATATCATATCAGGAGGGATACCACAAGGTTATTGATTCCATCCAAGTTAGGATCAAATACCTATAATGCTTGAGAGTTAACTTTAGTCCCAAACTATCTTAGTTAGTTCTAGTTGGTTTGAAGTTGGATTATGAAAATTTTGGTTAGTTTCTAATTATTTTTCTAGATGTTAACTCTTTGAGAATATTATGTTTTGAATGTTGATTTGTTTTACTATTTATGAATATTAATTATGGTTTATTATATGATTGAAATAAATTATATTATGAATAATTAATTATCCAAAAAGCTTTAATCTTATTCATGGATTGAACTAATAATGCTTTTATAATAAAAAAAAAATCAACACGAAACTTTGAATAACATCCTCATAATAAGTTGCGAAACGAGTTATATCCTGTAATTTCCTTCTCTATGCATAAATATCTAGTTAAATAGATCAAAAATTAGAGTGTAAAGGGTAATTTGAGACAATCTAGATATCACTTTGGAATCGAAATCTAATGTGAAAACCATATTAGATAGATTTAGCTTGCGTAGAGAACATGTGTATATTGTTTTTAGAAACTTTTTAATAAATCGTGCAATAAATCATTATAGATCTGACATTAACAATGGCTTCAACTAAATCCATAGTAGTTGAACTCAACAAGAACCTCAAACTTAATGGGGATAACTATGAAGTTTGGAGTATTAGGCTAACATATGTCCTAGAGGAGCAAGAGGTCGTTGAACCATTCGAAACAATTATGGTTGAACCTAAGGAAGGTACTAGTTCTCAACATAGGAGAGATAATGACATTTATCTCACGTGAAAAAAGAAAGACTCCACAACCCGCATAATCTAGCATAGTATGATGAAACATGACCTCATTAAGCAATAGTGTAAGCGTGAGAATACCAAAGACATATGGGACACCTTGAAAAGAAATAATAAAATTATAATAAACTAGATATATTAAACATTCAGATGAATCAGATGATAAAAAAAAATATCTAGACACCTGATGAAATCATTCTCCCTAAGAAAGATTTTGCTGCAATAGACAATTGTCTCCCAATATACATTAGAAGTATGAGTAGAACTCTAACCATATGTGTCGAATCATCACTGAAAAACTGAGAAATAAGACGAATAAATCGAAACAAAAGTTGAAGGCGCTGAACTAAATTTGCCAAAGAGGAATTTTTATGTATTACGAATGAGAAAAAAACCACTCTTATAAGCTTGGAACATTTTTTCCTCAATTAATTCAAGAACTAATTCACTTAGGGGGCGTTTGGTTCACAAGGGGTAAGGGAAAAGGAATAAAGAAATGGAAACTAAAGGAAAGGAAATGAATAAGCATTCATACCCCTATGTGTTTGGATATGTTTAGGAAAGGAAATGCAATTCCACTCCATTCCCTTTGTGGATGTTTGGTTCAAATAGGGAATCAAAACTTTTTTTTTTAACTTCATATATAATCAAAAAAAGAAAAAATTCAACTCTTTTACTATAGTTTCCATAAAACGTGAAATAACTTCATATATAATCCCAAAGAATCCAAAACGTCACTCACTTGCTACCCTTATTGATAATAATATAAAGTTCATAAAAGTTAAAATTTAAACTTAACAAAGTTCATACAAATTTAAAAAAAAAAAACAAAAGGCAATAGTCTTTTAAGCATAATACTTCATCACCGGAAAAAGTTTAAGCATCTTCATTGTCCTTTTCACCAAGAAAATATTTGACAACAATTTTTATACATACATGTGCCTCTATTAATAAAATATAAGAATTAAATCAAAAGATAATGAAATAGAGGAAACTGAAATAAAATTAATCAAAGAAAATACATAAACATTATATTTAAAAAGAAAATAATTATTTTAAAATAATTAAAAATAAATATTAAAACTGAATAATATGATAAAAGAAAAAAATTTGGTCAAAATTATTTTGCAGGGTAAAAAGGTAAAAATAAATAAGTATAAGGATCAAAAGTGAAATTAATCTAGTGATAAAAAAATATAAATAAATAAATATAAGGATTAAACAAAAGTAAAATTTAGTCAAAAATATTTTTTGAGTAAAAAAATTAAAAATATATAACGAAAATGAAATTAATCCAAAGATAAAGAAATGTAAAAATAAAAAAATATAGAGACCAAAATAAAAATAAAAAAATAAAATAGAGAGTAAAGTAGAATTTTATAAGGAGTGTAGAAGTTTAAGTTAGAAAGAGAGGGGAAATGAATGGGTTAGAGGAGTTAGGGGTAAACCCAAAACTAAAAAATGGCAAATGGAATCATTGAATTAGCAAAACAAACACCAACAAAGGGAATGAAGCCCTCCTTTTCCCTTACCCTTTCCTGAAACCCCCAAACCAAACGCCCCGTTAATGATACTTCAAAAAAAAAAAATTTATTTAATGAAAAATGAATCTTACTAAATATAATTGAATTTAGTATTTTTTATTTAATTTAATTGAATTTTAAGTTTCAAAATTTATTGATACATGTGTAAATTAGTATAATTCAATTTAGTCTAATTAAGTTTCCATATTTAAACCAATCTTGTAACTGGTTATAATTCAATTTAGTCTAATTAAATTTCCATATTAAAACCAATTTTGTAACTGATTTATGTGTAACTCATTATAATTCAATTTAGTACGTTTAACAATTTAATTTGATTGAATTTTCAGTTTAAATTTTTTATTGATTTATGTGTAAACTGATTATAATTCAATTTAGTCTAATTTAAGTTTCCATATTAAAACCAATACTTCAAACCATTTGTACGTTTTATAATTTAATTTAATTGAATTTTCAGTTTCAAATTTTTTATTGATTTACGTGTTAATATAAAATTTATATACTATTTTATTTCTTTTTTCAAGTTCTTAGTTTAAGCAATGAGGTGCTTATACAGATTTTGACTCAAATGAATTATTTATGCTTATGGGTAGGAATACAATAATGCTTTCTGCAAAAAGAAATTTCCACTTTGTTTTTTATTATCTTTTTTACATTCATTTTAGGCCTGCATTTTTCGTATTATGTCGACAAATATATAAGAATGTGAATTGGAAAAAGATTGCAAGTTGATAGAGAATTTGAGGTTTCGTACTTGGAGACAAGATTTAGTAATTAGTCCCCCCAAATATTTAACAATGAATTAATCTAGCTATTTAGTAAAAATACCTAAAAGATTTTTTTTTAGAAATCATTAAAAAAATATATAAATACCTTAATATAAATTAAATTGGTCTAAATAAGCCTTGACATTTAATTATCAAAGTTCATATTTTAATTAAAAAATCATTCAGTCAAGCTAAAGAACAAATGTTTATACCATTTTAAAAAACAAAAAGGAGTTATTCAATATTATTATTTTGGTCAAACTTTAAATTGGTAAACTTCGAAACCTTTTATTACTATTTTGACTGTTTTGGTAATAAACGGTCACAGTATATTAAGAAACATAATTGATATTTATGAGAATATGGAAACTGCATTAAGGCAGCAGTTTTTCCTAGTACAATCTAGAAACTAAGCCTAAAATTGCGCTTTATATTTAAGCACAATCTAAAAACTAAGTTCAAGCATAAACCCTATTTCTTCTTTGCTCAACTTCATATTTAAGCATAAAAACTCCTTTTCTTCTTTGCTAAACTTCATATTAAGCATGAAGAGGAAGTTTGATTCCGAGCACTTAAATGGAGGAGAAGAAGAACCAAACTTGTATAATCATGGAGTAGCATGGTTCAGAGGGCGGCTTCTTGGTAAAGGAGGGTTTGGGTCTGTTTATTTGGCAGAATTGAAAAACCCCAACTCACCAAACATGTTTTATCCGGAGTTAATGGCAATCAAATCAGCCGAGATTTCTGCATCAAGTTCACTACAAAAAGAGAAACAAGTACTCAATAATCTTGTTAGTTGTCCTTATATTCTAGAGTGTTATGGTGAAGAAATGACTACCACTAAAAATGGACAAATGGTTTATAATGTTTTACTGGAATATGCTTCTGGAGGAACCCTAGGTTCTCTCATCAAGCAATCTGGCGGTTTGGGATTACCTGAATCAAATGTGAGGAGATACACAAGATGTATACTTAAAGGACTTGATTATATCCATAGTCATGGATATGTTCATTGTGATTTGAAGCCGGATAATATCTTGATGGTATCTGGTGATGAAAATAAGGATTCCTTTGTCCCCAAGATTGGGGATTTTGGGCTGGCTAAGAGGAATAAAAACATAAAATTTGATCCTAATCATGGAGGGACCGCTCTTTATATGGCTCCGGAGACTGTAATGGATCGGATTCAAGAGCCTCCATGTGATATTTGGGGGCTTGGATGTATTGTTTTTGAGATGTTAACTGGGAAAAAGGTTTGGAATCCAGACATGAAAAAGGATGAAATTTTTGAAAAGATCAGTGACCCTAATGAATTGCCTAAGATTACTCCACAGATATCAGATGAAGGGAAGGATTTCATGAAAAGGTGTTTTGCCAGAAACCCCATGTTTAGGTCCACTGCTAGGAAGCTACTGATTCATCCTTTCATATTAGCATCAGAATCATATGATGAAGAAAGAGTTTCCTCATTATCAAATTCTGACGATGAGCGCTACAGTTCAAGCTGTTCAGAAGATTGGAGCTTTACATCAGATGGTGAAGAGGGCTATACTTATGATTCTCCTTCTCAGACAGATGATGGGTAAAGATCAATAATAACTACCTGGAGTTTCCAAAACCATGATCCAAAGTATTATAGTCAATGATATGCAACTTTATATGAGTTACAAGTTATAGTATTCACAGTAATTTCCATATAAATTGCAAATTTCATATATAATTCACAGTAATTTTGATCACAGAATTTCTTTAAGAAAGATGTAGCTATTTATCAAGTCTTAACAATTTGCAATTCCTGAATTTGGTTTCCAATTGGAAGTAGAACATAACATATAAATTGTAATAATGGAGATGATTTCAAGTGAATTGGGTTGCTTAATGAAACAATAAAATGCTATATGCACAATTTCATGTACTATTATTTAATTATTGTTTTCTTTTTCTTTTATCAGTAATTCTTAGCATAAGTGTTGTCCTATAATATCAACTAGGACGACTCCCTCGCGTTGCTTCGGATATTTGAAAGAGATAATTTACACTTAGAACAAAATTAATAAGAAGAATAAAAAAATATAATAACATAATTTAAAGAATTATCTAGGAATATATCATGTTAAAAATTAAGAAACATGATGGCTAAATATAATAGTTACGAAAGTTATCATCAAACCTAACATATAGTTTCATTTGAAGACATTTTTAAAAGTCTTATGCACAATATGAGATGATGCTTTGAAAACCTTTTTAAGCTACAAACATAACTCAATAAAAAGAATATTCAATTCGTAATATGGTGAGAGAGTAGGTAAAATTCAAATTTGAATAACAAATAGAGATAAATTAATCTTTCACCATAGTTAGCCAAGTTAAATTGGAAAGTAATCAATCATTTTCATCCCATCTTTAACTCATTGTACACGTATTTTAATCCAATTGATTCAATCAAAACAAATTTGATAAAGACAAATCAATATCATTTGTGCTTAAATCCCTTGTTGGATCGTTATGCTTATTCATCCTCGACCTTGAATGATGCAAAATTTATAAGGTCTATATTTATTTGAATACTTTAAAAGGTTTAAATTTATTATAAGAAATAATTTTATACATTTTCTGGATGTGATCAATTATTTATATACGTTTGTTAAAGAAAAAAATGACTAAATTGGAAAAATAAAATTGCTAAAAATAGAAGAGAAAAAAAAAGACTCACGTGATTGACCATCTCTCAGTGAGGCCAACTCACGTGGTATTTGTCGCTATGCAATATCAAATGGTAATTTAATTTATGTGCATACTACAAAATTACTTACTCCTAATAATTAAATAATTATTTTAAAAAAATATTAATAATTGGTTGGCTCTTTCGTGAGAAATTGCGGGCGTGCCAGATAATTATAGTATTATCAAACTATGGAATGAAATTGAGTGCGCTTTCTAACTTCTACGTAACAAACGATTGTAAAGAATAAAGAGACCGAAAATTCCTAAAAGATTCGATTATCAAAACGATACCGACCCTACAGAAATGATTGAACAACAAATAAAATAAAAAATGTACTGGGAAATGAATGAACTTTGGATCTGAAAATTAAATCTAAGGGAACAATTGAGAATTGTAAAAGATGCTGAAGTCTAAGGATAATTTGCTAGAGTTTTTGCTTGGGTCTCTTGAGTTGTTGAGTTGGCGAGTTGGGCGTTGTCATCGTGATTTCTTCCTTTTATAGACGTTGGAAGTAACTTCATATTTCTTTTCACTAATCCACGTTCTCCACCACATTGAGTAACCGCTCCACTTTGACTTCCACGATGAAATTGATTATGACGCTTTCTACCTTTCCTGCATTCTAATTGGCTCACAAAATACACGTTAAAATATTAAATGGCATTCTGATTTCTCTTTTAATTTACCTTATGTTTCCTCTAAGGTTCACCTTAGGAAATTGGTTTCCCCTAAGATTCACTCTTAAATAATCTATTTAGACGTAAGTTAGGCCAATTAATATATTAACAATATATAAGTGCCAAAAAATTAAATTATGGTGCAAACAATAATTAATTAATACGTGTCTCTCATTAATATTTGGGCGTCCACCCATTGCAGCAGTCTCCATTCATTTCTATTTGGTAAATTACACTCATGGCCACTGAACCTCAATTCTTAACAGTATGACCACTGAACTTTATATTTTTTTAACACCAGTGGCCACTCAACACCTCAAAAATCGTTGACGGCCTCAAAATAAAAAATTCGAGGAGTTAATGACATTCTAAGAAAACTTTAGTTCTTGAATTTTTTTGTTTTGGGGTCATTTAGGTGTTGTTTGGTTAGAAAAGAGAGAGTAAATTTTTAGAGAGAGAAAGCTCAAAAAGTGTGGTTTCATAGTAAATGTCGTTCTGAACAACTTTAATTCTTGAATATTTTCATCTTGAGAACTTAGTTAAAATTGAGTGGTCACCGATGTTAAAAAGTCTAAAGTTCAGTGGTCATACCGTTAAGAATTGAAGTTCAATGACCATAATGTTAAAATGGGTAAAGTTCAGTGGCCATAGATGTAATTTACCCTATTTCTATACATTTATCCCTTCCAAAGAAGCTACGTCGTTTTTGAAGTAGATAGATGGTCAATTTGTCAAAATTATAAGGATATAATTGGTATCTAAAATTTCTAAATTGATTGCATTTTACTGTTGATATCCCACTTCTATTTTTTTTTGAAAGAATAAAGAATTATATTAACTTGAATCAAAGAATAAGACATCGATGAGGAAAGGTGGTGGACATGCCCACTCACCCCAATCAGACCTAGAACTAACAGCTTTTGCTAAAGAATGAGCTGCCAGATTTGCTGATCGTTTTATGAAAGAGATCGAAACAGAGTTCAGATCTAGAAGAATAGAACAACAATCTTGTATAACATCAGATAAGTAAGAAAAATTGAAATCTTTGGATTGAATTGCTTTTACCACGTTGAGACAGTCGGATTGAACTTCTACCTGGGATAGATTAAGAGCTTTTAGCCAACTAAGTGCTTCCCGTATTGCCATTGCTTCAGCCAAACTCGGATCTGTTAAATCAGCTAAACCTGCTTTCCTAGCATGAGTGCACTCTCCAAGGTGATTTCGTATTAACATTCCAGCGGAACAAAAAGATGAATCAGCTTTAATTCCCGCGTCGACATTACATACCAGGAAGCCTGGGTTCGGTTTTTGCCATTTGACTGGTCTGATAGGGTCGGTGGAGCTGCTGTTTGGTGCCCGGGTCTGAGCTTCCTTCCAAGCCATCTCTCCTGTCTTAGCTGTCAATAAAATCGAACCGGGTAAGCTGTATTTTTTATTCCACACTACCTGATTCCGGTATTTCCAGATATTCCACAATAAAACTGCTGTTGATTTCGCCACCTGTAGGGATGAGTTTAACAGACTTCCAAACCAGCAAAAAACATCAGCAATGTATTCCATACGATTATCAGAAAAGAACAGGCCCCATAGTTATTTCGCAAAGACACAAGAGATGAAGATATGAGTTTCGTCTTCCCCGACTAGATTACATATGGGACAGCGATTTGGTAGTGAACTATGATGCTTTTCCAGATATGACATGGTCGGTAAACAACGCGAAAATAATCTCCACAAGAAATTCTTAACTTTCGGTGCCACATGCAAATTCCAAATTAGTTTCCAATTGATAGTGTTCGACGATGATGAGATTTCAACTTCCTTTGTTACGGCTGCCCAATATCCGCTCCTTACGGTATAGAAATTTGACGAAGTAAATTGCCAAAACCATAAGTCATCCTTACCATGATTCCGTTCAGGTATAGAAAAAATCAGCTTTCGATCACGATCGTTGAGAAGTGAAGTAATTCTGTCAACATCCCAGTTTCCATCCGGATTTTTTAATTGTAGAACCGTCTCAGTGTTGCTGTTTGTAGGCTTTGGGGAGGAGACGAAAGGATTCAGCGCATCCGGGAGCCATGGATCCTCCCAAATCCGAATTGAGTCGCCTCTTCCGACCTTCCGCCTTAATCCGTCACGAAGGAGAGAGCTACCTGCAATGATATTCCTCCAAAGATATGAAGGATTGTGTCCCAGACCTGCATCAAGAAAATCACCGTTAGGAAAATAACGAGCTTTGAGGATTTTTGCCACCAGTGATTCAGGGTCCTGTATAATTCGCCAACTTTGTTTAGCTAGGAGAGCCAAATTAAAGAGGTGAATATTTCTGAATCCCATGCCACCTTCAGATTTAGGAACGCACAAATCTTCCCACCGTTTCCAATGAATCCCTGACGGATTAGTCCCTGATGATTTCCACCAGAACCTGTTAAGCAATTTATTAACTTCATCACAGAAATCCATAGGCATAAGAAATAAACCCATCAAATATGTAGGGATAGATTGCAGAACTGCTTTGATAAGTATTTCCTTGCCAGCTCGTGACAGAAATTTCTCTTTCCAGTTATTTATCCAGTTCCAAATTCTGTCTTTGAGGAAACCAAAAACTCTAGATTTACTTCTTCCAATGTCAATAGGGGCTCCAAGATAATTATCCAGAGTCGATACTTCACCGACTCCCACCTCACTAACTACATCACTTCTTGCTTGAATCAGAGTATTAGTGCTAAAGAACAAAGATGATTTTTGAAAATTAATGCATTGCCCTGAAGCTTTCTCATAACTTGACAAACAATCTCGAATGCAACTAGCCTCAGTCTTATTGGCTCGGAAAAATAGAAGACTGTCGTCAGCGAAGAATAAATGTGAGATTGTAGGCGCACCTCTTACGATTTTAAATCCATGCAATTTCCCTTCCCGTTCCCTAGCAGTTAATAATGTCGTGAGGCCTTCAGCACAGATCAGAAAAAGGAAAGGGGACAGCGGATCACCCTGCCGTAAGCCTCTTTGTGGAATAATTGGCCCAAGCTCCCTGTTGTCTTGAATGATCTTATACGACACTGTTGTGACACATAACATGATCCAGTTGACCCAATTTGCTGGAAAGCCCAGCCTTTGAAGCATATTTTTCAGAAATTTCCATTCAATACGATCATAAGCCTTGCTCATGTCTAATATGAGTGCCGAACAGCCCACTTTGCCTTGTCTGAGATTTTTCATCTTGTGCACAAACTCATACGCCACCACTATATTGTCGTTAATTAGTCGTCCAGGGATGAATGCACTTTGGCTAGGTGAAATTATGTCAGGGAGAACTCGTTTGAATCGGTTTGCCAACATCTTGGACAAAATCTTGAATAACACATTGCATAAGGCTATAGGTCTAAGATCAGACACAACTTCCACATTTTTCTTTTTGGGAATTAGTACGATAAGAGTATCATTGAGCTGCGGAGGTAATTGAGTTTCCCTTAGAATTGACAGGCACATTTTGCTAACATCTGACCCCATAATTTCCCAATAATGCTGAAAAAACGCAGGGTTGAGTCCGTCGGGTCCCGGGCTTTTTTCAGGTTGCCTAGAAAAACACGCCTTTTTGACATCGTCGGCGGTGAATGGTTCAGATAGAAGAGTAGAATGGATTTCTGTAATTTTAGAACTGACCTGTGCAAGGATCTCAGAATCTTCAACTCCTGTGCTGGTAAATATATTCTCAAAATACCCAGTGAGCTGCTCTTCCAAACCATTTCCCCATGTTACCCTATTCCATGTACCATCCAATAATGATGAAAAAATATTCCTCTGTTTCCTTTCAGTGGCATAAGAATGAAAATATCTCAAATTTGAGTCCCCTTCTTTTAACCAGAACAGCTTTGCACGCTGCCTCCAGAAATCCTCCTGTTGCTTCAGAATTTTTGTATAAGCAGAAGAAGCTTTAAAAAATTGCTCAATACCATACTCATCTTTGCTACTGCTGTACCTCTCCATCATGATTCGCATAGCACTGAGTGACTTCCTGAAATTACTTTCCAAGTTAGAGCTCCATCCTTGTAAAGCCGATGAGCATCTTTCAATTTTTTCAGAAATTGGACAACTATCAGCCATACGCCATGAATTGGCAACTACCGAAGCACACTGATCTTCCCTAACCCACGCATTCTCGAATCGAAACCGTCGTACCTGTGGTTTACGGATCCATGCTTGAATTTCGAGCAGTAGAGCTGAGTGATCGGAAGCCACTGTTAGTAAATTATGAAGTTTGGATGTTGCAAAAGTTGATTTCCATACCCTGTTAACCAGAGCTCTGTCAAGTCGTTCCTCTATCCAGTGACCAGTCCCGCGTCCTACTTCCCAGGTGTTTGGATGTCCAGACATGTCGACCTTAAATAAATCACTATCCTCTACAGTTGACTTAAAACCATTCGATAACCAATCCGGTTGTCTTCTACCTCCGACTTTTTCATTAACAGTGAGGATATCATTAAAGTCCCCTATACAGCACCATGCCAACCCATCTTGTTCCTTAAGGGATCGCAGCAAGTCCCAAGATGCTCGGCGTCTACTTCTTTCCGGATAACCATAGAAACCAGTGACCCTGTAAGAACTGAAATTAGAAAACGAAATTTTAGAGTCAATGAAATTTGGTGAAGATGATATGATTTCCACTTTGATTGATTCCTTCCAGCACATAATAAGGCCACCTCCATGCCCGCTTCCATCAACAATATGAGTCCCTGAGAATCCCAGTTGCTTACAAATCTTCTGAACTCTCTCTTCCTTGATCATTGTCTCCATCAAGAATAGAACCATGGGCTTGTGAATCCTGATTATGTCCAGGAGAACATTAACTGTGCGTGAGTTGCCCAACCCACGACAGTTCCAGCTTAGGATGCTCATTGGTTCAGGCGGGCCTGAATCCCAGGTCCCACCCCTTCTTCGTTTTTTGAGTAACCATTGATTTCCATATCCATCTCCCTTTCCTCCCTTCTCAGTCTTTTCGGATCATGAATAAAACCCGATGCTTCTTCAGAATTTCCTTGTGCCTTATCGAGAGCTTGCTCTTGGATTTGCACCCCCTCAGCCACAACCTTACTTCCTCCTACTTTTGATACTGGTGATTCCCGCAACCATTCCCTCCCAACCTGACTGCCCCCACGCCGTGGAAGTGCCCTTAGAAAACTGCCAAATTGTCTCTCAGCTGGAGGATTAGGATCATCGTATAAAGAGACACAGAATTTGTCCGAGTGTCCTATAACCCCACCGTAGAAACATAAACTAGGAAGACGTTCGTATCTGAAGTTAATCCATAACCAATCCCCACCACTTCTTTTCATCTTTTGTCCCCTTTTGATTGGCTTCCGAATGTCCATAGTCACTTTTATGCGTAAGAAACTGCGTCTTAGGCCCGAGAAGTTCTGGGGGTCTGCTTCAATGAACTCCCCTATGTAATTCCCTAAACTACGGCATACCGTTTCCGTTTGGAAACCTACGGGAAGATCTGCTATCTGAACCCAAATTAAGAGACTAAAAAGTTCCATTTGAAGTGCCTGCTCTGTTACCTCCAATCTCTTAATGATTAGAACGTTTTGATTAAACGTCCAGGGACCATCATTCAACACCCTTGCAATATCCATCTCGTGATAGAATTGGAACAAGTACCTGCCTTCTCTGTCAGTTTCAGTAATTGTGACACCCTTTACCGGTCGCCAGATGGCTGCTAACGTACACTTCATACTGTCAAAGTGGACGGGCTTTGCTGATAAAAATTGACCGATTATGAAAAGAGAGGGCTGCAAGTTATCCACTGGAGCTTCTTCCGCTGATAGAATAATCCCCTCCTCATCTTCATCAGTTAGCCTTAATCTTGCATAAGCTTCAAGAACCCCTTTTCCTTTATCCATCTGCAAAAAAAATCGAAGAAACCCGAAAAAAACCTGAATTGCAGCGAAGCCAACGAAATCGCCGATAATAGGAAACCAGTTTAAATTGACTTTAGGAGAGAGACCAGTATCCGATGCTGGAAAAAAAACCCCTAATTTTTTAGGTATACTCTTGATGAGGAGAAGGAGCCGTCAAGAAGAAGAGCATCGGCGGCGGTGACACAAAGAAAAACCGTATAAGAGAAACCACGAACTGATACTGAAAAAAACCCCAATTTTAAAGGTTTGTTGATGATGGGAAGATGGAACCGTAATAGCACCGGCGGCGGAACAGGGAAACCTAATGAATAGGAAAGAAAAACTTCTCACAAGAGAAGACGTAAAACTTCTCAACAGAGAAGACCAATAATATCATATATAAATACTCTTATAATCAACATAGTTCAATCTCCCACTTCTATTTTAATTCTATAGAATAATAGTATACTTTTGAATATTTTTTCATTTACGTTTTGAAAATAAGGTTATTAAATATTTGAGCCTGGGTTAAGTAGGATTCTGATTCTGCCGTTGTTGCAAGGACGGGGGAAAATCTAATATCACTGGACAATCCCTAACAAATGGTATTTATCTCTCAAATAAAGCAAATTATTAAAAACACTCGATTTTACATGTCAAATGGAAGATCTCTCATACATATTTTGACACGTATAGCAACGACCCACATATATAATAAGAGGCCTCACTATTTTAACTATTAATTGAACTCACAATATACGCTTTCAAATATAAATTGGAAATCCTCCGAGTAACATGGAAATCCGAATGCTTAATATAAGAACTCCTCAAATAGTCGTAATGTCCTATTAGGTTGTACTAGTATACTTTCTTTAGAAAGAATTATTTTCTATCCAGCCAAAAAGCATCATCATACTGCTTTTTTATTTAATTAGCTCTCGAAATTAGTTCCTTGTGGATATTTAATTAGTTAAAAATGGGTTACTCAATTTGTTTTTTTTTTTTTTTTTTTTTTTTGTTATTATAGGTTTAATTTGACAAAAAAAAAAAAAGATTTTAATGTATCTAAATAAATAAAAGATAAAAGGTTTAATGAATCCAAAAGTGAATGATGGGCAGTTGATATTGTTTTTTTGTTTTTTTTTTTCATATAAAGTCTAAACATTTTCTAGTTGCGTAAATGAGTAGCACCATAAAAAATAATATGCATTATACCTATTTGGCTCCCTAAACTAGATTTTTAAAGTCAATTAGGATATTAAACTATCAAAATCATTAATTAGGTCCCTAAACTAATCAAAACTCATCAATTGAGTCCATATTATAAATAAAAATCATCAATTGAGGTCATAAAAATTCATTCGGTTAAACAGTTTTAGACCAGCTTCCACAAACTCATATTGAACCAACACAGAGATTATTACCGTCTATATGAAACAGTCACAGTTTCTGATTTAGGGATAAAATAGGTACTCAATTGATGATTTTTGCCTAGTTCAAGGCCTGATTGATGATGTTGATAGTTTAGAATCTTAATTGACTTTAATGCTTTAGTTTAGGGACCCAAATGAATATAATACCTACGTAACAATATTAAGACTACTTGTCAGAAAAATAATATACTAGTTTGACATAATAGATAATACATCTTATAT
Organism: Euphorbia lathyris; assembly: GCF_963576675.1. NCBI lineage: Eukaryota > Viridiplantae > Streptophyta > Magnoliopsida > Malpighiales > Euphorbiaceae > Euphorbia > Euphorbia lathyris. The sequence goes on from NC_088914.1 coordinate 29,644,748, forward strand.
TATATTGATTATAGTAAAATAAATGAATTGTATTTTTATTTTACTAATTACCACTCCCAAAATTGTCCAAGCTCCTTTGTTTCTTCTCGTCTCTTTCCTCTTTTTTTCTCACAACCTCATCATCTATTAAATACACAATTTTTTTTATTATGTGAATCTACTTTGAAGAGGAAAAGGGAAGCTTATCTTCATTCTTCCTCCTTCCACCGGGTTAGATTTTCTGTATTTTTTATTGTTTTGTGTTTTTTCTGTCTGTGTTCATATACTTCATCTGATCTCCTTATTCATTTGAATTGTATATATTCTCTATTATTTTTTCGTTTATACATTTTTCAAATTTAGCACGAGCGGAAACGGTTTATCTTGTTCGTAGATCAATGGATCTACGTGGTTGCAATAAAAAAAGGATTCATATCCGAATGTTCAGATCGGCTTAAATGATGATGATTGGATTGCAGATGCTTTTCTACGGATTTGGATTTATGAGAAGTATATATTTTCTTGTTATTTTATATTTTTAATACCTTTTATGGTTATTTTTGCTCTTTATAGTCGTTTTTATGCCTTTATGGATCTTGTAAGGTTTTATTTCTTATGTTGTTGTACTTGCTTGGTCATGTACTAAAAATTTAAGTGTTTCAATAAATAAAAAACCACTTCCAAAATAAAAAGTTTGAATCAATTATATTATTTTTTTAATTCTCATTGACTTATTAAATAAGTAAACATTACCAGCAATGCTATCGTTATAAAACTAATTATATATCGGATTAAGGTATAAAAATATTTTTAATGTTTTGGATCAGGAGCAATTTACCTTAACGTTTTTAGTCAAGAGCAATTTTATCCCTAATGTTAATAATTTAGGTTAATTTCAGACACTATTATAAAACATATATATTGACTATTGTGTGTTTTCTCCCTGGTGAGAGTTTTATGTTGTGTGTTCTCTCCCTGGTGAGATTTTTACGTTGCTTTGAACTTTTCGTTCCGTCGACCTACTGCCGGCATTGAACCCTAATCGCCACTGTACCCTGGTGATCATTATTCTGTTTCCTTTCCTACTGTCCTTATTACTCTTATCCCTACGAGTATTCAAACTTGCAAAACACAATATGGAAGAGAATCTAGCAAGGCTTGAGATAAATGAAGATGAGTTTGATGGCGTGGAACTGGGGAATGCAACACCCAACGATATGCCTGAGGATACAGGTTTGCATTTTGTTGGTCGTTTCGTGACAGATAAAACAGTAAACTTCACCGCCATGAAACTTAAAATGGCAAACTGGCGGTCGGGACGGGGAGTGGCTATTGAAGAGCTCTCTGAAAATCTGTTCTCTTTTGAACTATTCCATGAAGCTGACAAGGACCGGATAGTGGCAGGAGGGCCATGGTCTTTGGATAATCAATCCTTAATCATGGAAGTGTGGAAGCGTGGATCCAGAGTTGACACGATACAACTGCATTTTATGGAAATCTGGGTGCAAGTCTATGACCTGCCAGTTGGAGTTATGTCAGAACATGTCGGAAAACAAATAGCTAACTTTATTAGATCTTTCATTGCCTATGACCCGCACAATGATTCGATCTTCGGTAGACAGTTTATGCGAATCCGGGTTCGGATTGATACCAGAAAACCTCTCAAACGAGTCAAAAAGATTCTTCGTGCGAAGGACACGTGTTCTTTTATTTCCTTTAAATATGAGCGGTTGGGACTTTTTGTTACATATGCGGACTGTTAGGCCACTCGGAACGCTTTTGTGAGAAGATTTTTACACAAAGAGGGAGAGATTTGAAGAGGGAATGGGGCGAATGGCTAAAATCTCCGTTGCGCATGGGAGGGGACCAGAGTGGGTCTAAATGGCTGAGACCTGTAGGTGGCGATAAAATGGGGGACATCGGAGGGAGTAGTAGCAGTTTTGATCCAGAAATTTCCCATTTGGCTTTCCTTAAAGCAGCAGGTCATTTACACAAGATGAATCGGACAGAAGAGAGGTCTTCCTCAAACAGCCTTGCTAGTAGAAAACAGAAGGGTTGTGAGATTGGTAATGTTTTGAATGTCAACCTAGTTCCTATCCCAAAAAGCTCGAATGTGCCATTAATGAACCAAGTAGAGGATGATGTGATGTTGATAAATGACGAAGAGGAAGGAATGGAATTTGGTGAGGATAGAAAGCGAACACGAGAGGAGAAGGGAGCTGATCTAAATCAGCCACTGCAGTTTGTAACTGAGGCTAACAAAGGACCAATCACTGGACACTTATTAGAAGAAGCTATTTCTAAAATTGATGTGGCTTCCTCTTCACTACCTAAATCGGCGAGACCTGGCATCCAGGCCCGCCGATCGCAATGAGTTGCCTTAGTTGGAATTGCTGGGGACTGGGGAACACCCACGCAATTCGAAGTCTTGTTGAGCTTGTTAGAGCTCATTCCCCATCTGTAGTGTTTTTAATTGAAACTCTTTGTGACAAGCAACGTATTGACTTAGTGAAGACTCGTTTAAAGTTTGCTGGCTGTTTCGCTGTAAAAAGCGTTGGGCACAGCGGGGGATTGGCGGTTTTGTGGCAGAGTACTCAAGAGGTATCAGTTGAAAGCTTCTCAGATCACCATTCGAGTTAAATGTTTCAGATACAAGTCGGGGTGATTGGCGACTCATCTATTTTTATGGTTTTGCAAGCCGTTCGGATCACTCTCAGTCATAGGACCTGCTTACGCATTTATCATCTTCTTCTATTCTCCTAACTATAGTGATCGAGGATTTCAACTGCCTTCTTGATCAATCTGAGAAACAAGGTGGAGCCTTGTACCCCTTACATCTGATACACCAATTTCCATGGGCCATTTCAAACTGCAATTTGCATGAAATTCACCAGTAGGGTGACGCTTTCACTTAGGAGAAGGGCCGTGGCTCTCCTAATTGGGTCCGGGAAAAATTGGACCGCGCTTTCTATACTGAATCCTGGCTCTCACGGTTCGAAGACCATAAATTGCTGAATCTGATCTCATCCTATTCAGACCATGCCCCATTGCTCTTAAATTTCAATCATTGGCCTGTACACAGACAACAAAGGGGCTTCAAATTCGACATGGCCTGGCTGTCGAAGAGCGATTTTACTGATACTGTGCGTCGAAACTGGAGTGCAGGTCATGGTAGTAACCTGGTGTCGCGGCTGTCCTCCTGTTCAGCGTCAATGGACCAGTGGGGTCGAGAATTCCAGAGCTGTTTCACTCGCAAAATTGCGCAATGCAAATCAGTGTTAGACAGGCTTCGCTCAAGTTCGGATGGAAGGGATATTGTGCATTTTCTGGAAGCAAAACAGCAGCTCGACTCTCTTCTTTTGCAGGATGAGATATCTCTCAAATAAAGAGCCAAAGTTTTCTGGCTTAAAAGTGGAGACAGCAACTCCAAATTCTTTCACACGTGCTTAAGGGCTCGGAGAAATTAGAACTGTATTCAACACATATGAGGGGACGATGGCGCCTTTGTTGAGGGACAATCAAACTTGGGTAGTCTCATCAAACACCATTTCATTAATGTTTTTGCAGCAAGCACCATTGTTAATGACATGTCAACATTTAATGTTTTAGACGCAAAAGTGACTGTTGATATGAATGCCATTCTGATTGCGGATTTTGAGTATATCGAATTTAAAACTGCTATATTCCAAATGAAAGGGGACAAGGCACCGGGCCCTGATGGATTAAATCCGGGCTTTTTCCAACACTTTTATGATTTAATTGGAAATGATGTTTTCCTTGCATGCTCAGGCTAGTTGAATAGATGTGAATTTCCAGCTAATTTGAATGATACGATTATTGTGTTAATTCCTAAATGTGATAATCTTGAATGGTTGAAGGATCTCCGCCCTATTGCTCTTTGTAATGTTCTGTATAAGATCATTGCAAAAGTATGACTGTTGATATGAATGCCATTCTGATTGCGGATTTTGAGTATACCGAATTTAAAACTGCTATATTCCAAATGAAATGGGACAAGGCACCGGGCCCTGATGGATTAAATCCGGGCTTTTTCCAACACTTTTATGATTTAATTGGAAATGATGTTTTCCTTGCATGCTCAGGCTAGTTGAATAGATGTGAATTTCCAGCTAATTTGAATGATACGATTATTGCGTTAATTCCTAAATGTGATAATCTTGAATGGTTGAAGGATCTCCGCCCTATTGCTCTTTGTAATGTTCTGTATAAGATCATTGCAAAAGTATTGGCCAATCGCCTTAAATCAATTCTAGCTGACATCATCTCTAAGAGCCAATCAGCTTTTGTTCCTGGCAGGTCTATTATTGACAATGTATTGGTAGCTTTTGAAACCTTACATTTTCTGAAGCGTCAAAACAGGAGTCTGTCTAGAAATGTTGCTCTAAAAATCGATATCAGTAAAGCTTATGACCGAGTTGACTGGGGCTTTATAAAAGCTGTTATGATATGATTGGCCTTCCATGATAAATGGGTTGCTTGGATAATGTTATGTGTGTCTACTGTTTCTTATTCTGTGGCTGTTAATTCAAAACTGGTTGGCCCAATTACACTAGGACGTGGCTTGAGACAAGGAGACCCTCTATCTCCTTACCTGTTTATTCTGTGTGCAGAAGTGTTCTCTAAACTTTTATCTCATGCTGAGGGTAATGGGTTATTGCATGGCTACCGCATACATTATCGGGGCCCCTCTGTCTCTCACTTACTGTTTGCAGATGACTCTTTCCTGTTCTTTAATGCATCTTTGGAGGAGAGCCGAGTGATACTGGACACCTTGCACCAGTATGAAACAGCCTCGGGCCAAGCTATAAATCTTCAAAAGTCAGGTATCTTCTTTAGTCCAAATGTCTATGCTGATCTTCAATTGGGTATAAAAGCTCTTCTAAATGTTCATTCAACTCTGGACACTGGTAAATATCTGGGACTTCCCTGATTAATTGGAAAAACAAAGTCTGCAATCTTTAGCTTCTTGAAAGACCGGCTGAGGAAGAGATTTAACAGTTGGGGAGTAAAATTCTTATCTTGTACAGGGAAAGATGTTCTTTTAAAGGTCGTTGCTCAATCCCTCCTGACATACTGTATGAGTGCATTTCTGTTACCGCGGTCTCTATGTGACGAACTGCAATGAATGATGAATTCTTTCTGGTGGGGTATGAAGGGAAACAGACAAAAGGGTGTTCACTGGGCAACTTGGTCCAGACTTTGTGATTCTCGAGGTAGTGGAGGCCTAGGTTATAGAGATCTTCACTCATTTAACTTATCTTTACTGGGTAAGCAAGGGTGGAACTTCATCCACAAACCAAACACTTTAGTTAGCCGGATGTTCAAAGCAAAATATTTTTCACAAAATTGCTTTGTCACCTTTAAACTAGGCAATAATCCTAGTTATGTTTGGAGGGGTATTTGGTCTTCGCTTGAGGCTCTTTCCCTTGGTCTGATATGGCGTATTGGTAATGGATTTTTTGTATTAGTTTGGAGGCAACCGTGGTTATGCAGGGATGAAGGATTTATCCCTTATAGGAACACTGAGACTAGTTTAAACGAGTTGAAGGTGGCAGACCTCTTTTTGCCAGGAGAAAAAAGGTGGCAGCTATTATCAAAAACATGATCCTTCCGCGACGAGATACCGAAGATTGTTTAATCTTGCACTTTACAAAAAATGGCATCTACTCGTCTAAGTCGGGTTACCGAGCTTTGGAAACTCGACAGCGGGTTCGAGTTGTGGATGACGGTTGGACAAAGCTTTGGCAACTTCACATTCCGCCCAAAATTCGTTTTTTCCTATGGCGGGGTGTCATGAATTTCCTCCCCAGTCATCTACAGTTGCACTCAAGACGAATTGATGTCCCTCTGACCTGCACAATATCCGGAGGCGACATTGAACACTTATGCCACTTACTAATCTCTTGTCCATATGCTGTAGTTTGCTGGCAATCTGCAGGTTTAATTCTACCCAGGGATGATACTACTGAATTGGGAGCTTATTTCCTGAACCTTTGCCGCTCCAAGGAAGCAAGCTAGCTTGGCAAAGTGGCTACGGTCTTATGGGTCATATGGGGACAGCGAAACGATAAACTCCAGAACGATAGGCTACAAACGCCTAGGGCAGCAGTACAGCAAGGGATGCAATTTGTGCGAAATTGGAAGGAACAACAGCAGCAGATCGCTATCTCTCTGCAGCAGCCAGTTTCCCGATCTGTCACCTGGCGGAAACCTGCTGCAGACCGTTTCGCCTGTAATGTGGATGCGTCGATATTTACTGAGGAGGGTTGTCATGGCTGGGGTGCTGTAGTTCGGGACAACCATGGTGAATTCATAAGCTGCTACTCGGGCTTTCAAATAGGAAGACCGTCGGTTCAGTTTGCGGAAGGAACTGCCCTTATCAATGGCTTACGATGGCTGCTCAACCTCTAAATGATGAACGTAGATCTCAGACTCCCTAACCGTTGTGAACAGCATCAACGGGAACCGCAATGACATTACCGAGTTTGGTGTTCTTATCCAAGAATGCAAAGACATCCTCTCTACTCGACCCGATATTCGGGTGTTTTTTTATCATCGATTAGCGAATAATGCAGCTCATACTCTAGCTAGGAGTGCTTATTCCAATGCTAATCCTTTTATTTTCTTTTATGCACCGAACTCTATCGAGTCTGTAATCTTGCACGACCGATCCTTTGAGTAATATGGTTTTTTCATTTCAAAAAAAATAAAACATATATATTTTTGTTCTTTGTTTTGCACCAATTGCATATCAATTCGTTCTAAAAAAAGGATTTCATGTTTTTTGTAATTTAATAATAGAATTGGAGATTAATATTTATAAATTCGGTGAAAGTTTTGAATTTTTTTGTTGAATTCGACAAAAGACAGTATATTTTTTTATTTTTTTCACATCTCAACATATGTTTGTGATTTGTTACTGATAAAATAACGTACATGTGAAGTGTAGATGACAAGATTAATGACCGAAAAAACAGCTTGATGAATTATTTCTCAAATTGACCAAATTTATCAATTTTATAGGTAAAATTTCTCTTAACTTCCAACATTAAAGTTAAAATTACACTATTTTAGAGGTTAAGAGTACCCAAAATATTAGGGGTATTTTTGGCCCTTAACCTAAGAAAACACATTGCATGGTCTTTGACATCATTTTGATATTTGTATAAAAAAAGGATATCTTAATTTTCTGAAAAACAAACTGCCAGGGTAGGTAGGGTGCCTGTACGTCCTAGTCTTCAGCCCGACACTGCAAATACCCAAAAGTCGAACGTCGTCTCCAGGGCCGGTCCTGACATTTTAGGGGCCCCAGACGAAATAAGAGATAATTGGCCTTTAATAAAGAAAAATTATACTAAAAAATCTGAAAAGAGAAATTTGGGTCCATTTTAGACCTAAAATGTCATTATTTGGTTAATTTTTAGACCTAATGGGTATTATAACTAAATTTATAACAAAAAAAAAATAGTATATATTTAATAAAATTAAAATTTTTAGGCCCTTTTTGGTTTTGGGCCCTGGACGGCCGCACCCCGGGCCTATGCCCAGGGCCGGCCCTGGTCGTCTCCATCATAGTCCACCATTTTAGCGTTAACATTGTCGTTGTACTCCATGAAATCAAACCGATGCTCTTTTTATCTCTTATCAAGTTTCGGATTTGTTTCCTTGTTCCATGAAATCAAATCTCAACTTAACAATTGATTTTATCAAGGTAATTACAAATTCTAATTTCTTAATCGGCGTTTATGACTCTCTGTATTGCCTGCTCGCACTTTGCGTCATATTTGTGATCTTCTTTTCTTTAATTGTTTTGGGTTTTGAACTTGTGTTTGGTTAATTTTAAAAATTCTTTGGTGAACAAAGCATCTGCTTCTTTGCAAAATAAGACAAACTCCAAGTTTTAGTATATAACTAGATGGATACCCTCACTACGTTTCGGAACGAAAAATATATTAAAATTCTATTTTACTATATTATTTACTCAAATACAATATTATAATACTATATCATTAAATGTAATCATAATTAATAGCACAATACAAATAACATTATAATTATAATTATACACAATAAGCGTCTAAAAAATATCTAAGCTACTAAAGGAAGAACATATTAATCTCTCTCATTCTTTATAGAAGTCTTGGATTAACAATTTGGTAGACTGTAATAATCTTGTCTGTGTCCTTATCCTTGTTAGGAATCCTCAAATCTGTTCAAAAACCAAACTTGTATCCATCATATCAAGCAATTGAAACATGATCGTTGAAGTACATCATATAAAATCATTTTTATTCATTTTGTTAGACATTTCCAAGGAAAAATATATATATTACTGCGACTATTCAAAGAAATAGCAACCTATACTTCAACTTAACATAAATTTGGTTATAACTTAATAGCTCATATCCATGTAACATATATATATATATATATATATATATATATACAAACACGTAACTCTTTAACCATGTCATTATCATCTAAATTATTTATTATTTTGTAACTATAATCGACTTTTATGCACCTTATATGTATAATAACTTGATCATTTTGTCTAAGAAAAACATGAAAAAATGTTAATCTCAAAGCAAAAATTTGACATATGAAAATCCATTGGAAACCTTACATTTTTTTATAGAAAAATAATAATATTTAAATGCATTTAAACAAATATATTTTGACTTGGAGGGTAAACTAATTACGATATAATAATTCCATCAAGTTAAGTGCAGGGAAAAGAAAAGTTTTAAGGCTTAAGCATAATAGATATGGAAAAAAGTTCTACAGAACTACCAATCAATAGGATTGATAACAATGCTTGTCTTAGTTGTCTATTAAGTTTGTAGCTAATCTGTTGGTATTTACAAATTAGTAAAATTGCTTATCCATCAATATAATGACCATAATAAGAAACTTATCCCAACAAAAACCAAACTATAAACAAACTAAGAAAAATTAATTTCACCATAAGAATCAAATTATCCCAACAAAAACCAAACTATAAACAAACTAAGAAAAATTAATTTCAAAATAAGAATCAAATTATCCCAACAAAAACCAAACACTGATCTTTCAAAAAAAAAAACAAACACTGATCTTGTTCAAACATCAAGAAACAGAACAATAGAATAAGCAAATTAACAAATCCTTAACTTGTAAAAAGGGAACAAAGTAACAAACAAAAACAGAACAATATAATAAGCAAATTAACAAATCCTTAACATAAATGTAAAAAGGGAATAAAGGGAACTGTAGAAACTGAAAATACAGAGAACTAATTGTGATGACCAACTGAGTAATCACTCTAAAATGTAACTAAAGGAATAAAAAAGGCATGTCTCTTAGTGCATTTTATAACATGCTTAGCCCACTTGTAACTGTTCTGTAAATCAAGAGAGATCTTAGTTTAGTCCATTAGTAACATCTTGAATCCATATTACTTTTTTTGGTTGCTTCATTGTACAATAATATTATTTGTGTACAAAAAATTATTAGTTCCTATAATAACGTTAACTTTACTTGATATAGCTAAAACAAAAGGAAGCTGAAAATGGCCAAACCAACCTCTCCCATGTAACCAAATTCACTTATGTTTCTAATGATCATTTCCATATTTTCAAAGGCATCTGCAAATGTGACTTCACTACTTCTTCCCAGTATGAACTGCTTGAACGATCCAATCCTCCTTGTATTCTTTAACTCACCAGCAAAACCTTGAAATGAAATTATAACAAATATCAATACAAATTTTCCAATCCCAAGAATTTGAAACAAAACAAAACATTTTTTTTTTTTGATAAAAGTGATAGGGGTAACCTCACAAACAAAAGAAAATTTTAAAAACAAAAGAGTGGTGAACTATTTGCACCTTTGGCTTAAATTTCAAGGGGAGTGGTGAATTGAAACTTGGTCAGAAACAAAGGGTGATTATTGAATTGAAACCTGTTATTCCTTCTTTACCAAATACAACAAAGATCATGACATGAATAATTCCAAGTAAGGTTGCAATATCTGAGACCCTAAGGTGTCGTTTGGTTCGCCGAATAGAATGGAATGGAATAGAATGGTTATTCCAAAGGAATAGAATAGCAAAGAATGGAATAGATAATTTTTTTATTAAAAAGACAATATTATCCTCAAATGTAATTTCTTATTTATTTTAAAATTTCAATTTTTTACTATAAATTATTCAAATATTTAATATATATTATTTTAAAAAATATATAAAAAATAGAAAAATGGAAAACACGAAAGACGAAAAAAACACGAAAAATACATTAAAAACGAAAAAACAATAAGAACATGAAAACGGAAAAATTGTAAAAACACGAAAAAAGAGAGGTAAAAAAACAAAAACAAAAGAAAAAAATGAGAAAAAAGTGGAAAAGGGTGAAAACGCGAAAACATATAAACGTGTTAACACAAAAAAAAACACACGCAAAATATGAAAAAACACAAAAAAATGTGCAAACCGTAAAAAACACAAAAACATGAAAAAAGTGGAAAACACGAAAATGTGAAAAAAAAATGAAAAACGTGAAAAAATCGAAAAACACGAAAACATGAAAAAGTGGTAAAAACACGAAAAATGCGTTTGTAACGTTTTTTTATGTTTTTCCGTGTTTCCCAAGTTTTCTTGTTTTTTCCGTTTGTTCACGTTTTGTCATGTTATTGTGTTTTATTTTGCATTTTTTCAATTTTTCACGTTTTAGTTTTTCGGTTTTTTCCCTTTTTGTTTTTTTTTTGCGTTTTTGTATTTTTCGTATTTTGTTACTTTTTCGTGTTATTCACGTTTTTCCATGTTTTTCGTATTTTTTCATATTTTTTTTGTTTTTAACGTTTTCGTGTTTTGTTTGCGTTTTTCGCATTTTCATGTTTTTCACATATTGTTACGTTTTTGTGTTTTAGCATTTTTCGTATTTTTTCGCATTTTCGTGTTTTTATTTTTCACGTTTTTTAATATTTCGTGTTTTGTCACTTTTTCGCGCTATTCCTATTTTGTGTTTTTCGTGTGTTTGCTTTTTTTTTGCGTCTTCGTGTTTTTCGCATTTGTTCACGTTTTCATGTTTTTCGCGTATTTTATTTTTTGCATATTCTCGTGTTTGTAACATTTTCACATTTTTCATGTTTCATATTTTTCGTATTTTTACATTTTTTAACGTTTTGATCATTTTTCCATTTTTCACGTTTTATATGATATAAATTATGGATTGACCAAAATTTATAAGATTTGAGAAAGTGATTAGAAATAAGATTGAGGATTTAATGGAGGATAATTTTGTAAATTACAAAAATATAATATTAGGAATAGGCCATTCCTAACCTAAATTGAAGAATAGCTATTCCATGAAATCAATGAATAGGGATTCCATGAAATAGCTATTCCTTAAAAAAAATCAACCAAAGGTGGGAATAGCTATTCTTTAGGAATATGCTATTCTATTCCCCCTCTATTCCGCGAACCAAGCGAGCCCTAAAGGTATTATATAGAAGCACCAAAGCACCACCAACTTGCAATGGCATCAGCTATATAGCGTGTAGCTGTAGCAGCATGGCAGAGATGCTGATATGCATCAACAGCCATGTAATTGACGATTTATCCAACTCCAGTGGCACCTGCATTGTTGAAACACACAAAAAAAAATATTATGAAGAAAATATTTATTTTTTCATAAAAGAATATTTTCTTTTACTCAACTTTCTCGGCAATTAAACAAAGAGTGATTGCTAAAATAGAGACAGTTTACCTCAACCTCGAGCAGAGAATTCACATTTTCAACCTTCAATCAAAGTTGAGAAAAAGAAAAATTTAGACTACAATATCCATATAACTAAACATGCAAGTAAAATTTAGCAAAAAACACAATCATAAATTGTATTAACAAATAAAAATTAGCATGCCATACAAATTAGACCTGGCAATTATCGTGTTCGAGTCGTGTTCGTGTCGTGTCATTTCGGGTTCGTGTCATAAAAGAGTAAACCCAAACCCAACCCAAAAACTTTCGTGTCAAAGTCGTGTTAACCTGTTCGGGTTAGTGTCGATTTCGTGTCGTGTTTTCGGGTTACATGTAATTTTGTTATGCATATATATTAATAATAACTCTTAAAAATATAAAAAGATATGGTACTGTTTTTAAACGTTTTATATCATTTTTAGATTAGTATGTTAACAATAATTATCGAAAAGTTCGATAATATCATGTTAGAGGGTCATGTAATATGTTTATAACAATTTAGGAAATTCAAACCAATATTTGCAATTAATAATTATAATTTTATTATCTTTATTAATAAAGTGACATAAAAACACGAGAGAATATAACAATAATTTTCAATATCCGTGTCAGTTTCGTGTTTTCGGGTTGACACGAAAATGACACGAAAATGAACGTGTCATTTCGTGTCGTGTCAACTTTCGTGTCGTGTCATAAAACCCTAAACACTAACACTAAAAAAGCATGTCGTGTTCGTGTCGTGTCATCGGGTCGTGTGTTGCTTTGCCGGGTCTAATACAAATTATTCAAAAGTGAATAAATAATAGAAAAAAAGGCAAAACATTGAGAAAGTAAAAAAACAGAAAACCATATGATAAATTGTCATATCAATTTATCTCTTGTATTTTCCTTTGTTCTTATTCACTCAATTTTCTCTACCGCTTCCATTTAGCTCATTTACCATAAATGGACTCTTTCATTCCTCAAGAGTTAAAGTTGAAATAACTTGGAATTTAATTTCCTTTTTGGTCCACTAAATAGAGTAGACAAAGACAAATTTATGCCATTAAAATTATAAGTATGCATATTATTTAGATTTCTTATTAAAAAAGGCATGAAAAACAACAAATGAAAATATTATACTGCACAATCATATAATCATAAATTTATACTGCAGAATCATGTTATATAGTTGTTAATATTTTAAATATTAATATATGGAAAACAACCCGGCATAGAAAATAATTAAAAAAATGTAAAATTAGGAGAGCATAAAATATAGAATTCCAAAGCTAGAGACATTTAAAATTCCGCAAATCAGTAGAGGGAAAACAAACTGAATAGCTACAGAACTTGGGAAACCTTAAGACAATGAATGTGATTAAAGATCCAAAAACTGATAGAGTTTTGTTGCAGGAATGAAAAAGGTTCGTGGTTTGCAGGTTGGATATTCCATATAATATTTCAAGCCTCAAATTTTAGATCTGATGTTCATCTGACTGTTAAAATTAGTTTAAGGGCACTGTTAGAAATTCAACAAATGATGAAGAGATTGGAAACACATGTACCTTATAAGATCTGGTATAAACACTGGAAAAGAAATGACTGTGAACATCTCCCTTGGTGAACACAGAACCAAAATTAGGAACAGCTCCCAAATTGATGAATAAATTCAAATGAAGAAAAACGGAACAATAAAATTGAAATTGGAAAAATAAAGAGAAGAAGATAATAGAGCTTTACCTTGTTAGAAGAGAATGAGCTTGGTTTTGAGAAGATGAGAAGAAAAGTGTTTTTGGTGTTGTTGCTGTTGTTTTCTTGCACATCTTCTCTCCTTTGGACTTTCAATTGGGATTCATTCTGCTCCTTTGGTAGACAGAGAAGGGAAGAAAGGAAGAAGGCACGAATTCCTAAATAGGAAAGCTAGTAGGTAGAGAAGAGAAGAAGAGAGAAGGCACGAATTCCTAGATAGAAAAGGTAAGTAATACGACATCGTTTTGCTGCCAGGTTGCTGGAAATTTTCTGTGAATGACAGGGGTAATACGGTCAACTCAGGATGTAAGGGTAACATTGGAAAAAAATTGGAAAAAAATTTCTAATTTTACTGTTCCCTACCCATCACTTTTATATGTATATATAATTGTTTCAATTTCTATTTTGATTTTGCAACTTTCCTGAAAGGTTTTGAGCTTGTGTTTGAATACTCTGTTTTAATTCTTCATATTCTCATTTCAAATCATTTAATTATCCGTTACCAAATAGTCTAATATTCATGAAAAAGAAAGTGAATTTTCATGTATAGTCTGATTTCTTTGAAGCCTTATTGTAAAACTAGGACTTCACTGTGCAACACAAAAAAGGTCTATTGGAAATTGTTTGCATTTCTTTCAACAAAGAACTCTTTATCACGTACACTGGTTGCTGGTACAGAGATGGTGCTGTGGTTTGGATGATCAGAATATATTACAATTGAGTTTTGAGACAGAGTGTAAGCTACAATTTAGTCATACGGCTCGTTAGTGTTTGATGAAATGTGTCATTAACAAATTCAAATATTGTCTGATGGTCGAATTCATCTTGTTAAATACTCAAATTTATTGATGATAAAGTTATAACGGATAATGGGAATACTGTTAAACTGCTATTGGGTTTATCTTGGTAAGAGAAACAAATGATTTTGGGTTTGGTAGTTTATTGAAGTTTATTCTTGATCATATAGTTTGCTGGGTTTTGAGAGTGTTTGATGAAATGTGTCACTCACTAACAAGTTCAAATATTGTTTGATGGTCGAATTCACTTTGTTAAATAATGTTATTACAAATGGGAATACTATCAAACTGCTATTGGGTTTATCTTGGTAAGACAAACTCCTGATTTTAGGTTTGCTAGTTTGTTGAAGTTTAATCTTGATCATAAAGTGGATGAGCAAGGCGTGGCGTGAGAACAACTTGAAGTGGAGCTTTCTTTGGCAGGATTATACCTTCGCCTTCTGTCATATCCACAGCTTCATTTCCTGGAGTTGTAATGTCAAATGCCTGAATCAACCTTGCTAGACTCAAGTGTATAATCTGCATTGCCAAGTTGGTCCCTGGACAAGACCGTCTCCCTCCACTAAACGGTAAGTACTCGAAATTCTGCCCTGAAACATCCAAATACGATTGCTTTGTCAAAAATCTTTCAGGTATGAATTCATCAGGATTGGACCAAATATTGGGGTCTCTGTGCAATTTCCAAAAATTTGTAAAGAGACGAGTTCCTTTGGGAATAAAGTATTCGGATATGTAGCAATCTTCAGCTGCCTGGCGAGGAACTCCTAAAGGAGCAGCAGGGTATAATCGCAGTGTTTCCTTAACCACAGCCCTCAGGTACTCCAGTTTCTCAATATCATCAACTTGTACGCATCTATTCTTTCCAATTTTCTGGTCTAGTTCTTCTTGAGCTCTCTCCATTGCATTTCTGTTGTTCAACAAGTTGCATAATGCCCATATTGTAGTGATTGCTGTGGTGTCTGAGGCTGCAATAACAATTGCCTGCAATAATGATAATATGGAGTTTAAAGATATTTTTTGCTTAATCAAGTCAAGTTTTTCTTACAAAAAATGATATTTGTTACCGTAATTGTTGCTTTGATTATGGTTTCTTTTTTAAGCCCCAAGGAATCATCATCCTCGATCACAGATAACATAACATCGATGAAGTCTTTTCTATCTTCATTTTCATTTTTCTTCAACTTATGCTCTTCTATCCAACTCTCTACAATTGAATCCACTTCCTCTGTCACTCTCTTCATTGTCTTCACTACTCCTTTGACATCCAACCATCCAATAAACGGAATTAAATCCCCAGGAACAAACACAAAGTCTCTCATAATTTGTTTAAGAGGATGCACCTTTTCATCTTCTCCGCCACAATCGATGAATCTCTTACTTGCTACCATTCTCGTAACCATATTAAGAACCATGTTTTCAATACGTTCACTCATATTAATCTTTTCACTAGTACGGTTGTTGCATTCCAGATATATATCTTTGACCAAATGGTTCACCTCTGATACTTGAACATTATTCAACAACTTGATCCTCTGACTAGAAAGGAGCTCTATAGTAGCTAGCTTTCTCATATTGCGCCAATAGGAACCGTATGGGGAAAAGCCAAATGCTGCATAGTTGTAGCCGATTATCTGAGCTTGACTTGATGGCGGTCGATATGCGAGGATCTTGTCATTGATTGTGAAACATTCCTTCATCGCCTTGTGATCGGAAATTATAACTGTAGGGTGCAATCCAAGCCTCAAGGAGAAGACGGCGCCGTATTTGTCAGCCATTTCGGATATGGTTATTGCAAGTGGTTTCTTGCCACCAAGATGATGTAGATGGCCGATGATTGGCAGCCCTCCTGCTGCTGCTGGCACGAACTTGACGTTGCTCTTGTTATAAGGTGCTGCTCTCCATATCTTAGTTAGTACAAGTAGTAGAACTGTAAGTATAACGGCTGAAAATGAAATGGTATTCAAAATTGAAGAAGCATCCATGGTTGCTGATTGTAGTCTGAGTGTGAGTGTGAGAAATTCAACGAAATATATAAATGTAGAATGTACAGTTCCTGTTCTTGAATATGTATTAATAAGGTAATCTGCACTCTTGAATTTATATTGCAGTCAATGTGATGGCGCTGACTGAAACCAAATTTATGGTGATTGGATGATCAAACTCTCAATAATTGACAGTTTTATATTTTAAATTTAAATTTGAAATACTAGGAAGCCAATAATTTAGTATGAATAAATTGAATACTGTAATTTAATTACAATAATATGATTGTGATATTATATTAGCATATCTTAGAATGTAGTCTAGAAGATCTTTTATGGTGCAAGAGAGGGAGTTAATGATATTATCCATTATTAATTAGAATTCATTCTGTTACTTTCAGTTTAGGATTCTTAGTTTTCTTTTTCATTATTTAATTTCAGAAAAGGGCATAATTCATGTTTGTAATGCTTTTGATTATGCCAACTCTTTCTTCTTCAATCAAGAATGGAGGCTAAGACCCTACTTAGAATGAATAAATTATGCTGTCTGCCTGCTTTTGATTAGGGCATAATCTTCCTTTTCCTTGCGTTGCGTCAATGTGGATATTTTTTTCCGCCTGAATCACAATATGATCGCAACACCATATGATGTTGATTTGTTGGTTTTTGCAGGGATTGAATTATAGGCGACAACGCCGTGGAGCTTAGCACATAATCTCATTCTTCAACGACTTGTGACTACGCACAGTCAGTATACCTGTTCAAAAGTCCGTCCCAGCCCTAGGTCCGACCCGGTTCAAGCTCACTTAGATCCGAATATAGAGTGGGTTGGGCCTGAGATTTATCTCAAAACCCAGACCTAGTCCGGCCCGAATTTTAATAATAATCATAGTTTAATAAATTTTATAATTTAATAAACTTTATATTCAAATTAAAAAACTTTATATTCCAAAATTATATAACTTTACCATTTGTAGTTTATATATATATATATATATATATAAAAGCAGCAGTACCATTTATGTATTGTATAATGTATTGTTAATATGAGATTTAAAAATATTAAACAAAGAATATCATGAATACTAGAGTTTTTTTGTTTCACTTTTCCAGAGTACTACATATATCTTGGGTACATCGTGTACACATCTAGCCTCTAAAACACATCTTCATCTTAAAAAATAACTAATCTTATGTTGGTTTATTAGCAGAATAGGAAAAAAAATCAATTTTATCCATTTTATTTTTTTTATAGATTTTGAAACATTGTGGGCGGGCTGGGCTAGGTTTGGGATTTGTGTTTTTGGCTCGAGCCCAGCCCGGTCCGAGCCCGTACTTTGAAAGTTGCGTGCTAAGTTGGGTCTGGACAAATGATATTATTACTCAGCCCGACTAAACCCGGTCCGAGTCCAGTCCAGTCCATGAACAGGTCTATTAAACATCCATATGGGGTAATCGCCTCTTCTTGCTCTTGTGGGAGAGCATTCACCTCCCTTGTCGGGTGTTTCTTTAGCTCTCAAAATTGCTTAAAGTGATATGTTGATCACCTGAATTTATTTAAAATAATATACATTTGTATCTGTTTTTAACAAACAATTGATGCAAATGACTTGTTTGTTACTATGGTTTCGCTTCATAAGAAGTGACGCAACAGACTTTTTTCTGCAGTGTTGCTAGTTAATTGATAGAGTTATCTTATCTTTTTAGTATGACTTTCGGAATTATTTCGTATTGTTTTGAATCGTTTTATGTCATTTTTGTAGTTTTAATTTTTCTTTCATCTACTTTTACTTTTTATTGACTTTTATAGCACTTATATTTCTGTGTCATGTCATTTTTCCATAAAATCAATTTACAAAAAAACAAATCAATTTGACATAGTATTTAATGGTATTTTTGGCAAATTAATTTAATGGATCTTGATGATGATTTAATGTGAATTCTTATAGGGTTCCATGAAGTTTTGCAGGATTTTCAGCTAAATGATTTGACTGACCGAACATTGCGAAGACCTGACGTTGCTAGGAGCTAGCTCGGCGAGCTGGTCACCAGGCTCATCACCAGCCGGTCACTAAAGTCCAGCTCGAACTCCTCCTATTTGACTGCTTCTCCTACATTTTGAATTTGTGATCTCCCCATAAGTATTTTAGCTACTGTAATTATTTGAATTTGGCAGAGTAGCATTTGATTTTTACCTATTTAGAGGCCTTGGATATTCATTCCAAGCCATCCATAGTTGTTTTGTAAATTTTTATCCCCTATAAGTTACATCTGAAATTCATTCATTTTGTCATTGTTCATCTGCAAAAGCTTTGTCACCTAGCCACAAAATCCTCAATTTACCACCTTCAGCCTGGAATGACGACCGCTCGAGTCAATATGTTTCATAAAGGCGATCTTTTTCCTTTTTACTCTTTTTAACGTTAGAATATCTCTCCGGATTTCGAATTGGTTATAAGATCGTGATATTTTCTATCATCTTTAATATAAGTTTCGATTTAGTTTCATTTCTCTGTTTATAAGTTCTTTAATTATTGTCTTTGCGAATTTGGATTGAATGATTCATAATTCCGAATATAGTCTACTAGTTCACATGGTGAGTCTAATCCAGTTATCCATGCCAGAGATTGTAGGTATTGCAGACCTAAATTTTTGAACAAGGGGCATTTGTCCCCCTTCATCCCATGAAAAAAAAAAATTAAGTCCAAAAAGAATGGTTAAGTTGCAAAAATACCTCTAATGTTTTGGATCAAGAGCAATTTTACCCCTAACGTCTAAAATGGTACAATTTTATCCCTAATGTTGGAAGCCAAGAGCAGTTTTACCCCTAACGTTGATAAATTGGATCAATTTGAGAAATAATTCATCAAACTGTCTTCTCGGTCATGAATCTTGTCATGTACACTTCACACTATGCGTTATTTTATCAATAACAAATCACAAACATATATTGGAATGTGAAAAAAATAAGAAAAAAATATTAAAAATATACTGTCTTTTGTACGAATTAGACAAAAAAAATTCAAAAATTCACAGAATTTATAAATATTAATCTCCAATTTTATTATTAAATTACAAAAACATTATATCATTTTTTAAAATTGCTCTTGACTACAAACATTAGGGGCAAAATTGCTCCTGACCCAAAACGTTAGGGATAATTTGATGCGTAACAACCCGAGAATCCCGGAAATGGATGATTACGAGTCGGAAACATTAAAATTTATGTTTTTATCAAAAAAAATCATGAAAATAATGCATGATAATTGAACGATTTTGCATTTTTCGTCACCAAAAATTGAACAATTTTACATTTTTTGTTTAAATTTTTTTTACGTAGAGTTTTGCCCCCCTCCCTCAAATCCTGGATCCGCCACTGGTTACGGCCTAGGTAAGGAATCACGTGCTAAGCACTGTAATAGGATAAGCTGGTTCAGTCACCTTATGTTTATGCAATATTAATATGATTCATAATTATATCTAAAAACTGTTTGAATACTCGTTTTATCGTATCATTACCATTTCATTCTTAGGAATTTATAAGGGCTCTGGATCAAATTAGGAGTAAATAATTATAAACACAACTCAAATCAACTTATCATCGCCTAAATAACGATCAAGAACTGAGTAGTCTGATACTTGTGGATTCGATACCTGGACTTTTTCAGATTATTACTTGATAGCGATGTGATACACTTATCCCTTATTGAGCCTTTGAGCCTCAATTCGGGGCACATCATTAATCTTACACTAATCTACTTGTGATATATAATTAGAGTATTCTGATAACTATTTGGAATCATTGTAACAATCTCCTATGGAACAGTAATCGGGTCTCTACTGCGGTCGGGTTTAGTCAGATATGCCGAGAGTTAGCAGAATGGAAGACATGTAGGCCAACATCAGCCCAACATAGCGAAACAGATAGGCCATCAAGACTGAAATGGAAGCATCCAAGCACAGGATCCCTTAAATGCAATGTGGACGGTGCATTATTCTTGGAGTCGGACGAAAGCGGATCCGGAGCTATCGTTCGCAATGATAGGGGACTGTTTCGTCAGTACAACAATAGCAGGTTTGCAGGTGGCCTCAAACCAAAAGCTGTGGAAGTTCTTGCGCTTCGAACACCCCTTGTTTGGCTAAGTTCTAGGGGGCAAAGGGTCGAGTTCGAAACGGATCCTAAATTAGTAGCATACGACATTAACTCCGCGCAGACTGATATCTCTAACTTTGAAACCCTTATTCAGGATTGCAAAGAAATCCTAAAAGATTATTTCGACCATATTCAGTCTTTTATATTCCTCGCTTAGCGAACGAGGCTATCCATTTAGTTACTTGGCGGGCTTAGTCCAATGCTAACGATTTACTATGGACTATTTTATACCTATATGGCTTGAAGATTTAATTTTCAAAGAGTTATAGTTTTGAGTTCTTGATTCAAAAAACAATTTTACATTCAATCAAAACCTAACCTCTATATATATATATAATATCTAATCCCACCATGTCCTTAACAAAAAAAATTATTTCCTTCCATTATTAATACTCCCTCCGTTTTTTATTATATGACGTTTTGGACTTTTGAATTTGTTCATTTTTATATGTCGTTTTGTATTACCAATGCACTTTTTACAATACTTTCTCTAATTTGCCCCTATTTATTGTAAGAGAGAGATATAGTTATTAATGCAAATTATCTTAATTAAGTCATAAAAATTAATAAGAGAGAGAAATTTTGCATAGAAAGTAGAGATCCATGAGAAAAGTACTAAGGGTACATTAGTCATTTTAATAGTCTCATTAATATTGCATTGGTATTGATGAAAAACCTTAAACGACATATAAAAAAGAATAGAGGGAGTAATTGATTTTATAATAGAATTATAAAATTATTCTTTTTAGTGAATTTGAGGTAGTATTTTTTTACTTAAGTTTGAAATATCGTAAAACAATTCTTTACTGTATTGTTTTTTATTGCATTTTCATTTTAGCCTGTGTTTTTATATTTAGATCTCTTTATCCGTTTGAATTGTATCTATTCTCTATTATTCTGCTATTTATACCTTTTTCGGATTTAGCAAGAGCGGAAACAATTTATTTTATACCTGGATCAATATATCTCCGTGGTTGCAACAAAAGAAATGATTCATATCTGAATGTTCGGAAGGGCCTAAATGATGAAGATTCGATTGCAGTTGCTTTTCTGCGGATTATAATTTCAATGAGGTATATGTGTTATTGTTTTTCTGTATGTTTTATACCTTTTATTGCTCTTTATAGTCGTTGTCGTCCCATTGTGAATTTTGTAAGGTTTTTTACCTTTTCCGTTTCTTATTGTACTTGTTATTTTCGTATCGAATGAAGATGTAGACATTTTCATAAAAAAAAAACAAATAGTTAAAAAGAATATCAACATCAAGTGAAGTAGACTCTAGAGCCCCTGTCCCCATCTTCGGAAGATTGGGGTTGAGCGTATAGATGTCTAGTGGAAGTCGATCGACCTAGAGCCTCATATTTAGGGGAGTCTGAAATTTGATAGACCGAATGAAATGGATCTGGTTAATAAATAAAAATAATGTATATCACTTCATTAAGAAATTATTGATTTAAAAAATAAAATTGTATAATTGTCAATTTTTTCTTTTGCAAGGTCCGTTAAACTGAGATCATAGTCTAATAAAATGAAATCCAAAATCGACACACGTTATCATTTTTTTTATCAACCATCGCATTGCAATAACAATAACACTAAAGGAGGTTTCCAACTTTATTTAACAACTTCTATCTTAACAATAATCAGAATAAGGGTGTCTTCTATGTTTACTTTGTTTTTTCGACCATAAGTAAGACTTACTTTATTAAAAACAAAGTAAACAAAGCTTCTACCTCAGAATAAGTTATAAATTTAGTCTTATTGTTATTCGAGAAGAACGAATTTAGCCTTCATATACAAAACAACATAATTTTAAACCAAACATTTACTAAACTGTACAACTTTGTTAGTATAAGGTGAATTTTTTCTTTATTAACATAAGATGTAAAAGATAACATAAAAATAATATATAATTTTTAACTGCTTTGTTCTCTCTCTAAGAACTCTAAATTCAATCAATCAATTACATATACTAAAGCAGTAACTCGCTTGGCTGATTTGTCATCTCCTTAAGCATGCGTATGTTCATGTGTAATTTTCATATTTTCCTATTCTTTTAATAATATTTTAATTTTTTATTTTAAATTTCAGCAAAAGCAATATCTTCTTTTGAATTCAAATTTGGATGTTTAAACTTCTTCTCCCCAAACCCCTCCCACCTTTCCCATAACTATTTATTTCTCCCTCATTGAAATCCTGAACTACTCTGCGCTCTTACATGTAGATGGTCTGCTTTTTATCTTTACAATTGGTTGTTTTATTGTTTATTTTTTCTCTTTTCCCTTTACTATGGGTTTTCATTTATAGAGCTCATGTTCATTCTGTTTGTAATTTAGCAGGCATGCAGTTGAGTTTGAAAAAAGATCAATTCAACTTTCACTTGAATAAGGTAATATAAAATCTGTGCATTCCATGCTTTTATTTTTCCTTAGAAAATGAAAAGCTATTGTCAAAAATAAAGTGTGGACTTGGTTTTAAGAATGAATGAATTGTTAGCTGCATTTGAGATACTATAGAATGTGTTCAATTATGTAAAACTAATAGTATTGCTAGAATTTAGTTTTTATTTTTACTTGGCATTGGGTAATGGAAAACAAAAGAATTAAACATAGTCAAAGGATATTTTTATATAGATATTGCATTGATAGCATGTAATGTATTGTGTTTGCTTTCAATATGTATATTTATCTTTTTTTTTTTACCTGTGACCATTTTGCATTAAAGTCAGAGAGGGAGCCACTAATGTTGCAAGGGCTGATAGTTATTATGTTCAACTATTTATGTGGTTGATTTTCGGTTTTTAGTTTCTCAGCATTCCGTTTGTTCTAAAAAATAAATCGTAGTCTTGTTTTTGCTATAACTAACAACAATGTTCTTTCTCTTCCTTTTCTGCATTTGCTATGATTTTATTTATATATGTATTAGTGAGAAATGTGTTTTTAGTAAATTTGACCAAAGAGCAATATTGAACCATATAGAAGTAGGATATGTTGTGGGAGGAATATATTACAGTGAACGGAGACACTGTTAAAGGGCATTTATTCAATACAACTGATTTCAACTATTTCTCTTTCCACTATATGTCAAAGCATATACCAAATGCATATGAGAAAAAAGATATATTATGGATTTTGGCTTTCCATGATCAATTTCCTTCTGATTAGTATCTGACCTCTACCCATTGTGAAGGAATTTTAGTGGTTCAGTTTTGTTGTATAATTTTATAAAAAAAATGCATTGCAGGAATATCAAGAATTAGAAGCAGCATTTTCTCATGCTCTTATGCAATTTAATTTTGAGTTGGTTACATGAAGTTCACAATTATTATAAAAAAATTTAATTTTCTCATGCTCTTAGCCTAGTGGTTGAGAGCTTACCTATGCCTTGGGAGGTCATGGGTTCGAATCACATCCGAGTCTGGTTGAGATTTTTCTTTCTTCTTTAATGTAAGCGCATTGCGCAAATTTTTTTTTTAAAAAAAAAAGTTCACAATTATTATAAAAAAATACAGTTATCTCACAACTGTGTAATTAATTCTAAATTTGTCAAAGATTGCTTAATTCATATTATATATATCATGAATAGATATATCCTTTAGATATGGTGAATTTCATGGATTTTCATCCTCTTCTCTAATTGCAGACGCTATAGATAAGGAGAGGAAAAGAACCTGTAAACGGCAATGCAAACAAATGATTCTTTTGTTGAACCAGTCACCTAATATCCTTGAATGTTGGTTCTTGAAATTTGAAAACTTAAATTTAAAAAAAAAATTGTTAGAGTTTAGAACAGATTCTATCACTTATTTTTGTGATTGTTTGATTCTTAGAAAATTTCTCCTTAACCTTGGTGCTAGGAAAGAAAGGCAGTGAAGGAAAGGGGAATTAAAGAGAAGAAGCATGAGGGTGAGTTTGATACTATAAGAATTATAGAAGCATGGGAGATGAAAAAGTAAGAAGCAGGTCAATGTTAGAAATTATTAATTTTAAAATATTGCCTTAACTGTTTTAGTTTGATAAAAGTAAGATAACAATTAATTTATTGATAAAGCACATAAAAACGGCTTCATTAAGTTTAAATATAATAATTTTCTCTTTAATTTTTGGCTTTTTTTATGCTTAACACTAATAAAATCAATTATGATATTACAATAATTTTCATTCAGAAATCCAAACTTATGTGTTGTCATTTTATTTTAATATTTAATTGTATTTAGTTTAATTTTTAAAAAATAAAATGTAGAATTCCAATGACTTCAAAAGTATTGATTATGTAAATTGAAATGTGTTTGTTATTATTTATAAAAAAAAAACCTAAATAATAGAATCTCTTAATCAGCGTTAGATTAATAGAATCTCATATTACAACTTTACGGGATAAAACAGATTAACAGTACATAATTTAACATCTTTCAGTTCTTTCAATTTTAAAATTCATAGAACTAAGAGTTTAAATTCTAACTTGATGGGGCATTTTATTATTTTAAATATCAAAATTCTTCGATTTTAATTTGATGAGGCATTATAGTATTCTAAATATCAGAATATCTTCATATTTTTTGAAATATTTTTTGTGTTCATAGAAACTCTCTAAATTATATGTACAGTTGATCATTCTAATCTTTAATATTTATAACTCCATTACAATATTAAAAAACTATCACTACTTAATTAAAGTAATAAAAATTAAGAAAATTATATAACCCATGCATAAAGTATAAATTAATAAATGTATTTAATACTATGCAATAAAATGTATATCAAATAGCTGTATCAAAAATTGAAAAATGTAAAAATCTAGAAAGAGAAGATGAACTACAATTTATTATAAAATTGTATGTACTATCTTTTATAGATGTCAGGAAAGAAAGGGGCATTATAATTTTAAAATTATCTTACAAATTTTATTAGATGTATATTAATTTCTCGAAATAATTTAAAAAATAGTAAAAATATGCAATATGTGCATCGCACGGGCCTTCCACTAGTACCAAAGAAATCCCTAACCAAAGGTGCAAGATAGCGTTGAAAAAAATATATATAATCACACGTGTAAAATTGTCCTTTCTCCTGTTAGAGATAATATTCTAATTATCTCTGTAAATAGATTCCTATCTAGTTAGAGTTTCAATCTGTCTATATTCCTAGCTAGGTAGAGTTTCAATACGACTATACTTATGTATTGTATTCTCATACAAACTATTATTGGCTCACTATAAATACAAGGCCTCTGAGCCATAATCATTAAGGTGATTCAAAACATTATTGTGCCTATTACTTATCTCTCTATCTCCATATTCCTACCTTTATCAAATTATTCATTCAACATGGTATCAGTAGTATCAACTTCTGCATCTTCTGAATCTTCTGATCATCCTCAATCCCCAACCTATTCCCAATACAAAGCTTCCGTCGCCGCCAACACCGCCGTAAATGCCGATGCCGCCGCCGCTGCTGCCGCCGCCGCCGCCGGCGTCGCGACCGTCTCCATCGCACCAACCGCGGCTTCTGATCCCGCGGCTGCTCAGAACGCGAACGACGCCCTCGGAGGGTCGTTTGCATCGTCGGGTTGGAGGTTCACCTCACCGTTTGTTACTGGAGAATCTGAATTTCTAGCCACCACCACCGCCGCTCCTGCCGCAACATTTCCGCCACAAGAGAAGACGGTGGGCGACTTTTTTCCGACGGATGTCCGTGATGCGCTACACGCGTATCTGGCAACCAGCGCCCGTGCGCCCACCGCGGGACCCTCGACGTCTGCGGCTGCGGGTCCGTCGGCGCAGGTTGCGCAAAAATCAACCACAACAGGCGCGGCGACCTTGCTATCTCCGGAAGTTCAGGCTGCGCTCCATGCGTTTCAGGCGGCCAGCGCCCGTGCGCCCACTACGGCACCTCCGACGACTATGGCTGGGGGGGCGTCTGCGCAAGTTGTGCAAAATCAAAATGTAACAGCCGCGGCGACCTCGCTGGCCCCGGAAGTGGAAGCTGCGCTTCTCGCGTTCCAAGCGGCTAGCACCCGCCCGACGTTTGCACACCCAACGGCAACAGCGGCTCCTGTTCAACCCGCGACCCGTCTTCCTTCCGCGGCTCCTATGCAAACCGCAAAGCCACCACCACCGACAACGTCTGACGCACACGCTGCGGTGCTAGCCGCCATTACGGCATATCAGGCGGCCGTTCCGCCTACACGGACTCAACAATCCTCGACTCCTCCAACTCTATTTTCTCCATCAGTTCTTGCTGCCCTAGCAGCATATCAGGCGGCTGAAGCTAGTAACACACATCAGGTTATTTCTGAATCTCAGACTTCACCATTTTGTTACAATACTCAATTATCCCATGATCCCTCACCATCTTTCTTCTCAAATTCTTTTCACAACACTGTTGATGCACCGTCAACCAATGTTAGACATAATTTTATTTCTTCATCCATCCCTCATAATACAAACAATCCTGTCCATCCAGAACCTATACCCACTCATGTTGAACAACCAAGACAACCACCCACAAACATCAATATTAACATCAAATTAACCCCGAACAACTACAAAGCATGGAGAATGTCCATGGAATCTACCCTTCAAACCTATCATCTTCTTCCTCACATTCTTAGTTCAACACCACCCTCACCCAAATTTATTCCTAGAACAGGTTTTGTGACATCAGCTGCGGATTTAATCATAAATCCATCTTTTATTCAATGGGATGATGTAGAAAATGTGGTTAGGACTTTGCTCCTAAATTCAATCACCGAAGAGGTGTTTTCTGAGATTGCATATCTCAAATATTCAAATGCTATTTGGCTAGCCTTAGAGGATGCCTATGAGCTTATTACAGGCAGCAAGCAGTTTCAGATGGGGGTCGAACTGCATGAACTTGAGCAAGGAGGAATGTCTGTTACGGCATATATGCAAAAAGTAAAATCCATCCTTGATGATCTGGCTGCCTCAGGGAATCCTTATCCTCGACATCTACTACCGTCAGTTCTTTACAAAGGTTTAGCAGAAGAGTATCGCTCCACTGTTCAGAATCTTGTAACTCAGTGCGGTACAAACATCAACTATCAAGAAATTCTGCACAGCTTGAAGATAGTTGAGGGCATGATTCAATCGACCAGAAAGACAACTCTGCTTCAGCCCGAGGGTGTATCAGCACATCGGGAGGCCAATGTATCCACCATGGAAACAAATCAAGCAAAGAAGCAGAATCCAAAGAAGAGAAGAAGTGGCAAGTGCTACAATTGTGGTGATCCAAGCCACTGGGCTGACAAGTGCAAAAGACCAAAGAACAATTCAAGAGCACAATACAATCCTGGACCACAAGCGCACATGGCATGGCAACAACCACCAAATCCATTCATGGGTCCTAATCGGTCGTGGTATCTAGACACAGGAGCAACCAATCACATGACGGCAAATCCGACTCAACTTCATCAAATGCAGTCGTATCCAGGATATGATACAGTTCAGTTTGGCAATGGTCAAGCTTTGCAAATTTCTCACTTTGAAAATTCAAATATCAATAATTTGAAAATTAATGATGCCCTACTTGTTCCCAAGCTTACCAAATCTTTATTATCTGTTCAAAAATTTACCCATGACAACTCATGTTTCTTTGAATTTTGGCCTAACCATTTTCTTGTGAAGGACCAAACAACTGGGAAAATCCTATTACGAGGCCCGAGTAAAGATGGGCTTTATGTGCTTACACCCACCCTGAAGGAGGCGCTAGTTGGAGAGAAGGTGTCTTTTGAAAGGTGGCATGCACGGCTTGGACATTGTCAGAATCAGACAGTCAGCTCAGTTCTCAAAGGAAACAATCTATCCTCTGCAAAACCAGTTAGCAATTGTTCTTTTTGTCCATTAGGCAAGCTTGCTAGGAGCTCTTTGCCATCTATTAGTCGCTCTAGCACATTTACTTTTGAAAACTTACATCTGGATGTTTGGGGGCCAGCTCCAGTTGTTTCTTGTCTTGGCCACCGTTATTTTTTAATAATCATTGATGAATTCACTAGATTTGGATGGGTTTTTTGTTTAAAAAATAAGAGTGATGTTTTTTCAACCTTTTGTGATTTTTATGCCATGATCTCTAATCAGTATAGTGCAAGGGTTAAGAACATTTACTCTGATCTTGGGGGGGAGTTTCAAAAACTACAACCTTTTTTCAAACGACATGGCATTATACACAAGATTGCATGCCCTCACACTCATGCACAAAACGGTATAGCTGAGAGGAAAATTAGACATGTCGTTGATACTTGCCTTACTTTGCTAGCCAATGCATCTTTACCTTTAAAATTTTGGAACTATGTCATGATACACATCATTAGGCTAATTAACTACTTACCCACCAAAATCCTAAACAACAAGTCACCCTATTTCTTGTTCTACAAGAAACAGCCTGCCTATAAGGCCTTACGCATTTTTGGCAGTGGTATCTATCCCCTTCTTCGTCCATACAATCAGCACAAATTTGATTTTCGCTCCAAGCTATGTGTCTACCTTGGTCCATCAGAAAATCATTCTGGGGATATCTGTCTTGAATATGCCACCGGACGCATATACATCTGCAAGTTTGTGCAGCACAATGAAGAAGTTTTTCCTGCATCAGCAATCACTGCATCATCACCTTCATCTAGCAACTCAGGGGTAAGCACATCGTGTCAACTACCATCTCTACTCGGCCCGTATCTAGGTAATTTCTCTAATCCCAACCCTATAGTATCTTCTTCTAACTTGGTTCCATACTCCCAACCCATCACACCTGTCCACTCTGGACCTCATCCTGGAACCCCAACTACTCCTCCTGACTCTGAAGCCACAAACAGTGCTCCTTTAGCTCCACCTCAATATCTGTCACCAGTGGTCACTGCTGCATCAACACCTGTTCCTCAGAATGATCCTAACACACCAGTTGATGCTGTGGAAATCACCACACTAGAAATACAGAATGTAGTACCTCATGAGGAGAACATCATGCCACAAACAGATTCTCCTCCTCCTGAAACTGCACCACCAGCTCCTATTCCAACTGAAAGTCCCAGGCCTCGCAATGCACCGCTGATTGGTCCACGACAACATTATATGCAACTTCGACAGTCATCTCTTCAGTCAAGAGGAAGGTTTGAGGGACTTTTAGCTACACATCCAAATGGAACAGTGGATCCTACATGCTTCAGTAAAGCCAACAAACAATCAGAATGGCGTACTGCAATGTCTGAAGAGATTCAAGCTCTTCTGGACAATGGCACATGGCAACTTGTACCAAGACCACATGATCAGCATGTCATCACCTCCAGGTGGCTCTTTCGTACAAAGAAGAAGTCTGATGGAACCATTGATCGTCACAAAGCCCGCTTGGTAGCACGGGGATTCACTCAAAAAGCTGGGATTGACTACAAAGAAACATTCAGTCTAGTAATCAAAGCTACAACCATCAGGTCTGTATTTGCCATCGCAGCAACAAACAACTGGTTCATCAATCAGCTAGATGTTTCCAATGCATTCCTTCATGGAAACTTATCAGAAACCATATATATGGAACAACCGCAGGGTTTTCGGGACAGTGACCGACCAGATCATGTCTGCCTTCTCAAAAAGAGTCTCTATGGATTGAAGCAAGCACCGCGAGAATGGTTCACTCGCCTTCGAACATTCCTCCTCTCCCTTGGGTATAAAATGTCACAGGCTGACAACTCTTTGTTCATCAGACGCACCGATACTGAAAAGACTTACATTCTGTGCTATGTTGATGATATACTCATAACAGGGAACCACCCTGCACACATCACCAACACTATTGCAGCCATTGAACATGAGTTTCCCATTCGCAATCTTGGCAAGGCAGAATACTTTCTTGGAATTGAGATCCGATATGAGAAGGATGGCATTCACATGTGTCAAGCCAAGTATGTGGCTGACATCCTTGATAGAGTGAAGATGATTGACTCCAAGCCCACACTAACGCACATGGCCACCACACCAACACTTTCAAAGGAGCTAGGCACCAGCTTAACCTCTGGAGATGAATATCGAAGCATTGTGGGGGCACTTCAATACTTAACATTCACTCGTCCTGACATTGCATTTGCAGTTAACAAATTATGTCAGTTTCTACACTGTCCAACTGATGAGCACTGGAAAGGAGTCAAGAGGGTTTTACGCTATATTCAGGGTACATCAGATTTTGGCATAGTCATGTCCGTCAAACCAATACAGCACATCCATTGTTACTCAGATAGTGATTGGGGAGGGTGTCTTGATGATCGACGATCCACGGGTGCCTTCTGTGTTTATCTTGGATCCAGTATTGTATCGTGGCAGACCCGCAAGCAACCCACAATAGCCAGATCCTCAACGGAGAGTGAATACAAAGCAGTAGCAAATGCCACTGCAGAACTACTATGGCTTAAATCTCTTCTCTCGGATCTCGGATTTCCATTACCCACCCCGGTTCAGTTATGGTGTGATAATGTTGGAGCAATTTATCTCACCTCAAATCCAGTGTTTCATGCTCGCACGAAACACATTGAGCTAGACTATCATTTTGTTCGTGAACAAGTTCACAGAGGATTTCTCAGTGTCAGATTTATTCCAACCGATGATCAGGTTGCAGACATACTCACCAAGCCGCTAGCTCCGGCTCGCTTCACGATGCTACGCTCTCGCCTCTTTGTTCGTGCCCGCCATCGGCTTGAGGGGGGTGTTAGAGATAATATTCTAATTATCTCTGTAAATAGATTCCTATCTAGTTAGAGTTTCAATCTGTCTATATTCCTAGCTAGGTAGAGTTTCAATACGACTATACTTATGTATTGTATTCCCATACAAACTATTATTGGCTCACTATAAATACAAGGGTAAATTTCAAATAAAACTCTCGTGGTTTCACTAATTTTTAGATAAAGGACTGTGGTTTACTTTTTGTCAAAACGAGGATTGAGGTTTCACACTTGGATTAATGCTATTAAAACCATCTTTAACGATCTGAAAATGAAAATTTTCAAGAATTAAAGTTGTTCAATGTCATATTTTTTATGGAACTACATTTTCGATTTTCGAAAATCATCTTTTTTAGAACTTTCTCTCTCTAAACATTAACTTTCTCTCTTTATCAAACATCATCTAAACAATCTCAAAATAAAAAAGTTGAAGAATTAAAGTTGTTTAGAATATTAGTAGTTCTTAAAATATGTTATTTTTGAAGTCGTCAATGGTGATTTTAATAGTATCAATCGAAAAAGTCCTTATTTTGCTAAAGTTGAAAACCTCAATCCTCGTTTTGACAAAAAGTAAACCACAGTCCTTTATCTGAAAATTAGTGAAACCACAGGGGTTTTATTTGAAGTTTACCCTAAATACAAGGCCTCTGAGCCAGAATCATTAAGGTGATTCAAAACATTATTGTGCCTATTACTTATCTCTCTATCTCCATATTCCTACCTTTATCAAATTATTCATTCAACATCTCCAACATAATAATAGTTGTATTCTCCGTTATTCGGAAGAATAGTCATTATGATAACTTGCTGGATCCGATTAGATGATCTCCACCGTAGTTACCTGCAAAACAGAACCGGAGACAGGATCTCCGGGAAAACTCTCCGACGATCAAGTCAGTTTTTGTAGGAGGGTTGGTAAATTGATAATAGTATTGCTGGAAAAATATGAACGTACCTCCCCCTCTGGCCTTATGTCTTTTTATAAGTGTTCTGAAGTAACCGCCGAGGGCGGTCACTCCTTCTAGGCCACGTCCCCTACGTGGCAACAAAGGTGTTTGAGTGGGAGTTTTAATGCTCCATTTAGGATCTTGGACCATGGGTCTAAGTGTAGATTGGGCCCGTGTTTATGATTCGGCCCGTTTTGGCTTCGCGGATCATCACATGCCTCCCCTTTAGTTTGGCAAGAGCCCTTTAGGGTCTTTTCACATGTTATAGGGGACTCTTCGTCTTTGTCTGGATATTCGAAAGTTGTTCTTTCAAAATTCGAAAGTTGTTCTTTCCTTCTCCTGTCATTTCTTCTCCGGCGTCAACCCCTTAGTGTTCGTTCTTCTCTGTATTCTTTCCCACATGTAAGTTTTCCTTTCCGTTACTTGTAATTCATTCGGCTCTTTACTTCTGTTCATTTTTCTTCATCAATATGTCGAACCTTGACCTCGATTTCGCACCGTTCGATGAAAATTACGTCCGCGAGGTGTCTCATGAGGTCGATGAGATGGTTGATGAAGCTTCAACCAGCTCTCCTGGGTTTGATTCCCATCCCGCCGACTTCCTCCACCTAGCGAATACAACCGATGAGGGTCTAGGTTTTGACCCTAACAAGTTGATTCCGCCACCTGTCCCAACCCCCCGTTTATTACCGAAGAGGGACCGGTCAGGAAGCCTAGTTTGTCGCGAGACAATTGATGATTTGCGGGAGCAGTATCCTTGGCTTCAAGGTCTCGAGACCATCATTCCCGGGGAGGATAGAGGACCGGGCGACTACCCAAAGGGGTATTTCACCATTTTCGTCGCCCAGATTATCTGCGGTTTTACGTATCCGCTGGTGGATGAGATTGCTTCCGTCCTGGGCGGTTACGGAATCGCACCCGGTCAATTGCATCCCAATGGATGGGCCGACTTAACTCTGGATAAATTTCTGGCGGATTGTTTGGAGGTTCCCTTCTCGCTCAAAATTTTCTCCAAGCTTCATCATTTCAAGAGTTCGGCGGGGTATTTCACTTTCATCCGTCAGAGCGGTTACTATGGTTTCGACGAGAAGCTGAACAAGATCCACGAGTGGGACCGATCTTACTTCTTTATCAAATTTAATGAAGGGAATCCAAACTTCCTTCGCTGCTGGGGCCGGCCCAATGTAAAGAGTTTGAACTTCGGTTACCCCAGTGAGGAAGAATCCGCTGTTATAAAGTTCTTGAAGAGTACGCCTCCTTTTGTATGGACGTATGATCAGGCCTTCCACATGCTAAGAAGTCGAGTGGCGATTGCCTACCGCGAGGGAGATCGCGTTGTCTATATCCCTTATCGCGTTTTTGTTCAAGGTACTTTTCTTTTTTTTTCATTTCCAAGTTGATGATTTCTTTTAACCCTTTGCAGGGGTGATCCTTTATCTCAACTCGCTGCAGATCGGGAGGCGAAAGCTCTAGCAAGAAGGAAGAAGCGGATGGAGGGAACAACTTCTGTTACCGGGGCGAATTCTCCTGTGGGTGCGGCTCCTTCTGTTGAGGCGGCTTCCCTTCCAATCGCTTCCGTTTCACAAGGTCCCACTTCTGTTTCTGAGGACCTTCCTTTAACTAGGAAGCGAAAGAATAATGCAGATACGGAGTCTTCTCGTCCTAGGAAGAAAAACACATCTGTATCTCCTACTGTTGGCGGTACACCCATATCTGCTTCATCAAAAGGAAAGAGCAGTACACCAATTCACGAGGTATCTTGATTTATTGTAATGTTTATTGTTCTTTATAAGCTATCTGCTGTTCTTCTGATCTCTTTCCTTATGCGTTCGCAGCCTATTCCCGATATTAGCGGGTGGTGGACTAGGACCTTTGGCATGGCCGTGAGTTTCTCCTGTAAGGACATTGTTTCTTCCATATGCAATGTCCTTGGGCGACTCCCCTCTGCTTCCCGTGTGCGAGAACAAGTACCGTTTCCTACTGCTATGGAGGGGATCGAGAAGCGCGCCATAGAAGTATATTGTTGTTTTGGGGGTAGAAGCTTGTCATTCCCTTTCAAGGATTTTGTGTCCATAGTAATCGCATGTTTTTATTCGCCCTTTTTATTCACGAGCCGTCTTATATGCAGATTATCAATTTCACGGAGGGCGCTCTCCGAAGGGATGCTGAACGAGCCAAAGAGTTGGAGAACCTTGGTACTGAATTGGCGACTCAGAAGTCGCTTTATGATGATGTCAAAGGGAAGGTAAAGGCTCTTGAAGGCGCTTGTCAGAAGGCTATGAGCGAGAAGGAGGAAGCTCTCAAATCCCTCCAGGCTAAGTCCGACGAGCTGCAAAAGGTCCTTGATGATCTAAATTCATCCAAGGAGGCTCTGGAGATGCAAAAGAAGAGGGCTGAGGAGATTCTAGCTGAAGATGGTGCTCGCATCTATTGGTATGGGGAGCGAATTCATGCCGCTTATGAGCATGGACATCCAGATCGAATACTTAACCGCCCCAAGGTTCCCATCCCTGAAAAGGATTTAACTGAGAAGTGGGACAAGCTGGAAGCCGAGGATGCTGATATGGATGAGGTACTCCTCTTAGATTGGCAGAGTTTTCAGGCCTCTCCAATTAGCTGCGAGATCCCTAATCAGAACGCGGAAGAAGAGGTACCACAAGGCGTTTCTCAGTCTGAGCAAGAGGTACCTCTCTCTGAAGCGGTTACTGATTCGAGGGTTGAGGATTCGCTTGAAGCAAATCCGCCCACTGGAGGAGATGAGGGAGCCGCTGAGGGCGAGGAGGGCAATAGGGGTGAAGGAGAGGAAGCTGTAGCGTAGTTTGATTTATATTTTGAACTGTTGTATGTAACAAACTGCCCGCATATATTAATTTTCTTTTACTTGCCACTTTACCTACATGTGCGATTGTCGTTTTATTCCTTGTTGCCCCTTATTTTCATATGTTACCCTTGTCTTTTGCCGACTTCATCCTTGTAATTCTTTGTAGTTAGTTTCGTTTTCGCTAGGGTGGCCGGACCCTTTTTGCAATTTTTTGAGTACTCGTTTATTCGCTTAATTTTATGCCTTATCTTATGATTTTTCTTTCGAAAATAATCATAAGGTTAATCATAAGGTTTTGCGAGTGATGCGTAATCATGCATCCACCTTTCTTTAATAGGCAACACATTTATGTGTTTTTAAGATTAACCATAAGGTTTTGCGAGTGATGCGTAATCGTGCATCCGCCTTTCTTTAATAGGCAACACATTTATGTGTTTTTGTGATCATGTTGAAAAGGATCCGCATTCGGACGTAGTATATTGAATAAATGTAATAATTGAATACCTTTATTGATAAAGAAAAAGGCTTCTTATTACATGGGTACATAAACTGCGTGGGATCAAAGCCTCATTAAAACCTTTTATCAGAAAACCCATTGGGAAAAACTCATAAAAGGAAAAAGAGTACTCGTCATTTCCTTGAACTACTTGGCCTGTTTATATAGGCGTAGATTCTCTAGATTCCAGGTGCGCGGGAGCTTTTTGCCGCTCATTTCTTCTATTTCAAAAGTTGATGGTCCTAGCTTCTTGGATACTTTGTATGGTCCGATCCAGTTGACGCCTAATTTGCCTTTGCCTTCTCTGGATTGTATTTTATCCGCTTTTTTCAAGACCAAGTCGTTCTCATTGATTATCACTTTTCGCACCCTTCTGTCATGATATTTCTTGATTCTATTGCGGTACACTGCCATTTGCATGTAAGCTTTTTCCCTTCGTTCTTCAACAGAATCCAATGCATCCCTAATATTGATAGGATTTTGTGTGTCGCAATAATAAATTATCCGATCTATAGGCGACTTGATTTCAACATGCAGGACCGCTTCGGCTCCATAAACCAGCGAGAAAGGTGTTTCGCCCGTTGCTGCTTTTACAGAAGTTCTGTATGCCCATAGCATATGGGGTATCTCATTCGCCCAACCTGTTTTTTTTATCACCTAGCCGCTTCTTGATTCCCTGAATCATGGCCCTGTTGGTAACCTCTGTCATACCATTCGATTGAGGATGATTTACAGAAGAAAAATGATTCTTGATTCCCATGCTTTCGTAGTATGTTTTGAATTTGACACAGTTGAACTGGGTGCCATTGTCGGTTATAAGCTTTTGCGGGATTCCAAATCGCATGATAATGTTCTCTCGTAAGAACTCGATCATTCGCTCAGGTGTTTGAGCGGTTACTGCCTCTGCTTCTACCCATTTGCTGAAGTGGTCAACTGCGACTATCAAGTACTTCCTTTTCTTTGTCGTTTCTGGGAATGGGCCCACTATATCGATTCCCCATGTTGCGAATGGCCATGCCGTCATTATAGTGATTTGTTCGGCTCCGGGAACATGCTTTTCATTCGCATGGATTTGACAGCTGCGACATTCCGCAACCATCTTCTGGGAATCATCCACCACCTTGGGCCAGTAATATCCCATCAACTTAACCTTTCTTGCCAACGCCGCCGAGGCTTCATGTGCGCCACAAATTCCTTCATGTAGTTCTCGCAGCACGTAGTCTCCTTCATTGCGGCTAATGCATTTCAACCATGGACATGTATATGATTTCCGATACAAAGTTCCATCTCGAATTGAGTATCTCGCTGACTGCCCAATTAGCTTTCTGGCTAAGCTTTTATCAACCGGCAAATCTCCCTGTTCCAAATATTGGCGAATGGGCATCCGCCAATCTTCATCATCTACCAGTTCTTCGATGACCATAATCTGATCGACTTCGAACGCTGGTGCCGATCTTATCTCCAAATCGCATGCTTTTTGACTCCATGGTTCTCTACTCGCCGCTGCTTTTGCCAATTCGTCAGCCTTTGTGTTTTGGCCCCGCGGAACATGCACCATTTCCTAAACGACTCCCTTGCGTGTTAACTCCTGCGTCAATCTGCCGACCTCTTTATGGTATTTTACTAGATCCTCCTGTTTCACCAGATAATATTTTGTGATCTGATTTATCATGAGTTTAGAATCGCTGTAGATTACCACTTTTTATGGCGTAAGTTCATTAAGCAACTTCAATCCGCATATCATTGCCTCATACTCTGCGGCGTTATTGGTAGTTTCGAAAGTTAACTTTGCCGCATAGTACAGGCGAATAACCTCCGGGCCTTTGATGACGACTCACAGTCCAGCTCCCTCTGTGGATAATGCCCCATCTGTGAACATGCTCCACTCTTCTTTTTGTGCCTTTGGACATTCGTCATCATCCCACGTGAACTCATTCACGAAATCGGCGAGTACTTGACTCTTTAGTGCTGGTCTTCCTTCATAGCGAATATCGAATTCTCCTAAGCGAATTGACCATTCCATCAATCGGCCGGATGCGTCAGGTTTCTGCAGTACCTTTCGCATTGGAATACCAGTTCTCACAATGATAGTATGCGCCTGAAAGTATGGCTTTAATCTAGCCGCCGTGGTTATCACCGCGAGGGCCATTTTGTCTAACTTCGAATACCGGAGTTCTACGTCCTTCAAGACTTTGCTCACATAGTACACTGGATATTGTTGTCCTTCTTCTTCTCGCACCATCACAGTGCATATCGCCATACTGGTGACGGATACATAAAGAAATAAATCTTCTCCATCCTCCGGCCTGCTCATTAAGGGCGGATAACATAGTAATCGTTTTATACCCTCAAATGCCTCTTGACAATCCGGCGTCCATTCAAAGGACTTAGATTTTTTGATGGCATTGTAGAAAGGTAGACATCTCCTAGCTGAGCATGATATGAATCGCCCTAATGCCACCAACCGCCCATTCAGTCTCTGTACTTCTCTTACGTTCCTCGGTGTTTTCATCTCCATCACCGCTTTTACTTTCTCCGGATTCGCCTCAACTCCCTTGCCGCTAACAATGAAACCCAGGAATTTTCCTGCTCTTGCTCCAAACGTGCATTTTTCTGGGTTCAATTTGAGGCCATATTTGATCAGCACTTCCAGGATTTCTTTAATATCCTGCGGGTGGTCTTGCATCTTCTTGCTTTTAATGATCATATCATCTACGTAGATCGAGAAGTTCTCGCCTGACTTATCTGAAAATATCTTGTTCATCATCCGCTGATATGTTGCTCCGCAGTTGATCTTCCAATTCAATATGGGGTATTCGCCGATCCACTTCCACCCGCTGCTGGTGAACTCTAGGTGGCATCCACCCGCCAATTGGTGTTGAAAGTTGCTCCCGCCGTGGTTCTAGCCGCCGTCCAGTTATAGGATCAAAGTTCCAAGTGTGCTCCTGTCCAGACGTATTCGCCCCAGACGTCATCAACTCTGAATATCCGTGAACAAAGGGCTCCGTTTGTCGTAGCGGAAGGATTCCTGGCATTCCCGACGTCGGTTGGGATGTTTGCCAGGTCGGATGGATCGTCATACTAGGATCGTAATTCGAGTAGTTGCCTGGGTGGCTGTGTGGGTTCATGCGACTACTCTGACCTATCTGATTTGGCTCTCGAGATAGCTGCGAAAGCGCAGATATGGTGGCAGTAGTCGATGGTTGTGTGGAGATGACAACAGGTTGTTGAGGAGCAGCCGCCACGGCGGTATTGCGATCAGCGATTGCGGTTAGCAAACTAATCATTCGATCCCCCGCCGCTTGGCTCATATTTGAAGCCAAAACTTGTCCTGCCATTTGGACGAAATCGCTATTGGACATCTCCATCTCAGTTTGCACTTGGACTTCCAATAATGGACTCAATTGTCCCGAAGGGTTCGTCGAGCTAGGCACCATAGGTTGTGTACTCGCAGGCTGCGAATTCGCAATCCGTGGACCCCTTGAGTTCATACTAGTTGATCTGGTTGTAACGCCGGTCGTTCGTGATGGTTCTGACATGTTCTTTGTGTACCTTTAACCAAATGTTGGTAAAAAAGGTCCACCTTCACCGCACCAATGATAACTTGCTGGATCCGATTAGATGATCTCCACCGTAGTTACCTGCAAAACAGAACCGGAGACAGGATCTCCGGGAAAACTCTCCGACGATCAAGTCAGTTTTTGTAGGAGGGTTGGTAAATTGATAATAGTATTGCTGGAAAAATATGAACGTACCTCCCCCTCTGGCCTTATGTCTTTTTATAAGTGTTCTGAAGTAACCGCCGAGGGCGGTTACTCCTTCTAGGCCACGTCCCTTACGTGGCAACAAACGTGTTTGAGTGGGAGTTTTAATGCTCCGTTTAGGATGTCGGGGTGGTTATTCGCTTTACCCGCTTCCTTTATTCGGAGCCCGTTTGATCTTGGACCATGGGTCTAAGTGTAGATTGGGCCCATGTTTATGATTCGGCCCGTTTTGGCTTCGCGGATCATCACATTATGATTTAATACTTTTTCAATACAGTACATATGTCCCAACATGAGTTAGGCTAGTAGTAATTATTTCTCAACTCACATTGGATATCTTTAGTGAATTTTTTCCAAAAAAAAAAGATCAAAATATATATTTGGATTAAATACTTAATAAAACAAATTAGCAGAAAAATGAAGTGTACGTAATTGCTGAGCAGATGTAGCAAAAAAAAAAAAAAAAAAAAAAAAAAAAAAGCATCCATTCATGACTTTTACCCATACATAAATAAAAATAATTTAACAATTTATTCCAAGTGATATAAGATCTTAAGTATAAGTTTGAATTGTGAGACAATTTATTAAAAAAAGAATTTATGTGTTGAATTTGAATATAATAAAAAAAATGATGCCAGTCCCAGTTTATCTTCTAATAAATTAATTTTTAAAATTTGTAGTAAGAAGATACGAAGAGTATGGAAGCAATCAGGAAAGCGGACATGCTGATTTTTTTTGAGGGCTCCATTATTGAATATCCATAATTAAGGTGCCTATCTTGACCAAATGTACGATGGCTAAGTGAAGATCATTATTTTCTTCTTCTTTTCTTTTGTTAAATTCTTCTGTCACATCTATTTCTCAAGTTTAAAGAGCATTTATATGTATGGTATGGTGGTAACTAATAAACTTTGTAACATCTTTAAATAACTCACCGTGGTTACCAATTTTAGTAGGATTCATTTATACATTCGTTCTGATAATGGTAATAAATTGTTTCAATTTCAACAATATAAAATTTATTTACAATATTCATTATAATCATGATGAATATTAAAAATAAAAAGTTTATAATTAATTACTTTCTTAAAAAATTATATAAAATATAATAATTATTATCACTAAAAAAATATTGTTCAAAATAATTAATATAAAAATATTAAACGTGCCGGTATATTTCTAGTAATATAATGAATACTTTTAGATCTTGATAGAAAACCTCAAATGAAGGAGTAAGAGGGAGTAACTTTTTTAGTTTATCAATTTGTTCATTTTATGTGACATTACATTATATATATTATGAATGTCTATACCGTTTTAATAAACTTATTCGGATTTACCTTTATTTATAGTAGGTTTAATATATCATTTGTCCATGAACTTGTCTAAAAAGCTTGATTGGTTTTCTACACTTGCAGCCGTAAATGAGTCGAGCCACTCATGAGCGGTTCGGTGGTCGGCTCGATTCGACTCGGCATGATTTCTAAACGACCCGCTCATGAGTACGATTTACTGGCTCGGTTTGTAAACGAGTCGAGCTTGAACATGCCAAAGCTCGCGAGCAGGTTTAATTAGAACATTTATGAACAAATTTTAGTTTTGTAGAAAACTATATAGTTTTGTGTTAGTTTACAAATATATAAACTTAATATTATTTCATTTGCTATTAGATGAGTTCGTTCACAAACATAATAAATGAATAATAGACGAACTATTTGTAAGCATCTTATTTATTTATTCACGAACTTTACTTGTGAGCTTGTTTATGTACACAATTAAAGAGTTATTTGCGAGCAAACTTCACAAATATAATTAAGGGATAAGGTACCAAAATAGGCATAATGTTTTTGGGAAAGTACCAATTTAGGCTCAACGTTCAAAATAGCACCAATATAGGCTTAACGTGTACAACATAATATCAATTTAGGCTTAACGTTTACAATATAGCATCACTTTAGGCCTCACGTACAAAATAGCACCAATATAGGCTTAACGTTTACAAAATAATACGAATTTAAGTTTAACGTTTACAAAATTATCCAATTTAAGCTAAACGTCACAATTAAATTAACCATATTATATTCTTTTTCTATTAACTTTATATGTTATCTTTTTATTTAGTTCTATTTTCTTATTTATTATAATACGATTAATTAGTATTCTTGCTCATTAAAACCTTATATTTATTTTTCATCAATTATTCCATGACTCATGTAATATATGCAAACTAAAAGTAATTGAATATCTACGATATTTCGAACATTAGTTAAAATAATATTGATACATATCAGTGTTCAAAATATTGTGGATATTCAATTACTTTTAGTTTGCATATATTACATGAGCAATGAAATTTAGTAGTCATGGAATCATTGATAAAAAACAAATATAAGATCTTAATGGGTAAGAATACTAATTAATTGTATTATAATAAATAAAAATATAAAAACAAAGTAACCATATAAGGCACCTAGAACTAAGGTAAAAGCTATGCTTACTTTGTTTGACAAAGTAA
Organism: Euphorbia lathyris; assembly: GCF_963576675.1. Classification (NCBI taxonomy): domain Eukaryota; kingdom Viridiplantae; phylum Streptophyta; class Magnoliopsida; order Malpighiales; family Euphorbiaceae; genus Euphorbia; species Euphorbia lathyris. The sequence goes on from NC_088914.1 coordinate 29,686,411, forward strand.
GCCTTACTTTGTGTGTTTTCACCATTGGATTAATTTTACACTCCATCATCCAATGGTGAAAACACACCAAGTAATGATACTTTGTCAAAAACAAAGTAACCATAGAAGGCACCTAGAACTAGATAAAAGATAACATATAAAGTTAATAGGGAAATAATATAATATGATTAATTAAATTATGACATTTAGCTTAAATTGTATATATTTTGTAAACATTAAGCTTAAATTCGTATTATTTTGTAAACGTTAAGCCTATATTGGTGCTATTTTATATGTGAGGCCTAAATTGATGCTATATTGTAAACGTTAAGCCTAAATTGATATTATGTTATAAATGTTAAGCCTATATTGGTACTATTTTGAACGTTGAGCCTAAATTGGTACTTCCCCAAAAACTTTAGGCCTATTTTGGTACCTTATCCCTATAATTAACGATTTACTCACAAACAATTCATGGTTAGATAATTTTCTTAATGAACCAAGTCCAAAGAGGATTTTGGGCTCGAAACAAGCTCAAAGCTCGGTTCGAGCATGTTGAGCAAGCCAAAGCTTGGCTCAGACTCGAGCTTGTTAATTTTATAGCGAGCTGAGGTTGAGCAGGTCCTCGGCTCGGCCCGATTATAGCCCTACCTGCACTTTCAAAATGTTCCTACAACCCCTTCAACTTGCATAAAATGTTCAGTTAGCCTCGTGAACTTGCGTAAAATGTAATCAATTGATTACTTAATCGCAAAAAAGTAAGTTAAATGTGGAAGATGTATTCCACGCATCTTAGAATGTTATTATATAATTAAAAAATAGATTAAAAATGAAGTTATTTCTTGCTCAACTATACAACTTGTCTTCTCTAATATTGGAACCGTATATCCCGATTTTGGTCGTTTTACTTTTTTTTTAAGACTCGTGTATTACATATTTAACTTACTTTTTTGTAACCGAGTGATCAATTGATTACATTTTGCGCAAGTTCAGAGAGCTAACTGAGCATTTTATGCAAGTTGAGGGGACTGTTAGGACACTTTGAAAGTTCAGGGAACCAATCAATCTTTTCAGGGAAATGATGTATTCCATATATGTTTGTTAAAATCATGTAAATAATATTTACATCATAATAATTTTTTACGGAAATTAGAATTTTAAATGAGAAGCATTAAATGTTTTTTACATTTAGGTGACGTATTAAACATACATTAGTTATTCTAATAATATAGCAAATATTTTATTTTAAATGATAAATAAAAAAGAATGAAGGGAGCTCTCTTTCTTTTTTTTAATAAGTACTTATTATGTAACAAAATGACTTCAAGACAGACGAGATTGAAGAAAATATAGAGTTCAAAAATTGGTTAAAAATAAAAATAAAGAACATTAGTAAATTGATCTGATCTGATCTGATCTGATATGCAGTTTGTAAAACTTTTAGTTGTGTCTTGAAATGTGGCTAAAATTTGGATTGTCAATCATGACAACTTGATTAGTCCAAGTTGGGCTGATGTATGCTGGCTCACTCAAGTTGACCTATCCTGTATAATATATTGAATTTTTTAGGGTGTTGTTATATTCGGCCCAATTTCCCACCCCTAGTCCTGTGAAATGACGAAAATGTCCTTTCATGAGTTTTGGGATGAAAAGCCTATTTTTTTTGCCTTTCGGACACGCGGACGTATAGCTATCACGTCCGGTCACACGGTGAGGCGTGATAGCCACACGCCCGCGTGTCGAAAAGGCAAAAAAATTAGTCCGTTAATCCGATTAAATCCGTAAATACCTGTTACCTGCTCAAACTACACAATTGTACTTAAAAACCTATAAATACCATACAATTTTAACTAAAATCAGTAACAATAATATAAGTTCATGAATAAATATTATTAATTACAACACATAAACTAATATACATCAGTCAATGTAATCTAGCCCAAGCCGCTCTCGTTTCAACGTATATATTGTCCAAGTGACGAACACTCGGATCACGAAATGTATGTCATTGGGTGGCAATGGGAGGCACTGGAAATCCAGGTCTTAAATAAAGATGTATGTAGTGTTCATAACTCCCCAAATGACAAATCACAATCTCTCGCTCCGGTGGTCTTCCATCGTCCGAACGCATCGGCAGTATAGTGCAACATCCTAACTGTGGTGTAGTAAAAAGGAATATCAATGCATTCAATACAGATGCAGCAGCATATAAGTCGTCTGGACTCACCATCTAGTGGGACTCACCACACCTTGCTCCTGCCCATCTAATACGCGTGAGGGCAACATCTACTCCGTTCCAGAACACTGACGCATATAGATCACGGTGTGCCCACACCTCATTCTCTATAAGCACTCTAATCAGCTTCCACTCCTAATTATTTGTGATGTCATCGGCTAAAACACGAAATCCACAGTTACCATCTGCTACAACATCATGGTATCCAGTAATAAATGGTACAATGAGTCCTTCAACCCGATGTAAATGGTGGTAACCGGCGATATCTGCATCAAATCTGGCTGAAAATATGAATATATGAAGTTCGTGAGCGATAATATATTTACTTTAACATTAACATATATATTACGAAAATAAAATATACCCAGCATCTCGTTGTTATGTACAGATGAGGATGAGTTCAGCCTCGACTACGACTACTCCTCGAAGTAGAGGACCGTGCACGACCTCGTGGTCCTTGAGGTTTGGATCGATGTAGGATGTGCCATAAATAGGTGAGTCACAACATTGCTGCCTGACGCCGCTTGCGTCCAATGTATGTAATCCTTATCTATAGCAAGCCGATAAAACTGACTGATTACATTCCGACCCTCAAAGCTCTCAGTCCTGATTTTTTCCCTGTAGTTATAAACATGTCTTTGTGTCGAGAAATCCTCCGGATGTTTTTATTTAATTGCAGCAAAAATAGCACAAGGCTTAGCTTGAGCTGCACTCATTTGACGAATAATTTTTTTAGAATCGGGACTTAGTCCGCTCATCTGTCTGTAGCCCTGACGATATACAACCAACTGATGATTGTGTTGTCCTCTATCTCCAGCACCCCCATTCACCACCACCCAACCCCCTAATTCAGCGATTTCCAGAACCTTTATCTGGAATTTGCAACCACAGTATTTTGTTTTTGTATTCCTACGTAGTACGTCCTCCATATACATATCCTTTTTCCTTCGTGTATTCTTAATACCACGGGCACATTTAACCAATATCCATCTTGACTTGCCCCCTGTCTTGTGTGACGTTGTGGTTAACTCGAAGCCGATCTCAACTGCCGTCTGTTTTTACCAGTTAACAGCTTCATGATATGTTTGAAACGTTTGTTCAGGAAAAAACTGCGCACTGTAATCAACGCCGCTCCCGCCAAAATCTTCTAATGAAATCTCCTGCAAATGATAAATAACGAACATTAGATTCCAATACGGGCACATTTCTACAATTTTTCAGTGCCTAAACCCGAAAAATCACAAATATTAGACGCGGGCGTGTGAACATCACGCCCCACCATGTGGTGGGACGTGTGAACATCACGCCCCACCATGTGGTGGGGCGTATGAACATCACGCCGCACTATATGGTGGGGCGTGATATTCACACGCCCGCGCCTAATATTTGCGATATTTTCAAAAAAACTTAACAGAAATCATTAAATGTTCAATCGAAAAAATACATCGACTTCAGGGACTACGTCATTCTCGTCTCTTCCCGGTGATAACGGATTGCTCGCCATAAAACGTGTAATCTTTGATTTCGGAAACAAATGTGTTTGGGAGAGTTTGAGAGAGTTGAGGAATTTCAATTTTTGGCTAAGGGGTGGTAACGTCTTTTTTCGGGATTGGAAGTGAGAATTTGGGGCTGGGTATAGTAATTTATATTTTTTAATATATTATGGGACAAATACATCCTATTAATTGATATCATTTACATATTTTTATTTAGGCTTAATACATCATTTGCCCCCTGAACTTGTTCAAAAAGCTTGATAGGCCCCCTGAACTTTCAAAGTGTCCGATAGCCCCCTAAACTTGCATAAAATATTCAATTAGCCCCCTGAACTTATATAAAATGTAATGAATTGATCACTCGGTCGTAAAAGATTAAGTTAAATGCGGAATATGTATTCCACACATCTTAGAATGTTATTACATAATTCAAAAATAAATTAAAAACAAAGTTATTACTTGCTCAATTATAAAACTTGTCTTCTCTAATATTAGAACTGCATACCCCGATTTTGGTCGTTTTACATTTTTTTAAGACTCGTGCAATACATATTCCGTATTTAACTTACTTTTTTAGAACCGAGTGATCAATTCATTATATTTTGCACAAGTTCAGGGGGTTATTGAAACACTTTTAAAGTTCAGGGTGCCAATCAAACTTTTTGTACAACTTCAGGAGGCAAATGATGTATTAAGCCTTTTATTTATTTTTACATCAATCACCATATGCATCACGTTAAATATATTAGAAGCTAGTCTCATCCTCTAATAGTTTCTAATAATAGTATTTAACGACCAAATGAATTTCTTCTAATAAACCTAAATTAAACGGTAGATAACCAAATACTACATAGTTATTAAGATCAATATAATTAAAACCGTAGTTTTTAATAGGATATTGTGTGAAAGTTTACCCGTATAAAAATATCTATCATGTTATTAAATTAAAATAATGTTTAGTTTTTTCTCCATTTTTACCCTTAACAAATATTACACTAAATAATTAAAAAATAAAATAATTATTATAAATTCTCTAATAAGCACTAGTGCCCTAATAAAAGGAGTAATTATTAATTATTTGTCCTACACGATTTGATCTACCTAATGGTTCGCGGGTTTGGTTAGTTGCGTCTGTATAGGAAAGGGTTCGACTAATCACAGTTTGTATATGAAAGGTTTGAGCTTATAGAGTTGCACAAGGAAAGGTTTTTTGGTTTTTCCTTGAGTATATATGGGTAAATAATTACAATGTCTTTTACCTAATATACTATTTAGTCCATGTATTTTTAGAAATAATTATATAGTCCCTCAATTTTTGTTTTTGTTAGATCTTTAGTCCTTATGCTTGGGTCAATGGTCAAACTATACTAAATAAATTTTAAAATATCAAAATTACCCTTTACTTTATGTTTTAATAATAAAATATCTATTTTTTCTATTTTATATTTTTTCTCTTTTTTTCCAACATAATCACAATCTCTCCAATATAAAATAATTGATTTACTAATTTTTATACAATTATAGATCTTTAATTTAATAACGTAAAATTTATTGACTAAAAAAATGAATGAAAATCATTTCGAAAATTATTAAAATAGGAGTAAGACTATCATTGTAAAAGTTTTTACAATTCTAATAAATTTTACGAATGAAGAAAAAAATATATATGATTTTTAGAAAATTATAAAAATTTTATAATAATATTTAATGTTAGTTTAAAAATATTATATTAAAAAATAAAGAAAAAAATAATTACAATTTAAAAAAATTAATAATACATTTTTTCCATGGTTGTATCCTTATTCTACTCATAAGTCAGCTCCCCATCCTACTAAATATATTTTTCTTGGATATAATAAGCTTCATAAAGGATATCGATGTTATGATCCTATTTTTAGGAAATTATATATCTCAATCCATGTTCTTTTTTATGAGCGAGATTTTCCGCTTGAGGTTTTAGTCAATAAAGCACCAGTATCCACGACTCACGTCCCCTCTTGTTACCAAATCCTATGGTAACATATCAGGTTTTATCTAACCAGAACTTTTTCCATCCATATTATATAAAAAGGAGGTTGCTCCTAAAATTAATCAATCTGGTGTGGTTAAACCGAACGGTCCACTAGTAGACTACCAGTCTGTTGCTTCATCACAGAAATATTGATGTATCATAGTTCATAGGCATGGGTTCTAGACTATGTATTAAATATTATGTATATTGTTTAAATACATTGTATATGCGTTATTTGAATAAAAGGCATTAATTCATTCTATTTATATATTGTGCTGTAAAAATGAATGAAGTATCTGTTGATTGATAATCATAAACTTGTCTGAGGCCAGTTCTATTTGTGGGAATGAATATAACCAAAGGTCTATACGTCCAGTATCTATGCAGTGGTGTTGAATATACAACTTCAATACTTGTATAGTCAGATATGGATGCAGGTACGATTTGATGTAGCTCAATAGGGACTGGACCGATCCGCTTTCGAAAGATTCATGGTGGACATGTCATTGATCTTTCTAAATATAGAACTCTATTATCTCCAGACCTGATTTCATTATAGTAAACGACGTGGAATCTCGTTCACTTTGATATACGCCTAGCAGGATGCCAAATATGGGTATATTGGGTGAATCGGTGAACACGTTGTTGCGGATAAGTAAAGTGAAAGAATTACCACTCGCCTAACAGTGAGCTGATATCACCGACCACTTGATAAGTAGAACTGAAGAATGTTGAAACACATTTCCACAATGATTTTGATTTGATAAAATTATTAAATCCTATTGATAAAATATTCCAACATATTAAATTTAAATGCTTTGATTTATTTGTTACTAATGTGTTTATTCAAGTGTTGAGTATTTAATTCACAAGTATTGAAAGACATTAAGACCAAGGCCCAAAGCCTATGAAGACAAGTCTAAAGCCCAAGCAACAAATCCAAGCTTATGGATCAACTCAGCCCAGCAGGTAGAAGGATCCAGAAGGCTTGCTAACTACTTCATAATGAAGCTGCTGAGTAGAATGGACAAGAGACAAGAAGAAGTTGACTCAATCAACTTGTAGACAAAGCTAATATATTTAAGGAAAAGTTCAGACGCAACAGAAGGCTGTCGAGGAGGCTTTGCCATAAATGGAGAGACAACCTGACGCTTACTGACCAAAAGCATCTGAGCACTGATCAACGCAGAAAACGCAACGTTCTTATTGGCCGAAGACTCTAAGCACTGAGGAGCGAAAGGGACAGCAGAGCCGTTTTCCTCCAACGGTTATTTTGAAATTCGAAATCACTGAAGGCTCAGGTGTCACTATAAATAGGCCCTTCATTTTCTTCATTCGATATAGATCTTCACCAAGTCGAACCGCTGAGCAAATTCTCACTTGAAGTTTCTGTGCAAAAAGCAAAGCAATCTTATACCAATTCCAATCTTTGTGTAAACGTTTAAATTAGATCATACAAGTGTTTTTTGTTAATAGAACAAAATTATCAATTCTTAAATTGAGAGGAGACTCTGAGTTGCTGAGTAGTTAACATTCAGAAGTAGTTAGTGTTTGTTGAAACACCTTTCCACAAGATTTTGATTTGACAAAATCATCCATGATTAAGAGGCAATTAAATTTAAATACTTTGATTTAATTGTACTAATGTGTTTGTTCAAAATTGAGTGCAAAAATATATATAAAGTTAGACAAGTCAAAAGTCAGCACAAGCCAAAAAGCTGAGTTGAATGGAACTCAACATGAAAGAATAGAAGCTGAGTGGAGTGGAACTTAGCATCAGAAGCTTCCTTCAAAGTTGCCAGAACGAAGCTGACTAAATTAGAAGACTCCTTCAGAATTATACAAACATAACGAAGCTTACTAAGAAGGAACTCAGCATGGAAGTTGAACATTCGAAGATAACGAATGAAGCTGAGTGACAGTCAGGACAGCATGAAGGATCCGTTTACTAAAGGACAAAGTCTGCCAATCTTCTGCACCAATAATTGAAGCCTCGAAAATACAAAGAAGACTAATTCCAAGAATCATGGGTCAATGGATTATTGGTAAAAGACAACTGGCACAAAAAGACAAGTCTGATGCAAGAAGACAAAACCTGACGCCTGAAGAAAACAGAGGAAGGGAATGGCGGAACATACTGAAGCTGACCAGAAGTTGTCTGCTAAAAGAGCCGTTTTGGACTTAACGGCTAAATCATCTCAAATGATCCAATCTTCAGAATTTCATCTATAAAAGGACAATAGTAGTTCTTGGATCATTTGCCTAAGTATCAAAAAGAAAAATACAAGAGAGAAAATTCTGAAAGCACTCAAATACAAAAAGATCTTACACCAACTTTTCTATTCTCTGTGTAAATGCTAGATTGATTGTTTTGTAATCATCTAAGGTGTTCTTTAGTTGAAAAAGAACAAGTGTGTGATCAATAGGAATATTGAGAGTATTGAGCTGAATACTTGGTTGTAAGTATTCAGTGGTAGAAAAATTTAAGTGTTGGGTTGTAGTACTTAGTAGGAGCTGAGTAGACGAATAGATGACGTACTCTTGCATACTCACTGCCTTGTAAAGGGTTTGTGCTCTACCTTGAAAGAGCTCAGTATTGGATTGAAAATCCCAGGAGGAACTAGGGACTGGACGTAGGCAGAGAGGCCGAACCAGGATAAGTCGTGCTGAGTAACTTCTAAACTCTCTCTCTCAATATATATATATATATATATATATATATGTGTGTGTGTGTGTGTGTGTGTGTGCATGTGTTGCTTGTTGTATTTACTCAGCTTATAAATTGTTAAAACTGAAACTGAGTAAATCTGAGTGCTAAGTTGGAAGCTGACCTTTCAAGTGTCAATTCTCAACTCTCAAGTCAAGCAGTTGTAGACACCGGGGTCGGAGGACCGATGAAGAAAAATTATAAAATGGGATCCAAATCAGTCGATTGAAATAAACGATGAGTCAATAAAAATAATAAGCAAAAAAACGTTGTTCGAAGGAACCGTGGAGGCTGGCTTGATTGAATTCGGAAATTAGATCGAGCGACGGTCGAATCGGTTCCGCGAATGAAATCTTAAACCGTCTCGCCGAGTTCGGAGTATTTCGTGTCATTTTCTTGTTAATTTTATTATTAATAAAATTTCGGGTCAATAAGGGTTTTGTTTTAGAACTCAAAAAAATAAAAAGAGAGTTTTGTAAAAAGACTAATTTTATAAAAGCCAATTTTATAAAATCGGTTTTGGTAAAAATGTTTTTGATAAAAATCATTTGTTAGTTTTGATTAATTTTAGGTGTATTTTATTTATATTTATTTTTATATATATAAACGCGGTTCCGTCGGGGGCCGCTATTTTCGTCACGGGCCGTGGGACGGCCCGTGACGGGAGCTGGGCCGCCCAGGCCCAGCTCCACGGCATTTGGCATTCGGCCAAGTGTGGGCCGAATGCCAAGTGCATCATTTATCCATCATTTCTATTTTTTTTTTTTTTAAAAAAGGAAAAATTAAAATATGATTTTGGCAGCTTACCCTTGGCTCCAAGGCAAGGGTAAGCTGCTCATCTTTGCTTGGAGCCGAGGTAGGCTCCAAGCAAAGGTAAATTACGTTTTTAGGGCTCCATGCCTATAAATAGCATGGAGTCTAATGCATTGAGGAGGCGAAATTGAGACCCGAACCCCTGGCAAATTTCACCGAGACCCGAATCCTCTCAAAAAAACCAAAAAATCCGACTCTAAGACACTAATCAATCGACTTGATTTGGACTCCGTTACCGATTGAAAGGTAACAATCCGAGGAACTAGACCTATTTCATTCTTTATTACATTTTTATTGTTTAGATCTACTTATTTATTTGTTTTTGCACTTTGATTATTTTGATTTGTTAAATTAATTTTTCGTTTTGCATTTGAACAAGTATTTGGTTTTGGTTTTGAAATAAAAAACTTCGTTTGGATCCCAATACGAACCGTGACCCGATTTAAGGGTAGTTCGGGATCCAAATGTCGTAGATCCGTGTGTTTACAAATGTTTTGAACTATTGTTTTCAATAAAACGTCGTTTTAGAATCATCCGTTACAAGCCATGACCCGATTTGGGTATTTGGGGGGCTAAAATGACAAAATAGACTAGATCTAAATATTTTTTACAAATCTGAAACTTCAAAAGGACTGTTTCTGATATTTTTATCTTTTTGTTTTATTGTGTTTTGGGTCCTTTTCTGAATTTTTAAATAAATCAGGGGCTGATCCTGATATTTGCCATTATACATACGGCAGAGGTGGGGGAATTAGTTTATTATGTTAAGTATATATATATATATATATATATATGGCGGGGTGATGGGTGTATTTAGTTTATCATTATTATATAATTAGTTATTTATTTATGGATTTTTTTTATAGTCATTATTTTGGGTTCATTTGAGATTCTTAGTTAAAATAGGGACTGTTTGTGAGTTTTTTTTTATACTTTTTGGGTTATTAAGTCTTTATTAATTATTTGGGTATGTCTTGGTGGGTTGAAATATTGTAAATATAGGGATATGGGTATGATAGGATACTTAATACATTTTATTCTCAATTTTAGGGTTGTCCATACATATATTTTTTGGGTATGGATGAGGTTGCTTTTTCTATCTTTTCATTTTAATTATTTTTGGGTTAATTAATTAATTGATATTTTTATGGTATTAGCATTTTTGGGTTTATTAATATTGAGGGTGTATTTACTTGATTATTTTTGGCACATTTTATGTACAAATACTATTTTGGGGGTGTTTTGGGTCAAATAATAGTTTTTCTATCTATTAATATTATTTAGTATTTTCACATATTTTTATTTGGATTAAAGTACAATATACATAGCCATATTTTTACTTTTATTTATACACATATATATCAATAGTATATATCATTCCTTTACTCTATTTTCATTATTAACTTATAGTTATAATTATTATTTTTTATTATGTGTATATTTACTAGTTACTCTTATTCTTAGACTATATAAGTATATATTTTTGGATAATTATGGACGAGGTGATTTGTGGGTCTAATGGGTTATATATTGTAATTACATTCATGGGGTTTAATTAGATAAAGAGGGGCTCAAGTCTAAAGGGAGGAGTTAAAAGGTAAAAAAGGGGGTTTTAATTTGAGTTTTTAATTAAAAAGTACTCTATAGGTTTTTCTAATAAATAAAAGATTTCGGGTTCGTTATCACTTTCAATTGATTTCCAAAATATCACGTTTTAAAACCTTAATTCGTTCCAACGACGGATTAAGCGAATCTTGTAATTAAAATCGTTTTTCTTTCTAAATAATAGAGTTTTGAATCGTTTTCCAAACTAAACGGTTTTGTAGAAAAAGAAATGGACTTGTATGCTTAATCACGTTTTTCGTTAAAACTTCTTATCCCACGTTTTCAAACGCTCGAGTCGTTCCAACGGCGATTCGAGTCGATGTCATGTAAATTAATGGGGTTTTGAAACGTACCTAAATCGTTCCAACGACGATTAAGGTACGAACCGTGTAAATAAACTCGTTTTTGGGGAATGAGGTTAGTTTAGAGTTAATGTATAAATTGAAGCATAAATCACACCGTGAATAAATCAATTCTTTCTTCTCCCCTTCTCTCTCCTATACGCTTTAAATTCATGCAAAATGGGTGATTCTTTAATAAAATGGCTTTCAATAACATGCTCAAAACGGTTTTCAAAGCGAGAAAGAAAAGGTTTCAAATGAATTTTAAACTTAAAGAAATATGCGATTAGTCCGTTATCGCCTAACACGCTGAGTAGGAGGCCGGTGGTTCATAACCGGGCGATGTCGGGGTGCCTAGTAGCCTTTCTCCGAAAAGGAGCTAGCCTTCTCGGCTCGTACCTAAGTTTCCCGAACCCTCACCGGTCTCCCGCAAGGGATCGGTGTTCATTTTCCCATTCGTGGGTGGCGACTCTTCCATACCCCGAGCTCTGGTCCTGCCGAGCAGCTTGATTCCAAGATTCGTTGCTTTCGGCGCCAATCACCGCTTACGTCGCCATGAGGTGTCCACCCCCCGGTCCGCCCGGGCGAGGCCGTTCAGCACCTTGTCTAACAAGTGGCGACTCCGCTGGGGAAGCGAGAAATTTGATTCCAGAAGGCGTGTATTAAGCCCTTAACGGGGACGGATCGTATTATTTCTTTTCGTATGCATTCATAAGCATTATTGCAAACCTTTTGGGTAATTTCCACGAAACCTCTAGCGAGAGTCCATTCGTCGCTCGAAAGAGGCTAGTGTAAGTTCCCCCTTACAGTAAGGCGCCAAAGGGTCCCTATCCATTCGTTAGGGGCGAATTGGTGCGGTCCTGTGAGGTCCCGCGATCAGCCGTGTCAGCATATAGTAGCCTTAGAAGTTGCCATAGGATTACCCGTTACCATTTTTGATGTGATGAATGAATCAGTTCGTGTTTTCAAATTGCCATGATACGTGTCTAATCCTAAAATATGTAAAGAAGATGAAACGATGCGTTAATATATACTCTTAAACCGATATACAAACTACCCCAAAACATCGAAACGATTCGAACTAAAGACGACTTAGTCATCTCGTATAAATGAACTTGTGCGACCCGCCTGGTCCCTTTCCGTGTCCCAAAGAAGGCACATGTTCAGGAAATGCGTTATGACATAAGCACGTATTAGTATGAATCGGTTTGGTATTGGGGATAGTTATATCTCGATTCAAAAGACTATATTAACGGTAGTCATTATTCACATTCTTTAAAATAGGTTGGGATAAAACGAGATTATGACAAAACGAAAACAAAGAACATTTCTGTTTCGAATGACCCCGTTGTAACGTAAAGAGTTTTGCAAACGTGGCCCGTCCCTTCCGAATAAAAGACGAGCTCTTACGTTATGCCTTGTGTCGTTCTTAAGAGAAATGGACGTGTCCGCAAAAGTGACTAAGAAAATAAAAGAAAAGCAAAAATAAACAAACGACCAAAGTCATTCTGTATCTACGATGTATATCCATCCCGAGGGTAGTTAAAAAAAATGAACCAATGCCGTTAAATACGTGCCTCGAGCCGGTATGTATGCCGTTTAAAATCATAAAGCCGAATTAAGCTAAACTGCATAATTGAGCCATATGGACGAGACTATGGGTTTGACTAATGGCTCGATCATTTCGACCGTTACCAAAACTACAAGAAGTATGGCCTGATCTGCGTGTTTGCTTGACTCGTGCCTAAATGAAAAAGAACGGTGATATCCCTGCTTCGAATAAGCATGCGATTCAACGAAACGTTGATTTTCTATAACCATGCTAGGGTGGTATATCCCATAGATTGGAAGAAATAAAGAGTTGTTAATAGCCCAAAAGATTACCGTGCGCTCAAATAAGACTCGCCGTCTTTTCATATAGCCAAAATGAGCAAACGGATTCTCGACGCTAAAAACAAACACGTTATGCAATGAGTCTGTTCCCTAAAAAATAAAAAGTGATTTCATCACTAAATAAACACGTGGTTACGTCTCTCGATAGATCCAAAAGATCCCGTCGTAATCCAAAAATCGAGACATGAACCCACGTGAACAAAAGGGAACGAGTCATTATCAATAACGAACGATTGAACCAGAGGAATAACTTGTACCACGTCTAAAATCCGAGATACGTTCAAAGGGTGTCAAAACCAGAACTGATGCATCTCGTGAAATAACAAAAGACGAGTTATTCAAAAGGGCAATCAATTTGGTCGATATCTTAGTCACTGAACGCTGATACGTTAAAACGAACTGTATTGTCTGATGGATGATTTACTTTTCCGCAATAATCGACGGCATCACGCGTCCCCTGGATCGCAATGTGGGCCCTAAACCAAAGTCCTAGGAAAGAGACTTGGACCAACGAGTGTGTGGAGGAATAAGGGTGGAAGAGAGATGTTGTGATACGTGTAATTAGACTAACGTTTGTTCTTCTTATCTTATATATCCGTAAATAATAAACGCACACACCACGAATCATGCATATAAAATCATGCATACATACTAATGGATACCGTTCGCGCAGACTTCATCATTAAGCGGTTGTGGTTTCGCGAGAGTAACCGGCTAGTCAGGCAGTTTGATCAGCTACAAATTGACAATTCCGAATCGGCAGTTGTGGCTTCTGAATCATCTTCGTCCGAGTATACTCAGTCTTCTGCCAGTATGTCTGCGACCGATGAAAAGGTGGCCGAATTGGAAAACTCTGTGAACAACATTAATGATCAGTTGGCCGCAATGTTGGCCCAGCTCGCTGAGCTAGCATTGAAGGATAACAAGAGTGGTAGCAAACGCGCTGAGAATGAAGTGAACACCGGTCCCCGCTTCGGGAACGAGGATGACTATCAGGATTATATCCAGAAATAGCTTGAGAAAGAGAAGGCTAAGGAAGAGGAGTGGAAGCAGCACATCACTCAGGAAGTGCAGGATCTACGTGGGGGAAGTTTCGGGAGTCAAGACTTTTATAATTTGAAGTACTGCTTGTCGGCAACGGCTTTGCCCTTGAAATTCCGGCTCCCGGACATGAAGAAGTTCGATGGAACCGGGGATCCCACGGCTCACATTAATCAGTATGTCGCAGTAATGAAGCACACGATCCTAACTGAGGATCAAGTCCTGGGACTATTCAATACCTCTCTAGAGGGAGCGGCCCTCGTATGGTTTCATGCGTTGCCACTGGTGACGAAGAGAGATTGGAAGGAGTTGGCAAAGTCATTCATCGCCCAATATAGTTTCAACACTATGCTTGAGGTTACTCTGAAGGAGCTGGAGAGTACTAAGCAACAAACTAGTGAGTCTTTTTCTGATTTTGTGAGGAGGTGGAGAGCCAAGGCTGCAATCATAAAGCAGAAGCCGCTTGAGCAGGATCAGATCCGAATGGTAGTTGGTAACACGTTGTCGTATATTAAGAATGAGCTGCGGTATATGCCTTTTACCGATTTCAATCAGATGTATAGTTGTGCCTTGACAGTTGAGGGGGATGGAGAGCCGAAGAAAGCTTACACTAAGTGGACGAAGTCTGGATATAGTGCCGGAGGGCCAAGTGCGAGTACAGAATCAGTCGCAGTGAAAGTGCTTGAACTTAACGCTATCGAGAAGAGGCAGTTCGCCAAGTTTGATCAAAGCTACGCAAAAGTTTTCGAACGATTGCAGAAAAGGGGATTGTTGAAAGCCCTCACTCCTAATGGCAAAGCACCGTCTACTCCTCAGATGCAAGCTAGGGGGTACTGTGAGTTCCATAGCAACTACGGGCACACTATTGAGAACTGTGAGAGGTGGAAGCATGAGATTCAAAATTTGATTGAGGAGAAAAAGATAGCTGATCCATCATCAGCCAACCCTTCCACTAGGCGCAATCCATTTCCTAATCATAGGGTAAGTATGATCGAATCCGGGCTCGAGGAGAGTACGGTGGTAGAATCCTTTGAGGAGGATGAAGAGGAGCTGTTGGACTCCGATGAGAAAATGACGATAGGAAGCGGATTGTATGTGTCTTTTCTGGGAGAGGAAACAGCGGGCGAGATGATAGATGAGGAATTGGGCGATGGAGCGCCATATGACGAAGATGACATTGAAGAGACCGGGCATGGGTCATCTCGGAGAATTATTCTTAAGTTAAAGATATTCAGTGGGGTGGAGGACCCTGAGGTCCACTTGTATGAGTATATGTGTGCTATGTTTGTTGAACCGTTTGGGATTAATGAGATCGCTCAGTGGTTCCACCCTTCGTTGATAGGCAAGCCTTTGGAGTGGTTCCGATCCTTGCCTGATTCCATCAAGGGTGATTGGTCACAATTGGCAAGTTTATTCTTGGAAAAGTATAAGAAGGCTAAAGAGAGAGCGGCAGAAAGTAGCGCAATGCAGGTTGGGCCCATCAAGCGCCCGTTGCCAGTAGTTAGTAAGTATAACGGCAACAAAGACCTTATGGAGCATTTGCACTTCTACTTGTCAGTGATGGGGCTGTTGGGCTTCAAAGGGGAGGAAATCACGAGTTTGTTTTGCAACTCATTGGCAGGAGAATCGCTGGTGTGGTATATGTCTCTTCCGATGAATGTTAAGGTGAACTGGGCTGAAATGACTAAGAGATTCATCAAGAAATGCACCGCATGGGGACATCCAGAGGAAATGCCTGAGTCACTCGATGAGGAGACACCTGAGGCAATGTTAACCATGGCTAAGTACAAAGGAGGTGAGAACCCCATCGACCACATAAACTGTTTCCAGGCCTACATGTTTGACGCAGGACTCTATCAAAGTGAGTTGATTCAGCATTTTCCAAAGACACTCGTAGGAGAAGCTTTGATGTGGCACCGAATGCTCTCGGCAAAGGCAAAAGGGGACTGGGGATCCCTCATGGAGGCTTTCGTGCAGAGATATGAGATGTACATCCCGTGGACTGGGTCGTTGGAAGATTTAGAAAGGATCAAGCAATTTCCCGAGGAAGCATTCGTGGATTATGCTAGGAGATGGAGGTTCAAGTATGCCTAATGTCGGGTCACCTTGAGCGATCAGGAGCAACTCATGTGTATCCGATGGGGTGCTATTCCACTCGTCGCTAGAAGAATGAATGGAGTGTTCCTCAGGGACTATGAAGAACTGATAGGCTGGGCTCGGTATGGATCGTCGGACCCTTCCTACGTAAATCCGAACATCCCTCACGTAATGGATCTGATGGTCGTGGATATTTGGGGAAGTTCCTCCGACGAGGATGGTATCAATCAGAGAGTTCCGATCAACATCTGGGATGAGTCTGATGATGAGCTGGAAATGGCTGCTAGCACCGAAGGAAAGATTCTGCCAGGTTTTGAGATCTTCAATGATGTTACCGACTGGGGCAAAGGAGAAGCAAGCTGTTTCATCGAGGAGATCATGATGTTAGATCTTAATGTCGATGAGCAGGTGATCACTATTGAAGCAACTGCGGGAGCGGTGGATGAGCCCAGTACCTCCAAGACTTATGAGAAACCCGAGAACCCTGTTGATGACAACTAGATTACCGCTTTGTTTGAATCTGATGATGTACTCACCAATACTATCAATGAAATGAATTCTGATTTTGCTTACTTGCTTGATGTTGATTCTGATCATTCCATGCATTCTCATTCATATAACATGCCTACATTTGAAATCAATACAATAGAAATGTCAACTTTCAATCTTGGCACGGATGAAAATCCTAAACTTATACAAATTGCTCAATAATTAACTACTGAAGAGAGGAAAGAATTTGAGAGAATAATTAAAAAATTACGAAATAGTGTTTGCTTGGACGTATGAAGACATGTCAGGAATCGATCAATCAATCGTAACTCACCGTATTCCAACATACCCCGATGCTAAGCCCGTGAAACAGAAACTTCGACGCATGAGGCCGGAATGGGCAGATAAGATCAGAGAAGAAGTGAAGAAACAGTTAGAAGCGGGGTTCATCGAAGTAATCGACTATCCCCCTTGGGTCGCGAATGTAGTGCCCATCGCGAAGAAGGACGGCAAGGTGAGAATGTGCGTCGATTATAGAGATCTTAACAAGGCGTGCCCCAAAGATGAATTCGCATTGCCTCACATCGACGTGTTAATTGACAGTGCAGCATCGAGCGTCTTACACACAAATGTGGACGGCTTCATGGGCTACATGCAAGTTCAAATGGCAGAAAAGCACAAGGCATCGACCTCGTTCACAACTGAGTGGGGAACGTACTGCTATAGGGTAATGCCGTTTGGTTTAAAGAATGTCGGGGCAACTTATCAACGAATGGCCACAACACTGTTCCATGATATGATACACAAGGAGGTGGAAGTTTAGGTGGACAACATGATGGTCAAGTCGGAGACGAGAGAGGGGCATTTCGCTGCACTTGAGAAGTTTTTGGCCCAAATTGCAGAATTCAAGCTAAGGTTGAACCCGAAGAAGTGCTTCTTTGGCGTTTCATCGGGGAAAATCTTAGGCTATGTGATCAGTAACAAGGGAATTGAGGTAGATCCCGACAAAGTGAAGGCCATACGAGAAATGCCGGCACCAAAGAATGAGAAAGAAGTGAGAGGATTTCTGGGACAGGTTCAGTATATCAGTCGGTTCATAGCACGACTCACTGCGATCTGCGAGCCGATCTTTAAGCTGCTACGGAAAGATCAACCCACGGTTTGGAATGATAAGTGCCAGCAAGCATTAGAGAGTGTCCGGAACTATTTGTCTAATCCACCAGTTCTGAGACCGCCTAAACTTGGAAAACCACTTCTCCTCTATGTAGCGATCGAGGAGCGATCTATTGGGGCAATGCTGGCCCAGGAAGGGGACACCGGTGCGGAGCACGCGGTGTATTATCTGAGTAAGAAGTTCCTGGAATACGAGTATAACATGATCGAAAAGATGTGCGTGGCAGTAGTATGGCTAACAAAAAAACTACGGCACTATTTTCAATCTTACAAAGTGATCATTATTTCCCGGATGGATCCCGTGAAGTATCTGTACCGAACTCCGTCTCTAACAGGGAAGCTAGCCCGATGGTTGTTGCTATTGTCCGAATTTGATATCGAATATGTAACAAAGAAGGTTATTAAGGGGAGAGCCGTAGCGGAATTTCTGGCCAATCAGCCTCTGAATGCAGAAGAGGAGGAGATAAATTATGATTTCCCCGATGAACACTTGAACGCAATAGAAGTTATACCGTGGAAAATGTTCTTCGATAGAGCGGTTAACTCAAATGGAGCCGGAGTAGGAGTGCTACTTATCTCACCAGAGGGAGAGAGGATCCCAATGGCAAAAAAGTTATCCTTCCCTCTCACCGATAATATGGCCGAGTATGAAGCGTGCATTTACGGGTTGGAGTCATTGGCAGCGTTGGGAGCATCATATGTCGAAATTTGGGGCGACTCAAAACTGATTATCGAACAGGCATAGGGAAACCGGGAAGTAAGGGAAGAAAGGTTGCGTCCGTACCTAGACCAGTTGGAGGGATTGGCGCAGAGATTCAGCGAGTGTCGTTTTTATCACATTCCTCGAGCACAGAACCAAGCAGTGGATGCTTTGGCCACTTTGGTGTCAGTATGGGATAATCCTCGGAACCTTGCCTCGAAGCCTTTGGTGCTGAGAAGGTCCCACAAACCGTGCTATGAAGACGTAATGCTGTTGGGAGCAGATGAAAAGCCTTGGTATTTCGATATCGTAAACTTCATGAAAAGTGGGACGTACCCGGCAGAATCAGAACTTAGGGATCAGGCTGTGATCAGAAGGTTAGCTTAGCAATTTGTCATCCACAATGACTTGCTTTACAAAAGGCACGTCGATGGTTTACAACTGAAGTGCTTGGATGAGGGAGAAGCCTGGGAGGCAATGGAGTCAGTACACTCGGGAATTTATGGAGCCCATGTGGGAGCAGTGTTAGCAAAGAAAATCGTAAGACAAGGCTTCTATTGGCTCACCATGGAAAGAGATTGTAACGAATATGCGAAGAAATGCCATGATTGTCAAATCCACGGAGATTATAATCACTTGCCAGCTATGGAACTGCACGTGTTGGCACCAGTATGGCCGTCCGCAGCTTGGGGCATTGATATCATCGGAGAAGTGAGGCCTAATGCATCCAATGGGCACAAATTCATCGCGGTTGCCATTGATTACTTCACCAAGTGGGTAGAGGTAGAATCGTTTAGCAAGTTGGGATCTAAGCAGATGAGGAAGTTCATTGAAAAGCACTTAATCACCAGGTTCGGAGTGCCTCACCACGTGATTACGGATAATGGGGTCCAGTTTCAGGGGGAAGTGAGAAGTCTCCTCCAAGAATACGGTATCGAGCATCATAGGCCTTCTTCATATCGCCTGCAAGCTAACCGTGCGGTGGAGGCCGCCAATAAGAACCTTAAGAGGATTCTCGTAAAGACAGTAGCATCGCATCGGAATTGGCATGAGCAGCTTTCGCTCGCTTTATGGGCTTATCGCACGATGGTTAGAACGTCAACTGGGGCAACGCCATTCTCCTTAGTGTATGGGGCAGAAGCAGTTCTGCCCGTTGAGATTGAGAAGCGATCGCTGAGAATCGCGGTAGAAGCAGAGATTCCCGAGACAGAATGGGTGAAGAAGTGGTACGAACAGTTGGCTTTGGTGGATGAAAAGAGGATGAAGGTTAGGATCAGTCCTATCAAAGAAGGGGATATGGTGCTGAAACAGATCCGAATGACGCACACTGACCCTAGGGGCAAGTTCAGGCCAAACTGGGAAGGACCATTCCTCGTGAAGAAAATCCTAAGCAAAGGAGCGGTGAAGCTAACCACGATGAATGGCATTGAGTTCTCCGAACCTACCAATCTGGATAGGCTTAAGAAATACTTTTCGTAAATAAAAAAAAAGAAAAGAAAAAAATAAAAACTCCCGATAGGTTGAAAACCCGCAAAGGGCGACCTATGCAATAATAAGGGACATCCCAGTGGGTGAAAACCCGAAAGGGCACTCATTTGAAAATTCTGGGATAATAAAAGGAGAGTTGAAAAATCGCTGGGATCTGAAAACCGAAAAAAGGCGGATCCTGGTAACAATAGTTATGTCTTGAGCAATTATAAAAATAATGTATAAGCGGCTAAGTATTTTTGTTGTTTGTAAATAAATAAAGGCATGAATATATTTGAAGAGGATGATTGGAATCATTATAATCTACGGAATGCATTGTATTATGAATCATGAGTTATACATTTCTTTTCTCCACCACCAAATAAAAAGCCTACACAAATATCCACTCCTTTCCATATACAAGTTATACATCGGGGTGATGATACTAATAAAAGAAAGCTACAAGGCAAAACAATGACAGTCATACCAATGCGGAGGAAATCCGAGATCCCAAAAGTGCCCTAACGGATCAAAATCTCTGAAGTAAGTCTACGGTCTACGGCATCATCAATGGGCATAGGCCCCGCTACGGAGTGCGGTCTACGGTATTATCAATGGGCACAGGCCCCGCTACGGACTGCGGTCTACGACATCATCAACGGGCACAGGCCCCGCTATGGACTGCGGTCTACGGCATCATCAATAGGCACAGGCCCCGCTATGGACTCCGGTCTACGGCATCATCAACTCCAGTCAAACTCAAACAATCCTGGTAAAAAGAAGCGACTGCGGTCGAAACCTCTAGGACGAGGTCCCAAGTCCAAACTCTCGGACGAGTGATAAAGCCCAAATATCAAAGCGACTGCGGTCAGAAAAAAAAAACTCTCGGACGAGTGATAAAGCCCAAATATCAGAGCGACTGCGGTCAAAAACTCTCGGATGAGTGATAAAGCCCAAATATCAAAGCGACTGCGGTCAAAACCTCTTGGACGAGGTCTCAATTCCAACTCTAATCAACGAAGATCACCTGCGATCGATGTAGAGATTAGGGTCGAACGATGGATTTGGAGATATGTAAATGAAAGGACGCCTGCAATCGATGTATAGATTAGGGTCGGATGTTCGATTTGGAGGTCTGCAATACATGAAAATGTCTGCGATCGATGTAGAGATTAGGGTCGAACGATGGATGTGGAGATACGCAAACGAAAGGACGCCTGCGATCGATGTGGAGATTAGGGTTGAATGATTAATTTCAAAACGAAAGAGTACATGCGGTCGAGATAAAGACTAGGGTCGCTAGAAAAAGCAACTTTACCTACGGTCGAGATAAAGACTAGGGTCGCTAGAAAAAGCAACTTTACATGCGGTCGAGATAAAGACTAGTGTCGCTAGAAAAAGCAACTTTACCTGCGGTCGAGATAAAGACTAGGGTCGCTAGAAAAAGTAACTTTACCTGCGGTCGAGATAAAGACTAGGGTCGCTAGAAAAAGCAACTTTACCTGCGGTCGAGATAAAGACTAGGGTCGCTAGAAAAAGCAACTTTACCTGCGGTCGATGTGAAGACTAGGGTCGCTAGAAAAAGCCATTTACCTGCGGTCGATTTAGACGAGGGTCGCTAGAAAAAGCTATTTACCTGCGGTCGATTTAGACTAGGGTCGCTAGAAAAAGCCATTTACCTGCGGTCGATTTAGACTAGGGTTGCTAGAAAGAGCCATTTTACCTGCGGTCGATTTAGAGACTAGGGGCCCCAGAAGGAGCGTTCGCCGGCAGCCGATTCAGAGGCAAGGACGGGACAGCCAAAGTGAAGATTGAAGACGAGATAGGAACTTGCGACATGGAGATCAGGTATTTCTCCTCCCACTCTATAGGTGTCTTTTATTTTAATATATTTCGCATTGCATGTGTTGAATTTACGAAAATGGTTTTCGAAAAAGCACACACGTCACTGTCAAAAATAGAAAAGTAGGGGCAACTGTAGACACCGGGGTCGGAGGACCGATGAAGAAAAATTATAAAATGGGATCCAAATCAGTTGATTGAAATAAACGATGAGTCAATAAAAATAATAAGCAAAAAAACGTTGTTCGAAGGAACCGTGGAGGCTGGCTTGATTGAATTCGGAAATTAGAGCGAGCGACGGTCGAATCGGTTCCGCGAATGAAATCTTAAACCGTCTCGCCGAGTTCGGAGTATTTCGTGTCATTTTCTTGTTAATTTTATTATTAATAAAATTTCGGGTCAATAAGGGTTTTGTTTTAGAACTCAAAAAAATAAAAAGAGAGTTTTGTAAAAAGACTAATTTTATAAAAGCCAATTTTATAAAATCGGTTTTGGTAAAAATGTTTTTGATAAAAATCATTTGTTAGTTTTGATTAATTTTAGGTGTATTTTATTTATATTTATTTTTATATATATAAACGCGGCTCCGTCGGGGGCGCTATTTTCGTCACGGGCCGTCGGACGGCCCGTGACGGGAGCTGGGCCGCCCAGGCCCAGCTCCACGGCATTTGGCATTCGGCCAAGTGTGGGCCGAATGCCAAGTGCATCATTTATCCATCATTTCTATTTTTTTTTTTTTTTTTAAAAAGGAAAAATTAAAATATGATTTTGGCAGCTTACCCTTGGCTCCAAGGCAAGGGTAAGCTGCTCATCTTTGCTTGGAGCCGAGGTAGGCTCCAAGCAAAGGTAAATTACGTTTTTAGGGCTCCATGCCTATAAATAGCATGGAGTCTAATGCATTGAGGAGGCGAAATTGAGACCCGAACCCCTGGCAAATTTCACCGAGACCCGAATCCTCTCAAAAAAACCAAAAAATCCGACTCTAAAACACTAATCAATCGACTTGATTTGGACTCCGTTACCGATTGAAAGGTAACAATCCGAGGAACTAGACCTATTTCATTCTTTATTACATTTTTATTGTTTAGATCTACTTATTTATTTGTTTTTGCACTTTGATTATTTTGATTTGTTAAATTAATTTTTCGTTTTGCATTTGAACAAGTATTTGGTTTTGGTTTTGAAATAAAAAACTTCGTTTGGATCCCAATACGAACCGTGACCCGATTTAAGGGTAGTTCGGGATCCAAATGTCGTAGATCCGTGTGTTTACAAATGTTTTGAACTATTGTTTTCAATAAAACGTCGTTTTAGAATCCTCCGTTACAAGCCCTGACCCGATTTGGGTAGTTGGGGGGCTAAAATGACAAAATAGACTAGATCTAATATTTTTTACAAATCTGAAACTTCAAAAGGACTGTTTCTGATATTTTTATTTTTTTGTTTTATTATGTTTTGGGTCCTTTTCTGAATTTTTAAATAAATCAGGGGCTGATCCTGATATTTGCCATTATACATATATATACGGCAGAGGTGGGGGAATTAGTTTATTATGTTAAGTATATATATATATATATATATATATATATATATATATATATATGGCGGGGTGATAGGTGTATTTAGTTTATCATTATTATATAATTAGTTATTTATTTATGGATTTTTTTTATAGTCATTATTTTGGGTTCATTTGAGATTCTTAGTTAAAATAGGGACTGTTTGTGAGTTTTTCTTTATACCTTTTTAGGTTATTAAGTCTTTATTAATTATTTGGGTATGTCTTGGTGGGTTGAAATATTGTAAATATAGAGATATGGGTATGATAGGATACTTAATACATTTTATTCTCAATTTTAGGGTTGTCCATACATATTTTTATGTATTTTTTGGGTATGGATGAGGTTGCTTTTTCTATCTTTTCATTTTAATTATTTTTGGGTTAATTAATTAATTGATATTTTTATGGTATTAGTATTTTTGGGTTTATTAATATTGATGGTGTATTTACTTGATTATTTTTGGCACATTTTATGTACAAATACTATTTTGGGGGTGTTTTGGATAAAATATTTGTTTTTCTATCTATTAATATTATTTAGTATTTTCACATATTTTTATTTGGATTAAAGTACAATATACATAGCCATATTTTTACTTTTATTTATACACATATATATCTATAGTATATATCATTCCTTTACTCTATTTTCATTATTAACTTATAGTTATAATTATTATTTTTTATTATGTGTATATTTACTAGTTACTCTTATTCTTAGACTATATAAGTATATATTTTTGGGTAATTATGGACTAGGTGATTTGTGGGTCTAATGGGTTATATATTGTAATTACATTCATGGAGTTTAATTAGATAAAGAGGGGCTCAAGTCTAAAGGGAGGAGTTAAAAGGTAAAAAAAGGGGTTTTAATTTGAGTTTTTAATTAAAAAGTACTCTATAGGTTTTTCTAATAAATAAAAGATTTCGGGTTCGTTATCACTTTCAATTGATTTCCAAAATATCACGTTTTAAAACCTTAATTCGTTCCAACGACGGATTAAGCGAATCTTGTAATTAAAATCGTTTTTCTTTCTAAATAATAGAGTTTTGAATCGTTTCCAAACTAAACGGTTTTGTAGAAAAAGAAATGGACTTGTATGCTTAATCACGTTTTTCGTTAAAACTTCTTATCCCACGTTTTCAAACGCTCGAGTCGTTCCAACGGCGATTCGAGTCGATGTCATGTAAATTAACGGGGTTTTGAAACGTACCTAAATCGTTCCAACGGCGATTAAGGTACGAACCGTGTAAATAAACTCGTTTTTGGGGAATGAGGTTAGTTTAGAGTTAATGTATAAATTGAAGCATAAATCACACCGTGAATAAATCAATTCTTTCTTCTCCCCTTCTCTCTCCTATACGCTTTAAATTCATGCAAAATGGGTGATTCTTTAATAAAATGGCTTTCAATAACATGCTCAAAACGGTTTTCAAAGCGAGAAAGAAAAGGGATCGGTGTTCATTTTCCCATTCGTGGGTGGCGACTCTTCCATACCCCGAGCTCCGGTCCT
Organism: Euphorbia lathyris; assembly: GCF_963576675.1. Classification (NCBI taxonomy): domain Eukaryota; kingdom Viridiplantae; phylum Streptophyta; class Magnoliopsida; order Malpighiales; family Euphorbiaceae; genus Euphorbia; species Euphorbia lathyris. Next base: position 29,711,376 of record NC_088914.1, read on the forward strand.
GCCGAGCAGCTTGATTCCACGATTGGTTACTTTCGACGCCAATCATCGCTTACATCGCCATGAGGTGTCCACCCCCCGGTCCGCCCGGGCGAGGCCATTCGGCACCTTGTCTAACAGCAGTCTTAGTCAACATAGAACTAAAACTGTCTGACTAATCAAACGCTCGTGCTAACCAACACGCTGAGTTATCAAACTCTTAAAATAACATTAAGTCAGCATAATTAAAAGTGAAAAAGTTACATTAGTTCCTAACCCCCCCTTGGAACTAATTACTAGGGACCAACAAGTGGTATCAGAGCCTAAGCTCACTACTCAAAGATCTAACAATCTTGAGCTGATCCCGAAAAATGGGTGAGAATAGCACTCGTTTCCTCCCAGGAAACCAAACAACACAGATACTCCCTGAGGGATTATCAATCAATCAATAGACCTCCCTTATTCTTCGGATCTAATTATACATTCTGGAAGAATAGGATGAAGAACTTTATTCAAGCCACAAACATGAGTGCATGGCTTGCAATAGTTCAAGGTCCACATGTACCTTATAAAACTGTTGATAATGAGAAAGTTATCAAGAGTGAAACTGAGTGGACAGAGGATGACCTCAGAAAATTACAAAATAATGCTTCGGCTATCAATATGCTTCATTGTGCTCTAGATGCTGCAGAATACAATAAGATTTCAGGTTGTGAGTCAGCACAGGAGATCTGGAAAAAGCTGGAAGTAACTTATGAAGGCACCAGCAAAGTCAAGGAATCCAAAGTGAACCAACACATGCGATTGTATGAGCTGTTTGAGATGACTGACAATGAGGACATCTCAGCAATGAATGCCAAGTTCACCAACATAATAAATGAGCTTAAAAGACTCGGTAAGAATTTCACTGAAGAAGAACAAGTGAAGAAGATCTTACGAAGTCTTCCCAAAAGCTGGCAAGCCAAGAAGACAGCTGTAGAGGAAGCTCAGGACCTGACCACATACAAATATGATGAGCTGATCGGTTCCTTGCTGACCCATGAAATCTCCATGAAAAACTTTGAAGCTAAAGAAAAATCTGAGGACAAGAAACAGAAATCACTAGTGATGAAAGCTGACTCCACAGAAGGTGAGTCAACTGATGATGAGGAAATGGCCATGTTTACTAGAAAAATGAAAAAGTTGTTCAGAAGAAATGAAAGAAATAGTAAGCAGCCATACAAGAGAGGAGACAGATATAAAGCTGAGTCCAGTGACACCAGATACAAAAAGGACAGCTCCAAGCCTGTCACATGTTATGAATGCCATCAAACTGGGCATATTAAGTCAAGCTGTCCTAATCTGAAGAAAGATAAGAATGGAAGCAAAAAGGCAATGGTGGCCACGTGGAGTGACAATGATGAGTCGACATCATCAGAAGCTGAGCAAAATGAAACAGCCAACATATGCTTCATGGAAGATGATGGAGCTGACCAATCTCAATCTGAGCAAGCTGACCTCTCTGGAGATTCTGAGTAGGAGGAAAACAACAATGAGGTAACATCATTACTTTTGCTTAGAAACGAAATGGTAAATGCCCTGAGTGACTTATATACACTAACTAAGAAATGTAACAAAAAGATTAAGGCACTCAGCAGGCGCTGCGACGAGATTGAGGAGGTCAAGCTAAGTGACCTCCGATATCTTCTCCAGGACAACTCAGATTTACATACGAACATGCAAATCTTACATAAGTTTGTCACGGAGGTTCAAACTGAGTCAAAGAAACTTAGAAAGGATGTCACAACCTTACAGAACCAAATAAAAGGTTCAACTAAGAATAAACCCCATGCTGAGTACTCAGGTACTGGTCAGCATAAACAGTTTACTCAATGTAGCTGTTGTGGGAAGAAAGGACACACAAAAGCTGTGTGCTGTCATAACAAACAGACTGTCCAATGTGACTTCTGTGGTAAGAAAGATCATACTACCAAGGTATGCTGGCATGCTCAGCACAACAATGCTGACCACACTCAACATCACCCTCAAAGGATAACTATGTGTGGATTTTATGGTAAAAGTGGCCATACTACAAAAGTATGTCGTCACAAGTTAAAATATGACTTTGCACCTGTTTACACTAACAAGAAAGGACCCAAAAAGAATTGGGTACCTAAAAACGAATAGTTTAAAATGCAGGTCAGCTTGACATGCGTGGAGAAATCAAAACTCTGGTATATAGACAGCGCATGCTCAAGACACATGACAGGTGATGAAACTCAGTTCATCACATTAGAGCTTAAACGAGGAGGTAGTGTAAGCTTTAGAGACAACAAGAAGGGCAAGATAGTTGGCTCAGGAACTATCGGAGGTAACCCTAAAATTGAGTCAGTCTCCTTAGTTAAAGGTCTCAAGTATAATCTTCTAAGCGTAGCTCAGCTTTGCAAGAGTGGAAGAAAGGTTATATTTGATGATACTAAGTGTCAAATACTCGAGGGAAAAACAAATGACTTGATTTTAACAACCCCTCGTGTAGAAAATGTTTACATGTTGATTTTGGAAAAGGAATTTTCAAAAAGTATATGCTTGGTATCAAAAGAGGACAACTCCTGGCTATGGCATAGGAGACTTGGGCATGTCAGCATGGACCTCCTTGCCAAACTAGCTAGAAAGCAATTAGTTGAGGGATTACCCAAATTAAAGTATGAAAAAGATCAACTTTGTAATGTTTGTCAGCAAGGTAAACAAATCAAAAAGTCATTTCATAGCAAAAAGGTTGTTTCAACCAAAAGACCATTGGAATTACTACATTTGGATCTTTTCGGACCTATCCAGCCACTCAGCATGGGAGGTAAGAAATTTTCCTTAGTTATTGTAGATGATTTCTCTAGGTATACTTGGGTCATCTTGCTGAGTAGCAAAGATGAGACATTTGAGATGTTTACCACATTAGTCAAAAGGCTTGAAAATGACAAAGACCTAAGAGTAGCTCACATTAGAAGTGATAATGGTGGAGAATTCAAAAACCAATTGTTTGATGAATTCTGTGAAACTAATGGTATTGACCACAATTTCTCTGCCCCTAGAACTCCTCAACAGAATGGAGTTGTTGAAAGGAAGAATAGGACAATAGTAAAAATTGCTAGGACAATGCTGAGTGAAAATAGGCTTCCAAAGTATTTTTGGGGAGAAGCTGTCAATACAGCATGTTATATATTGAATAGGGCATTGGTAAGACCTATATTAAAGAAAACCCCTTATGAACTTTGGAAAGGATGAAAGCCCAATATTGGATACTTTCGTGCCTTTGGGTGTAAATGTTTTATACTCAACACTAAAGATAATCTGGCAAAGTTTGATGCCAAAGCTGACGAAGCGATCTTTTTGGGATACACAACAAACAGTAAAGCATATAGAATTTATAATAAAAGGACCCAGGTTGTAGAAGAGTCAGTCCATGTAGATTTCGATGAAACTGACCCTGCAGGAAGAACAACTCAACACACAGAGGAAGAACCCAACTCAGCTCCTGCTGACCAGAATGGACATGCTGAGTCATCAGTACAAGAACTGACCAAAGGTAAAATCAAAACTGAAATTACCTTTGCTGACCAATCTGTCCCTGCAGAGATTGTAGAAACACATGTTCCAAACAACTCAACATTACCCAAGGAGATAAAAATTCCAAGAGGACATTCAGAAAAGTCCATCCTTGATGATGCAAACAACAAAGTGATGACTAGAGATCAGCTTAGGAAGTTCCTTAGCAACGTTGCTTTCATATCAGTTCATGAACCAAAGAACTTTGCTGATGCTGAGCATGATGAGTATTGGATCAATGCTATGCAAGAAGAGCTTGACCAATTCACGAGAAATGAGGTATGGGATTTAGTACCTAAACCTAGGAATCAAAAATCCATAGGAACTAAGTGGGTTTTTAGAAACAAACTAGATGAGCATGGAAATGTAATTAGGAACAAAGCTCGGCTTGTAGCCCAATGCTATAGTCAGCAAGAGGGCATTGATTATGGTGAAACCTTTGCACCAGTTGCTAGGTTAGAAGCTATATGTATATTGTGTGCATATGCTAGTTTCATGAACTTTAAATTGTATCAAATGGATGTTAAAAGTGCATTTCTTAATGGTTTTATAAACGAAGAGGTATATGTTAATCAACCTCCCGGTTTTGAAGATCCAAAATTTCCAAACCACGTTTATAAACTCAAGAAGGCCTTATATGGCCTGAAGCAAGCTCTAAGAGCTTGGTATGAAAGGTTGACCAACTTCCTGCTGACCAGGAATTATGTCAGAGGAAAAGCTGACACAACCTTGTTCATTAAGAAAAAGGGTAAACATACCCTACTTGCACAAATCTATGTAGATGACATAATATTTGGTGCTACTGACGAATCTTTGTGTCAAGAGTTTAGCAAACATATGCAGACTGGGTTCGAAATGTCTATGATGGGAGAACTCAGCTTCTTCCTTGGACTTCAGATCAAGCAAGGTAAGAACGGCATCTTCATTAGTCAGTCCAAGTACACCAAGGAGATGTTAAAGAAATTTGATATGGAAGACTGTAAGCCCATATCAACCCCTATGGGTACTGATACTGTCCTATGCAAAGATGAGAAAAGTAAGTCAATAGATAGTAAACTTTATCGAGGTATGATAGGCTCCTTACTTTATCTCACTGCTAGTAGACCTGATATACAGTACTCAGTATGTTATTGTGCAAGATATCAAGCTGACCCAAGGGAATCTCACTTAATTGCTGTAAAAAGAATTTTTAGATATTTGCAGAGCTCAGTTGATGCAGGTTTATGGTATCCAGCCTCAAATGACTTCATAGTCATAGGATACACTGATGCTGACTATGGACGGGATAAGCTAGAACGTAAGAGTACTTCAGGAGGATGCCATTTCCTTGGAAGCTGTCTAGTATCTTGGTTCAATAAGAAACAGTCATCAGTTGCTCTGTCTACAACTGAAGCTGAGTACGTTGCTGCTGGAAGCTGTGTTGCTCAAATCCTATGGATAAAGCAACAGCTTGAGGATTATGGAGTAAGAACTGAGACAATAGAGATCAAATGTGACAACAAAAGTGCCATTGATCTATCCAAGAATCCTATTCAACACAGCAGGATGAAGCATGTCAGCATAAGGTATCACTTCATCAGAGATCACGTACTAAAGGGTGAGATCAAGCTGACTTATGTACCAACAAATGAACAACTTGCAGATATCTTCACCAAGCCTTTAGCTCGTGAACAATTTAACATACTAAGGGAAGCTATCAGTATGTCTAATCCTCTTCAATAATTCTAAGTATTTGAATAAATGTTGAGTGGTTGTCATGCTGACTGATATCAATCTAGTAACTACTGCACATTGAGCTTAATAGTCTATGCTGAGTAGATACAAATGCTGAGTAAATATTCTGTGCTGAGTAGATAGACATATTGAGTAATTACCTTATGCTGAGTGAATGTACATGTTGTGTGATGAACGTATGTTGAGTTACTAAGAGATAGGAAATCCATCTACGTAGAATTAAATACTCAGTATCATAAACGACTCATATTCTGGCAAACTGAGTAAATGCCCACTTGCACTGATAAACAATGACACGTGTAACAAATCATACCTAGGAAAACGCAAGTAATAATGAATACCCATGCGCCGAACCTGTCATAAATGGCAGAATCTTTGTCGATTAAAGTCCCAAGATGAAAACGGCTAGTTCATTAATGACTCAAAACTCTATAAGTAGTGGAAGGATCCCCACTCATTACTCTTTACGCTTACGATCTTCTGAAATCGAATTCTCCTCTCTCCCTAAATCTTAAAAACCTTCCTCGGTAATAATGGCTTCCGGCAAGAACGAAATCCCTAACCTCACCACTCAGCCTGGCCAAACCTCTGGCAAACCCACTCAAGCTGACCCCGCTGGTTCTTCGAGGCAAATTGAAAGGAATATGATCAAGGTCCATAAAAAGGTCAACAACCTGGAGGTTCTGAAGTGCAGATGGTTTTCTCCAGGATTCATCACTTCTGAGAAGCCATTCTGCGACTGGATCGAGAAGAACAAATGGACTGGTCTCTTCTCACTCGCCGGAAAAACATACCCCAGGCTGATCAGAGAATTTTACTCTAACATGCTTGTTGATGAGGATGATGCTGACTATTTGGAGACTACAGTCAAAGGTCAGAAAATCACTATAACCCCTGCCTATCTAGCTACTTTGCTTGATTTACCAGACAAAGGAATAGAATTTAGGACAACAAAAGAGAAAGTACCAAAGGAGAAGCTTGACAAGATCAAGGGGTTCTGTAAACCCAAGAACCATAAAGGTGAAATACCCAGCACGTGTATGGGGCAAGACCAGAAGATGGCTCACTACATGCTGACCAACTTTATCTTCCCCAAACTCAACTCAGCCTCATCTGCCTCCAATTTTGAACAGTGCTTCATATGGCACATGTTGACCTACACTCCACTCAACATGCCCGTCTTTCTGGTTGGGGCTCTTCAACGCAGTGGAAAGAAACTCAGGCTGGGTTCTCTGATCACTAAGATCATTGAGGACAAACAGATTGAGACAATCAATGAAACTGACACTTTGGGAAGTGAGATCACAGCAGCTCTGCATACAGAGTTTTCAATAAACGAACTCAAGTTTTAGAAGAGTTAGTACATGTTGAGTTCGACGAAACTAACCCTACAGGAAGATATCTGCCGCTGACCGAGGATGATCCACACTCAGCACCCGCTGATCAAGATACAGCCGCTGAGTCATTCTCTCAAGGGCTGATCAAAGGTAAAAGTGAACCAAATATTGTTTTCACTGACCAGTCTTCACCTGCAGAGATTGTTGAAACACAGACAGCACAAGACATCAATATACCCAAAGAGATAAGGATTCCAAGAGGGCACTCAGAGAGTGCAATCCTTGATGCCGCTGAGAATACCCTGATGACAAGAAACCAACTAAGGAGGTACCTCAGCAATGTAGCCTTCGTCTCAGTTCAGGAACCTAAGAACTTCGCTAATGCTGAGGAAGATGAATTCTGGATGAGCGCAATACAAGAGGAACTCGACCAATTCAGAAGAAACGATGTATGGGAGCTAGTGCCACATCCAAGGAGTCAGAAGACCATTGGAACAAGATGGGTCTTCCGCAACAAGCTGAATGAGCAAGGAAACGTAGTCAGGAACAAAGCAAGGCTGGTAGCTCAGGGCTACAGTCAGCAAGAAGGTATTGACTACGGTGAGACCTTTTCCCCAGTGGCAATGCTAGAGGCTATTAGGATTTTATGTGCATATGCATCTTACATGAACTTTAAACTGTTTCAAATGGATGTTAAGAGTGCATTCCTTAATGGAGTTATAAACGAGGAAGTTTATGTTAATCAACCTCCAGGGTTTGAGGATCCTAAATTCCCAACCACGTTTATAAGCTCAAAAAGGCTCTGTACGGCCTCAAGCAAGCACCACGTGCTTGGTATGAGAGGCTGACCAGTTTCCTGCTGACTAGAAACTATGTCAGGGGAAAAGCTGATACAACCTTATTCATTAAGAGAAAGGGTAAAGATACCCTGCTCGCTCAAATATATGTTGATGATATTATTTTCGGTGCTACTAATGAGTCAATGTGCAAGGAATTTAGCAAGCAAATGCAGACTGAGTTTGAAATGTCTATGATGGAAGAACTCAACTTCTTCATTGGACTTCAAATCAAACAAGGAAAGAATGGCATCTTCATCAGTCAAGCTAAATATGCCAAGGAGATATTGAAGAAATATGATCTTGAAAATTGCAAGCCAATATCCACTCCTATGGGCACTGACACTGTCCTCTGCGCTGACGAGAATGGTAAGTCAGTAGACAACAAATTGTATCGAGCTATGATAGGCTCTCTACTTTACTTAACAGCCAGTAGACCGGACATTCAGTTCTCAGTATGCTACTGTGCTAGATATCAATCTAACCCTAAAGAATCTCATTACATAGCTGTAAAAAGAATCCTTAGATATTTGCAAAGCTCAGTGAACGCAGGTTTATGGTATCCCAACACTCATGGCTTTACACTCGTTGGATACACTGACGCTGACTATGGTAAAGACAAGCTAGAACGGAAAAGCACCTCTGGAGGATGTCATTTCTTAGGAAGCTGTCTTGTATCCTGGTTCAGTAAGAAGCAGGCGTCAGTAGCCTTGTCTACCACTGAAGCTGAGTACATTGCTGCTGGTCACTGTGTTGCTCAAGTCCTATGGATTAAGCAACAGCTTGAAGACTATGGTGTTCAAACAAAGACAATTGAGGTCAAATGCGACAACAAAAGTGCAATTGATCTATCAAAGAACCCAATTCAACACAGCAGAATGAAGCATGTCAGCATAAGGCATCACTTCATTAGAGACCATGTACTCAAGGGTGAGATAAAGCTGACCTACGTCCCAACGGATGAGCAGCTTGCGGATATCTTCACAAAGCCACTGGCTCGTGAACAGTTCAGCATACTGAGAGAAGCCATTGGTATGTTTAATCCTCTTCAGTAAATTCCTGTTCTAAAATGAAAAACTATGCTGAGTGAATTACTATGCTGAATGATTTATGCAAATGCATGCTGAGTGATTGTTATGCTGAGTACTTAACGCAAAAATAAATATCAAAACTGAGTTAATATGCACACAGAGTAGTAATCTCAAACTGAGAAATCATCCTTTCATATACTACTGACCACTCAGAATCTAAAACGCTTAGTATTCTAAATGCTGAGTGTTAGATCCGTTGCATTAAATGCAAAAGCACGCGAATAGCCACCTAGGATGACGTATGCGCCGAATGTGTCATAAAAGCCAGGATCTTTGTCGGTTGACAATCCCAAGGCAAAACTGACACATGGATTCGATAAGATCCACACTTCACCACTATAAATAATGGGTAAATCCCCATTTTTATTTTCTTTACACTTACCGAATTCTTTGGCAAAGCATTCTCTCTCTAAAAACCCTCAAAGCTTCCAATCCTTTTCTGAAACAATGACTATAGTTTCCGTCAACATCTCCGGTGCCGGTCACCCTAAGACTAGCTCCGATGAACCCTCCAGGAAAACTACTGTGCCTGAAATTACCAAGGTCACTACGCCGAGCAAAGGTAAAGCTGACCAAGCAGCCTCATCCAAAGGAAAGCCGACCAAGGCAAGAACCTATTCCAAAGTATTTGAAGATATTAGCGAATGGAAAGTAGACTTCTCACGATGGGTTTCTGAGACCTTTGTGACATCCGAGCAACCCTTCTGCGAATGGATATCGCAAAATAGTTGGACCGAGCTGTTCTCCATTAGAGATCACACCTATCCTGACCTAGTAAGGGAGTTCTACAACAACCTCTGAGTCGCTGATGATAACCAGGATTATCTGGCAACAGTAGTAAGGGGGAAAACGATTTTCATCAATCCCACCTATTTGGCAAATTTGCTGAAATTGAAAAATGAGGGAGCAAAACTGAGAAGAACTGGAGATCAGGATAACACTAACTACGAAGTCAACTTTTGCAAGCCCCCTGGTCATTCTGGAGAAATCTCAAGTACCTCAATGGGTCAGCACCAAAAGATGGCTCACTATTTGCTGACCTACTTTATTTATCCCAAGATCAACTGCACCACCTCAGCAACGAATTTTGAGCAATGCTTCATATGGCATATGCTGACGTACAAGCCGATCAATATGCCAGTATTCTTGATTGCTGGGTTCCTAAGGAGCACTGGAACTCTCAGGCTGGGATCACTCATCACTAGAATCCTCTTAGATCATCAAATTGATCTATCTCAAGAAACAAAGGCTAGAGGATCTGAGATTACTGCGGCTTCACTGAGGGCTTTGAAGTTCAATCAGCCACTAAAGAAAGGAAAAGCTGCTGCTGAACAACAAGCTGAGGAAACAGCTCCAAAGCAAAGCAAAAGGACAAAGGCTCCAGCTGCCCGCAAGAGGAAAGCTGTCGGGACTCCTTCAAAGAAGGCTGAGCCTCAGACCAAGAAGTCAAAGTCAGCTGCTGAACCAGGTCAGGAAAGACCTAAGTCAGCTGAGAAAAGGAGCAGGCAAGAAGAGCCTGAAATTGAGGAAAGAACAAATGCTTATGAGCAACCTCAAAAGAAGCAGAAGTCTTCTACACTGACTCCTATTGATGTTATCCCTACTGATGTCGTTGTGCCTGGTGATTCACACTACACACAGTGTCTAGGAACTGTAGCTGAGCATCAAGAAGATGAGGTGCATCTGGACGATTAGTTCATTCCACAAGTTGAGGAAGAGTTAGATGGCGATAGTGAAGAAGATGAAGAAGAAGAAGAAGAAGAACCCAGCGGTCAGGATGACGCTGAGGACACAGAGGAGACAACTAGTGAGGTTGGAGCTGAGCCAACATATACTGAGTTGGCTGCTGGAAATGAACAAGAAACTGACCAACCCAATGTTCATCAAGAACAAGAACAAGCTGACCAGCTTAATGCTGTCCAAGAGGAAACTTCTCCCTCTCACTCAGGAGAGTCTATTCAAGCTGACACTCCTCCTCGCAGAAGAAGACTAGTTAAGGCAAGTCAGAAGTCAGTAATTGACATTCCTGTTCTACCACCAACTGTCCCTGACTTTGTCATTCAGAAGCCGACCCAAGACCCTTCTAAACTAAAGCTGAAATTTTTCAGAAAAAAACCAACCACTACTCCAACGGCTTCCCTTGAAAAGCAAGCCTCTGTTTCTTCACCAAAGGAACACGCCGACTTGAGTGCTTTCGCCAACTCAACAAGTCAAGTTCAGTCAATTCCTGTAAATGCTGTCAATCCAAGCATTGTGCTGACTCACAACATTCCTGCACCAGTCAGCACAGACAGAATTAGAATTACCTCTTCTCCAATCAACACCTCTGCCGATCAATCAGTTCTACCTGAAACTCAAGTGCAGATTGGAAACACACTTCCAGTCACTGACCATATTATTCCTCTGACTCCTCTCCCAACCGGTCATACTGAGGAAACAAGACAAGTTAATGAAGGCTCTCTTAGCTACTTGCATGCCACCGAGTCTGGAAAAAGAATCATCGACTTGGTGCAAACACTAATCAAAGACCTTCATCAAACCACTCAACCTGCTGCTGGGTCTTCTACTGCCGAGACAACTCAACTCTCCCATGTAACTCAGCTTCTCAACGAAGTTAAGGGATTCAAGGACTTGCTGAGTGTCATCGTTACCTTTCAAGCACAACAAGCTAAGCAGGATTCCATCGCAAAGCTGGCTGAGATCTAGCTGACAATAGTTCAACATCTCAACGCTCTTCAAGAACAAGTTCAGACTTTGTCAGCTGCGAACACGCGCTATGCAACTTCTGATGAAGTCAAAATGCTTTTTGCTCAGCTTCACACCGAGCAAATCAAAACCAACGAGCAAATGGTCTCCTATTCTCAGTGCTCAGTAGAGCAAATTGGTGAGGCCGTTCGATTGCTGAACTTGAACAAGCAAGAGATGGATACTGACGCTATGAAGCAAAATGAAATGATGTCTATCACCAGACAAAACTTCAACCACATACGTCACAGAAATATTCAGCGTCAATACTACGACACATCCTTACTCAAGACATTCCATCAAGTTATCGATGGTCTGACCGATGCACTTACCTGGATAGGTAAATCTCAAGCTTTCATAGTAAGCATGATCAGCGCTGCTGAACTCAATATACCTGCCGAGGTATCAGATGATGGAGTTGCAATTTTTGATGGTGTCAATGAAATCGCTGATAGGCTTAAGGCGCTGTCCACAGAGCTGACCAGAGCCGTCCTTACCGACGCCTTTAGGATACCTCCTCTCGATGCTGACAAAACGGGGGAGAAAGAAGTAGCTAGAACACAGCATGAGCTTAGTTAGTCTAAGCAAAAGAATAAGAAATAGGAGTAGGCTACTTTTAGAACACAACATGAGCTTAGTCAATGTGTAGTCTCTATGTTTTCTTTTTTTTTCTTTTGTCTTTCATTGTATACGCTGACTACTTTTAGTAATATCAATACTTGCATCTTTTTATCCAAAAACTGAGTTATGAGTTATTATCTATGATGCTGAGTATTAAGTTATTATGTATCTTCAATTACATCAACCATGTTTAATGCTTATAAAACTTGTTGATTGTACCCAATGCTGATAACATGTTTGACATTGACTTGTATGTTTATAGAACATTGTCTTATAAAACTCATTGAACAACAAATTACTCAGCGCCCTCTGAATGCTATAACTTCCGCTTAAACACTGAGTAAAATAGAATATGTTCCATGAGCTGACCTATATCTGAAAACTGACCTTAGACTTACTCGATTAAACCCTCAAATGTTTAGAGTAAAACTAAGTCAGTAGCTCAACCCTTACGGGGGAGTCTGCTAAGTTATATGAGGTCAACTATCATGGGGGAGCTCAATACTGATTTCTTCGCTGAATAGTTTTGCCAACATCAAAATGGGGGAGTTTGTTGAAACACCTTTCCACATAATTTTGATTTGACAAAATTGTTTAAGTATAATTAAAAAACATATTCTAAACACACTAAGTTTAAATGCTTTGATTTATTCTACTAATGTGTTTGTTCAATGTTGAGTTAAATTGTTTATAAGATACAAAGTTCAAAAGGCCCAAGCCCAATATGGAAGTCAAAGCCCAAGTCAAATAGTTTATGGCAACTCGGCCCGCGTATGTCAAAACGTTGTCGTTATGGACAAAACGCAACTCAGCGGAAAAAGGATCTAGAAGACCTTCGTGGAAAAACTTCGGGACGAAGCTGATGAGTTGATTCGACAAAGCGTACAAGACAGCAGCTGGCTAAGGAAAACTTCCAGACAAAGTGTTTCCACTTTGGGTAAAGTTCAGAAGACACAGTATGCTGTCTAGTTGACATTACCATAAATGGAGAGACACTCTGCCGAGCTGACCAAAAGCTGACCGAGGACAGAAGATACTCAAATCTGATTGGGCGAGAGCTCTGAGCAAGTCAGGATGACAACGACAGGAAGCCGTTCCCCTCCAACGGTTATTTCGAAATTCGAAATGACCGACACCTCAGACGTCTCTATAAATAGTGCCATCAGTTGCTTCATTCAACAGAGAACTTGATCAAGCCATTACGCTGACCAAATTTCTACGCAAAGTTCTCCAAGCAAAAGCAAAGAAATCTTACACTAAATTTCATATCTTTTGTGTAAAAGTCTAGAGTGATTATTCAATCATCTAAGGTGTCTTAGCAATCATTGTTTAGGACAAACACTTATCATTTCTAGAGATTAGAAAGGAGAGGCTGAGTACTCGGTTATAATACTCAGCGAGAGATTAGGATTGAGTAGAGGTATAGAGGAAGGTACTCTTGTTATACTCAGTTGCTAAGATTGTAAAAGGTTTGATGCTCTACCGTTAAAGAGCTCAGTAGAGAATTCGAAATCTCGGAACGTGTTCCGGGGACAGGACGTAGGCTTGGAGGCCGAACCTGGATAAATCTGCTGAGTAACATATTTCTAACCTTAAACTCCTTTATATATTTATTGCTTGCTTAAACAAAAACTGACCAAGTAAAGACGTCAAGCTGAGTTGTGCGCATTGAATATTTGAGCTCAGAAATAGACTCTAAGTGCTATCTCCTGACTCAAGTAAAGAAACTGACCTAGTCACTAGTTGACTAAGCCAGTATCTTTCTATTCACTCAGCGCCGCTGTCCAAACCTTTTTCTTACAAAAAAGAAGTCTGCCCTAGTCTAAATTTTTTAAATAGTTCCTAACCCCCCTTGGAACTATACTTGTAACGTTATAAGGGACCAACAGTGGAGGCTCCTGCTGAGTCACCTAAGGAAAAGAAGACGAAGAAGAGAAAGGCCATTGAAACATGCTCCAAAGACATCCATGTTGTCCCAAAGAAAGTGAGACTAGTGTCTCAAGAAAAGGTTAAAGCTGACAAGGCTAAGGAGAAAGCTGAGTCGGCAGAGAAGAGAAAGAGGCTAGAAGAGCCTGAGGATGAAGAAGAGGGAACTCCAGAATCCCCCTTGATGAAAAGGAAGAAGGTTAATTCCTTAAAGAAAGTTGAAGCTGATCCCCTAGATTGGGTTGTATCGTCCAAAGGTCATGGAACTGACCTAGAAAAGGAAGCAGAGAAATAAACTGAGCAACAAGCTGAGAAAACAAATGTTGAAGTAGAAAGGGAAGCTGACAAAGAAACTCATGTTGAGGAAGACATCCATACTGAGCAGGAAGAACCTGCTGATGTTGAGCAACCTCAGGGTAATGCTGAGCATAGAGATGAGGAAGAAGAAACTGTTGCTGTAGAGGATCATGTTGAGCAACATGAGCATCCAACTATGGTAGAAGAGACAGTTGATACTGATGAGGAGAACATTGATGCTGACCCTTCTCCTCCCAAGGAATAAAGATTCAAGCGGCTTAAGAAGAAAGCCCATAAAACTCAAGTTATTGATCTCCTTGCAGACTCTCCTCTTCCAAAACAATTTACTGGCATGTCTGAGCTACAGTTCGCATACTTTGCAAACGACCCTGAGTCTCTCTCAAAGGAAAAAAAAGCCTCTGTTACTCAGGATGAGGAACAAGCCAAAACCCTTGAAGATCCAAATCCAACTGCTCAAGATGGAACTAACCCTGCTTCAACTTCACCCACTCAGGATGAGCAGGTCAACATGACTAACCAAACTCCACCTCCAACTCAACATGTTGACAACTCAGCTCCTGAAGATCATCTGCATCAACGTCCAGTCACCAATCAAGGTGATCAATCTGGCAAAGAGCCTACTCCCCCACCATCAAGCTCAATTCTAGCCTTTGAGACAAATGCTGGCAAGTTCCAATACTTGAATGCTACTGAGTCAGGAAGACGAATCATTGCCTCTGCTCAGTCCTTGCTTCAAGATTTGAACCCCTCTCAAGCTGATGCTACTAGATCGTCTCATGCTGAGTCCTCCCACCTATCTGGCATCACTCAGCTTCTCAATGAACTAAGAGGACTCAAGGATCTGGTAAGTATTATAACAACTATTCAAACTCAGCAACCAAACCAAGATCAAATAGCAAAGCTGACTGAACTAGTTCTCTCCATGGTAAACCATCTGAACTCGATTGAAGGCAAAATCCAACAACCATCAGAAGTTAATCCAGGGTATGTCACTTCCTCTGAACTTCAAGGATATTTTACTAAGTTAACTGCAGAACTGACTAAATCAAGTGCACCTGGCAATGCTGAGTTTGCCACCTCTGCTGAACTTCAAGAATGCTTTACCAAGCTTAATGCTGAGCTGACCAGTACGCGTGACTTAATATCATCCTCCTCTCAGTGTACAATTGACCAACTGAGTGAAGCAGTCAGCCTACTCAACATCAACAAAGCACATATGGATGTTGATCCAGTCTCCAACAGTGAACTCTTGAGCTTTTCCCAGGCGATTATGAAGGCAATGCGCATCAATAATGCCCAGCGCATATTTTATGACTCTGCCTTGCTCAAGATGTACCACCAATCTTTTGGTCAGCTCACCAGCTCACTCACTTGGCTTAGCAAATCTCATGAATGCATGCTCAGCATGATTAGCAGTTCTCTTCGGGTTCCTCACCATGTCCAAGATGACAGTGTTCCTATAATTGATGGCTTGCGAGAAAGTACTAAGAGGCTCCAGCATTACTCAACTCACCTCTCCTCTCATGCTCGCACTAACACATTCATTTATAAACCCGATGATGCCAAAACGGGGGAGACAAGTCAAGGAGGAACTCAGCTTGCAGGTAATGCCTCAGGAAGTAAAGACAAAGGCAAAGGAATAGCTCAAGCTGACCACCAAGCTTAGAAGAAGAAGAACTAGATATAGTCTAGTAAATGTTTAGAACTTAGCATAAAAACCTTCATATATGTCTTTGCTTTATTTTTTGTTTAATCTATGTCAAGTACTATTTTCTCAATATAGTCGATAAAATTGAACAAACAAATTAAGAAGTAAAACATACTCAGTATACATTAACACTAAAATACTTAGGTAATAAACTGAGTAACAACATACTTCTAATATTTTTGAAAGCTGACTTAAATTCAAAAAGTTCAGATCTTGAAAAATCCAACATTAAACTAAGTCAGTATACACAAATGTCTTAAAGATAATTCAATTAAATCTTGGAAGGTTTAGAATTAAGTTAAGACAATATGTGAAAACCCTTACGGGGGAGTCATTTCAAAAATATATCAATCATGGGGTAACTTATAACTGAGTTCCATAATTATGTATTTTGCCAACATCAAAATGAGGGAGTTTGTTGAAACACCTTTCCACAAGATTTTGATTTGACAAAATCATCCATGATTAAGAGGAAATTAAATTTAAATGCTTTGATTTAATTGTACTAATGTGTTTGTTCAAAATTGAGTGCAAAAATATATATAAAGTTAGACAGGTCAAAAGTTAGCACAAGCCAAAAAGCTGAGTTGAATGGAACTCAGCATGAAAGAATATAAGCTGAGTGGAGTGGAACTTAGCATCAGAAGCTTCCTTCAAAGTTGCCAGAACGAAGCTGACTAAATTAGAAGACTCCTTCAGAATTATACAAACATAACGAAGCTGACTAAGAAGGAACTCAGCATGGAAGTTGAACATTCGAAGATAACGAATGAAGCTGAGTGACAGTCAGGACAGCATGAAGGATCCGTTTACTAAAGGACAAAGTCTGCCAATCTTCTGCACCAATAATTGAAGCCTCAAAAATACAAAGAAGACTAATTCCAAGAATCATGGGTCAATGGATTATTGGTAAAAGACAACTGGCACAAAAAGACAAGTCTGATGCAAGAAGACAAAACCTGACGCCTGAAGAAAACAGAGGAAGGGAATGGCGGAACAGACTGAAGCTGACCAGAAGCTGTCTGCTAAAAGAGCCGTTTTGGACTTAACGGCTAAATCATCTCAAATGATCCAATCTTCAGAATTTCATCTATAAAAGGACAATAGTAGTTCTTGGATCATTTGCATAAGTATCAAAAAGAAAAATACAAGAGAGAAAATTCTGAAAGCACTCAAATACAAAAAGATCTTACACCAACTTTTCTATTCTCTGTGTAAATGCTAGATTGATTGTTTTGTAATCATCTAAGGCGTTCTTTAGTTGAAAAAGAACAAGTGTGTGATCAATAGGAATATTGAGAGTGTTGAGCTGAGTACTTAGTTGTAAGTATTCAGTGGTAGAAAAATCTAAGTGCTGGGTTGTAGTACTTAGTAGGAGCTGAGTAGACGAATAGAGGACGTACTCTTGCATACTCACTGCCTTGTAAAGGGTTTGTGATCTACCTTGAAAGAGCTCAGTATTGGATTGAAAATCCCAGGAGGAACTGGGGACTGGACGTAGACAGAGAGGCCGAACCAGGATAAGTCGTGCTGAGTAACTTCTAAACTCTCTCTCTCAATATATATATATATATGTGTGCATGTGTTTCTTGTTGTATTTACTCAGCTTATAAATTGTTAAAACTGAAACTGAGTAAATCTGAGTGCTAAGTTGGAAGCTGACATTTCAAGTGTCAATTCCCAACTCTCAAGTCAAGCAGTCTTAGTCAGCATAGAACTAAAACTGTCTGACTAATCAAACGCCCGTGCTGACCAACACGCTGAGTTATCAAACTCTTAAAATAACATTAAGTCAGCATAATTAAAAGTAAAAAAGTTACATTAGTTCCTAACACCCCTCCCCCCTTGGAACTAATTACTAGGGACCAACAGTGTTGAGTGTAGGTAGATATAGAGGAAGGTACTCTGTAACTACTCTTAGTACTGAGTATAGGTTTGTAGAGGAAGGTACTCCGTAAATCTATTGTAAGAGGTTTATGCTCTACCTAAAAGAGCTCAGTAGTGGATTAAAGCTCGGAAGGATTCCGGGGACTGAACGTAGGCAGGAGGCCGAACCAGGATAAATTTGATGAGTAATATTTTCTAACCCTCAAGTCCTTATATGCTTGCTTTATATTGTGCCTAGTAAAACGGATAACTAAATTAATGCTGAGTTGTGTTTATTGATACTGAGCTCAGGAATAAACTCCTTAGTGCTATCTCCTGACTCAACGGTAGAAGCAGCCTTAGTCTTTGATTAACTAACGCTGCCTTTGATCTCACTCAATATCAAGTGCTAAGCATTAAAAGAAAAATCTTAAGTGATATAAGAACTAAGTCAGCCTTAAAGGATACAAATTTTAAATAGTTCCTTATCCTCCCCCTTAGGAACTAATCGTTATATCACAAGGGACCAACAAAGAAGTGTATGTCCATACCCTGATAAGTAGTTTACTTATCTGATTCATCAGTTCACTTTCGATCAAAAAATATAATAAACCGCACGAAGAATGACAGTCACCATGTCTCTGGTTTATAATATCGATATGCAATTGGTAAAAGATTCTGAGAGATCATCTACTGGGTTTTATGTGTCTCTTTGAGACGGCTGAAATAATTTGTATTAGTTATGGACCGTAATGGTTTTTTAGAACCCACTTACGATCATTGGGTTTTAGGTCCATGACTGATTGAGGACAGACTCTTAGGATCGTGCACACGCAACTGCTGGAATATAATTTAATCATTGAATACATGTAATGTATTTTAATCAGAAAGAATGGATTAATTAAATTAATTAACAGTAGGGACTAATTGATTATTTGTTGAATAACAAGTTAATCAATTTATTATTTAAAGGGATAAGGTACCAAAATAGGTCAAAGGTTTTTGGGAAAGTATCAATTTAGGCTCAAGGTTCAAAATACCACCAATATAGGCTTAACATTTACAACATAATATCAATTTAGGCTTAACGTTTATAATATAGCATCAATTTAGGCCTCACGTACAAAATAGCACCAATATAAGCTTAACGTTTACAAAATAATACGAATTTAAGCTTAACGTTTAAAAATATATACAATTTAAGCTAAACGTCATAATTAAATTAATCGTATTATATTCATTCCCAATTAACTTTATATGTTATCTTTTTATTTAGTTTATACTCTTATTTATTATAATACAATTAATTAGTATTCTTGCCCATTAAAATCTTATATTTGTTTTTCATCAATGATTCCATGACTACTAAATTTCAATGCTCATGTAATATATGCAAACTAAAAATAATTGAATATCCACAATATTTCGAACACTAGTCAGTGTTCGAAATATTGTGGATATTCAATTACTTTTAGTTTGCATGTATTACATGAGCCATTGAATGGTTGATGAAAAACAAATATAAGGTTTTAATGGACAAGAATACTAATTAATTGTATTATAATAAATAAGAAAATAGAACTAAATAAAAAGATAACATATAAAGTTAATAGGAAAATAATATAATATGGTTAATTTAATTGTGATGTTTAGCTTAAATTAGATATATTTTGTAAACGTTTAAGCTTAAATTCGTATTATTTTGTAAACGTTAAGCCTATATTGGTGCTATTTTGTACGTGAGACCTAAATTGATGTTATATTATAAACCTTAAGACTAAATTGATATTATGTTATAAACGTTAAGCCTATATTGGTGATATTTTGAACGTTGAGCCTAAATTGGTACTTTCCCAAAAACCTTAGGCCTATTTTGGTACCTTATCCCTTATTTAAATTGATATAGTTAATTAATAAATTTTCTAATCTAATTAATTAATCAATTGATTATTTAGATTGCATAGGATAATTTGTTATGGAACTCGTAATGCAATTTAGTTCTTTTGGACCATGATGAGTATAAAATATGTATATTATTTTCAGCAAGTTTGGGTATAAAAAGAACAATAATGCAGCATATCGTTCTAATAATATGCACTTTTTGTATAGATTTCTCATAAAATAGTCACTGCTTGTTCGGTATAGAATCCACACGGTGAGCAAGCAGGAAATTAGAGCTGAAGGAGAAGAACAATGGCGAGAACGAGAAACTCTATTTGGGCGCAGCATGTACCCAAAATTTTGTAATCACTCATAAGCTAAGAATTATTGAAGACCTTTCCTGAACAAATTAAATGTTGAAGCAGAACAACCACTCCTCCTTGAAGAAATGATGCGGCATGGGCTGTCTGTTGTGTGGCAGACTGTTCCTAACTGTCAGAACAGTCTGCCATACCATATCTTCTATATTTTATTTTATCTTGAACAATCATTTTGCTGTACATTTTCGGGCTATTTAAGGTGCCCTTATTTTGTGTTTTGATCATTTAGATTTCCACATCTGAACCTTGTTTTGTAACTTTGTCTTTTGTTATTTGAATGCATTATTTTCTTCCTCATTATTATTTTGTCTTGCCTCATTCAATTATGAGTGAGTAAATTAATTAACATGTATGCAGTTGTGCAGGAATAGGTAAGGGAGCAAGTTTACTTCTCTCTAAATTAGTATACTTGGCTTGGCTGTTCAGTAAGTAATTAACGTTAAATAGGAGTAGCTAACCTATTTCTTAGTGGAGCAATTACGAGAAGACTCTCTTTGTGAAACTGAACTTTCATTAAACACATATAATTATGACACGAAGACGTAATTGATTATATGTTAAGGGTTTTAATTGTTCAATTAAATGCTTCCCTGTTCTTAAAGCTTAGGGATATATTAATCTCAATGAGACTTATTTTAATTGTTTTTAAAGAACGTTGGGAACAAGGGACACATAACTCAACCAATTTTCGTGAAAGATACCTTAAGCCAAAGCTATTTCTACTTAATGAACAAGGAGTGAAGTGCCTGTTCACTATCATTTCTGTGCATGCTGTATGCCCAGTCTTCCCACAATCTGAAATTAAAACTTCTTTTCAACTTGCTTTGTCATTTTATTTTGTCAAATCAAACTCCAACTCAACTTAGGTGATCGGTTACTCTTTGAAACTTGACTGTGCTCATTCTTTTAAGTAATTATATTCACTTGTTCTATCCTCGTAGAGACGATATCTTACTTATCACTTTATTACTTGTACCTAATGCACTTGCTAGTGTTCACATTTTAGGACAACAAATTTTTGACGCCATTGCCAGGGATAGAAAAAGCTAAATATAATACTTTTAAGTGTACCAGTGAGTTTTGACCTGTTTGTTCAAGTGTGCAGTGTTCTACTTGTTCCATTCATTTATTCATATCGTATGCGAAGAAAAAACACCCCACTCATTCCCATTGATCTTGAAATTGAAGCAACTCCCAGACGACGAAACGCAGCCAGAAGAATAAGAACAAGGCAAAGGCTGGCGGAACTAGGGCAACCAAGAATAGAACAAGACTTTGAAGCTTAAAGGCAACCGGAGGAACACCGACCTGAACAACTAGAGAATATAGAGGAACAATAAGGAGACAATATTATAGACGAATAAGAACAATAAGCTGACCCACCTCTCAGAATGAAGGAATACTCAAAACCTTCAACAGAAGGACACTCATCCTGCATAGTAATTCCTGACGAAGGCAATAATCTCTTTGAGGTTAAAGCTTTTATGATTCAAATGCTCCAAGCAGCAGTTCATTTTGGAGGATTACCAAATGAAGACCCCAACTCTCACATCCAAGATTTCGTAACTATGTGCAACAAATTCAGAACGAATCGAGGAATTTCTGATGATGTCATTTGGCTCAAACTCTTTCCATTCTCATTAAGAGACAAAGCCAAAAGATGGATGAAAAACCTGCAACCAGGCTCTATAAATACTTGGGACGCCATGGCAAATGCCTTTCTCACCAAATATTTCCCACCCAGGCAAGCCATCAAGTTGCACAATGTTGTATCCCACTTCTCACAACAAAATGACGAATCCCTGTCTAAAGAATGGGAACGGTACAAAGACCTGCTGCGAAAAGTTCCAAACCATAAGATTCCCATGTGGATGCAAATCCAAACCTTCTAGAATGGCCTCACCAACGTGCACAAAATGCAACTTGAATCAGTAGCAAATGGAGACCCTGAAGAACTTGAACTAGAAGCATTGTATGAACTGATCGAAAGACTGGTCAACAGCAGCTACAAATGGAATTTTGCCAGGGAAGGGGGATGGGGACAGGGACATGACACTTATAACCATATCCGTCCCATCTCCGGCTGTCGGGGACAAAATAAAAACCATCCCAATCCCATGGGGATCCCAAATGGGACGGGTCTCCAATAGGGATGGGGAATCCCCAACTAATTGACAGCCCTATAAGCAGTCTGTACTTTACAGGCTCTTGACGACTTCTGCCTGACCTTCTTGGTTCTTGTGTAACTGGAGTTAGCAACACCTGCCTGGATGGTCCTGCTACAGTTTCCAATTTATCCTTAATAGGAGCATATGAGGTCTAAACTGTTAGGAATAGAACATGTGTATATGACCGGAAAACAAAAAATTGCTATTTCCATATCACGTAGGATCCGTTAATTGTTATTTCATATCATGAAAGGTAAAACATAAATGCCTTGAAGAACTATCTATAGTTGCAAACAAAGTGCCCACGTAGATCTATCAATCTTCTCAATGAACTAGATCAACCCAAACCTTTAAAGTACTCGATCAACTTTGTATAGCAATCACGAAACAAATAGAGTGCCTCTAACTGTATTCACACGAGTTAAGAAATGAATAAACGAACAAAATAATTATTTAGTGCTGAAAATTAGAGAAAAATTATCCCATAACCTTGTACGTTGAATATTGTAATCACTAAATTTTAACTAACAATTTAAAATTAAAACGAAAAGTTTAAAAATTAAAGTAGTTTAGAATGAGTTTAGCCTACATCTACATTTTTTATTAGAATCTGACGAGTGTCTCATAACAATAAAAATTAAGACACGTGTCAATAAGGGAGTATTTCGTTTCTCTTTGCGACGACAAATTATTAGAAGCACCCGGTTTTCCATGTTATTCGGAGGACATTCCATACATATTTTGACACGTGTAACATGAAACCACACATATTATAAGAGATCCTACTATTTTAATTATTACGTGGAGTCACAATACACGTGTCTAAATGTGAATTGGAGGTCCTCCGACCGAATGCTTAATATAAAAACTCGTCTGCGACTCGTCCCTTTTGACAACTCCGTTTATTGTCCTCTAGTGACCAGTCACCACGATCAATGAATGAATTTAATATTAAGGATAAATTTTAATATTTCTTGCAACGACGATGGTGTATCTTGACTTTTCGGTGAATTTACCCCCTTATTCTTATAAATATTACTTTAGGTAAAATTACAATATGCGTTTTTCTTTTCATAGGCGAGGACAACATTCCATTTCTTACTGCTTACCATGATGACAAGATTCATACTTGAATTGAAACACGTACTTCTTTTCCATCAAGATATAATATTATTAAATTACCGTCATACGGCGGCGAAGAAAGTCGCCGAGCCAATATCATATGCTCTGGTATATATATTCCGCCCTTTCCCCAAACTGATCACAACCAAAATCAATCATGGATTTCTCTTCCAATTTCGCAGCAATCGCAATCGCAGGCGCTTTCGCTTTAATTTTCTTGCTCAAGCTATGGAAGAGGTCCAAAAGCAGGGGAAATTTAGTACCAGAAGCACCGGGAGGGCTTCCGATCATCGGCCATTTCCACCGTCTCGGCGAGAAGAAAAATCTTGCTTTAATTTTAACAGAGATGGCTGATAAATACGGATCCATGTTTTCCTTAAGATTTGGAGTTCACACTACTGTTATTATCAGCGATCACAAAGCCATCAAAGAGTGCTTCACCATAAATGACAAATTCATAGCCTACCGGCCTCCTTCAACTCAAGCTCAGATCGTCGGCTACAGCGGTTCTTCTTTCGGATTCGCACCTTATGGTCCTTACTGGCGCAATTTACGAAAATTGGCTTCAATTGAGCTTCTCTCTAGCCAGAGGACGAAGATGTTGAACTATGTGCAAAAATCGGAGGTTAATTATCTGGTCAAGGACTTGTACGATCACTGTAATTCGAGCAACGCAAAGATTGATATTAGCGAATGTATTCAGCATATGGTGTTTAATATGATTACGAGAATGGTGGCTGGGAAGAGATTTTATGTGGGGAATAAGGAAGTGGAGAATGTTAATGGAAGGCCTATGAGTGAAGTTATTAAGGATTTCATGAATGTTGCCGGCGCACTTGTTCCCGGTGATTTTATTCCGTTGATTGGATGGTTGGATATTACAGGGGTTGTTAAAAATATGAAGAGTATTAGCAACGAAGTTGGTGTTATCGTTGATAAATGGATTGAAGAACATAAGATGAAAAAGGCAGAACATGAAGATAAGAAGGATTTCCTTGATGTTATGCTCTCTGTAATTCAAGACGAACCTTCTATGGGGCTTGACCAAGCAACCATCATCAAAGGAACAAGCACGGTAATTTATAATCTTAATTCATTTTTATGCATCGTAATTTTAGTTTTATTATTTTAAAAAATCATTGATGATTTCGATTTTGGTAGATTTTTCCTATAAGTTTTAATTTCCTAAATATAAAATCAAATTTGAAATTTTTATTAGACTTTTGTCAAGTATACAGTTTTTTTTTTTTGAGTTTGAAAAAAATAAAAAACTACCACTTTTCAGGTTTGAAAACGTGGTAAGCCACAATTTAAAAAAAAAAAACATATGCTAAAATCATTTTTATTATTCAACTATTTGACATTTTAAGAAATTCTTTATAAATATAAGATAATTGTAAATAGTTGAATTAATAATGACTAATAGATAACTTACCCTAATTTCTAACACATTAACCTCCTATTGCTTTAGCGGGCCTGACTTAAATTCTTTTTGAAAAATTTACATATAAATCCATTTTTTTTTAAATTTATCTACATTTAAGTAATAGTTTTAATTCCTTTAAAAAAAATAATAGTTTTAATTATGTCAATTAGGTAAATTATTATTTTAAGGACTAAAGTTTATAATATACGAAATATATAATATATTTTTTAGGATTTAAGATTTTCAAATTAGAGTTTAGAATTTTTAAATTAAGATATAAAATCATATTTTATCCATGATATATAGAAAATAGTGATGTATTTAGAATTAATTTTAATAATATGAATTAGTTATAATTTTATATCTAAATAGGATTTTTCATTTTATTTCTCGATCAAGTTTGACCCATTGAAAGCAGATCTGAACGGGTTGGTAGGTATCTATGCCCGTGAACAGGTTTTTTTTTTCGTACATTAAATCTACTGCTTGATGTGACATCTAATTCAATTAAAATAACACAACCCATTTCATATGTATTGGTATACAAAATTGTATTTTTTCACCATTCAAAATAAGAGTGTTATGATTTCTCTATAACCACGTCACAAAAAAAAAAAAACCTTTTTGTGTTAAAATGTAAATTTCAAACGTATACATCGTTAACCTAAAATGGATTATGAGTTTAGACCATCTCCAATCCAATATTAAATTGATGTTGGAAAAGAGATTTGATGATAGTTGGCTTTCCAATCATCATCAAACTGTATTCTTAATTTGATGAATACGGTTTATTTCCCACAAATTTGATGTAACATCAAATAATATTTTATTAGTTATATATATATATATATATATAAAGATTATTCACCTTGTGATTCTTTTTTGCCTTTTCTATAAAATATTTGATTAATTAAATAGTTGATTTGTTAATAAAATTAAAATTTATTCTTGCAGGCTATAATTCTTGCAGGTTCCGATACAACAGCAATAACAGCAATATGGGTTTTATCCAACTTATTGAATAATAAAAAAGCACTACAAAAATGCCAAGAAGAGCTAGATCTCAAAGTAGGCAGAGACCGATGTGTAGAAGTCGACGATTTAGCAAAACTGGAGTACCTCTCGGCATGCATCAAAGAAACACTACGATTATTCCCACCTGGTCCACTAGGAATTCCAAGACACGTAGCGGAAGATTGTTACATTTCAGGATACTTTATTCCAAAAGGCACACGTTTGTTTTTAAATTTCTACAAATTGCACAGAGACCCAGAAGTCTGGAGGAATCCTGAGGAATTCATCCCAGAAAGATTTCTTACAGATAAATCACACATTGATGTTACTGGAAATAACTTCGAGTACTTGCCATTTAGTGGAGGGAGAAGACACTGTCCTGGAACAAACTTGGCAATGCAGGTTTTGAATTTGAGTCTTGCTAGGTTGCTTCAAGCATTCAACTTTAAAACTCCATCTGATAAGCCTTTGGATATGAGTATCGGCCAAGCCATTGTCTTGCCAAGGGAATATCCTCTTGAACTTGTTCTTACCGCACGTCTTGCTCCTCACCTTTATGATCAAGAATGCAATTGAAGAGACTGCTATATTTCTGGTAGACTAATAAACAAAGTTAACACTTGCCTCAATATTAATTTCAACTCCTATTTGTAGCTCTTTTTTGCCTTACTGTGTTGTGGCTTGAGCTAATAGTTAAGTTTAGTTATAGTTAGCCTTATATGTGAATCAATAAATTGCTAGTGTCATTACTTCTTGGGAAAAGTATAATAGATTTTTTTTTTTTTTTATGTATTTGCAAGACGTTTTTGTAGTTTACAAGTTTATAAATACAGGTTTTGGGGTTTTTCTATTTGTAAAGACAAATTTTTCACTAATTAAACCATCCAAATTTGGTTATGTAAGAATAAAATCTTGACAAGTTTATATGAGAATTGCACTAAAACAAGTATATATAACACTTTGAAATTTAAAATAGAACTTGAAAAAATTGAAAATCTTGAGAGAAAGCTTGAAGATCTTGAAGAGAGTGAAATAGAGAAAGAATCTTGAGAAGAGATTGAACAAAGGCAAAGAGAATAAATGTTCAATTTTGCCTTTTATACTTACTGTTGTTAGAACATGATTAGCAATTTAACTCGTCCAAATTACTAAAGAAATGATTAATTGGAAAGAAAATTATATTTGATTGATAAAAGATTACTTTACAAATTGAAAGAGATAAATTTATATTTTTTTAATCTAAAAGATAAAATTATCTCAAAGGCTAATTACACAACAACTTAATCCAATACAAAGAGGATCAAATAGTCAAATTACAAAACTAATAACCTAAGGTGATACTTATAATTTAATTAAAGAAACCAATTAACGAAAAGGTAATATTATAAAGAAATTAAAACATAAAGGTAAATACTAAAAGAGCATTTTATCAAAAAAAAAAAAAAAAAAACTAAAAGACGGAGAGTGTGAAAGCCAACTCGTAAAATGTGATGAGATGGAGGATCTAGTGGAGTATTTGCCACAATTCCTTTGGTTCATTTGAATCAAAGGCATGAGCTGGGCGAATTAATATTCACCTAACAAAATCTCAGGTTGCGGACCTTGAAATTGGAGGCTTGGGTCCGCGAGTTGGCCCTTGAAAATGCCCTCGGTGCGCGTTTTGCTGTCTAATTTCTTAATGTATTGCAATGAATCCTAACCAATGTTATCAGGCTTGACAAGTGACACTCAAACCAGAAACCAATTTTATTAGGTTCGGTTCGACCGATCGAATCGGGAACCGGCCAGGCATCCGGTTCAAACTCTTTCGATTTGTTGAACTTTCAACAAACCGTAGTGACCCACCCGACCTGGAATCTGTGTGACCTTGGACTTAACATTTTTTTTTAATTTTAATAAAAATAATTGAAATAGTAAAATTAAATTTGGGTTTAAATTAATTAAAACTAAGCCAATCTACGAATCTTAGATAATTAATATTTAAGTAATTCAGATAATAATTACATATAAACCATGACATCAGACCTGGTTCAAGTTTTAACTCAAAAACCTAAAATTCTCTATAATAATAATAAAAAAAAAACTCAAAAGCCTAAAAACAAAATTCCCCAAAATAAGAAGGCATTATTGGATTTTTTTTTGAAATAATAAAGAATCTTGTATTAACTTAAATCTGCAGAAAGAATATCAGTAATAACTGGTGGTGGACATGCCCACTCACCACGAACAGACCTAGAAGTAACAGCTTTAGCTAGGCTATGAGCTGCTAAATTCGATGAACGCTTTACAAATGAGACAGAACAGGAGTTCATGTCTTGTAATAAATCGCAACAATCCTGAATAACATCCGAAAGATATGATAGTTGAAAGCTTCGATGTTGTATTGCTTTTACCACGACTAAGCAATCTGATTGAATTTCGACATGGCTAAGTTCGAAATCCTTCACCCACGACAAGGCTTCACGTATTGTTAAGGCTTCCGCCAAAGGAGGATCCATAATATCCGCCAGGGGTCCCATTCTCGCTGCAAAGCATCTCCCACGGTGATCCCTTAAAAGTATCCCATACGAGCAGAAATTGTTGATGTTATTTATCCCAGCGTCAACGTTGCAAATAAAGGAACCAATTTGAGGTTTTTTCCACTTCGATGCTATCTGATCTGCCGGTAACCGCGGGATTATTTTCTGGAGTTGAGCAGTTCGCCAGGCCGAGAGGTCGACTATTGCTGATCGGCATATTTCTGCGGGAGAAGTACCTTTATCATCCCAAACTTTCACGTTACGTGCTTGCCATATATTCCAACTAATCATGGAAATGATACCAACATCTGTCCCAGGATCTTCGAGCCTGTTTATAAACCAATTTGAGAAATTCTGCACCTGTTCCATTCTTCGATCATTAAAATAGATTTCCTATACTTGGGCTGCCCGAGGACACTCAAAGAAGACGTGATTTACTGTTTCATTGTAAGCCCCGCAAATCGGACAGCAGTTAGGTAGACTACTGTGTCGAAGAGCCAGATTACTCAACGTGGGCAAACAATCAGTGAAGATTCTCCATAGGCAATTCTTTACTTTTGGCGCCACCTGCAGATTCCAAATTAAGTTCCAATTGAACTGAATGGTATTGACAGTGCTTGCCTGTGAGGTTCCAATTGTTTGAAGATACCCGCTCCTAACAGTGTACACGCCTGACTTGTCGCATGGCCAAAACCACGTATCCGCCTCAAGCCTTCTCCTCTCGGGAATGGACAGCATAAGCTTGGCGTCACGGCTGTTGAACGTGTTGTTAATCAGCTCCCGATTCCAATCTCCCTTGTCGTTTAGTAGATCCTTCACAAAACCCGTCGGTAATGTATTGTCTGTGTTACTAGTTGGAAATGGATTCTGATCATCAGGGATCCAGGGACTGCTCCAAATATTACTCTTCGCGCCCGTACCTATCTTTCATCTCAGACCATCGCTTAACACGTATCTACCTGCCAGAATACTTCGCCATATGAAAGATGGATTATGCCCCAGAGAAGCCTGCAAAAAATCAACGTTAGGGAAATACCGAGCTTTCAGGATACGCGCCACCAAGGAATCCGGATTATGAATAATGCGCCAGCTTTATTTCGCCAATAGCGCCAGGTTGAATATATGAATATTGCGAAAGCCCAAACCTCCACTAGATTTCGGCTTGCACATCTTATCCTAGGATTTCCAATGGATACCGCCCGAACCCGGACCACCTGAATTCCACCAGAATCTATTTAACATATTGTTGATTTTTTCACAGAACTCTTTTGGCATGAGGAATAGGCTCATAAGGTATGTAGGGATAGCCTGAAGCACAGATTTAATAAGAATCTCCTTTCCCGCCCGGGAGAGAAACTTCTCCTTCCAGTTGTTGATCCGCTTCTAGATTCTATCCTTTAAAAAGCCGAATGTCTGCATTTTACTTTTTCCCACCATAACCGGCGCTCCAAGATAGAAGCCCATATCCTCAACTTCGTTAACTTCTAATTCGTTACAGACATCCGTCTGATCTACCCTTGCCGTATTACCACTATAGAATAAAGATGATTTCTGAGAATTGATACACTGACCCGATGCTTCTTCATAACATCGTAAACATGCTTGGATCTCCATTGCTTCCACCTTATTAGCTCGAAAGAACAGGTAACTGTCGTCTGCAAAAAACAAGTGGGATATTTTTGGGGCATTTCGAGCAACTTGGGCTCCATGAATCAGACCTGCTTGTTCTTTAGCGGCTAATATAGCTGATAGGCCTTCTGCACAAATCAAAAATAAGAAGGGTGACAACGGATCTCCCTGCCTCAGACCTCGTTGAGGAGTAATAGGTCTGATTTCCTTGCCTTCCTGAACAATCTTGTAAGACACTGTGGAGACCAATAACATGATCCAATTAATCCATTCCAAACTAAAACCCAACTTCAGCAGCATATTTCTAAGAAAACCCCACTCGATGCGATCATATGCTTTGCTCATGTCTAACTTAAGGGCTGTTGTCCCGTGTTTTCCATGCCTTAACCCTCTCAACTTGTGGATTGTTTCGTAAGCAACAATTATGTTATCAGAGATTAGTCTCCCTGCAATGAAAGAACTTTGTGTGGCTGAGATAATAGACGGAAGGATTAATTTGAGGCGGTTAGCAAGCATTTTCGATAGTATCTTAAGTAGCACGTTACACAAAGCTATATGGTGTAAGTCTGATACATTTTCGGGTGAACTAACCTTTGGAATAAGCACGATCAATGTATCATTGAGATTTGCCGGAAGCTCACCAGACCCGAGAATGGAGAAGCACACCTTACATACATCACGACCCACAATATTCCAGAAATGCTGGAAAAATGCCGGATTTAACCAGTCAGGTCTCGGGCTTTTATCCGGGTGTTAGACGAGGTGCCGCGGCCTAATCTCCCGGGCGGACCGGGGGGTGGACACCTCATGGCGACGTAAGCGGTGATTGGCGCCAAAAGCAACCAATCGTGGAATCAAGCTGCTCGGCAGGACCGGAGCTCGGAGTATGGAAGAGTCGCCACCCACGAATGGGAAAATGAACACCGATCCCTTGCGGGAGACCGGTGAGGGTTCGGAAAACTTAGGTACGAGCCGAGAAGGCTAGCTCCTTTCCGGAGAAAGGCTACTAGGAACCCCGATATCGCCCGGTTATGAATCACCGGCCTCCTACTCAGCGTGTTAGGCGATAACAGACTAATCGCATATTTCTTTAAGTTTAAAATTCATTTGAAACCTTTTCTTTCTCGTATTGAAACCGTTTTGAGCATATATTATTGAAAGCCATTTTGGTAAAGAATCACCCATTTACATCAATCCAAAAATATATAGGAGAGAGAGAGGGAGAAGAAAGAATTGATTTATTTACAATGTGATTTATGCTTCGTATTTACACACTAACTCTGAGCTAAACTCACTCCCCAAAAACGAGTTTATTTACTTGGTTCGTACCTTAATCGCCGTTGGAACGATTTAGGTACGTTTCAAAACCCCGTTTATTTATGTGGCCTCTACTCGAACTGCCGTTGGAACGACTCGAGCGTTTGAAGACGTGGAATAAAGAATTTTAACCCGAAAACGTGGTTAGGCATACAAGTCAATTTACTTTGTACAAATCATTTAAGAAAACGATTCAAAACTCTATTATTTACGATTAAAAGCTATTTTAATTACAAGGTTCGCTTAATCCGTCGTTGGAACGGACTAAGGTTTTAAAACATGATGTTTTAAGAAATGGTTTAAAAATGTCAAGAAAACGTTATTTACACTTTAGGAATATCTAGAAAACTTTAAGTTTAAATAAGCAAATTAAACTCTCTTTTTGTGATTTTACTTTCCCCTTTTCACTCAATTAACCTTTAACATTATCATAATTACAACAATAAACCAATTAAACCAAAATTCACCAAGTAAAACACATTTGGAATATATACATATATACAAGAATAAAATAGAAATACATATATACATAGTTTTATCTAAAAATAGGGATATATCTATAGATGAAAATAAGTAAGAAATATTATATGATATAACAAAGAAAGTGAAAAAGAATACTAAATATAATACCTTTTTATTCTAATTCAAAATATGTAAAAACAATGAACCAAGTTTATAAATGGGAAGAATAACATTTAATCTCCAAAATAGTTTTACCCAATGATAACTAACATAATTCAAATGAGCCAAAAACCATATATATATACATATATACTACTTTATAATATTAAATCCAAACGAATTAAATTTCAACATGAAATAAATAAATATATAGTACATAATAAATAGTTATAGGATTAAAAAAAAATTTTATAAACATATTACACAATAATATACATATATATACAAGTAGAAATGTCAAAAAGTGGGGAAAGGAGGGTAAAAATGGTGATTTTCGGTTTCCAGTAGATTACCGACGGAAAGTCCGTTGCCAATCTGCTGTTAGTGACAGAAAAGGCAGAATTACAGCAGCACTCCAAAACTTTCCAGATTCGTTCAAAAGCTTTAAATTAAATCTAATTCAATCGTTTTGGATCTCCGAACTACCAAAAATGGATCATAGTCTATAACGGAGTTTCCTAAAATGACGTTTTTTATTTTAAAACGTTATTCGGAAATGTCTTTTCAAAACTTATAATTACAATGTTTTTAATACCCGAACTACCTTTTAATCGGATCACGGTTCGTATTGGGATATTAAAACGAGGTTTTTTATTTCAAAACTAAACCGAATTTTTATTTAACACAGGATGAAAATAAATAAATACGGGAAATTAAATAAAACGTGACAAATAAATAAATAACTAAATAAAATTATAACATAAAAATAAATAAAGAAAATAAAACAAATGAAATAAATAAAACGAGTCTAGTCCTCGGATAATACCTCAAGTTCGGTATTGACGGTTGAAGTCGGTTGATTCCACGAATCGTGCTTTTCCGGTGTTTTTGTGTTTTTGGTAAAATTTTAACTTTTAGGAAATTTGGAATTTTTAGGAAAAAAAATGTTTTTTCCCAAAAAAAAGATTTTCTCTCTAAAAATGTTTAGAGTGAGAAGCTCCTCCCAAAAAGTCCCCCTAGAATGCATGGGGATACGTGCCTTATATAGGCAAACGGATCCCCGGAACTTTGGGCGACGCCCGAAGAAAATTGGGCGTCGCCCAAAGTCAGTTGGGCGAACGCCCAATCTAGTTGGGCGAATTCCCAACTTTCGTTGGGCGCGCGCCCAACCAGCGTTGGGCGCGCGCGCCCAACTGACGTTGGACGTTCGCCCGACAATGGTTGGGCGTCCGCCCAACGTCGCTGGGCGCGCGCGCCCAACTGACGTTGGGCGTTCGCCCGACAATCGTCGGGCGTCCGCCCAACGTCGCTGGGCGCTCGCCCAGCGGCTGCCGGGCGCGCCCGCCCAGCGGCCGTCGGGCGTGCGCCCGCGCTGTCGGGCGTGCACGCCCCACAGTCGTCGAGCGTGCACGCCCCACGGTCGTCGAGCGCGCGCTCTGCGCTGCCGGACATGCGCGCCCAACGGACGTCGAGCGTGCGCCCCGCGCTGCCGGGCGCGCGTCCAACTGTCGTCGGACACGCGTCGGCTGCCGCTAGGCGCTCGCACCACGTCGCTGAGCACTCGCGAGCCGTCCACTTGACGACCGCGACTCACATTAATTTTTCTTTTCTTATTATAGATTTTTGTTTTAAAACTTCCGGAATCAACCGCTTCGACCGTCTTGTTTACAGGTTTTCGTCACAGGTCCTCCGACTCGGTTCTACAGTTGCCCCTACTTTCCTATTTTGACAGTGATGTGTGTGTTTTGAAAACGTTTTTTTTTGCGAACGCAACACATGCAATATAAAACATATAAAGTAAGAGACACGTAAAGAGTAGGAGGAAGAATACCTGACCTTTGCGCTGCGCGTTCCGGCGTCGTTCTCGATCCTTTCTGTCCTTGCCTTTGAATCGGCCGCCGGTGGATGTTCTTCTTACGGACCCTAGCCTAAGTTGACTGCGGGTAAAAATGGCTCAAAAGCAATCTTGGTGCACGACCGCGAGTAAGATGGCTCAAAAGCGACCCTGGTCTACGACCCGGGGGGAAATGGCTCAAAAGCAACCCTGGTCTACGACCCGGGGGGAAGTGGCTCAAAAGCAACCCTGGTCCACGACCGCGGGTAAAATGGCTCAAAAGCAACCCTGATCCACGACCGTGGGTAAAAATGGCTCAAAAGCAACCCTGGTCCACGACCGCGGGTAAAATGGCTCAAAAGCGACCCCGGTTCACGACCGGGGTAAAATGGCTCAAAAGCAACCCTGGTCCACGACCGCGGGTAAAATGGCTCAAAAGCAACCCTAGTCTACGACTGTGGGTAAAATGGCTCAAAAGCAACCTTGGTCCACGACCGCGGGTAAAATGTCTCAAAAGCGACCCTAGTCTACGACTTTGGGTAAAATGGCTCAAGAGCAACCCTGGTCCACGACCGCGGGTAAAACGGCTCAAAAGCAAAAGTTCTTTCTGACAATTCTGAATTCTTTTAAAACACCATTGTCTGTATTTTCTCACTGGAGCTAGTGTCTTGGAGGTTTGAATGGTTCGATAGGAACGTCTTTTTAGTCCGGAATGATTCAAACTAACAATTATTTTTCTGTTGACTGTCGTCTGTATTTTGACTGGTGCCGCTGTTCTGTAAAAATCGGCTGTCGTCTGGAGTTCCATCTTGATATTATCGGTCACTGTTTGGCAGAAACGTAGGCTGAAACGGACTGCAAATCGGAGGTCTGTGCACCTGGTAAATAATTATTTACTTTTTACCTTTATGTCACATCGTACCTTTTCCAATATTTACGGGAATGACATTCCCCTTTCCTATATAAGGTGGTGGGATTTCATTTCAACCCCACACCTTCTCTCTCTTCTTTCTCTCTCTAACTTTTGATTTGGATTATTCTCGGGATGGATTTGGATCAACATGATGGCACGAAGGGCATGGAGGAGGGTTTCGTGAACCTTACTACAGTGGACCCTTTTCAGGACCCCACATCTCATCTGAGCCGGACCCGCTGTAACCAGGTAAGTACTTTCTTACTTCCTCGTCTTTTGACTAAATTTCTAGGCTTTAGTATCCCTACTTTGAACATGATTTGCATGCTAACCCCTAGGTTACCTTAGAAGACCTTAGTTAGAAAACATGAATTTCTTTGCTTGCAAGTAACACTTTATTTGTCTTTTTGGAAGAATGCGAACTATATGCATGTGAATAGTAAACATACGAGCAATGCATGGAACAGTAAAAACGTGAATAGCACGTGAATAGTGAAAACGTGAATAGTAAAAACGTGAATAGTGCACGTGAATAGTAAAAACATGACTAATGCACGTGAATAGTAAAACTCGATTAATGCACGTGAATAGTAAAAACTCGACTAATGCACGTGAATAGTAAAAACGTGAATAGTGTACGTGAATAGTAAAAACTTGACTAATGCACGTGAATAGTAAAAACTCGAATAATGCACGTGAATAGTAAAAACTTGACTAATGCACGTGAATAGTGTACGTGAATAGTAAAAACTTGACTAATGCACGTGAATAGTGAAAACTTGACTAATGCACATGAATAGTACAACTTGAATAATTCTCTTTTCCAATGCGGACGAGAGCAGATCAAAGAATAATGAATTAATCAAATCCTATGCAACCAACCCTAAGGGAGAGATTTCACAAAATGACGGTCCAAATTGACAAGATGTTTCTAGGTTAGATTTGACCGAAAGAATAGCTAGATTAACGTGCTTTCATCAGATGCCAGCCTAGGAACAACATTTAAACTTACCTGTTCCGTTCTTTCCAGTTCATCGACATTTCCGGGACTACGGCAGATATTCACGTGTGGTATTCCATGCTAGGCGCCGCGACGAGAGCCCGTGTGCGAGAGTTGGGCTTTGAGCCCTTTATTTTAGCGCTGCCCCGCGCCAACGGGGTGTGCAACCGTTTCAGCCTACGGGCCTTATGCGAGAGATGGGTTGACTCGACCCACACCTTCCATCTCTCGTTCGGGGAGATGACGATCTCGCCTCGCGACTTCTCTTTACTGACCGGGCTGCGGGGGAGTGGTACTCCGGTTCCCTTCTCCTTTGATACGATGCGTCCACGGGTTGACCGTGCTAGATTGGCTGCTTTGATCGGGCCGGGAGTTTATACGGGTGTCAAATCCACCCCGGCGAAGTTCATTACTACCTCGAGGCTTTTGAGTCGTAGGGACTTTTGTGGGACCGACGACACTGATCTGGCTGTCCGCAGCTTCCTGATATATGCTTTAGGCGAGACGATCTTCCGCACCAAGAGCGGGACCATACATGCGGGTCTTATTCAGGCCTTCAGTGATTTGGACGCGGTGGCGTCTTATGATTGGGCAGGAGCGGGTCTAGCTTACCTGTACAAGTTTCTGGATTTGACTTGCCGGAAGCGCAAGGACTTTGGCGGTTACACCTTCGCTCTTTTGGTACATGGCTCATCCTTAACTTGCCCCTTTTATCTTCTTCGCGCCTTCTGTTCATAACCTTTGTTTTTACAAGCAGGTTTGGGCCTACGAGAGGCGGATTCTTCCCAGCAAGCGTCGGCGTAGGCCACGGGTAGTGACGCCCCCACTTATGGCTCGGTGGAACGAGTTCGGTCTAGGTACCGGGGAGAGGCAGACGGTGGCGCAGCTCCTAGATTGGATTGATTCACGGACCTTGGGGCAGGTAAATATCTTCTAATCACGCTAGATTTTGTTTGATCGGACCTGACTTTTTCTTTGTGTCTTTAGATTAAATTCAGGTGGGACGACCTTGACTTCGGTCCTGATTACGCGTACGTCACCCTGATCCAGGAGCAGCAGAGCGTGCTTACCGGCCCTTGCGTGCGGGCATGGTACTTAGGCGACCGGGGTATCACCGGGGTTAGTGCCTCGTATTGGACACCAGGCGAGATCCCCGTCTCCATGTGTGCGGTGCGGACTATGCCCTTATCGGTCATTCATCGGGATTTGACTCGTCGCTTTGCTGGTAGAGATGTATAGGTTCATGCCGGGGGTCGTGTCCCCTATTTATCGACATTATTGAGCGCGAGGGATGCCCCAGCGGTGGCGATGGAGGTGGACCCCATGGCGGACGTGTTTTCGGGGGAGGCTGTTGCCGCGGTCTTCGGTCAGGAGGCGATTCCGGTGAGTGTTTCGGCCTATTTATTTTTATTTACGAGATAGTTAGTGGTATTTACTGTGCCTTTGCTTGCAGGAGGGTTCGTGGAGGAGTTCCCACATGTCAGATTTCTTCGATGATGCCCGTGCTCAGGCGTCTACGAGCGAGCCGCCCTATTATATCGGTGAGTCCTCCGGCGCCGCCCGACAGGAGAGGTCCCCTCTAGGCGTACCCGTCCCGGACTTCAGGAGGGATTTCGCGACTGTTTGTTATGACGAGTCCGGGATGGCCTATACCGGTGTCGAGATGGCTCCTTCCGTCTTTACGTCGAGGATACCGTTTGATCCCTCAGACGCTCTGACTTCGAGGGAGACTTGCACTGATTATGTGGGGCTGTCTGGTTACCTCCGAGATGGACTCAGCTTGCGCTGTGCTGACCATCTGGTAAGTATCCTCATTTTATTTTAGTGTAGTGGAATGTATGCATATATGTATGTATGATTTCTATTCTTGCCAGTATTTCTTCTTTCCCTTTTTTTTATATCTGTTTTTTTTTCTTTTTTTTTTAGAGTGATCTTCACACACATGAGCGGAGACGGAGCGAGTCGGTGCAGGAGGCCGATGCCAGGGTTGGCCAGGTCTACCGGGAGAGGAATGACTACTGGTCAGGGGTGATGCGGACAGAGACCGAGGGACGTCTTTCTATCGAGGAGAGGGCACGGGAGGAGACTGCCGGACGCCTTGCCACTGAGGAGAGAGCGCGAGTTGCCGGGGAGAGACTTCGAGTCGCCGAGGAGACCCTATCTGCGGAGCGGGCGTCGCATCTGAGGGACTTCGAGGCCCATTGGGATTTCCCTCCTTATTAGGCTTATCATGTATAGTTTCGTAGCTTTTATTAGAATTACCCCGATTTATAGCTTGTGTATAGGGAGTGGGGTGGATAGTATGTAGGCTTTTTATTGTGAAAAGAAAGGTAAGAAATGTATAACTCATGATTCGTATTACCATGCATTCAGTAGATTATAACGATTCCAATCATTCTCTTCAAATATATTCATGCCTTTATTTATTTACAAACAACAGAAATACTTAGCCTCTTATACATTATTTTTATAATTGCTCAAGATATAACTACCGTTACCAGGACCTGCCTTTTTTCGGTTTTCAGATCCTAGCGATTTTTCGTCTCTCCTTTTACTATCCCGGAATTTTCAAATGAGTGCCCTTTCGGGTTTTCACCCATTGGGATGTCCCTTATTGTTGCATAGGCCGCCCTTTGCGGGTTTTCGACCTATCGGGAATTTTTTTTTTTTTTTTTTTTTTTTTACGAAAAGTATTTCTTAAGCCTATCCAGATTGGTAGGTTCGGAGAACTCCATGCCGTCCATAGTAGTTAACTTCACCGCTCCTTTGCTTAGTATCTTCTTCACGAAGAACGGCCCTTCCCAGTTTGGCCTAAACTTGCCCCTCGGGTCGGTGTGCGTCACACGGATCTGTTTTAGCATCATATCCCCTTCTTTGATAGGGCTGGCCTTGACCTTTTTGTTGAAGGCTCGGGCCATCCTTCGCTGATATAACTGCACATGGTAAAGGGCCTCCATCATTTTCTCGTCCACCAATGCTAACTGTTCATACCGCTTCTTCACCCATTCCATCTCGGGAATCTCTGCTTCTACTGCGGTTCTCAATGATCGCTTTTCAACCTCAATCGGGAGAACAGCTTCTGCACCGTATACCAAGGAGAACGGCGTTGCCCCAGTTGACGTTCTAACTGTCGTACGATAAGCCCATAAAGCGAGCGGAAGCTGTTCGTGCTAGTTCCGATGCGATTTTATTGTCTTTACGAGAATCCTTTTAAGGTTCTTATTAGCTGCCTCAACTGTGCCATTAGCTTGCGAACGATACGGAGAAGATCTGTGATGTTCAATACCGTACTCTCGGAAGAGACTCCTCACTTCCCCTTGAAACTGGACCCCGTTATCTGTGATTATGTGATGAGGCACTCCGAATCTGGTGATTAAGTGTTTTTCGATGAACTTCCTCATCTGCTTGGACCCCAACTTGCCGAACGACTCTGCCTCTACCCACTTGGTGAAGTAATCAATGGCAACTGCGATGAATTTGTGTCCATTTGACGCATTAGGTCTCACCTCACCGATGATGTCAATGCCCCAAGCTGCAAACGGCCAAATGGGCGCTAACACGTGCAGTTCCATAGCCGGTAAATGATTATAATCTCCGTGGATTTGACAATCATGGCATTTCTTCGCATATTCGTTACAATCTCTTTCCATGGTGAGCCAATAGAAGCCTTGCCTTATGATTTTCTTTGCTAACACTGCTCCTCCCATATGGGCCCCGCAAATTCCTAAGTGTACTGACTCCATTGCTTCGCGGGCTTCTCCCGCATCCAAACACCTCAGCTGTAAACCATCGGCGTGCCTTTTGTAAAGCAAGTCGTTGTGGATGACGAACTGCTGAACCAACCTTCTAATCACGGCCTGATCCCTAAGTTCCGATTCTGCCGGGTATGTTCCACTCTTCATGAAGTTTACGATATCGAAATACCATGGCTTTTCATCTGCCCCTAATAGCATTACGTCTTCGTAGCATGGTTTGTGAGATCTCTTCAATACCAGAGGCTTCGAGGCCAGGTTCTGAGGGTTGTCCCAAACTGACACCAAAGTGGCCAAAGCATCCGCTGCCTGGTTCTGTGCCCGAGGAATATGATAAAAACGACATCCATTGAATCTTAGTGCCAATCCCTCCAACTGGTCTAGGTATGGACGCAACCTTTCTTCCCTCACTTCCCAGTTTCCTTGTGCCTGTTCGATGATTAGCCTTGAGTCGCCCCAGATTTCGACATATGATACTCCCAGTGCTGCTAATGACTCCAACCCATAGATGCACGCTTCATATTCGGCCATATTATTGGTGAGAGGGAAGGATAGCTTCTTTGCCATCGGGATTCTTTCTCCCTCTGGTGAGATAAGTAGCACTCCTACTCTGGCCCCATTCGAATTAACTGCTCCATCGAAGAACATTTTCCACGGTATGACTTCTATTGCGTTCAAGTGCTCATCGGGGAAATCATAGTTTATCTCTTCCTCTTCTGCGTTCAGAGGTTGGTTGGCCAGAAATTCTGCTACGGCCCTCCCCTTGATAACCTTCTTCGTTACATATTCAATATCAAACTCGGACAAAAGCAATAACCATCGGGCTAGCTTCCCTGTTAAAGATGGAGTTCGGTACAGATACTTCACGGGATCCATTCGAGAAATAATGATCACTTTGTAAGATTGAAAATAGTGCCGTAGTTTCTTTG
The DNA here is from genome assembly GCF_963576675.1 of Euphorbia lathyris. NCBI lineage: Eukaryota > Viridiplantae > Streptophyta > Magnoliopsida > Malpighiales > Euphorbiaceae > Euphorbia > Euphorbia lathyris. The sequence goes on from NC_088914.1 coordinate 29,751,618, forward strand.
TTAGCCATACTACTGCCACGCACGTCTTTTCGATCATGTTATACTTAAGCTCGTACTCCAGGAACTTCTTACTCAGATAATATACCGCATGCTCCATACCCGTGTCCCCTTCTTGGGCCAACATTGCCCCAATAGATCGCTCATCGATCGTCACATAGAGGAGAAGCGGTTTTCCCAGTTTAGGCGGTCTCAGAACTGGCGGATTAGATAAATAGCTCCGAACACTCTCTAATGCTTGCTGGCACTTATCATTCCAAACCGTGGGTTGATCTTTCCATAGCAGCTTAAAGATCGGCTCGCAGATCGCAATGAGTCATGCTATGAACCGACTGATATACTGAACCTGTCCCAGAAATCCTCTTACTTCTTTCTCATTCTTTGGTGCCGGCATTTCCTGTATGGCCTTCACTTTGTCGGGATCTACCTCGATTCCCTTGTTACTGATCACATAGCCTAAGATTTTCCCCGATGAAGCGCCAAAGAAGCACTTCTTCGGGTTCAACCTCAGCTTGAATTCTGCAATTCGGGCCAAAAACTTCTCGAGTGCAGCGAAATGCCCCTCTTTTGTCTCCGACTTGACCATCATGTCATCCACATAAACTTCTACTTCATTGTGTATCATATCATGGAACAGTGCTGTAGCCATTCGCTGGTAAGTTGCCCTGGCATTTTTCAAACCAAACGGCATCACCCTATAGCAGTATGTTCCCCACTCAGTTGTGAATGAGGTTTTCGCTTTGTGTTTCTCAACCATCTGAACTTGCATGTAGCCCATGAAACCGTCCACATTTGTGTATAAGACGCTTGATGCTGCACTGTCGATCAACACATCAATATGAGGCAACGCGAATTCATCTTTGGGGCACGCCTTATTAAGATCTCTATAATCAATGCACATTCTCACTTTGCCGTCCTTCTTTGCGATCGACACTACATTTGCGACCCAAGGGGGATAGTCGATTACTTCGATGAACCCTGCTTCTAACTGCTCCTTCACTTCCTCTCTGATCTTATCTGCCCATTCCGGTCTCATGCATCGGAGTTTCTGCTTCACGGGCTTCGCGTCAGGGTATGTTGGAATATGGTGAGTTACGATTGATTGATCAATTCCTGGCATGTCTTCGTATGTCCAAGCAAACACTATTTCGTATTTTTTAATTATTCTCTCAAATTCTTTCCTCTCTTCAATAGTTAATTCTTGAGCAATTTGTATAAGTTTAGGATTTTCATCTGTGCCAAGATTGAAAGTGGACATTTCTATTGTATTGATTTCAAATGTAGGCATGTTATATGAATGAGAATGCATGGAATGATCACGATCAACATCAAGCAAGTAAGCAAAATCAGAATTCATTTCATTGATAGTGTTGGCGAGTACATCATCGGATTCAAATAAAGCAGTAATACAATTTTCATCATCAGGGTTCTCGGGTTTCTCATAAGCTTTTGAGGTACTGGGCTCGTCCACCGCTCCCGCAGTTGCTTTAATGGTAACGACCTGCTCCTCGGCATTCAAATCTAACATCATAATCTCCTCGACGAAGCAGCTTGCCTTTCCTTTGCCCCAGTCAGTCACATCATTGAAGATCTCAAAACCTGGCAGAATCTTTCCTTCGGTGCTAGTCCATGACTCGGGAGTCCCCGAATAAACCTTTCCGTGCCCCTCATTCACGAAATACTTCCTTAGGCCCACTTTTCCTTCATTACTTGCGTTGGACGGACCTCCCTGCTCATATCCTAAACCCCTCCGGGTTTTCTGACTCTTGAAGTCCGGAAATTCTGGCAACCCTTGATGGTGTGCTCCCAAGCCCATACCGGGGATGAAACCCCCCTTCATCATCTTTACCACGTCGGTGGTCATGCTAGACTCGTAGATCCCAGAAACTTGGAATCCGGAGAAAAGTTGAGGCTTAATTCCCAATGCCGCCACCGAGCTCAATTTTTCCGCTCTGATCGTCACTACCTCCTCCCCAAAGGGGAATTTGATCATTTGATGGAGCGTGGAGGGACCACCTCCCAACTTGTGGAACCATGGTCGTCCCAACAACACGGCGAAGGTTACCGGGATATCCAGCACCGTGAACTCTGTTTCTTCCTCATGTGGCCCCACTTTCAGCTTGGCCTTAAAAACTCATTCGATGTGCCTACGGCTATCATCATAAGCCCTGATCACAGTTTCCGAGGCCGCCAGATCCCCTCTTTCTACTCCCAACTTAGATAAGAGTTTCAGCGGATAAACGTTAATGGCCGATCCATCATCGACCATCACACAGCTAGTCTTCTTCCCGTTAATCTCAGCTCGGATGTACAAAGGCTTGTTGTGAGCCTTCCCCTCTTCTGGGAGATCCTCATCAATAAACGTGATTTCGGTTTTCTTTCGAGCCATAATTGCCCCCACTAACGCTACCGGCTCAGTATCGGTAGAAATAACCAAATTCTGCAGTTCTTTCATCAGATTTTCACGGTGGTACTTGGAATGGCATAGAACTTCCCACACCGTAGACTTAGCTTGTGTTTTCTTCAACTGCTCAAGGACTTGGTCATCCGGCTTGGGAGCCGATCCTTCCCCTATCTCAGCCTTAACCATAGGTGCCTTTCCCTCGGCCACCCGACCTGACCTTGTCATGACGGCGATTTCCGGCTCATCATCAGATTCATCCCAAATATTGATAGGAATCCTCTGATTAGCATCTTCCTCGTCCGAGGAACTTTCCCAAATGTCCACAATCATTAGATCCATTACGTGAGGAACGTTCAGATTCAAATAGAAGGGATCCGCTGATCCATACAAAGCCCAGCCTATCAAATCATCATAATCCCTGAGGGATACTCTACTCATCCTTCTTGCCGCCAACGGAATAGCGCCTCTCTGTATGCACATAAGCTGCACCTTATCACTCATTGTTTCCTGACAGTGCTCATAACGGTGCCTCCACCTCCTAGCCTAATCCACAAATGGTTCCTCGGGGAATTGCCTGATCCTATCCAGATCTTCCAGGGATCCCGTCCATGGAACATACATCTCATATCTCGCCACAAAAGCGTTCCTAAGAGGTATCCAATGACCCATTTCCTCCTCTGATAGGCCCTGGTGCCACAACAAGGCTTCTCCCATTAGGGTTTCCGGGAAATGTTCATGTAATTCACATTGCGGGAACCCGGCGTCATACATATGGTTGCGGAATAACCTCGCATGCTCAACTGGATCTTGGTATCCACCATACCTAGGCATTGCCAATACTGCCTCGGGTGTTTCATAAGAGGGTGAGTCCGGGGTTTGCTCCGCCAGCATCCATACCATATACTCTTTGATAAACCTCTTTGTCATTGCCGCCCAATCGGTCTTGACATGCATCGGAAGTGACATATACCACATCAACGGCTCACCCATCAGCGAATTACAAAACAAGCTGGTGATCTCTCCTTCATTAAAACCCAAAGGCCCCATGGCCGACAAGTAGAAGTGAAGATGTTCCATCGGATCCTTGTTGCCATTATACTTACTGACCCTCGGTAGCGGACGCTTGATAGGTCTGATATGCATCGCGAAGCGCTCTGCAGTCCTATCCTCAGCCCTTTGGTACTTTTCTAGAAATAAATCTGATAATCGATCCCAATCATGCTTGCAAGAGTCGGGTAATGAGTGGAACCATCCCAAAGGCTCGCCTATCAGCGAATGGTGGAACCACTGAGCAATCTCGTCCACCCCGAAGGATTCAACAAACATATCGCACATATATTCACGCAAGTGCACATCGGGATTCTCTCCGCCACTAAACAGACCCAATTCTGGCACAATAGTCCGAGACGACCCTTCCCCGGTTTCTTCAGCACTATCTTCATCATACGGTGCTCCACCGTCCAACCCTTCATCCATCGGTTCACCCTCCTGTTCCTCGCCAAGGAAGGACACATATAGACCATTTCCTATATTGCCTTTTTTATCGGAGTCCAGCAACTCCTCTTCATTTTCCTCGAAGGATTCCATCACTACACTTTCTTTCAGACCGAATCCGATCATGCTTACTCTATGATTAGGCAATGGATTACGCCTAGTGGAAGGGTTTGCTGACAACGGATCAACTATCTTCTTCTCCTCAATCAAATCTTGGATCTCGTGCTTCAACCTCTCACAGTTCTCAATAGTATGCCCATAACTGCTGTGGAATTCGCAGTATCCCCTAGCTTGTATCTGCGGAGAAGGTGGTGCTTTGTTATAAGGAGTAAGAGCTTTCAACAACCCCTTTTTCTGCAATCGTTCGAAAACTTTTGCGTAGGTCTGATCACATTTGGCGAACTGCCTCTTCTCGATAGCATTAAGATCAAGCACTTTCACTGCGGCAGATTCTGCACTCGCACTTGGCCCTCCAGCACTATATCCAGACTTCGTCCACTTGGTATAAGCTTTCTTCGGCTCTCCGTCCCCCTCAACTATCAAGGCGCAGCTATACATTTGGTTGAAATCGGTAAAAGGCATGTACCGCAGCTCATTCTTAATGTACGACAAGGTGTTACCGACTACCATTCGGATCTGATCATGCTCAAGCGGCTTCTGCTTCATAACCGTGGCCTTGGCCCTCCATCTTCTCACAAAATCGGAGAAAGATTCCCCAGTCTGCTGCTTAGTGCTCTCAAGCTCCTTCAAAGTGACCTCAAGCATGGTGTTGAAGCTATACTGTGCGATGAATGACTTCGCTAACTCTTTCCAATCCCTCTTTGTCACCATCGGCAATGCATGAAACCATGTGAGGGCAGCCCCCTCAAGATAGGTGTTAAACAGCCCCAGGACTTGATCCTCAGTCAGGATCGTGTGCTTCATTACAGCAACATACTGATTCATGTGGGCGGTGGGATCTCCAGTTCCATCGAACTTTTTCATGTCAGGGAGCCGGAATTTCAAAGGCAAAGCCGTTGCCGATAAACAGTTCTTCAAGTTGTAAAAGTCCTGACTCCCGGAACTTCCCCCACGTAGATCCTGCACCTCCTGAGTGATGTGTTGCTTCCACTCCTCCTCCTTAGCTTTCTCTTTCTCCAGCTGTTTCCGGATATAATCCTGATAGTCATCCTCATTCCCAAAGCGAGGTCCATCGTTCACCTCATTCTCAGCGTGCTTACTATTGTCATCCTTCATGGCCAACTTAGCTATCTGGGCCGCTATTGCGGCTAACTGCTCATTAATGTTGTTCACAGAGTTTTCCAATCTGGCCACTTTTTCGTCGGTCGCAGACATACTGACGGAAGAATGAGTATACCCGGATGAAGACGAATCAGAAGCCACAATTGCCGATTCGGAACTGTCAATCTGTAACTGGTCAAACTGCCTGACTAGCCGGTTACTCTCGCGAAACCACAACCGCTTAATGATGAAGTCTACACGAACGGTATCCATTAGTATGTATGCATGATTTTATATGCATGATTCGTGGTGTGTGCGTTTATTATTTATGGATATATAAGATAAGAAGAACAAATGTTAGTCTAATTACACGTATCACAACATCTCTCTTCCACCCTTATTCCTCCACACACTCGATGGTCCAAGTCTCTTTCCTAGGATTTTGGTTTGGGGCTCACATTGCGGTCCAAGGGACGCGTGATGCCGTCGATTATTGCGGAAAAGTAAATCATTCATCAGACAATACAGTTCGTTTTAACGTATCAGCGTTCAGTGACTAAGATATCGACCAAATGGATTGTCCTATCGGAATAACCCGTCTTTTGTCATTTTGCGAGATGCATTAGTTCGGGTTTTGACTCCCTTTTGAGCGTATCTCGGATTTAGACGCGGTACGAGTTATTCTCCTGGTTCAATCGTTCGTTATTGACAATGACTCGTTCCTTTTTATTCGCGTGGGTTCGTGTCTCGATTTTTGGATTACGACGGGATCTTTTGGATCTATCAAGAGACGTAACCACGTGTTCATTCAGTGATGAAAGCACTTCTTATTTTAAGGAACGGACTCATCGCGTAACGTGTTTGTTTTTAGCGTTAAGAATCCGTTTGCTCATTTTTGGCTACGTAAAAAGACGGCGAGTCTTATTTGAGCGCACGATAATCTTACGGCTAACAACAACTCTTTATTCCTTCCAATCTACGAGATATATCACCTTAGTGTGGTTATAGAAAATCAACGTTTCGTTGAATCGCATGTTTATTCGAAGCAGGGATATTACCGTTCTTTTCACTTTGGCACGAATTGAACAAACACGCAGATCGGGCCATATTTCTTGTAGTTTTGGTAACGGTCGAAATAATCGAGCCATTAGTCAAACCCACAGGCTCGTCCATATGGCGCAATTATGCGGTTTAGTTTAATTCGGCTTCGTGATTTTAAACGGCGTATATACCAGTTTGAGGCACGTATTTAACGATATTGGTTCATTTTCTTTAACTACCCTCGGGATGGATATATATCGTAGATACAGAATGACTTTGGTCGTTAATTTATTTTTGCTTTTCTTTTGTTTTCTTAGTCACCTTTGCGGACACGTCCATTTCTCTTAAGAATGACACAAGGCATAACGTAAGAGCTCGTCTTTTATTCGGAAGGGACGAGTCACGTTTACGAAACTCTTTACGTTACAACGGGGTCATTCGAAACAGAAATGTTCTTTGTTTTCGTTTTATCATAATCTCATTTTATCCCAACCTATTTAAAGAATGTGAATAACGGCTACTGTTAATATAGTCTTTTGAATCGAGATATAACTATCCATAATACCAAACCAATTCATACTAATACGTGCTTACGTCATAACGTATTTCCTGAACATGTGCCTTCTTCGGGACACGGAAAGGGACCAGGCGGGTCGCACAAGTTCATTCATACGAGATGACTAAGTCGTCTTTAGTTCGAATCATTTCGATGTTTTGGGGTAGTTTGTATATCGGTCTAAGAGTATATATTAACGTATCGTTTTATTTTCTTTACATATTTTAGGATTAGACACGTATCATGGCAATTTGAAAACACGAACTGATTCATTCATCACATAAAAAATGGTAACGGGTAATCCTATGGCAACTTCTAAGGCTACTATATGCTGACACGGCTGATCACGGGACCTCACAGGACCACACAAATTCGCCCCTAACGAATGGATGGGGACCCTTTGACGCCTTACTGTAAGGGGGAACTTACACTAGCCTCTTTTGAGCGACGAATGGACTCTCGCTAGAGGTTTCGCGGAAATTACCCAAAAGGTTTGCAATGATGCACATGAATGCATACGAAAAGAAATAATACGATTCGTCCCCGTTAAGGGCTTAATACACGCCTTTCGGAATCAAATTTCTCGCTTCCCCAGTAGAGTCGCCACTTGTTAGACGAGGTGCCGCGGCCTAATCTCCCGGGTGGACCAGGGGGTGGACACCTCATGGCGACGTAAGCGGTGATTGGCGCCGAAAGCAACCAATCGTGGAATCAAGCTGCTCGGCAGGATCGGAGCTCGGAGTATGGAAGAGTCGCCACCCACGAATGGGAAAATGAACACCGATCCCTTGCGGGAGACCGGTGAGGGTTCGGGAAACTTAGGTACGAGCCGAGAAGGCTAGCTCCTTTCCGGAGAAAGGCTACTAGGCACCCCGACATCGTCCGGTTATGAACCATCGGCCTCCTACTCAACGTGTTAGGCGATAACGGACTAATCGCATATTTCTTTAAGTTTAAAATTCATTTGAAACCTTTTCTTTCTCGTTTTGAAACCGTTTTGAGCATATATTATTGAAAGCCATTTTGGTAAAGAATCACCCATTTACATCAATCCAAAAATATATAGGAGAGAGAGAGAGGGAGAAGAAAGAATTGATTTATTTACAATGTGATTTATGCTTCGTATTTACACACTAACTCTGAGCTAAACTCACTCCCCGAAAACGAGTTTATTTACTTGGTTTGTACCTTAATCGTCGTTGGAACGATTTAGGTACGTTTCAAAACCCCGTTTATTTATGTGGCCTCTACTCGAACCGCCGTTGGAACGACTCGAGCGTTTGAAGACGTGGAATAAAGAATTTTAACCCGAAAACGTGGTTAGGCATACAAGTCAATTTACTTTGTACAAATCATTTAAGAAAACGATTCAAAACTCTATTATTTACGATTAAAAGCTATTTTAATTACAAGGTTCGCTTAATCCGTCGTTGGAACGGGCTAAGGTTTTAAAACATGATGTTTTAAGAAATGGTTTAAAAATGTCAAGAAAACGTTATTTACACTTTAGGAATATCTAGAAAACTTTAAGTTTAAATAAGAAAATTAAACTCTCTTTTTGTGATTTTACTTTCCCCTTTTCACTCAATTAACCTTTAACATTATCATAATTACAACAATAAACCAATTAAACCAAAATTCACCAAGTAAAACACATTTGGAATATATACATATATACAAGAATAAAATAGAAATACATATATACATAGTTTTATCTAAAAATAGGGATATATCTATAGATGAAAATAAGTAAGAAATATTATATGATATAACAAAGAAAGTGAAAAAAAATACTAAATATAATACCTTTTTATTCTAATTCAAAATATGTAAAAACAATGAACCAAGTTTATAAATGGGAAGAATAACATTTAATCTCCAAAATAGTTTTACCCAATGATAACTAACATAATTCAAATGAGCCAAAAACCATATATATATACATATACTACTTTATAATATTAAATCCAAACGAATTAAATTTCAACATGAAATAAATAAATATATAGTACATAATAAATAGTTATAGGATTAAAAAATAATTTTTATAAACATATTACACAATAATATACATATATATACAAGTAGAAATGTCAAAAAGTGGGGAAAGGAGGGTAAAAATGGTGATTTTCGGTTTCCAGCAGATTACCGATGGAAAATCCGTCGCCAATCTGCTGTTAGTGACAGAAAAGGCAGAATTACAGCAGCACTCCAAAACTTTCCAGATTCGTTCAAAAGCTTTAAATTAAATCTAATTCAATCGTTTTGGATCTCCGAACTACCAAAAATGGATCATAGTCTATAACGGAGTTTCCTAAAATGGCGTTTTTTATTTTAAAACGTTATTCGGAAATGTCTTTTCAAAACTTATAATTACAACGTTTTTAATACCCGAACTACCTTTTAATCGGATCACGGTTCGTATTGGGATATTAAAACGAGGTTTTTTATTTCAAAACTAAACCGAATTTTTATTTAACACGGGATGAAAATAAATAAATACGGGAAATTAAATAAAACGTGACAAATAATTAAATAACTAAATAAAATTATAACATAAAAATAAATAAAGAAAATAAAACAAATGAAATAAATAAAACGAGTCTAGTCCTCGGATAACACCTCAAGTTCGGTATTGACGGTTGAAGTCGGTTGATTCCACGAATCGTGCTTTTCCAGTGTTTTTGGTAAAATTTTAACTTTTAGGAAATTTGGAATTTTTAGGAAAAAAAATGTTTTTTCCCAAAAAAAAGATTTTCTCTCTCTAAAAATGTTTAGAGTGAGAAGCTCCTCCCAAAAAGTCCCCCTAGAATGCATGGCGATCCGTGCCTTATATAGGCAAACGGATCCCCGGAACTTTGGGCGACGCCCGAAGAAAATTGGGCGTCGCCCAAAGTCAGTTGGGCGAACGCCCAACTTTCGTTGGGCAGACGCCCAACATTAGTTGGGCGTTTAATTGGGCGAACGCCCAACTATTGTTGGGCGCGCGCCCAACTGACGTTGGGCGCTTGCCCAGCGGCTGCCGGGCGCGCCCGCCCAGCGGCCATCGGGCGTGCGCCCGGGCTGTCGGGCGTGCGCGCTCCACGGTCGTCGAGCGCGCACTCCGCGCTGCCGGGCATGCACGCCCAACGGACGTCGAGCGTGCGCCCCGCGCTGCCGGACGCGCGTCCAACTGTCGTCGGACACGTGTCGGCTGCCGCTAGGCGCTCGCACCACGTCGCTGAGCACTCGCGAGCCGTCCACTTGACGACCGCGACTCACATTAATTTTTCTTTTCTTATTATATATTTTTGTTTTAAAACTTCCGGAATCAACCGCTTCGACCGTCTTGTTTACAGGTTTTCGTCACAGGTCCTCCGACTCGGTGTCTACACCGTGTGCATGGAGAAACACGCTTCCTTTACCTCATCTGATGTGAAATCCTGGGATAACAGCTCATTTTGCTCCTGGCTTACCCTTGCCTGAATGAATGATAACAGCGTCGAATCGTTATTTCCTGAACTTGTGAAAATACCGCTGAAATAGTCTCTCAGAACCTCATCCAATCCGCTGTCCCTTGTACACCAGTTTCCATTTGCATCCTTAATCCTTGAGAAGCAGTTCCGCCTTTTCCTGTCTGTAGTATAAGAGTGAAAATATTTAGAGTTAGAATCTCCGTCTCTCAACCACAGTAATTTTGTCGGCTGCTTCCAAAAATCCTCTTGCTTTCTAAGCGTCAGCATATAAGCTGTTGAGGCCTGCTTGAATCTTTCCAAACCATAATCATCCCTTCTGTTCTTTGTTGTCTGCATCTGATGGCGATAGTTGTCTAACAGCTTTTTAAAATCTAACTCTAGCGTCGAACTCCACTCTTTAAGTGCTTCAGTACAATCCGCTATTTTTTCTGAGATGGTTTTCCTGTCGTCAGACTCCCACGCCTGATGAACAATTGAAGCGCAGTTATTCTCTCGTAACCACATATTCTCGAATCGAAATCTTTTGATTACAGGGCATCGCACCCACACTTTACACTCTAGAAGGATTGCTGAATGGTCTGAAGAAACAATAATTAGATTTCTGGCTCTAGACGAAGCGAACAACTCCTTCCACTTTGCATTTATTAGTGCACGGTCAAGAACTTCCTCGATCCACCTATCAGTACCTCTTCCTACTTCCCAAGTAAACAGATGTCCATCCGTTGAGACGCTACTTAAACCACTACTTTCCACAGCCTCTTTAAACCCTTCGATAAGCCAGTTCAGTTGGATCCTACCTCCACGTTTTTCTGCTAAACTCAAAATATCATTAAAGTCTCCGATACAGCACCAGGCGAGATCTTCTTGTTTCTTGAGGGATCGTAGCAAGTCCCAAGAGTCTCTACGTCTATTGTCTTTCGGGGAATCCATAAAAACCGGTAACCCTGAAGGTAGGCAGATTTGGAAAGGAGATGCAATAATAAAGTTGGGTGAATAAGATTCAATACTGACAGTGATATTATCTTTCCATAACAATGCTAATCCGTCGCCATGACCTTGACCGTTGACAATGTAAAACCCGCTATACCCCAGTTTCTTACTAACCACTTCCACTCTTTCCTCATTTATCATTGTCTCCATTAAGAATACCACCAAGGGCCTATGAACCTTCACGAGGTCCTTCAAAATGTTAACTGTCCGTGGGTTGCCCAAGCCGCGACAGTTCCAGCTAAGGATGCTCATTGGAATAGGCGGGCCTGAATCCCAGGTCCCGCCCCATCTCCGTTTTTTGGGTTTTGTGTATCATCAACATCCATATCCTTCTCCTCCAATCTTGGGCGTTTAGGGTCATGGGCGATTCCTTGTGATTCAAGGATCGTCGGATTGCCTACAGTTGCTGCTTTTACTGTGGCTGCAGGATTTGACTTATCACTTGCTGCTTGCCCATCCTTCTTTGAAGCATCTCCCTCACCTTGGGGTTGATAAGTCGTTTTATTTGTAATCCTGGTATAATTGACTACCTTCACAAAGCTACCTTCACCCCCTTCCTCACTGTTTTGACGTAGCCATTCGCTACCTGCTAATGATCCCGACTTACGTATTGTTGCTCGCAAATAACTTCCAAATTGACGATCCGTCGGGCGTTCCTCCTGATCAAATAAAGCCGTAAAAAAATTGTCTGAATGACCTATTACCCCACAGAAGAAGCAGAACCCTAGTAGCCTCTCGTATCTAAAATTGATCCAGAGCCAGCTACCTCCCGTGCGTTTGATTTTTTGCCCTCTCTTTAGTGGTTGGCCTACCTTTAGTGCCACCTTGATTCTGAGATAGCTTCGCCGATTCCCTGTAAAGTTTTTTGGATCGGATTCGATAAATTGCCCTATCTGACCCCCTAGCATTTTGCAGATAGCTTCAGTCTGAAATCCCACTGGTAGGTCAGCTATCTGTACCCATATTATCAACTCGGACATGTCAGTATGTGTTGCTTGCTCTAGTGGTTCGAGTTTCTTGACAATGATAACGTTTTGATTAAACGTCCACGGTCCGTCGTTGAGAACCCTATTCATATCAAGCTCATGATAGAACTGAAAGAGATAACGTCCCTCTAGGCCCGTCTCTGTGATTGTAACTCCTTTCTCTGGTCGCCAAATCGAGGCTAATGTTGATTTCATGCTGTCGAAGTGTGCAGGTTTTGGTGTTAAGAATTGTCCTACAACCAGGTACATCGGCTGCTCTTTATCTGATAAAATATGTTCTTCGTTAATCTCGAGCCCTAATTCCTTATCATCTTCCAAACATAATCTAGCATAAGCTTCCAACACTCCCTTGCCTTTGTCCATGATCCGCTGCGAATTGAGATATTGAATGAAAAAGAAGAAACAAGGAAGACGTAATGGACGAGAAGGAGGAAACCGGGAACACGTAAACTTCTCAGAGGCGAGAAGACCTAACAACACTCCACATGGAGAGACAATAATCATATTGTACTTATATTTTGATTCATCGTAAATGTGAACTTGTCAATTTGGACTTATTATTCAACAATTTTTTTTGAGAGAGAATCAATATTAAACTTTTAATTATATAAGGCATTATTGGATTTGATTCAAAGTGAAGAAATAAAATACAACACAAACATATTTAAATGTGAAAAGCCAATAATATATAAGGCTGGTTCAAGTCCAAAGAAATTCCATAAGCCCAATTCAAGAAAATCAGATACCAATTGGGGTTTGGTTCAAATCCATTAACAGCCCACTGGAAACTGAAAAGAAACGTACATACCTTTTTTTTGTAGGATAGGAAAAGAAAAACAAACAAACAAAAACGCTCAACCCGGGATCAACCTAGGAAAACTGACCCCCACCACATCCTCCAAGATCATAGAAGAGATGAAAACCGGAGGAGAAGAAAGGATAGATAGACCCAATATTCCAGAATGCCCTTCCACCGCAAGACGGTCCGCAACGCGATTTTGCTCCCTATAAATATGAGCAAAGCTAATAGAATCAAAGGATGAGCGAATCCTTCTAATGCCTTTGATTAAGTTAAGGCTATTTAGGCAAATAACATTGCCCACAGAAATCATTTTAATCGCTTCTAGGTTATCTGACTCCACAAGAAGCTTTTTCACTCCCAGATTCTTTGCTAACTTCAGGCCGGAGAAAATCCCCCAAAGCTCTGTAGAAAAGGAAGAACCCATACCCAAATTCTGAGAGAAACCAGAAACCCACCTGCCACCATCATCTCTAAGAACTCCTCCTGCGGCAATTCTTCCGTCTCTAAGGCAAGAACCATTAGTGTTGAGCTTAACCATACCTACAGTCGGCCTACACCAGCCTAAAAGATGGACCTCCTTCCTTTGAGACACCCTAGCCAAGGGATCTTCAACAAAGCTCTCAACCAAAGTACTAATATTTTTGGAGAAGAAGTCTAAGACGTTTGGCTGAGAAACCACTTTTCCTCCAAAAACCTCCTCATTCCTTCATCTCCAAAGCTGATGGCAAACCATCACAAATAAAAGAACACCCTGATTCAGATCAGGCAGAAGAATCCCTTTAATCCCATCTACAAACCAATCATTCTCTGAGTGGGCTAAAAAAGAAGAGAGCACCTCCCTAGGAAGAATACTCCTCCAAACCTCTTTACTTTTCTCACAGTCCCTGAGAGCATGGCACAAAGTCTCTTCATACCCTCTGCATCTGCAACAAGCTCCAGACTCCACTAGATGCCTCCTTTTTCTATCCGAATTAGTAAGCAACCTATTCCTAGCCCCAAGCCAAAGGAAACTTCTAATACGGTACGACACTTTTAAGGCCCAAATCGTCTTCCACACCCCTGGGGACGAAGAATCCAAATCCTGATAGAAAGCCTAAAAAGCAGATTTACAAGAATAGGCCCCGTTGTTTGTCAAAGACCAACAGTAACTATCTTTATCATCAATTTGACTACTAATCTAAACACCTCTAATAGTAAGGAGCGATTCCAGACTGAGGTAGGAATCAAATTTTGCCCAAATCCACTCACCCTCAGAATCCACCACATCTACAATCCTCCATTCCTGAATGTCCAACGGAGGCAAAGAAGTACAAACCTCCAATAAAGGCTTCTTACCTATCCAAATATCCTTCCAGAATCTGATGGACCTACCATTATCCACATTCCACCCAATCCCTGAACAGAATTCAGCAAAAACCGCACTAATGCCTTTCCAAAGAAAGGAACAATTAACCACTCTATCCTTAGGGCCCCCAAACACCTTATCCTTCCGATATTTACCACATAAAAGCTGAACCCACAGAGCTGAAGGAAGCTGCCACATTCGCCACAGGAGCTTCATTAATAAGACTTTATTATTATCTTTGGATTTCCTAATGCCTAGACCTCCTTTATCTTTTGGTTGACAAACCTCATTCCAAGGAACAAGGTGGATCTTCCTTCCCTCCTCAGCTTCCCCCCACAGGAACCTACTATTAATTTTATCTAGATCCTTAAGTACAGGCTCAGGAAGATGACAAGCCTGCATAATGTGATTGGGATTCGTACAATTGACAGATTGAATCAACGTATGATGGCCAGCGAGAGAGAGAGTCTTTGCTTTCCACGTGGCACACTTCATATTAGCTTTATCCAAAGTATCTTTAAAAGACACTTTAGACACTCTCTCACTATGGAGGGGGATACCCAGATACTTCCCGAGAGAGCAAGTCAGAGGAATTCCCGACAGATCGCTCAACCTTTTACAAACTCTCTGGTTCATATTCTTAGAGCACATCATCGTGGACTTCTGGACATTTAGCTTCTGACCAGAGGCCGAACAAAAACAATCAAGAATATCCATAATAATACTTAACTACTCCTCATTACCTTCCATAAAGATCAGAACATCATCCGCAAAGAACAAGTGAGTAACCTGGGGACAGAACTTATTGATAGCCACCGGGTGGAATTTCCCACTCTCAACAGCATCATGGATCAGGTGAGACAGTCTTTCCATTGCAATAACAAATAAGAAAGGGCTCATTGGGTCCCCTTGACGGATACCCCGGCCAGGAGAGAATTCCTCCGACATATCCCCATTAATCAACACTTGAAAAACAGGAGAAGAGATATAAACCTTTATTAACCTTCTCCAATTATCTGGGACCCTAGCTCTTTCCAGACTCTCCATCAGAAAGCTCTAGTTAATGCGATTATAGGCTTTCTCAAGATCCAACTTAAGAGCCACAATACCTTTTTTTCCCTTCTTGATCTTCATAATGTGAACCATCTCCTGGGCAATCACCATCATTTGTCTACCAGGCACAAAGCTTCCATGATTCTGACTAATTAAGCATGGCAACAGGTAATTTTCAAAAAAAAAAAAACAAAAACAAAAAAGCATGGCAACAGGTAAGCTTTTCAGGACTGTCCAAATTCTGTATAAAAAGTTTGGTACGAGAATGAAATTTTAAAAGATAATGCCTGTTGCGGGTATGGGACAAGAATGAAACTATCCCTCAGAATATCTGCTACCCTTACGTGTTATGTACTTGCTAATTTGTATTTTTTAATCTTTTAAAGGTTAATAAACTCATACTTAAGTGAAAAAAATGAAAAATTTCAATATTTAATATTTTTTTTTGGTAAACAAAGAAGGCGTGAGGTTCAAAGGTAAAGAAAAGAAACTAATAATGTGAAATTCTGCTAGTTATTACTCCTCTGCTATCATCAGCAAGAATGTCGTGGAGGCCTGCAGGGACACATCAAATTCATGATGACCCAAGAGACAAGAACCTGTGAAGTTCGCCAGCCAGTCAGTAGCACGGTTTCCTTCTCTAAAGGTGTGAACAAAATGGATGGACCACTCTCTCCCTCTCTAATCTCCAGACATTGAATAAGAAGCCACACATACGGTTTATGGAGTTTCGGTGTGCTTGCAAGGCGGTGAAGGGAAGTCTTTGAGTCTGATTCCAAAATGACATTTCTAAAGCCCTTATTGCAAAATGATTCGTATTTGTTTGTTGAATTGTTTATTATATTATTTATAACATTAAGTATTTGAATTTTTGTTAAATTTGTGATTGATTTTGTTATTTATGGAATATTACGTGGATGTATGTTCTACTAAATTTATGATTTATTTATTATCTAATCTATATATTTAAATGGTAAGGGTGTCAGGTTTTGTGGAACAAAAATGAGATTAGTATTATATATTCTTAAAATAATAAAACATAATATGTAATTAAAAATATAAAAAGATTGATGTAGATTGAAATCCACTGAAGGTTTTAATTGTAAACCAACAAAGAATACAAACTTCTCTAACTAAACTAGAAGGTTGAGTAAACCCAAAAGGATAAAATCATTGCTCCAATGGAGGCTTTCAAATCAATATTCATCAAAGTTGTTCAACATTACAAAGAAGGGAGCTTAAATACTCTCCCAAATAAGAAGGGAAAGGACCAAAAGCCCATGAATAGGGTTTTAGGCAAAACATGTGTATAAGGATAGAATAGGAAAGAGGAAAGTCCATGGTAGTTTAGTAATAAGGGGTTGATGGCAAAATAGTAAATAAACATCAACAGAAATGGTCCCCTATTGTTAAGAACTTGGAGGAGAAGTATTCTTCCAGCAGAGCACGCCCCGCGTGGGTTTTGGTACGCCCCGCGTAACTCCGCTCCTGATCCTGGAGAGTCTTCGCGGATGACTTTACGCGTGGCGTTCCTGGAATCACGCCCCGCGTATTGGGGTCTCTGCTCCTGGTGACCAGGGGTGATGAACTTCACGCGGAGCGTCTTCGGAGTTACGCCCCGCGTACTTGAGCTCCTGGACTTGGTGTCCTTGTTGGTTGGGATCTACGCGTGGCGTCCCAGACTTACGCCCCGCTTACTTGGCCTCTTGGGCTGGGTTCTCCTCCGACGCCGAATCCATGCCCCGCGGGCCTAGACGTACGCCCCGCGTTCCTGAGCTTCTGGGAAAATCTTCGAAAACTAGTTCCCTCACGCCCCGTGCCTTGGTGAGTACGCCCCGCGTACTGGGCAGGTTTCCCCGGGCTCGGGCTTAGTGAAAGGATGCCCTCATCATTCTCCCCTTCTTTGAAAGAGTCGGACTCCGCCTTCGATGCCTTGGTTGGTAATGTCACGTTAGTTAAGTTAAGTTAAGTTAAGTTAAGTTCAGTTCAGTAACATTCAGTTCAGTTCAGTTAATTTAATTTCAGTTAAGTTAATTTAATTTAATTTCAGTTGAAATTCTGTATTTGGTATTTCTACCAGTTTATCATACATGAAGATACATATATATATACAAATTTAGTCTACTATCTTCTCTAAAGTCAATGAGATAAGTCTAACCTACATGCAGCCCATATCTAGCCCATATCTACCCTACAAGCAGCCCTTACCAGTCAAGCAGCCCTTATCATTACACTCCCCCTCAAGCTGCGGCATAGATATTAATCATGCCCAGCTTGTTACATATATAGTTAACCCGACTACCCGGCAACGCTTTGGTAAATACATCTGCTAATTGTCCCCCTGTTCTGATATATGGAGTTGTGATTGTGCCATCTTCTAGCTTTTCCCGAGTAAAGTGGCAGTCAACTTCTATGTGTTTTGTTCTTTCATTGAATACATGATTGTTGGCGATATAGATAGCTGCTTCATTATCACACCATAACTTCATAGGTTTAGTCTGAGCAAACCCAATCTCACCAAGAAGGTTGCGTAGCCATACAAGTTCACACGTAGTTTGTGCCATAGCCCTGTACTCAGATTCTGCACTGGATCTAGATACAACACTCTGCTTTTTACTCTTCCAAGATACTAGGTTGCCTCCGACAAATACACAATAACCCGTAGTAGAACGCCTATCTGTAAGATCTCCTGCGTAATCTGCATCTGTAAAACCTTCAACAGTGTGATGACCATGATTTTGATATAGTATACCACGCCCCGGAGTCCCCTTTAGGTATTTCAGAATATGACTAACAGCATCCCAGTGTGAAGTTCTTGGCGATGACATGAACTGACTTACAACACTTACTGCAAATGAAATATCAGGACGAGTGATTGTAAGATAGTTCAATTTTCCAACGATTCGTCTATATCTTTCAGGATCCGGTAGTAAATCTCCATCGTCGGTCTTCAACTTTCCATTTGGTATCATAGGTGTATCACACGTCTTTGCCTCAATCAAACCAGCTTCACTTAACACATCTAGACAATATTTTCTCTGAGTGAGGTAAATCCCTTTACGGCTTCGACAAACTTCAATCCCCAAAAAATATTTCAGTTGTCCTAGGTCCTTTGTTTGAAATCAAGTACCGAGGAATTCTTTCAATTTTATAATGCCAGTTTCATTATTTCCAGTAATTACAATGTCGTCAACATATACCACGAGTAAAATGCACCCAGAACCAGATGATGAGTAGAACACAAAATGATCATATGCACTTCGACGAAGACCAAATTCAATGACAGCAGCACTGTTGCTTCAATCCATACAAGGACCTGCGTAACCTGCAAACTTTCCCAGACTCCCCTTGAGCAACAAAACCAGGAGGTTGCTCCATGTAAACTTCCTCGCATAGGTCACCATTCAAAAAGGCATTCTTGACATCAAGTTGATAAAGCGGCCAGTTGTAAGTAGCAGCCAAAGAAACGAACAATCGAACGGAGGAGAGTTTGGCAACAGGGGAAAATGTCTCTAGATAGTCGATGCCATAAGTCTGAGCATAACCTTTTGCAACCAAACGAGCTTTCAACCGAGCAACAGAACCATCGGGATTGAACTTGACATTGAACACCCATTTGCAACCAATAGCACGCTTCTGAGATGGAAGAGACACTAGATCCCAAGTATGATTTTGTTCAAGGGCATGCATTTCCTCTTTCATTGCTTGGAGCCAACCAGGATGATTCAGTGCTTCAGAGAGAGAGGAAGGAACAACAACTGAATCTAAAGAAGCTACAAAAGACTTTGAGGAAGGTGATAATGCATCATAACATACAAATGAAGAGATCAGGTAAGTGCATTGGCGAGTACCTTTTCGGAGGGCGATAGGAAGGTCAATGCTAGAATCTGAAGATGGGGAAGGATCTGGAGACGAAACTGGAGGGGGAACACTGGCAACTGGAGCACTAGAAGGTGCATCACTTGAAGGACGTTCATGCCGAGAATAAACGTGACGGACAATTGGTCGAGAAGGAACAGAAACCACCTGCTCACTTACAGTATAAACAAGATAATTATCGTCAGACGGATTTTCCGGATCAACAGAAAGAGTTGATCCAAGACCATAAAAAGGAGTGTTTTCAAAAAAAGGTAACATCAGCGGATACCAAATAACGACCCAAAGAAGGAGAATAGCAACGATACCCTTTTTGAGTCCGAGAATAACCCACAAAGATGCACTTGATGGATTTGGGATCAAGTTTGGAGACTTGTGGTCGCATGTCTTGAACAAAACAAGTACATCCAAAAACACGTGGTGCAAGAGGAAATAAAGAAGACGAGGGAAAAAGGAAGGAGTATGGAATCTGACCGTTAAGGACTGAAGAGGGCATACGGTTGATGAGAAAACAGGCAGTGGAGACTGCATCTGTCCAAAAGATTTTAGGAACCTGCATATGAAACAACAATGCTCGAGCGACTTCTAATAAGAGACGATTCTTACGTTCGGCAACACCGTTTTGCTGAGGGGTAACGATGCAAGAAGTCTGATGAATAATACCATGCTGAGAAAGATACGATTGGAAAGTGCAAGATACATATTCTTTAACATTGTCACTTCGCAAAATACAAATAGATTTGTTAAATTGTGTGCGAATCTCAACATGAAAGGTACAAAAGATAGTGAATAACTCTGAACGATTTTTCATAGGACAAAGCCAAGTAACACGAGAATAATCATCAACAAATGTTACAAAATAACGAAAACCAAGTTTGGACACAACCGGACACGGACCCCATACATCAGTGTGCACCAAATAAAAAGAAGACTCGACACGTTTATTGATTCGCGGTGGATACGAAACTCTGTGATGCTTAGCAAATTGACAAGCTTCACATTCCAGAGTAGAATCACGCGGAAGACTAGGACATAACTTTAGTAAAACTGGAAAAGACGGATGGCCAAATTGACAGTGAAGTCGCAAAAGAGACGCGCTTGTGCAGAGAAGAGATTTTGACACTTGTTGATAAGTTGAATCAAGTACGTACAATCCATTTACCAGGTTCCCTCTACCAATAATTTTCTTTGTCCCAAGATCCTGAAAAAGACAATGGGTAGGATAAAAAACAACAGAGCAGTTAAGAGTCTCAGTAAGTTGGCTGACAGATAATAATTTAAGAGGAAAATTGGGTAAACATAACACAGAGGATAAAGGAATATTAGATGTTGGGTGAGATGTCCCTTGTCCAATTACAGACGCCGTTGAGCCATTGGATAACATAACGGATGGAAAATTGACTAGATGTTGGAAAGAAGAAAGAATACCTGTGTTGCCGGTCATATGGTCTGTAGCACCAGAGTCAATCACCTAACTACGAGAGGAGGTGGAGAGACATGCCACATGATTACATGTATCAGCCAAAGCGGAGGTTGAGGTTGATGGTTGTTCTGCATCATAAGTTGCTGAAAGTTGCTGAAACCGAGCATACTCATCGGCAGAAATGGTGACGGAGGACGGGGTTGGAAGGATGCCACTTTGAGTTGCCATATTTGCAGATCTTCGGAGAGGGTGTTGTCCCGAGTGTTGGGGTGGTTTACCATGCAGTTTCCAACAATGTTTCTTAACATGTCCCTCTCCCCCACAGTGATAACAAGTACGAGGGGAGCTACGGTGGCCACTAGAAAGAGTATTGTCTCCCCCTCGACGATCTTGGCTAGCATTGCTTACCAATGCTACAGTGTCAGAGGACAATGGACCAGAAGCCATGACACCATCCTTACAGACATTAAGTAAACGAGAATAGACTTCTGCGAAAGATGGGAGTGTCCCACTAGTCAACAACTGTGTACGGGCCACATCATACTCAGGACCTAAACCTGCCAAAAAACACTGAACAACAACGCGCTCCTTCTGTGCTTGCATTTGTTTCACATCAGACACAATAGGAAACATATTGTTCTCTTCTTCGTATGCCTGCTTCACTTCAGTGTAATATTACAGAAGAGATCGATTCTTTTGTTCTGCACGATAAATCTTTAACAGTAACATATGAAGATGAGACATATCCTTTTTGTTAGCATACAAGAACTCCAGATATTCCCATAACTCCTTTACAGTCTCACAGTGAGTCACAACATCATCAACAGTGGGATCGAGAGTGTTTTGAATTTGATTAAACATTTTGTAATCCTCCATCAACCATTTCTTACGAACATCAGCATTTGTTTTAGGCGGAGGATTGCCAGTTAAATGGTCTTCTAAATCAGCACTGTTGACAAATCTACGGATAGTGCGTTGCCACTGAGTGTAGTTTTGACTCCCAATTAATTTTCTATCCGTAATTTTGGAGGAGCCTAACGTAAGTTCGGTCACAATTTTCTTTTCAATTCCTTCTGCCATGAAATGAAACTAGATAGGAAAAAAAGATATTTATATATTTTTTTTTCTCTTCTTTTTTTTTCTTTTCTCTTTTTTTTTTCACTGTTGTTTTTTTTTACTGTGCCTTTTTTAACTTTTTTTTTTACTGTTTTTTTTAAAGAAAAATAGTAACAGACTCAAATCTAATTAAATCAGGAGAAATATAGAAACCCTAAACTTAAACTTACGCAACACAAATAGATGAACAGAAGGGGACAGGTTCAGAGGATAACTTTCCTATCACAGGCGAGCACCAGGGAGGCCGTGTTGGAAATAGGGCTAAGGTATAACAGCGAAAATATAAAAATTTTAGCCTACTTCCTTTTAACCATAGGATCCGTTAATCGTTATTTCATATAAAGAGGGATAAGAAGATATACCTTTCGATGATCAATCTACCGTTGCAAACGAAGTGCCCACAACTTCAAAGGAGATGTAAACTGTTTACCAATCTGCCCCTATTCGAAATAGACCTTCCAGACCTCCGAACGACGATCCCTTCGGTGGAAACGTGGAAGAATGTGTCTAGAAGCTACTGTCCAAAAATCGCGACGATCCGACGGTTCAATCTCCGGCAATCCTCGAAATAGTGAACTGACCTGATGTAGGCGAAGAAAAACGAATTTCTCCCTTTTGATTGTTTTTCTTCTTTCGTGAACATGGTGAGGTTAAATTAGAATCAACCCTTATGAGATGTAACCAAAATAGATTACCTCTAATTAACCAACACAAGATCAAGGAGAAAGAGGGATGAATTAGATTAATCAATCGATGGAATGCCGAATGAATTCTTGTCGACGAACTTGGGGATGGAATTCACTTTTTCTCTCTAGCTAGTAGATTTCGAAAATCACAAGGGGTGGGGCTAGTGTGTGTGTCGAAATTCACTAGGTAAGGGGTATATATATTATCTTGTCTCTAAACCCTAGTTAGATAGGATTAGGTTACTTAATAGCAATCCAATTCGGAATAGGATTTCTAATTATTATCTTACTATATATCTAATATAATTAGGATAATAATAAGTAACCTAGTTAGATAATAATAGGAGGACATTAATCCAATTAATAACTCCTAACTTGATTATCTCTTAATTAATTTAATTTCACAATCCTAATCCAATTAGGAAGAGTGGAATAAATTAATTCCCTTCCTTTAATACATATAATTTCGACCCCCCCTTATCCATGGGCCTTACTGGGCTCAACTGGGCTTCCATCTATTAATCAGATCCATCTCTCTTTTGTTTCCAAGTCTTATGTGTGATCCATTAGGTCCTTACTACTTCTGGCCGTATGCAACTATTAAATTAATTTCTCCAAGAATTATATTTAATCCTTGCATAACGGAATGATGAACAGAGCATGTTATCGGCATGTCCGTAATCATTCCCCCAGAGTCCGTTAAGAAGACAGGTTGATTCTGCCGTTAACCCTTCCGTATTAGTTACAGTATAATTCGATCCTTTATCAACTACATCCTTGAACTGAATCTTATGACTATGGATGATGTCAAGTCATATATAGCGAGACGTTCGTTTTACTTGTACAGGCCGAGTCAACTCAAATAGATAGGTTAAGTGAAATCTGTATTTCTACTCTTAAGCTATCACCTTGCAAGGATTTAGAGTCGAGTCTTCCACAAGCGATCCTTGGACGTATCTCCCATTCGTCGAGAGTGATAAATGCTCAATCCAATGTATAACTACCCTGACATTACCTCCTGTGACACCCAACCTTTGCAGTTCACACCCCAGAGTCATCCCTGTTAAGGATCGTGGGACCACGCGATCAAAGTCTCACATTCAGTAATTCAGGATGACCAATTAACATTCCTTTGAGTCTGAGGATTATTTATACCTATTAATACCAATGAGATGAACAGGTGACAAGGACGAATCTACCCATCCTGTTATCTCAAATCGGATCCCCAATCCTAATGAACGACGTTTCATCGGATCTATGTAACTGTCCAGATATCTATATATATGAAGCTTGTGAGATCAGCTTTCTGTCGGACAGAAGACATTGTTACATACAAGTCTCAACAGTGATATGTCAATCCTAAACATCTCACTTGACTTGGGGTGGTTTTAAGTTTATTAGTTTATTATAAAGTCTTGTCTCACTTCATGCTTGTATGAACACTTTATAATCACTTTAAACAAACTTACGGATTTCCTTTTATTAGACTTTATTTAGTGCTGTAAAAGGGTTTGCCTTTATATAGTTATCAAACATATATCTTATTAAAACAAATGATATAAAGAACAATTCATTTACAATAAGTTTGCATCCTACAACCATTGTCTTTAGGACACTAAACCCCAACAGGCCGAACTTCATATTCCGACGCCGGAGAAGTAGACCGGAACGAAGAAGGAGGAGGTGCCACGCGCTTCCACGCGCTGGCGCGTGATGATTGATGTGAATGAGGGCGGAGGCACGTGAGGCCCACGCGCTGGTCAGATGGTGGCCGGAATTTGCAGGAGCGCCGATCGGAGGAGGAGAGGAGGAATGGGATGGGTGGTGAGATGAACTGATGTACCAGAAAATATAACCAAGAGACCCAAGCTCTTCACTAATACTAACCCTGGGAAAACTACCCAGAACAAAATTTTCAGTAACCTTGGGAAATACTACCCAGAAAACAAACAAGCAAATTTCCACAGAACCTTAGGCTCTGATACCATGAAATTCTGTATTTGGTATTTCTACCAGTTTATCATACATGAAGATACATATATATATATACAAATTTAGTCTACTATCTTCTCTAAAGTCAATGAGATAAGTCTAACCTACATCAGTCAAAAAGAACAGGGCATAAGTTTCTCAATTAAGCTTATAGAAAAATTCAGAGATGAGTTTCTCAAACACTCGGTAAGTTTGAGAGAAGTGAATATTTAGGAATTGTTTAATTGAGTAGATTTTAGGTTGTAAAAGTTCTGCATCATTGATTCTTGTCCGATAAAAGAATCACAGCGGAAAATCTTGAGAGGTTCTTTCGAGGACAGGACATAGACTGTAGTTGTCGAACCTGTATAAATCATCGTGGCTAAGCTTATCTATCCTTACTCTTTTAATTAAGGCTTAATATATCACAGTACAGAGTAATGGGATTGACAATGTCAGGCACCACTCCTAGTTCTGTAATGAACTTTCTAATCCAAACCGCTTCCTTTGCCGCTTCCGCAGCAGCGATGTACTCTGACTCGGTCGTAGAGAAAGCCACGCTTCCCTGCTTGGAACTCTTCCAACTGACCGCGCCCCCATTCAAGATAAACACGTATCCTGATTGGGATTTAAAATCATTCTCATTTGTGAGATGACTAGCGTCTGAAAATCCTTCAATTTTCAGATCTCCTTCTCCGTACACTAGGAACATATCTTTAGTCCTTCTCAAGTACTTAAGAATGTTCTTGACGGCAATCCAATGCTCGTCTCCCGGATTCCCTTGGTAACGACTCGTTACTGATAACGCGAACGCTACGTCAGGTCTAGTGCATAGCATAGCATACATAATCGAACCGATCGCGCTGGCATACGGGACTACAGCCATGCGTCGTTTGTCATCATCAGTTTTAGGACATTGATGATTGTTTAACTTCACTCCATGTACCATGGGTAAGTTACCTCATTTCGATTCAAGCATGCTAAACCGATTTAGCACCTTTTCAATGTATGTAGCCTGTGAAAGACCAAGCAGTCTACGCGATCTATCTCTATAGATCTTTATACCAAGTATATAGGCTGCTTCACCAAGGTCTTTCATTGAGAAGTTACCGGATAACCATACTTTTACCGATTGTAATAGAGCAATGTCATTTCCCATTAATAGTATATCGTCCACATATAGTATGAGAAATGCTATAGAGCTCCCACTTGCTTTCTTGTAAATGCAAGCTTCCTCGCAATTTTGTTCGAAACCAAATTATTTTATGGTTTCGTCAAAACGCTTATTCCAGCTTCTAGATGCTTGCTTGAGTCCATAAATGGATCTCTGAAGTTTGCAAACTTTATTTGCATCCTTTGATATGAAACCTTCAGGTTGCATCATGTATACATCCTCAAGCAGGTTTCCGTTTAGGAAAGCTGTTTTCACATCCATTTGCCAAATCTCATAATCAAAATGAGCGGCAATTGCAAGCATGATTCTGATTGATTTGGACATAGCAACGGGAGAGAAGGTTTCGTCATAATCAACGCCTTGTTTTTGACGATATCCTTTCGCTACCAACCTAGCCTTGTAGGTGCTAACCTTTCCATCCATGTCAGTCTTCCTTTTGAAGATCCACCTGCACCCGATGGGTTTAATTCCTTCGGGTGGATCAACCAAAGTCCACACTTGGTTAGTATACATGGAATCCATTTCAGAATCCATGGCCTCAAGCCATGCTTTAGAATCTGGACTAGTAAGAGCCTCTTCATAGTTTTCGGGTTCGTCGTCTAGCACGGGAACCTCGTCATCATCTCCCACTAGAAAACCATATCTAACTGGGAGTTCACGAACTCTTCGTGATCTACGAATAGGTGCCACTGGAGTCTCATCTAATGGGACTTCTTCGGGTACTTCAACCGCTTCTGTTGTTTCAGCCGGCGTCTCTTCCTCTTGAACTTCGTCGAGTTCAATCACGCTTCCCTTTTGTGTTTCTTCGAGAAACTCTTTCTCTAAGAAGGTTGCGTATCTGGATACTATTACTTTCTGATCATCTGGATGATAGAAGTAATACCCTACGGTCTCTTTGGGATATCCAATGAAGAAACATTTATCAGATTTAGAATCTAATTTGTCGGACGCAATGCGTTTGACATATG
Source organism: Euphorbia lathyris (assembly GCF_963576675.1). Lineage (NCBI taxonomy): Eukaryota > Viridiplantae > Streptophyta > Magnoliopsida > Malpighiales > Euphorbiaceae > Euphorbia > Euphorbia lathyris. Next base: position 29,778,176 of record NC_088914.1, read on the forward strand.
TCGAACAACCCCATACTCTCATAAATGAGAACACAGGCTTCCTACCAACGAACAATTCATACGGTGTGGAACTAGCGGATTTAGTTGGTACTCGATTTAGGGTGAAGAGGGAAGTTTCTAAGGCATAGCCCCAGAACATCTTTGGAAGTAAGGCCATGCTCATCATGGACCGTACCATATCTAATAGGGTACGGTTTCTCCTCTCGGATACACCATTGTGTTGTGGTGTATAGGGAGGTGTCCATTGCGAGCATATCCCACATTCAGTTAGATAATTCAGAAAATTATCAGAAAGATATTCGCCACCTCGATCGGATCGAAGCGTCTTTATTTTCTTTCTTAATTGATTTTCTACTTCATTCTTGAAGCATTTGAACTTGTCAAAAGCTTTTGACTTGTGCTTCATCAAGTAGACATAACCATATCGAGTATGGTCATCTATGAAGCTAATGAAGTATCTGAATCCTCCTCTTGCTTGGACTGACATAGGACCGCATACATCTGAATGAATAAGTCCTAGAGTGTCTGATACACGCTCACCTTTATTGTTAAAGGGTGTCTTTGTCATTTTACCTTTTAAACATGATTCGCATGTTTCCAATGATTCAGAATCAATTGAATCTATAAGCCCATCTGAATGAAGCTTTAGCATGCGTCTCTTGTTTATATGACAATCCCACAAGCAAGTTGAATTATCTAGCTTATGTCTTTTGGTATCAATTGCGAAAACAGAAATCTAACACATAAATCCCATTTTGTGATATTCCTGAAAAATAGAAAATCCCATCTCTATAAAAACCGCAATGTTTGTTCTTTATCAAAATATAGAACATACCAAATGTTGGAGTACCGGCTTTTCCCTTCTTGAGGGTGGCTAGGTACACCAAACAGTTTCTTTTCCAATGCCTTTCTTCACCATAATATTGGCACTTTCTTTTAGGCTTCTTCACTTCCTTTCCCTTAACTTTAGTGGGCATGGCTTTCTTACCTTTCTTGGGATGTTTAGGATTGGGAGAATTCCCTTTCCACTTCTTTCATCCCTCTATGACAATAGCCGGTATTGCCTTGTCTTTCTTCATATTGGGCTCAACTGACTTGAGCATATTTGCAAGCTCTTCAAGAGAGGTTTGCAAGTCATTCATCTGATAGTTCATGATGAACTATGAATAACTCTTTGGGAGGGATTGAAGAATTAAGTCTACACTTAGTTCGTTATCCATCGCGAATCCAATACTAGAAAGTTTGGTAATATAGCCAATCATCTTGACACAATGTGTCATGACTGATGTGCCCTCTTGCATCCGGCAACGATATAGCAATTTGGATATCTCGTAGCGTTCGCACCTGGTCTGTTTCCCAAACAGTTCCTTTAGGTGCATGATGACGGAATAGGCATCCATCTCCTCCTGTTGCCTTTGTAATTCCGACGTCATCGATGCAAGTATGATGCAACCGGCATGATCATCATCAGCCTTGTGCTTCTGGTAAGCATCAATTTCCTCGATGGGAGCATCATCTTCCGGGATAGGGGGTATCGGTGTATCAAGTACATACCCAATTTTCTCGAACTTCAAAACAATTTTGAGGTTACGAAACCAGTCGGTGAAGTTTGAACCATTCAACTTGTTATCGGTAAGAATGTTTTGCAGATTGGTTTTAGTCATGATTTTAAGAGTATATGTTTAAACAAAAACCTGAGAGTGAGAAAGAGTAAACGTATGTTATTCATTTATTTTAAAGTGTAACAATCTAAAATTATAGGCCTTTTAATTTATTTCAGATTGCTCCCACTATTTTGCCAAATTAATAACCCTCCATATTAATTCGAAGAATTTCACAAATCCTTTAGTGAGCTAGGATCCTAACTCCTGAGATTTCGCCTTAACTTTAGCCAACAAACTAGTCTCATTCATTAGGTAGATTCATTCAATCAATCACATCTCGAATGTGACTCCTAGGTTATTGGGTTACTAACCGCATTAGTAACTAATATGTCATCCATATTAATCCCAACCATTTTGCCCATTAGTATATGAACAACATGACTTTTGCCAACCAATTATCATACTCTAATTTAAGTATTACCCCATATTCATGAAATAACTATTTTCGATAATCCAGGTGTTACCATAAGACCCCGAGCTTGACTTTTGCCAACAACCCAAAGGCCCCCAGTACTGCCGGCTGAATTATAATATTAGGGAGAGGCAACCGATTTTAATAACTTATTTATTTACTTAACTTTTTAATGAGGGATTTTTATTTAAGTCTCATAATCTAACTTAGTCTTGATTTGCTTTAACATACATCAGACATACATTCACACATACATTGGCGTTATGGACATATCATCTAAATTATTCCGTCGAGCCAGAGACGGAATAAAAGGGCAAACCTAAGGAAATACTAACTATTACATATTTCTCTTTAGGTCATCCGTCTTCTCCATGGCGCCTTGAAAATTACACATTAATTTTCTATACTACTAAAGAAAACTTCAATTGAAAATTGAAGGGAATAGATGAGAAGAGAAATTACGATAGATAGTAGAAAGACAGGACGCGCAGGCCCTATTTCAAAAATACCAAAAGAATAAAAGAGGGTCCAAATATGTCCATAACTCCAAACATGCAAAGACTCAATTAAATAAATTTAATTGGTTGATTACATAACTTATTTATGTAATATTTATGTTAATCAAATTAACTCATCAAATTAATTCCCATCTAATTTTACTTCTAACCGTTTTGCATCTTTATATTAATTCTTAGATTAATATAACCATACAAAACTTCAATTATGCATGTCCCAATTATTTTGATTTCAATTCATTTAACGCTTTGATTTACAACTTGGTAAAAACAAACTTTTAAACGAATTTTCATTCGATAATCAAAACAGAAAACTATTAATTTCCGAAACATGTATATATATATATTTTATATTCAAAACTAATTTTAAATTTCATATATATATCAGATTTTCAATACGGTTGAAAAACGATTTTCAGAAATAGGAAAAACTACAATAGCTTTCCATTTTATCTTTAGAATCAATAAAACTAATTTTATTAATCTAACCATAAAACTAATAGATTTTGTTATAATGATTATCAACCGAAATAATTAGGAACATACGCATAATCTATTTCACTTATTTATCTTTAGAATTAATTAACCAAACAATTTGTTAATTAATCCTAACCATAAATATTCATTCAATCCTATTGAAAGCTTCTAAATTTCATATATGAAATAACGGATTTAACGATGGCTCTGATACCACTGTTGGAAATAGGGCTAAGGTATAGCAGCGGAAATATAAAAATTTTAGCCTACTTCCTTTTAACCATAGGATCCGTTAATCGTTATTTCATATAAAGAGGGATAAGAAGATATACCTTTCGATGATCAATCTACCGTTGCAAACGAAGTGCCCACAACTTCAAAGGAGATGTAAACTGTTTACCAATCTGCCCCTATTCGAAATAGACCTTCCAGACCTCCGAACGACGATCCCTTCGGTGGAAACGTGGAAGAATGTGTCTAGAAGCTACAAGATCAAGGAGAAAGAAGGATGAATTAGATTAATCAATCGATGGAATGCCGAATGAATTCTTATCGACGAACTTGGGGATGGAATTCACTTTTTCTCTCTAGCTAGTAGATTTTGAAAATCACAAGGGGTGGGGCTAGTGTGTGTGTCGAAATTCACTAGGTAAGGGGTATATATATTATCTTGTCTCTAAACCCTAGTTAGATAGGATTAGGTTACTTAATAGCAATCCAATTCGGAATAGGATTTCTAATTATTATCTTACTATATATCTAATATAATTAGGATAATAATAAGTAACCTAGTTAGATAATAATAGGAGGACATTAATCCAATTAATAACTCCTAACTTGATTATCTCTTAATTAATTTAATTTCACAATCCTAATCCAATTAGGAAGAGTGGAATAAATTAATTCCCTTCCTTTAATACATATAATTTCGACCCCCCCTTATCCATGGGCCTTACTGGGCTCAACTGGGCTTCCATCTATTAATCAGATCCATCTCTCTTTTGTTTCCAAGTCTTATGTGTGATCCATTAGGTCCTTACTACTTCTGGCCGTATGCAACTATTAAATTAATTTCTCCAAGAATTATATTTAATCCTTGCATAACGGAATGATGAACAGAGCATGTTATCGGCATGTCCGTAATCATTCCCCCAGAGTCCGTTAAGAAGACAGGTTGATTCTGCCGTTAACCCTTCCGTATTAGTTACAGTATAATTCGATCCTTTATCAACTACATCCTTGAACTGAATCTTATGACTATGGATGATGGCAAGTCATATATAGCGAGACGTTCGTTTTACTTGTACAGGCCGAGTCAACTCAAATAGATAGGTTAAGTGAAATCTGTATTTCTACTCTTAAGCTATCACCTTGCAAGGATTTAGAGTCGAGTCTTCCACAAGCGATCCTTGGACGTATCTCCCATTCGTCGGGAGTGATAAATGCTCAATCCAATGTATAACTACCCTGACATTACCTCCTGTGACACCCAACCTTTGCAGTTCACACCCCAGAGTCATCTCTGTTAAGGATCGTGGGACCACGCGATCAAAGTCTCACATTCAGTAATTCAGGATGACCAATTAACATTCCTTTGAGTCTGAGGATTATTTATACCTATTAATACCAATGAGATGAACATGTGACAAGGACGAATCTACCCATCATGTTATCTCAAATCGGATCCCCAATCCTAATGAACGACGTTTCATCGGATCTATGTAAGTGTCCAGATATCTATATATATGAAGCTTGTGAGATCAGCTTTCTGTCGGACAGAAGACATTGTTACATACAAGTCTCAACAGTGATATGTCAATCCTAAACATCTCACTTGACTTGGGGTGGTTTTAAGTTTATTAGTTTATTATAAAGTCTTGTCTCACTTCATGCTTGTATGAACACTTTATAATCACTTTAAACAAACTTACGGATTTCCTTTTATTAGACTTTATTTAGTGCTGTAAAAGGGTTTGCCTTTATATAGTTATCAAACATATATCTTATTAAAACAAATGATATAAAGAACAATTCATTTACAATAAGTTTGCATCCTACAACCATTGTCTTTAGGACACTAAACCCCAATAGGCGAACTTCATATTCCGACGCCGGAGAAGTAGACCGGAACGAAGAAGGAGGAGGTGCCACGCGCTTCCACGCGCCGGCGCGTGATGATTGATGTGAATGAGGGAGGAGGCACGTGAGGCCCACGCGCTGGTCAAATGGTGGCCGAAATTTGCAGGAGCGCCGATCGGAGGAGGAGAGGAGGAATGGGATGGGTGGTGAGATAAACTGATGTACCAGAAAATATAACCAAGAGACCCAAGCTCTTCACTAATACTAACCCTGGGAAAACTACCCAGAACAAAATTTTCACTAACCCTGGGAAATACTACCCAGAAAACAAACAAGCAAATTTCCACAGAACCTTAGGCTCTGATACCATGAAATTCTGTATTTGGTATTTCTACCAGTTTATCATACATGAAGATACAAATATATATACAAATTTAGTCTACTATCTTCTCTAAAGTCAATGAGATAAGTCTAACCTACATCAGTCAAAAAGAACAGGGCATAAGTTTCTCAATTAAGCTTATAGAAAAATTCAGAGATGAGTTTCTCAAACACTCGGTAAGTTTGAGAGAAGTGAATATTTAGGAATTGTTTAATTGAGTAGATTTTAGGTTGTAAAAGTTCTGCATCATTGATTCTTGTCCGATAAAAGAATCACAGCGGAAAATCTTGAGAGGTTCTTTCGAGGACAGGACATAGACTGTAGTTGTCGAACCTGTATAAATCATCGTGGCTAAGCTTATCTATCCTTACTCTTTTAATTAAGGCTTAATATATCATTTGCTCCCTGAACTTGTCTAAAAAGCTTGATTGGCCCCCTAAACTTTCAAAGTGTCCGGATAGCCCCCTCAACTTGCATAAGATGTTCAGTTAGCCCACTGAACTTGCATAAAATGTAATCAATTGATCACTCGATCGCAAAAAAGTAAGTTAAATGTCGAAGATTTATTCCACGCATCTTAGAATTTTATTAGATAATTCAAAAATAGATTAAAAATGAAGTTATTTCTTGCTCAATTATACAACTTGTCTTCTCTAATATTAGAACCGTATACCCCAATTTTGGCCGTTTTATTTTTTTAAGACTCGTGCAATACATCTTCCGCATTTAACTAACTTTTTTTTACAACCGAGTGATCAATTGATTACATTTTGCGCAAGTTCATGGGCTTAACTGAATATTTTATGCAAGTTGAGGGGCTATCAGAACACTTTGAAAGTTCAGGGGGCCAATCAAGTTTTTTGGACAAGTTAAGGGGTATTAAGCCTTTAATTAATGTAAATTTATTTATCTATAAATATTTAACTCTCATCATTTTTATATTTGCTCAAAACATTTTTGAACAAAAGTATAGTATTAAATATCTTTCACTAAAAATATTTAATTTGCACAATGATTTAATTCCATAAAAATTGATACGGATTAATGTTGAACGAGTTAATTTTAATCTTAAATCAGCAAAAAAGTTTCTTCTACCTAAACTAGAAAGAGTCAATCTCAAGATTTCACGAACTAAAACCGTAGGAGTAAGGGCCTCAAGCACACATTACTCTTATTACATATTCACTCCTAATCATTGCTTTCAAGTTGTCTGTCGTACTCCTTAATACCAATCTGACTTTAGTATCAGAGAGAGTTTGCCAGACTCCGACCTCCTTTCTAACTATTTATTGTCATTTCAAGTCATCGAAGATAGAGTGGACATTATTAGTTTTCTAAGGTATTTCACACAAGTTCAGAAATACAATTAATATAGACTCAAATTAATTCGGTTCAATTATTTATTGTTAATGGGTTAGATTCAGTTTTCATTTTTAGGGTTATTGGGTTTTCGGTTGGTTCAGTTTTCAGATTGAACCAACCCACGAACACCCTCAGACCCCCAGCCAATAAATCAGCATTTCCACTAAATAAATGTTCGGCTTAGCTGGTGTGTATGTCATGCCCCTCTACTATCCGGCCACATTACGCGCGTTGCACACCTCATAGTAATCCCGCCTTAATTTTTTCAATCCTATTTTCAGGACAAAACACTCCCACATTGACATTCTGCAAAATTGGAGACATTGAAAATCAATCCCTTTAATTATTAGACACTATTTTTTAATTCTTAAAAAATAATTCTTATTCGGAAGCAATAGACATAGTATTAGTGTTGTTTTCTTGATTGATATGTCTGTGTGTACTATTACTATGTTCTCCATTCATTTTTGTAACATGAACTATCTAATTCGCAGTGCATCCACATATTTATTTGGGACACATTTTTATAGAGCAGTGGTCCAACAGTTGAATGTGGTTATGAAATTTGGAAAGTTCCCATTCAGTATGACCTATCATTTTTATAGATGAGTGGTCCAACAGGTTCATGTTCTTATTTATTATCATATGTACGGCTGCAATGTGGTTTTTAAGATGTAACGAACCGGTTCAAAGTGGGTGGCGCTAGAGTAGAAGGATTGAGTAAGAAGTGACCCTAGGAATGGCGATGAGACATGAACTGAATCTCATATCGGAAATGGAAAACGAATGATTGCGGTTTATTAGTAAGATAAGAATCCAATACATGCTGAAATATTTTAAAACCGTGAGAACCAATGTGTGTGCAAAGCCGATAATATCTACCATGACCTTACATAAGGTTGGTGTGAATTACTACTTAATTGGAGTAACTATATTTCACCATAAAATAAGATCTTTTTATACCTACAAATAGTAATGCAATGCAAGCTTAATTTGTGAAGATATATTCACATAAAGAGATTAATAACCTTAAGTTTCACTCATTCCCAAACAAAATAATTAATTATCTCAATGATTATTCACATATAAAAAAGATTTATCATTTCAAATTCTTATTTATTTAAACTATTTCAAGATAATTAAACTAATATAAAGGTAGGTATATGATGAAGCAAGTTTTGGAATTTTTACTCATCTACAAAGTATAAAAAAAATATCTTAAGAGATTTTTTTTATATAGTTTATCATTTGAAAGGTAAATAACCACTATTTTTAGTGTATTATTACCACTTAAAATACATATTTTTATCTATTTTGTATCATGTGTAAATAGAGGTTCAATTGACTTTTTAAAACCAAAAGACTCGTTTCAACACAAATCAACAAAGAGCTGAAAAATGCCACTCAAAAGTTGAACCACACTTGATATTTGGTGTGATGACGTGTATCTCCACGACTTTCATATTTTCAGTTAAAAACAGGGATGAACAACAATCTAGAGACGTAGTAGTAAGAAATACATTCCTTAATCTGAGAACTCAACAAGAAGAAAAAAGATAGTAAATCCTACGCTAGGGAGAATCTGGAGCAACAAGACCTAGAAGTTGGTCACCTGAAGGATAATAAAAATGTGAAGCCCAGTATAGTTCGAAACTTCCAGACAAATATCATTATAAATAATATCAAAGGCATAACAATATAAATTATATAAAAAAAATTAATGAATAATTTGTTTTTTTTATATGTTCTATTATCAGACTCGAGATATTTTCTTTAGTTTTGGTTGTGGTTAATAATATAATGAGCTTCCCAATATCTTTTAATGAGCTTTTAGAGTATACAAGATTGAAACACCATCTTCCTTTTAGAAAGAACATATCTCTTAAGGGTTAAATACATCATTGGTCACTGAACTTACATGGTTGTCTCAAAATGGTCACTCAACTTTAATTTGTCTCAATAAAATCACTCAACTTTGAGTTTTGTCCCAATTAGGTCACTCCGTCAATTTTAGTGGTTTAACCGCATCAAAATAATGACATGGGCGACACGTCAACATGAGTTAACTCAAATATCTAACCGAAACGAAATGTGACAGCCATATGTCGGGTATTTTTATGAAAAAAACTAAAGTTTAGTTTTTTTTTTCATAAAAATAATCGATACGTGATAGCCAGATGGCGCATATGTGGATGTCATGTGTCATTTCGATTAGAAATATGAGTTGTCTCATATTGGCGTATCACTTATGTCATCATTCCGATGTTTTTTAATCACTGAAATCATCATAGTGACCTAATTGAGACAAAACTCAAAGTTGAGTGATTTTATTGAGACAAATTGAAGTTGAGTGACCATTTTGAGATAACCATGTAAGTTGAGTGACCAATGGTGCATTTAACCCTATCTCTTAATAGTATTCCACGCAAGCAATATATTATTTGATATTTAGTAAGTTGAAATTAAACATTTCTCTTAATTTTATTCCACACAAACAATTATTTCAATCTTTAATTTGAATATTAAACTGATGATCTCAACTCCATTTGTGGAGATGTTACTAACAATTGAAAATATTAGTCATAGGTGTCGGTTTTCAATTGGTTGGTTATATATTGTTATTTTATTTTATTTTTATGAATGAAGCCAATAAAAGGTTGACAAATATATCATAGAATTAGCCAAAATAAATTTTTTTTTTTGGTTAGATCGCCAAAATAATTATAAAATGTAGTATATATGCTTCTGCTAATATCTGTCAATGGATTGGGAATAGTACAATTAGGAGGTGAGGTTGTTTTCGTTTCCACTGGCTATTGTTTTTTATTATTTAATTACAGGAATAACGCTCACCTGTCTTTGTTATTTTTTTAAAAGACAAGATACTCTATTTAGATTTTGTTTTTGTCTTTTGGTTATGTTATGTGATTCTAATAAATCCTACTTTTTTATAAATAAATAAAAAATCATTCTAAATTTTTCCGAGTTAATACACAAGTACAAATACGTGGCCGCAGGAATTAGGTTATGCTTACTTTGTTTTTCCACCATTGGATAGTGATGAACTTTGACAAAGTAAGCTCATCCAATGGTAGAAAAAACAAAGTAAAATTTACTTTGTCAAAAACAAAGTAAGTATAGAAGGCACCGTGGCCGCAGATGTGACCTTTTCCCTGCATATTTTGTGTTCATGCTAATGGGAATAAACCTTTGTTTGGGGTAACTTACCCCGTTGGACTTGGTTAGTAAATATTCCTATGGAAAGAGCTATTTCCCAATTAGGGTTAAACAATATAGGTATCTAAAGTTAAATTTATCCATTACAGTGCTATAGACGTCGTAATGGGCATGTTAGACAGGAATCCTTTTGGGATTTCTGTTAAGTAGTAGGCAGTGGTTTCACACCGTTGTCAAAAAAAAAAATATACATTAACTTTTTTTAATTTATTATATTAAAAAAAATATTATATTATAAAAATAAAAATATAATTATATAAGCTATAATGATTAATCTGGGAATGCGAATACAGTGATCCGAACGGATGGAGAATGATGGTTGCCTTCTATTCTCTGTGTCGATCTGTCGGGTATCGAGCAACAGGTCTGGTTTTTCGCGAGTTTTTTAAACCAAGCAAGGGGCACCGATCCCAACATGTTACGTTCTCCCACCAGAAGTTCAAAGTGATCGGTGGTTTGAAAGATAAAGTATCCGAATACCGGCACCGTTATTTCTTGGTGAGGAAACTCGATGGAGACTTTCCTTTTAGGGTGGTATGGAACGAAGACCCCATGGATTCCAGTCGATGGCTGAAAACCCGCCCGAAGCTGCCATTCGATGAGAATCTGGTGAAATATCTGAATGATCTCCCATCAGATAAGGATCACAAGCAGGATGTAGATGAGTTAGTCCGTCATTTCCTGGCCGCCAGTTACTACATCTGGAATCAATGGCGGATGGCTCAACTTTCGGGGTGGTCGGCTGCGAATTTTGAGAAATGGAAACGGGGATATAACTTCAAGGCTGGAGAATTGGCGGAATTGGAGGCGATCTCAGTGAATGTTGCCGTTGTAGGTGAGGGGCTGGGGTTTTAACTTGCTTTGTGAATTATGTCGCACGTAATGCTCTGTTGTGTATTCGGAATGCCTTAGTGTACTTTTTTCCTTCTGTATTTGCAGGAGCAGGAGATCCCCGCGTCAGCATGGACTTTGACCCCAATAAATTCAGTGTTGGTCTGGAGACCGCTGATGAGGCGTTCGGAGGAGCTTCGGGTTCATTGGCTTCGTTTTCCTCGCTCAAGGATGCGAACCAAGTGGTGCAGAGTATGGGAGGGGTTCTTGATGCGCGAGAAGATGATGACGGAATAGTCGATGTCCCGCAAGGAAAGCCCGTGAATGATCCAGCTGCCAAGGAGCTCGAGGGCGATGTGGAGGTGATCATCATTGAAGAGGAAAAAGGCGGGAGTCCGAATCATGGGGTACTTGCTCGGAAGCGAAAAAGGGATACGGGGAAATCTGTTGATGAAACTGGGGCCGGGGAAGAGCCTGCCGGGAAAAATGCAGCTGGGGCCAGCGAGAGTGCCAGGAAATCCTGTACTGATGGCGGGACCGAGCTGTCTGCTGACGTGCCAGATCGGGTAGGAGATCATCCGGAAATGGTTAAGAGGATGGAAACGAAAATTTCCAAGTTCAGGGACTATGTCATGAATTTATCGGTGCACTCTGATATGATGACCTCCGATCTAGCTCGCGCGATGGCTCGTGTTGTCAGGGTTCCCGGGGAGCATCAGCGGATGGAGGGGGTTTCAAAAATGAACCTGGGCCTGGAAACCTTATCGGCCCTTGGTGTGGTGAGTTTTCCTATCCGCACTGTTTGCCTAGATTTGTCTTTCATGATTTTCGTCTTTAACTTGTGTTATCTTATGTAGGCTATCCAGAATGCAACCAGGGTTTTTGACATGTGCGTTAATGATGATCAAGTCTTTCGTGATATGGAAAACGCTCCGCGGAGATCTATTGGCGATCTCGAGGATGCAAATAAGAGACTGGTAGCTGCGGAGGAGCTTCAGGAACGTCGTGGGGCCGAGATTACCGTTCTATCCGAGAAACTGAAAGTAGAGATGGCCAGTCGAGTGGAGCTCTCCAAGAGGTTGACACAAGATGTCGAGGAGATTTGTGCGTACAGGGTGTTGCTCAGGATGGCTGTTGGGTGGACTCGTCGAGTGGCGGAGAATCTGAAGGAGAGAATGGGACAGGCGGTAGTGCTATCCGCGGAGAACGACTCCCTTAGGCAACAACTGGAAGTTGCACGGAAGGAGGCTGCTGATCTTCGTGCTCTCGCTGGTCAGCGCGAGGAGAAACTCATAAAGCTGGATCGTATGATGCTGATCACCGCTGCTTACTCCGCAGGTTATGAGGTTCCTCCGGAGGTGATCTTTGCTCCGAATGTGTATGACAAAGCTGCCCAGGCGAAGGCTGTCGAATTTTGTGGTCGTTTCAAGAAGTAGTAGTAGGCAGTTGTATTTTGCTCATTTGCTTTCAAAGATGTAATGATGACCCGTACAATCTGAATCTTTTTTGTGATATTGTGGTATTTTAATTATGTATCCTGCATGTTGATTTGATTGGAGTTCATTGTGATGTCTTTCACGTCTTTTCTCCGTCTTGCTATAAATAGGAGTCGGATTTTTTGTTGTGGACTTGCAATTTCTCTTTCGTATTTTCCTTTTCTTCCTTAACTAATCTTCTCGGAGAAATGTCGCTTCGGGACGTTGTCGATCCAGCCCGCGTGTTGGAGGTGCAAAAGGCAATATCAGCGATGCCACATCCCTATGTCTATTGTCCTCCGTCTGAGGAGCGCGATCTGGAAAGGAAGGTGAGGTATTCGTCCCCTGTTTGGATGAACCGGGACTGGGCCTCTCAAAGGAGGAAAGTGGAGAGTGAGAACTCCGTTCCCTATACTGGATCTGTCACCGATTCCTGTGAGGTAGCTATTAGTGCGCTCTCTTCGACAGAAAAGAAAATATGGTCTCATGAGGGCATCGGGTATGTCCAGCCCGATGAAACCGTCGCTCCGGTGCTCAATCCGCATCCTTCCTGGATAAAAAGGCTTCTAGCTGATGAGATGGAAAGGGTGATAAACTTGCCTCATGAGACGGAGTACCGGCGAGTAGGGCGCCATGCTTCGCCGACGCGTCCATATGGATCGACGTTCGTCGACCCCATCAAACCTCGAAGTGTAGTTTTCTTGGAGTTCACGAGGCAGGGTAGTCTTGGTCCCGTTCCTGCTAATCCTAATCACCGTGTGACACATGTGGGCAAAGCCTGTTTATACCATAGGTAGAACGGTCATAATACCGATGAGTGTGTGGACTGGAGAGCGATGCATCAAGATTTGATGGACGAGGAAGCTATCCCGAACCCAGATTGTCCTCGATCTACCTGAATGTTTTGGGTTTGTCTATGCGTTTGTTTCAGCCATAGGTATATTTGTAATGGCTCTTTGTAGCAGGAGTGATCTTGTTGTAGTAGTTTGATATTTTAGTTGACCTTGTTTATGTAGTTTGTGAGTTTATCTGAATCTATCCGCTTTGTTTGTGAAGATTTCCCAAAAAGTTTATGCCGACGGTATTACATGGAGAAAATTTAGCTAGCGAGAAATAGATAATCGTTATTGATATAGGGAACGTCGGATGACGTTGCAAACGTTCGAGGTGCTCGAGAAGCCCTATGATAACACTTGAATGTTGTGTGGAGATGCTCAAATGATAACATTCAGATGTTATATTCGGATGCTCGAGGAGTCTTATGATATTATTTGTATGTTAAATGGAGCGAAGAACGTGATAGAGTTCTGCTCGCTCAAAATCGTTAACAATATGGGATTGTTAGACGACGTAGGAGGCGTTCGATATGATCGAAGAGCCTGATGATAATATTTGAATGTTTTGTTGGCGGAGAACGCGATAGAGTTCTGCTCGCTCAAAATCGTTAATAATATGATATTGTTAGACGATGTAGGAGGCGTTCGATATGATCGAAGAGCCTGATGATAACATTTGAATGTTTTGTTGGCGGAGAACGCGATAGAGTTCTGCTCGCTCAAAATCGTTAACAATATGATATTGTTAGACGATGTAGGAGGCGTTCGAGATGATGGAAGAGCCAGATGATAACATTTGAATGTTTTGTTGGCGGAGAACACGATAGAGTTCTGCTCGCTCAAAATCGTTAACAATATGATATTGTTAGACGATGTAGGAGGCGTTCGATATGATCGAAGAGCCAGATGATAACATTTGAATGTTTCGTTGGCAGAGAACGCGATAGAGTTCTGCTCGCTCAAAATCGTTAACAATATGATATTGTTAGACGATGTAGGAGGCGTTCGATATGATCGAAGAGCCAGATGATAACATTTGAATGTTTTGTTGGCGGAGAACGCGATAGAGTTCTGCTCGCTCAAAATCGTTAACAATATGATATTGTTAGACGATGTAGGAGGCGTTCGATATGATCGAAGAGCCAGATGATAACATTTGAATGTTTTGTTGGCGGAGAACGCGATAGAGTTCTGCTCGCTCAAAATCGTTAACAATATGGGATTGTTAGACGAAAAGACCAAAATATCTTTATTAATCATGATTCTCGTGTACAAGCTATTGATAATATTTCTTTAACGTTTGGATATTCCAGCTATTTTCGTAGACCATCCCGTCTAAAGAGGCGATCTTTTAAGCCCTATTGTGGAGAACAGTGTCGATCTTGTACGGCCCCTCCCATGATTGGCCGAGCTTTCCTTGAGCTAAAGGGGATTGCGCAGCTGCGGCGTCTCTGAGCACAAGGTCTCCGACCTGAAAAGTGCGGGGGCGAACTCTTCTATCATGATAGCACGCGATGTTTTGCTTATGGGCCGTGATATGCAATAGAGCATTAAGGCGCTCCTCCTCTAGTCGGTCGCTGGCATCCCTGAGCTCCACGCTGTTCTCGACCTCTTCGAAACTGGTTTGTCGGGGGGGAGCGAAGGATGACTTCAGATGGTGCCATTGCTTCTGCCCCATAAGCGAGGAAAAAAAGGAGTGCGTCCTGTTCCTGTATGAGGGGTGGTGCGGTATGACCATAGGATTGCCGTAATGTGATCGGGCCATGCCCTGCCTTGGTCGGATAAATGCGCTTTGATTCCTCAAAGGAGCGTTCGGTTGCTTACCTCCGTGAGGCCGTTGCTCTGAGGGTGAGCTACCGACGTGTACCGTCCTTTGATGCCCCAGTCCGCGCAAAAATCGCGAAACTGACTGCAGTCGAACTGCTTCCAATTGTCAGTGATAAAGGAGTGAGGGACCCCGAATCGGTATATGATTGTTCACTTGAGGAAACTGATAACGTTGTTGGCGGTTATCTTGGCAAGGGCTTCAACTTCGATCCATTTGGTAAAGTGATCGACCGCCACGACAACAAAACGCTTTTGTGCCAAAGCCATCGGGAAAGGGCCGAGCAGGTCGATGCCCCATACCGCGAATGGCCAAGGTGTGACGATACCTTTGAATGGAGCCGTCGGGGCGTGATGAGTATTGGCGTGTAGTTGACATGCCTGACAACTGCGGACTAGACGCATTGCGTCGGAATCCATGGTCTGCCAGTAGAGCCCCTAGAGCCGGGCCTTCTTCGCAATTGTTCGGGCGCCCTGATGTAAGCTACAGATGCCCCGGTGAATTTCCTTAAGATAGTGATCCCCCTCTTCCTCGGATACACAGCGCAACCAGGGATGCGTGGCAGATTTATGATAAAGTAAGCCATCATGCAATGCATAACGCCAAGAACGCCGGACCACGAGGGATGCCGCTGTCCGATCTGCGGGGAGTGTCCCATTCTGAAGATATCTGATAATTGGGTTTCTCCATCCTCCTGCCGCGGCGTCTGCTGAGTCGATCTACAGCGAGCTCTCAATGAGAATGGCCGGGGCGCCTGCGATTTCGATTAAGGTGAGCGGGTCATTGGACCGTTCGCCTGCTGCAAGAGCGGCGATAGCATCTGCCTCCTTATTCTCCTCTCGCGGTACTAGCACTAGGTCAAGGGTTACTCCTTTTGTCCTGAGGTCATTGATCAGGGATGTGGCGAGGGCTAGGTACTGGCACATTATTGGGTCTTTTGCCTTGTAAGTGCCACTAACATGGCTGACGACAAGCTTTGAGTCCGAGCATATCGTTAGCCGTCCGTTCATTATTGTTTTCGACAGCCGAAGAGCGGCGATCAAGGCCTCATATTCGGCCTGATTATTCGTGGTCGGGAAATTGAGTCGGATGGCGTACCGCATGTGGAGATTGTCGGGTCCTTGAATGGCTATGCCAGCGCCTGCCCGTCCTGGAGCGCAGGACCCATCTATGCTCATAGTCCAGATGTCGTCAGTGCGAGCTGTCGTTGTCGTAGGTTTGGTGATAGAACAGCTGGTGAATTTGACGATAAAATCGGACAGTGCCTGAGCCTTGATCGTCGTGCGGGGCTCAAAACGTACGTCAAACTGGAAGAGCCGAACAGACCAGTTGGTGATACGACCGGAAACCTCTGGTCTCTGGACGGACTTTTTTAGCGGATAATTGGTTCTGACCACAACCGTATGCGCTTGGAAATATGGTCTCAGACGCTCTGAAGCTTGAGTGATAGCGAATAGGGATTTTTCAACCTTGGAGTATCGGATCTCAGCTCCCTTCAGCACTTTGCTCAGAAAGTAGATTGGAAAAAGCTCCGTCCCCTCTTCTTGAGTTAAAATGACTCCTACTGTTTCATCCGTGATGGTGAAGTATAAGTGAATGTCCTGCTCTGGTTTTGGCACCGAGAGCAGTGGGGGTGTTGCGAGGAAAATTTTTATGGCATTGAACGCGGCCTGGCAATCCGTAGACCACCTAAAGGGATGCTCCTTCTTGATTGCTTTATAAAAAGGGAGACAACGCTACGCCGAGCAGGAGATGAAACGTCCCAAAGCGATGATTCTTCCATTGAGTCTTTGAACCCCTTGCAGGTCGCGCGGTGGTTCCATTGTTAGACTAGCCTCGATTTTTGCGGGGTTAGGCTCGATGCCCTTCTCTGATACCACGCAACCCAGGAATTTACCACTGCGAATTCCGAAGAAACATTTTTCTGGGTTTAGCTTGAGGTTATAGGCTCTGAAGATTATAAACACTTCCGCTAAATCTTGCAGATGGTCGCCTTCTTCAGTGCTTAGGACCACCATGTCATCGATATATACTTGTACCGTCTTGCCAATGAGATGGGCGAACATCTTATCTACCAAGCGCTGGTACGTGGCCCCCACATTCTTTAACCCGAAAGGCATGACATTGTAACAATATGTGCCTTCGTGCGTAATGAAAGAGGTTTTCTCGGCGTCGGCTGGGTCCAAAGGGATCTGCTGGAAACCAGCGATGGCATCAAACTCAGACAAGATCTTGCGACCGGCAGTTTGATCAAGGAGTTGATCTATATTAGGCAGCGGATAAGAATCCTTGGGGCAAGCTTTATTGACATTCGTAAAATCTACACACATGCGGTACTTTCCGCTGGCTTTCTTTACAAGTACACACAATCTGAATAGTTGACCTCGCGGATAAACTTTACAGTTAGGAGTTTGTCAATCTCTGCCTTTACTGCTGCCTGCTTGTCCTTCGCCTGCACTCGCATCCTCTGCTTCACAGGTTCGACAGAGGGTCGATGCTCAGCTTGTGTATTGCTTGATCAGGTGAGACCCCCGTGATGTCCTCGGTGCACCAGGCGAACACATCCGAATGCTCTGCTAGGACACCCTTGATCTCTTCGGCCAACGGGGAAGCGAGTCCCGTCCCCATTTTCACTATCTTGTTATCCCCAAGGATACAGTCATCGACTGGCTCGATGGGCGTGGGATTGTAACCCTTCATGTCCATCAGACCATTCTCCAGGTAGAGCGCTGTTCGAGATTGAGTTGCCTCCAACTGCAATCTTTTGGCCAGCATACGATCCCCCTGGATGGTGATCTTTCCACGCGGAAGGGGCAAAGTCAAGCATAGTCCGGAGATATCCACCGTGGCCCTCAGGGCGGCCAGAAGAGGCCTTCTGATGATGGCATTATAGGCCAGGGGGATATCGACCACCACCCACTCTGCGGTATCCTCGATTTCCTCGACCCCTTCGGTGAAGATAGTTGGTAGTGTGATAACTCCTTTTACCAGCACTTCGATCTCTGAGAGGCCAACCAAAGGGAAAGTCCCGG
Source organism: Euphorbia lathyris (assembly GCF_963576675.1). Lineage (NCBI taxonomy): Eukaryota > Viridiplantae > Streptophyta > Magnoliopsida > Malpighiales > Euphorbiaceae > Euphorbia > Euphorbia lathyris. Next base: position 29,796,303 of record NC_088914.1, read on the forward strand.
CTCGGAGGGCAGTGCGAGTATTCTTCAGTGCGCGGAGTGCTGCCCAGGTGAGCAAGTTCACCGAACTCCCTGTGTCCACCAACACTCGGTGTGTCTTAAAACCTGCGATGCTGATGGTGACAATAAGAGCCTCCGAATGGCTGGTACGGAGTGGCGGTTGCACCGTTAGTGTCTGTTCGATCGCCTTCCTTTTACGGGAGCTCTCGGGTGGGGCGAAAAGTGCTGGTGCTCCTTCCCTTATGACGTGTATTTCCCCATGGTACCTTGGCCTCTTTGGCTCCTCTGCTCGCCCCGCTTCCCGCTGCTTCGGGCTTTGCTCCCTTTGCCTGCTCGTCTTTGGTGGCGCGCCCTGCTCCGTGATCCGCTCAATCTCCTTTTGTAGTTGATAGCAGTTCTCCGTGGAATGTCCGGAGGATCTGTGATACTTGCAGTACTCCTTTTCTGCCCGGGTTTTGCCCTTGTCACTGGCCAAAACTTGCTGTGTGAATCGGCGAGGCTGACTCTGAACAGTGTAATGCACCTCCTTGCCCCGGGATCGATCTCCCCTACGCTCCGAGTTGGCGCGCTCGGTCCGGGCCGGAAAAGGCATCGGGGCCTCCTTGCGGACTCGGGCCTCCTCACGCGGCTCCGAGATTGGTCTGCCTCTATCCTGCTTGTGCGTGTCGCCTTTGGCCTTGTCCCTTTCTGTCTCCTTGTAACCGGCGAGCCGGTCACAGTCATCGTATCTGACAAATGTCTGTGCCATGGTCATCAGCTCTTCGAAAGATCTTGGCATCTTTCGGAAACATTTCAGCTTTAGAGGCTCGCAAGTGGTCCCTTTCGCCAAGGCGTCATGGGCCACCTCCAGGTTGAGGCCTTTAACTTGTGAGGCCATGTGATGAAACCTTGAGAGGAAATTGCGCAGAGGCTCGGTTGTCCGCTGCTTGAGCACGTTGAGGTCCGAACTGATCTTCCTGACCTTCACTGATGCGGCAAACCGGGAGAGGAAAAGATCCTTTAGGAGATCAAAAGAATCAATTGATTCCGAGGCAAGTCCCCGATACCATTCCTGCGCGCTCGATGAGAGGGTGGTGGGGAAGACCTTGCACATGATGTCCTCATCCTTCGAGTATAAATTGATGGTGCTCATGAATGATGCCACATGGTCATTGGGATCCTCGGTCCCTGAATATTGGGTCAGTCGAGGAGCTATCCAGTCACGCGGGAACCTCGTCTCGATGATCCTTTGCACCAGTGGTGTTTTGCTGGAGGTGATGCTTCCTCCCATCACGCCCCCGAGGGCCCTTTTGTCGAGAAAACGTTGAATCTTCAGTTCCAACAAGTCTTCACTATTCGCGACTGCAGTCTCCTCTCGCCGCGCCTCGCCCTCACTGGTCGCAACGGCCCCGGCTCCTCTTCCCGCGATGACCACCGGCCCTGCGGCCTGCTCTGGCAAAGTTCCCTCCTTCTGCATTTCTACCGCCTCTTTAAGGTATTGCTAGATTTTGGCGTTCTCCTCCTGCAAACTTCTTTGCTGGTCTATGATCTTCATCTGAGCCGCTGTGTGTACGGCCTGGGTCGTTTGAAAACCTTGGATCGCGCTGAGGAGTTGAGTGGTGTTGAAGGTCTCCTCTTCTTCAGGGCTTACCTCCTCCATCAATGGCCCAAGGTTTCTGGGGGAGATTGGAATGTTTGGGATCGCGCCTTCGGTGTGCGTCATGGAGCTGGTTGCTCCTGTTTCGGGTACTGCAGTTAGTGCAGAGTCAGTAGGGGTCTGCATTTTGTTTGAAGCTCTGAAGTTACTTGTAGTCCACGCTCACCACACCAAATAATCTGGGAATGCGAATACAGTGATCCGAGCCCTTGCTGACGAGGTCTGATTCTCTGGTCGTTCGTCCCTGCGCCGGGAAGGGTCCCTACGGACACTCCGACGATCAAGACAGTTAGTAGCTCAAGAGCGTCTATTAATCAAATGTGTGAGAGTTAGAAAGAGTTACCTGCCCTTACTTCCCAGATGAGCTGTGTATTTATAGAGGGTGCTCGGGCTTTGGGGCCTCCTGGGCCTTGGGGCCCTTCTGGGCCTTGGGGCCCTTATTCATATCCTGAATCAATGATTAACTGAATTTTTATTTTAAAGAATTTTGATTAAAATTTAAATTTTCTTAGAAACGTTAGAGTTAAATTTATACAATTTCATATGTTAGGGCTAAATCTGTATTTCACTTAAAACATTAAGGTTAAATATTTAGTACATTATTAACATATGAAACAATGCAAATTTAATCCTAACGTTTCAAGCGAAGTGCAGATTTAGCAACAATGACTTTCTAAACCAGTTTGTCGATAAATTGAAGCAGTTTCATATATATTTTTTGTAATCTATACTATATATAATAGCGGAAGCAGAGAGAATTTACAAGAAGTATTTTATAGTCTTTTTGGCTTAGTTGGCATCGTATGAGCAAAAAGAATAAATGAATTTTTTTTTGAAAAAAAATAAATGAGTTAATGAGTTTTTATTATCTCTGTATCATAAGTACTATATTAACGTATTACTTATTGTCAATTATTAGCCCATTAATTAAAGTAATAAAAGAAAGTATGAGTTACAAGAATATGAAAAAAAACACTAAGCGAAAGAAATCCAAAAGTCACAAATAAACCTATATATAAAGTATGATATATAGTATTCGATCATCATATTCATTGGCCACCAAAAATCAAAGGCATCCTTTAATTTGATTATGTATTAGTTTTGTTCTTAATCTTAGAATTTTGTTCTTACTTCAAATAATATAGTCTTATAATTTTGTTCTTTTGAAGATTCAGATTTATTTAAGAGCGGTTTCCATTGATAAACTATATTAATAGATTTTTTTTCAAGAATTGAGAGAATTTAGACTTTGATATCTCCAATTGAAAAAATCGGATGGAAATAAAAGAGGCATAGACAAATGAAATCGGGAAAAGCAAATGTGTCAGAAATTACAGGAAATCGTTATGTTTATTTTGTTCTCAATTATGTTGTTCCACACCTCTCACTGCATTATCTACGTTTTTTTCTTTTTCTTTTTTCAAAATGACTAAATAAAGACTTGTATATTTTCATTCTTTTTTAGTATAAGTTGCTAGGTGTAATTGTTTCGATCGTTAACTCTAACTAAAATATGAATTTTCGGCTTTATATGAGCTCAATTGTTAGGTTTAATTGCAGTTAGATTAATTTTCCAAATTCAGAACCTGGTGAAGTCCGCTGATTTTTTTTAATTCGGGTTTATCTAACTCATATGGATTGAATTTTTTTATTTTTATGCATTTTTTGTACGAACATGTATAAACTTTTACACAGTAGTTGTTTATTGAAGTTGGAGACATATTGAATCAAAATAATTAAAGAAGTATTGAAACATTATACTTACAATGAAATTTATTTCAATTATAAATCATGTTTTGTCATGATTACCATTCTAAATTTATTTATCATTTTCAGTGTTGAATTCTATATCTATATCTATATTATATATAATAATGGAAGCAAAGAGAAATTAATTAGAATAGTTTTAGAGAACCTTTTGATTAATTGTCAAAATAGTAATAAAGGAAAATTATAAATATTATATCTAACCTAATATATATTTAATAGGTATAATAAAATAACTTACAAAATATCTCAATGAAAAAAAATTAGACGACGATAAAAAAAAAATATAAGCTCAATTCAAATTCCATTCATTTAACTTTCATAAATAATATTAAAACCACTATTACTGAAAAAAAATTATATTTATATTTAATATATAATAAAATAACTCACAAAATATCACAACAAAAATTATATAACGAAAAAAAATATGTAAGGATCCATTCAAATTCTCTTTATTCAACTTTAATAAATAGAATTAAAACCAATGTAACTGAATGTTTTTTTATAACACATTGACAAAAAAAAATATGTAAGATCCATTCAAATTCCATTCATTTAACTTTAACAAATAGCACTAAAACCAACGTAATTGAAAAAAATTATATTTAATAGATATAATAAAATAACTTACAAAATATCCTAACGAAAACAAATTATATAACGATAAAAAATATGTAAGGATCCATTCAAATTTCCTTCATTTAACTTTAATAAATAGAATTAAAACCAATAGAACTAAAAAAAAATAAGAGATATTAGAACCAATATAAAATTTTAAAAATTAGGAGTATAATTATATAAAATTGTAAATATATATTTTTCATATTTTATCGGCTCTACTAGGGTTTCATGGTGAGAGATAATCAGGTGAGAGAGAGGTCGACGGAAAGGGCGGCGGTGGGTGAGGGAGGGGTGCGGTTTAGGGCGGATCGGGAGGTGGGGATGGGGGTGGGAGGCGATAGGGGGTCGGAGGGGGAAAATGAGGGGAGAGGAAGGAGATCAGATGTTTCGGTGAGGGGCTTAGGCGGATCGATGGTGGGTGGAGATGGCTTATGCCAACGATCGGTTTGGCAGGGGGGAGAGGGGCGAGTGCTAGGGGATGGCGGCAGTATTGAGGCAGTCGGTAGGGGGTGAAGCCTGCGGATCTTGTGGGCACGGCTGGGGCAGCGGTGAGGGAGGGTGCTGGTATGTGCCAGGCGGGTGGAGGAGCGTCGGGTGGATTTGGGGATCTTAGGGGCGGGGCTAATGCTTCAGCGCGTGCGGTCCAGGCGAGCGACGGGGATTCGGTGAGTGCTGGCCTGGTCCAGGAGGGCGGCGGGGTTTCGGGTAGAATAGGAGATATTAGATGTGGCCAGAATTTGGGGGGCGCGGCTACCTCCGAGAACCCGACCGTTGTATATGTGTCTCCTAGGTCATTTGGAGATATTGCGAATAAAAACAAGTCTGACCTTGGAATTGGGAGAGTTTCGTGGAAGGATACAGTCATGGGAGTGGTCGAAGAGGAGCCTTGTTTAAATGAAGAAATTATGGAGGGAGATTCGGAAGAAGTTTATTCTGAGTCTGCCGAAGAGGATGGGGATCAGGATGATCCTTTATGTCCTGTGATCCGACTTTCCTCGGCCGATAAGCGTGCTTTTAGGGATAAGTGGATGATTTCATTAATAGTAACGGTGCTTGGAAAAAGAATTAGTTTTAACTATTTCGCTCAGAGGATCCAGGCTCAGTGGGCAAAAAAAGGGAAAGTCAGTATTACTGACTTAGAAAATGACTACTATGTTATTAAATTTACTCGAGTTGAGGATTATAATGATGTGATTAATGGGGGTCCGTACATTATTTCTAATCATGTTCTGGCCTTAAGTCCATGGGTTCCCAATTTTAATCCACATGATTGCTCGGTAAACAGAATTTTAATGTGGGTTAGGTTCCCGGGCCTACCAATCAAATATGATAATGAAAGTTTTCTTAATAAGATAGGCGGTTTTGTTGGGAAGGTCCACCATGTGGATAAAACTACCATTGGGGCTATTAGAGGTAAGTTTGCAAGAGTATGTATTGATATTGACCTTGCTAAACCCCTTTTGTCAAAATTCTGTGTTCATAATAAGGTTTACTTTATTAAGTATGAAGGTTTACATAATATTTGTTTTGAATGTGGTATGTATGGTCATACATATGAGGGCTGCCCTAAGAGGGAGAAGGTGTTGGAGGAGGTAGTTGAGGTTGTTAATGGAAGAGCTGAAGGGATCCAAGGAGATGGGGGGGATTTTTGGCCCCTGGATGGTTGCTAAGAGGTAGGGTAGACATAGGACACGTCCATCTGTTGTTCAGAATCGTCCCCTTGACATTAATATCGAGACTACTCTGACTCATTCTAATTCTAATCCTGTTGTTAAGGAGAAGCCTAGCCCAAAAAATAGTGAGGGTTCTGGGGTTGCTTCGGTCATCATCTCAGGGTCCAGATTTGGGGCTCTGACTATTGAGGAGGTACAAGACTCTGACTAGTCTGACGAGCACATTGAGCAAAGCATGCCAGGCTTAGAATCTGCTGAGCCAACAATTAATGTGGTTGAGACTGTTAATCCTCTTTTTGTTTCCAAAGGTGAAGCCCAGAATGGATCCCAAGCTCATGCTTCTCTAGGAAAGGAGAAGTTAAAAGAGGTTAGTATCCCTAATTTCTGTGTTGAGCCTAGTATTGGGAAGGCTATGGGTGTCAATAAAATTAGTATGAAAAAGCCTAAGGGTAAGCAGAAAAATGTCTATAGTTCTATGGAATTGTCGGATAAGAGGGGGCCTGCTGGTACCTCTGCGAGGCTCTTAGGAGCCCCTAATAAGTACCTGGTTTAGGGTGTTGGGTGGGGTTAGTAGTCTTCTTTTCTATGGATTTATTTGTATGGAATGTTAGAGGAGCGGCTAGCAAGGCTACCCGTATCCATGTTAAAGATTTAATTAAACAGTTTAATCCATGTCAAAGCAGATGAGGTGGTTAAAAAGTTTAGAAACTGGAATTGTGTCAGATCGGCGGCTACTGGCCGGGCTGGTGGGATTTGGCTTTTTTTGGAAGCCAGATCGTGTCCATTTTGATATTGTTAGTATGGATAAACAGTTTATTCATAGTAAAGTGATCTTTCCTGGTAATAAACCTTTCTTTATCACCTTTGTTTATGCTGATCATGTCCTGGCTAATCGGAGACGGCTTTGGGAGGTTCTTTATTCTATGAGTGTAAGTATGACTGAGTCTTGGTTTGTGGCTGGAGATTTTAATGATATTGCCCTTATGAGTGATCAGAGAGGGGGTGCGAATCACTATGTTAATCGTTGCCTCAATCATAAGCAGAGTATGGATTTGTGTGGGCTTTCTGATCTGGGTGCCGCTGGTCATAAGTTTACTTGGAGGCGTAATAGTACTTTTGTTCGTTTAGACAAAGTTTATGCTAACGTTTCGGCTCAAACTAGGTTTCCTGAAGTGTCTGTGTTAAATCTTCCCTTCCGGCACTCGGATCACTGTCCTATCTTAGTCAGGCTGGTGAGAGGCCATCGGCCTAGAGGGGATAGACCGTTTAGGTATCAGGTGGCTTGGGAATCTCATCCTGAGTTTAAAAACTTTGTTCAAGAGAATTGGAAGCCTCACTCTAATGTCTTACAAGCTGCTGAAGGATTTAGAAAGAATGTTCTAGGGTGGAATAAGAACGTCTTTGACCATATTATTAGGAGAAAGAATAAATTATTGAGTAGAATTGAGGGAATTCATCTTATTTTGGAGGTTAGATTTGATCATAGTTTGGATGGTCTTCTTAGAACTCTTCAGAAGGAGTTGGAAGTTGTGCTTAGACAGGAAGAGTTACTTTGGTTTCAGAAATCTAGAAAAGCCTGGATTAAAGATGGAGATCGAAATACCAGGTATTTTCATCTCTCTACTGTTATTAGAAGACAAAACAATAGAATTGATTCCATTAAAGACTCAAATGGAGAGTGGGTTTATGAGGATGAGGATATTCGTCACTTGGCCCTTAATTTCTATAAAGAGTTATTTAAAGAGGACCTTGTGGTTCTGGATAAAGCTTAGTCTGTTTTTACTTTTCCCATTTTGGGAGATGATAAAATTCTGGAAGCTTTCCATCCTATTACCCAAAAAGAGATTGGTCAAGTTATCTTTAGCATTGGGGCTACTAAAGCTCCTGGAGTTGATGGTCTGCCTGCTGGTTTTTATCATAAGCACTGGGAGGTTGTTAAGGAAGGCATTTATAGTTTTATTAAAGGAGTTTTTAATGGTTCCAAGGATATTAGGCTGGTGAACAGAACTCTTCTAGTTCTGATTCCTAAAGTGGAGAAGTCGTCTTCTTTCTTACAAATGAGGCCTATTAGTCTTTGTAATGTGCTTTATAAAACTAATACTAAAATTGTGACCAATAGACTCCGTTGTATTCTTCCTGATATCATCAGCCAGAATCAAGGAAGCTTTGTTCCTGGTAGACAAATGATGGATAATGTGGTCATAGCCCATGAGATGGTCCACTCCATGAAAATCAAAAAGGGTAAGAGGGGTATTGTGGCTCTGAAGTTGGATCTGGAAAAAGCTTATGATCGCATAAACTGGAGTTTCCTTCTTGATAGTCTGAAGAGAGCAGGGATTCCTGATAACTAGAGGAGTTTAATTGAGGTTTGCATCTCTTCTCCTATTTTTCAAGTTTTGATTAATGGGGATATGTCGAAGGAGTTTACTCCTTCCCGGGGTATCCTTCAAGGGGACCCTATGAGTCCTTTCTTATTTGTTATTGCAATGGAAAGACTGACTCACCTTATCCAAGAAGCTGTTGATAATGGGAAGTTCCATCTAGTGTTCATCAATAAATTATGTCCCCAGGTTACTCATTTATTCTTTGCAGATGATGTTTTGATCTTTGTGGAAGGAAATGAGGAGCAGATTAGTGTGATTATGGATATCCTTAACTGTTTCTGCTCTGCCTCTGGTCAGAAGCTTAATATCCAAAAGTCTAGGATGTTGTGTTCTAAAAATATGAACCAGAGAGCCTGCAAAAGATTGAGTGATTTATCTGGTATTCCTCTAACTAATTCTCTAGGTAAGTATCTGGGGATTCCCCTCCATAGTGATAGAGTTTCTAAAGTTTCCTTTAAGGAAATGTTGGATAAAACCAATAAGAAGTGTGCCATTTGGAAAGCTAAGACTCTTTCTCTTGCGGGTCGCCTTACATTGATTCAGTTTGTCAATTGTGCGGTTCCTAATCATATTATGCAGGCTTGTTGTCTGCTTGAGCCTGTTCTCAAAGATCTTGATAAAATTAATCGTCGTTTCCTGTGGGGGAAAGCTGAGAAGTGGAGGATGATTCACCTTGTTCCTTGGGATGAGGTTTGTCAACCTAAGAATATGGGAGGTCTGGGGATTAGAAAGCCAGAGATAATAATAAAGTGTTATTAATGAAACTTCTGTGGAGAATGTGGCAACTTCCGTCAGCTCTTTAGGTTCAATTATTATGCGGTAAATATAGAAAGGATAAGGTTTTTGGGGGTCCTAAGGAGAGAGTGGTTAATTGTTCTTTTCTTTGGAAAGGCCTTAGTGCTATGTTTTCAGAATTTTGCTCTGGGATTGGGTGGAATGTGGGTAATGGTAAATCTATTAGCTTCTGGAATGATGTCTGGATTGGTAAAAAGCCTTTATTAGAGGTTTGTGTATCATTACCGCCTTTAGAAATTCAGAACTGGAGGATTGCAGATGTGGTGGATTCTGAGGGTGATTGGATTTGGTCGAAGTTTGATTCTTACCTCAGTCTGGAATCGCTCCTGAAAATTAGAGGAGTTAAGATTAGTAGCAAGGAGGAAGACAGGGATAGTTACTGTTGGTCTTTGACAAACAACTGGGCTTTTTCTTGTAAATCTTCTTTTGAGGCTTTCAATCAAGGGTTGGTAACTTCGCACCCGGAGTTGTGGAAGATGATTTGGGCCTTAAAAGTGCATTACCGTATTAGGATCTTCCTGTGGCTAGGTGTTAAAAATAGGTTGCTTACTAATTCTGATAGGAAAATGAGGCATTTAGTGGAGTCTGGAGCGTGTAGTAGATGCAGAGGACATGAAGAAACCTTGTGCCATGCTCTCAGAGACTGTGCGAAGAGTAAAAAGTTGTGGAAAAAAGTTCTCCCTATAAAGTTGCTGTCTACTGGCTGGGGTTAGTGGGAAGCTATTGGCTGATCTAAAGCATGGTGTTCTTTTATTTGTGGTTGTCTGTCATCAGATTTGGAAATGGAGGAATGAGGAGAATTTTGGAGGAGATACGGTCGTTATTCCTAATGTTTTTGACTTCTTTTCCAAAAAGATTTGCACTTTTGTTGATAGCTTCAAAGAGGATTCCTTAGCTAGGGCTATTCAGAGGAAAGATGTCCATCTCTTAGGCTGGTGTAGGCCTAGTGAAGGCGTGGTAAAGTTAAACACTGGTGGCTCTTGTCTAAAGGACGGGAGAATTGCTGCTGGAGGGGTTCTAAGAGATGATGGTGGTGGTTGGGTTTCTGGTTTCTCTCAGAATTTGGGCATGGGTTCTTCTTTTTCTACGGAACTTTGGGGGATTTTTTCTGCCTTATGCTAGCTAAAAATCTGGAGGTGAAGAATCTTCTTGTGGAATCTGACAACCTCGAAGCTGTCAGAATGATCTCGGAGAATAATGTTATTTGCTTGAATATCCAAAATTTAATCAAAGGGATTAGAAGGATTTGTTCTTCCTTTGATTCTTTTAGCTTCGGCCATATTTATAGGGAGCAAAATCGGGTGGTGGACCGTCTCGCGGCTGAAGGTCATGCCAGGATGTTGGGTCTCTCAACCTTTTTTTCTCCTCCGGATTTCCTTTCATCTTTGATCTTGGATGACATGGTGGGAGTCAGCTTTCCCAGGCTGATCCCGGGTTAGGCGGCTTTGTTTTGTTTGTTTTTCTTTCCTTTTCTACCAAAAAAAAATTATAATACACATTTAATTTTTCATTGTAATAATTAACACAATATTTAAACCTCGAAACTACTATATAAATCAAATAAAATTTAAAAATAAAAAATACTTATTTCAAATTCATGGATTTATCAAAGATTTTTGAAAGCACGGGAAAAAGAATTTTGAGGAGAGCTAGAATTTGATTGAAAAAACATCGCCACAAAGTGTTTAAATATTTTAAAATTGCAAGATTATATAGAAAAAATATTATATAAGAACGGAAATGAAGGACTCTTGTAAACATGACCAATGGATTATGACTTTAACAACTTCCAAAACTTATTATCAAGCAATTATAAAGATATGTATATTAATTTATTTACAATTTGCAAATTTAAATTATTTTAAAACAAAAAATTAATATCACTACATGTAAATGATATAAATTTTAAAAAATATTAAAATGTTGTACAAAAAAATTTATCCATCCGTGCAACGCGCAGACACAATGCTAGTTATATTAATAACAAAGTAAAATATGTTAGACAGTTTCAAAAAACTAAAGATGCTACATATAAATTAATCACAATTGTTTTTTAAATTGTCTAAATATTTTACTGTGTTATTAATGCGCTAAATATTTTTTTTGTTAGTAATGTACTAAACATTTAACCTTAACGTTTCAAGCAGAGTGCAGATTTAGCCCTAACGTATAAAATTGTGCAAATTTAACACTAATGTTTCCAAACAAGATCAATTTTAACCATATGCTACAGAAAATTTGAAAAGACTTGTTTGACTGTTATTTAGGCACATCGGACATTCTAATCCAGTTTGTCGATAAATTAAAGTAGTTTCATATATCTTTTTAACTATATTAATAACACACTAAAATATGCCTACCAAAAAAAATAACACACTAAAATATTTTAGACAGTTTCAAAAAAAAAAATAAACCTGTTAAATATAAATTAATTACAATTTTTTTTAAACTGTCTAAAATATTTTATTAATGCACTAAATATTTTTTTGTTAGTAAATACAGATTTAGTCTTAACATATAGAATTGTCTAAATTTAATCCTTACGTTTCCAAACAAGATTAAATTTAAAATTTAATAAAATTTTATAAAGCATAATTTATATATATATAGATATTTTTTTATTTTTATAATATAATAAAAAATATTTATATATTCATTTGGGCAGTGGCTGGCATAGCCACTGCCCACTTAGTTGACATGAATCCCTTTTAGAGGGATTTCTATCAACAATATCCATTACAGCAACTTAATGGGTAATTTAATTTAAAAAAATATATTTTTATTAACCTTGGGTGGGAAACAGTCTCTTTCAGAAATATATTTTCCAACCAAAACTAATGAAATAATTTTTTATAAAAATTACCCAAACAAATGATTAATCCATGCTAATGTTGCTTTTTTTTTAATTGGTATCTGTAAACTTTTTTACCTAAATAGATCTGAAGTTTTTGTTTTACTTAAAAACCTTGGTCATTAGTTTGATATACAAAAATGACTGCTAATGATTTGAAAATGAAAAATTGTAATAATTAAAATTGTTTATAGTATAATATTTATTACATCAAAATTAAAATTACTCGGCAAGCAAAGGAGCAAGCTGGGGCTGGTCGCTGCTGTCAAAATAGCAGCATGGCGACACTGCTTTCTGCTGATCGACTGGTGCAGTGGGCGCATCCAGAGGATGATTGGATTAAGATTAACAGTGACGGTGCGAGGGGTAAAGAGTCAGGATGGGCTACTTGTGGGGGCTTGGCTCGGGATAAACGCGGGAACTGGATTAAAGGGTTCTGCTGTAATTTGGGGATTTGTTCGGTAGATCTAGCAGAACTATGGGGATTGTTTTATGGTATTGAGCTAGCTCGGAAGATGGGGTGGAGAAAAGTTGTGTTTGAAATGGATTCGAAGGTGGTTGTGGATGTAATGAATAAGAGAGGTACTAGTTTTTTTCGTTATGATTGGCTGATCAAAGAGTGTAGGAGACGTATTGATTCGGATTGGGAAGTCAAAGTTGTTCATGTCCTTCGTGAAGGAAACAGAGCAGCGGATTTTTTGGCACATTTCGCAGGAACTTTGAACTTGGGGTATCACGGGTGTGACAATCCCCCATGCAGGCCTAATGGACATCATCAAGACGGATATTTACGGCTCTGGGACTATCAGGAGAGCTCGGGATCCTTCCTAAGACTTTTTGTTAAAATTGATTAGAATATTATCAAATCTTTGAATTTTTAATTTTAAAATCGTCAACTCATTTTAATTTTGAGTTCATTGTTTTTAGTAAAACAAAAAACTTCAGTCATCCTCTGGCCACCGCAAACGAAAACATTAGTTCCCATTTGGATAAAAAATAATTTACAGATTTTTGACTAATATCAGTTTGGCAAAAAAAAAATGAGAGCAAGTGTGGTATATTTTGTAAAACTTGCTAAACACAATTTAATATCTCATAAAGTCCAACCGAATATAAACTCTTCAACTAACTCTCAAGTTTCCAATTTGCATGTTTTTCAATTCTTTGAATAGATTGTTGATTCAAGGGGCTACAGATCATCTAGTTAATATAGAGGAGTGTTTTAGTATTGTGAGGTATGTTTCTGGACATGTAGTGCATTTATGTCACTATCTCTCAATATTTCTAGTTCTCCTTTAGTCTTGTAGCACTATAAATTAGGTAATGTATTAGATTCTATTCCTTTTCCAATTAGTCATACATTAACTGCTAATTACTTTGACTTGCTGCATTTGGATACTGACAGTGTCTTCCATTTTACCGGAATAAGAAGTTAGGGAAGAAATTAGGGTAAAAGAAACAAGAACTAAAGTTGAAGACTGAAGATGGTGCAAATGTATGTTCTGGAATATATTTTCTCAAAACCTAGTCTAATTATAATGATGTTAATATTTATTATAATAATAATTAGTAAAATTTAAATGGGATCACTTAATTATAATAATGTTAATAATTTTATAATACTATAATTTTCTTTTACAAAAGATGCTTTATAAGTTTACTGATGTTACATATTCTAAATGCAACTAGAAATACATCAAAGTGACTTTACATATATAATCTATATATTATCACTTCTTAAAGTGATAATAAGATTAGTAAATGCAAACATATAATTATTGCATAAATTAAAGGCATTTATAGAGGTCCAAACCAAGACGAGGTTTGACAATAACTTCAACAGGATTAACCTTAGGCAAGGCAATTCCCATACCTTCCTTCATATCCACAGCCAAACCATCAACTGTGCTCAAATCAAACTCCTGAATCAGCTTAGCAATAGCCATATGAACAAGTTGCAACCCAAAGTTAATGGCAGGGCAAGATCTTCTCCCAGAGCTAAAAGGAATGAGCTCAAAATTCTGACCCTTAACATCAACATGAGCATGAGTTGTCAGGAATCTTTCAGGCCGAAACTGCTCCGGATTTTCCCAAACCTGTGGGTAGGTGTCAAAATACATTAACTTGTCATAATCATGTTATGTGGATTTATATATTCCAGATGATTATATATGATATAAATGACATTAAAAATGATAGTCCTGCTAAACAGATAATTATCTATGTAAATCATATTGTCGCGTTAGAGATTGATAGCTCTACCTCTGGGTCACCATGAAGCTGCCAGAGGTTGACAAAGAGACGAGTTCCTTTGGAAATGTGATATTTACCAATATAACTATTAGATATGGATATTTCTGCTGTAATTTAGGAATATAATTGATTTGTAATTATCATGTTCACACATATATCTTGTGTATATATATCACATTATCAATGAATGGAAAGGCAAGGATTCTACATTATCATGGTATCATGAGCCTAATTTCTTTCCTAAAAACTCTCTCCTAAAATTTCTCTCCCTAATCCCACCCAAATCTCTTCTTTCTCTCTTCCTCATTCTGCCGTTCTTCATCCCTAAAAACTCTACTGCCACCATGCCAAACAATGAACAAAACAATGGTGCCGCCGCCGCACCAACTCATCCGGCCCTCTCCATTATCAACATTACCTCCTTTATTCGTGATCCTCTCGAATCCGGCAAAGGCCTCTATACCACTTGGGCTGAACTTTTTAAAACACATGCCCGTGCTTTTCAAGTTCTTGATCATATCCTTCCTGAAACCGACGATAAATCGGAAACCTCTTCTTCGGTTATGAAAGCAAACAATCCAGGTTTATGGTCTCGTGTTGATGCCATCGTGTTGCAATGGATTTATGGAACCATATCTTCAGACCTTCTCAACAGTATCATCGGACCAAATTTAACAGCCGCCGACGCTTGGAAACTCCTAGAACAACAATTCTCCGATAATAAAAATTCAAGAGCCCTTTATTTACAACAAGAACTGTCCAATGCTAGACTTGAAAATTTTGATGATATCTCTGCCTACTGCCAACATTTGAAGTCCCTCTCGGACCAATTAAGCAACGTCGGGGCTGCCGTATCCAACGATCGTCTCGTTCTTCAATTAATTTCGGGGCTCACTGACGCCTACGAGACAATCGGAACACAAATTCGCCACAATGACATTCTGCCCAATTTCACAAAGGCAAGGTCCATGTTATTATTGGAAGAATCTGCCCGTAAAAAACGCACAGCCGCCACCGTCGGATCTGAAATTTCCGCCGTTACTATCGCCCAACAGTCGAATCAAGCTCCTCCATATTCAAATCACGTTCGGCCTTCTTTCCCTCAAAATTCTGGCGCTGCTCGCGGTGGCCGGGGTTATTATCGCCGTGGCAGAGGCGGACGGGGCAGAGGCGGACGATGGCAGCAAAATAGCGGTCCTCGCTGGTCAGGGGCTGTTTCTTTACAACAGCCATGGGGGTACGGGCCATGGACTGGACAGGCGCCCCAATGGGCCTATCCCCCATGTCCTTATCCTTCTTGGCCCAATTCTTCACATGGTGCAACTCATGGTGCAACTCGCGGGCCTGTTTTTAATAACAATTCTTCTGCAGTCCAGCCAGGCATATTGGGAGCCCATCCGCAGGCCCATCTGGCCCAGTATTACACTCCAACAAACATTGAAGCGGCTATGCACACCTTGACAATCACACCACCTGCAGAACCTTGGCATATGGACACCGGCGCCACTTCTCACATGAGCGGGGATGGAGGTAAACTCACATCTTATTTAAATAAGAGTCCTAACACGAGTATCGTAGTAGGTAATGGCACTTGTATTCCTGTTATCGGTCTTGGTAATGCATCCTTAAAAACAAACAACAAAACCCTAGAATTGAACAATGTTTTACATGCCCCTAGATTAATCAAAAACCTTATATCTGTGCGGAAATTTGCTATTGATAATAATGTGTCCGTTGAATTTGATCCTGTTGGTTTCTCTGTGAAGGACTTGCGCACGGGGATCCCTATTATGAGATGTAATAGCACCGGTGATTTATATCCAGTCACATCCTCCTCTTCAGAGTCTTCTTATGCTTTAAATGCTTCTGTTTTATCTCCTTCAGTTTGGCACAATAGATTGGGCCATCCTGGTCCTCAAATTTTAGACAATCTTCGAACTAATAATTTTATTTCTTGTCCTAAAAATGTTGATTTTTCTATTTGCAATTCTTGTGTGCTTGGGAAACATATTAAATTGCCTTTTTATGCTTCTAAAAATATGTCATCAATGCCGTTTGATATTATTCATAGTGATATATGGACATCTCCTGTTCTAAGTTCTAGTGGCTATAGATATTATGTTCTTTTCCTAGATGATTATTCTAATTTTCTGTGGACTTTTCCCTTAGCAAATAAATCTCAAGTTTTTTCTGTGTTCCTCACATTCCGAAATTACGTACGTACTCAATTTGAAAAAGATATCAAAACTTTTCAGTGTGATAATGGTGGTGAGTATAACAATAGTCATTTTCATGATTTTTTTAACAATAATGGTATGCAATTCCGTTTTTCATGTCCACATACTTCCTCCCAAAACGGTAAATCTGAACGAACGATTCGAACAATCAATAATATAATTCGCACTCTTCTAACACATGCTTCTTGCTCTCATTCTTTCTGGCCTCATGCTCTTGCTCATGCGACCTATCTTTTAAATATTCTCCCTCACAAAAATCTTAGTCTTCTTTCACCGACTCAAATTCTCTACAATCGTACTCCTTCTTATACTCACTTACGCACTTTCGGTTGTCTTTGTTACCCACTTGTCCCTTCTTCCTCTAGAAATAAACTTCAACCTAGGTCCTCTCCATGTGTGTTTCTTGGATATCCATCCAATCATCGAGGCTATAAGTGTTACGACATCTCCGCGCGGAAAATAATTATATCTCGTCACGTTATTTTCAATGAAAGCAAATTTCCATTTTCCACTCAACATGTCTCGGCCTCCCCTCCCATTTCTTCTATTTCCAACTCACCTACACAAACAACCCAACCCATTATTCCCTTCCCCACTAATGCGTCCACTCCTAACCAAAGCCCAGTTTCACCACGGCCCAACAGTCCCAACCCATCTTCCCAAAACAGCCCAGCACTTCCCCCTTCTCCTCTCGACAGTCCCTTTCCTTCTCCAATTCAACACGGCCCAAACACAAATTCCCCACAACAGCTCACCTCCCCACAACAGCCCACTTCCCCGCCTTCTCCCGATCCTATACACGCCAACCCAACCCAACCGACTCACCCTATGACAACCCGAGCTAAACTTGGAATTTTCAAACCCCAAAGAAAGCTCAACTTACACACCACCACTATTTCTCCTATTCCTTCTAATCCCTCACTTGCTTTACAAGACCCTAATTGGAAACAAGCCATGACTGAAGAATATAAGGCTCTTATTGAAAATAAGACGTGGGTCCTCGTACCCCGTCCTTCTAATGCTAATGTTCTTCGTAGTTGGTGGATTCTCAGGCACAAATTTAATGCAGATGGATCTTTTGAAAGATACAAAGCAAGACTTGTTGGAAATGGGGCGAATCAACTTGTTGGGGTAGACTGTGGTGATACTTTCAGTCCAGTTGTTAAGCCAGCAACAATTCGAGCTGTATTAAGTATTGCACTTTCTAAAGGTTGGCCACTACATCAGCTGGATGTAAAAAATGCTTTTCTTCATGGGGATCTTCATGAGACTGTTTATATGCATCAACCACTGGGATTTCGGGATCCCAACTATCCAGATCATGTATGCCTTCTTCAAAAGTCTCTTTATGGTCTCAAACAGGCACCACGGGCGTGGTACCAACGGTTTGCCTCTTTCTTGTCTACCATGGGTTTTTCTCACAGTAAATCTGATCATTCACTGTTTGTCTTTCGTCGGGGAGCAGAGATGGCATATCTACTCTTATATGTGGATGACATCGTTCTAGCTACTTCTTCCACTGCTCTACGAGAGTCAATTATCAACAAATTGAGTTCCGAATTTGCTATGAAAGATCTTGGCCCATTGAGTTATTTTTTAGGGATATCTGTCACTCGGAGCGCCGGCTCTCTTTTTCTGTCTCAAAAGAAGTATGCTACTGAGATCATTTCTAAAGCCGGTCTTTCTTCAGCAAATTCCTGTACAACACCTGTTGACACTAAGCAAAAACTGAGTGCTTCATCTGGTTCTGCTTATCATGATCCATCTGAGTATCGAAGTTTAGCTGGTGCATTACAGTATTTGACTCTCACTCGCCCAGACATCAGTTATGCTGTTCAGCAAGTCTGTTTATTCATGCACGATCCCAAAACGTCTCATATGGCAGCTATCAAGCGGATTCTTCGATATGTTAAAGGAACCCTGGAGTTCGGACTTACATTCACAACCTCTTCACTAGATTCCTTGGTCTCCTATACAGATGCAGATTGGGGGGGATGTCCTGACACTCGACGTTCTACTTCAGGATATTGTGTTTTCCTTGGTGACAATCTTCTGTCTTGGTCTGCTAAGCGGCAACCCACTTTATCTCGTTCTAGTGCTGAAGCAGAGTATCGTGGTGTTGCTAATGTCGTATCTGAAACTTGCTGGATTAGAAATCTTCTTCTTGAACTTCATTGCCCTATTAGTAAATCCACCTTGGTATATTGTGACAATGTGAGTGCAGTTTACCTCACTGGTAATCCTGTACAACACCAACGTACCAAGCATATTGAGATGGATATACATTTTGTTCGAGAAAAGGTTGCTAAAGGAGAGGTTAGGGTACTTCATGTTCCTTCTCGTCATCAAATTGCAGATATTTTCACCAAAGGTCTACCACAAATTCTTTTCGACGACTTCCGCTCTAGTCTCAACGTTCGACCACCTCCCGTTTCGACTACGGGGGTGTATTAGATATGGATATTTCTGCTGTAATTTAGGAATATAATTGATTTGTAATTATCATATTCACACATATATCTTGTGTATATATATCACATTATCAATGAATGGAAAGGCAAGGATTCTACATTATCAATAACAATCTTCCGTGGCCTCACGAATTCCGGTCAGTGGACCAGGTGGGTATAACCGGAGTGTTTCTTTGACGATTGCTTGGAGATATTTGAGGTTTTGAATGTCTGATTCTTCAACCCATTTTGATGTCCCGACTTGTTTGTCAATCTCTTCTTGGGCTGCTTTCAGAACTTTTGGGTTGTTTAGTAGTAAGGAAAGTACCCATGTTAATGTTACTGATGTGCTTCCAGATCCAGTCAGAATCAGAATCTACATATACATGTTTTCCAATTTATTATCTTAACAAACTTCCAATCAAAATTCTCCAAAAATTAAATAGTAACAAATTCTATAATAATCTCTTTCAATCTTTACAGGATAAGCAATTTAATACCAACTATACGTACCATAGAAGTTGCTTTGATGACAGTACGACGTGAATGGCCAGACAAGAGAGCATCTGCATCAACATTAGAAAGCAAAACATCCATGAAATCACTTTCACTTTCACCATTAATTTCTGCTCTTTTACTGATATGCTCATCAAGCCAAGCTTCAATGATTGTGTCAAGTTCCTTAGAATTCCTCTTCATAGCACTAATATAACCTCCATAATCAACCCATTCAAGCCATGGAATTGCATCAGACAAAACAAAAGTCCCACTTAAAAACAAAGCTTCTTCAATAGCTTTTCTATACCTCCAAGCTTCACTGTTTTCATCACTTGTTTTACTGCTACAAATTCTCTTCCCAACCACCATCCTCAGGCTAACATTAAATGTCAACCTCTCGAACATTTTACTTATGTTAATAACATTCTTCTTCTTATTATTATAATGAAGGTACAAATCTTTGAGGAAAACGTTAATTTCTGATAATATGACAGGTTTGAGCAATTGAAGCCTTTGATTTGAAAAGAGCTGAAGAGTGGCTAATTTTCTGAGGTCTCTCCAGTATTGACCATATGGAGCTAATGCCAGAATCGCATTGTTATAACCGATGTGTTTACCTGCGGCTATGCTGGCTCTATTGGCAAATATGACGTCGTTGGTAGTGAAACATTGTTTTACCAATTCTTGACCGCTTACAACCACGATTTTATTGATGCCGAAACTGAGTGAGAAAATAGGGCTGCACTTATCAGCAATGGCTCCCAGGATTATACAGGCTGGTTGTTTGGCTTTTAGGAGATGTAGGTGGCCGATTAACGGCCATGCTCCTTCTGGTTCCGGGACTGGGATGGTGTTTATTTTCTTGGGTTTGAGCTTTCTGATGACTGCAATTCCACATAGAATAATTAGGAAAGCTATTATTTGAGTAGAAGAAGAGGAATCCATGGATATACTATGGTGGTGGTTTGGTTTTTGGAGAGTGAGTTAAGAGATGTGTTCATGTGTATGTTTGGGTTTTCTTTCTTTGCTTTTTATATTCGTATCGATAGGTAATACTTGTCGTTGTCGCGTAATGCATTCAACGAATTAAAAAATAGACGATATAATATTAAAAAGTAAATTGTACAGATAACATCACTTGTTTGATGGGGTATATATATAATATTAATTTACAAAAAAGCATCCTGAGCCCCTGATCTATCATTGTTTGATGTATTAAGTTTTCGATCTTTTATTTAGACACATTGAACGCGTGATTTTTCATTGTTTTGTGGATTAAGCCCTCGATTTTTCATTCAGACACATTGAGCCTTTGATCTTTTATATATGGGTGTATTAGGTCATTCCGTAAATCAATTCATGCTCAGGGACGGCCTGCTAAACACTAATAATTAAACAACTAATAACAAACAACCAACGACAACAACAAACAGCTTACTACAACCGCAAACAGATAATATCAACAACAACATCTATTAGCTAACAGTTTAATCAAACAGGCCTTTAATACACTCATATATGAATTGATTTACGGAAGGACCTAATACACTCATATATGAAAGATTAAGGGCTCAATGTGGCTAAATGAAAGTTCGGGGGCTTAATGCACCAAACAATAAAAGATCAAGAGCTCAATGTATCTAAATAAAAGATCGAGGGCTTAATGCACTAAACAATGAAAGATCAGGAGCCTCGAGATGCTTTTGCCTATTAATTTCTGTTTAGTATATTCTGAAAATAATAATATAGTTTTCTTATACTGTTAGAGGAAATAATAGTAAGAGAACTTTGAGTTCCAAACCCTTCAAATTTTTGTAAAGTGTAATTTTAAGTCACAAATATACTTTTTCGCATTTGGACTCAGATTTTTAGACAATTTTTTTTTTTATGCGAAGGAGGTTCACAAAGCCGAAAAAACAACAAAAACAAAGAAACATACATAAATCATAGGTCGAAGAGACCGGTTGGTCTCTTGTGAGATAGAATAGTTTCAAAGGAAACGTGAATAGAACTATTAATAAATTTAAGGTTTTATAAATTTTTTCACAATTAATTTGATAGAACAAGACACTCAAAATAAGAGGCAAATTTAATTAACTGTTTTGAACAGAAGCTAAGCTTTCTGCTTCTGGACTTAAACACTTAGGCTGCACAACTGAGTGCAGCTGTGTGACTTGATTAAGTATGTTATTGAGTACAATAGTCAGAATCACAAGTTATATAATTTACGCACAGAAGCAAGCAATATAATTATCAGAAGTAAAGGGTTAGAGAGATTGTTATGCAGCAATTTATCCTGGTTCGACCTCTTGCCTACATCCAGTCCCTAGAGTACATTCCTTTGAGTTTTAATCCACTAGCGAACTCTTTCAACAGGTTACAATAGATACAGAGCCTCTATAAAGTACATTCC
The DNA here is from genome assembly GCF_963576675.1 of Euphorbia lathyris. Lineage (NCBI taxonomy): Eukaryota > Viridiplantae > Streptophyta > Magnoliopsida > Malpighiales > Euphorbiaceae > Euphorbia > Euphorbia lathyris. The sequence goes on from NC_088914.1 coordinate 29,817,881, forward strand.
TTTACACTCAACATTCAGCTATCTATTCTCCTCTTTCTATCTACTTATAACCGAAGCAAACAGAAGAGTTTATGAACTTTCTAAGCTATTGATAGTTTTTGTTCTAACTCAGAACACAATGAGTGAACTTAGAACTTTTTATACAAATGAATACAATGAGTGTGTATATGATTTTTTCTTTCCTTTTGGGACTTCAATAACGATTCTCTTTGAATTCAGCGTTGATGGTCGTCCACAAATGTAGCAAGTGATGGGGCTTTTATAGTGACACTTTGAAGCCTGGTTAATTCAAATTTCGAAATAACCGTTGGAGGGAAACGACTCTTCTGTCCCTTTCATCCTCAGAGCCCAGTATCCTAAGCCAATTATCTTCCTTCTCTTTGTTGAAAAACGATTTTCTACATAGTTTTTTAATGTGACAAAAATTAATTAATCAGAATCCCAAATAAACAAACTAAGGCTAAAAATGATTTATCTACTAATCTTGTGTGTTGAGTGTTTTGATCTAAGTTATAGTAAAGAAAAACAGAAGGGGCTTGAGAAACATTGAAGGCTTATTTTTGTACCGGAGGAGCACATCGCCAAACAAAGCCTGATCATTGATTCGGAAGACCCTACTTGCTTTCGGAGTCCACAAGTTAAAAGATATCAACAGCTGGTATGCTTATTCCCAAGGTTTGATCTAAAAGATAAGTGACACAGTGGGCACGTCATATCAACGTACTTATGCCATATCAGCAGTTAGAAAAGGTGGCAGAATTACACGGCCCAAGACTGAAGTTGTGGACGTGTGGCATACCTTTTCACCTAATAGACAAAAAGGTGTCAGGAGCAAATGAAACAACCTCCGTTCTATCATAACGGTAACTTCAAGTTCAAACGGATCTTTTGATTTTAGCTGCCTATAAATAGAAACTCACAAGCTTCACTTCAACTTGACGAAATCCAAAAGCTCTCAAGCAAAATCAATCTTCAAAAGCAATATTCAAACACTCAAGCATTGTTCTTACTTTAGTTCGTCCAAGGGTATTGTTTAGATCTTCATTGTATTTCTTATAAAAAGAAAATCCATTATTCATAATATTTTCTTTCGAAAGCTTTGTTGTTTTCTTCGGTTATAGGGAAGCAATATAAGTATAAATAGCTTTCACCAAACAATCAATGGTAAAACTTCACAATTATAATTGTTAATGAAATTTCTATATTCTACACAATTAAAGTTCAAATGATATTCCGTGTGGAGGTGTGTTCACTACAAAAAAAAACAGCTTGTAAAGAGAGGAGATATTCTCACTAAAAGCTAAAATATCCTCACGAAAACATTTTTAATGAGAATAATTACTCTCATGGCACCCTTCATGACGGGGTCCCTTACTAAAAGTATTAACGAGGATAAAATGTATTCTCGTTATAAAATTACAATGATAATAATTTTATCCATATTAAAATATTTTTTAATGATATGCAAATATTCTCATTCAAGTATTTGTAATGATTTAAAATATTCTCATTAACGTATTTGTAATGATAAAAAAATTATCTCAATAAAATATTTAAAATGATTAAAAATCTTCTCATTAAAATGTTTCAAGTTTTTATAATTATATTTTTCCTCATTAATGATATTATTTGAATTTAAATTGTAAATAATAAAATAAATAAACTTTTGGGTTGAAGGGAGCTATGATATCCATGTTTCGTACCTCTGTGCTAACTCGAACATTTTAGAGATTATGTTCGTACCTCTATGCTAACCCAAACATGCCAAAGGTTCCCCCTATATGAAGCATGACCACTTCTGCACCTTCCTCCTTATTCAAATAATTCAATGATCAATCTAACTAACACATCAATCACGCTCTAGTTAAGGAGGTATAATGGTGCCTGTTTATAGTGGTGTCCACACTAATCTAATTTGACAAAATAAGATTTATATTGGATTAATCCAAGCAAATTTACAAGTACTGGAATGGTATACCAGTTCTTCAGCACATTCTTAAGACAGATGTAGAAGCATGTTAACCTGTTCTGATCTGGTATACCAGTCTAGAACTTGTTACCAGTTTTGCAACATAACAGGACCAATTCTGTAATAGAACATGCCCTGTTCTGTTACAAACTAGTCTAGTTCAGTAAACAGAGTCTTGGTCTGTTACAGAAATACTACAGTTCTGTAAACATAATTGGTCTTGTTTTTCATGCACACTATAAAGACATAAAATTAATGCCATAACCAAGCATACATAAGAAGAAGATGATCCTTATTCTTTCATAGTAAACATGCATTTGTACCCAAATATATTTGAAATGTTCCATTATCATATATGAGCTCATCTATTCTTATGACAAATAACTAAACTCACAGAAAATTAAAGAAAATTTGAGCTATTATGTGTAGTGACCCTCACGGACAGTCATAGATCATCCATCAAATTTAAAATTACATTTCTCATAGAAAAAATTCTTTAAGTAGAAGTAACCAACCGTTTGTATAATCCTCTTCCTGACCAGTATGCATTTTGAACATTGAAGCACATGTCCACCTTGGTGCTCACTGTCCTCCTTAGAAAACAAATGCATCGAGTACAAGTCCTCAGAGAGTGAGATCCTAACTGAATGTTGAAGTCGTGAATGGAACAAACCTTTATTCACATTCTGGCCTCTAGGCCAACCGCTCCTACTAAAACTCACACTGACATGATCTGCATGGTAACATTGATGAAATAAAATAAATTTAATATTCAAGTGAACAAATATATTACATGATAAATTCAAACGTATGATGGTAATAATCGAGGTTTCAATAGTTGAAGACACACTATTATTTCCAAATAGTGCAGAAGAAATTCCCAGAACTTCAAATGAACATTCTTGAGGACCTCAAATTAGAAACAACAGAACCACTTCCAGTATATCCCAATCAGGTGAAAACATAAATAATTGTATATAACCATAAAAAAAAGCTCGTACGAATGTTAGGAATGTCAATTGCAGCCGATTGAGTTTCAGGTATAAGGCTAGGACTGGAAAAGAACACATAGATTACCTGATTGAAGCTATCATCCAAAGGATTAGATTTCATTAATCACTTAACCTTAGTGCCATTAAACAAGGCAACCAAAGTAAAAGGAGAAGCTCAAGGTTGCTAGGTTAAAGAAAAGCAGCATTTTATTAATTAATAGAACATATAATCCAAATATTCTCTGCCCTTCTAACCCAGCTCCCTTATAATCTATAGCTAAAAAATTTGGCTTATTACTTATAATAAATAACAAAACAAGGAGAGGATAAATTCAATAAAGCATGACTCATGAACCATTTTTTCCTGCATCCATTTTTTCCGTTTTTAACTTGCAATTAGAAAAATTTAATCTCATTCTCTTCTCATTTCATGTAGCTGAAAAGGGGGGAAAGGCAAACTATTATCAATAGGACATCGCAACCGAACCAATTGGTTTACTTCCCTTCAATTTCAGAATCTTGAAAAGACAGAAGTGAGTGAATCATTTGTATTTCTACATATTTTTATCACAACAAAGAAAGGAAAAAAGATAAGTTGAAGTACCAATTGTGATTTTTTGGGGCGGCTCATACCCAGCAGCGCTGGCTCGCTCAGAAAATTAAGCAAATGGTAACAAAGTTTCACTTTTTTCTATACTTACAAAACTGTAAGGTTGTTTAAGGTACTGAGCTCCCTTGGAGATGATCTAGTAAGTTTGATGTTTTTAAGCCATATATACACATTAAAATTCAACACCGATCAACATTAGAGTTCCTAAAACAGAAACTAACAGACATAAATACCCAAGTATACTAACTTACATGAATCATAGTGATTTTAAATTGGCGAAGGACCTAGGGATTTCTCCTTCAAATATCATATAATCCCATGCTAACAAGATGTGCCGAACCACCAAGTTCTTTTGGATTTGGCCCACTTGTCTCATTCTGTAAAGCTCCCTGCAATCAACAATTTCACAACCTATTAATTAGTGCCGGTTTGGTTCTCTTTTGTGGAACTATGTTTTGCTATTTTACTCCAAAATCCAAACAGTGGATCTAAAATGCTTGTCCCAAATTCATTTAGAAATAAAGTAAATTCACGAGAAACCACAACCATGTTGGTCCCGTGTAATTAGTTCCAAGGGAGGAGGGGGTTAGGAACTAATGTAACTTTTTCGCTTAATTATGCTGACTTAATTTAATTCTTTAAATTACTTTACTCAGTTTTGGTCAGCAAGGCCGAGCGAGATGTAAGACAGCTTTAGTCAGAGGCTGACTAGAACCGTTTTACTTGTGAGTTGGGAATTAACACTTAAGGTCAGCTTCCAACTCAGCACTCTGATTACTCAGTATCAGCTTATACAATTTATATCCTGAGTAATTTAAGCAAGCAACACATGCATATATATATTGAGAGAAAGGGTTAGAAATTACTCAGCAGACTTATCCTGGTTCGGCCTCACCGCCTACGTCCAGTCCCCAAAATCCTTCCGGGCTTTTCCAATCCACTATTGAGCTCTTTAAAGGTAGAGCACAAACCGTTTACAAGCAATTGAGTATGCAAGAGTACCGTCCTCTATTCGTCTACTCAACCCTACTGAGTGTTATAGCCAAACACTCAGATTTTCTATACCGCTGAGTACTAAAACCGAGTACTCAGCACCACTCTCTCAATCTTTACAATTGATACAAATTTGTTCTTTCTAGATGAAGAACACTTTAGATGAATACAAATTCAATCTAGACTTTTACACATAGATAGGATTTGGGTGTAAGTATTTGCTTTTCTTGTTTTTATGTGCTTGTATGTATGCTTTTCTTTTTGTACTTCGGCAAAGGATCCAAGTGATGAACTTGTCCTTTTATAGCAAAATCTGATGCTTCAATCATTTGAATTCGGATGTATCCGTTGGATTCAAACGTTCTTCTTGCGTCATTCATTGGTCAGCGTACAGATTTGCAGGCCAATCCTATCGTCTAAAAATAACAGGCGTCAGGCTTGTCTTCTTCCGCCAGGTTCGTCTTCTAGCACCAGTTTCGTCTTTTAGCCAAATGCCAGTTGACCCATACGTCTCGAAACTGTCTCTTTGCGTGATTCCAAAGCTTCTGAATTGGCGCAGATCCTTGTCGGTTTTTGTCTTTTAGTTAACGGATCATTGGCGCTGTCTGATGAACACTCAGCTTGACTTTAATAGACGTTGCCCTCGATCTTTATCTTTGACGAGGCTGAGTTACGTTCTACTCAGCTTCTTCAGTCAGCTTCATCTTCAAGGGTTTATTCTGAAGAAGACTTTTCTTTTATGATGCTGAGTTGTGTTCTACTCAGCTTCTGTGGCTCATGTTGACTTCGTCCTGTCTTACTTTTTATTTCTGTTCTTATTTATAAATATACTTAACATTGAAAAAACATATTAGTACAATTAAATCAAAGCACTTAAATTTAATTGTCTTAATCATGAGATTAACTTAAATAATTTTGTCAAATCAAAATCATATGGAAAGGTGTTTCGAAAAACCATATTAAGTTCAGCATCAATGATGTGGAAAATAGGCTATGACATTACATTTTCACATTGACCATAACTTTGCTTCTTTCTTTGGTCATTTTTTAATAGCTTTTGGAACAGATTGAGCAGATAACTTCATGCATAGTATAATTTTATATGTGTAAGCACACAGGAAAAAAAAGTGGAAGGGGAGAGAGTAGTCTATATAATAATATAATAATAATAACTTGTAAACGGTACAAAATCTCGTGATTCAAGGGGAGATTTCCATCAATGACAAGGTCAAGAAGACAACTACGTATTTCTCGAAGTCGATCATCCTAGCCTTTCAAAGAAGCAAGTTTTCAAGAGACCTGGACATATCAAAAGAAAAACTTAGCAACTTTTCCAGTCTCCAATATTGAGACAATATAAAACTGAAAATGCTCAATAGATAAGGCGTAAAGCCATATATAAGGAGATAAAATAATGAGCATCCAATACATTTGTTGCAAGGGTACTAATAGTAGTGTCCTTCACATCCCGTAGTAAGTGTTCCACACCTGTCAAAGTATGCACCAAAACAGTTGTGAGTACAAGATATTAATGCAATAGGAAGCTAATTTGAATCAACTCTACTTTTCAATCAAGAAAATATTGGATTTCAAACGAATACCAATTTGCATGAAGGAAGTACAGACTTCCTGATTTGTTTTACGCTCGAGGAACTCTGAGTCCTGCCATGGTTAAACAGGAAACAAAGAGCTAGCTGGGCTAACCGGGCTCTAATATTGTTATAAGATTGGAAACAAAAGGAATTGAGAAATTAGCTTTCTATTTCCTAATTAATCAAAGTTTAGTGTGTACACATATATATATCAGACCAAAGCACAACGAATATGAAATATAAACCGCAAGCCACGGTCAATACGAGTTTCTTTGATTTTAGCATGCCACTGATATTAGACCAAAGCACCAACTATGACATTCAACTAACCAGAGTGAGTCTTAACGTTTTTCAAAAGCAGAAATTTGTACTAGCAATAGAGGCGGAGTAGAACTGCTGGTGGGATCAGAAATGGGAAGGGCAGAGTAGAAAGTCGTAGATGGAACCTCCCATGGAAAAAGAGGCAGAGAATAGTAGCAGAACATAGGAACTACTGGCAGAGGCCAATGGCAGAATGAAGGATGGTGGTGGTGCACAAACAAATGGCGGTGGTGGCAACAAGAAGCTTATGGCATGAATACAAAAAAGAAAGAAACCTGATACGAGGAAGTCACCAAAATGTCAGCACCAACATCAAAATATTCCAAATGTACCTACAAAATGAAATTATACAAAATCAAAATTCAGGGATTAATAGAAAAGGTTAAACAGAAATGGAAGAATAGAGAGATAGGGTCAAGTTGTATGCCTGTCAGGTAAGGATTGGAACTGCTCAATGTCTATGCTTCAACCTAAGAAGAAAATAGGCATTGAAAAAGATTCTGTAATCTAAAATTTTCAAAACCCAATATAGTAGGAGAACTTTTAGAAATCTCCCCCTTATGCAAGTAAATTTGAGATCAGATACCATGGCTTTGACTTTAGTTCAACAGATATCCCGAATGCTTCTAACTGTCTAAGTTCAGATTTTAAGCTTACATGACAGTTGGTGCAACACCCTACAAGTATAGTGTTGGTCCCGTATAACGTGACAAGGTTAGTTCCAAAGGGGAGGGATAGGAACTAATTTCAATTTTGTCCGTTAAGGCTGACTTCTTTTCTTAAGAAAAGGTTTACACAGTGGCGCTAAGTAGTTTTAAGACACAAGCTTCGTCAACTGGTGACTAAGACTGTTTCTTTCTTTGAGTCAGGAGATAGCACTTTGAGTCTATTCCTGAACTCAGCTTCTTAGTGCACTCAACTCAGCGTGAGTTCGTTACTTAGTCAGTTTTATAGCAAGCAATATATAAAGGAGTTTAAGGGTTAGAAATATGTTACTCAGCAGACATATCCTGGTTCGGCCTCTCCGCCTACGTCCAGTCCCCGGAACACGTTCCGAGCTTTTTGAATTCTCTACTGAGCTCTTTAAAGGTAGAGAACGAAACCTTTTACAATAGAAGATGAGTATACAAGAGTACCTTCCTCTATACCTCTACTCACTCCTATAACTACCGCTGAGTACTATAACCGAGTACTCAGCTTCTCCTTTCTATTCTTCTAGAAATGATAAAGTGTTTGTCCTAAACAACAATTGCTAAGACACTTTAGATGAATGAAATCACTCTAGACTTTTACACAATGATTGGAAATTGGTGTAAGATTTTGCTTTGCTTTTCTCACAGAACTTCAAGTATGAATTTGGTCAATGTTTCGACTAATTGAAGATCTGCATCGAATGAAGCAATTGAGAGGCCTTTATATAGTGACACTTCAAGCACCGGTAATTTCGAATTTCAAAATAACCGTTGGAGGCTAACGGCTTCCTGTCGTTGTCACTCAGGACGTGCTCAGTGTCGTTGGCCAATGAGATTCTTACATCTTATGTCTACGGTAGTGCTCAGCAGCTTTTCGTCAGATAAACAAAATGTTTCGACATTTATGGCAAAGTCTTCCAGACAGCTTCATGTGCCTTCTGAACTTTACCCAAAGTAGAAATACTTTGTCTATAAGTTGGTTCTGTTCTGCCGCTGACCTGACTGCATTGTCGCTTAACTCAGCAGCTTCCTCTTGAAGCTTTTGTTAGAAGGCTTCTCGATCCTTCTTCATGATGAGTCATCGTTTCACTTGATACGACTGCGTTTTATCTTCTTGGGCCGTGAGGTCTTGATCTGTTGACTTGGGCTTGACTTACACTTATGGGCCTTTAGGCTTTTTATCATAATGTCTTATAAATCAATAAACTCAACATTGAACAAACACATTAGTGTGAATAAATCAAAGCATTTAAATTTAATGTGTTAGAATATTTTTTTATCATTTACTTAAATAATTTTGTCAAATCAAAATCATGTGGAAAGGTGTTTCAACAAACTCCCCCATTTTGATGTTGGCAAAAATATTCAGTGAAGAACTCAGTGTTGAGCTCTCCCATGATAGTTGACCTTATATTACTCAAGATACTCCCCCGTAAGGGTTGAGCTACTGACTTAGTTTTACTTTAAACATTTCAAGGTTTAATCAAGTAAGTCTAAGGTCAGTTTTCAGAAATAGGCCAGCTCATGGAACATATTATTTTTAACTCAGTTTATGCGGAAGATTTAGATATCAAAGAGCGCTGAGTATATCTTTGTTCAATGTGTTTTAGTTAAGAAGACATATAATAGAGGTCAACTTATAGATCAACACAGCAGACAATCATAAAGCAATGTAGACAATTAACACAATTGATTTAATGAAGATATGTTAACTATTCAGCACAAAACATAAGTAAGCATCACATAAATTTAGTCAGTTTTGAAAAAAAAGTAGATGCATGCATAGTTTTGTATTAAGGGTCAGCACAACAAAATACATAAGGGAAAGACTACAAGTTTAACAACACTAAATCTAGCAATCCTAGTCAAGCTATTTTTTCTTGTAGTTAATTTGGACATCATGCTCTTTAGCTTTTCCCTTTCCCTTGGATTACTGCTGACTTCCTGATGCTTCTCCTGATTGTTGAGTTGTTTGAACTTGTTCTTTCTCCCCCGTTTTGTCAGCATCGGGAGGAGGAGGAATGAAGGTGTCTTCGATGGCAGCACGAGTTAATCTTGCAGAGAATGCCTTAAGCCTACGCGTGCTTTCATTTATGCCATCAAAAACAGGAACACCATCATCCAAGACAGAACATGGAACCCTGATAGCCGAGGCACTGAGCATACTCAGGATGTATTCTTGAGACTTCCCAACCCAGGTTATACTGTCAGTCAGCATGGAATAGGCTTGATGAAACATCTTTAGCAAAGCCGAGTCATAATACTGATGTTGAACATTTGAGTGGCGCACATGGTTGAAAGTGACTCGAGAGTACTTCAGAATTTCATTCGTCTTGAGTTGGTCAGTTTCCATCTCTTCCTTACTCAAGTTGAGTAGACAGATAGCCTCACTAATTTGCTCAATGGAGCATTGGGAGGAGGAAGAGAGTTGCTCATTGGTTCTGGCTTGCTCAGTGTGAAGCTGGTTGAAGAGTTGATGAACTTCAGCAGAAATTACATACATTGTGTTCGCAGCTGACAGATTATGAAGTTGACCCTGAAGAGAATTCATGTAATTGACCATTGTCAGCTGGAGTTCGGCCAGCTTTGTTATTGATTCCTGTCTGGGCTGTTGAGACTGAAGTGAAGTCATGACACTCAGAAGATCCTTAAGACCTTTGATTTCTGTGAGAAGCTAAGTGACAGACGAAAGTTGAGTTGGCTCAACAGGAACTGACCCAGCGGCATCGGCATTGGTTTGATGGAGGTCCAGGAGTAGAGCTTCGACCAGACTCAAAGGCATTCAAATAAGAGTAGGATCCATCATTATTTGGCTCAGTTGCCGGAGTACGAGTAGAACCGGATGGTGGAGGTGTTTGGTTCTGCTCAATATTAGAAGTGTCAGCATGATCAGCGGCTGGTCTTGAGTTGATATTGCCAGCAGGAGCTGATTGGTTGATATTATGCACTTGTGTTTATGGAAGAGGATGATCGACAGAATTATCTACTTGCTCAGAGTCAGGCTGAAGCTGACTGGTTTGAGGAGGTTGAGGTGTTTCAACACAGACCTGAGCAGGTATTTCCTTAGCTAGCTCATTATATTGAGGAGCAAGAACTTCAAGCACTTGCTCGGTATCACCTTGGCTTAGAGGAGCAGTTGAGTCGGCATGTTCCTTAGGCTGAGAAACAGAGGCTTGCTTTTCCTGTTGCTCTGGTGGAGACTCAGTGGGATTTGAGAAGAACTTAAACTGCATATCTGAAAGGTTAGTGATCGGATCCCGCAGAGGTGAGTCACCCATAAGGTCAATGACAGGGGATTTATGTGCCTTCTTCTTAAGTCTCCTTAATCTCTTAGTCTTTTGAGGAGAGGGGTCAGCAGGAATGGATTCAATTGAGTCAGTAGGTGAAGTTGCCCCTTGATCAGTGTGATCCTTTGCTGTTGGCTCAGCTTCTTCTTCAACCTGCTCAGTGTAGGTTGTTTCATGTTGGTCAACATCTGATGGCTCATGTTGCTCAACATTTGTTGTCTCCTCAGCATCAAACTGACTACCCAATTCTTCTTGATCTTGGTCAGTGGGATTTTTCTCAAGAACAATGCCCTAACTTTGCACATAATGAGAGTCTTCAAAAATGACGACTCCAAGTGGGGATACGTTGATAGGACTTAACCCAGAAGAGATTTTCTTCTTCTTCCTAAGTGGTTGCTCATCAGTAGTGTCCTCTTTTTCTCCTTCTTCCTCAGGCTCAGCTTGCCTTTTGAGGTTTTCTGCTGACTTAGGCTCAGCTTGTCCTTGTGCCACTTGAGGCTTTGTTCCTCTGGATACAAACCGAACTTTCTTCGGTGGAGAAACATTATCTTTTGAAGAGGTCTGAACATCTTTCCTCATTCTTTCCTGCTTGTCAGCTTGATCTTTCCTCACTTTCTTTCCCTTTCTGGTCAGCATCCCATCTGTTTCCTGAACAGCGGCCCCTTTTCCTTTCTTGGGCACAATTGGTTGATCATAGACCAGACCAAACAATGCAGCTGAAGTAATTTCTGTACCTGAGGTGTGGATTTCCTCAACCAAGCTCACCCGGTGATCCTTGAGGATTCTGGTAATAATGGAGCCTAACCTAAGGGTTCCAGTACTTCTTCGAAACCCACCGATTATAAAGATTGGCATGTTGAGCGGCTGGTAGGTCAGCATATGCCAAATGAAGCATTGCTCGAAGTTCGACGCTGAGGAAGTAGCGTTGATCTTGGGGAAGAGAAAGTTTGTCAGGATATAATGGGCCATCTTTTGATTCTGACCCATGGAAGTGCTGGATATCTCTCCTATGTGACCGGCTGGCTTACAGAACCCAACGGTGTAGTTAGTTTTATCTTGGTCACCTGATTTTCTGAGTTGAGCTCCTTTGTTTTTCAGCTTGAGCAGTGAGGCAAGGTAAGCAGGGTTGATGAAGATATCCTTCCCTCGAACCTTGGTGACCATGTAGTCCCGGTTATCATCAGCGGCTCTTAGGTTAGCGTAGAATTCCTTCACTAACTCAAGATAGGTAGCTTCTCGAGTCGAGAACAGCTCGATCCAGCCGTTCTTTGAGATCCACTCACAGAAGGGTTTCTCAGCTTCCACAAATCCCTTCGAGAACCAGCGGGAGTGGTCAACCTTATACCCCCTTACGCTCTCGTAGACTAGGGAGTAGGTGCATTCCACCGGTTTCTTTTCCTTGTCCTGCTTTTGTTTCCCTTTCGAGGAGGTAGCTTGGTCAGCCTTGGTTTTCTTCCTCGGTGTAGTGACCTTAGAGTGGTCACGCTGACTAGTTTCTTGAGACTTGGTGGGAGTCTCTCTATGTTCCTGCTGAGCAGGAGATGGAGGGTTTTCATCGGAGCGGTTATCGTCGTTGTAACAGCCTCCAGAGAGATTCTGAGAATCCGACATGATTTTCAGAGAAATTTGTGAAGTTTGGGAATTTTAGAGAGAAGAGGATTTGAATACCAGAAATTTCTAAGCGTAAAGAGGTAAAAGTGGGAAATCGTCCACTATTTATAGAGGTGTCGAATTGATCTGAAGCGTTGAGGTGGCCATTTGACCTCGAGATACTCAATCGACAAAGATTCTGGCATTTATGACACATTCGGCGCATGTATTTTCTAATTATTGCGCTTACGTCATCCTAGGTGGCTATTTAATTAGCGTGTTTCGCATTAAATTTTGCAACGGATCTTTACTCAGTGTTAAGGATTCCAAACTTTTAAGGTTTTGAGTAGTCAGTGTTACGCAAAGGAATCATTCGTGTGCTTAGTGGCTCAGCTTAGGATAACCACTCAGCGTGTATATCTACTCAGCATGTAATAGTCATTGATTTAGCACAAATCATTCAGCATGGTAATTCACTCAGCATGCATGTATCACATATTATACTTGGAATTTATTGAAGAGGATTAAACATACTAATGGCTTCTCTAAGTATGTTGAATTGCTCACGAGCCAGTGGCTTTGTGAAGATATCAGCAAGCTGCTCATCTGTTGGGACATAGGTCAGCTTGATCTCTCCTTTGAGTACATGATCTCTGATGAAGTGATGTCTTATACTGACGTGCTTCATCCTGCTGTGTTGGATTGGGTTCTTTGATAGGTCAATGGCACTCTTATTGTCACATTTGACTTCAATTGTTTTAGTCTGAACGCCATAATCTTCTAGTTGTTGCTTAATCCATAGGACTTGAGCAACACAGCTTCCAGCAGTAATGTACTCAGCTTCAGTGGTTGACAGGGCTACTGACGCCTGCTTCTTACTGAACCAGGACACAAGACAGCTTCCAAGGAAGTGGCATCCTCCTGAGGTGCTTTTTCGTTCAAGCTTGTCTCGTCCATAGTCAGCGTCAGTGTATCCAATGAGTGTGAAATCATGAGTATTGGGATACCATAAACTTGCATTCACTGAGCATTGCAAATATCTAAGGATTCTTTTTACAGCTATGTAATGAGATTCCTTAGGGTTAGATTGATATCTAGCACAATAACATACTGAGAACTGAATGTCCGGCCTACTAGCAGTTAAGTAGAGTAGAGAACCAATCATACCTCGGTACAATTTGCTGTCTACTGACTTACCATTTTTATCAACGCAGAGGACAGTGTCAGTGCCCATAGGGATGGATATTGGCTTGCAATTATCAAGTTCATACTTCTTCAATATCTCCTTAGCATATTTAGTTTGACTGGTGAATATGTCATTTTTCCCTTGTTTGATTTGAAGTCCATGGAAGAAGTTGAGTTCTCCCATCATTGACATTTCAAACTCAGTCTGCATCTGCTTACTAAATTCCTTGCACATTGACTCGTTAATGGCACTAAAAATAATGTCATCAACATATATCTGAGCCAGTAGGGTATCTTTACCATTCCTCTTAATGAATAAGGTTGTATCAGCTTTACCTCTGACATAATTTCTAATAAGCAGGAAACTGGTGAGCCTCTCATACCAAGCACGTGGTGCTTGCTTGAGACCATACAGAGCCTTTTTGAGTTTATAAACGTGGTTTGGGAACTTAGGATCCTCAAACCCTGGAGGCTGATTAACATACACTTCCTCGTTTATAACTCCATTAAGGAATGCCTCTTAACATCCATTTGGAATAATTTAAAATTCATATAACTTGCATATGCACATAAAATTCTTATAGCCTCTAGCCTTGCCACTGGGGCGAAGGTCTCACCGTAGTCAATACCTTCTTGCTGACTGTAGCCCTGAGCTACAAGTCTTGCTTTGTTCCTGACCACGTTCCCTTGTTCATCCAGCTTGTTGCGGAAGACCCATCTTGTTCCTATGGTCTTCTGGCTTCTTGGATTTGGCACTAAGTCCCATACTTCATTTCTTCTGAATTGATCAAGTTCTTCTTGCATTGCACTCATCCAGAACTCATCGTGCTCAAGTTCAGCGAAGTTCTTTGGTTCCTGAACTGAGACGAATGCTACGTTGCTAAGGTATCTCCTGAGTTGATTTCTTATCATCAGGGTGTTTTCAGCAGTATCAAGAATGGTACTCTCTGAGTGACCTCTTGGTATTCTGATCTCTTTTGGTAGAGTGATGTCTTGAGCTGGTCGTGTTTCAACAATCTCTGCAGGTATAGATTGGTCAGTGAAAACTATTTGAGTTTCGCTTTTACCTTTGGTCAGCCCTTGAGGTAGTGACTCAGCGGCTGTTTCTTGGTCAGCGGGAGCTGAGTATGGATCATCCTCAGTCAGCTGCTTGTCTTTTCCTGCAGTGTTAGTTTCATCGAACTCAACGTGTACTAACTCTTCTAAGACCTGAGTTCGTTTATTGAAAACTCTATATGCTTTGCTGTTTGTTGAGTAGCCTAAAAAGATAGCTTCATCAGCTTTTGAATCAAACTTAGCAAGGCTGTCTTTAGTATTTAGAATGAAACATTTACAGCTGAAGGCACGAAAGTATCCAATGTTGGGCTTTCGTCCTTTGCAAAGTTCATAGGGAGTCTTCTTTAATATGGGTCTGACTAGAGCCCTATTAAGTTTGTAACAAGCTGTGTTGACAGCTTCTCCCCAAAAGTACTTTGGAAACCTATGCTCACTCAGCATTGTCCTGGCTATTTCAACCAAGGTTCTATTTTTCCTTTCAACAACCCCATTCTGTTGAGGCGTTCTAGGAGAAGAAAAATTATGGTCAATGCCGCTGGCTTCACAGAATTCAACAAACTGTTGGTTTTTGAATTCTCCACCATTATCACTTCGAATGTGAGCTAACTTTAGGTCTTTATCATTTTCAAGTTTTCTTACTAAAGTTGAAAACGTCTCAAAGGTTTCATCCTTGCTACTCAGCAAGATGATCCAAGTGTACCGAGAAAAGTCATGTACAATGACCAAGGAAAATCTTCTACCACCCAAGCTCAGCGGCTGGACTGGACCGAAGAGATCCAAGTGTAGCAACTCTAATGGACGCTTAGTTGAGACAATATTTTTACTATGAAAAGATTGTTTGGTTTGTTTTCCAGCCTGATAAGCGTTGCATAATTGATCTTTTTCGAACTTAAGTTCTGGCAGTCCCTCAACTAATTGCTTTCTTGCTAATTTGGCCAGGAGGTCCATGCTTACATGACCAAGTCTCATGTGCCATAGCCAGTAATTTTCTTCCCTTGACACTAAGCATACAGTTTTTGAAAATTTCTTTTCTAAATTCAGCATAAAGACATTATCAATACGAGGGGCAGTTAAAATCAGCTCATTTGTTTTACCCTCGAGTATTTTACATCTAGTGTCATCAAATATAACTTTTCTCCCACTATCACATAGCTGAGCTACGCTGAGTAAGTTATATTTGAGTCCGCTGACTAGGGAGACTGACTCAATAGTAGGATTACCACCAACGGTTCCTGACCCTACTATCTTACCCTTTTTGTTGTCTCCGAAACTTACGCTTCCAACTCGTTTACGCACAAATGTGATGAACTGAGTTTCATCACCAGTCATATGCCTCGAGCATGCGCTGTCAATGTACCACATCTTTGACTTCTCAGCACACCTCAGGCTTACCTGCAATATAGCTAGTTATCTTTAGGTACAGTCTTTTTGGGTCCTTGTTTGTTAGGCTCAGCAGGTAAAGCATCATATTTAATCTTATGACGACACACTGGGACAGTGTGTCCATTTTTCCCACAGAAGTCACAGCTGACCTTCCGTTTAGGATATCTCGCTGACTAGTCAACACCCCAGTGCTGAGCATGCCAGCACACCTTTCTGGTGTGTCCTTTCTTCCCACAGAAGTCACACTGGACATTCCGCTGAGGATTCCATCTCTGCTGACTAGTACTTCGATACTGAGTGTTCAGAGGAATGTTTCTTTTATTCGGAACTTTGAGTTGGTTCTGAATAGATGTGACGTCCTTTTTCAGTTTCTTAGAATCTGATTGGACCTCAGAGACAAACTTATGCATAATTTCTACGTTGCTATGCAAAGTTGAGTTGTCTTGGAGAAGATATCGAAGGTCACTCAGTTTGACCTCTTCAATCTCGTCACATCGCCTGCTGAGTGCTCTAACCTTCTTGTTACACTTTTTGACAAGTGTGTAGAGGTCACTCAGGGCATTAATCATTTCATTTTTGAGCAAGGGTAGCGATATTACCTCAGTTGAGTGTACCTCATCGTCAGATGCAATGGAGGGGTCAGTGTGCTCAGAAATACAAGGCTCAGCAAGCTCATCAGCCATGAAGCAGATCTTTGCTGACTCAGTGGCATCAGCTTCTGATGATGATGACTCATCACTATCACTCCAGGTTGCCACCATTGCCTTCTTGCCGTTCTTCTTTTCCTTCCTCAAGGTAGGACAACTTGATTTGATATGGCCAGTTTGATGACATTCAAAGTATGTGATGGGCTTTGAGTTGTCCTTCTTGTACTTGTCAAACTTCTTGTAAGGCTTCTTGGAATATTTATCATTCTTTCTGAACAACCTTTTCATCTTTCTAGTGAACATTGTCATTTCTTCATCATCTGTTGAGCTCCCATCAGTGGAGTCAGCTTTCATGACAAGAGACTTTTGCTTCTTGTCTTCAGACTTCTCCTTCACCTCAGAGTTCTTCATTGAGATCTCATGGGTCAGCAGGAGCCAATGAGTTCATCATACTTGTAAGTGGTTAAGTCTTGAGCTTCCTCAACAGCAGTTTTCTTGGCTTGCCAGCTTTTAGAAAGACTCCTTAGTATCTTCTTCACTTGCTCTTCCTCAGTAAAGATCTTGCCAAGTCTCTTGAGCTCGTTGATTATGTTTGTGAATCTTGAGTTCATGTCAGAGATTCCTTCATCATCATTCATTTCAAATAGCTCGTACAACCTCATGTGCTGGTTCACTTTGGACTCCTTAACTTTGTTGGTTCCTTCGTAGGTGACCTCCAGTTTCTTCTAGATCTCCTGCGTTGACTCACAACCTGAAATCTTGTTGTACTCTGCAGCATCTAACGCACAGTGAAGCATATTTATAGCCGAAGCATGATTTTGTAGCTTCTTGAGATCATCTTCTGTCCACTTAGTCTCAGCTTTAAAAACCATTTGGCCGTCAATAGTTTCAACAGGAACAAATGGGCCTTGGACTATAGAAAGCCATGCACTCATATTTGTTGCCTGAATGAAATTTTTCATTCTGTTCTTCCAAAAGGTATAGTTAGACCCGAAGAACAGAGGAGGCCGAGTAATGGACAGTCCCTCAGGTAAAATCTGAGTTGTCTGATTTCCTGGGAGGAAACGAGTGCTGTTCTCAGCCATTGTGGGGATCAGCTCAAGATAGTTATATCTTGCTCAGTGAGCTTGAAAGCTCTGATACCACTTTTTGGTCCCGTATAACGTGACAAGGTTAGTTCCAAAGGAGGGATAAGAACTAATTTAAATTTTGTCCGTTAAGGCTGACTTCTTTTCTTAAGAAAAGGTTTACACAGCGGCGATAAGTTGTTTTAAGACACAAGCTTAGTCAACTGGTGACTAAGACTGTTTCTTTCTTTGAGTCAGGAGATAGCACTTTGAGTCTATTCCTGAACTCAGCTTCTTAGTGCACTCAACTCAGCGTGAGTTCGTTACTTAGTCAGTTTTATAGCAAGCAATATACAAAGGAGTTTAAGGGTTAGAAATATGTTACTCAGCAGACATATCCTGGTTCGGCCTCTCCGCCTACGTCCAGTCCCCGGAACGCGTTCTGAGCTTTTTGAATTCTCTACTGAGCTCTTTAAAGGTAGAGCACGAAAACTTTTACAATAGAAGCTGAGTATACAAGAGTACCTTCCTCTATACCTCTACTCACTCCTATAACTACCGCTGAGTACTATAACCGAGTACTCAGCTTCTCTTTTCTATTCTTCTAGAACTGATAAAGTGTTTGTCCTAAACAACAATTGCTAAGACACTTTAGATGAATGAAATCACTCTAGACTTTTACACAATGATTGGAAATTGGTGTAAGATTTTGCTTTGCTTTTCTCACAGAACTTCAAGTATGAATTTGGTCAGCATTTCGACTAATTGAAGATCTGCATCGAATGAAGCAATTGAGAGTCCTTTATATAGTGACACTTCAAGCACCGGTAATTTCGAATTTCGAAATAACCGTTGGAGGCTAACGGCTTCATGTCGTTGTCACTCAGGACGTGCTCAGTGTCGTTGGCCAATGAGATTCTTGCATCTTCTGTCTACGGCAGTGCTCAGCAGCTTTTCGTCAGATAAATAGAATGTTTCGACATTTACGGAAAAGTCTTCCAGGCAGCTTCCTGCGCCTTCTGAACTTTACCCAAAGTAGAAATACTTTGTCTATAAGTTGGTTCTGTTCTGCCGCTGACCTGACTGCATTGTCGCTTAACTCAGCAGCTTCCTCTTGAAGCTTTTGTTAGAAGGCTTCTCGATCCTTCTTCATGCTGAGTCGTCGTTTCACTTGATACGACTGTGTTTTATCTTCTTGGGTCGTGAGGTCTTGATCTGTTGACTTGGACTTGACTTACACTTATGGACCTTTAGGCTTTTTATCATAATGTCTTATAAATCAATAAACTCAACATTGAACAAACACATTAGTGTGAATAAATTAAAGCATTTAAATTTAATGTGTTAGAATATTTTTTTTATCATTTACTTAAATAATTTTGTCAAATCAAAATCATGTGGAAAGGTGTTTCAACATATAGAACTTTTCATCAAGGAAAACTTCAACTATAAACTAGTAAAAACATGATCAATAACATGTAAAAATAGGAGAAATTTTGAATGCAGAACACTGAGAACAACAAAATAGATTAGGAAGCATGTTAACCATTTATAGACTGGTATACCAGTCCAAAATAGGTTAACAGTTATGATACAGAACTAGTCTTGTTCTGTTACACAACTGGTCTTATTCTATTACACAACTGGTTCAATTCTGTGAACTGTTCTGTTACATAATTGTTATATTGTGCAAATTTATATTATTACACCATGGACTCCAAGAGAATGATTAAATGTCAATACCATCAAGTCTTTGATGAGCAAAAAAGAGGGGTTGTAGAGACTATATATTTACCTAGACTGGGGTGATAATTCTTAACATGATAACACGGTTTACATAACTAATTCGATTGATACGACACGAAACAATTATCATTTATATCATACATATTTATATGAAACATATATGTAGATAATGGTCGAAGGGTCTACTTGTCGAGTCCTTGAACCTACGCTGGGGGTTTAAACTCTACAAAAATATGAATTGAACACTTATATTAGAGAGCTAGCATCCTAAACATCTCGTGTCAGTGAATCCCCGATTGGATTCAACCTTAATATAAACATCCTGTTTATTTTATTTCAAATGAACATGTCCTGTTTCAAATGAAGAGACCTGTAATTTTGTGAAGGTGTGGGTCTGAACCATCCCATAAAGGATACAATACAAATGTAAGGGAGAGGGAGAAGGAGACCTGATGACAAAGATGAGCAGCAAAACATTGCTTCATCTACATGTTTCACATCAATCCCAATAAACCAAGTTACAACACTGATATCATCATGGCCGTAAGTGCAAAGCAGCGATCTGCATATATCATACGAATAATTACTCAACGTACAACGCATTCCTATATTCTCACATAGTTCATTATCACCGAAGAGCCTTATAAGTTCAATAAGACCTCGATATATGTTTAGGTTCAAATTTATGTCATATATGATCAATGTAAAAAATTCCAAAACCAAGTGTAATTGAAGATTCAATGCTTGAAGTTCTCTTTCCTGACTTTAGGAAGTGGGTTTTCTTTGAACTCTGACCCAATGTACCAATTGTGTCATTGGCCTATATTACATTATATTAGTAAATTTAGGAATTCACTCAAGTCTCAAATACAGGAGACTAAAATTTAAGCAAAGATCCTTAAGTGACACACTGGTTATTGATGTTGAGAAAATAGAAAGTAACTTTGGGAGCAGAGATATTCATGTGATTGGTGATGAAGATAAGAAAGGTACATAGAATTTGTTGAATAACATGATTGAGGAGACAACAAATAAGCTATCTGAGACCAAAACGTATGTCAAGGCCAACCCTTTCCATGGCTTTTGTCAATTCTCCAACCACATCTTGCCCAACCTATTTTAGGACGGACAAGAGCAAAAACCATAAATGGTCAACAAAGTCGATATTATAAAATTCCTAAGGAACAAGAAGAAGTAATTGACAAATAAGGAAGATCCTGAAAGTTTTCCACTTCAAAACGCCTCTTTCGACAGATTCCAGCTGTTAACTACTTATTTTTAAGGTTATTTTTCTTTAATGCTTGAACTGAATAACAGAGGCTTGCGAGGCCACAATAATCGGATCTATTTGGTCTCGTGGTAGAGAAAAACCATATTAGAACACTCAAATTTAATTGTAAAGTAAAGGTTATTTCTATATCTAAGCGTAATATTAACATGATAAGAAGATTTTAAAGATCATAAACATTGTCTTAAAGCAATGCAGAACACCTTATGGAACAGAAAAGTTATCGAAATTACCATGTCTTCTATAGAGAAGCCTTTGGTCCATTTTATAAGAGTTCCTGATGCTATGTATGTTTGCCTAACTAGAAACAAAAAGGTAAATCTGATTTCTCTTTGCTGACCATAAGAGAAAGGTAAATCGTCACTTTCGGTAGCAAGAAACTTTGCAAGTGCTTGAGCAATGAAATCAACTCATGCCTGAAATCATCATCATTTACGAATGTATCAGATATGAACTCGCCAAAGCAGAGGGAAATTTATTAAGCTAGCTAATAATGATACTCACATCTCAAAATCAAATCACTAAGTGAGGCAGAATGGAAACCCCCTTAAACTCTTGTTTGACTACACGATTTTCTCTCCTGCCCAACACTACACGTAGGACTCGAAAATTTGTACCACCAAGGTATAATGCATAATACACACCCTTCTCATCCCTGAACAAACAAGCATATATCACATATAACATATTGGAGTTCTGACTACATAAGGCAACAATAAGATGTAAATAGCTTATAATTGATCCTTTTCCTCATTTATATTGACCTATTTCCTCAACTAAAACCAAACTATATCTATCTCAAAATGATTTTCAAACAATAATCCAATCTCTATTAGACTACCAAAGAAATTCCTAGCTAATATTACAATTGTTAGCTCACCCACCACAAAGATTACAATTAACTTGCATTTAGTAAGATCAAGTATCACATATGGTATTCTTCTCTAGTTATACAACAACAAAAAGTAGCTTGTCAATTAATTAATTTAGTAAAGAAACATTTATATAAGAGACCATTAACACTACCTACATGTTATACTTAGAAAATATTCATTTGAAATTAATTTAGAACATAAAACTGAACTTTGAGCTGATGCGCTGCACAACGGAGATATTAAATTATGACTAAAACATTGATCAAACATTCTAAAAAACAAGCAATAGGTATCCAAAAGCCAATTCCAAATAAACTCTGGCTCTAGTCAATTATCATGCTTCAAGCTCAAAACTATGTTGAAGAATGAAATGTTGAAAGTCAAATTGATTGAAAACTCAACTGTTGTGACTAAAAGTGAACATTAACACATGTTAAGACTTCCACCCTCAAATTGATTGGATCAGCATCACATCTGAGGACTAAAAGATAACCAAATCAAATAATTACGCATCTCAAGTTGAAATTAGTTGGAAATACTTGAAACCTAAGTGGAAAATAAATTGTAGCAATAATGAAATAAAATGAATACCTGACATGCTCTCTTCAATGGCTCTTCAACTGCCAACAAGTTTCGAAAACTAAACAGGAATGAAGACTGAGAGCTAGATTCCTCTTGGGTATCAGAATTTGAAAGAGTTCTTCGTAGTGGAGGACGATTTACACACCTTGACCTAAGAAAAACTCTTTCGTGACCTAAGAGAAGCTTTTTGAATAGAGAACAGATCTAGGAAGATTATGAGCTATGGAGAAATTGCTTGACCTAAATGGTCTTTGGGGAAAACTGTATAGCCGTAAAGATAAACTTTGGGACAAAATCGTAGAAGCCATGGGTTTTGCTTTTGTTTAAGACGTTAAGAATTGGGGCAAATTTTTGGAGGGATTCTTTTGGCGGTACTGATAAGTGTCCAATTCAACGTTCAAATGTCCACTTTAATGCTAGGTTATTTAATTAATTTGGTGTTATTTTGGGTATTATTGCTTGTTTTGGTTTGATTTGCCTCCACAGGACTCAAATGATTAAAAGGAGCAGAATTGGACTTAATTGAAGCAAATTTGGACTAAAAGGGAATTTGGAGCTGATTTAGAGGAGCTGAAACGAAAATGGAGTTAGTCTTGCCCAAGACTAAGGACCTCCGAATCTGCTGATGTTCAGATTGACCAGGACTCTCCCTTATTCTATTAAGAATGAACCTGGACAGTTGGGAATGACTAAGCATGCACGAAATTAGGAGATATGATATGACAGATTAGAAAAGATATTGATTGTATTTTTAAAACAAAATTATCTTTTTGTTAGCTAATTTTTATGAGAGGTTTTTCTCTACAAAAGCCTGATTTACGTTCTTAGAAAGAGGTTCTTTTTAGGTTTTATTTTTCAGTATTATTTTGTTCTCTCTTTGAAACAGAAACATGTGTTCTTCCATGGCTAATCGTAGCTAAACTTCTATATTCGGTTAAGGGTTAATTCAAATGAGGTTTTTCTTCATTATCGTGAGACTGTTGTGCTTTAATTATTCTTATTATTCTACCGTTTATTTGTTCATTGTATTTAGAGATTTATTCTCAATTGATTATTCAATCTTCGAATGATAACTGCATGTCGTTCTTTGAATTGAATTGTCATACGGCTGAATTGGTAAAGTTAGAGTTTTACCTAAATGAACCAATCATAGTAGCAATCGATAATATAAATTGAGTTAGTTTTGTATTTGAAAGAATAGATTCAGATTTGACAACTTGAGATTGTCTTTCATGTGACATTAATACAAAATTAATTAGGTTTATTTGAGTCGAATGAACAAGTAATTTAGTTTCTGAATCGTCTACGCTGAGTGTCGGTTGGCTAAGGTCGGGTTTTTCTAATTCATCAGGCTGTCAATAGATTAAATCTTGACCGCTAAGGCAAGAATTATTTATTGATTAGGAACTGGTTATACGCGCGTGCTTGACCAGTTTAATATTAAGGAAGAATACTCCAAACCGATCCGGTATGTGTATAAGAGTCTATTTTATCTGTCTGTGATCGATACTGAGTGAATTACCTACCTGCGAACCCCCTTGATCGGATTTCTCCAAAACATTGTTTACAAATCATATTTACTCTTGCTAATTTTATTTTATTTGAAATTCTCAATTGGTTAAATCTCACAAATCAAAACCCCTTGTTTATTTACTTTGTTTATTTATCAAGTCATTATTGTTTTGAGTCAGTAATATTCCCTTGGGTTCGACATTTGCTTACCCTTGTTACAAATCCATATTTCGGTCAAATAAAGTTATATTTATCTTTGGTGGATTCGACACCCATCAGGTACGTTGAAAATTTGGGGCAAAAATTAGAGAGGGATTCTTTGGCGGTATGTTGAATTTCGGGGTAATTATTTAGATAAAATAGTGAGGATAAAATATATTATTAATATTATAATTAATAAAATAGTGAGAATAGTAAAATATGAAATTTATAAAATTTATAAAAAAATATGTATTAATGAGAATAAAATAAAAATTAATTTAATAAATAAATTGTTTTGTGATTAATAATAAAGCATATAATTTATTCTCATTAAAGTTATTGAAATTATGTTTTTAATGTGAATTTTTTCTATTCTCACTATTTTTTTCTCATTAATGCCCATATTTCTTGTAGTGAAGATCTAATCAATCATACTAGCTGGGCAGAGAAAGAAGGGCCCGGGGGCCAGGTCCCTCTGGCCGCTGGAACCACCATGATCACGAATAGTTTCGGCATTCATGTCTCTATGAAATTTAAGGTTGTGGTGATTCTAGGTCCCTGTTTCCTAGAAATTTAGCTTGGATGCTATTAATAATCCCAAAATTGGCCCAGGTCCCGTTAAGTCTTCTCTAAATCTAAAATTTCAATTTTTTTGGGCATGTTTTGCTCTTTCTAAGTTCAAATTTCTAGTTTTTTTGGCTTGTTAGACCCTTATTAAATCAAAATTTCTATTTTTTTTTATTTTTGTCTGTTAGGACTTTCTTAAATCTAAATTTCTAATTTTTTTCACCTATTAGGCACTCTCTAAATCCGAATTTTTTCTATTAGACACCGATTTAGTAAAAAATAAATTTTTTTTTTATACACCACGTATAAAATCGGCCTCCAACCGAGCAATCTTGTATTCGTCACTGCATACCAACATCATTAAAAATTAATAGTGTAATAAACAATTAAATATTTACTTTTTAACAACAATGTTTTTCATAAATTGATTCTAACATGTTAGGTGTGCATATTTCTTTTTATAGCATCAATCTTTTCCATGAAATTAATTGCATGATATGATGTACCTCGTCATATGTATTTCGTCATCCTTTTTTCTTAATTTGATGCATTTCGTCACAAGTATTATATAAATTGTCGAATATAAGAAGCAATCCAAGAGTAGGCAAAGAAACACAAGAACACAACTCTTAACTCCCTCTCCATAATTATATCCATGGATTTCTCTTTCTCTTCTTATATTCAATTAATAGCTTTCCTAATTCTTCTATCTGGAGTTGCATTCATCAGAAAGCTCAAAACCACCACCGTCCCGGTACCGGAACCAGAAGGAGCATGGCCGTTGATCGGTCATCTTCATCTCCTAACAGCCAAAGAACCAGCCTGTAAAATCCTGGGAGCCATCGCTGATAAGTGCGGCCCTATTTTCTCACTCAGATTCGGCATCAACAAAATCGTGGTCGTAAGTGGTCAAGAATTGGTAAAACAATGTTTCACTACCAACGACGTCGTATTTGCAAATAGAGCCAGCATAGCTGCAGGTAAACACATGGGTTATAACAATGCAATTCTGGCATTAGCTCCATATGGTCAATACTGGAGAGACCTCAGAAAATTAGCCACTCTTCAGCTATTTTCAAATCACAGGCTTGAATTACTCAAACCTATCATATTATCAGAAATTAACATTTTCCTCAAAGATTTGTACCTTGATTATAATAATAATAATACGAATGCTATTAACATAAGTAAAATGTTTGAGATGTTAACGTTCAATATTAGCCTGAGGATGGTGGTTGGGAAGAGATTCTGTAGCAGTAAATATAGTGATGAAAACAGTGAAGCTTGGAGGTATAAAAAAGCTATTGAAGAAGCTTTATATTTAAGTGGGACATTTGTTTTGTCAGATGCGATTCCATGGCTTGAGTGGGTTGATTATGGAGGTTATATTAGTGCTATGAAAATGAATTCTAAGGAACTTGACACAGTCATTGAAGCTTGGCTTGATGAGCATATCAGTAAAAAAGAAAAAGTTAACGGTGAAAGTGAAAGTGAAAGTGATTTTATGGATGTTTTGCTTTCAAATATTGATGAAGAAGCTGTGATGTCTGGCCATTCACGCCCTACTGTCATTAAAGCAACTTCTATGGTACGTATATCATACTTATGTCAATTTTAATTGCATCAACTTGCATTACATATACACATAATTGGCTGTTTATAAGTTAAAGTATGGTTCAAAACACCAGCCAGCTCAAATCACGAATCAATTGTGGCATGTTAGCGGCTTCCTGGCGTTCAACGCTGGAACCCACGAGTGCTCCCAGATTTTTATTTTTTGCCCATTGCCCACTCGCCATTCCATACCATCCCTGATCGCTTCTCTAGCCTTGCATAAGCTTCGCCAAAAATAACTCGGATTAGTGCTAGGCCTGCTGTGTAGCGGATCAGATTCAGGGTAATATTTGGCCTTCAGGATCCTTGCGCATAGTGAGTCGGGGTGCTTGATCAATCGCCACAGTTGTTTGGCAAGCAGAGCTATATTGAAGGAACTCAACCATTTAAAACCAATGCCACCATTTTTCTTGGATTTACAGACCGCGTCCCAGGCAAGCCAGTAAATGGGCTTTTTGGAATCCGTTCCGCCCCACCAGTAGCGACTAATCATACCCTGAATTTCCTGACAGAGGCTATCTGGCAACAGAAAACAAGACATAACATAGGTTGGGATGGATTGGACCACAGCCTTGATTAAAATCTCCTTACCACCTGCGGAGAGATATTTCTCCTCCCATCCTTTTAGCTTTCTCTGGATCCGTTCTTTAACACTGGAAAACACTGCTTTCTTACTGTGCCCAATAACTGTTGGGAGCCCAAGGTACTTGGGGAGGGCACCCGTGATTCTGACCCCTAGCCCTGTGGATATTGTGTCGCGCCTACCCAGCGGAACCCCTTGGCTGAAGGAAATTTCAGATTTTTCATAGTTGACTACTTGACCCGAGAAGATTTCATACAGCCCCAATATACTACGTAGCTTAGCAATTTCCGTAATTGTGGCTCTTCCGAATATTAAGGAATCATCGGCAAAAAACAAGTGAGATAAGCTTGGGCTTGTCCGTGTGACTTTAATACCGTGCAGCTCCCCAGCGATCTCAGCTTTCCTAATATTAGCAGACAGTGCTTCTGCGCATATGAGGAACAGATAGGGTGAAATAGGGTCCCCTTGTCGGAGACCTCTCTCTGGGAAAATCTTGCCCTCAGGTTGCCCATTAATTAGGAAACACATTGATACAGTAGACACACACACCATTATCAGCTGAATAAAATGATTGGGGAAATGCATATAATTCAAAACCTGTTCAAGAAAGGGTCATTCAATTCTGTCATAGGCCTTGCTCATATCTAGTTTCAGTGCGAAGTTGCCCATATTCCCCTTAATTCTGGTATTCATACTGTGGAATGCTTCAAATGCCAAGATAGCATTGTCAGTAATTAATCGGCCAGGCACGAAAGCAGACTGGGAGTCTGAGATGATACTGGGCAGAACCTTTTTCAGCCGGTTAGCAATAACCTTGGAGATTATTTTATACAGAACATTGCACAGGGCTATAGGTCGCATCTCCTTCATCGTAGCTGGGCTCTTTACTTTGGGAATCAGAGTGATGAAAGTATGGTTCAGCTCACTCAGCATAACGCAACTGTTCAGGCAGTCCAGGATCAGATTCGAGACTTCAGTTCCCACTGTCGCCCAGCACGATTGGTAGAAGAGCGGGGGCATTCCGTCGGGTCCTGGTGCCTTTGTCGGGTGCATTTGATTAAGTGCTTCCTCAATTTCAGCGCGGTGGAATGGAACGGAGAGCCTTCTTTGCTGTTCCTCTGTCAACTTATTATCAATAGCCTGGATATAGGATTCCCCTGATGGCGGGTCTGTGGTAGTGAACAGTTCGGAGAAATAAGCGAGCACCACAGATCGGATTCCATCATTCCCCTCTTTCCAATTCCCCTCTCTATCCTTTATCCGCTTCAACCTATTCGTCCGCCTTCTTGCGGAGCACTTCGCGTGGAAATATCCCGTATTTCTATCTCCAGATTTCATCCAGTCCGTCTTTGCCCTCTGACGCCATTTGATTTCCTCCCGTGTCTGCATTTCCGTTATCTCCTCAACCATTCGTGCTTCCTCAGTCGCACGTGTTGAATCGGCTGACCTCTGCACACTGTTTAATTTTTTCGTTAAGCTTTTTAGGTAGCTTTGCGAAAATTTAAACTGATCCCTGCTCCACTTACTAAGCCCATCTGCCACTAATTTGATTTTGTTTTGCACCGGCACCTCAGTCCGCGGGTTAGTCCAGAGATCATCGAGCTTAGACATGAAAGACTCGTCCCGAAGCCACATTGCTTCAAACCTGAAAACTTTGCTTCTTTGTCTCCCCAGATGGTCGTCTTTGTCACTAGTAATAAGAAGTGGGTTATGATCCGACGATATACGCGGTAAGGTTCGCACAAGGGTATGAGGGAAGATACCGATCCAGTCCAAATTTGCCACCACCCTGTCCAACTATTCTCAAATAGTATCAGCCCCGCGCCGATTGTTAGACCAGGTAAAATTGCCTTCTGCCAGTCCCAAATCAGTCAAATTGCAGCTTTCGAGACATTCCTGAAAATCTCTCATCTCCCTGTTATCCCTGACACGTCCTCCTTTTTTCTCTGAGGTCCACAGAATCTCATTGAAGTCTCCAAAACATAATAAAGGCAGAGATTCTATACTGTGCAAATGACGGATTAGTTCCCAGATGTGCCTTTTGTTTGCTCTCTCAGGCCATCCATATATCCCAGCCCCACGCCAACTCCCCTTATCCTCAGTTCTGACCACAAAATAGATACAATGCTGTGAATAGTTTCTAATCGTCACATCCAACTCCTTCTTCCATCCAAAAATCAAGCCCCCACTCATACCGACTGGATCCACAAAGAACAGATTGTAGGCAGTGAAAGACCGGTATAAGTAAGTGCAATCGTTTTTCCTTAATCTTGTTTCCATAAGAAAAAACATGTCTGGGCAATTTTCCCTCATTCTTATCTTGAGGGTTCGGAACGTCCATGAGTTACCCATCCCTTGGACGTTCCAGCTCATTATTTTCATTATGTAGGGTGGGGCCTGGTGTTGGCCTCCACCCTCTGGTCTGTACTTGCTAGAGCTTTTTTCAGGTTATGGTGTTGTTTTTCTGTCTCAGCCCCCTCCTCGCTTGTCTCTTCTCTTTGTCTCTTGTTTTTCGTAGAAGCCGTGCCTTGGTCCTGTGTTATAGGGGAGAGAACCTGAGGACCTTGCTTCCTAGCCAAGCTTTTCAACTTGAATTTTCTGACCCGAGACACTTCCCCAATTGTTCGCCCTTCTCTAGCGTTCATGAGATTTTGGAACGCCGGGGCGGTGCCTGTCGTATTGCTGGACTGCACATTATTATGCGATTGGGGTTCACTATTCATTTCCGACACTTCCTCCGTGCTACTATCCTTATCGAGACAATGCATCTCGACATCAGCACCTCCCAGCCCATCCGCCTGTTCTTCGCACAGGTCACCACGAAAGGGATTTTGTCTTCCATCCCTACGTACCTCTGTGTTTGGTTCTAGGCTATGATTAGTTGGTGCAAACACCATTGTTCTGGCCACCCTTTTTGGTCTATCTTCCTCGCTGTGGGAATTCTGTGTGGTATCAGCTTGTTTCTCCCCTATACCGTAAGACACAGTTCTGAGCTTCGTTGGTGATGCTCGCATTGAAGGATCATACAGCCATTCATCGTTTACCTCCCTAGCCAGCCCTGCTTCACAATCGTCATATACATGGCCAATGACTCCGCAGAGGTAGCAAAAGTTAGGCATCTTCTCATATTTGAAGGATACCCAAACCTCCTCCTCGTTTGTATCAAGTAGGAAGACCCCCCTTATCAGTCGTTTTGTCACATTTAGCCTGACTCTAACCCGCACATACTTTGCCCAGTTCTGTAAACTCTCACTGTCAATCATCATGAATTCCCCCACTCGCTCTGCCAGCTTTTGGATTGCTCCCTGTGTTCTGCAGTGTAACGGAACGTCGACTATTCGAATCCAGAATTCACACATATTCATCTGAAGCTGAGATAACTGGGTGATCCCGACCGGGTTGGCCAAAATAACCAGATGTCTATCGTAATGCCATGGCGAGTCTCGTAAGACTCGTTCCTTATCCTTCACGGATTGAAATTCAATAGTAAACAGTCCATCCCCACTCTCGTTCACTTTGAAGCCTTTGTTCGTTTTCCATATTGCATTAAAAGCATTTGACATAGTATGTATATTCAGGGGTTTTGGTGAAAGTAGACGACCGACCACTTTTTTTGACGTATCAGTTAGGCCATCTCGCTCATTCGACCCCAGTACTATGATTTCTTCCTCCTCCTCGGTTAACTTTAATTTACTCCATTGTTTTTCTATATGGTCGACCATGATTTGTTACACAAGAGAAAAGCTACAAAAACAGTAATCAAGAGAACAATTACCCGGATGGTCGGGTGATTAATGCACCAGAATCGGCAGAGAAAACCTAGCCGCACTCGTAATGTTGTTGGAGCCGCAGGTTAGAGAGAAACCACATATCAGGGCAGGTCAGAATGAAATTGTTATATTTTATTATTATTATGCGTTCATTAAAGTTATAAATCGGGTATATGTTTAATTTTACTTCTGTCATTGTTAGGAAAGTTTAACTTTAACATATGAAACTATAAAATTATTTTTATTTCACAATGAAATCAGACAACCTATTAAACTTTAAACATAAAAATATTTTCTATTGCAGTTAGCTATTTACTATTTCTATTAGTTGTTTGTTGTTTCTGTTTTGTTATTAGCTAATTAATTAGAAGTGTTTGGTAAAATTATGGTTAAATGTTACTTTTAGTATGTAAAATGTCTAATTTGGACATATTTTAAATTAGTCAATAAATAAATTATAAAAATAAAAAATTATCATACACAAATTAATAGAAATAATTTAAATAATTAAATAATAATTATAATAATTTATTGAATGGAGTAAAAAAATTTCCTTCAACAATAATATTCTTGAGTTGAAAATAAGGTAAAAAAATAAATGTGTTTTGTGAAAATAAGAAGGATAATTTTATCAACATTAAATAAATACAAACAATTGTTAATGAAAAGCTCTACAACATACTTTTTCATGAAATGCTTCAAAATAAGAAGGATAATGTTACACGATGCTCCGAAAAGCTGAAACAAACACATTTTATATGTAAAATGTTGACTGTATTACTAATACAGACACAAACAATTTGCTGAAATGTCAACAACTAAGTTTTCCACGTATAAGTTAATCAGAATTTTTTTTTGTCAAAGTGTCTATAATATATATTGTATTTCTAACACAATTAGAAACAACCTACCAAAAATGCGCAAATATACTATAGTTTATCGACAAATTTGATTAGAAAGTTCAATATGACCGTGAATAAATTTAACATGATTAGCGTGAGAGATTAAGGGTCTGTTTGGTTCAGCTGTTAGCTAATAGCTGTTGCGGTTGCTGTTAGTTGTTTGCAGTTGCAGTAAGATGTTAGTTGTTGCTGTTAGCTGTTTGTTACTAGCTGTTTAATTACTAGTGTTTGGTAAAATTATATTGAACTATTGCTGTTCGGATTAAAATGTCTAAAATGGACATATTTTAAATTAATAAACGATGAAATTATAAAAGAAAAAATGTGAAAAAATACTCATAACGTTTACAACTAGGAATAATTTTACTCTTAACGTTTAAAATGGTGCAATTTTACCTATAATGCTGGAAGCAAAAAGCAATTTTACCTCTAACATTGACAAGTTAGATCGATTTCAGATATTATTAGAAAATATAGATATTTTATTTCTTATTCTACACCAATTGCATATATCAGTAGTTCTAAAAAAGAGATTTCATACTTTTTATAATTTAATAATAAAATTGAAATTTAATATTTATAAATTCGAAGAAATATTTGAATTTTTTTTGTCCAACTCGTACAAAATGCAATATTTTTTTTATTTTCTTAAAAAAATTCACGTCTAATCATATGTTTGTCATCTGTTACTAATTATGATAAAATGGTGCACATGTGAAGTGTAGATAACAATATTCATTACAAAAAAGACAATTTGATAAATTATTTCTCAAATTGACTCAACTTGTCAATGTTAGGGATAAAATTGCTTTTGACCCCAATATTAGAGGTATAATTGCACTATTTTAGACGTTAAGGGTAAAATTGCTCCTAGCTATAAATGTTAGGGGTATTTTTTCACCTTATCCTATTATAAAATAAAAAAAATGTGTTACACAAATTAATAAAAATAATCTATATAAAAAATCAAAAATTTATTGAACGTAACAAAACCTTGTTCTTCTGGTAATTATGTTGTAGAAATATAAATAATGTTAAAGAATAAATATATTTTATAGAAATAAGAATGATAATTTTGTGAATAATATATAACTTATGAAAAGCTCCAGAACACTGTAGTTTCAGAGAAAATGCTAAACGCTGTGGTTATATAAACCTAACCAAACACTATATTTTCTGCAGTTTGGAGTGAAACGCTAAACGCTCCTGCGAAAAGCTGAAACAAACACCTCTAAGTATGAAGCTAGATTAAATATGGACCACAATGTTGAAAACTAGATTAAATATGGACCACAATGCAGTGTGTTTGGTTGAACCTAGATTAAATATGGACAACGTTGAAGACTAATGCCTTGTTTGATAAACCACTTAATTGCTTAAATTAAAATGTTAAGCACTTATTTAATTTAAGTGCGTTTGATAACAGTTGTTTCTCCACCACTTAAATTAGTTAATTAAGTTAAAAATCACTTATTTTGATAAGTCAAAATATTTAACTTAACATTTTAAGTTAAACATTATCAACTAATATTTTTATATAAATTAAATCATTCAATATTTCCATCACTTATAATATTCAGCACTTAAAATTCAGTACTTATTTTTTCAGTACTTAATTTTCAGTTTTATAAAACAGCACCTAACACACACAAAAGGACATTAACTACATGCCAGAATCTTGCACAACAAAATGGAATATATACTAGATGTAAATAATTAATAAAAGCAAACAAATTTACATTTTCATTCAAATGTTAGTTATGATAATAATTTGACATATAATATAAGTTGGAAAACATGTATATGTAGATTCTGATTCTGACTGGAGCTGGAAGCACAGCAGTAACATTAACATGGATACTTTCCTTACTGCTAAACAATCCAAAAGTTCTGAAAGCAGCCCAAGAAGAGATTGACAAACAAGTAGGCACATCAAAATGGGTTGAGGAATCAGACATTCAAAACCTCAAATATCTCCAAGCAATCGTCAAAGAAACACTTCGGTTATACCCACCTGGTCCACTCACCGGAATTCGTGAGGCAACAGAAGATTGTTATATTGGTAAATATCACATTTCCAAAGGAACTCGTCTCTTTGTCAACCTCTGGCAGCTTCATCGTGACCCACAGGTAACCCTATCAATTTCCAACACCACAACACGATTTACATAGATAATTATTTGCTTAACATGGTATGTATAGATGCAGATAATAGGATTATGATACGATAACTCATTTTGACACTCCTATCCACAGGTTTGGGAAGATCCAGGGGAGTTTTGGCCTGAAAGATTCCTGACAACTCATGCTCATGTTGATGTTAAGGGTCAGAATTTTGAGCTTATTCCTTTTATCTCTGGGAGAAGATCTTGCCCAGCCATTAACTTTGGGTTGCAACTTGTTCATATAGCTCTTGCTAGGCTGATTCAGGGATTTGATCTGGCCACAGTTGATGGTTTGGCTGTGGATATGAAGGAAGGTGTGGGAGTTGACTTGCCCAAGGTTGATCCTGTAGAAGTTATTGTCAAACCTCGTCTTGGTTTTGAGCTCTATAATTGCCTTTAATTTAGGCAACAATAAGGCTTAAATGTCAACACTACTGATAATGTTTTGCATTTAGTAATATTATCATCATGTGATAAGGAATGGCAGTCCAAGATTCCTACATTATTTCACATTTTGTATTCCAAATTACATAGGAAATATGATTTGTGTTAGTTAGGGATCGCTATAATCGTCTCTAA
Organism: Euphorbia lathyris; assembly: GCF_963576675.1. Classification (NCBI taxonomy): domain Eukaryota; kingdom Viridiplantae; phylum Streptophyta; class Magnoliopsida; order Malpighiales; family Euphorbiaceae; genus Euphorbia; species Euphorbia lathyris. Next base: position 29,851,649 of record NC_088914.1, read on the forward strand.
CACATCTTTGGATTCGGTTCTCTATATAATATAAATGTACTATAAGCTGTCAATTGAATAATAAGTGTGTGTAATTATACAGAAATCACAGATCTAGTATGGTGTGACAGTCTCTAAAGGTTTAAACACCAAAAGATGTCGACTATGTCAAATTCTTCCTCCTCAACCTTCTCCGGTTCTTATCTGGAAATAGTTTATCTACAGCAAAGCAATAGCATAGGATAATTATGTTGTACGCATTTAGAAGTATCAACGGCAACTCAAACTGAAATAGAAACAGAAACCCATATCGAAAACATTATTTCTAAGAAAATTTAGTTAAGAAACGGTAATAAAAACGGAAACGAAACGCAGAAATGCTAACGAAGCAGAGTTTCGGCACAACACAGCGTACAACCTTTTTTGTTGAGTCTCTGTCACAAATTCTCCAAGCAATCTGCTTCATAATTTTAAAATTTCTATTCATTTTATTGGTTCATAATTTAAATTATTTTTTGAGTGGAACAATCTTGCATTATTTTTCTTTAATTTTCTTTCAAGATTTTATTATTTATTTCTTATTTCGGATTTTGTATGTTTTTTTTTTCTTTTCAATGTGATTCTTTAATTTAAATTTTTGAAAAATATTATCATGTGGAATGTGATCATTTAATTTGTACTTTAAAAAAATTTATCGTGCACCATGTGATAATTTTATTTATATATTTGATATTCTTAAAAATTCAATTTAATATTCAATCAAGTTTGCTTCAAATTCAATCAAGTTGATAAGTTTTCTCTATAATTAATTAGTCGGACTAATGAGCTTAAGGTTGCTTAGATAATTTTTTTTTTTTAAACAAGAAAGGACCCTCAACCCACCCCACCCATGTGATTCGAACCCATAACCTCTAAGATCATAGGTAATGCTTAGATAATTTTCAGATGCCGTATTTTTTTCAAATAAAGTTCACTGCATATATTATAGGTTAAATTTAAATTTTCTTTTTTTAGAGATTAAATTTAAAATTTCTAGTTACAAAGTACCCACGGGCGGATACAGGCCCCTCTGACTATCGGAACCACCATGACCAGGGATAGTTTCAACCTATAAAATTTGAGACTGTGAGATTGTAGTGGTTCAGGCCTCTGAATTAGCATCCAAAATTTAAGCTCTCCCTAAATTCAAATTTCTAGTTTTTTTTAGCTTGTTAGGCTCTTCCTAAATCCAAATTTCTTATTTTTTTCCTCCTATTAGACCATCCCTAAATCCGATTTTTTTTATTAGACATAATTTCTTTTACATGTTACAAACCTTAAACACAATCTAACTTAATTTTGAGAAGTTTTATATTGGTACTTAAAAATTGCTTATTGATGACCGCTCAGCTTATAACACGTATATATAAGGAAAAAATTTGAACAAATTCGATTTAACAATTCTTTTACTTGCACACTTATAAAATCGTTCCCCCCAACCGACCTATCATGTATTCGCTACTGAAAGTACCTAACAATCAACATCAAGCCTTTATTAATATTGGTTTCAAAAAAAAAAGGGTAAATTCAAAAAAAAACCTCTGTGGTTTGATGTTGTTCCAAAAAAAAACCCTTGTGGTTTGTTTTTACAAAAAAAAAGGACTGTGGTTTCACCGTTACCCGAAAAACGAAAAAGGGCTTAACACCGTTAAAAATGCTGACGTGGCAAGGGGTAGAGTTGGAATTTTTTATTTTTTTTTAATTTTTCTTTTTCTTTTTCTTCTTCTTCATCTTCTTCCTCTTTTTCTTCTTCTTCTTCTTCTTCTTCTTCCTCTTCTTCTTCTTCTTCTTCTTCTCTTTCTTCTTCCTCTCTCTCTCTCTTCTTCTTTTTTTTTCTTCTTTTTTTTCTTTTCTTTTTTTAATTTCCAGAATTCTGGAAAATTTCCAGAATTTCTGGAAAATCGCCATCAAAACCACCGTCTCTCCCATCGCCAATGCCCTAAAAAAGTAACACAATCCGCCGTGGAAAACGCGATTACAGGTTTTGAAAGCTGAATTTGGTGAAAAATCTCCTGTTTCGAGCTGATTGGATTTCCGGTGGAGACGATGACACCGAGAGATAAGAGAGAGAAGCAGAGGATTGGAATAACGACCACATATCAATACACTCAACATGAAATCCATGGCCACATTTCTTCAACCTTCTCCCAATTTCATTTTCCTCGAACACGTTTAAGCAAATCACGCATTCTAAGCTCTTCTCCTGTTCTTCCTCTCTGTGGAAAACGAAGAGCGGAATTGAGGCGATGAGTGAGGGATCGAGTCCCTTGGATTTGGAAGGAGACAGAAGAAATGTTGAAGGAGGAGGATTAAAGGTGTATGAATTTACAGATGCGGAGGTTGAAGATGGAGATGGAGATGGAGATGGAGAGAAGAACCATCTGGCGTAGATATGGAGGAGAAGAACGAAGAGAATGACGACGAGAAGGGAAATAATTGCGGCTAACATTATGTTTGTGTCGTATGAAGATATGCTGTTAATCAACTCATTTTTACCCATTGATTTTTGGATTTTGATTTGGATTTGGATTTCAAACTCTGAACATTAATGAAGATAATCATCAATGGAGAAGGAAGAAGGAAGAGGAAGAGGAAGAAGAAGAAGGAGGAGAGAGAGAGAGGGAAAAAAATAAAAAAATAAAAAAAAATTTGAATTTCCAACCTTACCATTGTGCCACGTCAGCATTTTAACACCGTTAAGCCCTTTTCCGTTTTTCGGGTAACGGCGCAAACCATAGTCCTTTTTTTTTAAAAAAAACAAACCACAAGGGTTTTTTTGGAACAACATCAAACCACAGGGGGTTTTTTTGGAATTTACCCCAAAAAAAAGCCTTCATTAATATTACGTTGATAGTTTTTAGAGGTGAGCAAAGTAACTCATAAACCGAACGGAATAAATATTTTGATTCAATTTTAAAATTGAGGTAGTTTAATTATAGTTATTTCAAAAAATAAAATCAGTTTAATTAAAATGGAAACAAATTATATACAATATTAATATATATATGTGTATTTATTCTATATTTTTATGATTTTAGTTAGTTATTTAATATGTTACTATTTACTACCACTGCGCCGTTAATAAAAAAAAATATGTTACTATTTACTACATACTAGTTTTTTTGTTTGATATTTATTATACATTTTTTTATCATATTATAATATATTTTGTTCGGTTATTAGTTAGTAATCGTTAAATTCAATCTGGTTAAATTAAATTATGGAATCTAGATTCAGATTTTTTAGGGTAGAGTCAGTTTTGATAATGAGAATTCAATCCGATTAACCCATAATTCGGTTCAATTAACTGAACCGAACTCAACCAACACTCACCCTTAATAGTTTCTGAAATTCCAAATGATTGTAATCTTTTTAATAATTATTGATTCAGATATGCAACATTATTTTATAGGATAAAATGAAGAGGCTATTTTCATAATGTTTTATTTTTCAACGGTATTCATGCCATTTTCCCTATAAAAGTAAGGGATTTCTTCCACAAATTCGTAATTTTGCTACAAAGTCTATTTGATAAGAATCTTGAAGAACAATTCAACAATCTCTTGCTGCAGCCCTCCCTCCCTTCCTCTACATCTTTTCAGGTAATTAACAAATTGTTTTACGTTAATCAAGGGCTTAAATAAACCACCATTTAACCCTTAACCTATTAAAAATAGTTGTGTTTGCTCCTATTGTTTCAGGACTTTGACCTCTTAATCTATAAAAGATATTTGTGTTTTTTCTCTAACATATAGTAATCAATCACATTTAGTACCACTTAAATAGAAATTAGCGTTTATATAAAGAGACTCCTTAAATAAATAAGATTCATGATTACTTATCGCAACAAGATTATTACAATATTTCGTCAATCTTCTTAGTTATAATAGTTTTCTTATAATATTTCATACTTGAAAACCATTTGTTTGTCCGGTTCTATCCAGAGAATAACGCCAGTTCTTTTCTGCTCGGTTTTTTTTATATTCAATTGCTTTTTCTTGAATTTCTTTATATATGTGTGTAAAAAATAAAAAAGTTTTTATCCTCCAAGCATGAAGAAAGATCACCAGTATAAGAATAAAATACACATCCATAACTAGGGTTCCAAATATTTTGCAACCTTCATTTGTAGGAAAAGCCCTCACCGAACCTTTGCATCAGCTAACAAAATTATATGGCTCAATTATGCATTTCGGTCTTGGCCAAATCAAATCAAATTATATGGCTCAATAAACTATACATTATTTAGAGGGTGTTTGTTTCAGCTTTTCGGATGAGCGTTTAACGTTTAATTCCAAATCGCAGGAAATATAGTATTTGGTTAGGTTTATATAACAGTAGTGTTTAGCATTTTCTCTAGAAACTGCAGCGTTCTAGAGCGTTTCACGAAAAACTCATATTTGGAGCTTTTCATAAACAGCTGTTTGTAGTTATTTGTTATTGACAAAAAATATTCTTCTTATTTCCACAATATATTTTTAAAACATGTCCATATTAGACATTTTAAATCCGAACAGCAACAGTTCAATATAATTTTACCAAATACTAGTAATTAAACAGCTAATAACAAACAGCTAACAACTTACTGCAACTGCAAAGTAACAGCAACCGCCAGGGCCGGCTCTAGGGGGAGGCCGCCTAGGGCCTCCGATCGGTATTTTTTTAAAATTTGATAATTATTAAAAAAATTATGGTTAAAAGGTATATAGATTTAAATATATAACAAAAGATACTGCTAGACTGAATGGTAAAGACATAGTGGAGATGTTTATAAGGGTGATGATTCAATTCTCTGGATTAGCACTTTTTTTGTTCACATTTTCTTTTATTTTTTTCTTTCTTTCTTTGACAACACGAATGTATAAATTATTATTTTGTTATTGTAGTTATTTTTAAATTTTTTATTTTTTTAATAAATTACAAGATGAAATTCACTTATAAATTGTAATTTGGTGCAAAATGTTATTTAGACTCCGATTTATTTAAAATTTTAATATTTTACCACTAATTTATTATTTGATCACATTTAGACCACAAACTATTTAAATTGATGAAATTTCACTCAATTTTGATGATTATTTGGATCAACATTTATTAGTTCATTTTTTCTCTTATTTTTTTTCTTTCTTTTGACAACACCTATACTGATTTTTTCTGAACTTTTTTTCATATTTGGAAACAATGTATAAACTATTATTTTGTTATTGTAGTGATTTTTTTAAATTTTTTATTTTTTTAATTACAAGACGAAATGCACTTATAAATTACAATTTGTAATTTGGTATAAAATGTTATTTAGACTCTGATTTATTTAAAATTTTAATATTTGGCCACTAATTTATCATTTGGTCACATTTGGATCATATACTATTCAAATTGATGAAATTCTACTTAATTTTGATGAAGCCTTGATAAAATTGTTTCCTTATGATATGTGATGATATTTTAACATATGGGCTTGATATGTCTTACGTTTTAAAGTTGATTTACCCAAATAATTAATGAGATTAAAACAAGAAAACAAATCTCTAAACTAAAATTTATCAAGTCTAGTTATCAAAATATCATCATATGTCAATAATTCTATTAAGTTTCCATCCAAATTGGATTGAAATTTCACCAATTGGGATAGTTCAGTAGCCAAATGATAAAATTTTGGATAGATCAAGATGACAAGATTTCTTGGATCAATCGATGTCCAAATAGGGATTTAAGCCTGTAATTCATAATAAATACGCGACTCAACCAATTTTTAATCTCGAAGATACTTTCCATAGAATCTTGCGATTAGGTTCAAGTTCAGCCGTCCAAGATTAATTTCTAGAAATTAATACTTTGTCATCTGCTTGCTTCTCGTATGACTGGTGAGAAGAAACTTTTTTTTTTATGGAAGAAGAAACTTTATTTTAAATATATAAAAGAAAACTCGATTTTACATGTACAAAAGCAAGAAGAATAATAATATCTTAGCTTTATGTTATTATTATATGACTTGAATTGTAGTTAATAATTTATTGATTTTACTATTTAATATTTATTATTTCTAAAATAGTATTAGATTTAGATATGAAAAAAAATGCACAATACGCCTAGGGCCTCCAAAATGCTGGAGACGGCCCTGGCAACCGCAACAGCTATTAGCTAACAGCTGAACCAAACAGGCCCTTCAAATTGGACTTTTTTTCCAATCCCAATCTAATAGAGAAATTTAGTGTTCGTTTGGTTTACTTGTTGTTTCTTGTTACGGGTTGCTGTTGGAAAAAACTGTTTTTCCAAAAAACCGAGATTTCATGTTTTTTTAAAATGCTACTTTTCAGCTATGAAAGACAAAAATGGATGTCTAACCAAACACTTAAACGTCTCCCTTTTGCAGTGAAAAGGCAAACAGAATGAGAAAATTGAGTAATCAAACACCCCCTTAGATTAAAAAAAAATTATCTATGATTATGTCAAATAGTAATTTGAATTGTGTTAAACTACCTAAATTATTATTTTTAATATATTTTAAGGACTAACATTCATAAATTAGGGGTATAGGATATATTATCTATGATTATGTCTAACCAAACACTTAAAAGTCTCCCTTTTTGATTAAAAAGGCAAATAGAATGAGAAAATCGAGTAATCAAACACCCCCTTAGTTTAAATTTTTTTTATCTATGATTATGTCAAATAGTAATTTGAATTATGTTCAACTACCTAAATTATTATTTTTAATATATTTTAAGGACTGACATTCATAAATTAGGGGTATAGGATATATTTTTCAGGGGTTAGAATTTATAAATTGGGGTTTAGAATTTTTAAATTATGGCATAAAAGTATACTTTATTTGTGATATAAAAAAATAATGACATATTGAGAACTGATTTTGATAGTATGATTTAATTGTAATTTTATAATTAATTATGATTTTCATGAAAAATGCTCAATTTAATATAACCCATATGGATTCATCATCACCATGTTTCAATTTATTACAACAATGTTGATATCAAACTATTAGTATTTCAAAGTTAATCCATTATAAAAATCATGAAACTTAACGTTCAAAGTTTTTCAAAAGTGGTGGTTCTTTTACTTTTTATTTAATTATTTTTTAAAATAAAAAATAAAAAATCAGGGTCACTCGGGTTTCGGGTTGACCCCAATTCTTATCGGAGTGTTGAAGATCCACAAACTCAACATAACCCACGTGAAAACCTAACCGGCTCCCGATCCGACCGGTCCGATCCGTGTTTGACAACACTAATTGATTATTATAAACGCTTCATAACTGAGGGGATATTCGTGGTGACCAAATCTGAAATGCTATATGGCACGAGATCTGTTGTTTGGCCGCAGTGTTCGGCAGCTATAACCAACTTGCCTTGCAAATGCGAACTCGCCTATTGACTACTTTTTTGAATGAAACTAGGGGGGGCGAATCAGAGCCGTAAATCCCAACTAGGTTGGCACCTACCGCAAACTAAAATGCCCGAGCCTGCTTTATTAAAAGGATGAAAGAATCAAAGTACATACATACAAATAACTAACTAACCGAACCTATAAACAGAACGGTTATTAATGTTTTCGCTAATAAATTCCAAACAAGAAGCTGGCGGGGAATCCCACCAGCAAGAACCAATGCTTAAACGTCCAAAATTGGCCAAGCAGTTTGCCACCTTGTTGCCTTCCCTGTATATGTGTGTAATCAGCACCTGTATTTGCTCGATTTGGTTCAGACAATCCTCCCAATCCCATCTGAGATCCCAAGGAACCTTACTCGATCTGGTGCGGAACATATTGACTACAAAAGCAGAGTAACTTTCCAGCCATAGTCTGTCCCAACCCTTGTCATAAGCGAACTGAATAGCCACCATCGCGGCTTTTAACTCTGCTAAGTGCGTGAGCGGAAGGTTAACATGTGAGGCGAAGGCACCAATCATCCGCCCTGAGCTGTTGCGAAATATGCCTCCGTATCCCGCCGTAACATTCATAACCGAGCCATTCGTATTGCATTTTATCCAGCCCTCTGTCGGGCGCTGCCAGGTAAATTACTTTGGGCGCTTTTGATCTACGGGGTAGGATGGCTAAACTGTCGAGAGTTCGCTGTTCAACCATCGAGTTCCATACGGTACCTTTACTGATCCTGTCAGCTTGATTAATCTATTTCCATAAATATCTTAACGCTACGAAAATGGATGGAGTGATCCCGTCATGCACACACTCATTTCTCATTCTCCAAATCACCCAAATTATATGGACAATTGCACTATGCCAAAGCGCAGAGATTTGTGTGCTGAATCGCATTTCCAACGCCTGCAAAATCCTATCCTGTAACCCACTCACAGACGTTAATCTTCTACCAAACAAATTCCCGATAGTCTCCCATAGAGATTCCGTAAAGCCACAGTTGACGAAATTGTGATCTGAATCTTCCTGATTCGTCGTACAAAAACAACATTGTGACGCCAACGATATTCCTCTTTTCTGAATCTCCTCATGCGTCGGTAGCCGATGATGGAACGCCCTCCAAACAATAAAAGAATGAGAATGAGGGATATACGGCTTCCAAATTTTGCTAATTGGATGCGTTCTCGGAGGCGGAAGCAGCCACCTATAGAATAAAGAAACTGTGAAGCCCCCGTCTGTCGCCGGCTTCCAAATGCACAGATCCATGCCATGTTTTTGGACTCGGGTATTCTGAACTTCCTCTCTAATCTCCGGAGGCAGTGGCGGTAGATCAACCCATCTATTTTCCCTGCGAAACTCGCATATCGTGTCCTGGTACTGCATACGGTCCGCCTCCTCGAGTCCGATACGGTCCGCCACCGTAGGGACTATCCATTTCGAGTTCCAGAAATTCAGAGCCGAATTTTCCCCAATCATCCATTGACAGTTTTTGCGTAGTTTTGCATAAGCCATTTTGACAGAGCCCCAAATTGAAGAACATGAAATAGTCTTAACAAGGTCAGCCTTGTTTATGAAACGCGATTTGAGGAGATTAAAACACAACGATGATTCCGCTAGTATTCCCCAAGCTAATTTACCGTTTAGCTCCATGTTCATGGTTTCCAAATTCTTCATGCCCCCCCCCCCCTCCCCCTCAGATATCGATTTCTTGCAGAGTTACCAGGAAGTGGTTACCAATTTCCGGATCTCAGTTGAACCAGACCAAATGAAGTTTTTCATTTTCCGCGAGAGGTCTTTCAATAGGAGCCGTGGCCATTTGTATACAATGAAGGAGTGAATGAGGGAACTGCTAATTACCATCTTCACCAGAGTCATTCTACCTGCCATCGAGAGGAACGTGCCCTTCCATCTCGCAAAAGCATTAACCGCTTTGTCAGCTAACCTCTTAAGTTGCGCCGATCTCGGGATGCCCCAGAATAGCGGAATGCCTAGATACATAAATGGCACCTTTCCCAGTCGAATTCTAGTACCCTCGGCCAGCTTCAAACTCCTTCGTGGAGTGATATGCTTTCCCACAAATAGTTCCAACTTACACCAATTAACCCTTTGGCCCGATATACTGCCATATTTTTCAAACTCTGCGGTTATATTCCTGACGTTAGCCAGAGTGGCCCTGCAAAACAGTAAAATATCATCTGCATATAACAGGTGAGTGGGCATGTGATGACTTGCCGAGTAATTAACAGGCATAATCTTGCCATCATCCTGCATTTTCGACAGTGATCTGCTGAGGAAATCTTCCGCAATACTGAAAAGTAGAGGAGACAGCGGATCTCCTTGTCGGACGCCGTGGGAGCAACCAAAGTAACTCGAGACCCCCACCGGTTTCATAATAGAGATCCGAGCTGATGACAGTATGTTCAGTATCCAGTCACAAAACTGAAGGGAAAAGCCAACGAGTCAAGCACCTCCAAAAGGAAGTTCCAGTCAATGGTATCAAATGCTTTCGTGATATCAATCTTCATACTCATATTACCCCCGAAGCATTTTTTTCTGTAGCGCGTTCACCCCCTCCGACGCCACTGCAATGCATTGGTGAATGATGCGCCCTTTTATGAAACCAAATTGATTGGGAGAGACAATTTCCTTTGCTATCAGTGAGAGCCTGTCATCCAGGATCTTGGAGATAATTTTGAATACGAAGTTACTCATTACAATCGGTCTAAATTGTTCAATTCTCATCACCCCCTCCATCTTGGGAATTAATGTCATAATGCTTGAGTTAAGGCCTGTGGAGATCTTCCCTGAATTAAAGAAACAAAGTACTGCTCTACAGACGTCAGCGCCCACCACATCCCAGAAAGATTGAAAGAAGATTCCAGTGAAGCCGTCCGGTCCTGGGGCCCTAGTCGGGTTCATCTCCATGACCACTTGCTTAATCTCTAGCTACGAAGGGACACGCACCAGAGAGCTGTTCATCTCTTCTGAAACCAAATGCGGAATTACCCCATTCATTGATGATAAGTCCACCGGTTCAGAATTGGGGTTGGCGAAGAGCTGCGCATAGTAATTGGTGATATGCTCCGCCATTTCATTTTCATTTGTGTACAAATTACCCTTAATGGTCAAAGCTTTTATCCCGGCAGCTGCTTTGCGCTGATTAGCCATCCTGTGGAAGAAGTTGGAGTTTCTATCCCCGAGTGCTAACCAATTCACTCTGCTTTTCTCTTTCAGAAACATTTCTTTCTGCAGCAGATGTGAATCAAGCAATGCATGAGCCTGAAGCTCCTGTTCATGCAGCTCGGTAGAGAAACCATTATTCGATATATCCATCTGAATACGTGCCAACGCTGTCTCACTAGCAGCAATATTAGTGTCAAAGTGCCCAAATACCTCTTTATTCCACTTCCTCAACACCGACCTAAGACCTCTGAGCTTGTAACAAATGGTTTGCATCGCTCCCAGATCCGGATGAACATCAGTCCAGTATTTTCGGATCACCTCCCTGAGACCCTGGTATGAGATCCACATTGATTGAAAGCAGAATCTTCCACCCACAAGATCTTTTTATTCAAAACGCACCAACAACGGATGATGATCTGACCGATGTCGAGTAAGCACCAAGCAACTAACCGACCAGAATTCTTCAAAATCCCCCAAAACCAGCGCTCTATCAAGCCGACTGTCTATCCGGGCCTGAGCCTGTTTGCCATTGGTCCATGTGTAAAATGAACCCATGGTTTGAACCTCTCTCCATTCTCCTGCGTCATGGAAGGCTCTAAAATCTCTGCACGGACGAGAAGCCGGTGGGTTTCCGGTTTTCTCATGTGCCCCTAGAATGGCGTTGAAATCCCCCACAATCATCCACATGCCAGGATTAGACCTCTGTAGCTGATTGATCTCATCAAATAACAACAATCTTCTATTTGCCCAAATACTGCCATATACAAAACAGAGATACTGAAGCTTATCCCTGATTAAGCAAGTGATAAGGATGAATTGCTCATGACAGGAATGAACTGAAACCGGGTATGATACCGACTCTGCCTTAAAAAGCCAAATGGTTTTCGTATCCCGCTGATTAGCCCCTATGAAAACCATCCCCAGACTATCCCAAAACCTCTGGCTTATAGCATCCAGATCAATCATGGTTTCCGCAATACATAAGAAGTCTGGTTTATGTGTCTTACATAAATTAAATAAAAAGCTTTGGGTACCTGTATTGAAGATACCTCTGCAATTCCAATAGAGCACTGTCATTTAAAATGAACAGGCATTTTGCTGACCCTTTTCCCTCGGGTTTTTTGAGTCGTTGTTGGACTAGGACGGTTTCCTCCCTTCTTCTTCGAAGTCACAGTTTCCCAGTTTTCTCCTTCCATTTCATCCGCCCAACTACCATGATTCGTATTTTCTGATCCCTCAGGCATTGAGGAATTACTGATATTTGAGTTACCCGGTGAAGGTAGCCTCCCCAAGTTCTCATCCTCGAACTGTTCCGGGCTGTTAAGGCTTATGTCCGGCTTGTCTATGTCGACATTGCTTTCATTCTCTTTATTCTCGATTACATCCTCAGCTTGAGTTGAAACAACGGCCTCTTTGCTTTTCTCAGCGTTACCGATTTCATCGACCTTGTCCTCCATGTTATTTACGGCCTCAGCCACCTGAATATCTTCGTTCAAGGGCGTAGACAGATCGTGTATTAATCTGCTCGTGATGTCCGTAACTGGGACCCAAGCTTTGTTCCTCTCAACCTCCCCACTACCTGCCATCGGTTTCGGCTTCTGAGTATCCGTGATCTTTTTCATCTGAAGTGACTGCGGTTTAGTATTTCTTTTACATTCATAGGCCATGTGCCCAATATTCAAGCAAACCTTGCAAAAGCTAGGGAGCTTCTCATAAACAACATCCACCCAGAATTGCTTCCCCTCCCTCTCTATTCCTAGCTTAGTCGGCAATTCAGCAGCCAGGTCCACATCCACCAACATACGTGCATAATGACCAAAATCGCCTTCTAATGTGGCTCTGTCCAATCTAATAAGACCACCAAGACCTCTAGCAATATCTGACAAAATTTGGGTATCCCAGTACTCCCAAGGTAAAGCATAAAGGTGAATCCATACATGTGCTTGCGTTGTTTTTTCTGCAAACGGGTCAAAGTCCGCCTTCCATGGTTGTAACCGGAATGTTCCTGGCTTGACGCTAATAATGCCCTTATTGATAGCAGCCGCTTTTGCAATACTTGAATTTAAAATTACCTGATAAAAACCTCTACCAATTGAGATTAGCCTCCAGGATTCTGACAGCCCCCAAATCGTAGTGAGCGTTTGCTTGAGTTCCCCAACCTTTCGTGGAGCATCACCTTTGGAGAGGATTAGTCGGCCAATTAGGGCATGTTCGCATAAGGCAAGCCTCTTTTCGTATGCCGCTTGCAAGATTTTAACGGAGCGGATGCCCCCGTAATCAGATACCGTCGCGGCCGACTCTGAAACCGGAATGATGTTCTTCGCAAGAACTGTTGAAAACAAGGGCTTAATCTGAGGTGTCGCGATATCTTTTGGAGGATTATAGCGGAGCTTTGGATTGAAGAGAACTCTGATATCGACATGGTCGTCGAGAGGGGAGAAAGAAGTCGGCAACTCTGATATTGACTACTTTAAAATTATAAATAGTTAAAAATACTGCTCTATTTGTTGGTTGGGAAATATTGTAGAGCAAAAATATTTTTCTCACTTACCTGCGTTTATTTGCTTGGGAAAATAAGCCAACATAAATTTTTAAGTTTGTCAATAGAAAATTATACGAAGAAAATGAGGAAAATGTTTTTCTCTTTTAAAAAAAAAAATCAATTTTACTAAGTTTTTGGAACGACATTATTTCTTCTTATCCTTTTAAAAACAATAGTTATCTTCCACTTCTTTCCGTTTTTTTGATGTTGTAGCCAAATATCGAAAAATATTTTATTTTCCATCACAAAATTTTCTCTTACCTAATCTTGAGCTTTTATCGAGTTGAACGAACGCTTCGGCTTATAAACAACCCCACTTCCACTCTAATGATCCCACATCAATGAGCCGAGCCGCTCATGAACGTATCGTTGTTTGGCTCTATAACTAAGCTTGAGCACGACGAAGTTGGGCTCCAAAACTCGCGAGCAGACTCAATTATAGGTTTATGAATAAGCTCATGAGCAAGTTCGATTATAATGTTCATGAACATGCTCGTGGTGAGCAAGCTTGGTTCGATTATTTTTTAATTTTTATAAAGAGGAAAATGTAAAATAACGTACTTTTGTAGATTTCAAAACTATGTAGTTTTGTACTAAGAAAATTTCAAATAAATATAATTAATGAGTTGTTCGAGAGCGAAGTTCATGAACTGAATTAATGAGATGCTCATGTGCAAAGCTCGTTAACAAAGTTGTGAACAACTCGTGACCAGTTCATGAACAGAATATTGAGCTCGAATTCGTTAATTTTCTAATCAGATGCGCCTGAAAGGCTAAAACTCTGCTCGGCTCAGGCTCAACTTGATTATATCCCTACCAACATGACATTATTTAAGTGGATGGGTCCGACTCAGTGCAAAAAAAAATCTCAAACATCAAAATGCTGGAAAATGGCACAATGGGGGTTGTTCAGCCCGCCCCAGTCGTGACCGCAACTAGGGAGGTTGCAAGCGCGACAGTGGCTCGTGACACCCTTAGCTCAGCTAGCCTTCTCTCCTCCATCCCGCTGCTACACATCTCTCATGTCCCGATGACTCCGGATTGTCTGTTTTAATCTCCACAACCATGCCTCAGAAAACTCTTGTAAAACCCTAAAATTTAATACTGCACTTGCTCTATTGAAATCAGTGGCGGAGCCAGGAAATTAGAGTTGGGGGTGCTAATTTTAGGCTTGTGATTATGGGTAATTTTTCAAAATCCAGTCCGTAAGGGCTGAGCAAAATCTTTTTAGCCTCCAGCGCGTTAAAACATCATCATTTTTGTGTTTTTGCTAAAATATTAAAAAGGTTCAACGTAAAAAGATTAAACATGTTTAGTTTTTTTTATTAATTCAATATCTAAAAAATTATAACATTTTTATATTTTTTTTATTTTTAGTTTTGAAATTTTAAAATTCAATTTAGAAATTAAGTTGTTTGAGTCTTTTTTTTTTTTTTTGATAGTAAGTTGTTTGAGTCTTAAAAATAAGAAATTAATTGTGTTTAATGGAAAACATAATAAAAATGAGTTCAAAAATATTATGAAAATAAATTAATTAATAATGGTAATATAGTTTTATAATTATTGAAAAATAAAATTCAAATAAATAAATACTTTCTAAAATAAATTGAGGTTGGGGGAAATGACCCTAGAATCTTAAAAAAAAGCAAGTGTCTTTAATCATCTAATCTAGCTTTAAACAATGAAATATTACTACATAGCTAGAGTCTATATAGACTAATATTAGGGGGCTACTGGAGGCAAAACTGCAGATACTAAGGGTGGAGCCGATGGGCGGGGGGCTCGGGCCCTCTGGGCACTGGGCTGGCTCCGCCCTGATTGAAACCTCCCTAAAATAGTGGAAAGCCAACGAAGAATGTATGATTGTTCCTAATCTGGAGCACTTTATTATAGGGTGGGCACGGTTCGGTTAACCGGTCCATTAGGCAAAAAAAATTAACCGAACCGTTATCAACGGTTTTTTAACCATTCAAACTGAAACCGGTCCATATCAATCGGTTAACCATCAACCGGTTAACCATTAATTTCGGTTAGGTTTTTCGGTTAACGGTTTTTAACCAATTCTCACTAGTTAACCAAAAATCAACGGTTAAATTTTTACCCAAACCTAAATTTTTAAACAATATTAAAATACACATAATTTCAAAAATTCAAACGAAACGAATTCATATAAAAGTTTAGAACTCAAACATAAGTATCGAACTAAAAAACAATCCATTAAGTTTACATTTAAAACATAAAGAAATGTAAATAATATTTCGTCAAAATACTTATTACAACATAAAGCAGTATAATCTATGTTATATATTTATATTATTCTATGTTATAATCTATGTATTTATATTAAGCAGTATAATCTATGTATTTATATTTATATTTGCCTTGTATTTGTCGTCAAATGGCCTATATATTTTTTTAAAAAATTATATTTATTAAACGGTTCGGTTAACCGTTAACCGCGGTTTTTGTACACTCTAACCCGAAACCGAAACCGAAACCGGTACCTATCTATTTTTTTAACCATTAAGAAAACCACCGGTTCGGTTAACCGTTTTTCCGGTTCGGTTACCAGTTTGACCGGGTTTTTTTTGCCCACCCCTACTTTATTATAATTAAACCAATTTAACCTTACATACAAAGGAAGATATACAACTCCGAAAGCAATAAATTCTAAATCTCCAAGTCAGATGCCATATGCCACAGCTTTTCTTGTCATTTCTATTTTTACTTTTTGTACATTCATGTCATTCACATTCAATTTTAGGCAAAGATTAGAGCGTAAGTTAGGCGATTTATCTTTTGATATTCTGAAGATAATTTTCCTTAGTTTCTTACTGCTATAAAACTCTACATTCTAGATAGAGATTAGAGTATAATTAAGTTTTAGGCGATTTATCTTTTCATATTCTATGCAGGGTATAAGGAAGGGAATGGTAAATCCAGTGGAGGAACTTTCTTCATATCAAGATTTCCAGAAGAAAATGACTTGCCATGGTACAAACTGTTTCAAAGATTAATATAAAATCTATAATTGGAAGTTTAGCATAAGTTTAACCTTTTAGTTCAATAGGTTTCATGACACTAATGTCATTGAATTATTGTGATTTTCCAAACTTCATCATTGAAGATGATGATTTTAGATTCTTGATATGAAGAAAGTACTATTAGTTATATGGTTTTCTTTTGAAAAGAAGTTAATTTATGGTTGATTGGGGTTTTTTGTAGCGAAAATGGTAACAAGAACTGTGGATCTTCGATCTGACACTGTGACTAAAACAACCGAATCAATGAGAGCAGCTATGGCAAATGCAGAAGTTGATGATGATGTCTTAGGATACGATCCAAGTGCCCTAAAATTAGAGACCGAAATGGCGAAAATCATGGGCAAGGAAGCAGCTCTATTTGTTCCATCAGGCACAATGGGCAACCTTATAAGTGTGCTTGTGCATTGTGACATTAGGGGAAGTGAAGTCATTCTTGGCAACAATTCTCATATCTACATTTATGAGAATGGAGGCATCTCCACTCTCGGCGGTGTCCACCCAAGGCCGGTGATGAATAACAAGGACGGAACCATGGATATCAATTTAATTGAAGCTTCAATTCGAGACCCGACTGGGTCACTTTTGTATCCAGTTACTAGGCTTATTTGTTTGGAGAATTCACACGCCAAGTACTACATATATACTAATATTCTTGTGTTGTTTGCATTTAACTTCGTTGTGTTTTACTTCTCATAGTGGTTTTTGAATTAAAATGTAGTTCTGGAGGTAAATGCCTGACTGTAGAATATACTGATAGAGTTGGAGAATTAGCTAAGAAACACGGGCTGAAGCTTCACATCGACGGGGCTCGCATTTTCAATGCAGCAATTGTAAGTTATGTTGTCAAATTTTAATATAAGTTCTATGATTGGACCTTCTTTTAGTTCAAATTGGTTCCATGACATGGTATTAGAACTTATATTAACCTCAGACAATGGTTCCTTTACAAGCATCATTAGCATAGATTTCTGGTATCTGATTGAACATAATTCTCTTTTAGGCACTTGGAGTTCATGTTCATAGGCTTGTTGAAGCTGCTGATTCAGGAATAAAATAGTTATAGTTCATTTTTATCGAATAATTTCACACACTTTCATATATGTATCTCCTTGAAATTGAACCAGGTGTGCATATCAAAAGGCTTAGGTGCACCAGTTGGTTCAGTGATTGTTGGTTCCAAACCGTTTATTGCTAAGGTAAGAACTATAATTAGCATTTTATCAGTTTTGGTAAGAAATCTAAGTCCTTGTTTAGGCTAGAATCCTTAGGAAAACATTAGGAGGTGGAATGAGACAAGTTGGTTTGCTTTGTGCTGCTGCTCTAGTTGCTCTACAAGAAAATGTTGCGAAGCTCAAGGATGATCACATTAAAACCAAGACTTTAGCAGGTTAATTATGCTTGATTCAATCATTATTTCCCTCATACTTTGCAAAGGATTACTCTAAATATATGTGGACTTTTGTATTCCCAGAGGGACTGAATCAGATCAAAGGACTAAAAGTAGATGTTGCAGCTATAGAAACCAACATTGTAAGTACTAGGGGTGCGTTTATTTTAATATTGTTGATGTTTGTTTTATTAATTTGTTCCATGACTCTGGTTTACTACTTGACAAAGAGAATCATAGATATTATTGTTATTTTTTTTAGAATCAAAACAATCAGACAAAGAAATTTAGGTTCATTCATTCCCTTTCCATTTGGTTACGCATGCACGAACCAAACGCCCTTAAACTTTAAAATTGAAGCTGCTCTATTCTCAATTAATTTGCATGGAATTGTAGATATATGTGGACATGGTAGACGGATTCAAGTTCACAGCAGAAATGGTATACAAGAAGTTGGAACAACATGGTGTACTTGTGATGATAGAAGGTCCATCAAGGTCTAGTAAATTTCCAAACACAATATCTATTTGGTGTTCAGTTTTAGATATACTAAGTAATATTATTTATTTCATTTATTATCAGGATGAGGATAGTTGTTCACCACCAAATTTCAACAAGCGATGTGGAATACACATTATCATGCTTTCAGGTAATAAAAATATGAAGATTTCCATTAAATAAGGTAATATGTCTTAAATTTTAACTAACATTTAGGTTGGCCTCTTGAACCTTGCATTTGCAGCAAGCTTTAACAGATGAAAATGGCAACTAATTAATGCATGGAGGAGGCAAATCCAATTATACTTTATGTTGTGCATTTAAATAAATTTCTTATTATCCAAGACATAAATTAAACATTTTAATTTGAAATTTCATTTTGCTAATTTGTATTTTAATAATATGTAAGTTTGTCTTGTTTTTTTTCAAATGTTTTTTTACAGTTGAATAATTGAAAATTTGATAAAATTGAAAATAAGTTATAATATTATGATATTTTAGAATTTAAAATCAATGATAAAATTAAAAAAAAATTGTAATTTCCTCCTCCCACCGTTTCTATTCTTCCGGTTTGAACTGTGTATGTTGCTTACAATATGTTCATTGGTAACCTTTTCTGGTTTAGCAAGAGCGAAAATTCTAGATTTTATATATAGAACACTAAATCTACGATATTGCAAAAAAAATTACTCAGATTCGAAAATTCGGAATGGTTTAAACGATGAAGTCTGAACAACATTTGTTTCACTAGGAATTTGGAGTTAAAAGCAATCTATGTTCCATTTGTTGTTTGTGTTAGCGGTACCTAAGAGTGTTCATGTAAAAAAATTATTCAAATCCAATCAATTCATGGATTGGCGGGTAAATAACCAATCCAACCCATGAATACTCCACAAACTTAAATTGGATTGGTTTTGGTTTGAAGTTATTAACAACAAATCAAATAATTAATTTCACATAAACATATAATTAAATAATTATATTTATTTTATTCAATCCAATTTTTTGATATACCGAATTCTAATAATTTAATAATTATTGGAGTTCCATAAATTTAAAATTCCAAAAAAAATATTAAAATTATAGAAATCTAAAATTCCAGTTCTGAAATTCTAAAAAATATTGAAATTCTAAAAAAAATGCTAGAATTGCAAAAATCTAAAATTCCAGAGAATGCTAGAATTTCAAAAATCTAGTATTCAAGGAAATTTGGAATTCAAATAAAAACTGAAATTCCAGAAATCTAGAATTCCAGAAATCTGAAATTTTAAAAAATACTAAAATTTTAGAAAATATTAGAATTTCAAAAATCTAAAATTTCGACAAATACTGAAATGTCAAAAATCTGGAATTATAGAAAATATTGGAATTTCAGAAATTTGAAATTCCAGAAAATACTGAAACTCCAAAAATCTGGAATTCTAGAAAATACCGGATTCCAAAAATCTATTGAAGAAGATAGTGAATTGACTTAGAAATCGACCGAGTGGAATCGATCAAGTGGAAATTTTTGGGTGAAGGCTTAAAGTAGAATTATATTAGTTTGGTTATAACCAATCTAATAAAATAAATAAACTAGTAAAATTGTTACTTTGGTTTTGGATTGGATTTGATTGGATTAAATCCATGGATCCCATAAAATGTTGAACATCCTAATGGTATTTCTAATGATTTTTTTTACTCTTTATATAGTTATTACACTTCATAGTTTTATTACTACTTTCGTGTTGTCCTGGTACTAAAAAAAATTTGAAGCTCAAAAACAAAATTGTAACCCAACGACCTTTCAAGAAAAATAAAGATTGGAGCCCAGCCGTAGGGGAGACGCAGCCCAGCCTGGCTAATCTTATTTTATTTGGGTTGCGTTATTTTATTTTTGTTTGGCCCACTATATTCTTTGTTCTTTCTTTGCAGGATTGAAGTTAGAGTAAGGCTCTGTTCTTTATCGCTGAAAAAAACTGAACTGAACTGAATTGAATTGAACTGAACTGAATTGAACTGAACTGAACTGAACTGAATGCTACTGAATACTGAACTGAACTGAACTGAATTTAACTGAATGCTACTGAACTTAACTGAATTATACCGAACTTAACCGAACTTAACAATAATGATGATATTAGACTTTAAAATAATTTTAATGATAATATTGGACATTAATAAACTTATAATAATAATAATAATGGTTCTAATAAATTTAATAATATCAATAATAAATAAATATATTATTAAAGATAAAACTAAATTTAATATCAAATAAAAGCTCGGGTTGATAAAATCTTGGCTCGATAAAAGCCTATGAAATTAAATAAAAATGAGTCTAATTTAAATTAAAAATACAAATTACATACAAACACAAATTTACATATAATTTAAAGCCTATGAAATTAAATACAAATTTTCATATGAATATAAACTCTTAACTTTTTATTCTAATTAAGGGTTAAAGTGCAAACATAATGTTTTGGGTCAGGAGTAATTTTTCCCCTAACATCTAAAATAGTGCAATTTTATTCCTAACATTGATAAATTCGGTAAATTTTAGAAATAATTCATAATATGGATGCAATTCCTAATTTTTAAATATGGATGCATACTTTAGTTTTATTTTTTTTATTAAACGATATATACTTTAATAAACTATCATTTCTTGACTTTTATCTAATTTATAAATAATGATAAAGTATAAATAATAATAATCATATGTAATAATAATAAATTATGATAAATTATGGATAAATAATAATAATAGTAATTATAATATAATAAATAATGATAAATTACTGAATGCTGAAACTGAATACTGAAACTGAATACTGAACTGAATTGAACTGAACTGAACTGAATTGATTGTTACTGAAATTAAGTGATAAAGAACAAGGCCTAAGTTCTACAAATGTTTTTTTTTCAAAAACAAAAAAAAACAAAAGCCCAGCCTCTAAATGTCTGCTGATTTTTCATTTATGTAAATTTGCATAGTAGGTTATTTGGTGCTTAAAAATTTAGTTGAGTTATGTTAGTATAACTTTACATGTATATAATTAATTAAGGATTGTTTGAGTGGTTAAAAGTTTCAAATTGCGTAAGCTAGAGACCTCGAATTCGAATCATAACGTACGCGGAAAACATTTTGAAATGTCATTTTACTAATTTGTATTTTATTAAATTGCTAATTCTATTTTGTACACATGCACAACAACAGGACCATCTTTTCTGATTGGAGCCCAGTCATAGGGGAGAGGCAGCCCAGCCAGCCTGGCTGATCTTATTTTATTGAAGAAATTATAGAAAAACAAATGTCATGAATTTTTTTTGAATTTTGTACGAGAATGTTAAAAGTTTGTGGTTACTTTTTACTTTATCACATTTCGAACCTATCTAACAAAATATAAATAAAAATTATCAGTTTGATTAACGCTAAAATATTTTTATCATTTATGATGTTTATGTAAAAGAACCCTATTTTATTTGTTTTCCGGAGTTTACATGGAAATCATAAATCATAGTGATATTTATACCTAATCAAATTGTTAGCTATTATTTGCAATATATCATAAACGTTAATTTTTATTTTCAATATGTCATATAACAAAAGGATATTTCTGAATATTCATCCACTTTTCAACTTTTTTTGAAACGTGCATTCTCCAATTTCCATTTTCCAATTCTGTCATGGCTTGCTCCATCACGAATATCAAAATTCAGTAGATTAGAAATTCCAGTGAATAATCTCATAAAAAAAATGAGAGATTAAAAGAGATGAAACGATCATGGTTTTTAAGATCCATTAATGATAATTATAACAGAGTTGTTAATAATGGGAAATATATTATAATCCAACACAATAAAATTTGTAAGCAAACATAAACTGTCGAATGGATAAAACTAAAATAAAAACAATCAGTTATTTGATAAAATTCAAAGTAAGGTTTGCATTAAATGTAAATTATTTATGAAACTTGATTTTTAGTGTAATTTCTTCCATTTTATTTTATTTTGGCCCACTATATTTTCTTTTTTGAAAAAGGCCCACTATATTCTTTGTTCTTTCTTTGCTGGAAAAGTTACTGGTCATTCAAGTTTTGTGTAAATTTTACAAAGTTAACTAAACCTCATTTTATTTTAATATAATCATTTAATTTTATTTTTTATTTTAATAAAATTATTCTGGTTATTTCCAAATAGCAACTTTAAAAATCATATTGCAAATTGCTAACTTTTAGGTGTGACATTAAAATCATATGAAAGGAGAAAAATAAATATTATATTTTTTATTTACTTAATTTAATAGTGTTAAACTACTAAGTAACAGTCAAAAAATGTATATTTTTATTTTTTTAGCTAACACATGGCAAATACGCAATTGTCATTATATGTAAAAGTAAGTTATTTCAAAATGTAGCTCTCATGTTGCTCTTTAAAAGAATTTTTCAAGTAAATTGGTCGAAATTAATTCATTGAAATAAAAAAACAAGTTACTTTGGTCGAAATTAATTCATTGAAATAAAAAACAAGTTCAATCATTTTATTAACATAAAATGAAGTTTAATAATTTTTGTGAAACTTATCCCTAATTTTAGTGACCACTGGTGCAACTTACTCTTCCTTGATTCTATATTTTTTTCGAGCTTTTTTAATAAGAATAAACTTTACGGTATTATACGAGTAATATACTTGATCAATCAAAATAGTTTTGTATACTAATGTTATAAGAGATGATTGGTGTAAAGAAAAAAATAAATACTTATGATATTAATTAATTCATTAAGTGTTCTACTATTCTAAGATTTCTCCTTAATAACATAATACTTTCATATAAGAAAAGGAGAAAAATTATGAGATAATATATTGGCAAAATTACATAGAAATACATCTTTTAAAAATTATCTATAACTATGTCTAACTAATAATTTTAATAATTTTAATTATGTCAAATTAAATAAATCATTATCTTTTATATATTTTAAAAAATAAGGTTTATAAATTTTAAGTCTATGATATATTTTTTTTTAGAGTTTAGTATTTATGAATTGGGATCTAAATTTTTTAAATTAGTATATAAAATCATACTTTATTTATGATATCGGAAAAAAGTAACATATTTAGAATTAAGTTTAGTAATATGATTGAGTCAAATACATGAATATCATAATTAAGTACAAAATTACAACTAAGTCATATCACCAAACTTAATTCTTAATATATCATTATTCTCTATATATTATAATTTTATACCATAATTTAAAAAATCTAGACTCCAATTCATAAATTATAAACCCTCGAAAATATATTTTAGACTTCTAATTTATAAATTCTAATCTTTAAAATATATTAAAAGTACTGATTTTATTAGTTTGAAATAATGCAAAATTATGACTTGATATAGTTGTAAATAGTTTATGAAAAGTGAATTTCTGTGTAATTTTCCCAAATTTTATTAGTTTGACATAATGCAAAATTATGACTTGATATAGTTATAAATATTTTATGAAAAGTGAATTTCTGTGTAATTTTTCCAATATGATTTATTTATAACTTTATATGATAAATTACACCAAAGGTACCTGAACTATACATTATACTTTAGTACATTGATTACATTTTGTACGAAAGATATACTCCAAATATAAGTGAATGGACATTCTGTTTTTCTTAGAACCTGTAATCCGAAAGGACATGATTTCAGTTTAATAAAGTTCTAAGTAAAAAAAAAAAAAAAAAAGAGTGAATTTGCTAAATTAATATCGAAGTGTGATTTATTGGTAAAGTGGACTGTAATCTTATAATTGAGTGGTTTAATCTCTTATTCTTTTGTTGGGCTTCAGCCTTTCCCATGTCTATCCAACTACGGAGCCCACAACAATCCCAATGTATCCAAAAATTCTTTTATGGGAAATAGCTTTAAGATATTAAAAAATTTGAAAATATTTAAACAAAGAAAAAGAAGTATCTAACCAGAAAAAGAAAAAAGGATAAAGAAAAAAATAATAACCCTAATATTTCTTGACGATCTGTTCGTTCAGGCGGAAGTGAGTTCGGAATCTTCTCTCTCCAGGTCGGGGGAGATTACTTCTTTCCTCCCTAGGGGGGATGAAGCCAACCACGTTCCTTCGAACTCGGATTCCGGATCTTCTTTATCGGACTCTCTTTTCTTATCTGAAAAGTGCAAATCAAGGTTTTGCTGAAAAAGAACAAATAGAGGATTTCACATTCCCAATCTCTAACAGAGCAATATCAATTTTAATTCTATATTATTGAAAATTAGAAAATACTGGTTTAACTGTTATTTTAGATATTCCAAATATCAATAATGTCTAAAATATTTAGTTTGTTACTAACACAATTACAAACAAAAAAAAATATGTTAAAACATTAGCAATTGAGTCTGCTGCATATAAGTTAATTATCAAAGTGTCTAAAATATTTACCTGTTATTAATATAGTTACAAATAACTAAAAAAATGTAAGAAACTGATTCAGTTTATCGATAAATTTATTTAGAATGTCCAATGTGATACTTAAATAATAGTCAAACCAGTATTTTTAAATTTTTGGTAACACATGACTAAAATTGATCTTGTTTTGAAATGTTACAATTAAATTTATACCATTTTATATATTAGGCTAAATTTACAATTCTTTTAACACGTTAAAGTTAATTTTAGCTCATATTAAAGGATCAAAGAAAAAAAAAATATAAACACAGTTAAGGAGATGTATGATCTTAAAAAAAAAAAAAAAAAAACCTAGCAGCTATAGGCTAAAGATATTAATTTGGAATAAGGTGCAAAAATATTTTTAATGTTGATAGTAGTATAATTTTATCCATAACGTTTATAATGGTGCAATTTTACCACTAAAGTTAGCAAGTTATGTCAAATTTAGGCACCATTAAAAAAAATACAGATATTGTATTCCTGTATTCTGTATTCTGCATCAGTTGCATTGGTTCTATTTTATTTTTGGCTTAATGCTTCTCCAACCCCCTTACCTTGTCCAAATTGGTCATTTTACCCCTGCATCAGTTGCATTGGTTCTATTTTATTTTTGGCTTAATGCTTCTCCAACCCCCTTAACTTGTCCAAATTGGTCATTTTACCCCTTCAACTCATCGAATGTCCTATTTACCCCCCTTAACTCTATAAAAATGGTATTTCTCACCCCCTTAACTTGTCCAAATTTGTCATTTTACCCTTTCTCAACTCATCGAATATCATATTTACCATATTAACTCCATAAAAGTGGTATTTCTCACCACTTATGATCTTATTTACCCTCTTAACTCCATAAAAATGGTATTTCTTATCCCTTTATAGTAGTAAAAAAAGTTGAAAAGAGAAATAACGAATAAAAAATACAAATAACAAGAACATTAATATAAACAAGTTAAATACATTATATGTAGGGATAATGTACCAAAATAGGCCTATGATTTTTAGGAAAGTATCAATTTAGGTTCCACTTACAAAATAGCATAAATATAGGTTTAACGTTTAAAAAAAGCTATCAATTTAGGCTTCGATAACGGATTGTAAGGGGTGAAAAATACCACTTTTATGGAGTTAATGGGGTAAATAGAACATTCTATAAGTTGGGGGGATAAATGGACAAGTTGAGGGGGTGAGAAATACCACTTTTATGGAGTTAAGGGGGTAAATAGGACATTCGATGAGTTGATGGGGTAAAATGACCAATTTGGACAAGTTAAGGGGGCTGGGGAAGCATTAGGCCTTTATTTTTTTTACATTTTAAAATTTCATAATTGACTTGAAAATTAACCATCACACATTTGTCACGTAAACGACCACCCTTCTTCTTAGAGCTATATAGTATCTTATTAAAATCTCCAAAGCAACCCATTAAAACGGAATTCAAACTATGAATGTAAGTTACAAGGTCTCAAGTTAGCTTCTTGTTCAGTTTCTCAAGCCAACCATAGAGAGCTAAACCACGCCACACCACCACATTATTTTCTTGCATGAAAAAATAGACACGATGACTTGAATATCTAATTACCTTGATATCTAACTCATTCCAGACAAAGGTCAAGCCTCCACTCAAACCAATTGCATCAATAATAACTAAAAGCATTGGTATAAGGTTTGGGATTCACTCTTCCTCATTCTTGATTCACATTTGGGAAATTGTCTCTCATTATATTTTTTAGTCTTCGGAACATCCAAGCATTTTGCATCTCATGGACGTTCCAACTTAATATTTCCATGAGAAAGGGTGCGATCAAAATATCGGTCTCCACCCTCTAGTTAGTCGTCCAGTTCAATTTTTTTCCTCATGTCTTCCTCCACATTCCCAGAATCCACTAAGAAATATACCAATGCTCTTTTCTTCCTAAAGGTTGCATCCCTATTGGTGTCAGTCCCATTTATATCAGTCACATGGTGGTACCCTTCCCGAGCAACTTCTTCAATTTGAATATTTACTTTTTAGATTTTGGAACTATCTGTTTTCCCAAATTCACCTTCACTCAGTTGTGCATTTCTTTAGTTGTAATAAGACGATTCTCATTCACATTGACATGCCCATCGTAATGCTCTGAATCCATAAGATCGGGGTTTAAATCTGGAAACACATTCACCTGAGTCGTTGGGACATAACTGGCAGATTCGGATTCCATTAGGGTAACCATATCATGATTGACCTTTTTAAAAAGTTATCTCTTACCAGTCTCTTGAACTCCACAAGTTGATCTAACTTCCCTGGTGCAACAAGATCATTCTTTTTTCCTATTTTTGTTTGATCTCACAGTCATCTGAAACATGTCTAATAATTCTGTAAAGATAACAGAAGTTGGGTAGCTTGTCATACCGAAACCTAATCCAACTGCTTCATCGAGCCATTACTCACATTTATACCACATTTTAGAGGCTTCGTTGCATCAACCTAAATTCAAGCTCTACATAGCTAGCCAAGCTTCCAATACTCGATTCATCAATTTTTACAACCTCTCTAATTCAACTAGAAATCTTCATAATTGATTCACGATCTTTACAATTCAGAGGCAGGTCAACTAATCGAACATAGAAATCACAAGTGTCTAGGTCCTCTGCCTTCACAATAATCAATTGGTGATCGTAATGTCAAGGTACATCAGTTAAAACTCTTTCCTATTTTTCACAGATTCAAATTCCACAACAAATGGTCTTTCCCACTTGTTTACTTTGAAACCCCTGATGGTTTTCCATATAGCAATAAAGGCGTTTGTCATTGATCTAATGTTTAAAAGTTTCGAAGATAACATTCTATCTGCCAAATTCTTTTTCAAATCCATCTATAAGAGGGTGTTTGGTTGTTCATTTTCATGGTCCTGTTTATCTTTTCACTTTAAGATGGGGAGTTTTAAGTATTTGATAATTGATCTGATGTTTGTCTTTTACACCTGAAAACAACATTTTACAAAAGCAGGGAATCTCTGTTTTTTGGAAAATCAATTTTTTTAATAGTAAACAGTACGTAAAACAAACGAACCCTTAGTATTGGAAGAAATTTCCACCTATTCATCTCCAGAAAGTTTTAGGCCCTTCCACAAATCTGTTAAATCCTCTGCCGTTAGAGGACGTTAAGAGCATCTCCAGTAGTCTCTTAAATTGGCTCTTAAGTTAAAATTTGAGGAGGGAGAATAAAAAATCAGCTTCAACAGCCTCTTAGTGGCTCCTCAAATCACTAGAGTCTCTCCATCCTCTCTATTAATAGAAAACCTCTCTCCACCTCTTAGTGTATCCTAACTTTATTTTTTAATAATAATTTATTATTGATGAGTCTCTCTCCTCACACTATTGGTAATGTAACAATAAATACTAATTTTAATAATAAAATAATAAATAAGGAGTGAATATAAAGAGCATTATTGGAGATGATATATCTTAACAACTCTTAAATCACTAAAAGTCAATTATTTATATTATTTTTAGAGAGTTCACTAAAAGCCTGTTGGAGATGCCCTAGGGACTAAAATCTTGGGCACTAGAAAAACTATGGGCGGCTGCAAAGGGTACAATAGGCCGACTCCTCGTATTAGGGCCAATTTGTAAACAGTCTATCAATAGAGGGGCCAAGATAGTATTATTCTAATTTTCCTAAAAGTTAAAACACAATGAAAAATCAAATTCCTAAATTAGATATGTTGACATGACATGTGATATCAACATTTATTGAAAATAAGTGTAAAGTAATAAAATGATTAACATTAGTCAAATTAGTACAGACCTGTCATTATTATTTGCAACACAAACAACAACTACTTCATCAATTGGACCTCTATTATTATTATTTTGAGTGGGAATTACTTTTGATTTTTTTGTTTAAATGTGACAATTACTACTGACAACAACTGTTGGTGGACCTTCATTTAAAGACAGCCGTATAACTATAAATTAACCACAAAAAATTTAAATATTGTCGAATATTAATTACGAGATAGAGAATTATACCAAATTTCACAATTGAGTATAATTATTTATTATTACCATCACCAATCTCCATCTACCAGTCTGCTGAGTGTATATCTACATAATTGTTTGTTTGTTTTAAGAAAAAAAATACCCTAATTCGTTAAATTCTTATTAAATAGACATGTTTTTAGTCACAAAGAATGTTATTTAAAAAATTGTTAGTAATTATTAATAGAATATATTTAGATTTTTATTTGTAAATTTGGAAACAGCATACATGTTACACCGTCAGATTTGAAGAATGGTGAAGAAGATAAAAGAAAAAGAACTCTTCCTATTTAACCCTCTACATAAAGCTATTGTTACAGCTCTTCCTACTTTACCCTTTGGATATAAAGCTATTGTTACAGTTGTTTACAGCTGTATAGTTAGTTAACTACCCCTAAACATTTGTATATATAGGACAAACATTGTATGATGGAATTAAGATATCAGATTCAAATGAAATGAATTCAGAAATGATGTTTTCATATCACACATTTTGTGATGGTATCAGAGCTGATAGTGTGCTAGCTGCGAAGTTTACCGAGCGCTCCCTTGGCCACGCTGGCGAGTCCACCCAGAGACCGCAAGTGGTGTGCTCGAAATGAGCACGAGTAGGCAGGGAACCGCAGCGAAACGATTCGACAAGCACTCCGAGGATGCCACGCTGCCGGGTCCTAACAAGAAAAGGACTGAGTGAACGCGAAAGCCGCTCGCACCTCGCGCCTCGAGTGAAAGACTACACGGACGCCGACGAGGCCCAATGCCTCCGAGTCATTGTCGATCTCGACGGGGGTGTCGGAAGTGGGTGTTTTTGCCAAACAGCGCGAAACACGAGCAGGCAGGGAATCTGCACACTGATTCGGGCAAACAAAAAGTCATGCACGAGGACGTTGCACGAATTGAGTGGGGGAGAATGTCACGAACGAAATTCGTGACACGCAGACAATGCGAGTGCTTACTGGTTGGATTTGAAATGTGGGATGCGGGATTAGCGATAAGGTTGAGTACGTGCTATTTAGATGGCATCCTCTCCTGAGTTGTCGACGGAAGGGTGTACATCTAGGCACTAAACTAGTTCGGGAGCTGATCCCGCTCCCATGATGAGCCCATGGGAGGGCGAAAACCAGTGAGCATGGAGACGACAAGGCTGACCTCAAGGAGTCTTAGCTGACTTGAGGTGCCGCACGGGAGTTGCCTCTGCGTGAAAACTTTGACCCCGTGACAAGTGGTATCAGAGCACACAACCCGGTCTTTCATGAACGAACCAAGCACATAGATATTGACTGCCATCTCGTGCGTGAACAGGTACAAGCCAAAACGGTTCATCTCCTTCCCATTAGATCTGTTCATCAGTTGGCCGATCTCTTCACTAAAACTCAATATCTCCCAGCTTTTCGGACCTTCATATCCAAACTTGGATTGCTAGATCTATACACTCCAAGTTTGAGGTGGGGGGGGGGGGGGATGTTACACCATCAGATTTGAAGAATGGTGAAGAAGATAAAAGAAAAGAAACTCTTCCTATTTTACCTTGTACATAAAGCTATTGTTACAGCTCTTCCTACTTTACCCTTGTACATAAAACTATTGTTACAGCTGTATAGTTAGTTAACTACCCCTAAACATTTGTATATATAGGACAAGCATAGTATGATGTAATTAAGATATCATATTCAAATGAAATGAATTCAGAAATGATGTTTTCACATCACACATTTTGTGAATACATGTACTTAAACAGTAAATCTGACATTTTTTTAAGTTTACCCTTAAGTATTTAATGATTTATATTTGTTATTAAATTATATATTTTGGTATTTAAAACTTTATCTTTTCTGCTGAATTTATAAATTGTTTCATTAAATTTATGAATAATTTTATTAAATTTATAGAACAATAAGTTTTTATATGTTTTGTTAAATTTATAATTTATTTTTTACTATTTAATTTACACATTTAAATGGCCAAGGCTACTCATGAATTATGTATGACAAAAATGAAATTAAGATTGACCGTTAGGATAATGGAAACAATATATAGTTCAAAATAGAAAAGAATAAAATGTACAGGTATGATATTATCTCATAAAATCCCATCCATAACACACTAGGCTCAAACAGAGCAAGCGGCATTGCTGTTTGGGTACATATAAATTATTAGTGGTAACTCTGAAATTTTTTAGAATATTATAAGAGTAAAATATCTAAAGATGTTAATGCTACATGTACATATAGATTATTATATTATATATACTTATAAAATTGAAAGACATGAACAGTGCCAATTCCATTCGTGTTTCCAATTTCTTCCTAATTTACTTTTTACAATTGATTCCATTTATACCCTTAATATTTTGACTTTTTAACAAATTTAGTGCTTTGTGGTGCCCTATAACTAGCAGCAAAACGGCACCGTTTGCACTTCTTCCATTCCAGGCATATATCCTTCTTCTTCCCTTACTTTCCACATCCTGCAAATAAGTGTTATTTTGAATTATTTTTTTCTTTCCTTTCTGTCCTGCTTTTTATTTTTTTCTATCATCATTCATAATTTCTCTTCTACAATTTAAGTGGATCTTTAAATAAACAAATCAGTTTTAGGCCTGCTCCCATTTTTCTCATCTCTACCATTTCCTCACTTCTTCCTTTTCTCTCAGTTTTAGACATTCTTAATTCAAATTGCACTGGAAAAATAAAAGTGAGCATCGATTTTGATAGAGCAGTTAAAAATATATTTTTTGTTATTTCGAGGAAGATAAGGAGTGATGAAAATTAATAGATTTACAACAAACTGTTAAAATTCAGCTACCAGAGTTAGATAAAAAATTATTATTATCTGACTTATTATAATTTTTTTAGACTTATTATAATTTTTTTACTTTATAAGTTTTCTCAGTTGAGCCACATTCCCATAATAAAAACCAAATTATTTGCAGAATTTTTTTCTTTGTGAGATTTTTAACTTTGATATTGATTTGGTTAGAGAAATTTTTTACATTTTTAGTTATTATATTATCAATTGTAACTAGATAAATAACTTTAGTTTCTCAAAAAAAAAATGGAAAAATTATAAAACTAAATCAAATGGGAGGCTCATTTACATATTAAACCCATTTACTAGTTCTACTACATATCTAGACTGATTTTGTGTGACTTTCCAAAAATACCCCTGACCTTCCCACTTCCACCACTTGCGAATCGCCGCTCCCTCTATCTCTTTGGTTATGCGAAAAGTTGCTCCAGCATTAATGATTTCAAGACTTTTGATTTTTCTTTCTTCCTTTAAATTGCACGAAATCTGCACCATTTAGTCAAAATCATAATGAATTTCTCTTTTTCATCTCTTCATCTCTTGATTCTGCAACTTCCCAACCCTAGAAAACGAGTAAATGGTTTTTCATCTTCCTGTTCGTTGCTTGGTTTCTTTCTTCTTGTTACCATCAAAGAAATGGTTTTACGTTATTTCCTTCGTTCTTCCCATGTTATCATATTGTTATTGTCGCTTTTGGGGGTGAAAGGGGCGAAAAATGTAAGTATCTGTTTTTTTTCTGCGTTTTTTCATGAATTCACTTCGCAATCGATGGTTTCGCTAAGCTTTGCGAAGAGAACGAGCCTGGAAAGTGATGATCTACTTCGTGAATTGATGATTTCGCGAAGTTCTACGAAGAGAAAGAGTCTGAAACGTATGGATCTACCTCGCGAATCGATTAGTTCGCGAAGTCTGCGAATAGATCCTCACGTTTCAGACCTCGCAGACTTCGCGAAAGCATCGATATGCGACGTAGATAGTCACATTTCAGACCTCGCAGACTTTGCGAAAAAATCGATATGCGAAGTAAAATCACATATTCCCCTGCACATTTACATTCGCATGCTTCGCTAATTGTCATTTCACGAAGCCAAAATCGTCCTTTTTCATAACTAACACGTTTAATTTTTTCTGTAGATGGTTGAATACGTAACATCCCTTTCTAGAAGGCGGCGTACTGGGCTGCAGGGGAGACGATTTTCCTTCCTGTATAGGGATGAACTTCCCCAAGATTGACACATTCACTCCTGAAATGATTCGTTAGGAGAGGTTGTGTCAATCTCGGGGTGCACCATGGGACACGTCTATCCCATGGTGCCAATCTTCAAAGTGGACCTAACTTAATCCGGTGCCAATTTTGAAGCGGATGAGTAATCTTGGTGTGCACCGTGCGACACGTCCAGACCTTTTGGGATGGATGTGTCACATGGTGCACACCAAGATTACTCATTCGTTTCAAAATTTGTACCGGATTAGTTAGTTTCACTTTAAAATGATTGGTTAGTAGAGTTCATTGTGGCAATCTTGTTGTAAATTTTGATAATGTTATGATTTGAATGTTGTTATTGTGGCAATCTTGTTGTAAATTTTGATAATGTTATGATTTTAATGTTCGAATTCGTTGTTGTTTGCCAATTTTTGTTATATACCACTTCGCGTATTAGCTTCAAATCATATCCAGCATTCGCATATGCGAACTAAAATCATCAAGCAAAACAAACTTCAGCTTCGCAGGCTTCGCATATGCGAACTAAATTCATTAAGTAAATTAAAACATTAACTTCGCAGGCTTCGTATATGGGTGAATATGCGAAGTCAGACGGGATGGGGCGAGCTCCGCGTAAATATTGAGGGTATTTTTGGAAAGTCACACAAAATCAGTCTAGATATGTAGTAGAATTAGTAAATGAGTTTAATATGTAAATGGGCCTCCCATTTGATCCAATTTTGTAATTTTCCCTTCTATAGGAGATTTTAGAAATCGAATCGATTTTCAGTTAAAATATGAGCGTTTGATTTCTGTGAGATAAAAAAATATAACTTAAAATCTTACTTTGCTCTGGTTTTCAGATCAATATATTTGAACATATTTAAGTTAAAATTATGAAATAATAATTTTGCCCTATAAGAAAAATCATGTTGTACGATTATTTGATTGATAAAAAAATAATTTTTTAAAAATAAGATACTTCTCCTATATAGCATGATCCATCATTTCATTTGAAGTAAACAAGCTAATTTTATAGGTTTTATTGATTAAATAACGTGCGAGAAGTGTAAATTTACTTTTTTATAATTTTAATTTTAGACATAAAATTTGTGAAGTGTCTTCTCCCAAGCGAAGCAAAGGGTATCTTTCTAGTTTCCTATAAAATGGCATGCAAAACTATTTTGATTGAATTATTGGCAATGGGCCGAATAGGATAAAGATAAACATAGCTCTTAATGTAATCCAAGGCCCATCACATCAGATGGACCAAAGCCCAACTAATTCTTACATCCTATAAACAATCACAAATCTCTCATTTTGGTGCATCCTCTCTTCCACTAGAAATCTCCATATTTCTCTCTAAAAACCATACCATTTTCTTTCCATATCAGCTTAGAAATACTCACATTCTATCATCTCCATGCTTCCCACCACATTCACCATTAAAAAAAAAAACCCTAAAACACCCTTTCTCACCAAAAAAAAAAAAAAAAAATCCAATTTCTCTATTTTTAGGCTCTGTTTGTAACCGATTTCCCAAATCTTAAAAGCACCCTTTTTAATGCAAAAATACAAGTAAGAATATTGTTCAATAAAAAACAATTTATAGTTTTTAAGAAAATAATTTCACAGCTTATTAAAAAAAGTTGATATTAAATTTTTTCTTGGAAAAATAATTCTAACGTTTTCAAGGTATCTAATAATTCTTAGAGGAGGATGATCGAGAGTGATATGAGTTTATTAGGGATTGAGGAGAATATGATAGTGGATAGGATAGAGTGGATGACAAGAATTTGTGTTGCTAACACGATTTTATATGATGGTTCATGTTAGCCGACCTCAAATCATTTCGGAACTAAGGCTTTGTTGTTGTGTATTTCTTTTTACTTTTAAAATTTTTATAATACATTTATCAAACATTTATAATGCTTTTCCAACACTTTCATCCGCAACAGATTTTGTTGTCCATGCCTTTAATCTCTCTTGATTACTTCAAGTTGGAGTTGGTGCTTGAAAAAGAAAGATTCTGGAATTAAATTTTAAGAGTAATCTTCATACTAATTAAACATGATTCATTTAACAAGGTTATTTTATAATTAGGCCAAAAACTTATATTTATAAGGAGATTCGTCCTACTCATTACGTCAGGATTTTGTTTTGGGAGATTTTAAGAAAATGGACATTTTAATATGGAGTACATCAGTCAGTTGGGTATGAAAGGCCATGTTTCTTGTTTGGGTGTGACGATTTTTCTTGTTTCTAGAAGGAGCATCTTATTCCAATTTACTTTATTAGGATTATTTATTTCTAAACAGTTATCTTCTTATCATTGTTTACTCCCAAAAAAAAAAAAAATACTTATCAATTTATTAGCATATTTAATAACATGTCTATAAATCACAAATCACCTGATTCAAATGGTTAACGTACTAGATCAATTTAATTATCTAATTGGAGATGAAAATATAGTTTTGATTAAAATATATAGTGGAAAAGTTTCTTATCAGACTAGGATACCATATAGCTAGACAAAAAAAAAACATGCATAAAAAATTAATTCAAAATTTAAAGATTTACTTTTTAACACGTAAGATTACTAGTAATAATATTATTTTATAATTGTATATTAAAAAATTAAAATTTTAAGTTAATTTTTTTGAGAGGGAGAGGATGAGGGAAAACCCTAAAAAAGGAAGCTTGTCTTTTTTCTCCTCCTCTCATCTATGTTGTAGTTTTAGATAATACATGGTTTTATCTTGTTTTCAATAGCAAGTTTTGTTTTGTTTTGTGTTGTTTTGCTTCATGGCGTCGTCAAGTAGTATCGAGACTATATGTACAGGGCCGATTCTGAGATTTTAGAGGTCCATGGGCGATTTACCAATGGGGGCCCTAATAAATAGTAAAAGTAAAAAATAAAGTACAAAAGTCAATTGTATAAAAGAATATTACTTAAAAATGACATTTTTTTTGTTATCTAATAAAAACATTTCATATGAAAAAAAAACATTTTATATTTCTTTAAGTATCCAATTTCTCATACAAAATTATGTCTATGAGCATTTCTAGATAAAAATCTCAAATTTAATAAATTATGAAGTAGTTCTAATAGATTTTATGCTCTTCAGGACACAAAGCATGATAACGAAAAATGAAAAACCAAATCTAAAAATCATATCAATTAACAGGCTTTAGCGTCTAAGTTCTTGAAATTAGAAGATTTTGATGCGTTTCTCCCAAATTGCTTTTGAAGACCAAGTAAATCAGAATCTGATAGAGTTTCTCAAAGAAAAAAAAAGCTATTAGCAATTGGAAGTTTCACAGTGAGGTGATTAGAGAACATAATTGATTACATAGCTGATGAATTGATGATGAACATAAGATGAAGGATAATATTACCGTTTAATATATTTTGAGATTGGAGTGTGATTAAAGGAGAGAGAGATAAATTAGAAATTTTATTAGGATTAATGGTGGGAGAGATAATCATTGAAAGACTCTCGGATAAATTAGAGAATTGATGTCCAACATTTTTATTAGGAAATTTAGATAGAATATGAGGTAAATTAGAGAATTTGGCAAAACTACTTAGTAACTGATGCCCATATTTTTAATCAAGTATAATTTTTTTTAATTTAATTTGATGCCAATGTTTTTAATTTGGAAAGAATGTGATGAAAATGTTGTTAATCAAAGTATAATTTTTTAAAAATTTAATCAAATATAGTTTAAAAACCTACAGTAGTAATATATATTATTATAATTGGACCCTTCTCATTCCTGGGTCCTGGGCAGGCGCCCCTCCTGCCCATGCTCAGGGACGGGTCTGTATATGTATACCAATTTGAGTCTGGAGGAAGAGGAAGATAGAGGTATTCTGATTGATGATAGAGATATCAATTCTAAACAGGTGGATCTAAGATGGTGTCTAGTTGGTAGATTCCTCTCTGATGTCCGAAAACCGCTTATGATGAGAATAAGATGACCAACTAGAGATGGATTCTGGGTAGAATTTCGCTATAAGAGAAAAAAAAATTGTTTTGTGTGTGGTTTTTTAGACCATACAGATTTCTCATGTTCAAAAGTTTATGATTCGATTGATGGAGAAATTGAAAAGCTTTATGGCTCTCATATGCTTGTTTAGACCGGAAGAAAGCAATCCAACAAATGTGCAAAATGGCTGGTTATTGAGGTCCGGACAGACATCAGTGGCGGTTATCAAGGAGTGGTGGTGGAGTGTGGTGGTAAGATAAAAAAAAACTCTTATATTTAGTTGCATTAATGATGAGACTAATGGCGACATTAGTAGAATAATTAATATGGTAGTTGATTATGAAGGATGAGTAAATCATGAAACAGTTACTATGGAAAATGTTGAACAAACTCTCATATTTAATGGCATTAATAATGAGATTGATGGCAACATTAGTGGAACAATTAGTATGACAGTTAATTATGAAGTAAGCGTAATTCATGGGTTAGTTACTAGGTAAAGGACCAAAACGGTTGAAAAAACTCCCATATTTAGTGGTATTAATCGTGGGAATACTGGCGACAGTAATGGAATAATTAATATGACAGTTGCTTATGAAGGAGGCATAAATTATGGGTTAAAACATGAGTCTGGCGAAGATATTGTGGTTATGGAAGTAAAACGTAGAAGGAAATAAGATGTTTTAAATGAGGGGGAGGGGGCAGTTTCAAATAATAGTCTAATTGTGGATCCAAAAAACAGATTTTAGGTGGGCTCTGCTGGACAGACCCACCCATCATAATGAGTCTATTAGCTTAGAACTGTCGTGGACAGGGCAACAAGGAGTTGGCGTTTTAATGGATCTTATCCGAAATTACAAACCATTTATTATTTTTCGTTCTCATATTGCTGGAAATTTTCGGTTTGGGAAGGTGAAATTATTGGTATTCGAGATGCTCTTAAGTGGATTAAACTCAAGGGTTTGGGTGTTGTGGATGTGGGGTCTGATGGTGGAGCATATAAGCATACTTTTGTTATGGTTCAATTATAGACGATTATAAAAGTTTTATTTCTAGTATCAATAACATTTCTGTTAGATTTATAGGTCGTTCTGCGAATGAGGTGGCTCATGTTTTAGCCATGTATTCTCATTCCTTGTCAGAACTTGTGGAATAGGGTATTGTTCCTCCAGATTTTATTTTACATTCCTTATATGTTGATTCCGTTTAATGAAACTTGTTTTTCTTAAAAAAAAAAAAAAAAATATATCAAAATAAATTTTACATATTTATATTATATATAGTAAAACTTAATATCTTTATTAAGAAAATACTCTTTTTTTTTTTTTTGATAAACAGGTTTGTAAGAAATACTCATATTCTTAAATTTATATTTTATTTTTATTCCTTTTCAAACAACTCTATGACTCATTGAGGAATTATAACATGATATAAATCTAAATATAACACACGATATAAGTCTAAATATAAAAAATTGTTATCAAATTACCACTTATAGCGGAGATAATAGTTGAGAAGATTATAGCGAACAAATAAAAACTATGATCACATATTATCAATCACACGATTTTTAGCCAAAATCGTTCGAAAAGAGAGACGAGAATCCATGAACTAAAATAAACAGTTTAAAACTGTGGAAGAGAGGGGGCGTCATATGGATTATAAGAAGAGAGAGACAACTTTTGACTCCCTGAATGTATTATGATTAAGGTTCTGTTATTTAGGTAGCTATCTACGTTTATCCAGGAGATTCTTAGTCCATTCTTTATCAATAATATATTAGTGATTTGAGGAGAGACTAATACATGTTATCTCCAACAATATTTCTTATATGCATTTCTTCTTTATTTTTTTTAGGCCTAAACCATATGCAGCCCCCTGAACTTGTCACGTTTAGTCATTTTTCCCCTTGAACTTACGGGACGACCCATTTGCCCCTTCAACTATTTA
Source organism: Euphorbia lathyris (assembly GCF_963576675.1). NCBI lineage: Eukaryota > Viridiplantae > Streptophyta > Magnoliopsida > Malpighiales > Euphorbiaceae > Euphorbia > Euphorbia lathyris. The sequence continues at coordinate 29,890,128 of NC_088914.1, forward strand.
GAAGTGGTATTAGCAACCCCCTATTTTCATTATAACGGAAACAATTATGACATTTCACATTGTAAGCACCAATGTCATAATAAAAAGGGTTGTGCACTACTAAAATAAGCTGCAAATGAGGTTAGTATAGACAGTACACAAGTTATCTTGTAAAAATTGCATATATGGTTATGCACAACTAAAACAAGTTGCAAATGAGGTTATATATATGCAGGCTGGTTCCAATACTTCCATGAACACTTGTACTAATGTTGGAATTTCATTTTGTTTCCGTTATAATGAAAATAGGGGGTTGCTAATACCACTTTTAAATAGTTGAGGGGGCAAATAGGTCATCCCGTAAGTTCAGGGGGCAAAATGACCAAATGACAAGTTTAGGGGGCTGCATATAATTTAGGCCTTTTTTTATCATAAAAATTCATATATATTGTTATATTTTCAATAGTGAGAGGAGAGAGACTCTTTTCAATAATAAATAATTAATAAAAAAAATGAAATAGGGGGACTAGGAGCAGAGCGATGCTCATCCATAATAAAGAGGGAATGAAAACTCTTCAAATTTTAATTTAAGAAACCAATAAAAGAGTCTTTTATTGAGATGCTCTTGGGACATCGAGGCCCCTAGCTGGTGTCGTTTTATTTGGCGCCCTTTTATCCCGCCTTCACGGTCGGTTGTCTGCTGGCGGGAAATTCATAACTCGCTTTCCACGCACGATCGTCTACGCCGTCAGGGATTACTCATTATCTCCAAGTGCAGCCTCTGTGAAATTGATGTGGAGACAGCGGACCACCTGTTCGTCTCTTGCTCTTTTACTTTGCGCATCTGGACCAGAATTGGCTCTCTTTTCGGCAGACGAATCTGCACGGATTTGTCGATAAAATTACTGGTTCAGGAGGCAGCAAAACAACATTTTAGCCTGCAGATTTCGGCGCTATGGTTGACGGCAATTGTGAGCAGTATTTGGGGACTGTGGTTCACTAGAAACAGGGCAGTGTTTGAGAATGAGAAGCCGAGCATATTCGGAACCTTAAGGCGGATATGGGCCTCGGTTCGTGAAGCTAGTAGATTGGATGTAGGGGGTATGTGGAACTCTACTGTGGAACGCCAAATTACCCAACAGCTCGACATTGCTCAACGCCCTCACCGTGCGCCTCGCATCATTCCTGTGTTCTGGCAACCGCAACCTACGGGCTGGACGAAAATCAACACGGATGCTTCGATTATTGGGAATCCAGGCCCTGCGGGCTGCGGAGGGGTTTTTCGGTCCAGCACGGGCACTTTCCTGGGCGCTTTTGCCTTCCCTATTGACTCTTCGTTTGCTTTCCTTGCTGAACTTTCAGCGGCAATAGCTGCAATTCGAACGGCTTTCGAAAGAGGCTGGCGGCAGGTTTGGATTGAGAGTGATTCAGTGTACGTGGTGCAGCTGTTGCGTTCCCGTTCGGACTTAGTCCCTTGGTCGGTCAGGCAGAGTTGGCTTCACTGTGTTTCTCTTATGCGGCAAATGACCCTGGTTGCCTCTCACATCTTTAGGGAAGGCAATCAAGTTGCGGACCTTCTTGCTAATTTTGGTAGAACAAGTTCTGGACTCATTTGGTGGGACGATATAACGTCCTTTTGTTCTTCTGCTTTCTTATGTAATATTAGTGGGCGGTGTGTCTACCGATTCACTTAGACTTTCTTTGGTTTTGTACTCTTTTTCGATTTTTTCTTCTAATAATACTGACATTCGGGTTTGGTGTTCTGACGGGGGTACCAACCTCGTTGGGATGTCCGTCTAACACTTTCCCTTTGTCAATCTTTTAATTAAAAAAATTTGAGATGCTCTTAAATCTAACAACTCAATTAACTTGGATCCAAGCTCATTTCAATTACGGTGAACAATACTTACAGAAAATAATAATTTCTCAAATTGCTTGAATAAAGTGTTGTACAAGTCTTTATAATGCCCAAATCCATCTAGGAATATACATCCAATATTTAAGAGTCTAGGGTAAACAGAAATATACAATCCAAACAATATATGACGACTCATACACCAAGTAAATGCATAGTTAGGGTTGTAAATGCTATTCATGAGCGGTTCGGTAATCGGCTCGATAAAAGCTCAGTTCAATTTGTAAACGAACCGAGCTTGAGCAAGCCAAAGCTCGCGAGGAGGCTCGATTAGAACATTTATGAATAAATTTTAGTTTTGTAGAAAACTATATAGTTTTGTGTTAGTTCACAAATATCTAAACTTAATATTATTTCATTTGCTATTAGATTAGTTCTTTCACAAACATAGTAAATGAGTAAGCCGAACTATTTTTCAGCATCTTGGTTATTTATTCGTGAACTTTGCTTGTAAGCTTATTTATGTACAAAATTAAAAAGCTATTTGCAAGCAAATTTCATAAATATAATTAACGATTTACTCACAAACAATTTCTGGTTAGATAATTTTCTTAATGGACCAAGTTCAAAGAGGATTTTGGGATCGAAACAAGTTCGAAACTCGGCTCGAGCTCGTTTATTTTCTAATGAGTTGAGCCGAGCTTGAGCAAGCCAAAACTCGGCTCGGGCTCAGCCTCATTAATTTTATAGTGAGCCGAGTTTGAGCAGGCCAAAGCTCGGCTCAGCTCGATTACAGCCCTATGCATAGTATCCTATTTACTATCAATTAGGTTATTAATATTTGACTCATGCCAAATAATTCCAACATATCCATAGTGCAGGTACCAGAACACTTTTTTCTCTCTTCTCATTTTCATCCATACATGCAAATAGTTCGTATGATCAATATTACAATTGATAGCTCTAATTCTATATACCCATTGGAGATTTATAACGTCTTGATGGACATGTATCAAATCTAATACTATATACTCATTGGAGATATATAGGCTTTTATTTGAACACATATCATTACATATTGATTTTTATCCTAGATTCCACATCACATCCACTGTAATTTTGTTGATATCTACAATTTTCTATTTTCAGAATTACGCATATATATGTGCATAAGTATTTGGACAGCGAAACATATAAACTCTAAGATGTGAACGCATGAAAATAGTCCATATATTCCTTCTATAATAGTCCAATTTGCTTGTCTAGTCGGTCCCTTCCAAGTCAAATTAGTCATGTCTCTTTCAAAGTATCCTTCTAAGATAGTCACGTTAGTTCATGTTTTTAGAGTAAGTTAAGGCTCTTAAGGATAAAAATTCAAAAAATTATAGTTCTACGAGGCAAGTTTAACATTAGGAAATTTTGAGATCGCATATTTTCCATCTCATGGTCGCTAAGAAAAAAAGTACATGTCTCTTATTAACATCATGTGAAATCATTGATTCAAATGTGTGTCAACATCCAACCTTAGTCCATCCAACTGTGAAGACAGAAGGCAAAAGTTCTTTTAAGTTTCCATTTAAATTACATGTAATCTATGTAGAGACAAAAGAGGGAACAGAACAACTTATCGGAATGGAATCGTTGTGTTGTGAACAAAACCATTGAGTTGAAAACGATTACGACAGACTCTGGTGCAATTTGGAAGTCCGATCGTCAACCAAGGTTTACACAGCAAGCACCGACCTAGTGCACTCTAGAGTGAAGCTTTGGAACAGCAAGAATTTAATGTCCAGAGAAGAAATAATATTTTAGATTAAAATCAGAGAATCGGAAAACATGTCTTTACTGAACTGCTAAGGATTCCCTTTTATTTTAGTTTGAAAACCGAACGTTGTAGTGGACAACGTTTGTGGAGAGAAAAACGTAATTGTTGAATAAAAATAGGGATAGTGGAGATAGGATTTCAACTACTTTAGAATTAGTCAAAATGTTTAAAATATTTAATGGCTAAATAAAAAGCGAGTCGAGCGGGTGTCGTGTGAACGAGCGAGCATGCCCGTGTGGTATATTTTGTAAAACCCACTAAACACAATTTAATATCTCATTTGACCCAACCCCATATAAACCCTTCAACTAACTCATAAGTTTCCCATGTGGAATACATAAAGTTGCAAAGCAAAAGCAATGGCTAAAAAGCCATTTTATCTAAAGTCTCCAACAATCTATTATATATGGATAGTGTTTTGCATGTATATGATCATGTTGTATATTGAATATAAAATGGGTTATGAGATTACCTCTCTTAATGCAGATACCAGTTGAGAAGATTTCAACGGAATAACGAGAACCACGATCATGTATTATGTGTCACATGATTTCTACTCCGAAGTCTATCTATGAACTAAGAACACAATAGTTTGAGACTGAGAGATAGATGATGGACGACGCAGGGATTATAAGGAGAATGATGCAATTTTTTGATTCGGACTATATTATTATGATTAAGATTATACTACTATTTAAGTGGTTAGCTATACATGGTTATTAGGTTAAGTCTAGTAACCCACGTAAACTGGACTGAAGAATATTTTAACTACAGGGATCAATATTTGAGTCATGCCAAATATTTCCTACACTCAATATTTTACTATTTATAATAACTAATACTTAAAATTCAGCATTTATAAATTTCTAGTTTAAAGTTTATATATTTATGATATTTTAGCTGGATTTGAAATATTTTGATTTGTTACTATTAGCAATTTGGTTTTAAAGTATTTTTTTACCATTGAATTGCCTTCTGGCCAACTTGAAATGTCCAACAGGACAATCAAAAAAGAAAAAAAACTAGTTGACAATGAACTGTAACACATGATATGAATGTGTTAGTCTAGATCTAGAATACACATTAAAGGTATTGACTTGTTGTTTTTATTAAACAATTATATGAAAGTGAAATTGACGTTGAATTTTGGGTTGTTTATGAGTTTATAGAAACATCTATTTTATTATTTTATCATTATTTTGTTAGGAAGAATTATTGCTTACCTTCCTAATTTTTTTTTTTTTTTAATACTAATTGTCATTGTCATACAATACAATTGTCATACGGAACAACTAGCATATGTCTTCATATTTTAACTAAGGTTGGTGTGATTATAAAACATCTCTACTTATTTAAATTAGGTTTTAACTTCAATTTTTAACGTAATTTTAATTCATAAGAGAGTAATTTAAAAAGTATAGGATCAATCTTGAATTTATTACTGATAGAAAGGCTACTTTATTGATAATGTATGCGAAAATTATCTCTTAAAGATCCGGATGACTTTCTAAAATATTTGATTTTGTGTTCTTCCGAAAGTCATGCGAGATAGAAATTGGTCGGATCTCGGTAATGGATTCTCTGATGCTCAAGTTAGTTCTAATCTAAAAGAAATAAAGCGGCAATAATATTGTATTGGGAGTAAAACTATACCTTTTGGGGGAACAAACCCCTTTATATAGGATTGAGAGTCATATTTTGAATAGAAGTAAATTGAATCTAATTTTGTTTAAGAAATAATTATGAAGAAGACTGAACTCCATCTATTTAGGTGACAAGTGTATCTGCGAAAAACTCATAATCATAGTAGGTAAGGATACTCTAATCAAGAAGAATCGTGCTTCTACGAATATCAAGCGATGGCGAAAAGGATACGATTGATGGTCTTCTATCAATTGGTTCTCCAATCTCTACCGATACAACTTCTTCACCATAGGTCAATGCAAAAGGCGTAGCCCCAGTTGTAGTTCTAGGAGTAGTTCGCTAATCCAATAGCACAACGCATAGCTCATCGATCCATTCTTTCTTATGCTCCTTCAATATTTTATTAAGTCCGATTGTAAATCTATTAAATTGAAAAACAATAAACGTTAGCCGCGGGACATTAGGACACGTCTTTCAGATTTAACTATGACGTCACACAAAAATCCGAAAAACCGAAAAACCAAACCGAAAATAAGGTTAACCGAAACCGATGGACTAGTGTACAATTTTTAATTTTAAAAATAATGGTTAATGGTTACGGTTACGGTTACTGTTTCTTTATTTCAAAAACCGCGGTTAACCGAAACCGACCGAATCTCAGTTAAATATAAAAATAAATTTATTTATATGGATAAACAATTATTTGGTCCCTATAGTTTTTCATAACTCATTAATCAATCCACTGTTTAATTATAAGGTCTCTAAATTTTTTCACTTTAATGGTTTAGTCTTTCAATCAAATATTAACATCAAATGAGATGAAAATATATATATAACTCTCAGTAAATTGTTACTGTTTTTTTCTTTTATGTTTTTGGATGTAGAAACAATGATAAAATTGTATTACTTGTTTTTCAAAACTTTATAGTCAGAAGTTTTATTAGGGACATTTTGCCTTTTTTTTATCCGTTTAATTGTTCTTTAACATATTTTTAGACGGAGATTTGATATAGGGACTAAACAATTTAACGGAATCAAAACTGAGGGATCATAATGCACGTACATCTCCCTCTTCGCAGTTAATCTCTTCAACTTGCCATTGACCCGTCGTCTCCCTCACAATAAAAATTAGAATTCTTTTATTATTTTTATTTTTATTTACTATTGGTTAGAAACCGAAATAAAAGGTTAACCGACCGAAATAATTGGTTAACCGATTAATGGTTAACCAAATTTAATGGACTAGTGTATGGTTAGTGTTTTTAAAAAACCGATTAAATGGTTAACCGACCGAATTAACCTTAATGGACTGGTTAACCGACCACGTGCATCCCTAGACTCGATCATATAGGACTCAATCAAGGCTAGAGATCTAATACATAGCATGCAATCTAATCCACATCCTAGTTTATTATTCTATCCAGTTTAATATCTTTAAAAAGACTAAAATACCCATTTTATACCCCCGTAGTCGGTTTTATTCCATTTCAATACTACACTAAAACATGCAAATATACAATAAAAAGTAAATTTACCGAAATAAACAAATCCTAAAAGTACCCGACTTAAGATAGAATTATGGGTGTCTGTTCTCTGTCGTGGATCTGACACGAGGTGCCCGATCGGTGACAGTGTCTCTGATCGAGGACTACATCTCCGATCGGAGACCAATTACAGGCAGTAAAACTCTTCAAAAGTTACATTTTGAGCGTTTTTCCAGTTTGTTGTATGCGGTAGGCCGATGAACACGAGACATGAACTTGGATCAGCAACCTAAACCCAAAGATCAGTGACTTCAAAAGATCCAAAAAGAGAGCTCCAAATAAGTTTAGAACTGAATTGCAATAATATTGAAAGTTTTGAACCCGATATGGTGATTCTTAGAAGTTTAGTGACTAAGAATCCGAATGTAGTGAAATAGGTTGAAGGAAACCTTATTATGCCTATATAAACTAATAAAATAGTATTTGGTTGGGTGCTTATGCTCTCAAATATGATTGAATTGGTAGAAAACATATGTTTTTACTCACTTTCATTTAGGTCTTGTTTGATAACAATCAAAATCATTTAAATTAATAAATTAAACATTTATTTAGTTTAAGTGTGTTTGATAATGACTTTTTATTAACCACTTAAATTATTCAATTAAGCTACATATCACTTATTTTGATAACTCAAAATATTTAACTTAAAATTTTAAGTTAAACATTATTAACTAATATTTTAATATTCAGCACTTATTTTTAATATTTATCAAACACTTATATTATTTAATAATTTCAACACTTATAATATTTAACACTTAAAATTCAGTACTTATTTTTTCAGCACTTAATTTTCAGTTTTATCAAACGACACCTTAGTTTCAAGTAGACTTTCACTAAGTTTCACTCACTTTCTTTTGAATTTCACTAAAAAACTTTTCTTTTTCACTAAAAAAGTATTTTATTACCACGTTTACTATGGAACCAAATTTTTATTTTCCAAAATCATCATTTTTAAAGTTTTTTCTTTCTAAACATTCACTTTTTCTCTCCTCGCCAAACAAGACCTAAATGGTTTTTAAATTAAAAATTTAAAGAATTAAATTTTTTTAAATTTTAAGATCGTTAACGCTCAATTTAATTTTAAGATCCTTGTTTTAACAAACCAAAAAACCTCAATCATTTCATAGTGGCAAAAGAAACTTTAATTCTCATTTGGACAAAAAAAAAAAAAATCTATAAATACATATTTGACAAAACATGAAACCATTGAATTTTTTTAAAACTTTACCCTATTAAAAATTCATGTGCTCCAATATTGTATTGCTTTTAGCACAAATTTATTAATTATATAAATTATATTAATAATTGTGTTTATTTTTATTATATTTAATTTAATTAGAAAACTCAATAATATTTATTTTACAATAAAAAAATATTTATATATCTATTGTCAAATAAATTGAATATAATTTTTTTTAAGTAAATAATATTAATTTTAACCAAAATGAAATGAAATGAAATCCAACGTAATATTATGGGTTAAGGTGTAAAAATGCTCCTAATGTTTTGGGTCAGGAGCAATTTTACCCCTAACGTTTGTAGCAAAGAGCAATTTTTCCCCTAACGTTGATAATTTGGGTCAATTTCAGACACTATTACAAAACACAGATATTTTTATTCTTTATCTTGCACCAATTGCATATCAATTTGTTCTAAAAAAGGATTTCATATTTTTTTATAATTTAATAATAGAATTGGAGATTAATATTTATAAATTCGGTGATTTTTTTTTTGTCTAATTCGTACAAAAGACAGTATATTTTTTATTTTTTTGACATCCCAATATATATTTGTGATTTGTTACTCATAAAATGACGCACGTGTGAAGTGTAGATCATGACCGAGAAGACAGTTTGATGAATTATTTTTCAAATTGATCCAAATTATCAACGTTGGAATAAAATCGCTATTGGCTTCTAATATTAAAAGTAAAATTAGATCATTTTAAACGTTAAGGGTAAAATTACAGCTGATCCAAAATGTTAACACCTTAACCCTAATATTATTACATGAATTTGTCTCTCCTACTTACCAACCAAAACCCGAATTAATGATAGCTAAAAATTGTCAACTAAAATCCGTGTAAGAAAAGGAATAGGTTAGTAGGTATAGTATAGGGATGATAATGAGTGGTTAGATTATGCCAAAATTAAAAGTAGAATATATTATTATTATTATGTCGACATTTACAGTAATTCACTAAATTATTGTCCTTCCTCATACTTATTCACAAATATAATTATTACCTCCTCTTTCTATAAATACCATCTTCCATCTCCTCCTTATCTCAACAAGCAAGCTTAAACGCAGATAAGAAAATGATCTCAATCGGAAGCGAAACAACCTTCAACCTTTCCTCAGTCGGAATTTCAAAATCAAAATCCTTTCTTAATCCATCTTCTCACCTGAAGTTCAATAATACCAATTTCTCCAAACAAATTTCAATTCCTCCGTTGAGAAGGCAATCCAAATCCTCTTCTCGAATTAAAGCTTCAGCAGCAGCCGTGGAAGCCGAAACAGTATATGTAAACACGGAGAGCACTTTGTACGAGTTATTAGGAATATCAGAGAGCGGAACACTTTCTGAAATTAAAAACGCATACCGGCAACTAGCCACGAAATATCATCCTGATGTATCTCCGGCTGACAGAACAGAGGAATATACGAAGAGATTTTTACAAGTTCAGGAAGCGTATGAAACGCTGTCGGATCCTGAATCCAGAGCATCGTACGATAGAGACATGGCTAGAGCTCTTTTCAGTGGTAGAAAGGGAGTTCATAATCATGTTGATAGAGAAGAGTGGGAAGACAGATGGCAATCTCAGCTTGAACAACTAATTAGAAGCAGCAATGGCGGAATTCATGATGATTCAGAGAGGATGAGCTGGGGAGCTAGGATGCGAAGTAAGAGAAGTACCAATTAGGATGGATCCAACAACAGATCTAGAAACTACTATTGTATATAACTATCTATCAATATCTCTTCAGATGCATCGTTTTGTAAATTGTAATTATGATAAAAGGGAAATCAAATCAAAAGTTCCACCTATTTTTCCGGTTTCCATTAATTCCATACCTCCGATACAATAATAATAAAAAAAAGAGTTTGCATACTTGAAAGATTAAAAATAGCTTAAAACGACTATTTACCATCTAATTTATCCAAAATTTTATTAACATCGTGATCTATTATTTTATCATACATGGTTTAATTGATGAAATTTTATCAATTTACATGAAAACATAACAAAACTTTTAGACTATATAGATTTTAGTTTAAAACATTTTATATATTTTTTAATCAACTTAATTTTTTATATATAAGGAAATTATATGGTAAAAAAGCTTTAAAACACAGTACTGTTCAATTGTTAAAATATCTATATTAAGAGATAATGATTATGTCAAATAATAGACAACATGAATAAATTTTGGATATGAAAATTTTGTTGGATAGGTAAATGATCAAATAGTGTTTTAAATTTTAAAAATAGAACTGGACAATTTATGGAATTAAAAATAGATGATTAGTTGAGGAGATAATGGAAAAGAATTTCTGAGTAAATGTCACACCTTATTTCATATTTTTAAACATTTTAATTTTATCTAATCTTCAGAAATGTTCACAGGTACAATTACATTTATTTTTATTAAATCTAAGTTTAAATTTTAACTCTCAAATTTTAATAAGTCTGAGTCTCATGATTAGTGATCAAATACTATATATAGTTATTAAGATCTATATCAACTTTCCCTAAATTTTTTATATTAAGATTTCCCTTGGCTGGAGGAGAGCAACTCTATTCCCATAAACTTTTTTAGGACAAAAAAAAAAAAAGGAAAAATTAAAATACCATTTGAAAAATCAAGTATAGGTGGAGCCATGTGTTGAAATTTGAAGCTTAATCCTGCTGAGTCATGACCCTACTGGTCCCATTGATGGGACTCTTAAATCAATCATAATTGAAGTTTCTAGAAAATTTAGGTGTTTTTCTAACATTTTGCTTTCTCCACAACTTTTATTATTATGGATTTTTTCTCTAAATAATATCAAAATTACTAATTAATCCCTACAAAACGCTTGGTTTAAAATAATGCATACTGTATTGCTTTTCTTCCTACTGCTATAATTAAATGACACCTAAACGGTTTCATAATTTATAAAGACGTTCGTTATTAAATAACTGATGAGGGCATTTCGTCCTCGAGCATGAATCCGGAGACAAGAGACGGGACACGAGGAGATCTATTGGGGGAAGACGAAAGCAAAGGTAGTCAACCAAACACGCGGGCGTGCCTGTTAGCACGCGGGGCGTGGAGGACCCTGTTTCCAGAGAAAAGACCAGTAGCTCTCTTACGCGGGGCGTGTCTCCTTGTACGCGGAGCGTAAACCCAACTTCCGAAATGAAGAAAGTCCAGGGAGTCAACTACGCGGGACGTAGTCCCGAAGACGCCACGCGTGAGTTCCTGCAAGGAGCGTCACCAAGGTCAGGAGCTCCAACACGCGGGGCGTGACTCTGGAGGCGATTGGCGTGCTCAGCTGGAGAATACTTCTCCTCCAAGTTCTCACCATTGGGGACCATTTCTGCTCTTGCTTAATTATTGTTTTGCCATCACCCATAAATTTACTAGATTGCCATTATTTCTTCCCCTTTCCTATCCTACCCTTTTTCACATGTTTTGCTAAAAACCCTACCCAAGGGTTTCTAGTCTTTTCCCTCTTTCTTTTGTTGGAGTATATAAGCTCCTTAATTTGTAATGATGCTTAACTTTGATGAAATTGAAATTAAAAGCCTCCATTGGAGCACCAAGGTCCTTGTTGGGTTTATTCAACCTTCTAGTTTAGCTAGAGAAGTTGTAATCTTTGTGAGTTTACGATTAAAACTCTCAATCGACTTCAATCTACATCAGTTGGTATAAGAGCCAAATCGTTTTCCTTCCCGGGGACTTCTTCTCGGAAATGGTTCAACCACGTATCACAAACGAAGCCACCAGATCCATGGAGCAACGAGTAGAGGTGCTTGAAGGGGCCGTGAGGCAACTAACGGACTCCTTACGAGTGCTAGACGAGAAACACGACTCAAGTAAGCGAGCTATCCTTCTTGCCATTGAAGGGTTAAGACTCGAAGGCCGGAACGCTCAAGCTCTTCTCACCGAAGAACCTCACCAGCAACACGAAGAGCCAATCCGCCCCCAACATGAACGACAACCAACACCACCCACTAGAAGAAATCATGCACCACAACCAATGGGCCCTCGGGTTCAAGAGGTAAGACGAACTAATCCCGTGAACATTAGGAATGTTGATAGCGATAGCGATGGGGATCTATTTGATGATTTTGAAATGCCTAGGATTGCAAGGAATATGGGGATTATAATGGATGATGATGCTTTGAATAATAGGCGTATGAATGATATGCATGTGAATGATGTTGTTGGTCCTGTGCATGTGCGTGCCGGGAATATGGATATTTTGCATAATGATGTTGTAGGTGGGTATGAAAGGGAACATTTCGGTTTGAATGATCCGTATGGGGTCGGGGTAATGAAAGAGGCGGGTATAGAGGCAAGCCGAATGGGAGAATGGCGTATGGAGGGAATTTTGAGAGGGATGATGCCTTCAAGTTGAAAGTGGACTTACCCTCGTTTAGAGGAGAACTCGACATAGAGGGTTTTCTCGATTGGTTGCTAGAGGTGGAACAGTTCTTTGATTATACGGGTATACCGGAGGATCGGAAAGTCCGTTTAGTGGCTTATCGGTTGAAAGGAGGAGCTTCGGTTTGGTGGGATAATGTCAAAGAAGGGAGAAGAAGAGGAGGAAGGGAGCCGATTAGATCTTGGCTTAGAATCAAGTCGATGTTGAGGGAGAGGTTTCTACCACCCGACTACGAGCAATACATCTATAGTTCTTATCGGAATTGTTCTCAAGGTGCAAGGAGTGTGCACGAGTACACCTCGGAGTTCTTGCGGCTTTCGGCAAGGGCTAACTTGTCGGAAACCAAAAGCCAAAAGACTTCAAGGTATCTTGAAGGATTGAGGTACAACATTCAAGACCGGATTGGAACGAAAATGATGATTCGGGTCTAAGACGCCCGTAACTTAGCATTGAAGGTCGAGTCTCAGTTGAGTTTGAGGGGGCGTGATGGCTATAGGAGAGCCGGGATTGAGAGTACTTACGGAGGGAGAGGAGCTCCCAAAGGAATTGATAAAGGCAAGGGCATTGCAAGTTCAAGCGATCCCAAGGCGCCTAGTGCGGGAAAGGCACCTAGTGGGGATGTAAGGCCTTTCAAGGCGGCACAGCCCCCTAGGGGCAACAACCCCTATGCAAGGCCTGCTCCTTTCAAATGCTTTCGATGTAATGAGTCGGGCCACCGTTCCAATGAGTGCCCCAAGAGAAGAAGCGCCAACATGGTTGAGCGATACGAAGACGATGAGGAATATGATGATGAAGGGGATGTTTGTTGTGATCTGATTGATGATGATTATAATGGGGAATATGATAGTGGGCAAGCCATACATGTTGTGAGAAGACTCTTGGTCTCGAGTAGAGTAGAAGAGGACCAAAGGCACCAATTGTTCCGAACCCGATGCCTAGTGCAAGGGGTGAAGTGCAATGTGATTATTGATAGTGGCAGCCAAGAGAATATTATTAGCGACACCACCGCTAAGAGGTTCAGTTTGGTTATTGAGGCGCACCTTAGTCCATATAGTGCGGGGTGGATCAAGAACGTGGGAGAGTTAAAGGTTACTCAAAGGTGTCAGGTACCTCTTGAGATTGGAGAGGATCGGGATTAGGTCTATTGTGACATTGTGGAGATGGATGCATGCCACCTATTGTTGGGACATCCGTGGAAATTTGATCGAGATGCTACCCATGCAAGAAAGAAGAATACCTATCGGTTTGTGAAGGATGGGGTTCGTTATGTTCTCACACCCCTTGTGGGAGAAGCTAAGACCAAAGAGAAGTCTACATTGATCGTTTGTCCAACTCACAAGGAGTTTATTAACGAGTGTGAGGAAAGTCAAACGGTCTATATAGTTATGGTGAAATCTAGCACACCGTCGAATGGGGTAGGAAGCGAGGATGGAGGGACATCCAACACCTTATTGATCTCGTGCTGGGGGCTAGTTTTCCTAGTCTCCCTCACTACCGGATGAGTCCCAAGGAGAGTGAAGTGATGAAGGAGAAGGTGGAAGAGTTGATAAGTATGGGCTATGTTAGAGAGAGTATGAGTCCATGTGCGGTGCTGGCCTTGTTGACACCCAAGAAAGATGGGTCATGGAGGATGTGTGTAGATAGCCGAGCCATCAACAAGATCACTATACGGTACAAGTTCCCGATTTCCCGACTTGATGATATGCTTGACCAATTGGGTGGGTCCAAGGTCTTTTCAAAGATTGACTTGAGAAGCGGGTACCACCAAATTTGGATTAAGGCAGGAGATGAGTGGAAGACGGCGTTTAAGACGCATGATGGATTGTATGAGTGGCTAGTGATGCCATTTGGAATGACCAATTCACCGAGTACTTTTATGAGGTTGATGAACCAAGTTTTACGTCCGGTGATTGGGAAGTTTGTAGTGGTCTACTTCGATGATATCCTCATCCATAGTAAGACGTTAGAGGAACATGTAGAGCACTTGAGGACCGTCTTAGTATTGCTTCGGGAGAACCAACTCTTTGCCAACACTAAGAAGTGTGATTTTGTGATGGAGAGCTTGGTGTTTCTCGGGTATGTGGTCAGTGGGAATGGTATCCGGGTTGATGAAGAGAAAGTTAGAGCTATTCGGGAGTGGCCGACTCTAAAGACAGTTAGCGACATTAGAAGCTTCCATGGGTTAGCTACATTCTATAGACGATTCATCCGGAATTTCAGCTCTATCGTGGCTCCTATGACCGAGTGTTTGAAGAAGGGTAGAGGCTTCAAGTGGGAAGACGAGCAAAAGAATAGTTTTGCATTGATAAAGGAAAAGCTAAGCACCGCTCCGGTTTTAGCGTTTCCCGATTTTGATAAGCTCTTTGAAGTAGAGTGTGATGCGAGTGGAGTAGGAGTTGGGGGAGTGTTGATGCAAGAGAGGCGGCCCATTGCATATTTCAGTGAGAAACTATGTGATTCACAACAAAAGTGGGCCACCTATAATAAGGAGTTCTATGCGGTAGTGCGGGCTCTCAAGACATGGGAGCACTATCTCATTGGGAAGGAATTCATGTTGTACACCGACCACCAAGCCCTCAAATACTTGGCAAGTCAAAAACAACTCCGGAGCTCCATGCATGCTAGATGGTCCGCTTTTATGGACAAGTTCCCTTATAAACTTCTCCACAAGGCGGGTCAACAAAACAAAGTGGCGGACGCCTTGAGTCGAAGGGTCGCCCTCCTCAAAACAGTAGCCCTGGAGTTAGTTGATTTTGAGCACATCAAGAGGGAGTACCATGATGACCCGGACTTTGGAATTGAATGGGAGAAGTGTAGAAGTGGCACCGAAGGGAGCGAGTATCAGTTGATTGACGGTTTCCTCATGAGGGGGAGTCAGTTGTGTCTTTCGGGTACGTCCATCCGAGAGAGAGTGATCCGGGAACTACATGGAGGAGTGTTAGGAGGTCACTTTGGTAGGGACAAGACCTTTGAAGCGGTTAGCTCCCGGTACTTTTGTCTTAGGATGAGGTGAGATGTTGCGTACATCGTGGAGCGATGTGAGAATTGCCAAACATCCAAGGGGCATGCTACTAATGCCGGGTTACGTATGCACCTATCGATTCTGGACACCATTTGGGAGGATCTATCCATGGACTTTGTGTTGGGGCTACCAAGGACCCAACGTGGCATGGATTCTATTTTCGTAGTGGTGGATAGGTTCTCAAAAATGGCCCATTTCATGCTGTGTCAGAAGATTAATGATGCCACCGCCATTGCTAAGCTTTTCTTTCGTGAGGTGGTTAGACTAGATGGGGTTTCAAAGAGTATAGTGTCGGATCGAGACACGAAGTTCGTTAGCCACTTTTGGCGAACATTGTGGACTATTCTGGGAACCACCTTAAAGTTTAGTACCACAACTCACCCCCAAACGGATGGGCAGACTGAAGCGGTAAATCGGACCTCGAGAAATCTATTAAGAAGCAAATGTCGGGACAAGCCCAAGATGTGGGACTATGTGATCGCCCAAGCCGAATTTGCTTACAACTCCACCGTGAGTTCCACCACCAGAAAGACCCCTTTCGAGGTTGTGTACACCAAGGCACCCAACCATTCACTTGATTTGGGAGAGGTCCCAACGGGAGAGAAGAAGAGTATAGCCGCCCACAATTTAGCCAATGATTACCGTGAAATGCACCAAGAAGTCCGGCATAGCATCGAGGAGAAAAATAACAAGGTCAAGGCCTGAGGCTGAGGATGAGGTGATGGTGTATTTGGGCAAAGAGCGGCTCACGCATGCCACTAGTAGCAAATTAAGACCGAGGAAGTATGGCCCGTACCGAGTTGCCAAGAAGATTAGTGCCAATGCCTACCAACTAACCCTTCCTAATTGGCTTGGGAAGATATCTTCTTCTTTAAATGTGCAGGATTTAAGCTTGTGGAAGCCGGATTGGTCGTTACCGATCAAGGTGTCCGAGACGGGGTCCGACTCTTTTAAAGAAGGGGAGAATGATGAGGGTATCTGTTCCTAGAGCATGAATCCGAAGACAAGAGACGGGACACGGGGAGATCCATTGGGGGAAGGCGAAAACAAAGGCAGCCAACCGAACACGCGCGTGCTTGTTAGCGCGCGGGGTGTGGAGGACCCTATTTCCAAAGGAAAGACCAGTAGCTCTCTTACACGGGGCGTGTCTCCTTGTACGCGGAGCGTAAACCCAGCCTCCGAAACGAAGAAAGTCCAGGGAGTCAACTACGCGGGGCGTAGTCCCGAAGACGCCACGCGTGAGTTCCTGCAAGGAGCGTCACCAAGGTCAGGAGCTCTAACACGCGAGGCGTGACTCTGGAGGCGCGGGGCGTGCTCAGCTGGAGAATACTTCTCCTCCAAGTTCTCACCATTGGGGACCCTTTCTGCTCTTGCTTAATTACTGTTTTGCCATCACCCACAAATTTACTAGATTGCCATTATTTCTTCCCCTTCTCTATCCTACCCTTTTTCACATGTTTTGCTAAAAACCCTATCCAAGGGTTTCTAGTCTTTGGGTAAATTGCATACGTGGTGTACAACCTTTACGTGTTTTTACACTTTGGTGTACAACCAAAATTTTTTCACATTAAAGTGTACAACCTTCTGGTGACCTCCCATTAAAGTATACACCAGGTAAAAATGATCCGTCAACCCAGTCAACATGCAAAATTATCATTTTTTAACCAATATTTTAATAAAAATGGGACTCACTCATCTTCTTCAACCTTACATCTTTATCTTTATTTTCTACCTCCTCCATTTTTATCAAATATTATTTCTCTCTCTAACTCTCATCTCTCTCATTTTCACTTTCTCCCTCTAACTCTCCTCTCTCTCTCTCTCTCTCTCTAATTCTCTCTTTCTCTCTCCCTTTACAGCTAATTTTTTCAACAAAAAAATCCATAAGAAAACTTCCATTAATGGGATGGATACCAGCGGACAAGATATCCCCAAGCTAATTGATACATAACAGCTCCACCATGACATGCTGAGAAAACTTCGGGAAGTTCAACCATTTTTAATTTAAATTTTTGCAATCATCAATTTTTAATTTAAATTTGTTGCTTTCCATTACATATTTCGACATTTTGTTATTTAGAATCAAATTTTGTTTAGCTTGGCAAGGAGAAAAACAGTAGCAGAAGTGACAACAAGGATGAAAACATCATCTGGGAGAGCTTTAGGGGCAATCGTTGCTTGATGAACAAAGCAGCAACTGGAATTCCATAGAGGAATATTAGTATATCTTTTGATCCAAATCCTGTAAACCCAGTTTTCATTATCACTTCTTCCAATATCTTTTGAAATTCTTCCTTGCTGATTCCATATTATTAAACTTTATATTCAAAGAAATTATATATTTGATTGATTAATTAATTAAATAATTACTCGACAGTTTGACAAACAACTCTGTAGAAATCAGCCAAGGTCTAGTCTTTGGTGTCTGCAAAATAATTGTTATAGCATTTTTCTATTATTGAACCTATTTCATTTTGTTTCTTCTTCTCGTCTCCTGCATTTTCATTTTACAGATTCAATAGAGAATATATGATTTTCATAGTTTTACATAGTAATAATAATAAGAGTTAATTATATGATCTCAATCTCATGGAAGTTGTTCCTGGACATTCCATATGAAAACTTTCATTAATTGGCTGTAAAGGGAGAGAGAGAAATGGAAAATTAGAGAGAGAGGAGAGTTAGAGGGAGAAAGTGAAAATGAGAGAGATGAGAGTTAGAGAGAGAAATTATATTTGATAAAAATGGAGGAGAAAGAAAATAAAGATGAAGATATAAAGTTGAAGAAAATGAGTGTGTCTCATTTTCATTAAAATATTGGTTAAAATTGATGATTTGGCATGTTGACTGGGTTGACCGGTCATTTTTACCTGGTGTACACTTTAGTGTGAGGTCACTAGAAGGTTGTAAATTTAAGTGTGAAATAATTTTAATTGTACACCAAAGTGTGAAAACAGGTAAAGGTTGTAAACCATCATATGTAATTTACCCCTAGTCTTTTCCCTCTTTCTTTTGTTGGAGTATATAAGCTCCTTAATTTGTAATGATGCTTAACTTTGATGAAATTGAAATTAAAAGTCTCCATTGGAGCACCAATGTTATCCTTGTTGGGTTTATTCAACCTTCTAGTTTAGTTAGAGAAGTTGTAATCTTTGTGAGTTTACGATTAAAACTCTCAATCGACTCCAATCTACATCAATAACCGGATCAGAAATTCTGAATATAAAAAAAGTGAGATTAGTTATGCTTTAACTGGTCTCCTGACATGTTAGTTGGGTATGCGAATCTCACAAATTCGTACGCAAAGCCTCTACTCCCATGCAAGAAGTAGAAACGAAAATGGTAGAATGTTATTTTACTCCTCTAATTCGAATTCCTCTAGCAATTTATTTATATATATTAGGCTTAATAGGCACTCAACCCCCTAAACTTGTAACTTTTTTTCACCTGATCCCCTCAACTTAGGAAATAACCTCTCAACCCCCTCAACTTTCCCAAAACGTCACATACAACCCCTTATACCATTATATTCGGTCAAAATATTAACTCGTATAGAAAACGTACTTGACTGTTGACTACACCAATGCCACGTGTCATTTTTATAACAATCACTTGGATACATTTCACCTTGACGACCATTATCGCCAACCTCAGCACCTCGATAAGGCTGCGACGACAAACAGCGACAACACCTCGCACGAATATGAAAAAATTTAATAAAAAAAATGATATGTGGCATTGGTGTAGTCAACAGTCGAGCACGTTTTCTACACGAGTCAATATTTTGACCGAACATAGTGATGTAAGGGGTTGTATGTGATGTTTTTGGAGAGTTGAGGGGGTTGAGAGGTTGTCCCCTAAATTAAGGGGCCAGGTGAAAAAAAATTACAAGTATAAGGGGTTGGATGCCTATTAAGCCTATATAACTCTTCTAATATTCTCACCCTTCTCATTTCATCATCTTTTCATTCAACTTTAACTTCACCATTCACTTCTTTACTCTTCCTTCAAACCTTATTCACTTTAGACTTGTGTTTTCATAAACAATAAAATTGTGTAATAACTGGATTCAAGAGCTGATGTTTATTAATTTGGGGTTTATTAGCAGTGGTGGATCCAGGATTTGAGGTTTGGGGGTTAATTTTTAATTATGTAGTTTATGGTAATTTTTAAAAGTCCAGCCCGTTAGGGCTGCGCAATTTTTTTTAGCCTCTAGCATAATAAAACTGCTTAATTTTTAGTTGTGTAGTTTACGGTAATTTTTAAAAGTCCAGCCCGTTAGGGTTGCGCAATTTTTTTTAGCCTCTAGCATAATAAAACTGCTTCATTTTGGCAAAAGTGAAAAACGTTAAACTTATTTAATTTTCTATATGTCCAATGTTGATTTCCTAAACTAAAACACCTACATTTTCGTCGTTCTAGTGTGTTGAATGCTAAAAAAAGTAAAAATGTTAGGTCTAGAAGAAGTAGAGATATTTAATATTTTATAAATCAAACATTAATTGCTTAAAAATTATATTTGAAAAAAAAAATTTAAAAGAGGGAAAAAATAAAGGGTAATTAATTTATTAGTCCCTATATTTTGACAAAACACACTGTTTAGTCCCTATATTTTCAAAAACACATGATAAAGTCCCTAACCTTTTTTTCGATGAACTGTTTAGTCCCTAACTTTTTTCTCAGTGAACTGTTTAGTCCCTGCCGTTAGACTCTCATGAAGATTTTGTTAGTCAATTTGGATTTGCATTATTCTTTTCCTTTATTTTCATTTCCTTTAAACTCTAATGCATCTGAAATCAATTTTGAGTGTTCTTCTTCTTGATTTTCTCCTTAATCGTTCAAATTCGTAAGCATTGGATTTGTTCTTTTTCTTGTTCTCCATACAAATAACTTCTTCTTCTAAATTGGATTTCCTCTTCTAAAGTTTGAAGGTAAATAGTAAAGTGTAATTTAGTCATTTCCGAAGTCATAAACGGTAAAAAATCTAACAAACAGACGGAAGGACTAAACAGTTCACTGAGAAAAAGGTTAGTGACTTTACCATGTGTTTTTGAAAATACAGGGACTAAACAGTGTGTTTTGTCAAAATATAGGGACTAATAAATTAATTACCTAAAAATAAATTAGATAAATAATACCAAAAAATGATGTTAAGGGGTTTGAACCCATGACTTTTACATCAAAACAAGCCCCTTAACCAACCCAACCACCTCAACATATTGTTATAACTTGACAAATACGCATTAATATAATATAAATAGAGGGGCTATCAACTAGGGATGGCAACGGGTAGGGTACCCGCGGGTAGTGCCGATCCCAAACCCTTACCCGTTTATTTTTTAATTACCCGTACCCGTCCCATTACCCTAACGGGTATATTTTTGCATCCCATACCCTTCCCATTTAATTCGCGGGTACCCACGGGTACCCTTACCCGTTAAAAATCAATAAATAAAATAAAAAATATTACAAATTTAACAAAGTATAAATTTAATAAATAATTTATCTAAAAATTGAACAAATTGAACCTTAATCAATAAGAATAAGTAGCTTAGTGGTATCACTCAATGGTTGAAAAACAAAAGGTTGGGGTTTAAAATCTCAAATATTACATCTAAAAAACAATAATTTTTTTAATATATAAAAGAATTATGACGGGTAACAGGTACCGGGTACCCTGTGGGGTATTCCCATACCCGTCCCATTACCCTAACAGGTAATTATTTTGATCTCATACCCTTCCCATACCCTTTTATACAGGGTACGGGTAGTCCCATTAGGGTCGGGTAGTGCTGGGTACCCGCGGGTACACTACCCGTTGCCATCCCTACTATCAACTACCGAGCAAATTTTACTCAAGGGTGGAGCCAGCGGCCGGAGGGGCCGGAGCCCCCCGAGCCCTGGGCTGGATCCGCCCCTGTTTATTGGTCCTCCTTTCACCTGGTTTAACTCGTGTGGCATGTATAGACATTAAGGTCGGAGGACCTATGAAAAAAAATCTTTCGATAAAAGATCTAAATCAGTCAATCCAAATGAATAGTAAGTCGGTAAAAATAAACGAAAAGACCTAGCAAATGGCGGAATTAATTGATCAAAAGCTTAAGGCATTATTTGGCCCCTGACCTATCCAAAATTTTGTCATTTGAGCCATGGTCTATTATTTAGTCACATTTGGCCCTTGACTTATCCCAATTGGTGAAATTTTATCCAATTTGTATTAAAACTTAACCGAACCGTTAACTCATTGATGAGTAACTATATTTTGACACTTGAACTTGATACGAGATATTTCTTAAAGTTTTTGTTACCATATTATGTGGAAATAATTAATTAGATTAAAAAATAAATCCTGAACTAAAATCTATTAAATTTAAGTGTCAAAATATCATTACTCATCAATGAGATAACAGTTGGTTAAGTTTTAATACAAATTGGATGAAATTTTATCAATTGGGATAGATCAAGGACCAAATATAACCAAACAATAGTTCAAAAGCCAAATTGCAAAATTTTGGATAGATCAAGTCAAATAATACTTTAAGCCTTGATCAAAAAATTAATTAACGGTCATCACGATTAATTTTTAAATTAGTTGAAACCGCGATTAAATTGGTTCCCTGCCAAATAATAAGGGTTTTGCTATTCGTCACCCCTATTTTCCTTACCGTCGCCTCCTGTTTGACATTTTTTCCCTTTTCATTTTTCATTCAAAAAAATGAAATTCTCTCAACCCCGAAGAACAAAACGAAGAAAAATCATGTCTCCAAAACAATGAAAAATACTTGAACATCTAAGTTTCGTATTAACCAATAATCTGAAATTTAACGAATTTAACTTGAAACGAACTTTTTTTTTTCGTTGAATTTACTCTAAACGGGTAGCCCATACGGTCCGGTCCATGGACCGACCGTATGAACTACCAGTTTTGCCTAGATAAAATCGGGTAGCCTACCCATTTTGCCTAGGTAAAAAGGGGTAGGCTACCCGATTTTGCCTAGACAAAACTGGTAGGCTACCCGTTTTCCTTTAGAAAAACGGATTTTTTTTTAATTATAATAAATATTTTTATTCTATTTTAATCCTATTAAAACTCCATCTAATTCATTTTATTTGATTTTAATTCCTAGTTTATTTCTGTTCCTTTAAAATCCTATTTTATTCAACTAAAATTCTATTCCTTTTAAATCCTATTAAAATTCTATTTTATTTTCATTTTATTTATAGTCTATTCTAATTTTTAATTCTAAATATCTATTCCCTAAAATCCTATTTTTACCTTAATTCATTTTATTATTATTTTATATTATATGGTATCCCAAGGATTTCTCATTTATCATCGTTTACATTTCCAGCTCCTGCATATTGAACGATAGAAGAAGATCGTGCATATGAGGCTTCAAATGAATCCAAAAAATTTGGGTGTGGGATGGAGTATATCGGAGTTGAGAAAAGAATTAGTTTTTATTGAGAAAGAGGACGTTCAATCAATAGTAAATAAATATCAATGAAACGAAATGTATCATACCCAACAGTTTAGTTCCAACCACACAAATTAGTCCTGAAGTGTTGGAAATCAGAACAAAATTGTGATTAGT
The DNA here is from genome assembly GCF_963576675.1 of Euphorbia lathyris. Lineage (NCBI taxonomy): Eukaryota > Viridiplantae > Streptophyta > Magnoliopsida > Malpighiales > Euphorbiaceae > Euphorbia > Euphorbia lathyris. Next base: position 29,913,251 of record NC_088914.1, read on the forward strand.
GGTTAAGGGCACATTTGAAGAAAAAATTTGGCTATTGGATAATAAGTATGTATAATGGTCCTCATACATGATTTGGTTCACTCTTGATGCAAGACCATAATATGCTTGATATTAAGATGATTGTGCACATTATGGAGATGGTTTACAAAAGATCCAAAGTTGAGTGTTGGTGTTATATAAGCAAACATCAAAATACAATTCAACTTTTGTGTGTCATACAAGAAGATGTGGTTTGAGAAAAACAAGACGTCGGAAAAGATTTTCAGCAATTGGAAAGAGTCCTGCAACATGTTGCCTCAATACTTGAATGCTTTGAAAAACCATAATCTGGGATATGTGACTTGTTTAATGACAGATGAAATACATAATCAACATCATCAAATACTCAAGCGAGTTTCTTGGAATTTTAAACTATGCATCAAGGGTTTCAAACATTGTCAACCTGTGATATTGATAGATGGAAAATTCTTGTACGAGAAGTATAAACACACATTGTTGGTAGCAACTTCATTTGATGGGAACAATAGCATACTTCCTATATGGCTAGAGTACTGAATAAATAAGAATAAGTGTTATAAATTAATTTATAGATTATAATATGATGATAATTACATTTATATATATATATATATATATATATATATATATATATATATATATATATATACACACGTGTGTGTGTGCGCGCGCGCATACATGAAGTTTAATATAATAGAGTAAAATTTTGATGGAGAGAAATCATAAGAGCGTAAGAATATCTTAATATTAATGTATCTTATAAATGGAGGAGATAAGTCTTATTTATACTAGTAGGCTTAAACAACTTCATGTTCTTCCTTCAGCAGTTTGATGATTTTCCATTCACCCTTTCTTTTGTTTTCGATTATTCGAAGAACTCCTTCTACCACAATAGCATTTTCAATCTCATCCACATGCTCAATTAGAGTCAAACTCAGTAATGCTGCCTTGACAATCAAAGAATCTACATATGGTGTTGTTACATGGTTGATGGATGTAAAAGAGTGGTTCAAATAATTATACCCTTCTTTTATGAACTCTTTGCTCTTTGATAATCTAGCTTTGTTAGCTGAATATTGGGATTATAGACTCATAACCATGACATTAACTTCATTCTGCCTTGCCTAGTCTTTTATCTAGCTTACAACCGTAAAATCAACATTTTCCTCTAGAATGTTAGTGTTATATTTTGAAAAGAGATCTTACAAACTGATAATGATATCTTAGGTCCATCTCGCCGCACTAATGACAACATATACGAAAAATATCTCCTAAGAATCTAGATAACTTTCTAGAAGATTTGGCTCTGTTTTTCTCCAACATTCCTACAAGACTGAGATTTGTCGAATCCCAATGAGGAATGAGACTCTTTGGCGATCACATCAGTCTTAATCTAAGAGAAAAAAAGTGGCAGTAATAAGAGTAATATTTCATTAGAAGTAAAAAAAAAATGTACATTTTGAGGGAGTGAGACCCATTATATATGAGTGGAGAATCATATGATATTTTAAATAGTCTAATCTATTCAGGAAAGAATTTATATAGAGGCAGGACTCATTCTATTTAGGAAATAATTACAAATGTCAAAGACACCTCATTAGAGTAGGATTGGAATACCCTACTCAGGAAGAATCGAAAATCTAATCTTGGTAAGAAGAGTCTGATTAATGGTCATTTAAGCTGGATCTCCATGTATGATTCTGGGTCTTAAATATTTACTTTCTTCGACATCACATATGTTATATGATAAAAAAAAAACTAAAAGGAAAACAGTACCTCAAACTAAAAGTGTTCATAATTTTTATTGACTAACACCTTATTATTATCCAAGTCAATATAATTTTTTTTAGTTATTATTGAGTCATCGAGTTAGAGTCCTTCCATCCTATAATCACATCAAATTTAATTTGTGAACATAATTAATATTTTAATATAAATTTCAATTATTAATGAATTAATTATAGCTTAATAAATTTTATAAAATATTAGTAAATTTTGTTGAATTAATTAATCTTTAAATTAATTAATTATAAAAAAAATTAATGATGAAAGTAATGAAAATTAAAATAGCATTTCCTTTATAAAAATGAATTACAAAGAAAATTATAATAAAAACCAAATATAATTCAACATTAAAAAAGTTACAAAAATAAAATAGTTCCAATAATGAAATTTAGCAATTCTTCATAGTAGTTGCAAATTTATTGAGTATTAAAAATTCATGCAGGGGCGGCAGAGCCCGGGGAGCCGAAGCCCCTCCGGCCACCGGCTCCATCCTTAAGTATCGTTAGTTTTATCTCGTGTAGCCTTTCTAATATTTGTATATATTTAACCTATGTAGTATTACTTTAATAGTTTAAAGTAGTCAAGTTGGTAAATAATTTTGTTTTAAGTTTAGAGGTATGAGTTCAAACCACACCAAACTTATTTTTTTGTTTTATTTGAATTTTATATTGTCAATTGGACTCTTTATTGTTTTATTTGAACTTATTATTATTATATCTATTTTTTAAGAATTTATTATCTATAAAACAATTAGCTTCTTACTTTTTGAGACTCAATTAACTTAATTTGTAAATTAAATTTTATGAAAATTATAAAAAATTTATAGCGGAAAATAAAAAAAAAGTGTGAAAATATTATAATTTTTAGTCAACATACCAAAACAACAAAGTGTGTGCTGGAAGTTTTAAAAAAAATTGTTCAGCCCTAATGAGCTGGAATTCGAAAAATTATTCCTAATAGTCGGACTAAAATTAGCCCCCAACTGTCAATTTCTGGTTCCGCCACTGAATTCATGTATTCTAATATTAAATTGTTATTTTCTCAAATTGATTATACCTAAAAAAAAAATTGTGATTTAAGTTATAGCAATTAATTTCCAAATCCGTGTAAGATGAGTGTAAGAAAAGGAATAGATTATGCCAAAATTAAACGTAGACTAGCTTATGTCCACAAGTACACACACTGCCTCATTAAATTATTGCCTTCCCTTCTATAAATACCCTCTTCTTATCTCCTTTTATCTCAACAAGTTTAAACGCATAAAATAAAATGAGTATCCAGATGATCTCAATCGGAAGCGAAACCACCTTCAACCTTTCCTCAATCGGAGTTTCAAAATCAAAAACCTTTCTTAATCCATCATCATCATCTTCTCACCTGAAGTTCAATAATACCAATTTCCCAAAACAAAATTTAATTCCTCCGATGAGAAGGCAATCCAAATCCTCCTCTCGAATTAAGGCTTCAGCAGCAGCCGTGGAAGCCGAAACAGTATATCTGAACACGGAGAGTACCTTGTACGAGTTATTAGGAATATCAGAGAGCGGAACACTTTCTGAAATTAAAAACGCATACCGGCAACTAGCCAGGAAATATCATCCTGATGTATCTCCGGCTGACAAAACAGAGGAATACACGAAGAGGTTTTTACAAGTTCAGGAAGCCTATGAAACGCTGTCGGATCCTGAATCCAGAGCTTCGTACGACAGAGACATGGCTAGAGGTCTTTTCAATGGTAGAAAAGGAGGTCATAATCATGTGGGTAGAGAAGAGTGGGAAGACAGATGGCAATCTCAGCTTGAAGAGCTTATTAGAAGCAGCAATGATTCAGGGAGGATGAGCTGGGGGGCTAGGATGCGCAGTAAGAGATGTAGCACTTAGGATCTATAAACTACTATTGTATATAACCATCATCAATATCTCTTCAGATACATGGTTTTGTAAATTGTAATTCTGATCAAAAGGGAAATCAAATCAAAATATTTCTTATCTTTCCAATTTTGTTTATTACATACTTGATAGGTAAAAAATGGGCTTAAACCACTATTTGGTGATAAACAAATAAAGTTATGTGTACAGTTTTGATGGAATTTTAAGATTTTGCGACCACCAGTCTCAAGCTGCGGATCCCAAATATGTCCCTCTTAGAAAAGTAGTGCAAGGATGTTGAGATTATAATGGAAAGGGATGATGTAGAAATTGAGCTTAGTGTTATTGGGGGGCAGAGATGATTTTACCTTGAAAAAGGCATGAAATATCAGAATCCACTCACTCACAATATGGAAAACAAAGATCATGTAATGATGGAAGGCACACTAAATCCAACTGGACAATTTTATATGACCATTTCACAATCATGGATTTCGCATAAAATTACTACTAAGGATTAAAAATAGATGATTAGACGTTTTAATATTACCGTCATACAATATTTACCCCAAATTAATGTTTAGATGCTATGGTTTATGGGGATGGACTTAATAATAAGATAGTGGCCTTGTTTGGGAATTAGCTGTTAGCTGATAGCTGATTACATTAACTGATTTGACTAACTGATTTGTTTAGCTGTTTGTGTAGACCTGTTTAGTAAAAATTAGCTAATTGATAATAGTGGTTTGTACAAAAAGACGAATAAGGGCATTAATTTTCGCGCAGGAGAAGAGGGAGTCTATCTATTAGGGTTAAAGAAGTCCATTAATTTTAATATTGCAAAACGCTAATTGAAAAAGCTCCTTTTAAGAGCTTTTTCTAAATTAGCGTTTTCATCCCAAAACTCTCTCCCAAACTTCTCTCCACCAAACACTCCAATTAGCGGTTTCAGTAGTCAAACCTCTAAAGTTGGTCAAAACCGCTCTTTTTATCCCAAAACGCTCTTTACCAAACAGAGTCAGTGCTTCTTATGGTACTCTCACCCGAGTCAGGACTCAAAGCTCGGAAGAGTTTAGTAAAAAAAATGTGCAGTACAATGATTGTGTAATTTTTTCTTTTATCATTCCACATGATAAAACGATATTTTTGACTTGAACAATAATATTAGCTCAGTCTATAATACAATAATATTAATTCAATTTATATTTGAGATGATGCAGCCAGCCACGTAAGTCAAATCGGTTGACACTCTCTCTTGAAAAGGCGATATTGAAGGCGTTCGGCGAATCCATCAAAAATATTGACTCGCACTGCCGCCCCTCTTCTAGTGGCTGCGATCCATGGCTCCGTCGGAGCCAAACCTCTCCATCACCATCGCCCACCTCTTCTCCCGCCCCTCCTTCACCAAACATGTTGCTAACCCTCCACCCTAAATCCCGATTGCTAATCCCGTCAATAGCTTGAAGAACCCAGCAACTCGATCCTATGCCGCCACCGTTGTCGGTGCCGTGTCCAATTCCATTCCGGAGGCCGTCCAACCGATCATCTCTGATGAAGGAGGCTTTAAATGCATTAAGGTACAACAGGAAATCTACAATGAAAGGCTCCAATTTTGTAAACATTCGGTAATTGGGCGAATAACACTCTCAAAAGGTGAATCTCCATGGAAACAGTCGGATTTGAAATTTAAATTAAACACTCTCTGGGGCAGTTCCATGGATTGGAAACTAATTGCACTCGATAGAGGATTTTACCACATCATTCTTCCATCGGCTGAAGCTCTGCAGTCGGTTTGGGGCCGTGGCGCAATCATCCTCAAACCTGAAATCATGCGATTAATCCCCTGGGAGCCTGGTTTCAATCCCGATTCTTATCGATCAACATCTGCTTAGGTTTGGGTCAGGTTCCACAACCTACCCTGGAAATTTTGGGATAAGCGTATTATGGCAAGCATTGCAAGAGTAGTAGTTGTGCCGCTTCGATTTGATCGTAATACAGTTGATGGAGAGATGCAGCATTATGCCAGGATTTTGATTGATGTTAAGCTTTCCAAGGAACTGCAGTATAAACTAAGGGTGGATACTGAATCTCAGATGCATTGGGTTACTCTTGAGTATGAACGATTGCCAGATTTATGCTCTATTTGTCAATCAATTGGACACACTGCTGTTGTCTACAGACGTAACCCTAAACGTGATGAACAAACTCATCGGGAAGGCAAGCAAAAAGCAACCTCTCCAGAGCCTAGAGGGCGCTCGGTATCCCGTGTTTGGAAGAGAAAGCAACCAGTCATGGATGTTGGAACTTCTGATAAGGGGGATTCTGAGATGTCTAACGACAATGACAAGCAGGTTGTACTTCACACACAGTAAGATCCTAACCGATGGGCTGATAATATTTCTGAGCCGGAGTCTGTTTTAGAAAGACCACTAATACCTGGTATTCACTCTTATCAGCTGGATAAATAACTTGGCTCTATGGGATGGCAGATGTTTCCTGCATCCCCTTTGATCCCTTAAAATTTGAAACCAACTGAATGTGAGAATAACTTACAGCTGGCTCGGATTAAGGAAAGAGAAGAACAGCCATGGTCAACTGTTCAGAAGAAGAAAAAGGTAATTGGGAGCACTTCCATTCCAGAAACTCGTGCGAAAAGGCTCAGCAAGCCGCCTGCGCGCTTCCAATGATTGTGCTTTACTGCAATTGTAGGGGCATTGGCAACGATCGCACTAAACGAGCCCTGAAACTTCTGTGCACTCAACACCGTCTGGACATTCTTTGCCTGGCGGAACCCATGATCAGCTTCAACGACATTCCTAAACAATTTTGGAGATCTTTAGGTCTCTCAGTAATCTCTCAAAATAATAAAACATTACCTTCAATTTAGGTACTTGCTAGAAATGCCACGACATTCTCTCTCTCTACACCCCACACGAGCAGCATGTAACCGTTTAATATAAAGACCGTGGTAAGGAATTCACCCTCTCTTTTATGTATGGTAGTAATTATGTAGCGGACAGAAGAACACTTGTGGGATGATTTAGCTAATTACAAAGAGTCGAGTTCTAACTGGCTCGTCTTTGGCGACTTTAATGCAATTAGGGGCTCTCATGAAAAGCTCAACTCTCCGCCCTCTCCCGGATCTTGCCTGGATTTTAGGACATTTATTGATGATTGTGATCTTATGGAATGGTCAATCTAGGGCATATGTTTACATGGTCTAATGGTAGACATAGATCAGTGCATATCGAAACTCGCCTCGATAGAGCTTTAGTATCCAAAGGCTTTCTCGATTCCTGGGATTCAATTTTTTGTAAAGCTCTGGCCAGATATAGATCAGATCATTGTCCGATGTTGTTATACTGTAGCAATGGCGGGCTTCAGATTGCACGCTTCTGTTTCCTCGCAATGTTGTTATCTCACGGCTCCCTAAAACAGGTAATTGCTGATCACTGGCCAAACTCTCACTTATCTCTTCCTCTCGCCCAGCTGCTATGCCATAAACTCAGATGTTGGAAATTAGGCTAAGGTATAGCAGCGGAAATATAAATTTTTTAACCTATTTCCATTTAACCACAAGATCTGTTAACCGTTATTTCATATAAAGAAGGATAAGAAGAAATACCTTTTAGAAGTTCTATCTACCGTTGCAAACGAAGTGCCCACAACTTCAAAAGAGATAGAAACTGTCTACCAATCTGTCTCTATCCAAAACAGACCTTCCAGACCTCCGAACGACAATCCCTTCGGTGGAAACGTGGAAGAATATGTCTAGAATCTCCTGTCCAAAAATCGCGACGATCCGACGGTTCAATCTCCGAGAATCCGCGAAATCGTGAACTGACCTGATGTAGGAGTAGTAAAACGAATTTCTCCCTTTTTGTTTATTTTTCTTCTTCGAGTTCCCAAACACGAAATAAAACACGGGAAGATTAATTTGGAATCAACCGTTGAATAGCAACCAAAGTAGATTGCCTCTAACTAATCAATACAATATCAAGGATAAAAGAAATAGATGAAAATCAATTGATCAAACGAAGCCGTAGAGAAATCTCGTCCTCGAACTAGGGGTGTCGAATTTTCTCTCTCTTGGACTAGGTGAATTTCGAAAATCACAAGTAGGGTATGGCTTGCTTGGATTTCGAAAATCTCAAGGGAAGGGGTATTTATAATCTCTTGTATCTAATCCCTAGTTAGATAGAATTAGGTTACTGAATAGGAATTCCATTCGGAATAGAATTCCTAATTATTATCTCACTATATATCTAATATATTAAGGATAATAATAATAACCTTATTGGATAATAATAGGAGTATATTAATCTAATTAAAACTCCTAACTTAATTATCTCTTAATTAATTTAATTCATATTCCTAATCTAATTAGGATTAACAAAATCAAATTAATTATTCATGTATATCACTACATGAATTTCGACCCCCTTATGTCCATGGGCCTTATTGGGCTCAATTGGGCTTCTATCAATTAATTAACATCTATCTCTCTTTTAGGTTCCAAGTCTTATGTGTGATCCATTAGGTTCTTATTGCTTTTAGCCGTATGCAACGTTATTAAATTAATTTTCAAAGAATTATATTTAATCTTTGCATAACGGAATGATGTACAGAGTATGTGATTAGCAAGTCCGTAATCATTCCCCCATAGCTATAAGAAGACAGGTTGATTCTGTCGTTAACCTTTCCGTATTAGTTACAGTATAATTCGATCCTTTATCAACTACATCCTTGAACTGAATCTTATGACTATGGGTGATGTCAAGTCACATATAGCGAGACGTTCGTTTTACTTGTACAGGCCGAGTCAACTCAAAAAGATAGGTTAAGTGAAATCTGTATTTCTTACTCTTAAGCTATCACCTTGCAAGGATTTAGAGTCGAGTCTTCCACAAGCGATCCATGGATGTATCTCCCATTTATCGGGAGTGATAAATGCTCAATCCAATATATAACGACTCCGTAATTACTTCCTGTGATACCCAACGTCTACTATTCACACCCCAGAGTCATCTCTGTTAAGGATCGTGTTACACTAGAGTCAAAGCATCACATTCCGTAATCCAGAATACCAATTAATATTCCTTTGAGTCTGAGGATTAGTTATACCTATTAATACCAATGAGATGAACAGGTGACAAGGATGAATCTACCCATCCTGTTATCTCAAATCGGATCCCCAATCCTAATGAACAACGTTTCATCGGATCTATGTAACTGTCCAGATATCTGTATATATGAAGCTTGTGAGATCAGCTTTTTGTCGGACAGAAGACATTGTTACATACAAGTCTCAACAGTGATATGTCAATCCCAAACATATCACTTGACTTGGGGTGGTTTTAAGTTTATCAGTTTACTATAAAGTTTTGTCTCACTTCATGCTTGTATGAACACTTTATAATCACTTTAAATAAACTTACGGATTTCCTTTTATTAGACTTTATTTAGAGCTTAAAAGGGATTGCCTTTATATAGTTACAAAACATATATCTCATTAAACAAATGATATAAAGAACAATTCATTTACATTAAGTTTGTATCCTAGAACAATTGTATATAGGACACTAAACCCCAACATACTCCCACTTGGACTAAAGCCAATTGTTTCTAAAACTTATCCCAGTAGAAGTTAAATGATGATCATGTATTCTATGGGTTAAAGGCTTTGTCAACGGATCTGCAACGTTGTCCTCTGTAGGTACTCTTTCTATTCTCACATCTCCTCTAGCCACAATCTCTCTAATGATGTGGTATCGCTTAAGGTAATGCTTGGATGCATTATGAGACCGTGGTTCCTTTGCTTGCGCAATGGCTCCATTGTTATCACAGTACAGTGTAATGGGATTGACAATGTCAGGCACCACACCTAGTTCTGTAATGAACTTTCTAATCCAAACCGCTTCTTTTGCTGCTTCCGCATCTGCGATATACTCTGACTCGGTCATAGAGAAAGCTACGATTCCCTGCTTGGAACTCTTCCAATTGACCGCGCCCCCATTCGAGATAAACAGGTATCCTGATTGGGATTTATAATCATTCTCATCTGTGAGATGACTTGCGTCTGAAAATCCTTGTATTTTCAGATCACCTTCTCCGTACACTAGGAACATATCTTTAGTTCTTCTCAAGTACTTAAGAATGTTCTTGACGGCAATCCAATGCTCGTCTCCCGGATTCCCTTGGTAACGACTCGTTACAGATAACGCGAACGCTACGTCAGGTCTAGTGCATAGCATAGCATACATAATCGAACCGATTACGCTGGCGTACGGGACTACAGCCATGCGTCGTTTATCATCATCGGTTTAGGACATTGATGATTGTTTAACTTTACTCCATGTAACATGGGTAAGTTACCTCGTTTTGATTCAAGCATGCTAAACCGATTTAGCACCTTTTCAATGTATGTAGCCTGTGAAAGACCAAGCAGTCTTCTCGATCTATCTCTATAGATCTTTATACCAAGTATATAAGCTGCTTCACCAAGGTCTTTCATTGAGAAGTTACCAGATAACCATACTTTCACTGACTGTAAGAGAGCAACGTCATTTCCCATTAATAATATATTGTCCACATATAGTATGAGAAATGCTATAGAGCTCCCATTTGCTTTCTTGTAAATGCAAGCTTCTTCGCAATTTTGTTCAAAACCAAATTGTTTTATGGTTTCGTCAAAACGCGTATTCCAGCTTCTAGATGCTTGCTTGAGTCCATAAATGGATCTCTGAAGTTTGCAAACTTTATTTGCATCCTTCGATATGAAACCTTCAGGCTGCATCATATATACATCCTCAAGCAGGTTTCCGTTTAGGAAAGCTGTTTTCACATCCATTTGCCAAATCTCATAATCGTAGTGAGCGGCAATTGCAAGCATGATTCTGATTGATACGGACATAGCCACAGGAGAGAAAGTTTCGTCGTAATCAATTCCTTGCTTCTGACGATATCCTTTCGCTACTAACCTAGCTTTGTAGGTGCTAACCTTTCCATCCATGTCTGTCTTCTTTTTGAAGATCCACCTGCACCCAATGGGTATTATCCCTTCGGGTGGATCAACCAAAGTCCACACTTGGTTAGTATACATGGAATCCATTTCAGAATCCATGGCCTCAAGCCATGCTTTAGAATCTGGACTAGTAAGAGCCTCTTCGTAGTTTTCGGGTTCGTCGTCTAACACGGGAACCTCATTATCATCTCCCACTAGAAAACCATATCTAACTGGGAGTTCATGAACTCTTTGTGATCTACGAATAGGTGGCACTGGAGTCTCATCTAATGGGACTCCTTCGGGTACCTCAACCGCCTCTGTTGTTTCAGTCGGTGTTTCTTCTTCTTGAACTTCGTCAAGTTCAATTATGCTTCCCTTTTGTGTTTCTTCGAGAAACTCTTTCTCTAAGAAGGTTGCGTGCTTGGATACGATTACTTTCTGATCATCTGGATGATAGAAGTAATATCCCATAGTTTCCTTAGGGTATCCAATGAAGAAACATTTATCAGATTTCGAATCTAGTTTGTCGGACGCAATGCGTTTGACAAAGGCTGAACAACCCCATATTCTCATAAATGAAAACACGGGTTTTCTACCAGCGAACAATTCATATGGTGTGGAACTAGCGGATTTAGTTGGTACTCGATTTAGGGTGAAGAGGGCAGTTTCTAAGGCATAGCCCCAGAACGTCTTTGGAAGTAAGGCCATGCTCATCATGGATCGTACCATATCTAATAGGGTACGGTTTCTCCTCTCGGACACACCATTGTGTTGTGGTGTATAGGGAGGTGTCCATTGTGAGCATATCCCACATTCAGTTAGATAATTCAGAAATCATCTGAAAGATATTCGCCACCTCGATCAGATCGAAGCGTCTTTATTTTCTTTCCTAATTGATTTTCTACTTCATTCTTGAAGCATTTGAATTTCTCAAAAGCTTCTGACTTGTGCTTCATCAAGTAGATGTAACCATATCGGGTATGGCCATCTATGAAGCTTATGAAGAATCTGAATCCTCCTCTTGCTTGGACTGGCATAGGACCATATACATCTGAATGAATGAGTCCTAGAGTGTCTGATACACGCTCACCTTTATTTTTAAAAGGTGTCTTTGTCATTTTACCTTTTAAACATGATTCGCATGTTTCCAATGATCCAGGATCAATTGAATTTATAAGCCCATCTTAATGTAGCTTAAGCATGCGTCATTTGTTTATATGGCCTAAACGACAATGCCACAAGTAAGTTGAATTATCTAGCTTATGTCTTTTGGTATCAATTGAGAAAACAGAAATTTTGTCATCTAACACATAAATCCCATTTTGTGATATTCCTGAAAAATAGAAGATCGAATCTCTATAAAAATCGCAACGTTTATCTTTTATTGAAATATGAAAACCGTCGTCAACGAGACGGCTAATAGAAATAATATTTCTAGATATTCGTGGAATATCCTTAGGCTGCATCCGATATCAAATACCAAAAGATCCAGACTGTGAAATTTCAATATAAAACATACCAGATGTTGAAGTCCCGGCTTCTTCCCCTTTTGAGGAAGGCTAGGTACACTAACAATTTCTTTTCCAATGCCCGTCTTTACCACAGAAGTGGCACTCTCCTTTGGGCTTCTTCACTTCCTTTCCCTTAGCTTTGTAGGGCACGGCTTTTTTACCTTTCTTGGGATAATTAGGATTAGGATAGCTCCCTTTCCTTTTCTTTAATCCCTCAATGACAAGAGCCGGTATGGCTTTGTCTTTCTTCATATTGGGCTCAACTGACTTGAGCATATTTGCAAGCTCTTCAAGAGAGGTTTGCAAGTCATTCATCTGATAGTTCATAATGAACTGTGAATAACTTTCTGGGAGGGATTGAAGAATTAAGTCTATACTTAATTCGTTAGCCATCGCAAATCCAATACTAGAAAGTTTGGTAATGTAGCCAATCATCTTGACACAATGTGTCATGACAGATGTGCCCTCTTGCATCCTACTACGATATAACAACTTGGATATCTCGTAGCGTTCGCACCTGGTTTGTTTCCCAAACAATTCCTTTAGGTGCATGATGATGGAATATGCATCCATTTCCTCATGTTGCCTTTGTAATTCTGGTGTCATCGATGCAAGTATGATGCATCTGGCATGATCATCATCAGCCTTATGCTTCTGGTAAGCATCAATTTCCTCAATGGGAGCATCATCAGCAGGGAGAGGGGGTATCGATGTATCAAGTACATACCCTATTTTATCGAACTTCAAAACAATTTTGAGGTTACGAAACCAGTCGGTGAAGTTTGAACCATTTAATTTGTTATCGGTAAGAATGTTTTGTAGATTGGTTTTAGTCATGATTATAAGAGTGGGTTTAATTAAACCTGAGAGTGAGAAAGAGTAAACGTATGTCATTCATTTGCTTAAAGTATATCAATCTAAAATTATAGGCCTTTTAGTTTATTTTAGATTGCTCCCACTATTTTGCCAAATTAATAGCCCTCCATATTAATTCGAAGAATTTCACAAATCCTTTAGTGAGCTAGGATCCTAACTCCTGAGATTTCGCCTTGAGTTTACTCAACAAACTAGTCTCATTCATTAGGTAGATTCATGTAATCAATCACATCTTTAATGTGATTCCTAGGTTATTGGGTTACTAACCACATTGGTAACTAATATGCTATTCATATTAATCCCAACCGTCTTGCCCATTAGTTTATGACAACATGAGTTTACTCATCCAATTATTATAATCTAATTTAAGTATTACCCCATATTCATGAAAAATGATTTTCGATAATTCAGGTGTTACCGAAAGGACCCCGAGCTTGAGTTTACTCAACAACCCAAAGGCCCTCAGCACTGCCGGCTGAATTATAATATTAGGGAGGGGCAACCGATTTTAATAACTTATTTATTTACTTAACTTTTTAATGAGGGATTTTATTTTAGGTCTCATAATCTAACTTAGTCTTGATTTGCTTTAGCATACATCAGACACATACATTCACATACATTGGCGTTATGGACATATCATCTAAATTATTCCGTCGAGCCAGAGACGGAATAAAAGGGCAAACCTAAGGAAATACTAACTATTACATATTTCTTTTTAGGTCCTCCGTCTTCTCCATGGCGCCTTGAAATTACATATTAATTTCTATACTACTAAAGAAAACTTCAATTGAATTGAAGGGAATCAGATGAGAGGAGAAATTACAATAGATAGTAGAAAGGCAGGACTCGCAGACCCTATTTCAAAAATACCAAAAGACTAAAGAGGGTCCAAATATGTCCATAACTCCAAACATGCATAGACTCAATTAAATAAATTTAATTGGTTGATTACATAACTATCTTATGTAATATTTATGTTAATCACATTAACATATCAAATTAACTTTCATCCAATTTTACTTCTAATAGTTTCGTATCTTTTATATTAATCTTTAGATTAATATAACTATACAAAACTTTAATTATGCACATCCCAATTATTTTGATTTTAATTCATTTAACATTTTGATTTACAAATTGGTAAAACAAACTTTTAAACAAATGAGGAACATACGCATAATCTGTTTTAATTAACAATTAATTAAAACTTATTTATCTTTAGAATTAATTAATCAAAACAATTTGTTAATTAATCCTAACTATAAATATTTATTCAATCCTATTGAAAACTTCTAAATTTTCATATATGAAATAACGGATTTAACGATGGCTCTGATACCACTGTTGGAAATTAGGCTAAGGTATAGCAGCGGAAATATAAATTTTTTAACCTATTTCCATTTAACCACAAGATCCGTTAACCGTTATTTCATATAAAGAAGGATAAGAAGAAATACCTTTTAGAAGTTCTATCTACCGTTGCAAACGAAGTTCCCACAACTTCAAAAGAGATAGAAACTGTCTACCAATCTGCCCCTATCCGAAACAGACCTTCCAGACCTCCGAACAACAATCCCTTCGGTGGAAACGTGGAAGAATATGTCTAGAATCTCCTTTCCAAAAATCACGACGATCCGACGGTTCAATCTCCGGGAATCCGCGAAATCGTGAACTGACCTGATGTAGGAGTAGTAAAACGAATTTCTTCCTTTTTGTTTGTTTTTCTTCTTCGAGTTCCCAAACACGAAATAAAACACAGGAAGATTAATTTGGAATCAACCGTTGAATAGCAACCAAAGTAGATTGCCTCTAACTAATCAATACAATATCAAGGATAAAAGAAATAGATGAAAATCAATTGATCAAACGAAGCCGTAGAGAAATCTCGTCCTCGAACTAGGGGTGTCGAATTTTCTCTCTCTTGGACTAGGTGAATTTCGAAAATCACAAGTAGGGTATGGCTTGCTTGGATTTCGAAAATCTCAAGGGAAGGGGTATTTATAATCTCTTGTATCTAATCCCTAGTTAGATAGAATTAGGTTACTGAATAGGAATTCCATTCGGAATAGAATTCCTAATTATTATCTCACTATATATCTAATATATTAAGGATAATAATAATAACCTTATTGGATAATAATAGGAGTATATTAATCTAATTAAAACTCCTAACTTAATTATCTCTTAATTAATTTAATTCATATTCCTAATCTAATTAGGATTAACAAAATCAAATTAATTATTCATGTATATCACTACATGAATTTCGACCCCCTTATGTCCATGGGCCTTATTGGGCTCAATTGGGCTTCTATCAATTAATTAACATCTATCTCTCTTTTAGGTTCCAAGTCTTATGTGTGATCCATTAGGTTCTTATTGCTTCTAGCCGTATGCAACGTTATTAAATTAATTTTCAAAGAATTATATTTAATCTTTGCATAACGGAATGATGTACAGAGTATGTGATTAGCAAGTCCGTAATCATTCCCCCATAGCTATAAAAAGACAGGTTGATTCTGTCGTTAACCTTTCCGTATTAGTTACAGTATAATTCGATCATTTATCAACTACATCCTTGAACTGAATCTTATGACTATGGGTGATGTCAAGTCACATATAGTGAGACGTTCGTTTTACTTGTACAGGCCGAGTCAACTAAAAAAGATAGGTTAAGTGAAATATGTATTTCTTACTCTTAAGCTATCACCTTGCAAGGATTTAGAGTCGAGTCTTCCACAAGCGATCCATGGATGTATCTCCCATTTATCGGGAGTGATAAATGCTCAATCCAATATATAACGACTCCGCAATTACTTCCTCTGATACCCAATGTCTACTGTTCACACCCCAGAGTCATCTCTGTTAAGGATCGTGTTACACTAGAGTCAAAGCATCACATTCCGTAATCCAGAATACCAATTAATATTCATTTGAGTCTGAGGATTAGTTATACCTATTAATACCAATGAGATGAATAGGTGACAAGGATGAATCTACCCATCCTATTATCTCAAATTGGATCCCCAATCCTAATGAACAACGTTTCATCGGATCTATGTAACTGTCCAGATATCTGTATATATGAAGCTTGTGAGATCAGCTTTCTGTCGGACAGAAGACATTGTTACATACAAGTCTCAACAGTGATATGTCAATCCCAAACATATCACTTGACTTGGGGTGGTTTTAAGTTTATCAGTTTACTATAAAGTTTTGTCTCACTTCATGCTTGTATGAACACTTTATAATCACTTTAAATAAACTTACGAATTTCCTTTTATTAGACTTTATTTAGTGCTTAAAAGGGATTGCCTTTATATAGTTATAAAACATATATCTCATTAAACAAATGATATAACGAACAATTCATTTACATTAAGTTTGTATCCTAGAACAATTGTCTATAGGACACTAAACCCCACTTTTGGCGGGGAGGTGATAGAAACTCAACTTTCTTTCAGAGATGTGCTAGAGCGTGCAAAACATGGGATGGTATTAAGCATCTGAGTATTGACGGGGAGCAGCCCACTTTTGATATGGACCGTATTTCAGACCACGTGATTGATTATTACTCACGACTATTTCGAAGCTCTAGAGATGATAATAACTCTCTCATTGCTAAGCCTTCCCCTGAAGAGATAAAACACATTGTCTTGAGCATGGATCCGGATAGCGCCCCGGGGCCTGACGGTTTTGGAGGGATCTTTTATCAGAATTTATGGGACATAATTGGCAACGATGTCTGTAATATGGTCAGCGCCTTCTTTGACCATGGCTGTATTTTTTATGGGTTAAACTATAATCTCATGACGCTTATCCCCAAATTTGCTGAGGCGGATAAAATCAAAAACTTTCGTCAAATTGTGTTGAGTAACTTCGGCTTCAAAATTATCTCAAAAATCCTCGCGGATCATCTTGCCGCCATTGCTGCTCGAATTGTCTCCAATAATCAGTACGAGTTTCTCAAATAAAGAAGTATTCATAAATGTATTGTTGTTGCTTCAGAGGGTGTCAATTTATTGGATAGAAAAAGATTCGGGGGACACATGGCCCTAAAGATCGATATTAAAAAAATCTGTTGACACAATTGACTGGAACTTCATACTTACTGTTATGGAAAAGTTTGGCTTCTCTATCCAATTCAGGGATTGGATTCTTAATATCCTATCTTCCTCCCGTATCTCTGTAATGATTGGTGGAATTCCAAAGGCTATTTTAGCTGCTCCCGCGGGGTAAGACAGGGAAACCCACTATCTCCGATTTTGTTTGGCATTACCGAGGATTTCTTTACTCACTGGTTTGCAAAAATTGAGCTTGAGGGCCGATTCGATCCAATGTACTATTCTGGAGGTAAAGATTTTCCCTCGCACTAGCTCTTTGATGATGACATGCTCATTTTTGGAATGGCCTCTATGCGCAACATGCGCTCTCTGAAGGAGTTATTCCTCCTCCATGGTTCAATTTCTAGTCAATAGGTAAGATGGGAAAAATCATCTGTATACTTTGGTAATCAGGTCATTAGAGTTAAAAGAATTCGCCTTGCCAGTTGTCTTGGGATAAGCATGGAAAATCTTCTGTTTAACTATCTTGGTGTTCCCGTGTTTAAAGGAGCACCTAAAGCACGTTATCTAAGCCTGACTGACAAATTTCTCTCTCAGTTTAGCAAGTGGAAAGGATCCGCTTTATCCTTTACGGGGCGTCTAACGCTGGTTAACCCATCCCTTACCGGCTCACTTGTGCATTCCTTCTTGATCTATAGATGGCCAGTGTGGCTTTTGAAAAAATTAAATGTTAGCATTCGTAATTTGCTTTGGACGGGCTGTGTTGGTAAGTGAAAACTGATTACTGTGCCCTAGCACATTTGCTGCAGAAACATCAAATCTAGAGGGTTAGGAGTGAAAGACCTCCGATGGTTCAATAATGCGCTTTTGGGTAAGTTGTGCTGGGAACTCATTCAAGGGGACAACCCTGTTATTTCTCTATTGAAATCAAGGTTCTTGGCGAAATCCAATCTTCCTAAATCCAGCATTGCCCCCTCATCTATTTGGTCATCATGCAAGCACATTTTTAATCGCATCAGAGACCAAACTTTTTGGTGGATTGGGCAACATTCATTGTTAAACTTTTGGAACGACCACTGGATCAAACCTTCTATTGCTGAACAATTGGGGTTAGAGTTGGGGGTTCAACGCAACTTAATCAATAAAGTTGATGAATATCTGATCAATTCGGAATGGGCGAATATTGAACACTTACCGACTGAAATACAAATCAGGATCAGAACGGTTCAGAGAGGCTTAGACACCTCGGATTTTTTTATATGGTGTCCTACTGCTCGGGGAGAGTTAACTGTCAAGGCATACTACTCGGTTACCAGTTCATCTGCTGAGTTGGTAAGCTGGTACAACTTCATTTGGAACCCCCTCGTTCCGTCGTCCCGCTCGATAATTATATGGAGGATTATTCATGGGCATCTGCCAACACAAGATCGACTTCAACATGTCAGATTTAACTTAGCCCCTCATTGTGCTCTTTGCCGTGTGGACATTGAAACGTCTAACCATTCATTTATCCACTGTTCTTTTGCAGGTTCTTTATGGCGGGAGCTCGAAAGAATATTTGGTTGCGATTTGAATTTTAATCTGACGGTTTATGAATTTCCGGAAAAATTGAAAAATTGCAGCTTTGGCTCTTAGGTCTCCATGCTCTTGCAAGTAGCTTCGGTGTCTTATTTTTGGTTGATATGGCATTCTCGAAATGCGGCTATCTTCAGGGAGAAGCTCCCTTCAATCCACCGTTCGAAACAGTTGCTACGACGCCTAATCCGCGAGTCTGCTCGAACTCCAAGGGGTTGCTGCTTCAGCTCACGGGAATCAGACATCCTTGAACGACTCAGTATCCCTCCCAGACCACCGCCTGCGCCGAATATAATCCATGTTAGATGGATCGCACCTCCACGCGGCTGGTTAAAATCCAACATCGACGGTTCAGCCCTCGAAACGCCTGGGGATGCGGGTGCCGGAGGTATTTTTCGGAATGAAAGAGGGCTCCCTCTTGGAAGTTTCGCTTTCTCGACTCCTTGCACTTTTGCTTACATAGCAGAACTAAAAGCGGCCATATTTTCTATTGATCTGGCTTGGGAGAAAAATTGACGTAATTTATGGCTTGAATCTGACTCAATGTTTGTCGTTCAGATGCTCAAGACTCGATCATTGTGGGTTCCTTGGGAGGTTCGACAAGATTGGATTAAATACCTCAACCAGTGCTCTCAAATGTCGACCGTGTTCTCCCATATTTAC
Organism: Euphorbia lathyris; assembly: GCF_963576675.1. Lineage (NCBI taxonomy): Eukaryota > Viridiplantae > Streptophyta > Magnoliopsida > Malpighiales > Euphorbiaceae > Euphorbia > Euphorbia lathyris. Next base: position 29,932,621 of record NC_088914.1, read on the forward strand.
CGAGAAGACAACCATATAGTTGACGCTCTTGCAAAATCCGAAGTCTCGACTACAGGCCTTCGTTGGTGGCAGACGGCTCCTAGTTTCTGTCATTTATTGATTTCTTACAATTTTCGTAATGGTAGTCATATTAGAGTTATTTGGCTGGTTTTGCTTTTTTCGGTTCTTTTTATAACTCTCTTGTAAACTCTCTCTTTGTTTTCTTATTGATTCATTCGGGTTTTACGGGGCTGGAACCTGGGGTGCCGATCTAGTTGGGATGTTAGGCTCTTGCTCCCGTATCGTCCCAATCTTGATCCAAAAAATATCAGAATAAATTATTTCTCTAAATTAATTCAATATATATATATAAATTACTTTATAATCATAATCTATCTTTTTTTACTCTAATCATAATCTATCCATAAACAATAATTTATAATCATAATCTCTATAACACATTATGTTTTCTTATTTTTATTTGGTTTAATTTTTAAAAGGATAAGATGCAAAAATATTTCTAATGTTTACAAACAGAATCAATTTTACCTTTAACGTCTAAAATTGGATAATTTTACCACTAATCAAGATTAATTTAACCCTAATATTGATAGATTGAGTTAATTTGAGAACGTCAACATTAAGATAAAATTGGACCATTTTGACATTAGAGGTAAAACTGCCTCTATACGTATGTGTTTGAGGTATTTTAGCACTTTATTCCATTTGTAAATAAGAATTATATTTAACAAATTAAATTATTTAATAAAAGTTAAAATTAAAGTAAAATAGTTTATTAAAGCAACTAATTGATTTGATATAGATTTTGTCAATTTGAAAGCATTAAAAGTAAACTTATTTAGAAAAAATATTATTCTAAAATTTTTGAACTGGCATAAGTATTACGTGTTATGTCACTATTGTTGGTTGGCTAACTTTAAATTAGAACATAATAAATTACAAAATAACCAAAGGATGTAATTGTCAATTGACAAGAAAAAGGAAATCTAAATAGTTATCTTCTCCTTCCTTATGAACTTATTTTCTTCAAGAGACAACCATGACTGGAGGGGTCCAACCATGGCAGATTCTGGTGGAAATCCTTATATGGGTTTTCCGATGGGGTCCACCCCCTCTAGCTCCTTCCCTACTCTCACTTGCATGTAAACTCTATTGAAACACATTTTCACAATGATTTTGATTTGACAAAATTATTCAAATTAGAATTAAATCCATATGATAAAATATTCCAACGCATTAAATTTAAATGCTTTGATTTAAGTATTACTAATGGGTTTGTTCAAATGTTGAGTATTTAATTCACAACTATCGGAAGACATTAAGACCAAGGCCCAAAGCCCAAAGCCCATAAAGCCAAGTCAAAGCCCAAGCAAAAAGATTCAAGCTTATGGATCAACTCAGCCCAGCAAAAAGAAGGATCCATAAGGCTTGCTAATTGCTTCATAACGAAGCCACTGAGTTGCACAGACAAAAGATAAGGCAGAAGTTGACTCAAACAACTTGGAGACAAAGTTAATCCAATTAAGGAAAAGTTCATACGCAAAAGAAAGTTGTCGAGGAGACTTTGCCATAAATGGATAGACAGCCTGACGCTTACTGACCAAAAGCATCTGAGCACTGATCAACACAGAAAAGCAACGTTCTTATTGGCCGAAGACACTGAGCACTAAGGAGCGAAAGGGACAGCAGAGCCGTTTCCCTCTAACGGTTATTTCGAAATTCGAAATCACTGAAGGCTCAAGTGTCACTATAAATAGGCCCTTCATTTGCTTCATTTGATGCAGATCTTCACCAAGTCGAAACGCTGAGCAAATTCCCACTTGAAGTTTCTGTGCAAAAAGCAAAGCAAATCTTACACCAATTCCAATCTTTGTGTAAACGTTTAAACTAGATGTTACGAGTGTTCTTTGTTAATAGAACAAAATTATTAATTCTTAAATTATGAGGAGACTCTGAGTTGCTTAGTAGTCAGCATTCAGAGTTAGCTAGTGCTGAGTGTAGGTAGATATAGAGGAAGGTACTCTGTAACTACTCTTGGTACTGAGTATAGATTTATAGAGGAAGGTACTTTTTAACTATATTGTAAGGGGTTTGTGCTCTATCCAAAAGAGCTCAATAGTGGATTAAAGCTCGGAAGGATTCCGGGGACTAGATGTATGTAAGAGGCCGAACATGATAAAACTGCTGAGTAACATTCTCTAACCCTTAACTCCTTATATGCTTGCTTTACATTGTGCCTAGTAAAACGCTTAACTGAATCAACGTTGAGTTGTGATTATTTGTACCGAGCTCAGGAATAGACTCCTTGAGCGATGGTTCAACCCGGGGGAAATGGAGTGTATTCTTAACATGGTGGTGCATTCTTAACATGGTGGTGCTGTTCAACAATAGAGATGACTCGATTCTATGGCATTTTAATTCTAATGGATCCTATTCGGTCAAATCAGGATATATGAGGTTAGCTTTGTTGGTCCCTTGTGACCCAAGGATTAGTTCCTAAGGGGGGATAAGGAACTATTTAAAAAAATTATCCTTTAAGGCTGACTTAGTTCTTATATCACTTAAGATATTTCTTTTAATGCTTAGCACAGATATTGAGTGAGGTCAGAGGCATCGTTAGTTAATCAAAGACTAAGGTTGCTTCTACCGTTGAGTCAGAAGATAACACTAAGAAGTCTACTCCTGAGATCAGTATCAATAAACACAGTTAAGCATTTTACTAGGCACAATATAAAGCAAGCATATAAGGAGTTGAGGGTTAGAAGATGTTACTCAGTGGATTTATCCTGGTTCGGCCTCCTGCCTACGTCCAGTCCCCGGAATCCTTCCGAGCTTTAATCCACTACTGATCTCTTTTAGGTAGAGCACAAACCTCTTATAATAGATTTACAGAGTACCTTCCTCTACAAACCTATACTCAGTACTAAGAGTAGTTACAAAGTATTTTCCTCTATATCTACCTACACTCAGCACTAGCTACCTCTGAATGCTAACAACTCAGCAGCTCAGAGTCTTCTCTCAATTTAAGAATTGATAATTTTGTTCTATTACAAAAAACACATGTATGATCTAGTTTAAACGTTTACACAAAGATTGGAATTGGTGCAAGATTGCTTTGCTTTTTGCACAGAAACTTCAAGTGAGAATTTGCTTAGCGGTTCGACTATTTGAAGATCTGCTTCGAATGAAGCAAATGAAGGGCCTATTTATAGTGACACCTGAGCCTTCAGTGATTTCGAATTTTGAAATAACCGTTTGAGGGAAATGGCTTTGATGTCCCTTTCGCTCCTCAGTGCTCAGAGTCTTCGGCCAATAAGAACGTTGCGATTTCTGCGTTGATCAGTGCTTAGATGCTTTTGGTCAGTAAGCGTTAGGTTGTCTCTCCATTTATGCCAAAGTCTCCTCGGCAGCCTTCTGTTGCATCTGAACTTTTCCTCAAATGGATTAGCTTTGTCTACAAGTTGGTTGAGTCAACTTCTTATAGTCTCTTGTCCGTTCTACTCAGCAGCTTCATTCTGAAGCTGTTAGCAAGCCTTATGGATCCTTCTATCCGCTGGGCTGGATTGATCCATAAGCTTGGATTTGTAGCTTGGGCTTTAGACTTGTCTTCAGGGGTTTTGGGCCTTGGTTTTAATGTCTTTCAATACTTGTGAATTAAATACTCAACACTTGAACAAACACATTAGTAACAAATAAATCAAAGTATTTAAATTTAATGTGTTGGAATATTTTATCAATGAGATTTAATAGTTTTATCAAATCAAACTGATTGTGGAAATGTGTTTCAACAAGCTTCTCTCCACTCGGGTACTGACAACATTTGGGATGGCGGAAGATTTGGAGCCTAGATATTCCACCTAAAATTCGTCTATTCTTGTGGCGGTTTTGTGCTAGAGTTTTGCCTTTGCGGCTTCTTCTGTCACATAGGCGAATTCCGGTCCCAATTGATTGTGTGGTGTGTAAGGCTGACATTGAGCATAGATGGAATTTATTCACGGAATGTGAGTTTGCCAGAGCCTGCTGGCAGAAGGAGGGGCTTACGGGTCCAGGGGTCGAGTGGGAGTGGGAGGAGGATTGGGCTCTGAAAATGGTTAGGACGGATTCCGCAGATTTGGTGGTTGAGATAGTTGCTTTGCTTTGGGCTATTTGGGAAAATAGAAACATGACTCTTTGGAATTGCCAAGGTGAAGGCGTTGAAGGTGTGGTTCGGCGGGCAAATGTGATGGTGGTGGAATGGCAGGCGGCCAATACTAGAGTCGGCAGGGAGGGGAGGAGACATGGAAGTGCGGTTGAGGGTCAATGGTAAAGACCGCCGGTGGGATTTGCTAAGTGCAACGTGGATGCATCTTTATTCGCAGACGTGGAGTGGTATGGCGCAGGGGCGGTCCTCAGAGATCATTCAGGTAAGTTTTTGGCTTGCTTTAGTAGTGTTGGGACGGGTGTTACTTTTGTCCCTCTTGCTGAAGCTATTGCAATTAAGAGTGCTTTGCATTAGTGTGAGTCTAAGCACTTTAGTAATGTGATCTTTGAGAGCGATGCGAAGGTTGTTACGGACAAATTACTTGGTACTGCTTTAGATCGCTCAGAGGTGGGAGTGGTTATTGATGATCAGTAGCGTTCACCTGGACCTTGAAGGACCAAATGAATTTGGTCATTTACTGTTTGATTCAGGCTTATTAAATCTATACCTTAGGATGCTTTGAATCTCTATCGTAGAATTTTAATGAGCCTAAATCAAACAGTGAATGACCAAATTCATTTGGTCTTTCAGGGTCCAGATGAACGCTACTGTATTGATGAAATCAGACAGATTCTACTTAGACTTCCAGATTATTCTGTGACCTTCATCTCGCGATTAGAGAACGGAGCGGCTCATGCTATGGCCAGGCAGGCTCGGTCCAATGCTAGTTTATTTAGTGATTTTTCTATCACTGATTTCTTGGTTTTTATAGTTTGTAATAAATCTGCTTTGATTTCTTAATACCATTTTGTTTTGGTTCAAAAAAAAAAGTTTAATTTTCACAATTTGGTCGGATTTTAGACAATCTATTAAATTTTTTTCATTTATCTCTGCCAACTCAAAAAGTTTCACGTATTAAAAATAAACAAATATTATTATATAAAAAAATAAACAAAAATCATTGTTACTGAACTATGAAATGGTGCATTCTATGGTTATTTTGTTTTTGACAAATAAAACCAAATTATCAAAGTTTAATCGTATTAAAGATATTATTATTCTTGATTGTTAAGCTTAAAAATGCATTTTTTGAATCTTATCCATATGAAAAAGAAAGATCATGTACTGATGCAATGCAATGGACACTTTAAAAATCCAACTGCACAATATTATAATGACGAATTCACAAGCATGGATTCATAAAATTATAAATCAGCAGAGTAAATGTCACACCTCATTTCACACTTCTATTTTAACATTTTGATTTTACTGCCACAGAGTAAAATTTACAGATTTTGCCTCAAAATGGGACTTTTTAATGTTGATAATTCCTTATTAAGAAACCGGCTAAACATTTTACCTATTTTGGGACTTGTTTAACCGGGTTCGAAACCGGAAGACTAGCTTCCGGTTTCAATTTGCAAAAAAAATCGGAAGCTCTATTTTTTTAATTATAAAAAATATAATCAGTAACTATTTAAAATATATATTTTTTTTAAACTTGGAAGAGGTGGTCTCCGTCTCTTCAAAAATTTAAACATAAAATTTCAAAGAAATCCCTCTATATTTTTTAAACTTTTAATGTTTATTTTTAAATTCATTAATTAAACATTTCCTTACCAAATTAGTTTGTAGTAAATATCTAATTCGGTTAAAAATATTTTATTCTTTTAAACGTGAGTTTGAAATTATATTTTTGACAGTTTAAATTACGGCTTTCAATGTTTCTTTATAATTACAGTTTGAAATATGGTTTTTGCACTTCCAACATTTAACTGTCACTTCGAACCGTAATTTCAAACGTCACCGCAAAGTTACGGTTCAAAGTGACAGTTAAACCATTTCAAACTGTAATTTAAACTGTTCGAAGTGACAGTTAAATGTTCGAAATGACAGTTAAATGTTCGGAGTGCAAAAACCATATTTCAAACTGTAATGTGACTATAAAGAAACTGTAAAAACCGCAATTTAAACTGTCAAAATTATAATTTCAAACTTACATTTAAAAGAATAAATCATTTTTAATCGAATTAGATGTTTACTACTAACTAATTTGGCAAGGAAATGTTTAATTAATGAATTTAAAAATAAATAATTAAAGGTTAAGTTAAATTTAAAAATTTAAAAATTTAAGGGACTTTTTTAAAATTTTACGTTAACATTTTTGAAGAGGCGACCGCCTCTTCAAAAGTATAAAAATATATATTTCAAATTGAAACCAGGGTTTCTATTCTCTATATATCAAAAAAAAATATAGAGAAACCGGAAGACTAGCTTCCGGTTTCTTTACAAATTGAAATTGAAATCTAGTTTTTCGGTTTCGAACTCGGTTAAATAAGTTAAGAGTAGATAAAATGTTTACCAGGGTTTTTAATAAAGAGTTACCTTCATTAGCCTCATTTTGGGACAAAATCCAAAATTTACCTAAAATCAATGTTTAAATACGATTGAAAATTCAGATTTTGCTAGGAGTGGTGTGGAGCCCTGTGTTGAAATTTGAAGCGTAATTCTCAGGACCCTACTGGTCCTATCATTTCACACCAAACTTCTGTCATTTCAATACTAATGGGACTTAAATCAAATCATAATTGAAGTTTCCGTTCTAGAAAATGTAGCTGTCTATTTCTAACATAATAATAATAATAATAATAATAATAATAATAATAATAATAATTTCCAGCCTTTTACAAATAATAATTAATGAGAATGTTATTTTCAAAAAAAAATTAATGAGAATGTTATTTTGTGAATGTTATTTTATTATTAATTTTGAAGCTTAAATATATATATCGGATAAATGAAATTTGAAATAGTTTGAAATTCGAAATGTATTATATGTTATTAGTTCTTTTTAATGCTATATTGTAAGTTTAAAAAGAAGTTATTAATAAAGCTAAATTAAACTTTTATATCCCACGTAAGAAAGTTTAAGGATCAATTATGTTATTAGTCATTTCATTATTCCAATGTGATGTTAGTTTAATTAGTTATTTTGGCATTTCTATTATTAGAATTATGCTTGCAGTGAAATATAGTTGTTATTAGTTGTTATTCCTAGTTGTTAGGTCTTTTTGGCACTTAGTGAGTTGTAATGTCATCGGTCCTAAGAACAACTGTATTGTAACTGTTTTGGCAATACACTGCTATATCAATGTCTGACCTTACCTCATGCAAGGCATCAATGAAATCATATGAATTATCTTTCCTCGTCTCTCTTTTATTCTCTCTTCTATTATTCTTCTACCTTATGCCCTAAATTCTTCTCTTCAACTAGTCATTAGATTACAAATCTGACATTAGTATCAGAGATTTCTTTCCTCCATCCACATGTGTATGTTACACATCTGATGCTCGGAAAAACATAACATTATTACTAGAGAGCAAGTGAACTCTATCGCATTTTGTAATACATTTCGGAAGAACCGATCGATCCCACGGAGACTAGAATGTGAGTACTAACTTTTAATCAAATTTCTTATTATTTAAGCGGATGAATATTTGAGTTGGCGGTTGAAATTGAAACTTAAATTGTAAAGTGAAATTACTTGGCAGTACTTGAAAGCGAGAAATAAGAGAAAACTTTAATTAGATAAAAGAAGACTTAAATTGAAATAACTTAAAAACTATAAAGTACTTAGAAATAAAAGCACATATAAATTAAATCTAACTAAGCTCTCTCTCTCTCATTCCAACTAGAAAGCTATTCATAGAAGAACAAGATTAACTCATATTTACATTTAGGAAAAATTATAAAACTGAGTCAAATGTGAGACCCTTTTACATATTTAGACTATTTACTTAACCTACTACATATCTAGACTATATTTAGACTATATTATTGTCACTTTTCCAAAATACCCCAACCTTTCATCTTCCCCTTCTCCTTCCTCTTCCAAGTGCACGGTTTCCCTTCCCTTCCCAGACCTTTGATCTTCATCTCTTTATTTATATTGCGAAATCTACACCAATTTCTTCATCACCATGTCTTTCTCTTCTTTCTCTTTTTTTCTCTTGATTCTTCATCTTCCTATTTCTAGAAAATTAAGCCATGTTTCTTCATCTTCCTGATTCTTCTCATCTCTTGGTTTCTTTCTTCTTGTGTGGATCGGAGATATCATTATTCGACATTATTTTGATTGTTTTTCTGCGTTTATTATATGGTTATTGACGATTTCAATGGTAAAAGGTGAAAAAAATATAAGTCTCTACTAATTAATCTTCATCTTTTTCCGGAAAATCACTTCGCGAAATGAGGTTTGCAAAGGTCTGTGAGGAAAAAGAGGCTGGAAAGGACGATTTTACTTCGCGAAAACAGATTACGCGAAGTCTGCAAAGAGAAATGTTCATGATTTTTATCTTCACAGTCTTCGCGTAATCTTTTTTGCGAAGTAAAATCGTCATTTTTATTGTTACTTTTCTCCTTGCAAACTTCGCGTAATCTTTTTTCGCGAAGTAAAATCGTCCTTTTATTGTTACTTTTTTCTTCGCACACTTCGCGTAATCTTCTTTCGTGAAGCCAAACCGTCATTTTTCTTGCTAACACGATTTAATTTTTGTGAAGGTGGTAGAATACAGAACATCAAATTCAAGTACTCATTTAGCTTGAATACAAAGGCATCAATCAAAGTAGACGGTGTATTGGGATGTAGGGGAGTTGGGAACCTGTCGATTTTTCTTGGATTCTTTCTTGAAAAGAAAAGAAAAATCACCACAAGCTTTGGGTTCCATTTCTCATTTCAAATGGACGCTTATTCCGCCGATTTTTCTTGCTCCTAGTTCCTTCTGCTTCTAGGATTTAGGGTTTAGGGTTTGAATTATTGTTGCAATCTTGTTGTAAATTTTGATAATACTATGATTTTAATGTTTATTGTTGTAATCTTGTTGTAAATTTTGATAATGTTATGATTTTAATGTTAGAATTATTGTTGCACCCTTGTTGCTATTTTTTCTGTTATATACCACTTCGCATATTTCGCAGTATGCGAATTATGCGAAATACTGCTTAAAAACACGTTTTTTACTTCGCATATTGCGAAATCTGCGAAAATGAAAGTTATTATGCGAATTAGTATTGTCTTAGCATGCTTCGCATATTGCGAATTAAATTCATGTTCTGAAGCAAATCTTATCTTTGCATACTTCGCATATTGCGAAATATGCGAAGTCAGACGAAAGGGAAAAAGAAGAAAGACTAAGAAATTTTTAAGTGTTATATATATATGAAGGGTATTTTGGAAAAGCCATAAAAAAATAGTCTAGATAGGTGATGGGTGATGGGTTGAGTAAATGGTCTAAATATGTAAATGGGTCTCCCATTTGACCCAATTTTGTAATTTTGCCTTTACATTTATTGCACATAAATATACATAACCGCTAATTTGTAACTTCAAAGCTTTTATTGGCATCAAATGCTTCTTCAGTTGCATCATTGATTTTTCAGGAGTTAGAAGATGAGAGATTAATTGCTTCATAATTGTTACGCTTGCCTCGTTAATTTCTGACACTGTAGGTGTAGCTCGTTGAGCAGGAATGGCAACTCATCATGCATTGCAAGGATGATGATATGGGTCGACAATTAATCGACGTGTTAAGTCTTTGACCGGGTGGAAATCTTCTTGATTCTTTTGGCAATCTTTGACTTAACCAGTAAATTGCCGTCAATCCATTTCTTTAACTAAAATTCAAAATTAAAATGTTTATTAATTATATTCCATTTTGAATCAACAATTAAAGATTTTACCATTTATTAAAACAAAGTAAGGGTTACTTTGTCAAAAACAAAGTAACCATAGTGTCTCCCTTAATTAACAACTTAAAATCTATTTAATTACAACTCAAAATAATAAAAAAGACACAATTTAAAGTAAATTAAGTTAATTCATACTATTTACTGCAATGGCGGGTTCTAGGCTGTAGGTAACGGTACTATTTACTGCTCTCTAGACCCTTTTTTAGTGGAGGCGATCTTGTGCCGTGAAGCGTTGAGTTGGTTGAAGGAGTCTGGTAGGCAGAACATGTTGGTGGAATTGGATTCATAATTGCTAGTGTATGCTATTCAGTGAGAAACTAGTGGCAATTCGGCTCTGGATCTAGTTATTGAAGACTGCAAAATCCTTATTAAGGATATAGTTAATGTGTCAATTTCATTTATTCGTAAGTCAGTGAATTCCGCTGCTCACTCTTTAGCCCGTGCAGCTACACCTGCTTTCGAGAGGATGGTCTGGATTTCAGAACCTCCTCCTTGTGTCTGTACTGCTCTTATTACTGATATTTAATAAAGATGACTCTTCCTTGTCAAAAGAAAAAGTTAATTCATACTAGAAAAACATAAAAATGAAATAAACTATATATTAAAACTAAAACAAGACAATTGACTTCAAAAGTAATTAAAATGGATTAAATTAATTCAAAAGACTTTAAAAACTGTATATAAAGATAGGGATAAAACACCCCTATTTAAAAACCTGAGCAGTGCAACAACGATTTAAGGCTTCCATTGAATCACAAGAGAAACAACTTAAGGAACTCACTACTCAGTTCATGATAGATCTGAGGCAACTGTAGAGAAGTTGGAGAAGATCCAGGCCCATTTTCAAGAGGTGCAAGCGATTCAGCAAAAGCGATTAGACTCCATTCTTATGGAGCAGCCTCAACTCCGAAAAGATCAGATCAATTCCCAACAGTTTTTGCATCAACTCCATGTTGGGGTTTAGTGTCCTAAAGACAATGGTTGTAGGATGCAAACTTATTGAAAATGAATTGTTCTTTATATCATTTGTTTTAATAAGATATATGTTTGATAACTATATAAAGGCAAACCCTTTTACAGCACTAAATAAAGTCTAATAAAAGGAAATCCGTAAGTTTGTTTAAAGTGATTATAAAGTGTTCATACAAGCATGAAGTGAGACAAGACTTTATAATAAACTAATAAACTTAAAACCACCCCAAGTCAAGTGAGATGTTTAGGATTGACATATCACTGTTGAGACTTGTATGTAACAATGTCTTCTGTCCGACAGAAAGCTGATCTCACAAGCTTCACATATATAGATATCTGGACAGTTACATAGATCCGATGAAACGTCGTTCATTAGGATTGGGGATCCGATTTGAGATAACAGGATGGGTAGATTCGTCCTTGTCACCTGTTCATCTCACTGGTATTAATAGGTATAAATAATCCTCAGACTCAAAGGAATGTTAATTGGTCATCCTGAATTACTGAATGTGAGACTTTGATCGCGTGGTCCCACGATCCTTAACAGAGATGACTCTGGGGTGTGAACTGCAAAGGTTGGGTGTCACATGAGGTAATGTCAGGGTAGTTATACATTGGATTGAGCATTTATCACTCCCGATGAATGGGAGATACGTCCAAGGATCGCTTGTGGAAGACTCGACTCTAAATCCTTGCAAGGTGATAGCTTAAGAGTAGAAATACAGATTTCACTTAACCTATCTATTTGAATTGACTCGGCATGTACAAGTAAAACGAACGTCTCGCTATATATGACTTGACATCATCCATAGTCATAAGATTCAGTTCAAGGATGTAGTTGATAAAGGATCGAATTATACTGTAACTAATACGGAAGGGTTAACGGCAGAATCAACCTGTCTTCTTAACGGACTCTGGGGGAATGATTACGGACATGCCGATAACATGCTCTGTTCATCATTCCGTTATGCAAGGATTAAATATAATTCTTGAAGAAATTAATTTAATAGTTGCATACGGCCAGAAGTAGTAAGGACCTAATGGATCACACATAAGACTTGGAAACAAAAGAGAGATGGATCTGATTAATAGATGGAAGCCCAGTTGAGCCCAGTAAGGCCCATGGATAAGGGGGGTCAAAATTATATGTATTAAAGGAAGGGAATTAATTTATTCCACTCTTCCTAATTGGATTAGGATTGTGAAATTAAATTAATTAAGAGATAATCAAGTTAGGAGTTATTAATTGGATTAATGTCCTCCTATTATTATCTAACTAGGTTACTTATTATTATCCTAATTATATTAGATATATAGTAAGATAATAATTAGAAATCCTATTCCGAATTGGATTGCTATTAAGTAACCTAATCCTATCTAACTAGGGTTTAGAGACAAGATAATATATATACCCCTTACCTAGTGAATTTCGACACACACACTCTAGCCCCACCCCTTGTGATTTTCGAAATCTACTAGCTAGAGAGAGAAAGTGAATTCCATCCCCAAGTTCGTGGACAAGAATTCATTCGGCATTCCATCGATTGATTAATCTAATTCATCCATCTTTCTCCTTGATCTTGTGTTGGTTAATTAGAGGTAATCTATTTTGGTTACATCTCATAAGGGTTGATTCTAATTTAACCTCACCGTGTTCACGAAAGAAGAAAAACAATCAAAAGGGAGAAATTCGTTTTTCTTCGCCTACATCAGGTCAGTTCACTATTTCGAGGATTTCCGGAGATTGAACCGTCGGATCGTCGCGATTTTTGGACAGTAGCTTCTAGACACATTCTTCCACGTTTCCACCGAAGGGATCGTCGTTCGGAGGTCTGGAAGGTCTATTTCGAATAGGGGCAGATTGGTAAACAGTTTACATCTCCTTTGAAGTTGTGGGCACTTCGTTTGCAACGGTAGATTGATCATCGAAAGGTATATCTTCTTATCCCTCTTTATATGAAATAACGATTAACGGATCCTATGGTTAAAAGGAAGTAGGCTAAAATTTTTATATTTCTGCTGCTATACCTTAGCCCTATTTCCAACAGTGGTATCAGAGCCATCGTTAAATCCGTTATTTCATATATGAAATTTAGAAACTTTCAATAGGATTGAATGAATATTTATGGTTAGGATTAATTAACAAATTGTTTGGTTAATTAATTCTAAAGATAAATAAGTGAAATAGATTATGCGTATGTTCCTAATTATTTCGGTTGATAATCATTATAACAAAATCTATTAGTTTTATGGTTAGATTAATAAAATTAGTTTTATTGATTCTAAAGATAAAATGGAAAGCTGTTGTAGTTTTTCCTATTTATGAAAATCGTTTTTCAACCGTATTGAAAATCTGATATATATATATGAAATTTAAAATTAGTTTTGAATATAAAATATATATATATATACATGTTTCTGAAATTAGTAGTTTTCTGTTTTGATTATCGAATGAAAATTCGTTTAAAAGTTTGTTTTTACCAAGTTGTAAATCAAAGCGTTAAATGAATTGAAATCAAAATAATTGGGACATGCATAATTGAAGTTTTGTATGGTTATATTAATCTAAGAATTAATATAAAGATGCAAAACGGTTAGAAGTAAAATTAGATGGGAATTAATTTGATGAGTTAATTTGATTAACATAAATATTACATAAATAAGTTATGTAATCAACCAATTAAATTTATTTAATTGAGTCTTTGCATGTTTGGAGTTATGGACATATTTAGACTCTCTTTTATTCTTTTGGTATTTTTGAAATAGGGCCTGCGCGTCCTGCCTTTCTACTATCTATTGTAATTTCTCTTCTCATCTATTCCCTTCAATTTTCAATTGAAGTTTTCTTTAGTAGTATAGAAAATTAATGTGTAATTTTCAAGGCGCCATGGAGAAGACGGAGGACCTAAAGAGAAATATGTAATAGTTAGTATTTCCTTAGGTTTGCCCTTTTATTCCGTCTCTGGCTCGACGGAATAATTTAGATGATATGTCCATAACGCCAATGTATGTGTGAATGTATGTCTGATGTATGCTAAAGCAAATCAAGACTAAGTTAGATTATGAGACTTAAATAAAAATCCCTCATTAAAAAGTTAAGTAAATAAATAAGTTATTAAAATCGGTTGCCCCTCCCTAATATTATAATTCAGCCGGCAGTACTGGGGGCCTTTGGGTTGTTGGCAAAAGTCAAGCTCGGGGTCTTATGGTAACACCTGGATTATCGAAAATAGTTCTTTCATGAATATGGGGTAATACTTAAATTAGAGTATGACAATTGGTTGGCAAAAGTCATGTTGTTCATACACTAATGGGCAAAATGGTTGGGATTAATATGAATGGCATATTAGTTACTAATGTGGTTAGTAACCCAATAACCTAGGAGTCACATTCGAGATGTGATTGATTTAATGAATCTACCTAACGAATAAGACTAGTTTGTTGGCTAAAGTTAAGGCGAAATCTCAGGAGTTAGGATCCTAGCTCACTAAAGGATTTGTGAAATTCTTCGAATTAATATGGAGGGTTATTAATTTGGCAAAATAGTGGGAGCAATCTGAAATAAATTAAAAGGCCTATAATTTTAGATTGTTACACTTTAAAACAAATGAATAACATACGTCTACTCTTTCTCACTCTCAAGTTTAATTAAACACTCTTAAAATCATGACTAACACCAATCTGCAAAACATTCTTACCGATAACAAGTTGAATGGTTCAAACTTCACCGACTGGTTTCGTAACCTCAAAATTGTTTTGAAGTTCGAGAAAATTGGGTATGTACTTGATACACCGATACCCCCTATCCCGGAAGATGATGCTCCCATCGAGGAAATTGATGCTTACCAGAAGCACAAGGCTGATGATGATCATGCCGGTTGCATCATACTTGCATCGATGACGTCGGAATTAGAAAGGCAACATGAGGAGATGGATGCCTATTCCGTCATCATGCACCTAAAGGAACTGTTTGGGAAACAGACCAGGTGCGAACGCTACGAGATATCCAAATTGCTATATCATTGCCGGATGCAAGAGGGCACATCAGTCATGACACATTGTGTCAAGATGATTGGCTATATTACCAAACTTTCTAGTATTGGATTCGCGATGGATAACGAACTAAGTGTAGACTTAATTCTTCAATCCCTCCCAAAGAGTTATTCATAGTTCATCATGAACTATCAGATGAATGACTTGCAAACATCTCTTGAAGAGCTTGCAAATATGCTCAAGTCAGTTGAGCCCAATATGAAGAAAGACAAGGCAATACCGGCTATTGTCATAGAGGGATGAAAGAAGTGGAAAGGGAATTCTCCCAATCCTAAACATCCCAAGAAAGGTAAGAAAGCCATGCCCACTAAAGTTAAGGGAAAGGAAGTGAAGAAGCCTAAAAGAAAGTGCCAATATTATGGTGAAGAAAGGCATTGGAAAAGAAACTGTTTGGTGTACCTAGCCACCCTCAAGAAGGGAAAAGCCGATACTCCAACATTTGGTATGTTCTATATTTTGATAAAGAACAAACATTGCGGTTTTTATAGAGATGGGATTTTCTATTTTTCAGGAATATCACAAAATGGGATTTATGTGTTAGATTTCTGTTTTCGCAATTGATACCAAAAGACATAAGCTAGATAATTCAACTTGCTTGTGGGATTGTCATATAAACAAGAGACGCATGCTAAAGCTTCATTCAGATGGGCTTATATATTCAATTGATTCTGAATCATTGGAAACATGCGAATCATGTTTAAAAGGTAAAATGACAAAGACACCCTTTAACAATAAAGGTGATCGTGTATCAGACACTCTAGGACTTATTCATTCAGATGTATGCGGTCCTATATCAGTCCAAGCAAGAGGAGGATTCAGATACTTCATTAGCTTCATAGATGACCATACTCGATATGGTTATGTCTACTTGATGAAGCACAAGTCAGAAGCTTTTGACAAGTTCAAATGCTTCAAGAATGAAGTAGAAAATCAATTAGGAAAGAAAATAAAGACGCTTCGATCCGATCGAGGTGGGGAATATCTTTCTGATAATTTTCTGAATTATCTAACTGAATGTGGGATATGCTCGCAATGGACACCTCCCTATACACCACAACACAATGGTGTATCCGAGAGGAGAAACCGTACCCTATTAGATATGGTACGGTCCATGATGAGCATGGCCTTACTTCCAAAGATGTTCTGGGGCTATGCCTTAGAAACTGCCCTCTTCACCCTAAATCGAGTACCAACTAAATCTGCTAGTTCCACACCGTATGAATTGTTCGTTGGTAGGAAACCTGTGTTCTCATTTATGAGAGTATGGGGTTGTTCGACATATGTCAAACGCATTGCGCCCGACAAATTAGATTCTAAATCTGATAAATGTTTCTTCATTGGATATCCCAAAGAGACCGTAGGGTATTACTTCTATCATCCAGATGATCAGAAAGTAATAGTATCCAGATACGCAACCTTCTTAGAGAAAGATTTTCTCGAAGAAACACAAAAGGGAAGCGTGATTGAACTCGACGAAGTTCAAGAGGAAGAGACGCCGGCTGAAACAACAGAAGCGGTTGAAGTACCCGAAGAAGTCCCATTAGATGAGACTCTAGTGGCACCTATTCGTAGATCACGAAGAGTTCGTGAACTCCCAGTTAGATATGGTTTTCTAGTGGGAGATGATGACGAGGTTCCCGTGTTAGACGACGAACCCGAAAACTACGAAGAGGCTCTTACTAGTCCAGATTCTAAAGCATGGCTTGAGGCCATGGATTCTGAAATGGATTCCATGTATACTAACCAAGTGTGGACTTTGGTTGATCCACACGAGGGGATAAAACCCATTGGGTGCAGGTGGATCTTCAAAAGGAAGACTGACATGGATGGAAAGGTTAGCACCTACAAAGCTAGGTTGGTAGCGAAAGGATATCGTCAAAAACAAGGCGTTGATTATGACGAAACCTTCTCTCCCGTTGCTATGTCCAAATCAATCAGAATCATGCTTGCAATTGCCGCTCATTTTGATTATGAGATTTGGCAAATGGATGTGAAAACAGCTTTCCTAAACGGAAACCTGCTTGAGGATGTATACATGATGCAACCTGAAGGTTTCATATCAAAGGATGCAAATAAAGTTTGCAAACCTCAGAGATCCATTTATGGACTCAAGCAAGCATCTAGAAGCTGGAATAAGTGTTTTGACGAAACCATAAAACAATTTGGTTTCGAACAAAATTGCGAGGAAGCTTGCATTTACAAGAAAGCAAGTGGGAGCTCTATAGCATTTCTCATACTATATGTGGACGATATACTATTAATGGGAAATGACATTGCTCTATTACAATCGGTAAAAGTATGGTTATCCGGTAACTTCTCAATGAAAGACCTTGGTGAAGCAGCGTATATACTTGGTATAAAGATCTATAGAGATAGATCGCGTAGACTGCTTGGTCTTTCACAGGCTACATACATTGAAAAGGTGCTAAATCGGTTTAGCATGCTTGAATCGAAATGAAGTAACTTACCCATGGTACATGGAGTGAAGTTAAACAATCATCAATGTCCTAAAACTGATGATGACAAACGACGCATGGCTGTAGTCCCGTATGCCAGCGCGATCGGTTCGATTATGTATGCTATGCTATGCACTAGACCTGACGTAGCGTTCGCGTTATCAGTAACGAGTCGTTACCAAGGGAATCCGGGAGACGAGCATTGGATTACCGTCAAGAACATTCTTAAGTACTTGAGAAGGACTAAAGATATGTTCCTAGTGTACGGAGAAGGAGATCTGAAAATTGAAGGATTTTCAGACGCTAGTCATCTCACAGATGAGAATGATTTTAAATCCCAATCAGGATACCTGTTTATCTTGAATGGGGGCGCGGTCAGTTGGAAGAGTTCCAAGCAGGGAAGCGTGGCTTTCTCTACGACCGAGCCAGAGTACATCGCTGCTGCGGAAGCGGCAAAGGAAGCGGTTTGGATTAGAAAGTTCATTACAGAACTAGGAGTGGTGCCTGACATTGTCAATCCCATTACTCTGTACTGTGATAACAATGGAGCCATTGCGCAAGCAAAGGAACCACGGTCTCATAATGCATCCAAACACTACCTAAAGCGATACCACATCATCAGAGAGATTGTGGCTAGAGGAGATGTGAGAATAGAAAGAGTACCTACCGAGGACAACGTTACAGATCCGTTGACAAAGCCGTTAGCCCAGAAAGTACATGATCATCATTTGACTTCTACTGGGATAAGTTTTAGAAACAATTGGCTTTAGTCCAAGTGGGAGTATGTTGGGGTTTAGTGTCCTAAAGACAATGGTTGTAGGATGCAAACTTATTGTAAATGAATTGTTCTTTATATCATTTGTTTTAATAAGATATATGTTTGATAACTATATAAAGGCAAACCCTTTTACAGCACTAAATAAAGTCTAATAAAAGGAAATCCGTAAGTTTGTTTAAAGTGATTATAAAGTGTTCATACAAGCATGAAGTGAGACAAGACTTTATAATAAACTAATAAACTTAAAACCACCCCAAGTCAAGTGAGATGTTTAGGATTGACATATCACTGTTGAGACTTGTATGTAACAATGTCTTCTGTCCGACAGAAAGCTGATCTCACAAGCTTCACATATATAGATATCTGGACAGTTACATAGATCCGATGAAACGTCGTTCATTAGGATTGGGGATCCGATTTGAGATAGCAGGATGGGTAGATTCGTCATTATCACCTGTTCATCTCATTGGTATTAATAGGTATAAATAATCCTCAGACTCAAAGGAATGTTAATTGGTCATCCTGCATTACTGAATGTGAGACTTTGATCGCGTGGTCCCACGATCCTTAACAGAGATGACTCTGGGGTGTGAACTGCAAAGGTTGGGTGTCACAGGAGGTAATGTCAGGGTAGTTATACATTGGATTGAGCATTTATCACTCCCGACGAATGGGAGATACGTCCAAGGATCGCTTGTGGAAGACTCGACTCTAAATCCTTGCAAGGTGATAGCTTAAGAGTAGAAATACAGATTTCACTTAACCTATCTATTTGAGTTGACTCGGCCTGTACAAGTAAAACGAACGTCTCGCTATATATGACTTGACATCATCCATAGTCATAAGATTCAGTTCAAGGATGTAGTTGATAAAAGATCGAATTATACTGTAACTAATACGGAAGGGTTAACGGCAAAATCAACCTGTCTTCTTAACGGACTCTGGGGGAATGATTACGGACATGCCGATAACATGCTCTGTTCATCATTCCGTTATGCAATGATTAAATATAATTCTTGGAGAAATTAATTTAATAGTTGCATACGGCCAGAAGTAGTAAGGACCTAATGGATCACACATAAGACTTGGAAACAAAAGAGAGATGGATCTGATTAATAGATGGAAGCCCAGTTGAGCCCAGTAAGGCCCATGGATAAGGGGGGGTCGAAATTATATGTATTAAAGGAAGGGAATTAATTTATTCCACTCTTCCTAATTGGATTAGGATTGTGAAATTAAATTAATTAAGAGATAATCAAGTTAGGAGTTATTAATTGGATTAATGTCCTCCTATTATTATCTAACTAGGTTACTTATTATTATCCTAATTATATTAGATATATAGTAAGATAATAATTAGAAATCCTATTCCGAATTGGATTGCTATTAAGTAACCTAATCCTATCTAACTAGGGTTTAGAGACAAGATAATATATATACCCCTTACCTAGTGAATTTCGACACACACACTCTAGCCCCACCCCTTGTGATTTTCAAAATCTACTAGCTAGAGAGAGAAAGTGAATTCCATCCCCAAGTTCGTGGACAAGAATTCATTCGGCATTCCATCGATTGATTAATCTAATTCATCCCTCTTTCTCCTTGATCTTGTATTGGTTAATTAGAGGTAATCTATTTTGGTTACATCTCATAAGGGTTGATTCTAATTTAACCTCACCGTGTTCACGAAAGAAGAAAAACAATCAAAAGGGAGAAATTCGTTTTTCTTCGCCTACATCAGGTCAGTTCACTATTTCGAGGATTTCCGGGGATTGAACCGTCGGATCGTCGCGATTTTTGGACAGTAGCTTCTAGACACATTCTTCCACGTTTCCACCGAAGGGATCGTCGTTCGGAGGTCTGGAAGGTCTATTTCGAATAGGGGCAGATTGGTAAACAGTTTACATCTCCTTTGAAGTTGTGGGCACTTCGTTTGCAACGGTAGATTGATCATCGAAAGGTATATCTTCTTATCCCTCTTTATATGAAATAACGATTAACGGATCCTATGGTTAAAAGGAAGTAGGCTAAATTTTTTATATTTCCGCTGCTATACCTTAGCCCTATTTCCAACACTCCAGAAAGATCAAATCAATTCTCAATAGTCCTTGGAGGATATATTTCACAAATCCCTTTCCACTTTAGCCAAAAGGATCCCCAAACAATTCTGAATCACTTGTTCCACCACAAAACACTCTTGTTTCGGCTATTAACAGCGATAAGAGAATTCTGGGAAGGCCACCTCTTAGTGCAATCACAAAAGAACAACCCAATCCTAAGACTCCATATTTCCAAAAACTCCTTCCAAAGTGTGATCATCCGATTTTTATAGGAGTTGAGGTTGAGAAATGGATCAACAAAAGCATTAAATACTTTTAACTATTTGAGGTTGCAAAAGAGAAGAAAAGTGGAGTTGGTTGATTTATATATAGGGAAAAGCTGATAAGTGGTTCAAAAACTGGATAACTTCTCACCTTGACATTAGATGAAATAAGTTTGCAAAAGAGATTGGCAAACAATTCTAGGATACTAAAGTGACTGAGATAGTGGAGCAATTAACTCAGTTAAGGCAATGAGGAACTGTGGTTCAATAATAGGACCAGTTTGAAGAAATTAAGTTGATACTGGAGAAGAAGCACCTCGAGATCAATGAGTCCTTTTATACTAAGAGTTTCATCGCGAGGTTAAAACCTAAGCTCATAGTTGCAGTCAAGAAGCATGCACCTATAGAGATGTATACAACCATTAAGGTGGCCAAGTTAGAAGAGAATTATCTAAGGCAAATCTAGAAGTTCTCAAACCCAAACCTGCATTCAGGTCACCTCTCCCTGCTAAATCATAGACTTCAAATTCAGGCTCAACCTCCAAACCTAATTACATTATCCCTAACCAAACACCTAACCCAACCGACACCAAATAGCTTCTTAATCAAACTAGCCTGAAAAGTACCCCTGGTGCTTGTTGGCGCTATGGAGAAAGGTACTTTCCAGGGCACCAATGCAACTCTAAGAAGCTACTCGCTATTAGTGTAGAGGACGAAACAGAAGAATTGACAACAATACAAGAGGAAGGAGGTAATGAAATAGTAGTAGCAGAAGAGTAGCAAGAGGAGGAGCATATCCTAGTTTCTATTAATGCCTTGATGGAGGCATTACTGATCCGACTATGAAATTGAAAGGTACATTAAATAGAAAACCAATGATGATTCTCATATACAGTGGTAGCACTCATAGTTTTGTTGGTGCTCAATTAGCTAAGTAAGTCAGACTTCCTCTTATAGTAGTTAAACCTATAAATGTTACTGTAACTAATGGGCGACACTTAATAGTCACTTCCAAATGTAATGATTGTAATTGGAATATGCAGAACTCTAAATTTTGTTTTACCTTAAGGGTCTTAGAGTTGGGGGATTATGATAGTATACTTGGGGTTGATTGGATGAGACATCACACCCCTATCACCTTTGATTTTGAAGCTAATAGACTATTGGTGAATAAGGAGGGTAAACAGATTGAGTTGAAGGGTATGATGGAGGGAATGACCTTAAAAATGATGACAATGAAGTTTGTCAATAAGCTGGTTACCAGAGGTTGGAAGGGAATCACCTCTAAGTTATTTCTGATGGTCATAATCACTACAGAATCATCCAACATGCTTGAAACCAAACAAACACAAGCCTCACTCACCCCTGCACCCATACAAACTCTACTTAACCTAAACCAACATCTATTCTTACCTCCTACAACCTTACCCCCACACAGAAACTTAGACCATTCCATACCCTTAAATAATGCTTTTGATCTTGTGAATTTAAGACCTTATATGCATTCACATCATCAAAAAGATGAGATTAAGAAACTGGTGGAAAAGATGCTGACTAATGGAGTGATTATACCTAGTAATAGTCCCTATGCCTCTCCAGTATTACTAGTGAAGATGAGGTATGGTACATGAAAGGGTTTTGTTCTGATTTTAGGGAGTTAAATAAGGCCACATTGGAGGATAAGTTTTCCATACCAGTAATACAAGAGCTTATTGATGAACTATAAGGAGAAATTTTGTTCTCCAAAATTGACCTCAGAGCTGGTTACCACCAAATTCGGATGAAGCTAGAGGACATATATAAGACTGCATTCAAAACCCATTATAGACACTATGAATTTGTGGTTATTCCCTTTGGGCTTAACAATGCACCAACTACATTTCAAGCTCTCATGAACTCAGTTTTCAAACCTTACCTAAGAAAATTTGTCCTAGTTTTCTTCGATGACATATTGATTTATACCCCAACCTTAGAAGCTCACATCGATCACTTGCAACTGGTTTTTCATCTACTCATACAACGCTAATTTTTTCTAAAGCATCTACGTGTGAATTTAGGGTGGACAACATACTTAGGTCACATCATCTCCAAAGAAGGTGTTGCTACAGATCCTGAGAAGATTTCTGCAATGCTCCAATGGCCACAACCTACTATTCTTAAGGGATTAAGGGGATTCATAGGGTTGAATGGTTACTACAAGATATTTATCAAGGGTAATGGCAATGTGAGTAAGCCCTTGACTGACTTGTTGAAAAAAGACCAATTTCACTAGAATCAAGCTACAACATAGGCATTTAACCACCTCAAGCTCCTCATGACTTAGGCTCTAGTCTTGGCTTTTCCTGATTTCAACATTCCTTTCACTATTAAGAGTGATGCTAGTGGCATAAGAATAGGGGCAGTATTAATGCAGTATCAATGGCCTATTTGCTACTTGTCTAAAGCTTTGTGTCCTAGGAATCAAAAGCTGCCAGCTTATGAATAAGAATTTTGACCATCTTACAAGTTGTCATTACTTGGAGGTCATATTTAGAGGGAGATCCATTTATCATCAGAGTATCAAGCATTTGTTAGAGTAAAGGCTTCATACCTCCCTTCAACATAAAGGCATATCTAAGTTGTTGGGGTTGGATTATTCAATTCAGTGTATAAATGGTAGTGAGAATCGTGTAGCTGATGCCTTATCTAGGCAATTTGAAGACTCTAGGGTAAAATCTCAGATATTTGCTATCTCTATGGTTGTTCCCACTTGGATGACAGAAGTTCAAACCTCTTATTACCAAGATCGGGTAGCTACATGCCTTATTCAACAATATGCAATTCATCCTGACCCTCATGGGATCTATACTTATCAAAAGGGCCTATTATACTATAAGCATAGTATCTACATTGGGACAACAATTGATCTTCATAGTAAATTAATTCAAGTCTGTCATGACTCCCCTATCAAAAGGGCCTATTATACTATAGTCAATTGTTGCGAGATACAAACTTATTGTAAATGAATTGTTCTTTATATCATTTGTTTTAATGAGATATATGTTTTATAACTATATAAAGGCAATCCCTTTTAAGCACTGAATAAAGTCTAATAAAAGGAAATCCGTAAGTTTGTTTAAAGTGATTATAAAGTGTTCATACAAGCATGAAGTGAGACAAAACTTTATAATAAACTAATAAACTTAAAACCACCCCAAGTCAAGTGATATGTTTAGGATTGATATATCACAGTTGAGACTTGTATGTAACAATGTCTTCTGTCCGACAGAAAGCTGATCTCACAAGCTTCATATATATAGATATCTGGACAGTTATATAGATCCGGTGAAACGTTGTTCATTAGGATTGGGGATCCGACTTGAGATAACAGGATGGGTAGATTCATCCTTGTCAACTGTTCATCTCATTGGTATTACTAGGTATAACTAATCCTCAGACTCAAAAGAATGTTAATTGGTCATCCTGAATTAATGAATGTGAGACTTTGATCCTGCGGTCCCACGATCCTTAACAGAGATGACTCTGGGGTGTGAACTGCAAAGGTTGGGTGTCACAGGAAGTAATTTCAGGGTAGTTATACATTGGATTGAGCATTTATCACTCCCGATTAATGGGAGATACATCCAAGGATCGCTTGTGGAAGACTCGACTCTAAACCCTTGCAAGGTGATAGCTTAAGAGTAGAAATACGGATTTCACTTAACCTATCTTTTTGAGTTGACTCGGCCAAGAACAAGTAAAACGAACGTCTCGCTATATGTGACTTGACATTACCCATAGTCATAAGATTCAGTTCAAGGATGTAGTTGATAAAGGATCGTATTATACCGTAACTAATACGGAAGGGTTAACGACAGAATCAACCTGTCTTCTTAACGGACTCTGGGGGAATGATTACAGACTTGCCTATAACATACTCCGTACATCATTCCGTTATGCAAGGATTAAATATAATTCTTGAAGAAATTAATTTAATAGTTGCATACGGTCAGAAGTAGTAAGGACCTAATGGATCACACATAAGACTTGGAACCAAAAGAGAGATGGATATGATTAATAGATGGAAGCCCAATTGAGCCCTGTAAGGCCCAAATATATGGAGGGGGCCGAAATTTATATATAGAAATAAGGAATTAATTTTATTCCATTAATCCTAATTTGATTAGGATTATGAATTAAATTAATTAAGAGATAATTAAATTAGGAGTTTTAATTAGATTAATATACTCCTATTATTATCCAATTAGGTTATTTATTATTATCCTAAATATATTAGATATATAGTGAGATAATAATTAGGAATCCTATTCCGAATTGGATTCCTATTAAGTAACCTATTCCTATCTAACTAGGGTTTAGATACAAGCAACTATATATACCCCCTCCCTATAGGAATTTCGACCAAGCCTATCCCTCCCCCTTATAGTGATTTTCGAAATTGCTAATTAGAGAGAGAAAAAGAATTCCCATCCCCTAGTTCGTGGACAAGAATTCATACGGCATCCCATCGATTGATTAATCTTATTCATCCCTCTTTCTCCTTGATCTTGTGTTGGTTAATTAGAGGCAATCTAATTTGGTTGCATCTCATAAGGGTTGATTTTATCTTAACCTCGCCGTATTCTACTTTGCGTTTGGATCCTTGGAGAAGAATTGTGGGCGCTTCTTTAACAACGGTAGATTGTTCATCGAAAGGTATTCCTTCTTATCCCTCTTTATATCAAATAACGATTAACGGATCCTATGGTTAAAAGGAAATAGGCTAAAAAATTTATATTTCCGCTGCTATACCTTAGCCCTAATTTCCTTCAGTGGTATCAGAGCCATCGTTAAATTCGTTATTTCATATATGAAAATATAGAAGTTTTCAATAGGATTGAATAAATATTTATGGTTAGGATTAATTGACAAATAGTTTTGATTAATTAATTCTAAAGATAAATAAAGTTTTGATTAATTGTTAATTAAAACTGATTATGCTTATGTTCCTAATTATTTCGGTTGATAATCATTATAACAAAATCTATTAGTTTTAAAGTTAGGTTGATAAAATTAGTTTTATTAATTCTAAATGATAAAACGGAAATCTATTGTAGTTTTTCCTATTTCTGAAAATCGTTTTAAAATTGTTTTAGAACTGATATATATATATATATATATATTTAATAAAAATATATATATATATATAACGACAGCAGCCGAGTCGCGCCTCACGGCGCGACTCGCCGCTGTCGCGCGGCTGCTGCCTCGCGGCAGCAGCGGCGTCCCGCGTGCCCTAAGTGCTGCTGCCAATCGGCAGCAGCCCGCTCTCGGGCCCGGCCCGACACCCACTTGATTTTAAATAGTTTAAAATCGTTTTGTATTAAATGTATATATATGTTTCAGAAATTAATAGTTTTCTGTTTTGATTATCGAATGAAAAATTTGTTTAAATGTTTGTTTTTACCAATATGTAAATGAAAGTGTTAAATGAATTGAAATCAAAATAATTGGGACGTGCATAATCAACGTTTTATATGGTTATATTAATCTAAGGATTAATATAAAGATACAAAACGATTAAAAGTAAAATTGGATGAAAGTTAATTTGACGAGTTAATGTGATTAACCTAAATATTACATAAGCCGGTTATGTGATCAACCAATTAAATTTATTTAATTGAGTCTATGCATGTTTGGAGTTATGGACATATTTGGACCCTCTTTTAGTCTTTTGGTATTTTTGAAGTAGGGCCTGCGCGTCCTGCCTTTCTACTATCTATTGTAATTTCTCATCTCATCTGATTCCCTTCAATTCAATTGAAGTTTTCTTATAGTAGTATAGAAATTAATATGTAATTTCAAGACGCCATGGAGAAGACGGAGGACCTAAAGAGAAATATGTAATAGTTAGTATTTCCTTAGGTTAGGCCTTTTATTCCGTCTCTGGCTCGATGGAATAATTTAGATGATATGTCCATAACGCCAATGTATGTGAATGTATGTATGTCTGATGTATGCTAAAGCAAATCAAGACTAAGTTAGATTATGAGACTTAAATAAAATCCCTCGTTAAAAAGTTAAGTAAATAAGCAAGTTATTAAAATCGGTTGCCCCTCCCTAATATTATAATTCAGCCGGCAGTACTGGGGGCCTTTGTGTTGTTGAGCAAACTCAAGATCGGGGTCTTATGGTAACACCTGAAGAATTATCGAAAGTTATTCTTTCATGAATATGAGGTAATACTTAAATTAGATTATGATAATTGGATGAGCAAACTCATGTTGTCATAAACTAATGGGCAATATGGTTGGGATTAATGTGAATAACATATTAGTTACTAATGTGGTTAGTAACCCAATAACCTAGGAATCACATTCAAGATGTGATTGATTACATGAATCTACCTGACAAATGGGACTAGCTTGTTGAGCAAACTCAAGGCGAAATCTCAGGAGTTAGGATCCTAGCTCACTAAAAGATTTGTGAAATTCTTCGAATTAATATGGAGGGCTATTAATTTGACAAAATAGTGGGAGCAATCTGAAATAAATTAAAAGGCCTATAATTTTATATTGATATACTTTAAAGCAAATGAATAACATACGTTTACTCTTTCTCACTCTCAGTTTAATTAAACACTCTTAAAATCATGACTAACACCAATCTGCAAAATACATTTACCGATAACAAGTTGAATAGTTCAAACTTCACCGACTGGTATCGCAACCTCAAAATTGTTTTGAAGTTCGATAAAATAGGGTATGTATTTGATACATCGATACCCCCTATCCCTGAGGATGATGCTCCCATCGAGGAAATCGATGCTTACCAGAAGCACAAGGCTGATGACGATCATGCCGGATGCATCATACTTGCATCGATGACATCGGAATTACAAAGGCAACTATGCATGTTCCATCATCATGCACCTAAAGGAACCGTTTGGGAAACAAACCAGGTGCGAACGCTACGAGATATCAAAATTGTTATATCGTTGCAGGATGCAAGAGGGCACATCTGTCATGACACATTGTGTCAAGATGATAGGCTATATTACCAAACTTTCTAGTATTGGATTTGTGATGGACAACGAATTAAGCACCGACTTGGTTCTTCAGTCCCTCCCAGAGAGTTATTCACAGTTCATCATGAACTACCAAATGAATGACTTGCAAACCTCTCTTGAAGAGCTTGCAAACATGCTCAAATCAGTTGAGCCCAATATGAAGAAAGACAAGGCCATACCGGCTCTTGTAATCGAGGGATCGAAGAAAAGGAAAGGGAATTTTCCCAATCCTAAACATCCCAAGAAAGGTAAGAGAGATGTGTCCAAGGGAAAGGAAGTGAAGAAGCCCAAAGGAGAATGCCACTTCTGTGGTAAAGACGGGCATTGGAAGAGAAACTGCAAGGAGTATCTAGCTACCCTCAAGAAGGGAAAAGGCGGTGCTTCTACGTCTGGTATGTTCTATATTGAAATAAAGACGGGTTTCATATTTCAATAAAGAACAATAGTTGCAATTTTTATAAAGATTCGATCTTTTATTTTTCAGGAATATCACAAAATGGGATTTATGTGTTAGATGATAAAACCCCTGTTTTTGCAATTGATACCAAAAGACATAAGCTAGATAATTCAACTTACTTGTGGCATTGTCGTTTAGGCCATATAAACAAGAGACGCATGCTAAAGCTACATTCAGATGGGCTTATAGATCCAATCGATTCTGAATCATTGGAAACATGCGAATCATGTTTAAAAGGTAAAATGACAAAGACACCCTTTAGCAATAAAGGTGAGCGTGTATCAGACACTCTAGGACTCATTCATTCAGATGTATGTGGTCCTATGTCAGTCCAAGCAAGAGGAGGATTCAGATACTTCATTAGCTTCATAGATGATCATACTCGCTATGGTTATATCTACTTGATGAGGCACAAATCAGAAGCCTTTGACAAGTTCAAATGCTTCAAGAATGAAGTGGAAAATCAATTAGGAAAGAAAATAAAAACACTTCGATCTGATCGAGGTGGCGAATATCTTTCTGATGATTTTCTGAATTATCTAACTGAATATGGGATATGCTCACAATGGACACCTCCCTATACACCACAACACAATGGTGTATCCGAGAGGAGAAACCGTACCCTATTAGATATGGTACGATCTATGATGAGCGTGGCCTTACTTCCAAAGACGTTCTAGGGCTATGCCTTAGAAACTGCCCTCTTCACCCTGAACCGAGTACCAACTAAATCCGCTGTTTCCACACCATATGAATTGTTCGTTGGTAAGAAACCCGTGTTCTCGTTCATGAGAGTATGGGGTTGTTCAGCATATATCAAACGCGTTGCGTCCGACAAATTAGATTCTAAATCTGATAAATGTTTCTTCATTGGATATCCCAGGAAAACCATAGGGTATTACTTCTATCATCCAGATGATCAGAAAGTAATAGTATCCAAACACGCAACCTTCTTAGAGAAAGAGTTTCTCGAAGGAACATAAAAGGGAAGCATGATTGAACTCGACGAAGTTCAAGAGGAAGAAACAACGACTGAAACAACAGAAGCGGTTGAGGTACCCGAAGAAGTCCCATTAGATGAGACTCCAGTGGCACCTATTCGTAGATCACGAAGAGTTCGTGAACTCCCAGTTAGATATGGTTTTCTAGTGGGAGATGATGACGAGGTTCCCGTGTTAGACGACGAACCCGAAAACTACGAAGAGGCTCTTACTAGTCCAGATTCTAAAGCATGGCTTGAGGCAATGGATTCTGAAATGGATTCCAACTAACCAAGTTTGGACTTTGGTTGATCCACCCGAAGGGATAAAACCCATTGGGTGCAGGTGGATCTTCAAAAAGAAGACTGACATGGATGGAAAGGTTAGCACCTACAAGGCTAGGTTGGTAGCGAAGGGATATCTTCAGAAACAAGGTGTTGATTATGACGAAACCTTCTCTCCTGTTGCTATGTCCAAATCAATCAGAATCATGCTTGCAATTGCTGCTCATTTTGATTATGAGATTTGGCAAATGGATATGAAAACAGCTTTCCTAAATGGAAATCTGCTTGAGGATGTATACATGATGCAGCCTGAAGGTTTCATATCAAAGGATGCAAATAAAGTTTGCAAACTTCAGAGATCCATTTATGGACTCAAGCAAGCATCTAGAAGCTGGAACAAGCGTTTTGACGAATCCATAAAACAATTTGGTTTCGAACAAAATTGTGAAGAAGCTTGCATTTACAAGAAAGCAAGTGGGAGCTCTATAGCATTTCTCATACTATATGTGGACGATATACTGTTAATGGGAAATGACATTGCTCTATTACAATCGGTGAAAGTTTGGTTATCTGGTAACTTCTCAATGAAAGACCTTGGTGAAGCAGTCTATATACTTGGTATAAAGATCTACAGAGATAGATCGCGTAGACTGCTTGGTCTTTCATAGGCTACATACATTGAAAAGGTGCTAAATCGGTTTAGCATGCTTGAATCGAAACGAGGTAACTTACCCATGGTACATGGAGTAAAGTTAAACAATCATCAATGTCCTAAAACTTATGATGACAAACGACGCATGGATGTAGTCCCGTACGCCAGCGCGATCGGTTCGATTATGTATGCTATGCTATGCACTAGACCTGACGTAGCATTCGCGTTATCTGTAACGAGTCGTTACCAAGGGAATCCGGGAGACGAGCATTGGATTGCCGTCAAGAACATTCTTAAGTACTTGAGAAGGACTAAAGATATGTTCCTAGTGTACGGAGAAGGAGATCTGAAAATACAAGGATTTTCAGACGCTAGTCATCTCACGGATGAGAATGATTTTAAATCCCAATCAGGATACCTGTTTATCCTAAATGGGGGCGCGGTCAGTTGGAAAAGTTCCAAGCAGGGAAGCGTAGCTTTCTCTACGACCGAGTCAGAGTACATCGCTGCTGCGGAAGCGGAAAAGGAAGCAGTTTGGATTAGAAAGTTCATTACAGAACTAGGTGTGGTGCCTGACATTGTCAATCCCATTACTCTGTACTGTGATAACAATGGAGCCATTGCGCAAGCAAAGGAACCACGGTCTCATAATACATCCAAGCACTACCTAAAGCGATACCACATCATAAGAGAGATTGTGGCTAGAGGAGATGTGAGAATAGAAAGAGTACCTACAGAGGACAACGTTGCAGATCCGTTGACAAAGCCTTTAACCCAGAAAGTACATGATCGTCATTTAACTTCTACTGGGATAAGTTTTAGAAACAATTGGCTTTAGTCCAAGTGGGAGTATGTTGGGATTATGAATTAAATTAATTAAGAGATAATTAAATTAGGAGTTTTAATTAGATTAATATACCCCTATTAGATATGGTACGGTCCATGATGAGCATGGCCTTACTTCCAAAGATGTTCTGGGGCTATGCCTTAGAAACTGCCCTCTTCACCCTAAATCGAGTACCAACTAAATCTGCTAGTTCCACACCGTATGAATTGTTCGTTGGTAGGAAACCTGTGTTCTCATTTATGAGAGTATGGGGTTGTTCGACATATGTCAAACGCATTGCGCCCGACAAATTAGATTCTAAATCTGATAAATGTTTCTTCATTGGATATCCCAAAGAGACCGTAGGGTATTACTTCTATCATCCAGATGATCAGAAAGTAATAGTATCCAGATACGCAACCTTCTTAGAGAAAGATTTTCTCGAAGAAACACAAAAGGGAAGCGTGATTGAACTCGACGAAGTTCAAGAGGAAGAGACGCCGGCTGAAACAACAGAAGCGGTTGAAGTACCCGAAGAAGTCCCATTAGATGAGACTCTAGTGGCACCTATTCGTAGATCACGAAGAGTTCGTGAACTCCCAGTTAGATATGGTTTTCTAGTGGGAGATGATGACGAGGTTCCCGTGTTAGACGACGAACCCGAAAACTACGAAGAGGCTCTTACTAGTCCAGATTCTAAAGCATGGCTTGAGGCAATGGATTCTGAAATGGATTCCAACTAACCAAGTTTGGACTTTGGTTGATCCACCCGAAGGGATAAAACCCATTGGGTGCAGGTGGATCTTCAAAAAGAAGACTGACATGGATGGAAAGGTTAGCACCTACAAGGCTAGGTTGGTAGCGAAGGGATATCTTCAGAAACAAGGTGTTGATTATGACGAAACCTTCTCTCCTGTTGCTATGTCCAAATCAATCAGAATCATGCTTGCAATTGCTGCTCATTTTGATTATGAGATTTGGCAAATGGATATGAAAACAGCTTTCCTAAATGGAAATCTGCTTGAGGATGTATACATGATGCAGCCTGAAGGTTTCATATCAAAGGATGCAAATAAAGTTTGCAAACTTCAGAGATCCATTTATGGACTCAAGCAAGCATCTAGAAGCTGGAACAAGCGTTTTGACGAATCCATAAAACAATTTGGTTTCGAACAAAATTGTGAAGAAGCTTGCATTTACAAGAAAGCAAGTGGGAGCTCTATAGCATTTCTCATACTATATGTGGACGATATACTGTTAATGGGAAATGACATTGCTCTATTACAATCGGTGAAAGTTTGGTTATCTGGTAACTTCTCAATGAAAGACCTTGGTGAAGCAGTCTATATACTTGGTATAAAGATCTACAGAGATAGATCGCGTAGACTGCTTGGTCTTTCATAGGCTACATACATTGAAAAGGTGCTAAATCGGTTTAGCATGCTTGAATCGAAACGAGGTAACTTACCCATGGTACATGGAGTAAAGTTAAACAATCATCAATGTCCTAAAACTTATGATGACAAACGACGCATGGATGTAGTCCCGTACGCCAGCGCGATCGGTTCGATTATGTATGCTATGCTATGCACTAGACCTGACGTAGCATTCGCGTTATCTGTAACGAGTCGTTACCAAGGGAATCCGGGAGACGAGCATTGGATTGCCGTCAAGAACATTCTTAAGTACTTGAGAAGGACTAAAGATATGTTCCTAGTGTACGGAGAAGGAGATCTGAAAATACAAGGATTTTCAGACGCTAGTCATCTCACGGATGAGAATGATTTTAAATCCCAATCAGGATACCTGTTTATCCTAAATGGGGGCGCGGTCAGTTGGAAAAGTTCCAAGCAGGGAAGCGTAGCTTTCTCTACGACCGAGTCAGAGTACATCGCTGCTGCGGAAGCGGAAAAGGAAGCAGTTTGGATTAGAAAGTTCATTACAGAACTAGGTGTGGTGCCTGACATTGTCAATCCCATTACTCTGTACTGTGATAACAATGGAGCCATTGCGCAAGCAAAGGAACCACGGTCTCATAATACATCCAAGCACTACCTAAAGCGATACCACATCATAAGAGAGATTGTGGCTAGAGGAGATGTGAGAATAGAAAGAGTACCTACAGAGGACAACGTTGCAGATCCGTTGACAAAGCCTTTAACCCAGAAAGTACATGATCGTCATTTAACTTCTACTGGGATAAGTTTTAGAAACAATTGGCTTTAGTCCAAGTGGGAGTATGTTGGGATTATGAATTAAATTAATTAAGAGATAATTAAATTAGGAGTTTTAATTAGATTAATATACTCCTATTATTATCCAATTAGGTTATTTATTATTATCCTAAATATATTAGATATATATTGAGATAATAATTAGGAATCCTATTCCGAATTGGATTCCTATTAAGTAACCTATTCCTATCTAACTAGGGTTTAGATACAAGCAACTATATATACCCCCTCCCTATAGGAATTTCGACCAAGCCTATCCCTCCCCCTTATAGTGATTTTCAAAATTGCTAATTAGAGAGAGAAAAAGAATTCCCATCCCCTAGTTCGTGGACAAGAATTCATACGGCATCCCATCGATTGATTAATCTTATTCATCCCTCTTTCTCCTTGATCTTGTGTTGGTTAATTAGAGGCAATCTAATTTGGTTGCATCTCATAAGGGTTGATTTTATCTTAACCTCACCGTATTCTACTTTGCGTTTGGATCCTCGGAGAAGAATTGTGGGCGCTTCTTTAACAACGGTAGATTGTTCATCGAAAGGTATTCCTTCTTATCCCTCTTTATATGAAATAACGATTAACAGATCCTATGGTTAAAAGGAAATAGGCTAAAAATTTTATATTTCCGCTGCTATACCTTAACCCTAATTTTCTTCAGTAATTACTGGTACCACAGCTCCTTGAAGATGAGTCCATTCCAAGCCTTGTATAGAATAGAACCCCAGTTACCTACATTGCCTATTACAGATTCCATTGTAGTTACAGTGGAAGAGATGCTCCATGCAAGGTAGGATATGAACTTGGACATAAAAGACTTCCTTACTAAGACACTAAACCGCATGAAGCAGTTTGCTGGTAAACATAAAGCTGATATGGAGTTTCAAGTGGGTGAATAGGTGTTTCTCAAGCTTCAACCCTATAGACAAAGTTTTGTGGCAATGTGAAGTTCACACAAGCTATCAACTAAGTTCTTTGGATAATATCAGATTTTGGCTAAGATCATAAAGGTAGTTTACAAGCTTCTATTACCAATAGGGTGCAAGGTCCATCCAGATTTTCATGTTTGACTCTTTAAAAACACAAGGATCCTACAATGCCTATACTCACTATCATTCCTCCTATCGAAGATGGTTTGTTGCAACTTGAGCCCTTAAAGTTCATCAACACCAAGAATGCGGTGATTAATGATCAATCCGTACCTCAACTCCTCATCCTCTAAGAAAGACTTCCTTTAATTGATGCCACATGGGAAGCTGCCTCCATGATTGAAGCTCAATTGCCAGATTTTTTTAATTCTTGGGGATAAAAAATGCGCACAAGGGAGGGGTATTGTCACATCTGCTAGGCGTAAGAAAGTTTAAGGACCAATTATATTATTGGCCATTTCATTATACTAATGTGGTGTTAGTTTAATTAGTTATTTTGTCATTTATATTATTAGAATTATGCTTGCAGTGAAATATAGTTGTAATTCCTAGTTGTTAGGCCTTTTTGGCCCTTAGTGCGTTGTTATGCCAGCTGTGTATTGTATTTGTTTTGGCAGTACACTGCTATATCAATGCTTTCTTACTTCATGCAAGGCATCAATGAAATTATATGAATTATCTTTCCTTATCTCTCTTCTATTCTCTCTTCTACCTTATGCCCTAAATTATTCTTTTCAACTAGTCATCAGATTACAAACCTGACAATAAACATTATATTATGAGTTTGACCATTATCCATGAACCTAAAACATACAAAAAAGTTATTCAATATGAGTGTTGGAGATTAGCTATGCATAAGGAATTAGAGACAGAGAGATATACACAGGTAAATGGCATAGAAAGTTACTCCCTATAAAGGTATCCTCATTACTTTACACCCTATAAAGGTACCCATTGGTTGTACATGGGTCTCTAAGGTCAAGTGGGAGAGTGATAGTACTCTAGAAAGGTATAAGGACATAGACTATTTAATTTTTTTTCTCATGTTGTCAAGTTAACTATAGTTAGAATGATATTATCTATTGCAGCCATATGGACTTTACTTCAATGTGATGTTAATTAAACTTTCCTGCATTGTGAGCTTAACGAGAAAGTGTATATGAAACCTCCTTTAGGTTTAGAATTGCCTCATCCTAATATGGTTTGTAAGCTTGAGAAATCTTTGTATGTATTAAAACAAACTAGTATACAAGGATTGATATGTTATCCATTTTTTATTGAGTCATGGTTAAAATCAATGTGCATATTACCATTCTTTTTTTATATAAAACTTAGTAAAGGTTTAATAACTATTATGTTGGTATATTTATGACATAATACGACTAAGGAAATATACTTTAGAGATTAATCACATAAAATCATCGTTGGATGCAAATTTCGGCATTAAAAATATTTTAAAGTATTTTTTAGGATTTGAATTGCAAGAACTGTTAATGGTATTAATATTTCTCAATGCAAGTATGAGTTAGAGCTTTTAAAAGATGTTAGTTTGCTTGCTTCTAAATCTCTTTATACTCATATGAATCCTATAATTAGATTAACTAAAGAGAAGGGACAACCTTTACAGGATCCTGCAATTTATAGGTGTACAATTGGTAGGTTAATTTACCTAACACTAGGCTTGTTGTTACTTTTGCAGTGAGCAAGTTTTTAGAAAACCAACATCAGACCACTTAAAAGCAACTCCTAGAATCTTGGATTACATCAATGGAGATCCTAGAAAGGGTTTGTTTTATTCATTATTTTCAGCAATTAGTTTGAGAGCTTTTCATATCCCGACTGAGCCAACATGCACAGACACAATAAGGTCCATTATCGGTTTATATGTTTTTCTTGGAAATTCAATCATTTCGTAGAAAAGCAAGAAACATTACTGCTACATGCTCCTCAATAAAAGCAGAATATCGAGCCCTGTCTATTTTTACAGCGGAGATTCCATGGCTAATTTATCTCCTATAAGCATTGAGGATTGATCACAAAATGCTAATACCATCTTCTAGCAATCTCACACCAAATTGGCAGGAAGGTTGAACATAAATAGTAAAGAGTAGATATCATGGGCGGTAAATTGTTCTATAAATAGAACCATTTGCTTTCATTTTCAAACACGTAATCAAAACTAATAAGTAAATTTTCAGGAATAAACACAGAGAAATTTCAGAGATTGTTTAAGGAAGAATTTCTGGGAAAATGACCTTAGTGATCATTGATTCTTCATTGATTGAAAAGATAATCTTACAGCCATTAAAAAGAGAAAAAGGAGCACAAAACAACAAAACAGGAAAATGGCCTCATTGCAGACAAAGATGTGACAGAGGCAAAACACAAAAAGAACGGTAATAAAGGAAAATAACAAGAACAGTACACAAACTAATAAAATAGAGTTGAATGGTCCTTAATACTCCCCCTCAAGCTCTGGAGGAAGAATTTGCTCCCAGCTTGGAAACATGAGAAGAATGTTGCTTGACTGAGAGAACTTTTGTGAATAAGTCAGCAACCTGTTGAGCAGATGAAACATAAACTGAAGTAATTGTTCCTACTTTGATTTGATCTCGAACGTAATGGCAGTCTATCTCCACATGTTTAGTTCTTTCATGGAGGACAGGATTAGCTGCAATAGATAAGGCTGTTTGATGATCACATTTGAGAATTGTAGGAGGAAGATGTTTGATGCCAAGGTCTTTGAGAAGAGCAGATAATCAGGTGATTTCACAAGTTGTAAGAGCCATTGCTCTATATTCTGCTTCTGCAGAGGATCGAGCCACTACTGATTGTTTTTTAGCTTTCCAATAGATAGGTGAATCACCAATGAAGATACAGAACCCAATTGTAGATCTTCTGGTCATAGGACAACTAGCCCAGTCACTATCACAGTATGCTGTAAGAGAGGCAGCAGATGATGCAGCAAGCATTATACCCTATGACAAAGTTCCTGCTAAGTATTTAAGAACTCTCTTCGCAGCTTGCATATGATCAGATGTAGGTTGATGAAGGAATTATGTGAGAATCTGAATTGGAAATGATATGTCTGGTCTTGTTATAGTGAGAATTACCAAGCAATCTTTGATATGGTGTAGGATCTGATAACGGAGTTCCTTTGTCAAGGGTGAGCTTAAGATTGCCTTCCATAGGGATTTTGAGAGGTTTAGTGTGAGTCATTCCAAACTCTTGCAATATGTCTTGGGTATATTTTTTCTGTGAGATAAAGAAGCCAGAAGAGGATCTGTCTATTTCAAGTCCAAGAAAGTATCTTAGTTCTCCTAGATCCTCATGT
This sequence comes from Euphorbia lathyris, assembly GCF_963576675.1. Lineage (NCBI taxonomy): Eukaryota > Viridiplantae > Streptophyta > Magnoliopsida > Malpighiales > Euphorbiaceae > Euphorbia > Euphorbia lathyris. The sequence continues at coordinate 29,969,873 of NC_088914.1, forward strand.
GAAAAGACTGAGACAACATGTTTTTGAGGTGATCAATTGATGAGAGGGAGTTACCTTTGATGAGCAGGTCATCAACATATACAAGAACAATGGTGATGGATCTGGATGAGTGATTAATGAAGAGGCTATATGTCACATCCGTGTCCCTAATTTTAGTTATTATACCATAATATTATATTACAGTATATTTATTTATTGATTGGAGATTTAATTGGGTATTATGGATATAGTTTGGAGGCTAATTTCATATTTTAAGGGTAAAATTAAAAGTTTAGGGTAAGTTTTAAAAGAAGTTAAAGTTTAAAGGGACCAAAAGGGAGATTTTCCCTTATTGGGAACATAACATCACACATCCCAAACATTAAATTCGGATATCCAAAGAAATAGAAAAAAATAATAATCATCATTTGCATTTGCATCTCCATTTTCTCCATTCACCCCAAAATACATAGCTGCAATGATCTTAAGATATCTGGAGTTTCCATGGTCCGATCGAGCTGATTTTTTTACAGTAGGTTCTAGATATCCTAATACACATTGTGCACGGTGTGATTTTGATTTGGAAATTTCTACCATGGGTTCGAGCTAGGCAGATTAGAGGGGAAATTTGAATCTTAATGTGTTTATTTTCCCAATTATTGCTAAGTAATTTATCAACTACCCTTTTATGATTTTGAGTATATATACATATATGTTAAGTGATCTTTACAAAATTTTATGTCTTAAAGTGAATATTTGATTTTAAGATGGTTAAATTAGTGTTTTTGATAACTTATGATTTATGAAATAAAGATTTTATATATAATAATTTATGTGCTTATTTTTAAGAAATTGAAATTGGTACTGATAAATATATTTTTAAATTATTTATTGGTGATTTTAGTGCGATAATGATTTATGATTGAATATTTTAGAAATTGATTTAGAAAGGTACTTGAGAAATTTTATGATGTTGATTTATGAGTTATATATATATATATATATATATATATATATATATATATATATATATATATATATTTACATATATATATTTCTAATTTTAAGTTAAATTATGAAATTTATAATATTTTTTTTTGAAACAAAATTTATAATATTTTTAGTATCCATCAAAATGGATATTTTACCTTATTGGAAACATAAATTCCAACCTTTAAGACATGCATTTCGTGGTTCCATATTGATAAGATCAAAAAATTGAATTAGTCTAAGTCATATGTTCATCTTCTCCTTTCTTCTCCTCCATGCACTAAAAACTGCCCAGCCATACGAAATTAATGTTTCCCGGAGATTCAACCGTCGGATCGTCATGAAACTTAAACTATAGCTTCTAGAGACATATTTCTAAGTACTGACCGGAGGGATTTTGATTTCGGTATTTCTAGAAGGAGTTCGGCCTAAACAGATTATAAGGCGAATTTGGTGCTTTTTTGAGTTTTCTTCAAATTCTTGCTAGGTAAGTAACTATCAACTACCCTTTTGAGTTTTTTTTATGTATATATAGATATATATAACTCTATATTTTCCAGAAAATTAAATTTTTGTTGTGATTTTTGCCATGCATTTGATTAATTGGAGTGGTTATGAATTAGTTTTTAACATGAGGTTAAAGTTAACTTCAAGTAATTATATATGTATTTGCATGTCAATTTCAACCTATAATGTATGTTTATGTATACATGATTTGAGTTTGGTTTTGATGAACTTAGTATATTTGATTAATATTTGTGTAAGATTTGATATTTTGAAGAGTAGAATTCAAAAGAAATTGTATTGAGAAACTTTATTGATAATTGATTTGTGATCAAAGGTATATGTATATATAATAAGTGGTTTTCTATAAATTTATTTCTCAAAGTAAATTTGAGTTTTAATTAAAGGTTGTTAAAATATTAATTTTGATGAAATTATGATTTATTGAAATAAAGTCTATATATGATGATTTATGTGTTATTTTTAAGAAATTGAAGTTAATATTGATAAGTATATTTTTTTTAAATTATTTATTGGTGATGATTTTAGTTCAATCGTGATTTAGGATTTAGTATTTTGGAAATTGATTGAGTAAAGATATTAAGAAAATTTATTATGTTGATTTATGAGGGATATATATATATATATATATATATATATATATTTCTGATTTTAAATTATATTATGAAATTATAATATTTTTAGTATCCATCAAGAGTAATCCAGATAGGTGGCTTTAATTAAAGTCTGTATTTAGTGAGAAATACGGTTTGTGTACACAGTTAAAGACCTAATAGGGCATGGCAAAGAAGTGTTGAGTAAGACCATGCATGGTTAGGCAAATTATGAGATATCTCGATTCTATTATATTGTGGGGATTGATATATACGGGGATTATCTCTCGGATGGATACGGTTTATGAAGTGTTTATTGAGATATGATTTATGAAGTATTTATTGATATACAATTATGAAGTATTTATTGATATACAGTTGATGAAGTATTTATTGAGATACAATTTATGAAGTATTCTATTAAGATACAGTTTATGAAGTATTTATTGAGATACGGTTTATAAAGTATTTATCGAAATACGGTTTATGAAGTATTTATCGAAATAAGGTTTATGAAGTATTTATCGAAATACGATTTATAAATTATTTATTGATATATGATTTATGAAGTATTTATTTATTTGTGGGTGATTTGAGTAAATTGTTAATTGCAAACCTATTTATATTATGTAGTTGATATTTTAAACAAATAAATATAGCTATTTTGAAAACAAGTTTTGGTATAAAGTATTTTAATATAGTGATTTACGTTTTGACAATGTGGGATAATCTGAGAAATAATGTTTACAACAAGCTTATGATATTTTAAATTGCATATTTGGGTAAAAGTACTATTTTGAGTATTTTATTATGGTTTAATCCATAAAAGTTCATTTTTAAGAATATAAATTTGATATAATGCATTTGGAAATTAAACTATAGATATAGTTATTTTGAGTATAAGTATTTTATGTAGTTGATAATTGCTTACTGAGATTTCTGTCTCACGTTTTAAAATGTTTTAATGTTTTAGGCGAGAAAGAGCGCGGTATAAGAGAAGTTACTGGTTAATAGAGAAGGGTGAAGTATCAAGTCATCGTTTTTGTCTTTAGTTAGGACATTGCCTCTTATTTGGAGATTTAATTGTATTGGGTAATAATTTGGGACTTGATTGTAGTAGAAATATGGATTTATTTTATAATATATCTAAGAGGAATTCTTGAAAAGTGTGATATTTATGATATTTGGATAATTTGGAGACTCTTAAGTGTTGATTGTGAGATTTCTATTTCACGCCCGATGCCGATTGAGGTCGTTTTAGGGTCGAGTGTGACAGTTTGGTATCAGAGCACTAGGTTAAATTCTTCGGACCTAAGGTTGATAGTAATTGAGGAATATGAATATTTGGTGATAGTTTAGAAATAATTTGGAATTTCTTGAGGATTTAGTAACTAGCATGAGTTTTAAAAAAAATAGATGGGATGGTTAATAATATTTGGGTGATTGCAAATTATTAAGTTATCAGATATTTGGTGATATCAAATTGAAATTGATATTTGAGAGTTTATTAGTTAGCTTACAAGCATATATATCTCAGATTTGTAATAAGGATTAGGAGACTTTGAAATGACATGATAAGTTGGTCTTCTTAGGAATATAGGAAATTGAGTAAATGATAAAATGATAAATTGAAGATAATAAATATATGGGATTGAGAAAGATAACATATGGAGATTTCAATTAATGGTTTTGGAGGTTGATTAATAATTGGGAGATTTTAACATGAATTTAGTGTAGTATAAAATCTTAAGTTGAATAAATGAGATCTGAAATTTAAATTACTGTTTTATTGGTGAACTTCATTTGGTTGAGGTTTAGACTTTATAAAAATTATATATAAATGATGTTTAGAGAAATAATGATGTTGGTGAACAATGATAAATAAAGTGGGAGAAAATCTTAGAGTTCATGATTTGATGATTAACACATGAAAATAAATATTGTTTGAGGAAATAATTAGGATATGAATGTTGAGGATAAGATTCTTTGATCTTAAACACAGTTGATGATACATATATTGACATTTAAATATGTATAGTATTTTTATTATAGTCAAGTTATTTCTAGTTGAAGTTTGGAGGATTATAGTGTAAATTCATATAAGGATCAAATTAAGAGTTTATAAGTCCAATAAGAAAATTTGATGGCATTATAAACTTTATTGACTTCTATATGTTTAAAGATATCATTTGGAGTTGGAGAAGATAAAAAAACGTTGATTATCGTAATTTAGGTACTATATATTCCTTGACTATATGGTTTGGAGAAACGATTGAAGTTTATTTGGTTGGATTAATAGTCTATATGGTGGTGAATATAAAAAAAACAGCATAGCAGTTCAATTGAATTTAAAGAATTAAATGGAGAATTATAAGAGTGATATTGATATTAAGATTTTATGAAATAAGTCTTATTGATAGGAAATTGTATTATAATAATAAGGTTTATATTTGATTGATGATGATGATTGAAGCTTATAATATGAATCAGGATTTGAGTGAAAAATTATAAATATAAGTATTGTTATTATGATGAAATAAGATTATATATTGATGCAAATCATTGATTCGGATTATTTAAAGTTTAAGAAAAAATATAATACCATAGATATTACTGGTTCAAAAGTGATTTTTTAGAAGTATAAAGAACTTGGAGATAGGTAAAATATATTTGATATATATGTCATAGAAGAAATCAATTGTAATTTAAATCTATTAAAGTGAGACTGAGTTTAATGCTAAAGTGTACCATATTATATAAAATTGAATATATGGTATTTGAAGTTTTATTGTAAATATATTATGGAATTAACTAGATTGAAGTTTAGAGTTACTTAGAGTTATATATAAATGAGTGATAGAGATATGCCAATGATGATGATGATAAAGGAAGTGAGATGAAATATTAGAGTTTATGATTCGATGATTATTATGAGGAATCTTGGTAATTTGAAATAGCTCCGTGATTGTAAAGACCGTTTGAGGAAGATAAGTATGATAGATTAAAGAATATGAATTTCGAGGACGAAATTCCTAAAGGTGGGGAGAATTGTCACATCCGTGTCCCTAATTTTAGTTATTATACCCTAATATTATGTTACACTATATTTATTTATTGATTGGAGATTTAATTGGGTATTATGGATATAGTTTGGAGGCTAATTTCATGCTTTAAGTGTAAAATTAAAAGTTTAGGGTAAGTTTTAAAAGAAGTTAAAGTTTAGAGGGACCAAAATGGATATTTTACCTTATTGGAAACATAAATTCCAACCTTCAAGACATGCATTTCAGTGTTCTAATCATGGCTTGTGTCTCGGGGTCAAACATGAGCGTTCTTTGGAATGGGGAAGCTTTGTCCACGTTCCACCCAACTCGGGGGCTCAAACAAGGAGACCCCCTCTCGCCTTATCTCTTTGTGATTTGTTTGGAAAGGTTGAATCATATGATCTTGGATGCGGTTAATGAGGGAGTGTGGAAACCAGTTAAACTTTCTAGGGGAGGGCCTGCCTTGTCCCACCTATTTTTTGCAGATGATATCGTTCTAATGGTAGAGGCTACTATTGAGCAAGCCAGGGTTATCCGTGATATTCTGAGTAAGTTTTCTGATTGTTCGGGTTAGAAAGTTAGCCTCACGAAATCCCGAGTTTTCTACTCAAGCAATGTGTCGGAATCTACTAGTCTGAATATTGGCCGAGCTCTAGGAATTGTAAAGACTTCCAACCTGGGAAAGTATTTGGGAATGCCAATAATACATCAGCGAATCAATAAAGAGCTCTATGGGCCAGTTGTTGATAGAGTGCAATCAAAGCTAGCAGGTTGGAAATCGAAATCTCTGAATATGGTGGGCCGGCTAACTCTTGTTAAATCATTCATGACTGCTGTCCCGAGTTATACTATGCAGACAGTGCTGCTTCCTAAGAGTATTCATGATCGACTCGATAAATTCAATAGAGGTTTTCTCTGGGGGTCAGTGGGACAGGTAAGAAAAGCGAGGGAGGCCTTGGGATTAGACGAATGCGGGATTTCAATGTGGCTATGATATCAAGGCTTAGCTGGATGGCCCTAACTGACACGGAACCACTTTGGGTTAGAGTGGTTCGTGCGAAGTACGGTGGCAACAGGCGAGGTCTTCATATGTTTCAGGCTTAGGCGCCAAACTCATCGACTTGGAAGAGTATTGTCGCGGGAAAGGAAATTTTGCAGCAAGGAGCGGCGAAGATGGTCTATAACGGAAGAGAGACTAGGTTCTGGAAAGATTTATGGTGTGGATCAGAGGTCCTTAAAACTAACAGCATAGCAGGTATAAGGGAAGAGGAGGCGAACAATGCAGTAAGACATTATTGGGACCCCGTACGGGAGTGTTGGGATTGGAGTAAACTTAATGGCCTGCTCTCGTCTACAGATATTATGAGAGTCGTTGCACATGCCCTTAGTCCAACTATTCATGATCCTGATGTTTGGTATTGGCCGTGCTGTGCGTCGGGTAGCTATTCAGTTCGCACTGGATATGATATGCTGGTGAATTCTACGCAACAAAGACAGGATCCATTTTGGGAAAAAGTGTGCAAGTTGAGCATCCCAGAAAAGATTAAAATGTTTGTTTGGTCTGTTCTACATAATAGCATTCTTTGCAATATGAATCGAGTCCGTAGAGGCTTAGTAAACTCCGAGGACTGTAAGAGTTGTCATCAACGTGAAACCGAGCTGCACATTCTGCATGATTGCTATGTCGCTGACGGTTTTGGGCACGTATTATCCCGTGGAATCTTAGAATGATCTTTTACAGTGGTAACTTATATGATTGGATTTCGCGGAACCTTTGTTGTGCCCGTCTGGTCCATCAAGTTGCTTGGCATGTCGTGTTTTCCTTTGCAGTTTGGGGACTCTGGAAAGGAAGAAATGAAGTTATTTTTGGAGGTGGTAGCAGCTTATGGAGAGGGGTGGATCAAATACTGCATCAATGTAAGGAATACCAGCAAGCTCAAGCTCTGCTTGCAAACGCAGGAGTGACAATGACTCGTAGGGTCTGGATTTGTTGGGAGCCGCCCGGAGACGATTAGGTAAAGGTAAATACCGATGGAGCCTGCAAGGGTAATCCCGGGAGGGCCTCCGCTGGAGGACTGATTCGAGGAAGATGTGGTGAATGGCTTGGGGGGTTCGGAGTGAACAGTAACCTTAGCAGAACTATGAGGGTTATTTCTCGGGATGAGGCAAGCGTGGGATAAGGGCTTTCGGAGAATTGTGTTGGAAGTTGACTCGTGTGTAGTTTTAAAACTATTAACGAAAGAAGTGGGATCTTCTCACCCCTATTCGTGGATTTTGGATCGACTCAAGGAATTACGTGAGAAAAGCTGGGTTACCACCTTTAAACACACTTATCGGGAGGGTAACCGTGCTGCGGACTGGTTGGCGAACTTCGCAGGTTCTTGTCACATAGGTTTTCATGAATTTGATTTACCTCCTGCAGGCCTCCAGGGAATCCTCAATGAAGATTGTTAGGGTTCGTGATTAAGTTTTAGTTTCCGTCTCTTCTTTCTCCCCCCTTCTCGGGCCTCGCGCCTTCCATGTAAACCAAAAAAAAATTGAATTAGTCTAAGTCATATGTTCATCTTCTCCTTTATTATCCTCCATGCACCAAAAACTGCCCAGCCATACGAAATTAATGTTTCCCAGAGATTCAACCGTCGCATCGTCGTGAAATTTAAACTATAGCTTCTAGAGACATATTTCTAAGTACTGACTGGAGGGATTTTGATTTCAATATTTCTAGAAGGAGTTCGGCCTAAACAGATTCTAAGGCAAATTTGGTGTTTATTTGAGTTTTCTTCAAATTCTTGCTAGGTAAGTAACTATCAACTACCCTTTTGAGTTTTTTTATGTATATATAGATATATGTAACTCTATATTTTCTAGAAAATTAAATTTTTGTTGTGATTTTTGCCATGCATTTGATTAATTGGAGTGTTTATGAATTAGTTTTTAACATGAGGTTAAAGTTAAGTTCACGTAATTATATATGTATTTGCATGTCAATTTCAATCTATAATATATGTTTATGTATACATGATTTGAGTTTGGTTTTGATGAACTTAGTATATTTGATTAATATTTGTGTAAGATTTAATATTTTGAAGAGTAGAATTCAAAAGAAATTGTATTGAGAAACTTTATTGATAATTGGTTTGTGATCAAAGGTATATGTATATATAATAAGTGGTTTTCTATAAATTTATTTCTCAAAGTAAATTTGAGTTTTAATTAAAGGTTGTTAAAATATTAATTTTGATGAAATTATGATTTATTGAAATAAAGTCTATATATGATGATTTATGTGTTATTTTTAAGAAATTGAAGTTAATATTGATAAGTATATTTTTTTATATTATTTATTGGTGATGATTTTAGTTTAATCATGATTTATGATTTAATATTTTGGAAATTGATTGAGTAAAGGTATTAAGAAAATTTATTATGTTGATTTATGAGGGATATATATATATATATATATATATATATATATATATATATATTATATTATAAAATTATAATATTTTTAGTATCCATCAAGAGTAATCCGGATAGGTGGCTTTAATTAAAGTTCGTATTTAGTGAGAAATACGACCTGTGTACACAGTTAAAGACCCAATAGGGCATGACAAAGAAGTGTTGAGTAAGACCATGCAGGGTTAGGCAAATTATGAGATATCTCAATATATTGTGGGGATTGATATATACGGGGATTATCTCTCGGATGGATATGGTTTATGAAGTGTTTATTGAGATATGATTTATGAAGTATTTATTGATATACAATTATGAAGTATTTATTGATATACAGTTGATGATATATGATTTATGAAGTATTTATTGATTTGTGGGTGAGTTGAGTAAATGGTTAATTGCAAACCTATTTATTTTATATAGTTGAGATTTTAAACAAATAGATATATATAGCTATTTTCAACACAAGTTTTGTATTACGTACTTTGATACAGTGACCTTCGTTTTGGAAAATTGCGATAATTTTGAGAAATGATATTTGAGCACAAGCATATAATATTTTTATTATAAGTTTTTAGTAAAGGTAACATTTCAAGTGTTTTAATTGATAAATGGTTGAGTTTTAAGAATGTTACTTTTATATGTCAAGTTTTGGAAAATAATGATATATATATAATTAATTTGAGTATAAGTATTTTATGTAGTTGATAGTTGTTTACTGAGATTTTTGTCTCACATTTTAAAATGTTTTAATGTTTTAGGCGAGAAAGAGCAAGGTATAGGAGAAGTTACTGGTTGATAGACAAGGTTGAAGTATCAAGTCATCGGTTTTGTCTTTAATTGGGACATTTGCCTTTCATTTGGAGATTTGATTGTATTGGGTAATAATTTGGGATTTGAATGTAGTAGAAATATGGATTTATTTATAATATACGTAAGAGGAATTCTTGAAAAGTATGATATATATGATATTTGGATAATTTGGAGACTACTTAGTGTTGATTGTTATCTTTCTATTTTCACGCCCGATGCCGATTGAGGTCGGTCGGATGTGACACTATAATCAGATTTGGATTGAATGAAGCCCAACGACAGTAGAGTCGTAGAAAGTTTTGCAAACCACTGCCTAGGGGCCTGTTTAAGGCCATATATGGATTTTTTGAGTTTACAAGCAAAAGAAGTTTTGGTTTTTTGGAGAGATGTAGGGTCAGAGTGTTGTGTAATTCTGCAGCCAAAATGAGTGTATCCTGGGGGAAGCATCATATAAACAGTTTCTGATAAGTCTCCATGTAGAAAGACATTGGTGACATCCATTTGGAATGTATACCAATCCTCCACAGCTGCAACTGTAAGTAAGGTTCTTACTGTGGTCATTTTTGCCACAGGGGCAAAAGTTTCAGCATAGTCTTCTCCATACCTTTGTCTGCAACCCAATATGACAAGTCTAGATTTATGTCTCTCAATGGAACCATCTGGGTTAAATTTGGTTTTGAACAACTATTTACACCCTATTGCAACCTTTCCTGCAGGTAAAAGAATGACATCCTATGTATCATTGGACTCAAGAGCATCAAGCTCCAAGTTCATAGCTGCAACCCAATGAGCATGTTTCACTGCTTCTTTGTAATATATTGGATCAGGATTAGAAATGATAGCAGCAAGAAAACAATGAAATGCAGGTTCAGTTGTAGTATGATCTAGATTGGAGATATGAGGTGCATTGTAATCTTTAAGCCATACAGGGGGTATATGAGGTCTACTAGATTTTCTGAGAGGGATAAGAGAGGTAACTGAATCAGTTGTGGGGGAATTTGGAGCTGAAGTTTTCGTCGGTGAAGGTAAGAGCTCATTGGAGGTGGAATTGTCAATATAGATTTCATCAAAGGTTGGAACAATTGGTGTTGTAGAGGTTAAAGCAGGCACATGATGCATGTATGAAGTGGTAGATTTAGCATGGAAGGGGAAAACAAATTCATGAAAGATGACATCTCTAGACACAAAGGTTTGAGATGTAGTCAAGTTGAGAAGTCTGTAACCCTTTTGTGTGGGAGGATAGCCTAAGAAAACACAGGGTACCCCCCTTGGAGACATTTTATCAGATGGAAAAACAGGGTTATAAGCAAAGGCTAAGCACCCAAAGACCCTTAAATGAGCATATGAAGCAGGCATTTTGTGTAAGATTTCATAAGGAGTTTTGTTTTCCAGAACTGGAGTGGGCAGTCTATTGATGATGTGAACTGCATTCAAAACACAATCACCCCATTGAGAGAGAGGCAATCCTGATTGAAAACGAAGTGCCCTGCCTATTTCCAAGATGTGTCTGTGCTTCCTTTCCACTCTAGCATTCTGTTGTGGCCTTTTGACACAAGAAGTCTGGTGAACAATGCCATGTTTAGAGGAAAAAGCTATGCATTGAGTATCATCAAACTCAAGTGCATTATCAGACCTAATGTGCTTGATAGTCTTTTGAAAGGGATTTTTAATATAGTTGAGAAAGGTTTCTAGAAGATTTCCTAAGGGTCCTCGTATTATTCATGTGGTTTGGCAGCGTCCTCCGGTTGGTTAGATTAAGGTTAATACTGACGCTTCTGTTTTGGGTAGTCCGGGTGCTGTGGGTTGTGGTGGTAGTTACCGATCCTCAAATGGTACGTTTCTTGGTGCTTTTGTTTTTCCGTTTGATGTTTCTTTTGCATTTTTAGCTGAGTTGAAGGCTGCCATTCATCCCATTCATACGACTTTTGACGAGGGTTGACGTCACCTATGGTTAGAGAGTGACTCGACCTATGTGGTTCAGTTGTTGCTTAGTATGTGGTATAGTGTTCATTGGGTGGTTCAACGGAGTTGGATTGATTGTTTGTCAAAAATTGATTCAATGCAATTTGTCATTTCTCACATTTATCGTGCAGGAAATGCGGTTGTTGATTCTCTTGCCTCTTTTGGTCATATGGTTGATAATTTACATTGGTGAGATTTGATTCCAGATTTTTGTTGTTCGACTTTTTTGCATGATCTTGAGGGGCGTGGTTTTTACCGCTTCTCTTGACATGGTTTTGTTTTGAGCTTTTGTAGTTGGTTCTTTGTATCTTTTCTTTACTCTTTTAATAATATTGGTTCGGGTTTGCTGTGATTTTCAGAGGTGCCAGCATAGCTGGGATGTCTGTTTTTTTGCGCTTTCTCGTTAACCAGTCTTGAATAAAAAAAAAAACTAGAAATCCAAAGGAAATTGTTTTCTCAATCGTTGCATTTCCCGCCCACTCATTGTGATTCTTTAAAAATCAAGTTATTAGACGTATATTTTATTCGTTCTCATAAACATATTTTAAGAATTCATCTTTCTAACACGCTCGTATACATCTCATACAAACTAAAGTTGAAAACAGAATATTTCTTAAAAAAAAAAAAAATATCGCCAACAGTTTGTTAATTTAATTATCCTAAAAAGGAAAGACAAATCAAAACTCTTTTGTATGGTTTAATGATTATAGTTAAAGAGAATGAAAACAAGGGTCATCCTCATGTTTAGTGAAATTAGTACCACATTTACATGTCTTTATTTGCAATACAAAACAAAATGATATGTCCCAAATTATGAGACTATGTGCTTTATTCACTTCACCAAGTGGACAACTACCCTACCACTTCTAATTTCATGATAACCACATAAATGAATAATCATAATTTAAGAAATATAAAAGAATCAAAACTAAAAGAAATCTGAAAGCAACTTAAAGTGATGATAGACAAGTATACCAGAACATAACACATTATTATTAATTGACTATATAATATATGTTAGATATGGGTTTGGTTTAACATCACCAATCTATTCTCCATTAATCATGTCGGTTTAGTTCACTATCATCTTAAATTCCATGTATGGGTTTTATATAAAAATTATAGGTAAGTTATAAGATTTTGAGGTCTGAGTTAATTTACTCCTAACTATAAAATATTATAATTTCAGTTTCGATGCTTGTTAAATTTCGTAATTAAAAGATGCACTAATAGAAATTTATACATCATATGATTTTACTGTTATCTGCTATATAAAAGTTTAGAGTATCTTCAATGGATTCTATTTTCTAAAAATAATATAAAAATTGACTCATAGTGATTTGAGGAGTGACTAATATATATAGTCTCCAACAATACTCATCATATTCACTTTTTATTTATTATTATTTTTTTGAATAAAGGTTGGGACGATACAGACATGATTTCGACATCCCATCTATGCTGGCACCCCGAAGCATGAACTGTAAAACCCGAATATATATATATAAAAAATGAAAATAGAAAGTTAGAGAACAAATATAAAAGTAAAAGGTAAAAACAGAAAAGCTCTAAACAAACCGAGCATGACTAAGATTACAGAGATCATCAAAAATCAGCGGCTGACAGAAGTCAGGAGCCGATGGCCACCAAGTAATATCCGTCGAAGAGACGCCATGACGAGCAAGGGAGTCAGCAACACCATTACCTTCTCTATAGATATGGGTGATACAGACCTGCATCAAAGAACATTGCTCCAAACAGCGAAGCCAAGGTTGATGCACCGACCAAGGTACTAAGGTTGATTTCGTCTTCAACAGATTGACAGTGTATAGAGAATCAGATTCAAGCCATAGTTGATGCCATTCTTTTTTCTATGCAACATCAATGGCAAACATTACCGCCTTAATTTCCGCTAAATATGCATACGTGGAGGGAATTGGAAAAGCAACACAACCCCGAGGAAAGCCACGGACAGTTCTAAAGATCCCGCTAGCCCCCGCCAAACCCGGGACTTAGGCATTGTTCTTTTTTACTTAATTTCAGCATAAGTAACTACAGTTCAGTTAAGTTAAGTTCAGTTCAGTTTAACAGCATTCAGTTAAGTTCAGTTAATTTAATTTCAATAATTATCATTATTTATTATAATTGTAATTATTTATATATAATTTATTATTATTTTTTTGAAATCATATATAATTTTTTTTGACAAGATATAATTTATTATAATTTATAATTTAGTATTATTCCTATATAATTTATAATTTAGTATTATTTATATATAATTTATCATTATTTATTATAATTATAACTATTTATATATAATTTATAATTTAGTATTATAATTATATATAATTTATTATTTATATTCATCCTGATTTGTTATAATTATAATTATTTATATATAATTTATAATTTAGTATTATTTATTATAATTATAATTATTTATATATAATTTATTATAATTTATATATAATTTATAATTTAGTATTATTTATATATTCGTCATTATTTATTATAATTATAATTACTTAATATATAATTGATAATTTATTATATATATAATTTATCATTTATCATTTTTATTATAATTATAATTATAATTTTTTATATATATAATTTATCATTATATAATATAATTTACATATATTTTTTTTTATTGTAATTATAATTATTTGTATATAAAATATATCATTATATATATAATTTATTATAATTATTTGGTGCATTTAAGTTAAGTTCAGTTCAGTTTAGTAACATTCAGTTCAGTTCAATTAATTTTAGTTAAGTTAATTTAATTTCAGTCAAAAAGAAATGGGCTTTAGTGATTTGAGGAACCACTAAAAAGCTCTTGGAGTGATTTTTAACTCTCTTCTCAAATTTTAAATTTAAGAGTCAAATTAAGAGCTGTTGGAGATGTTCTAAGATACAATAATTTGATGTGTCAATTTCTACTACTACTAAACCTTTAATCATATCATTATTTGATAAATATTGAAATTAAAATTGTGTTAATTTATACATTAAGTCTAAATTAGTGTTTCCAAAAAGAAAATGTTTGAGGCTTTATGTTTGAGGCTTTATTACCTTATCTCTGTAAATTAATATTGTTCTATCATTTTCGTTTTTACAAGTGAATTCAGGTCTATATCCAATATGGATAATCCCAATTAATTATGATTACCCATATATATTATAGGGTGTGTATTGAACTATCAACATATAATTATATATATATAATAACAAATTCATCAATGTAATTGTGAAATAATTACTAGCCAATTTTGTTATATTTCATCATCTTAATTTGAAAGTTAAAAAAAAAATATGTATATTTGTATATACGAGGTTGTATAAAACTTTAGGCGCTAGTCGAGTGGATATCATCCTCAAAATTTAATCGGGTTTTTATTTTATATTTTCTTAGTTGTGAAGAGACAAATTATTATTTAAATACAATTAAAATATACATGATACTATTTAAAAATAATAATATAAAATGATTTAATATAGAAAAATATGTATATTTGTAATATATATATTTAAAAATGAGTCAAAAACAAGGTGTCCGCTATGGTTACTTTGTTTTTTACAAAGTACCGTTACTTGGTGCTCATTTTCACCATTGGATTAATTTTATACTCCATCATCCAATGGTGAAAACCACACCAAGTAACGGTACTTTGTAAAAAACAAAGTAACCATAGCGGGCACCCAGAAACAATATTTCAACGATAACATAATTGTTTTTCTAAAAATATAATAATACTATTAAAACAATTAAAAAATAATATAATTAGTTGCAAACTATAAAACAATATCCTTAAATCATATTATAAAAACAAGTAGATCACATTATAAATAAAAATATTAGAAAATAATAAATATAATTTACCAATAGTATACGATAATAATGTTGAAAAATGAATTATAATAAAACAAGCAAACAGTCGGAAACTTCCAAAACGCAGTCAAGAATCCAGAAAAGGTTCAAGAGATCTAAATGGGAAAAATCAAAACGTATTCTTTGAACATCTGAGCAAGATCTAAACGCTACATGCAACCTTATTCTTAAACATGGAGGGGGTCTCCGGCTGCCAGAACTACCATGATCACGAGTAGTTTTCGGTCCTACTGTCTCCACAAAATTTGAGGTTGTGGTGGTTCTAGCCCTCCCGTCTCCAAGAAATTTAGATGGCGTGCTGAATTAACACCTCTAAAATTGGCAGAAATCCTATCAGGCAATCTCTAAATCCAAAATTCTAATTTTTTTGGTCTATTAGACCCTCTCTAAATCCGATTTTTTCTATTAAACATAATTTTTCTTACATGTTAATTAAGAATATTAAATACAATGTAGCTTAATTTTGAGAAGTTTTACACTAGTATTTTTTTATGAAAAGTTTTACATTGGTATTTAAAAATTGGTTCTTAACTATTTAGATTATAACACTACATACGGAAAAATTTGAACAAGTTCGTATACACATGTACGTGCAAAACCCGCCCAACCAACCAATCATGTATATATATATATGTATATACATTCTTGTGTTATCAATGAATATAAACTTGTTTTTTCTTTTTGAAGAATAAACTTGTTTCTTCTTGAGTGGTAAAATTATTTTCATGTTTCTTTGTCTGAATTAAATTGGCAGCATATATCCCGGAGATGAAACCCTAAACCCTAGGACCCATGCCTCTCGACGCCGATCTCTTCCCGGAGATCTCCTCAACTGGAATTAATGGCAGCCGCCGCTCTCCCCGCCACCCACTGCACAAGCCGCCTAATCCTCCAGCCACAAAGGTTCAGAAACCATTGACATATGCAACTGCGCTCAATCAAAATACTTTTTCCAATGAAACAGTAAACCCAAACTTTACTGCACCAAAGGTCCAAGATATTGGGGGGATGAAAGCTATCAAAGTCTCACAAACAGCATATAACAACAGAGTTGAAGCTTGCCGTTTCTCGGTAATTGGACGAATCACCCTTGCTAAGGGGGAAACACCTTGAACTCAAAACTAAACTGAATCAGTTATGGGGACTGCAGTGCCAATGGAAACTAATTTCATTGGGAAAAGGATTTTTCCATATCAATCTCCCTTCCGAGACAGACCTAACATCAGTCTGGAGCAAAGGAGCGCTCACGCTAAAACCCGAATCCTACGACTCTCACCTTGGCAACCAGGTTTTGATCCGTCAAACCACAGAACTACAACAGCTCAAATATGGGTCCGAATGTATAACCTTCCATGGGAATTCTGGGATAAGGAGATAATAGCTGACATCGCTAGAGTAATGTGGGTGCGCCTACGTTTGGATAAAAACACAATTGATGGAGAGTTTGGGCATTTTGCGAGAATCTTAATTGACATCGATCTAGCAAAACCACTGCATCATGAGATTCGAGTAGACACTGATGATTTAATGGTCTGGGCCCAAATCATTTATGAGAAACTACCAGGATTCTGCTCAGAATGTAATTCGGTAGGTCATATAACAGCTAATTGCCGTAGAAATAATCCTGCAAAAGATGTCAAGAAACCTGACAAGCCTCATGGCGAGAAAGACAAAGGCAAGGGCCTTGTTACGGAGCGGCAAGCACCGCAAAAACAGTACTGGCAGCGTACGAATGGAGCTGCATTCTCCGAAAATTCTGCGCACTCTGTTGAACATGCTACGGCTGCTAATGCAAATGGGGAATCAGAGACTGCGACGGAACATGCCACTGAACTAGAGAAACCCGAAGGAAAAGTTGACAGCAGCAGCAATCATGAGGGGCAAATGGTGCTGTTTCAAGAGGTAATGCCAGTACAAACGCTACATGATACCAGCACAGACGCAGATTTACAAATGATGTCTGCAAGCCCCAAAAAAGTGTCCTGGGCAGAGGAATGTGAGATTAGCAGTGAAGATGAGAAATCCCCACAAGATAAGGATGACAGTGACTGGACCCCCGTAACATCTAAGAAGAAAAAGCTTAGGAAAAAGAGAGAGCAAACTGCTCCTCTTCGGATTTTAACCAGGGAAACCAAGATACCGCCGCGACTCAGATGATAGTGCTGTACTGGAACTGTCGTGGCATTGCCAACGCCCCCACGCAACGACGATTGAAAAACATCTGTAGGGACCACAAACCAGACGTTTTATGCATTGCAGAACCTATGGTTAGTTTCTCTTCTGTTATTCCTGCTTTTTGGATCAGTTTGGATATGGACTTAGTTTTTGTCAATAACCGCACCCCTACTTCACTTTGGGTCCTTGTCAAACGGGATCTTCCGGTGAATTTGGTTGACCGTAACGAACAACATATTACTTTCAGTTTACAGTTGGATGATGTTCAGTTCTGTTTATCTGTGGTTTATGCGGCTAACACCCCTATGGAACGTCGTATGCTTTGGGCCAGCCTCGAGTCCGTTTCAAATAGTTGCAATGGGCCTTGGGCAATGGTTGGTGATTTTAACGTCACTAGAGGCTCACATGAAAAAATGGGGCTGCCACCGCTCCGATCATCCTGTAAAGAGTTCAATGAATGTACGGATAACTGTGATATGTCAGATATTGTTACAAGGGGATCCTTCTACACATGGTCGAATGGGCGACGAGGGAAGCAGAGAGTTGAATGCAAAATTGATAGGGCTATGGGAAACCTAAATTTTTTCCAGGCTTAGAATGATATCAGCTGTCTAGCTCTCCCGAGACATTGCTCGGACCATTGCCCCCTGCTTCTAATGTGCACCACAGGCAGCCGCGCACCAGCCCGCTTCAGATTTCTGTCAATGTGGACCAGGGATCAGTCTCTTCGGGGGTTAATTGAACGGAATTGGGCAACCGATACACCTCCATTACATCCTATGCAACGTATAAGCTTTAAACTTAAGCGATTGAGATTTTCACTTAGGGATTGGAACAAAAATACTTTCGGGAATCTGAATCAAAATATAGAGCAGGCCAATTCGGTGCTTCAGACAGTGCAGAATCGGATTTCCAACGAGGGTTTCTCGGACGAGCTTCACCGAATGGAACTAAACGCTCACGAGGACCTTGAGAAATACTTACTGCAACAAGAAGTGTTTTACAAGGAGCAAAGTAGAACGAAATGGCTCAAGGAAGGGGATCGGAACACGGGTTTTTTCCATCAAAGAGTGGCTCGAAGAAAATCGAAGCTGGGAATTAAGCATATCAGAATTAACGAAGTGATCACTTCGAATACAGCTCAAATTGAGGAGCATGTGCTGAATTTCTACGAAAATCTCTTTAATACTCCAAACTTGGACAACAGAAATTTTGAGGAGGTAAGAGCTACGATTCCCAGTATGGTTTCAGAGGAAGAAAACAATGATCTAACCACAGCTCCCTCGTCAGATGAGATTCAAGCGGCTGTTTTCGACATGGATGACCAGAGCGCCCCGGGGCCTGATGGATACATGGGTATTTTCTATAAAACATTCTGGAACATTGTGGGCTCAGATGTGTGTCTTGCTGTGCGCAGCTTCTTCATCACTGGGATTATGTCGACGGGGTGGAACTCAAATCTAATGGTTTTGATCCCAAAGGTCTCGGATGCAATTACTATTGACCAATTTCATCCAATCATTCTCAGTAACTTCTGTTTCAAGATTGTCACTAAGATACTGGCTTCTCGATTAGCCATCATAACACAAAGAATCATCTCCCCGGAGCAGTTCGGCTTTATAAAAGGGCGTCTAATTTCTGACTGCATCGCAGGAGCTTCAGAGGGGGTTAATCTTTTGGCTAAAAAGGCAAGAGGTGGTAATATGGTTGTAAAGGTGGACATTAGAAAGGCCTTTGATACAGTGGACTGGCATTTTCTACTTGAAGTGTTGGGGTGCTTTGGCTTCTCAGATAAATTCAGAGATTGGGTGCACAATATTTTCACTTCGTCAAGAATCTCCATTTTGATTAACGGCAGCGCTAAAGGTTACTTCTCATGCTCTCGAGGGGTCAGGCAGGGTGATCCTCTGTCACCTTTGCTGTTCTGTATAACCGAAGATTTTCTTAGCAGACGGATCACCCAGCGTGTTGAAAATGGTGCTATTCAACCCTGTATTTACAATCGGAATGTGAATTTTCCCAGTCACTTAATGTACGCGGATGACGTGATTCTGTTCATCCGAGCTACTAAGCGCAATATCAGAGAATTCTCGGATATTTTCCATCAGTATTCGCAGCTCTCAGGTCAGCAGATTAACCTGGCTAAGTCCACTTTCTACGTAGGGCGACATGTATCGAACAGAAGGGTAGCAGATATAAAAAACTGGATGCGTATGCCTCAAGGAAACTTGCCTATTCAGTATTTGGGGGTTCCCCTGTTCATCGGTGCACCTAAAAAGGCCTGGCTTCAACCGGTAGCCGACAAGATTCTCGTCCGTTTTGCTAAGTGGAAAGGTAGCAGCCTCTCCATGGCAGGAAGATTGGTTCTTATAAACTCGGTGATTAGTAGCTCCCTCCTGCACTCTTTTGCTGTCTATCGATGGCCTAAGTCGCTTCTTGACCTCATTAATTGAGCTATGCGTAACTTTTTATGGACGGGTGATGTTAATACAAAGAAATTGGTCACTGTTTCTTGGAAAGTGGTTTGCACGCCATGCTCTGCAGGTGGTTTGGGAGTTCAAAATATTCAGAAAATGAATGCTGCTATGCTGATGAAGCTGGGGTGGAGAATTTATAACGAGAAGGGATTAATCACTAGGCTTCTCAGGACCCGGTTCGTAAAAAACAACAACTGTCCCTCCGTAATTTTTAGAAGCTCCTCATTGGGATCCATCCGAATCAGTCTGGAAATGATTCGTGCAAATACCTTTTGGATCATTGGAACCAGATCCAATCTCTGCTTCTGGACAGATAGCTGGATCTGTCCCAACACCGCAATACAAACTTTTGGTTCGGATAGAACAGACCTAACAGACAAAGTATCAATGTATATTAAGAATGGGAGCTGGGCTGATAATCTACCTGTTCCTGCGCTGGTTGAGAGTCGAATTAGAGCGGTTCAGATTGGCCCGTTTTTGGAGGACACCGGTTTCTGGAAGCCTAGTAATAAGAGTCTGTTCACAGTAAAGAATGCTCTTCAGTTGATGTCTCCGTATCGCTCAGTGAATTGGGCGAAGTTTATCTGGAAGGAATTCCTCCCACCCTCTCGGTCCTTGATCTGTTGGAAAGCGATGCTTGGCAAGCTCGCAACAACGGACAATTTAAGACGTCGAGGTTTTATTGGCCCGTCATGGTGCTCGCTTTGCGAAGCGAATGCGGAATCGATCGATCATATCTGTGTCTCTTGCAATTTCACCAAAGCAGTATGGAAAGGGGTTGGAGACGCATTTGGTATCAAAATGGATTGTAATTTGCAGTTGATACAGTTGCTTAAAGCAGCAAAAAATGCGAAGTTGAGCTTTCAAGTGTACCAACTTTGGCTGGTGGCGGTAGTATCAGTTTTTTGGGCTGTTTGGAGAGCGAGAAATGAATGTATTTTCAACGGGGTTCAACCTACTGTCAGCTCGGTTTTAAGGGTAATTTGGAAATGTATCAGAGAAGCAAGCACAAGGATAAATGGATATGCAAACAATTCAATGGAGGATAGAAATATTCTGGCAAATTTCGGTTTAAAAGGAAATACAAGACCGGTTCAGCGTCTGTTCTCTTTTCGATGGATACCCCCGCCGCCCGGATGGTTTAAAGTGAACACGGACGGTGCGGCAACTGCAACTCGCGCAGGCGCAGGAGGCGTTTTTCGCAACTGCAGAAACTTCCCCATTGGCTGCTTCGCTTACCCGCTCGGTAACAGAGAAGCGTTTTTTGCAGAAATCAAGGCAATCATCGTTGCTATTAAAAAAGCCATGGAACACAATTGGTTTCCCCTATGGCTTGAAAGTGATTCTCTTTATGCAGTGCAACTAATTAATAGAGGCTCGCACCACGTGCATTGGGAGTTGCTGGGAGAATGGTTATTTTTTTTAAACGTTTTCCGAACCAGAGAGATCAAAGTCACTCATGTTTACAGAGAGGCAAATGCGGTTGCGGATTGTCTGTCCAAACATGCCGTTTCAGCCACTACGGCCCGATGGTGGAACTCTTTTCCGGGCTTTTGCTCATTGCCAGTTTTTTTAGATGCCAATAGAACAGAACGTTTTAGATTTTGTAATCCGGCTACGGCCTAATTCTTGTATTCTTTATTCTTTTTTCCATTTTTAATAAATTCTTGGTTTCTTGGGTGCAGGCTCGGTTGCTTGGGTGGTGCCAACCTAGTTGGGATCACTCTCCCTCCGTCCCTCCCTTGAAACCCTCTTTTACTAAAAAAAAAAAAATTGGCAGCATATATTTTGTAAAATATTATTTAACTGATATTAGAGTGGGGGATATTTTTTATTTTTTAATACTATTTTGAGAGATAATCCAAAACTCTTTATATTAAGGTACATAATTAATCATATTCATTGCTGAAGTATCTAAAGAATAATATTTATTTGATTTTAATTATATAGAATCGACATTCATATTGAATTTGGAGTCCTTGAGTGTGATTGATTGATAGAGAGAAAAAAAAGTTAGATATCTATCACAAAAGAATCACAGAAACTTCTACTCAATTATTTTACTTATTTATTATATGATTTTCTTGCGTACATAATTAATTAGAAAACAATAATTGTCAATTTCTCACCACAAAAATTTCAACCAGAAACTCTCTTTTTATATAATTCATTAAATAAATAAGTAGGCCTAGTTAAAAATTATTTAATTCAATTACTCAATTCAATCTAATCCATAACTCAGTAATTTAATAATGTAGATTTTTTTTTCTTCAAAACAAAATAATTTATATTTTTATATCTTAAGCTAAATTATTCACTCGGAAATTATCCACTCCAAATTAGATAAAAATTTCGATGTAATTGTTGATAGAAACAGAACAGTGAAAGAGAGAGAGGGAAGTCGAAATGTAGAAAGAGAGAGAAGTCGGGTAGAGAGAGAGATTGTGATTGTGTAAATTCCCTTAATTAGGGTTTCTATTGATAATCAGTATTTATATGACAGGTATTGTAAACCTAATGTACTACTGATAAGGACAAGTATAATCCTAATATAGTTCTAAGAGTATGATACAAGTATAACTCTATAGGTATTAGGAGAGTAATTATCCTAAAGATAATTAGTAGATAATACAAAAGATTATATCTAACACCACCTGCAAGCCGATGCTGATCTTGAACTAATAGTCTGGAGTGAAGTCGTGCAAACCGTAGCTAGGGAGCGGCTTGGTCAGGATGTCAGCCACCTGATCATCAGTTGGAATGAAGCGAACGCTGAGAAATCCATTGGTGACTTGTTCACGAACAAAATGATAGTCAAGCTCGATATGCTTCGTACGAGCATGAAACACTGGATTGGATGTGAGATAAATAGCACCGACATTGTCGCACCATAGTTGCACAGGTTTTGGTATTTGAAAGCCCAACCCGAGTAAAAGTGATTGAATCCACAGAAGTCCGGCCGTAGCATTCGCAACTGCTTTGTATTCACTTTCAGTAGATGAGCGTGCTATCGTTGGTTGCTTGCGAGTTTGCCATGAGATGATACTCTTGCCAAGATAAATGCAGAAGGCACCCGTAGATCGTATATCATTAAGACATCCACCCCAACCGCTATCAGAATAACAATGTACATTGTCAATGTGTTTGGATGACATCGTAATGCCATAATGCAGAGTGCCTTGAAGATACCGAAGAACCCTTTTAACACTCTTCCAATGTTCGTCCGTCGGACAATGAAGAAATTGACATAATTTGTTAACAGCAAAGGCAATATCAGAGCGAGTGAGGAGGAGATACTGAAGTGCACCCACAATACTGCGATACTCATCCCCAGATGAGAGGCTAGTGCCTAGCGATTTTTGATAGCGTTGGTGTTGTCGCCATGTAGGGGCGTCTCCAGCATTTCGGAGGTCCTAGGCAAATATTGTACTTTTTCTATATCTAAATTTAATATTATTTTAGAAATAATAAATAGTAAATAGTAAAACTAATATAGGAGTATTAACTACAATTCAAATCATATAATAATAACCTAAAACTTAGAAATTCTTCTTCTTCTTACTTTTTGTATATATAAAATCAAGTTTGTTTGTATATATGTAAAATCAAGTTTCTTCTCACTAGAAAAGCAAGCAGACCACAAAATACTAATTCTTGAAAATTAATTTACGACGGTTGAACTATGACCTAATCGCAAGATTTTATGAAAAGAAAGAGAAGAATTTATCTTGGTGATTAGAGATCAGTTGAGTCGTACATTTATTATGAATTACAGGCTTAAACCTATTTGGCCATCAATTGATCCAAAATCTTGTCATCTGTCGCTCGATATTCAAAATTTTATTATTTGGCTACTGAACTATCCCAATTATTGAAATTTCACCCAATTTGAATTAAAACTTAATAGAACTATTGACATTTGACGATATTTTGACAATTATAGTTGATAAATTTTAGCTTATGGGGGTTGTTTTTCTTGTTTTAATCTAATTGATTATTTTTCTGCATAAAAAAATATGTGGTAAATAAACTTTAAAGCGTATGGCGTGTGAAGTCCATATATCAAAATATCACCATATATCAAAGGGATAACGATTTTGTCAAGACTTCATCAAAATTGAACGAAATTTTATCAATTTAGATAGTTTAGTGATCAAATGTAACCAAATAATAAATTAGTGGTCAAAAGGCAAAATTTTAAATAAATTAGAGGTGAATAACATTTTAAACCAAATGAGAAATTGTAATTTATAAATGAATTTCTTCTTATAATTTATAAAAGTTCAAGAGTTTGTAAATTACCACAGTAACAAAAGAATAGGTTCTACATTATCCTTTCCAAAGTGTTTAGTTTTTTTTTTTGTTTTTAGTACAAATGATGCATGAATACAAGTATAGGACAAATGTGAATATCAATACAAATACAAATGTGTTGTTAAAAAAAGAAAGGCAGGTTTAGAGATGAGCAAGTGTAGGAAAAAAAAAGAAGAGAAAGGCAGGTTCAGAGAATTTCTTAATTATAAAACAGTGTAAGAAAAAAAATGAAGTGAGGCCCTAGGCACCGGCCTAGGGGAACTCCCCTAGAGCCGGCCCTGTCGCCATGGGTGTGGAGATCGGTTTAGAATCAGCCATTTTGACCCTATCCAAAATGTCACATGCATATTTGGCTTGACATAGATGAATGCCTTATTTGGAATATTGGATTTTAATGCCTAGAAAGTACTCGGCCTTACCCAGATTGCGAATTGGAAACTCCTTTTCAATAGAGGCAATTATGTTAATAATGTGATCTAGAGTATTTCCTGTGATAAGAATATCATCCACATAACATAATATGTATGTTTATGATTGACCCTGCTTGTGAACAAAGAGAGAGTTATCTGCTAGAGACATTTTGAAGCCAAGAGAGACCAGGAAATTCCGTAAACGTGTCAACCACTCACGAGATGCTTGTTTCAGCCCATACAAGCTCTTACGGAGAAGGCACACAAAGTTAGGTTGTTCAGGATCCCTAAAACATTGATGTTGTTCCATGAAAATTGTTTCTGATAGGTTCCCATGAAGAAACACATTAGATACATCAAGTTGATTAATGAACCATCCATTTGCTGCAGCTATAGTAAAGACGGTTCGAATGGTGGTTGCTTTAACCACAGGTCTGAAAGTTTCTTTGTAATCAATTCCATATTTTTGAGTGAAGCCACGCGCCACAAGTCGAGCTTTATATCGATCAACAAAACCATCACTTTTCCTTTTTGTTCGAAATAGCCAATGAGAGGTGATAATATGTCGTCAAGGAGGTCTAGGGACAAGTTTCCAGGTTCCATTGTCAAAGAATGCTTTAATCTTCTCAGACATCGCCTGACGCCATTCTGGGGTTTTTTGTTCTTTACTAAAGCAAGTGGGATCAACAGTGCTGTCAATATGCGAGGAAAGAAGTGCTTCAAATCTACCACGAGAATTCAGAGTAGTGCAGCGCAATTGCATGCCATGCCGATGAGGAAGTACAGGTCTGTGGTATCGTCGTGTCACAAGTCGTGGAATGCGAGGCATCATACCCGAACAAGGCACTGATATGATCGCGGAGGCAAGCTGCGATGGTGCAGGAATTCGTTGAGTGCTTGATCGATTTTCAGAGGCTAGCGTCTGACGGGGATCCGTGGTGATGACGAGAGACGTGAGGATGCTGGATACGGCCGATGTCGATGCTGGGATTTTAGGGACAGACATGTTACTGTCGGCATCAATAACGACAGTAAGTTCAACGAGAATTTATGGAAGTGCAGCCACGGAAGATTCCGCGATACCAGCAACATCCCGACCATCAGTAGTTTCCGCAGTAGCCGTAATGCAGGGATCGTTGCACGGAGAATCAGCCACCACCAGTTCGAGAAGCAGCCGCGGGGCAGATTCGACGATACGAGAAGCATGAGGAGGCGAAGTTGTAGTGGGAGTAGTTGGGGAGTGAAAACGAGACACATGGAATATATTTGATGGATGAGAAGAAGAAGTGGATATAGGAGGTTGTAAAGGAATATTACTTGGATACGGTCCAAATAACGATGGGAGCTCAAGAGTTTCAACAGTAAATTCAGCGGTAGTAGGAGGTGACGATGATGTAGGTTGCACTGCTGGGAAGACGTCCTCCTGATGTCGAACGAATTTACATATGGAAATTCTTTTGGTTAATAGATCAAGACACAGTTCACGAGAATGATTAGATGATGAACCTAAGTAGACACATGATTTAGAGCGAGATTCAAACTTGTGTCGATTGTAAGGTCGAAGCAATGGAAAAATACCACTTCCAAAAATACGTAGAGATGAATAAGAAGCTTATTTTTTGTGAAAGAGAAAAAATGGTGATTTCTCATAAAGAACTTTGGTAGGAAGAATATTAATCATACGCATGCTATGAATCATGGCATAATTCAAAAACTAGAGAGGTAAGGAAGCACTGGCCAACAGAGTAAGACAGGTATCAACAACATGTCTGATTTTTCATTCAGCAATACCGTTTTGAGCATGAGTATGAGGACATACAATTTTATGAATAATACCATTTGTTTGTAGGAATGGTTGAAGTGCTTGAAATTCACCCCCAAGATCAGAATAGAAATTCTTAACTCTAGCATTGTACTGATTTCTAATCATGGCATAAAAATTTTGAAATGTAACAACAACTTCACTTTTATTTTTTTAAACAAAATAGCCATCCAAAACAAGTGAATTCATCAATGATAATAAAAAAATAACGATGTCCATTAAAAGAAAGAACAGGAGCATGGCCCCAAACATCCAAATGTAAATTTTCAAAGATAGAGGTGCTAGAACGCACAATTGAAGGTAAAGAAGTTTTGGCTAATTTTCCTAGAGGACAAAATAAATAACTACTAACTGGTGCTGTTGACACAAGCTTATTATTCTTCAGAATTTTGCTAAATGTTTGATTCTGACAATGCCCCAAACGTGCATGCCACCGTTCAAAAGACACCTTCTCCCCTACTAGAGCCTCATTTAAGCTTGGTGGAAGCACATAAAGCCCATCCTTACTCGGACCGCGTAACAAGATTTCCCCAGTTACTTGATCCTTTACAAGAAAATGGTTAGGCCAAAATTCAAAGAAGCAAGAGTTATCTCTAGAGAATTTTTGAACAGATAATAGTGATTTGGTTAGCTTAGGCACAAGTAAAATATCATTGATATTGAAATTATGAATTTTAGAGTGACCCAAATGAGAGATTTTCAAACCTTGTTCGTTGCCGAACTGAACTGTATCATAACCTGGGTATGGATGGATGAGCTGAAGTTGATGTGGATTAGCAGTCATATGGTTTGTGGCTCCAGTGTCCAGATACTAGGGCTGAAGCGGACCACTGAAGGGATCCGCGAAAGTTTGCCATGCTGCATAGGCTTGTGGTCCAGAACGATGATGTGTTGCATACCCCTTTGGACGTTTGCATTTGTCTGCCCAATGATCAAGATCACCACAATTGAAACATTTTCCACCCCTCCTCTTTTTATTTATTTTTGTAGCAACATTAGGTAAAACAGTCGATACATTTGCTTCAAGAGAATTGGCGCTGGGGGTGGGTAATAGGAATTCAGACTTTTTTATTGTTGACTGAATCAACCCCTCAACTGTTTTCAAATTGCTCAATAATTCATAAAAACCAATATGCATGCCCTTTTGAGTGATGAGATTCTTAATAGATGATTTGATTGCCTCACCAACATTGTTGTATAGTAAAGAAGGCAAGAGATGCATGTGATATGGGTTGCTTGAGGCAGCAAGGTCATCCAGAATGGTTTTTAATTTTTTGCATATATTCACTGATAGACATGTCATTTTGCTCAAGTTCTTGTAATTCCAGACTTAATTGAAATTGCCTAGAATCGGTGATAATACAATAGGCTTGCTGAAGAGCCACCTGTTAAGCCCAAAATATCATCAATAATTACATCAATATTGCTACGAATTTATGATATTTATAACCATTTAGAAAGCTTTTACTCTCGAATATGTTTCTTTCATGCAAGGTACATAAATATTTGGTAAAATCGAAATAGGAGTAAAAAGAGCTCAAAAATAGAAGAAAAGCCCTACAAAAGGAGTCGAAGACGACGAAAATTAATAACGCCAAGTCGAGGACACGAACGAGAGCGAAGAAGTGAAAAATACTCCGTGCCGCGATCGCGGCCCCCACTATTCACGGTCGCGACACGCGTCCCTCAGCCTCTCCTTCCCTTCGTCTGAAGTACAATTGATGCTCCCCCATTCTCGGTAAAGAATTTAATATTCTCGGTACGAGCAGGAGATTTTAGAGGCCTAGTTACACACTTTCATTTTCGACGAAACGCGATCGTTCGGGTGGATAAAGACGTCCTTTCGCAGCGGACACGATCCTTCACAACGGACACGACACTTCAATCAAGACTCTTCAACATCTATAAATAAAGAGTTGATGGAGAGTTGAAATATAGTGTGTTATACGTGTAGAAGAAAGAGATTAGTGTAGAATTTATGCAGAAATTCCGAATCAAATGATTCAGAAGTTAGATTTCAATTCTGATCAAAAGCAATATGATGTACACACATTGTTTACAAAATAATAACAAATGCAGTAGCTGTAGACACCGAGTCGGAGGACCCGTGACGAAAACCTGTAAACAAGACGGTTGAAACGGTTGATTCCGGAAGTTTTAAAAACAAAAAATAATATATAATAAGGAAGGAGAAGTTGCGATGGTGCGCGGTCGTCGATTGGGAGGCTCGCGAGTGATCAGCGGTGCGGTGCGAGCGCCTAACGGCAGCTGACGCGCGTCCAACGATGGTCGGATGCCCGCCCGACAGCACGGGGCACGCGCTCGACGTCCGCTGGATGCACGCGTCCGACTGCGAGTGGCGCGCGCTCGACGTCCGTTGGACGCACGAGCCCGGCGGCGCGGAGCGCGCGCTCGACAGCCACGGGGCGTGTGCGCCCGACGGCGCGAGACGCGCCCCGGCAGGCGTCGGGCGAGCGTGCCCGGCAGCCGTTGGGCGAGCGCCCAACGTCGGTTGGGCGCGCGCCCAACGATTGTTGGACACTCGCCCAACTCTGTTGGGCGCTCGCCCAACAATTGTTGGGCGGCCGCCCAACAATCTTGGGCGATCGCCCAACAATCTTGGGCGATCGCCTAACAATGTTGGGCGATAGCCCAACAGAGGTTGGGCGGCCGCCCAACATGGCTTGGGCGGCCGCCTAACCCCTTTGGGCGTCGCCCGATCTTGCTCGGGCGTCGCCCATTCCGTCCGGGGATCCAATGCCTATAAAAGACACGGATCCCCATGCATTTAAGAAAGGAGGAGGCTTTTTGGGAATGATTTTCTCACTCTAAACATTTTTAGAGAGAGAAAATTGATTTTTTGGGAAAAAAATTTTTTTTCCTAAAGATTCCAAATCTCCTAAGAGTTAAAATTTTACCAAAAACAACGGGAAGCACGATTCGTGGAATCAGCCGACGTCAACCGTCAATACCGAACTTAAGGTATTATTTGAGGACTAGACTCGGTTTTATTTTTATTTAATTTATTTCTTTCCTTTATTTATTTTTATAGTTTTTATTTATTTAGTTGTTCATTTATTTTATCACTTTTTATTTAATTTGGTGTATTTATTTAATTTCCATTTCGGGTTGAATAAAATTTGGTTTTATTTTAAAATAAAAAAAAACCTCGTTTTGATATCCCAATACGAACCGTGATCCGATAAAAAGGGTAGTTCGGGTATTAAAAGACGTAATTATAAGCTCTTTTTTAGAAAAAGAAATTTCCAAATAACGTTTTAAAATAAAAACGTCGTTTTAGGAACTTCCGTTATTAACTATGATCCATTTTTGGTAGTTCGGAAATCCAAAACGATTGAATTAGACTTAATTTAAAGCTTTTGAATAAATCTGGAAATAAATGGAGTGCTGCTGTAATTTACCGTTTCTGTCACTAATTGCTGTTTACCGACGGATTTTCCGTCGGTAAATCTGCCAGAATGTAAATAATGCTGTTTTAGTCCCTCTTTCTCAACTTTTAAGCTTCTAATCCTTTGTATATATATATGTAGTTATGTAATAAATATTTTCAAACTATTTTTGGATAGTTGGTACATATAGTTATTTAGGGTATTTATATATCATTTTTTGATTTAATCTAATATAAGTATATGTATATATATATTTTCTTTTTCCTTCATTTAAATGATAATGGATCTTATTTTAGAATGTTATTTATTTGGGTGTTTTGGAAGTAATTAATTAGTAGATATTTTGTGGATAATGGGTATTATTTTGATATTTAAACTACATTATATATATATATATATATATATATATATATATATATATATATATATATATATATATATATAGTTTTTGGGCTATTCGGGTTATATTAGTTATTATTAGGTGAAACTATTTTGGGGATAAATGTTATTTTCTTATTTAGGAGCTTTACTATTATTTTCACATGTTTAAAGTAAAAATGTATTATATTTAGTATCTTTATTATCATTTCTTATATGTTTATTACATAGTATCTTTTCACTTATCCTTATTTTCTCTATAAATATTTCATGGGTTTTTGGCTTATAATATGTCTATATTATTTTCTTTATTCTTTGGACATTTATGAGTCCATATTTCAAATGGGCTTTATTTGGAGTGAATTTTGATTTAATATGTTTATTGTTGTAATTATGACAAGTAAAGAGTCCATTGAGTCAAAAGGGGGAAATAAATCACCAAAAAGAGTTTTCAATTTGATTATTTAAACTAAAAGCTTTTCTAGAGGTTCTCAAAGTGCAAATAATATTTTCTTGACATCTTTAGATCATTTCCAAAACATCACGTTTTAAAACCTTAGTCCGTTCCAACGACGGATTAAGCGAACCTTGTAATTAAAATCGTTTTCATTATAAATAATAGAGTTTTTGAATCGTTTTCTTAAATGATTTATACAAAATAAATTGACTTGTATGCTTAACCACGTTTTCTTATTAAAGGTTTTTACCTTAATGTTTTCAAACACTTGAGACGTTCCAACGGCGATTCAGGCGGACTTCATCAAACGGGGTTTTGAAACGTACCTAAATCGTTCCAACGGCGATTAAGGTGCGAACCATGTAAATGAACTCGTTTTGGGGAAATGAGTTAGTATAGAATTAACACGCAACACGAAATGTAAATCACGTTGTAAATAAATCAATTCTTCCTTCTTCCCCTCTCTTTTATATGTATATTGAACTGATGTAAATGGGTGATTCTTTACTAAAATGGCTTTTCAATAATGTATGCTCAAAACAGTTTTCAAAACGAGAAAGAAAAGGTTTCAAATGAATTTTAAACTTAAAGAAATATACGATTAGTCCGTTATCGCCTAACATGCTGAGTAGGAGGCTAGTGGTTCATAACCGGGCGATGTCGGGGTGCCTAGTAGCCTTTCTCCGGAAAGGAGCTAGCCTTCTCGGCTCGTACCTAAGTTTCCCGAACCCACACCGGTCTCCCGCAAGGGATCGATGTTCATTTTCCCATTCGTGGGTGGCGACTCTTCCATATCTCCGAGCTTCGGTCCTGCCGAGCAGCTTGATTCCACGATTGGTTGCTTTCGGCGCCAATCACCGCTTACGCCGCCATGAGGTGTCCACCCCCCGGTCCGCCCGGGAGATTAGGCCGCGGCACCTCGTCTAACAAGTGGCGACTCTGCTGGGGAAGCGAGAAATTTGATTCCGGAAGGCGTGTATTAAGCCCTTAACGGGGACGGATCGTATTATTTCTTTTCGTATGCATTCATAAGCATTATTGCAAACCTTTTGGGTAATTTCCGCGAAACCTCTAGCGAGAGTCCATTCGTCGCTCGAAAGAGGCTAGCGTAAGTTCCCCCTTACAGTAAGGCGCCAAAGGGTTCCCATCCATTCGTTAGGGGCGAATTTGTGCGGTCATGTGAGGTCCCGCGATCAGCCGTGTCAGCATATAGTAGCCTTAGAAGTTGCCATAGGATTACCCGTTACCATTTTTGATGTGATAAATGAATCAGTTCGTGTTTTCAAATTGCCATGATACGTGTCTAATCCTAAAATATGTAAAGAAAATGAAACGATACGTTGATATATACTCTTAAACCGATATACAAACTACCCCAAAACATCGAAACGATTCGAACTAAAGACGACTTAGTCATCTCATATGAATGAACTTGTGCGACCCGCCTGGTCCCTTTCCGTGTCCCGAAGAAGGCACATGTTCAGGAAATGCGCTATGACGTAAGCACGTATTAGTATGAATTGGTTTGGTATTAAGGATAGTTATATCTCGATTCAAAAGACTATATTAACAGTAGCCGTTATTCACATTCTTTAAATAGGTTGGGATAAAGCGAGATTATGACAAAACGAAAACGAAGAACATTTCTGCTTCGAACGACCGTGTGGTAACGTGAAAAGTTTCGCAAACGTGGCCCGTCCCTTCCGAATAAAAGACGAGCTTTTACGTTATGCCTCGTGTCGTTCTTAAGAGAAATGGACGTATCCGCAGAAGTGACTAAGAAAAGAAAAGCAAAAAATGAACTAAACGACCAAAATCATTCCGAATCTACGATATATGTTAATCCCGAGAGTAGTTAAAGAAAATAAACCAATGTCGTTGAATGCGTGCCTCGAACGAGTGTATACCCCATTTAAAATCATGAAGCCGAATTAAGCCAAACCATATAATTGCGCCATATGGACGAGACTGCGGGTTTTGACTAACGACTCGATCATTTCGACCATTACCAAAACTGCAAGAAATATGGTCCGATGTACGTGTTTGCTTAATTCGTGCCTAAAGGAAAGAGAACGGTGATATCCTCGCTTCGAATAAGCATGCGATTCAACGAAACGTTGATTTTCTATAACCACACTAAGATGATATATCCCGTGAATTGGGAAGAACAACGAACTGTTGCGAGCCGAAAGGTTACCGTGCGCTCAAAATAAGACTCGCCGTCTTTTCACGTAGCTAAAATGAGCAAACGGATCCTCGACGCTAAGAACAAACGCGTTACGCGATGAGTCCGTTCCCTGAAATAAAATCCAAAAATGATTCCATCACTAAATAAACACGTGGTTACGTCTCTCGATAGATCCAAAAGATCCCGTTGTAATCCAAAAATCGAGACACGAACTCGCGCGAACAAAAGGGAACGAGTAATTGTCAATAACGAACGATTGGACTGAAAGAATAACTTGTACCGCGTCTAAAAACCGAGATACGCTCAAAGGGAGTCAAAACCCGAACTAATGCATCTCGCAAAATGACAAAAGATGAGTTATTCTGAAAGGACAATCCAACTTGGTCGATATCTTAGTCACTGAACGTTCATATGTCAAAACGAACTGTGTTGTATGGTGAATGATTTATTTTTCCGCAATAATCGACGACATCATGCGTCCCCTGGACCGCAATGTGAGCCCCAAACCAAAATCCTAGGAAAGAGACTTGGACCATCGAGTGTGTGGAGGAATAAGGGTGGAAGAGAGATGTTGTGATACGTGTAATTAGACTAACGTTTGTTCTTCTTATCTTATATATCCGTAAATAAATAAACGCACACACCACGAATCATGCATATAAAATCATGCATACATACTAATGGATACCGTTCGCACAGACGTCATCATTAAGCGATTGTGGTACCGAGAGAGCAGTCGGCTAGTTAGGCAGTTTGACCAGTTACAGATTGACTGTTCTGAATCGGCAGTTGTGGCTTCGGAATCATCTTCGTCCGAGTATACTCAGTCTTCAGCCAGTATATTTGCGACCGACGAAAAAGTGGCCGGATTGGAAAACTCTGTGAACAACATTAATGAGCAGTTAGCGGTGATAGCGGCCCAGTTGGCTAAGCTGGCCATGAGGGATGACAAAAGTGGCAGTAAACACGCTGAGAATGAGGTGAACGATGGACCTCGCTTTGGGAATGAGGATGACTATCAGGATTATATCCGGAAGCAGCTTGAGAAAGAGAAAGCTAAGGAGGAGGAGTGGAAGCAGCATATCACTCAGGAGGTGCAGGATCTACGTGGGGGAAGTTCCGAGAATCAGGACTTTTATAACTTGAAGAATTGTTTATCGGCAACGGCTTTGCCTTTGAAATTCCGGCTCCCTGACATGAAAAAGTTCGATGGAACTGGGGATCCCACTGCCCACATGAATCAGTATGTTGCTGTGATGAAGCACACGATCCTGACTGAGGATCAAGTCATGGGGCTGTTTAACACCTATCTTGAGGGGGCTGCCCTCACATGGTTTCATGCATTGCCGATGGTGACGAAGAGGGATTGGAAAGAGTTAGCGAAGTCATTCATCGCTTAGTATAGCTTCAACACCATGCTTGAGGTCACTTTGAAGGAGCTTGAGAACACTAAGCAGCAGACTGGGGAATCTTTCTCCGATTTTGTGAAAAGGTGGAGGGCCAAGGCCGCGGTCATGAAACAGAAGCCGCTTGAGCAAGACCAGATCCGAATGGTAGTGGGCAACACATTGCCGTATATTAAGAATGAGTTGCGGTACTTTATGCCTTTTACCGATTTCAATCAGATGTATAGCTGTGCCTTGACCGTTGAGGGGGATGGAGAACCAAGGAAAGCCTATACCAAGTGGACGAAGTCTGGATATAGTGCCGGAGGGCCGAGTGCGAGTGCAGAATCTGCAGCAGTGAAAGTGCTTGATCTTAATGCTATCGAAAAGAGGCGGTTCGCCAAATTTGATCAGACTTACGCAAAGGTTTTCGAACGTTTGCAAAAAAAAAGGACTATTGAAAGCCCTTACCCCTTATAACAAGGCTCCGCCCACTCCGCAGATACAGGCTAAAGGGTATTGCGAGTTCCACAGCAGTTATGGGCATACTACTGAGAACTGTGAGAGGTTGAAGCATGAGATCCAAGATTTGATCGAGGAAAAGAAGATAGCTGATCCTTCGTCAGCGAACCCTTCCACTAGGCGTAATCCATTGCCTAATCATAGGGTGAGCATGATCGGATTCGGTCTAAAAGAAAGTGTAGTGATGAAATCCTTCGAGGAAAATGAAGAGGAGTTGTTGGACTCCGAGGAAAAGAGCAATGTAGGAAATGGTCTATATGTGTCCTTCCTTGGCGAAGAACCGGAAGGCGAACCGATGGATGAAGGGTTGGACGGTGGAGCACCGTATGATGAAGATAGTGCTGAAGAGACCGGGGAAGGGTCGTCTCGGACTATTGTGCCAGAATTGGGTCTGTTTAGTGGTGGAGAGAATTCCGATGTGCACCTGCGTGAATATATGCGCAATATGTTTGTTGAATCCTTCGGGGTGGACGAGATTGCTCAGTGGTTCCACCATTCGTTGATAGGCGAACCTTTGGGATGGTTCCACTCATTACCCGACTCTTGCAAGCATGATTGGGATCGATTATCAGATTTATTTATAGAAAGGTACCAAAGGACTGAGGACAGGATTGCAGAGCGCTTCGCGATGCAGATCGGACCTATCAAGCGTCCGCTACCGAGGGTTAGTAAGTATAATGGCAACAAAGATCCGATGGAACATCTTCACATTTACTTGTCGGCCATGGGGCCTTTGGGTTTTAAGGAAGAAGAGATCACCAGCTTGTTCTGTAACTCATTGATGGGTGAGCTGTTGATGTGGTATATGTCATTTCCTATATATGTCAAGATCGATTGGGCGGCAATGACAAAGAGGTTTATCAAAGAATACACGGTATGGATGCTGGCAGAGCAAACCCCGGACTCTCCCTCTTATCAAACACCCGAGGCGGTGTTGGCAATGCCTAGGTATGGTGGATACCAGGATCCTGTTGAGCATGCAAAGTTATTCTGCAACCACATGTATGACGCGGGGTTCCCGCAATGTGAATTACATGAACATTTCCCGGAAACCCTAATGGGAGAAGCCTTGTTGTGGCACCAGGGCCTATCAGAAGAAGAAATGGGTCATTGGATACCTCTTAGGAATGCTTTTGTGGCGAGATATGAGATGTATATTCCATGGATGGGATCCCTGGAAGATCTGGATAGGATCAGGCAATTCCCCGAGGAACCATTCGTGGATTATGCTAGGAGGTGGAGGCACCGGTATGAGCAGTGTCACGAAACAATGAGTGATAAGGTGCAGCTTATGTGCATACAGAGAGGAGCTATTCCACTGGCAGCAAGGAGAATGAGTAGAGTGTCCCTCCGGGATTATGATGATCTGATAGGCTGGGCATTGTATGGATCGGCGGATCCTTTTTATTTGAATCCGAACGTTCCTCACGTTATGGATCTAATGATTGTAGACATTTGGGAAAGTTCCTCGGACGAGGAAGATGCTAATCGGTGGATTCCTATCAATATTTGGGATGAATCTGATGAAGAACCGAAAATTGCTGTCATGACAAGATCAGGTCGAGTGGCCGAGGGAAAGGCACCTGTGGTTGAGACTGAGATAGGGGAAGGATCGGCTTCCAAGCCAGATGACCAAGTCCTCGAGCAGTTGAAGAAAACACAAGCTAAGTCTACGATGTGGGAAGTCCTATGCCATTCCAAATACCATCGTGAAAATCTGATGAAAGAGCTGCAGAATTTGGTTATTTCTACCGATACCGAGCCGGCAGCGTTGGTAGGGGCGATTATGGCCCGGAAGAAAACCGAAATCACATTTACTGACGAGGATCTCCCAGAAGAGGGGAAGGCTCACAACAAGCCTTTATACATCCGAGCTGAAATTAACGGGAAGAAAACTAGATGTGTGATGGTCGATGATGGATCGACCATTAATGTTTGCCCGCTGAAACTCTTATCTAAGTTGGGAGTAGAAAGAGGGGACCTGACGGCCTCAGAAACTTTGATCAGGGCTTATAATGATAGCCGTAGGCATATTGAAGGAGTCTTTAAGGCCAAGTTGAAAGTGGGGCCGCATGAAGAAGAAACTGAGTTCACGGTGCTGGATATCCCGGTAACCTTTGCTGTATTATTGGGACGCCCATGGTTCCACAAGTTGGGAGGTGTGCCCTCCACGCTCCACCAAATGATCAAATTCCCCTTCCGGGAGGAGATAGTGACGATCAAAGCAGAAAAATTGAGCTCGGTGGCGGCATTGGGAATTGAGCCTCAGCTTTTCTCCGGATTCCAAGTTTCTGGGATTTACGAGTCTAGCATGACCTCCGATGTGGTGAAAATGATGAAAGGGGGTTTCATCCCCGGTATGGGTTTGGGAGCACACCATCAAGGGTTGCCAGAATTTCCGGACTTCAAGAGTCAGAAAACCCGGAGGGGTTTAGGATATGAGCAGGGAAGTCCGTCCAACACAAGTAGTGAAGGAAAGGTGGGCCTAAGGAAGTATTTCGTGAATGAGGGGCATGGAAAGGTTTATTCAGGGACCCCCGAGTCATGGACTAGCACCGAAGGAAAGATTCTGCCAGGTTTTGAGATCTTCAATGATGTGACTGACTGGGGCAAAGGAAAGGCAAGTTGCTTCGTCGAGGAGATTATGATGTTAGATTTGAATGCCGAGGAGCAGGTCGTTACTATTGAGGCCACTGTGGGAGCGGTGGACGAGCCCAGTACCTCCAAAGTTCATGAGAAACCCGAGAACCCTGATGATGAAATTTGTATTACTGCTTTATTTGAATCTGATGATGTACTCGCCAACACTATCAATGAAATGAATTCCGATTTTGCTTACTTGCTTGATGTTGATCGTGATCATTCCATGCATTCTCATTCATATAACATGCCTACATTTGAAATCAATACAATAGAAATGTCAACTTTCAATCTTGGCACGGATGAAAATCCTAAACTTATACAAATTGCTCAAGAATTAACTATTGAAGAGAGGAAAGAATTTGAGAGAATAATTAAAAAATACGAAATAGTGTTTGCTTGGACGTACGAAGACATGCTAGGAATCGATCAATCAATCGTAACTCACCGTATTCCGACATACCCCGATGCTAAGCCCGTGAAATAGAAACTCCGACGCATAAGATCGGAATGGGCAGATAAGATCAGAGAAGAAATGAAGAAGCAGTTAGAAGCAGGGTTCATCGAAGTAATCGACTATCCCCCTTGGGTCGCAAATGTAGTGCCTATCGCGAAGAAGGACGGCAAAGTGAGAATGTGCGTCGATTATAGAGATCTTAATAAAGCATGCCCGAAAGATGAGTTCGCATTGCCTCATATTGACTTATTGATCGATAGTGCAGCATCGAGCATCTTACACACGAATGTGGACGATTTCATGGGCTACATGCAAGTTCGGATGGTCAAGAAACACAAAGCAAAAACCTCGTTCACAACTGAGTGGGGAACATACTGCTACAGGGTGATGTCGTTTGGTTTGAAGAATGCCGGGGCAACTTACCAGCGAATGGCTACAGCACTGTTCCATGATATGATACACAAGGAGGTAGAAGTTTATGTGGATGACATGATGGTCAAGTCGGAGACAAGAGAAGGGCATTTCGCTGCACTCGAGAAGTTTTTGGCCCGAATTGCCGAATTCAAGCTGAGGTTAAACCCTTAGAAGTGCTTCTTTGGCGTTTCATCGGGGAAAATCTTAGGCTATGTGATTAGTAACAAGGGAATTGAGGTAGATCCCAACAAAGTGAAGGCCATACGAGAAATGCCGGTACCAAAGAATGAGAAAGAAGTGAGAGGGTTTCTGGGGCAGGTTCAGTATATCAGCCGGTTCATAGTAAGACTCATTGCAATCTGCGAGCCGATCTTTAAGTTGCTACAGAAAGATCAACCCACGATTTGGAATGATAAGTGTCAGCATGCCTTAGAGAAGGTCCGGGATTACTTGTCTAATCCGCCAATTCTGAGACCGCCTAAACTGGGAAAACCGCTGCTCCTCTATGTGGCAATCGAGGAGCGATCCATTGGGGCAATGCTGGCCCAGGAAGGGGACACGGGCGTGGAGCACGCGGTATATTATCTTAGTAAGAAGTTCCTGGAGTACGAGCTTAAGTATAACATGATCGAAAAGACGTGCGTAGCAGTAGTATAGCTAACAAAGAAACTACGGCACTATTTTCAATCTTACAAAGTGATCATTATTTCCCGGATGGACTCCGTGAAGTATCTGTACCGCACTCCATCTCTAACAGGGAAGCTAGCCCGATGGTTGTTGCTTTTGTCCGAGTTTGATATTGAATACGTAACGAAGAAGGTTATCAAGGGGAGGGCCGTAGCAGAATTTCTGGCCAACCAACCCCTGAGCGCAGAAGAAGAAGAGATAAACTATGATTTCCCCGATGAGCACTTGAACGCAATAGAAGTTATACCATGGAAAATGTTCTTTGATGGAGCAGTTAATTCGAATGGAGCCGGAGTAGGGGTTATCTCACCAGAGGGAGAAAGGATCCCGATGGCAAAGAAGCTATCCTTCCCTCTCACTAATAATATGGCCGAATATGAAGCGTGCATCTATGGGTTGGAGTCATTAGCAGCACTGGGAGCATCATATATTGAAATTTGGGGCGACTCAAAACTGATTATCGAACAAGCGCAGGGAAACTGGGAAGTGAGGGAAGAAAGGTTGCGTCCATACCTAGACCAGCTAGAAGGGTTGGCACAAAGATTCAAGGAATGTCGTTTTTATCATCTCCCCCGAGCACAGAACCAGGCTGCGGACGCTTTGGCCACTTTAGTGTCTGTTTGGGACAACCCCCGGAACTTTGCCTCGAAACCGTTGGTATTGAGGAGATCTCACAAACCATGCTACGAAGACGTAATGCTGTTAGGGGCAGATGAAAAGCCGTGGTATTTCGATATCGTGACCTTTATGAAAAGTGGAACATACCCGGCAGAGTCAGAACTTAGGGATCAAGCTGTGATTAGAAGGTTAGCTCAGCAATTCGTCATCCACAATGACTTGCTTTACAAAAGGCACATCGATGGGTTACAACTGAGATGCTTGGATGCGGGAGAAGCCCGCGAGGCAATGGAATCGGTACACTCGGAAATTTGTGGGGCCCATATGGGAGGAGCGGTGTTAGCAAAGAAAATCATAAGGCAAGGCTTCTACTGGCTCACCATGGAAAGAGATTGTAACGAATATGCGAAGAAATGTCACGATTGTCAAATCCACGGGGA
The DNA here is from genome assembly GCF_963576675.1 of Euphorbia lathyris. Lineage (NCBI taxonomy): Eukaryota > Viridiplantae > Streptophyta > Magnoliopsida > Malpighiales > Euphorbiaceae > Euphorbia > Euphorbia lathyris. The sequence continues at coordinate 30,009,930 of NC_088914.1, forward strand.
TTATAGTCATCTACCGGCCATGGAATTGCATGTGTTGGCACCTATTTGGCCATTTGCGGCTTGGGGCATTGATATCATCGGGGAGGTGAGGCCTAATGCTTCGAATGGGCACAAATTTATTGCAGTCGCCATTGATTACTTCAGCAAGTGGGTAGAGGCAGAGTCGTTTGGCAAGTTGGGGTCTAAACAGATGAGGAAGTTTATCGAAAAACACTTAATCACCAGATTCGGAGTGCCTCATCACATAATCACAGATAATGGGGTCTAGTTTCAAGGATAAGTGAGAGGTCTCTTCCGAGAACATGGTATTGAACATCACAGGTCTTCTCCGTATCGTCCGCAAGCTAATGGCACCGTAGAAGCAGCTAATAAGAACCTTAAGAGAATTCTCATAAAAACGGTGGAATCACATCGGAATTGGCACGAGCAGCTCCCACTCGCGTTATGGGCTTATCGCACGACGGTTAGGACGTCAACGGGGGCAACGCCGTTCTCCTTAGTGTATGGGGCATAAGCAGTCCTGCCGATTGAGATCGAAAAGCGATCGTTGAGAATCGCAGTGGAAGTAGAGATTCCCGAGACGGAATGGGTGAAGAAGCGATATGAGCAGTTGGCTTTGGTTGACGAGAAAAGGATGGAAGCCCTTTACCATGTGCAGCTATATCAGAGAAAGATGGCCCGAGCCTTCAACAAAAAGGTCAAGGCTAGCCCTATCAAAGAGGGGGACATGGTGCTGAAACAGATCCGTGTGACGCACACCAACCCTAGGGGCAAGTTTAAGCCTAACTGGGAAGGGCCATTCTTCGTGAAGAAGATACTAAGCAAAGGAGCGGTGAAGTTAACTACTATGGACGGCATGGAATTCTCCGAACCTACCAACCTGGATAGGCTTAAGAAATACTTTTCGTAAAAAAAAAAGAAAGAAAAATCCCCGATAGGTTGAAAACCCGTAAAGGGCGGCCTATGCAACAATAAGGGACATCCCAGTGGGTGAAAACCCGAAAGGGCACTCATTTGAAAATTCCGGGATAGTTAAAGGAGAGGAGAAAAATCGCCGGGATCCGAAAACCAAAAGGCGGGTCCTGGTAACAGTAGTTATAACTTGAGCAATTACAAAAACAATGTATAAGAGGCTAAATATTTCTGTTGTTTGTAAATAAATAAAGGCATGAATATATTTGACGAGAATGATTGGAATCATCATAATCTACTAAATGCATGGTAATATGAATCATGAGTTATACATTTCCTACCTTACTTTTCACAATAAAAAGCCTACATGCTATCCACCCCGCTCCCTATACATCAGATATACATCGGGGTAATCCTAATAAAAAACTACCACAAAGCCATAAAGCCTAATAAGGAGGGATATCCCAGTAGTCCTCAAAATCCCTCAAGCGTGACGCCCGCTCTGCAGATAAGGCCTCCTCGGCAACTCGGAGTCTCTCCTCGGCGATTCGTGCTCTCTCCTCGACAGCAAGGCGACCCTCAGTCTCCCTCCGCATCACCTCCGACCAGTGGTCGTTCCGCTCTTGGTACACCTGGCCAACCCTGGCATCGGCCTCCCGCACCGACTCACTCCGTCTCCGCTCATGGAAGTGAAGATCGCTCTAAAAAAAGGAACAAAAAAAGAATAAAAAACAGATGTGAAAAAAAAAGAAGCAGCATAGGCAAGAACAGAAATCATACATACATGCATGCATTCCACTACACTAAAATAAGGCAAGGATACATACCAGGTGGTCGGCACAGCGCAAGCTGAGACGGTCTCTGAGGTAACCGGACAGCCCCACGTAGTCAGTACAAGTCTCTCTCGTAGTCTGAGAAGCATCGGAAGGGTCAAATGGTACCCTCGATGTGAAGACGGGAGGAGCCATCTCGACACCCGCGTAGGCTACCCCGGACTCATCATAACAAAGGGTCGCGAAATCTCTCCCGTAGTCCGGAACGAGCACACCCAAAGAGGATCTCTCCGGTCGGGCAGCGCTGGAGGACTCGCCGACATAGTAGAGGGGCTCGCTCGCAGATGTCTAAGCCCGAGCACCATCGAAGAAGTCTGACAAATGAGCACTCCTCCAGGACCCCTCCTGCAAATGAAAACACAATAAATACCGCTAGCTATCTCGTGAATAAAGGTAAATAGACTGAACCACTCACCGGGACCTCCTCCTGACCAAAGACGGCCGCGACAGCCTCCCACGAAAACACGTCTGCCACGGGATCCACATCCATCGCCACCGCTGGGGCATCCCTCGTGCTCAACAAAGTCGATAGGTAAAGATCACGGCCCCCGGCGTGAACCCACACCTCTCTACCCACGAACCGACGGGTCAAGTCCTGACGGATAACCGACAAGGGCATAGTCCGCACCGCGAACATGGAAACGGGGATCTCGCCCGGGGACCAGTGCGACGCTCTAATCCCGGTGATGCCCCGGTCGCCTAAGTACCAGGCCCGCACGCAAGGGCCGGTGAGCACGCACTCCTGCTCCTGGATCAAAGTCACGTACGCATAGTCGGGACCGAAGTCAAGGTCGTCCCACCTAAACTTGATCTAAAAACACAAAGAAAAAGTCAGATCAAATCAAACAAGAATCTAGCACGACTAGAAGATATCTACCTGTCCCAAGGTCCGCGAGTCAATCCAGTCTAGGAGCCGCGCCACCGTCCGTCTCTTCTCTGTGCCTAAATCGAACTCTCTCCACCGAGTCATGAGAGGGAGCCTCGGTACTCGTGACCGATGCCGAGACTGGCTAGGAAGAATCCGCCTCTCGTACGCCCAAACCTGCATGAAGAAGATAGAAAGGACGAGTCCAGGGTGCACACATACCAGAAGAGCGAAAGTGTAACCACCGAAGTCCTTGCGCTTCCAGCAAGTCAAATCCAAAAACTTATATATGAAGGCTAGGCCCGCCCCCGCCCAATCATAAGACGCCGCCGCATCCAAATCGCTAAAAGCCTGAATAAGACCAGCATGTACCTTCCCGCTCTTGGCGCGGAAAATCATCTCACTCAAAGTGTACACTAGGAAGCTACGGACAGCCAAGTCAGCGTCATCCGTCTCACAAAAATCTCTGCGACTCAAGAGGCTCGCGGTAGAAATGAACTTCGCTGGAGAGGATTTGGCACCTGGGTAAACTCCTGGCCCAATCAAAGCGGCTAGCCTAGCGCGATCGACCCGCGGACGTATCATGTCAAAGCAGAAGGGAACTGGAGTGCTACTCCCCCGCAGCCCTGTCAGCAAAGAGAAATCTCGGGACGAGATGGTCATCTCCCCGAAAGAAAGGTGGAAGGTATGGGTCGAGTCAACCCACCTCTCGCATAGGGCCCGCAGGCCAAAGCGATCGCACACCCCATTGGTGCGGGGCAGCGCTGAAATAAAGGGCTCAAAGCCCAACTCACAGACACGGGCTTTCGCTGCGGCGCCTAACATAGAATACCACACGTGGATCTCGGCCGTGGTCCCGGAAATCTCGAGGAACTAGAAAGAACAATACAAGAAAGTTTAAATATGGTTCCTAAGCTTGCATTTGATGAAAACACGTTAAGACTAGTTATTCATTCGGTCAGAATCTAACCTAGAGACGTCTGGTCAATTGGGACCAATTTTCTGTAAAATCTCTCCTTAGGGTCATTTATGTAGGATTTAGTTAATTCTTTATTCTTTAATCCACTCTCGTCTGCACTGACAAGGAGCATTGGTCAAATTTTTACTATTCGCGTGCATTAGTTAAGGTTTTTACTATTCACGTGCATTAGTTAGGTTTTTACGATTCACGTGCACTATTCACATTTTTACTATTCACGGGCATTAGTTAAGTTTTTACTATTCACGTGCACCATTCACGCTTTTAGTATTCACGTGCACTATTCACGTTTTCGCTATCCGCGTGCACTATTCACGTTTTTTACTATTCACGTTCATTATTCATGTTATTTTTACTGTTAGAATGCATAAAGTCATAGTTTTACTATTCACAATACATATAGCGCACATTCTTACACAAAAGTAAACAAGTGTTACTTGTAAGTAAAGAAATTCATATTTTCTAACTAGAGTCCTCTAAGGCAATCTAAAGGTTAGCATGCAAATCATGTTCGGATAAGGATACTAAAGCCTGGAATTTGAACCAAATAACGAAAAAGTGAGAAAGTACTTACCTCGTTACAGCGTGTCCGGCTCAGATGCGTCGTAGGGTCGTGGAAAGGGTCCACCCTAGCAAGGTTCACGTAAACCTTCTCCATGCCTTTCATGCCATCGCATTCATCCAAATCCATCCCGAGAATAATCCAAATCAAAATCTAGAGAGAGAGAGAAGAAAGAGAAGGTGTGGGGTTGAAATGGAACCCCACCACCTTATATAGGAAAGAGGAATGTCATTCCCGTAAATAGCGAAAAAAGTACGATGTGACATAAAGGTAAAAAGTAAATAATTGATTACCAGGAGCACAGACCTCCGATTTGCACTCCGTTTCAGCATGCGCTTCTCCCAGACAGTGGCCAATACTGTCAAGATAAGAACTCCTGACGACAGCCTATTTTTACAAAACAGTGGCACCAGTCAAAATACAGACGACAGTCAATAGAAAAATAATCGACAATGTGAATCATTCCGAACCAAAAAGACATTCCTACCAAACCATTCGAACCTCCAGGACACTAGCTCCAGTGAGAAAATACAGACAACGGTGTTTTAAAAGAATTCAGAATCGTTAGAAAGAACCTTTTTGTCCTTGAGCCACCTTACCTACGGTTCACGACCGAGGTAGCTTTTTTACGGTTCACGGCCGAGGTAGCTTTTTAGCCATCTTACCTACGGTTCACGACCGAGGTAGCTTTTCAGCCATCTTACCTACGGTTCACGACCGAGGTAGCTTTTTAGCCATCTTACCTACGGTTCACGACCGAGGTAGCTTTTTAGCCATCTTACCTACGGTTCACGACCGAGGTAGCTTTTTAGCCATCTTACCTACGGTCCACGTCCGAGGTTGCTTTCGAGCCTATTTTACCCACAGTCAACGTACGCTAGGGTCCGTAAGAAGAACATCCGCCGGCAGCCGATTCAAAGGCAAGGACAGAAAGAATCGAGAACGACGCCTGAACGCGCAGAGCGAAGGTCAGGTATTCTTCCTCCTACTCTTTACGTGTCTTTTACTTTTATATGTTTTACATTGCATGTGTTGCGTTAGCAAAAAATGTTTTCAAAACACACACATCACTGTCAAAATAGGAAAGTATGGGCAATTGTAGACACCGAGTCGGAGGACCTGTGACGAAAACCTGTAAACAAGACAGTTGAAACGGTTGATTTCGGAAGTTTTAAAAACAAAAAATAATATATAATAAGGAAGGAGAAGTTGCGATGGTGCGCGGTCGTCGATTGGGCGGCTCGCGAGTGCTCAGCGGCGCGGTGCGAGCGCATAGCGGCAGCTGACGCGCGTCCAACGATGGTCGGATGCCCGCCCGACAGCACGGGGCGCGCGCTCGACGTCCGCTGGACGCACGCGTCCGACTGCGAGTGGCGCGCGCTCGACGTCCGTTGGACGCACGAGCCCGGCGGTGCGGAGCGCGCGCTCGACAGCCACGGGGCGTGTGCGCCCGACGGCACGAGACGCGCCCCGGTAGGCGTCGGGCGAGCGCGCCCGGCAGCCGTTGGGCGAGCGCCCAACGATTGTTGGGTGGCCGCCCAACAATGTTGGGCGGCCGCCCAACTATTGTTGGGCGATCGCCCAACAATGTTGGGCGATAGCCCAACAAAGGTTGGGCGGCCGCCCAACATGGCTTGGGCGGCCGCCCAACCCCTTTGGGCGACGCCCGATCTTGCTCGCCTTTTTCCTTTTACTTTGAAGGATCGAGCCAAAGAGTGGTTAACTTCTATGCCAGCCGCATCAATTGAGACTTAGGAGCAATTAGCCCAAGCATTTTTATCAAAAAAATTTCCTTTAGCAAAAACCGCAAGAGTCATTAAAGAGTTAACATCTTTTTCTCAAAATGATAGTGAAACTCTTTATGAGGCTTGGGAACGTTTTAAAGAACTTCAACGTTTATGCCCGCACCACCAATTGCCCGCTGAAATTTTAATGCAAACATTTTATAATGGACTAAATCCTACAACTAGAGGTTCATTGGACGCTATGTCCGGAGTGTTATTCATGAAGAAAACATCTGCCCAAGTAAGAGAACTTTTGGAGGAGATGGCAATCAACAGCAGTATGTGGCCCGCGGAACGTGGACACCTACCATCAGCGAAACCATCATCCTCAACAACATCATCAGTTAAAGGTATAGTGATCCTTGATCCAGTAGCGATGTTGCAAGCCCAATTTTCTGCCTTATCGCACAAAATTGATAGGTTTATGGCACCGTGTGATTCTAATGGTAAGCCAATCCAAACAGATGTGGATTACGAAGGTATGAGTGAAATTGAACAGGTAAATTTTGTCCAAGGGCAAAACCAAAATAATAACCCTTATTCCAATACATATAATCCTGGATGGAGAAATTATCCTAACTTGAACTGGAGAGATAATAATAATGCTAATACTAATCAAAATCGTACTACCAATTATCAAAATCAATCAAGAGATTCGATTAGCACTTTATCTTCTAAAATCGACAAATTCATTGATGCTATGAGCGGAAAAATAAGTAATCACGACGATGGTTTTAAACGGATCGAGAATAAATTCGATCAGCTTATTAAAAACCAATCATCTAGCATCCATAATTTGGAGATTCAAATTGGACAACTCGCTAAATCAATTCCATCCCGCAAAGAGGGAAGTCTTCCAAGCCATACGGAAGAAAATCCAAAAGAGCATGTTAAGGCTATCACTCTTCGTTCAGGGAAAAACTACTTAGGCCCGGAAATTCGACTTTACCTGGAACTGATTTATCAAAGCCCAAAGAGGATACATTAAAACAAAAAGATGCACCAATTGACTCTAGTACAAAAACTTTTGTACCCAAACCACCTTTTCCACACAAAGTCCGCAACAAGGACTATGATAAACAAATTTTAACATTTTTAGACAAACTTAAAATGTTGCATATTAATTTGACATTTATGGATGCAATTACGCAAATTCCCAATTATGGTAAATTCCTTAAAGATTTAATTTCAAAGAAAATCAGTTGGGAAGGAATTTCATTCATTTCACTAACTGAAGATTGCAGTTCGATTGTGTCAAGCAATTTGCCCACAAAACACAAAGATCCCGGATGTTTTACCATTCCATGTAAATTGGGCGATATAGAATTCCCAAGTTGTCTTTGTGATTTAGGAGCAAGCATTAACTTGATGCCATTATCTATTTTTAATAAGTTAGGCTTAGAAGAAGACATCAAACGTACCAATATGGTTTTGCAATTAGCGGATCAAACCACTAAAAGACCATACGGTATAATTGAGGATGTTTTAGTTAAAGTTGACAAATTTATTTTTCCTACCGATTTCGTTATTTTAGATTTTGCTTATGATGTAAATTGTCCGCTAATCTTTGGTAGACCGTTCATGAACACGGGACGTGCTCTAGTTGATGTGTCGGAAGGGAAAGTAGTTTTACGAATAGGAGATGATAAGATTGAGTTTGATATGAACCAAGTGATGAAATATCCTATGGAAGATTTCGCTTGTATGAAACTTGATTTAATTGAAGAATGTGTAAATGACATTGTTCAAAAAGAAGAAATAATAGAACCTATAATGAGTGAGGAACTAGAAGATAAGGACCCAGAACCTTTGATTCGAGAAGATGGACCAGTTTCGCCTTCAATTGTAGTTCCACCTAAATTAGAACTTAAAGAATTACCAAGTCATTTGAGGTACGCTTTCTTAGGCGAAGGAGATTCTCTACCTATTATTATCTCTAACAAATTAACACAAGTCCAAAAAGAGAAATTGAAAGAAGTTGTTAGAAATAGGATAGGAAGTATGGGTTGGCAAATTTCAGACTTAAAAGGTATTAATCCAAGTATTGTAATGCATAGAATTCATTTAGAAGAAGATAAGCCACCTAAAGCGGATAGGAAAAGACGCCTAAATCCGAACATGAAAGAAGTAGTAAAAAATGAAATTACTAAACTTCTGGACAATGGAACCATTTACCCTATCTCGGATAGTGAATGGGTTAGTCCAATCCATTGTGTACCTAAAAAGGGAGGCATAACAGTTGTAAGGAATGAAGAAGGTGAATTAATACCTACGCGAACCACCACTGGTTGGAGGGTTTATATAGATTATAGAAATTTAAATAAAGCAACTAGGAAAGATCATTTTCCTCTTCCTTTCATTGATCAAATGATCGAAAGGATAGTTGGTCATGCTTTCTACTGTTTTCTTGATGGTTATTCCGGATTCTTTCAAATATACATTTACCCGGATGACCAAGATAAAACAACCTTCACATGTCCTTACGGAACATTTGCATATAGAAGAATGCCCTTTGGTCTATGTAACGCACCTGCAACATTTCAATGTTGTATGACTGCAATTTTTAATGATTTCATTGAAGACATCATGGAAGTTTTTATGGACGATTTTTCAGTTTATGGAGATTCTTTTGATTCGTGCCTAGAAAATTTGGATAAAGTTTTGTCTAGGTGTGAAGAAACAAATTTGGTATTAAACTGGGAAAAATGTCATTTCATGGTTGACGAATGAATTGTTTTAGGTCACAAAATATCTGAAAAAGGATTAGAAGTAGATAGAGCAAAAACCTCAGTAATAGAGAAATTACCCCCTCCAACTACTGTTAAGGGAGTAAGATCATTCTTAGGACATGCTGGTTTTTACAGAAGATTTATTAAAAAAATTTCTGTACTTTCCAAACCACTTACTAATTTACTCATGAAAGATTCACCCTTTGATTTTAATGAAGAATGCGTTAAAGCGTTCGAAACATTGAAAACAGCTTTAGTCAGTGCACCTGTTATTGCTAAACCCGATTGGGATCTACCATTTGAAATTATGTGTGATGCAAGTGATTTAGCTGTCGGATGTGTTTTAGGTCAAAGGAAAGATAAGAAACTTCATGTCATTTACTATGCAAGTCACACACTGTCTGGTGCACAATTAAACTACACCACAACTGAGAAAGAAATGTTAGCCGTAGTTTTTGCATGTGACAAGTTTAGGTCATATTTATTAGGTTCAAAAGTTATTATTTATACTGATCATGCAGCATTAAGATATTTATTTGCTAAGAAGGATGCAAAACCACGTCTAATTAGATGGGTTTTATTGTTGCAAGAATTTGATATAGAAATAAAAGACAAAAAGGGAGTTGAAAACCTTGTCGCCGATCATCTATCGAGACTTGAAGATGAAAACGGTCCTATAGGTGAAACTACCGGTATACGAGATGATTTCCCTGATGAACACCTCTATCAAATAAAAAGTGCCATGTCACCATGGTATGCAGATATTGCTAATTATCTTGCAGCCAATATTGTTCCGGAATGATTAGATTTCCAACAAAAGAAGAAATTTTTTTTCGATATTAAACAATATTTTTGGGAAGATCCCTTTTTGTTCAAGACTTGTGGTGACGGGATAATTAGGAGATGCGTTGGTGAAAATGAATACAAATCCATAATGTCGGAATGCCATTCTAGTTCTTATGGAGGACATAATGGAGTTAACAAGACAGCTGCTAGAATATTTGAAAGCGGTTTCTTTTGGCCTACGATGTTTAAGGATGTCCGTTCATTTATTACTCGTTGTGATAAGTGCTAAAGAACAGGAAATCTAGGAAGGAAAGATGAGATGCCCCTCACAACCATATTAGAAGTTGAAGTCTTTGATATGTGGGGAATAGATTTCATGGGACCTTTTCCCCCTTCCAATGGTAAAACTTACATATTAGTTGCCGTCGATTATGTTTCGAAGTGGGTTGAAGCAATTGCAACCCCGACGAACGAATCTAAAGTTGTCGTTAATTTTCTTAACGATATATTCTGTAGATTTGGTTGTCCAAGAGTTATCGTTAGTGACGGTGGTACTCATTTTATAAACAAGAGTTTTGAAACGCTTATGAAAAAATATGGAGTACGCCACCGCGTATCAACGCCGTACCATCCTCAGTCAAATGGTCAGGCGGAGATATCAAACAGAGAACTCAAATGGATTCTCGAAAAAACAGTTTCATCTTCTAGAAAAGATTGGTCTTCTAAACTCAATAATGCGCTATGGACATACCGTACTGCATTTAAAACACCAATAGGAATGACTCCGTACCGCTTAGTGTATGGGAAGGCATGTCATTTGCCAGTCGAATTAGAACACAAAGCCTATTGGGCTATTAGAGAACTAAACTTTGATTTACGACAAGCAGGTAAGAAACGTTTGCTCAATTTGAATGAGTTAAATGAGTTACGTCATCTATCTTACGAAAATGCAAAGATTTATAAAGAAAAAGTGAAAAAATGGCACGATGCCAAAATTAAAGTCAAACACTTTAATGTTGGAGATAAAGTGCTGTTATTTAATTCACGACTTCGTTTATTTCCAGGAAAACTTAAGTCCAGATGGATAGGACCATATTTAGTCGTCAAAACATTCGATTATGGTTCTTTAGAACTGGAAGGTCCTATCGGAGTTCGATTCAAAGTTAATGGTAATCGATGTAAAATCTATTACGAAAATATTTCCCAACTAGGAATTGAGTTCGTAATAAGATTGTCTGACGTATAAATTACTCAGTTTTTCTTACACAGTTTATTTTGTTTTATTGTTTTTATATTTTTGTTCATTTATTTTATTTTATTATATTTTATTTTATTTTATTTTTTCAAAATGCCATTTTTATGATTAGGTGACTTTATGTTATGGATAGGTCCCTTGATTGGAATTCTGAAATCCGGGTGGTCCCAAGGCTGCTTGGTTGTTGGACCAACTGAATCCCGGGTGATTTTGTCTCCAAGCGGGGTTGTAATTATTCTGATAAGGTCCATTATGCTTCATATAATTGACTTGCTTTAGCACTATGGGGCATTCTGTGCTTCTGTGCTTTCCCACACAGATTTCGCATTTGAAGACTGGCACGGGCGTTGGTTCGGACTTTTTCATCTCAACCAAGACAAGATCAAGCTTTTCTGCCAAAGTTGTTACCTGAGAGTTTGACTCTGATGTCCCTACCGACTTTGATGACGGGGCCTCCACAGCAAATACACCACGTCTTGGGGTCGGCTTCTCTATCTGCCAGTGCGCACTACGCTCTGCTAGCTCCTTCACAAGGCTATAAGCAACTGCCGCTGTCTTACTGAATAAATTACCACCTGCAGCTGTGTCCAAAGAAGCTCTGTTAGCAGAAGAAATACCAGAGTAAAAGAGTTGTACCAAACGGTGCTTTTCAAACCCATGATGTGGGCACTTTCGCATGAGCTTTTGGAATCGTTCCCAAGCCAAGTGTAGATTTTCACTCTCAAACTGTTTGAAACAGTTAATATCGCTCCTTAACTGTGCCGTCTTGGACGGCGGGAAATACTTGGCTAGAAATTCACTGACTGTGCTATCCCAATCTGCTAGGGATCCTGGTTCCAATGAGGCTAGCCAATCTGCTGCTTCATCCTTCAAAGAAAAACGAAATAATGTCATGTATACATCTTCAGTAGTAACATTATTATATTTGAAAGTGCTGCAATAAAGGGTGAATTTATTCAAGTGGGCATTGGGATCCTCATGGTATTCTCCACCGAATTGTCCCGAATTTTGGATCATTTGGATCATCGCTGGTTTGATCTCAAAAGAAGCTGCTGCAATGGCAGGCTGCACTAAGCTAGAGGTAGCTGTAGGCCTCGTGGCCTTGAGAAGCTCCATGATAGAAGGTGGATTGGCCATCTCTTCCGGTTGAGGGATTTCCTCTTCAGGGGGGATGTCGATTTCTTCCACCCTAACCTGCTGTCTGCGTTCTTTCCTTAACCTGCGCGTAGTTTTATCAATGTCAGGGTCAAAACACAAAGGTGAATAACTTCGAGAACGTCGGTGCATAAACTAAAAATAAAACAAAACAAAATAGCGTCAAGATCAAATTTCGATTTTTTTGACTTAATGTGCACTCGCGTGCCTCCCCGGCAACGGCGCCAAAAACTTGATGCTTTTTGGATATATAGCAAAATTAAGGTCAAGTATAAACCTATCGCAACAAGTAGTAAAGTGTGCAAGCACAGGTCGAACCCACAGGGAGACAGGATTGCAGAGCCACTAAGTCTAATCAAACGTCCAAATGTCAAGACAAATAGAATTGGGATAGAATTGGCATTAACTAAATATGCAATTGATTATAAAGAACTGAAAATTAATGCTAGGGATAACAATTGGTGAGATTAATGGATGAGAAATCTGGGATTTCGGATCCTTTGGTTGAATCATATATCTAGGTCGAGAGTTAAGAGTTGTTAAATCATGTCAGAATATAACGGCAACCATTCTAGAGAAGGTATGAATGTGATCAGTATTCTAAAACCCATATTCACATGTGTTCAAACAATAGCTTGGTTAGGCAATATGTTCTACAACATCTAAAGCATTACTAAGTCCTGTTTGGTTGAACTCTAAGCCGTAGCCCGAGTAAGAACCGCACTCCTAGTGTCCTAGCGAGGTCTGACTGTATGGGTTCAGTATAGATTCTCTCCTCTCGGTCTCGAATCTATCTAAAATTCTATTTCCTTTCGGATCAAGACATTAAGTACAGACAATCAGATTACAGTTGACAATCAAATCATACCCTAACTCTAAACCCAAATATAATCATTCACACCAAATTCACCTCCATCCCAGATCGGATGGAGATTAGCTCATAGATATGTAAATCAACACAATCATAATGATAAAGACGAAATCCATAAATATATATTGAAAATCAATAGAAGAGTACAAAGGAGAAGAAAACTAGACTGTCACTCTAGTGATCGTCGATGAATCCTCGATTGAAAGTCGCCAGAAAATGGAATGAGAGTAATTGAAAATCCCAATTGTTATAAATGAGCCAAAGCCTAGCTTCTAAAATGTGGTTTGCTATAACAATGGCTGCCCAAAATGTTTCAGAATCAGAAGATCATCTTTGAAGAAGATAACCTAATTCCCTTTTATAGTCACAACAAAAGCTAAAAGGGCAAAAAAGGTAAATTACATGAATAAAAATGGGCATTTCCAGGTCTTCATAGGGCCAATTTAGCAAAAAGAGTCGTACTTGCGTTGCTGATTCGCATTCTGTCTCGGTGAGACAGTAGTTGTCTCGGCGAGACAGTGGCTGTCTCGGCGAGACAGTAGTTGTCTCGGCGAGACAGCATGTGGCCGGGTCCGCTTCAGCTCCTCGTTCTCTCGGTTGATGTCTGATTGCTTCCTAAAGCTTCGAGGAGGTCCAAAAAGTCCTGAAAGACACTAATCATGCCATAAGGTAAAGGAAACATAAAACCGACCTAAAACACGAAAACAATAAACAAAACAGTTGAAAATAACTAATAACAGTGAATGAAATGCACCTAAACATCTATGAAATATGGAAATATCACCTACACCAATATTGAACACAATTATACCATGATACTGACTCCTGAAATTGTTGAAATGAAGGCATTTTGCTCCAATGGTTCTATAGTAGAACACCATTTGTGTACCCTTTCCGTTAAGAGACTAAACTCAAAGCAAATATACTATTTTCCGCAAGGATACAATTTGGTACCTCAGCAATCAGGTATGAAATATAAGCCATGAGCATCATAAGTGCAACTTCCCGATCAGTGGAATGCCTGTTAATCAGAGAGCAACAATATCAGGATGCAATATGGAAGGCTAACATGAACACAACTAAATGTTACACTACACCCTCGCTATAGTTGAGGTTCTATATCATTAACAGCGTGATCTAGAGAGTACCTAATGTTTTTCAATTTCAACAGGTAAATTTCCATAAGAAAATAGAACTATTCATAGCTGTTTAATCAAACTTTGAACCCTGTTTTCTGCAAAATCTTTCTTCAACTATGGACATGATTAGTTCCAAGAAATTGTCTAAGCTAAACAAATTCATGAACTCACTAGGATACAAGCCAGATACAAGCCAAAGGTGCAACAGCAATTATAAACCAACCTTGGTTCCATATAATTTAATCTTAAGCACGTAATTCTTCCAGCTCTACTTATTTTGACTTCATTTATCTAAATCTTCATTGCTTCTAATCTATTGTATTTGGAACTCGACTAAGGACAATTGACCCAACAAAAAATCTATTGGTTTTTCAAAAAAGTTAAAATAATAAGAAAATAGTTAGAAGGAAATAAACACCTAGAACTTAACCAAAAACGATAGAACTTCGAGCAATCAGACATAATTGATTAAAGCATACGGATAATAAAGAAAGTATTCATCTCACTAATTCTAGGTTGGCCCTATGAACTCTTCTTTTTATTTATTTATTTTGGTAAACTGAACTCTCCTTTTAGATTACAATAATAGAAGTTACATAAATAACGAAGGAAAAACAGATACCTTCTTGGCTAATTTCAGTATCTTGAGTTTGAACTGGAAGAACCATAAAATAAGCATCAGTAACTTCAAATTTCAGAAGGCAAAAAAAAATTATATAAAAAAATTTGAAGAACACCATGCTAACCTGCTTCCCATTTATCCTCAGCATCATGTTTGAACTGGCGGATCTGAAAACCAAAATCAAATGGACCGATTATATCCAAATGTCAAACATACTAAAATGAAAAATACCACCATGTCTCTACTGCAAAATAGCAACTGTCAATCAGCACTGTCTAGGCTAAAATTAATCAACAGAACACAGGAGCATCTACTTTACTCATTTGCAATGCAATCTAATATGCTTCTAACAACCATATAACATTAATAAAATTACTATAATAAAAATGAATTTTGAACTACACTACACTAACATTACATAATCAAATCAGAAGTATTACCTGCTAGCTATTTAGTTTATAAATGAACTTAACTGCTGCCACATGATATGTTGCCATAAGAATCATGTTGGCTTAGATGACTTAATTAAAAAATGAACTAAAAGACATAAAATAGCCAACAAGCATTAAACCATTAAAATATATAAAAGTTACAGACACGAAGATGATGAATTTAGACAAGCATTAAACCATTAAACCATACCCACAAGTTTAATTACATCTCTAGAGAAATTAGACAAATAAATAAATAAATCTGCACACTTCCTTTGTAAATGTATAACAACTGATAAGAAGCTACTAGTGTTGAAAACCATGCTCGATAGCTAGATGAATAGCCTTTGCTAAATACAATTAATCAAGGCTTTTCCTCATTATTAAGTGGCACATATTGTTAATAATATATTCAAAATTACCCAGAAATCTTTACCTATCAGATCATTTGCATCTCAGACAACTTGGACTATCAGATTTTCACGCCTAGGTCTATATGTGCTACACTAGTCATACAATTTTACTTATTGGATAAACTGTTTTATCTAATGATCTTGAAAATATCCATATACCCATAATGTTTTTGAATTGGTAATTCTTTCTATTAAAGTTTTCGGTGCATATTACGAACCCAACTCGAGACTAGGCATGGCAATGTAAATCCATTAAAGTTTTCGGTGCATACCTTACACGATGAGTCGAAGCAAGTAACGGTCATCAAGCCGAGGGCCTCCGACGACGAGATGGTGGCGGCACGGTGTTGACGGCGCCGGCAGTGAGAAAATCAATGGAGAAGAGTGGAGGAGAGGCGGTGAGGGAGGGAGAAGAGCAATGGAGAAGTGGAGGAGAGGCTCAGAGGCGGAAGAAGTTTGAGAGTTTGAGGAGAGAATAGAAGAGAACAAACGATGTGGTGGCTGTAATTTTAGGGTTTTATTTTATATAAATAATAATGAAATTAATATAATATAATAATTACGGTTTGTATGTAAACAAAAACAGCAAGTAGCGAAGTGGTAATACTCATTTCTTACAATTAGAAGAGTATGGGTTTGAGTCCCATGTATCTATATTGAAATTTTTTTTATTATATAAAGGAAATGAGTACCCGTTACCCGCTAGATATATACCGTGTACCGAGGGGTATTCATACCCATGACGAGTATGGGTTCGAGTCTCATGTTATGTATATTGAATTTTTTTTATATAAAGGAAATGAGTACCCGTTACCCGCTAGATATATACCGTGTATCCGAGGGTATTCCCATACCCGTGACGGGTAGTATTTTTAATCTCATACACGTCCCATGTATATTGAAATTTTTTTTTATATAAAGGAAATGAGTACCTGTTACCCGCTAGATATATACCGTGTACCCAGGGGTATTTCCATACCCATGACGAGTATGGGTTCGAGTCCCATGTATGTATATTGAAATTTTTTTATTTAAAGGAAATGAGTACCCGTTACCCGCTAGATATATACCGTGTATCCGGGGGTATTCCCATACCCGTGACGGGTAGTATTTTTAATCTCATACTCGTCTCATACCCTCTAAACCAGGGTTCAGGTAGTTCTATTAGGGTCGGGTAGTGTCGGGTACTCGCGGGTACACTACCCGTTGCCATCCCTAAGTACGGGGATACCATTTCCTGGTCCCGTCCCGTCCCGTACCTGCCTACGGGGACCAATCCCGTCCCTGCCAAAAACCGAAGCAGGGCCCCAACGGGTGCGGCTATTCCCTGTCCCAGTTACATCCCTAGTTCTTCTCGACTAATTTTCCCCAGAATGAACGGTGATATTGTCAAGTCCGGCCCGGCCTAAGCCCGCCAAAAACAAGATGGGCTTGGGCTTTACGAATTTTACATCGGCCCGGTCCGATATATATATATATATATATATATATATATATATATATATATATATAACTTAAGTTTTAACTGTGATATTTATATAAATTATAATATAAATATTTATTTTAATTATAATATATAAATATAAATGGGCTTGGATGGGTGGGCTTGGGATTCATATCTTAGGCCTGAGCCCAGTCCGAGCCCGAACCCGATTAAATTTCTTACGGATTGGGCTGGACTTGGGCTTGTCGGGCTTTATTAAAAGCTCGACAGGTCTGGCCCGAGGCCGGCCCATGCTAAGGTCTAATAAAAAGTAGAAAGTTTCTTTTACAAGTTTATATATTAATAAAAAGATCAATATTTAATATTATATAATTGTTTCCAAAAATTAATATTATATAATTGTTCTCAAAAATTAATATTTATATATATATATTAATAAAATAATAAATTATTTTAATTGCAACATTATATATTTGTTAGTGTTTCTTTATTTTTGTTGCATTGGATTACTTAAATGTCAATGCAACAATTATAATTTTGTTGCTTTCTTGATTTTACCTTATTTTTTTTGTAACAATTTAAACAAATTGTTGGATTAACTTGCTTAAAAGCAACATGTCAAGCAACAATTAATATTTTTGTTGTATAATTTTTTATAATTTTGCTAATTTGAAGATTATTGCAACAAAAATGCAACATTATTGAAATACAACAAAATAAACTCATTTAATGCATCAATTTTGTAGCAACAAATTCAAATTTGGTTGCATTAGGGGTTTTATGGTATAGTGAAGACTCATACCCATGGATGATTTTACCCTATTTTTGCTTCTCTAGGTTTGATCATAATAGCATCACTCATGAAGGCCACATGCTTTGTGATGCGGCAATTTTATGTGGGCTTGAACTACAATTGATAAAGCTAAGGTCTTTTTTGCTCCAAACTCGGGGGTAAACATTGGGCTACAAAGATGGATTCCATCACATGTCGATATCGTCAAATTAAACTGTGATGCGGCTTTCTCTAATAGGAGTAATATGGGTACAACAGGGTTCATTGCTCGGAATTTCAAAGGAGAGGTGCTTATGACCGGTGGGAGGTGCTGGTTAGTCCTTCATGCTGAACTACTTGCAATCCTAAATGGGGTGGTTTTTACAAAGAATTGTGGTTTTGTGCGGCTCCTCGTTTCTTCAGATTGTAAAGATACTGTTGACGTTATCATAGGTGCCAAGGATATGAGTTACATGGATATTGTGGCTCTTCTATCCGTAGGGCATCCAATTTTTTTCTTCTCTCGAGCTTCATTTTCGAAGGGTGTTCTCGTAATTCAGCTGCTCACGAACTTGCTAAATGGAGTATTAGTCTACCCTCCCCTCAAATCTTAATTAATTATTTTCATTCTTTTCTTTCATCATGTACTGACTTTGTTTCTTCTAATTAATGCAATATAATGTTGCTGTCAAAAAAAAAAAATTAAATAAATCTTTTTTATTTTTTATTTTTATTTTTTGTCAACTTTCTTTTATGTTTTTCTCAAATTTTATGGTTTTCTTTCATGATTTGTTCCTTTGTTTTCCACATTTTTTTCTCTGTTTCTAATTTTTCTTTTATGTAATTTTCTCTTATTTCTTTCATTTTTTCATTTTTCCATGTTTTTTCTCCACTTTTCTCGTATTTCCTTTGTTTTCTCCCCTTTTTTCGTTTTCTCAAATTTTCATATTGTTTTTCTCTATATTTCTTTATTTTTTCATTTTCTTTATTTTTTTTATAATTTACACTTATCATTTTATTGTTTTTCTAAAAAATTCAAACTTTTTTATTTAATTTTCCCTTTTGTCTGTTCTCTCTGCGTTTATGGTCTATTTAATTGAGTAATTTAGTTTAATTTTAATATTTGCTGATTTATTTTAAGGCATAATAAATAATTTGAAAAAAAAATCAGTTCAGTTTTTAAGCTCTTAGTTTATAAAAAAAAATTGGATACAGTTTAGTATTTCATAAAAATAATTAATTTGATTTCTTTTAAAATAAAAAGATAATTTAACATAAAATTCAAATGAGTAAGATTACTTTAAAAATTGATATATTGTTTTAAATTCATGGTTTATAATGTGATTACAACAATATATACATATAATATGAGAATTAATATCAGTACACGTATCACCATCCTAGATAGCCAAGAACATCCGGAAAATTGGAGGCCACCGAATTCAACTAATACATGTAAGGGTGCACGTGGTCGGTTAACCAGTCTATTAAGGTTAATTCGGTCGGTTAACCATTTAATCGGTTTTTAAAAAATACTAATCATACACTAGTCCATCAAATTCGGTTAACCACTAATCGGTTAACCAATTATTTCGGTCGGTTAATCTTTTATTTCGGTTTCTAACCATTAGTAAATAAAAATAAAAATAATAAAAGAATTCTAATTTTTATTGTGAGAGAGACGGCGGGTCAATGGCGAGTTGAGGAGATTAACTGCGGAGAGAGAGATATACGTGCATTATGATCTCACGGTTTTGATTCCGTTAAATTTTTTAGTCTCTATATCAAATCTCCGTCTAAAAATATGTTAAAGAACAATTAAACGGATAAAAAAAAAAGGGTCAAATACATAAATATCATAATTAAGTACAAAATTACAACTAAGTCATATCACCAAACTTAATTTTTAATATGTCATATATTCTCTATATATTATGATTTTATACCCTAATTTAAAAATCTAGACTCCAATTCATAAATCATAAACTCTAGAAAATATATTCTAGACTTCTAATTTATAAATTCTAATCCTTAAAATATATTAAAAGTACTGATTTTACTAGTTTGACATAATCCAAAATTATGACTTGACATAGTTGTAAATAGTTTTTAAAAGATGAATTTTTGTGTAATTTTTCCTAAAAAAAGGCAAAATACCCCTAATAAAACTTCTGGCTATAAAGTTTTGGAAAACAAGTAATAAAATTTTATCATTGTTTCTTCATTCAGAAACATAAAAGAAAAAAAAAGCCGCATAAACTGAAATTAGAAAGACAGTAACAAATTAACTGAGAGTTATTTACATATTTTCATCTCATTTGATGTTAATATTTGATAGAAGGACTAAACCATTAAAAGTGAAAAAAATTAGAGACCTTATAATTAAATAGTGGATTATTTAATGAGTTATGAAAAACTATAGGGACTAAATAATTGTTTATCCATATATATAAATTTACTTTTATATTTTTTAATATTTAATTGAGATTCGGTCGGTTTCGGTTAACTGCGGTTTTTGGAATAAAGAAACCGTAACTGTAACCATTAACCATTATTTCTAAAAAATTAAAAATCATACAGTAGTCCACCAGTTTTGGTTAATCTTATTTTGGTTTGGTTTCAGTTTGGTTTTTTGGTTTTTCAGTTTTCCGGATTTTTGTGTTCACCCATATATAGGGATACCACTTACGTTGGGACATAGACCAATAGAAAGATCTTCGCATCCAACTCGGACTATATGTCACGTCTGTGACCTTCATTATCAGTATATTTCAATATTACAGTATATTCATGTCTTTTAGATAATTAATGAATTAATTGGGTATGATAAATATATTTTGAGGCTAATTTCATGATTTAGAAGTAATTAAAAGTTTAATGTAAGTTTTAAAACACATTAGATTTTGGAGAGATCAAAATGGATTTTATTATGATTAGGATGATAAATGTCATAATTAAGACTGTATTTTCGTGGTTGCTCTTCCACAACAACAACATACCTAAATTTTTAGGTCATCTATTAATCCACAATAAAGCTTCGGAATACCTGAAAATGGAGTAGTAAAAACTCATTAACTTTTTGGGAAGAGTATATACAAAGCTTGGAATGGTGAGAATAAAATAACAAACACGAGCAACAACATTAATTTCATATCTAAGAGATCCTAACGGAGGAGACCAATTCAAATAACAATGTTAATCTCCAAAAAAATGGAGCATATGTAGATAACGATAACAATGGGTACAAGTTTAATGGAGATTTGATACTATTCAACTCTAATATGAACATTCAAGCTCTGTATAAAGGAGTTTGGATGAGAATTAAATTAAAAAAAATACCTATAATGAATATGTAATGAGAATAGAATATACGCTATCCGCCATATATATGGATTTTTTTTTTAAAGTCCACCATATATATAGATAAAACATATTGATGAATGCGGATAAAAAAAATGGAGGGAAAGATGAAACGTGTGAGTTTTTTAGTTTTTGAATGTCTTTTAGTTATCTTTTAATTTTAATGGAGGGAAAAAAATAGAAAGAAAAATGAATGCGGATAAAATATATTTATTTTAAATGTCTTTCAATTTTTTACTAGTTTGAGTTTTTTTAGAACTTCAAATATTTGAATTTTAACTTTGTTTAAATAATTTTTGAAATATTTATTTATTTGATTATTTTTAATGGATACGGTATCGTTGGTATTTGAAAATTTAATAAAAATAGTGACAAGAAATGATTAGTTAATTAATTTATTTTTTCAAATTTTATCCCAAATAACCAAGAAAGGTGTGTAAAATTCACATCTTCCTCAAATTTATTCAAAATAACTAAGAAATAGTAAACTATGTTTTCTAAATCAACTCAAACTATAAAGAAATACAGTATATAGTCTTCAATAAAGTTACTATACGAAGCGAAAAGCGATTTTAGTGAAAGGAATACCAAATCAAATTTAAACCCATTCTCGTATTTAAGTGAAAAATATTTTATTTTTTGCACAATGTTTCTTTTAAAGAATGTGTGTAGCAAGATGAAGCCGAACAGTCAATGCCCATTAAAAGCATCTCTAATAGAATGTGTTTAAAAGTGTGTCAGTTAATATAACATTGGGTTTGACGATTTTCAAAAGGTGTCTACTATTATAGTGATGGTGGATGCCTCAATCATTCATTGGAATACCTTGAAGTTAATTAATTAAAGTCCTCATTATTTATCATGTAAAGAAACTAGACATTAAATCCTTGTAAGGCCTTATTTAATATATTAATCAAAGTGATTATATATATATGGAAAAAAAGAGTAATAATCAAACTTTAAATATGTAAAATTATGAATAATTAAGGTTGAATGTATTGATTTATAAAATAGTATTTAAAATGATCGATTGTGTAAATTTCAAAACAATCAAAGATTAAACAAGTACTATAAAAAAAAACAACAAATTCGAGATACCTAATCCTTCTTTAAAAATAATAAAGGTTAACTCAATATATATATATATATATATATATATATATATATATATATATATATATTGACTTATTGGTGATTATTAATACAACCCAACCCGATGAATTTGGCCTTCAAGTTAACAAATTTGGTCCCTCTAAAAGGTAGGCATAACACTTGAATCTCCAATCTATTTTAAAATGATGAATTGAACTCAAACTATAAAGATGAATTGATGTATTTTATGCATGCATGTGAGTGATAATGTTAGGTGAGACATAAAGGCATGATCACATGTGGATGTGACAAGTCTTAGGTAAGTGGAATAAGTGGGTTTTAGATTCTTGTATTCCACCGTCTTTTTTATTTTTTAACAATAAAAAAAGTAGTATTATGCTTACAATTTTAGGTAGTCGTGAACAAATGTCAACCTTATAATTCAACTATCAAACTATATATTATATCACATAAATAAATAATAAGGTAACCAAACCATCAATCATCCAAAAACTAAAATTAATAACATTGAGAGAGATAATTGTTTTTGAGTAAATTATGTCTATCAAAGGTTCACTGTTGGTGGTAATACCCAAAAACCACTTACAAGTGTATATATGGCATAGACACACAATTTATTTTTGAACTTATTTTTACAAGGCATACCTCTATATCGTAATATTCCAAGAAAGGTGAGGTATGGAAAAGACATTTCCTAAAAGTATTTAGTTACAACGATTTTATGCATATTCCAACGTAATAAAGGTCCAAGTTTGATGTCAAGACAGTTTTTTTTGTTATTGCCAAGATGAAGTTGGCTAACAAAGTTAATTAAAAATCATGGTGAAACTTCATTGAAAATTAAATAATTCAAGACATTGAGAAGTTTGGGTGGGAGAAAGTTATAAGAATATTACTTTCAATTATATAAAAAAAAAAAATATAAAAGAAAATATAAAATGGAAAATAAAACTATTACATTTAAGGATAATCCAATCAGCCATCTTTAACATATTTTTTGATGTACAAGATGATAGAATTTTAAATCTTGGAAAAGGAATTTTGAAAATACAAGTTACAAGGTTTCAAGCAAATATCATCTCAATCTATTCCTTAATATCCAATCTTCAAATCCTAGCTTTTGTTTCGATCAAAATGTTCCTTTAGAGACTTTGCTTTAACTCGATTGGAAACTCCTTCACTCAAGTTTTCAATAGTTGTTCTTGCACAATTTGGTAAAATGCCATTACACTCTTTCGAGTATTAATATTCACACTTCTGTCCATTTATGCGCACATCAACAACATCTGACATCTCCATTTCACGTCTTAACAATAAGTTTGTTAATTTCCATTCAATTAGGTACATATTTTTCAATTCGTGCAATTTACATTTTGTATGTTTAAATTTTTTATGTAATTGAGTTATCAATGTGTAATTTACTGCTTATTTCCTTTTATTTGTAATCAAGAACTTCATAATAAATCAATAAAAAGAAAAAAAATTAAAGAATTGCTTTGTGTTGATTTTCCTTTTTATTAGAAACTTTGTTATGCTAATTAACCTTTTTAAAAAGGTAAAACTTTGTTAAGTATTTAGTGAGGTTTTTTTTTTTCAGTTAAATTTTTTTGCTCAATTCCTTTATTTTTAGAATTAAGTTTTATAACACGACCGCATTCAATTCCACATGTGTCAAGATTGGGAATTAGTTAACAAAACGTAACAGTTTAATATACTTTGATGGATCAAGAGGACGCACGGAAGGTTTCGGATTTCAAACACACGTTTGATTCTGCTTTACTGTAGAATTATAGGGTTCGAAACCTATGAGGAGCTGACACGTGTATATCATACAAGCTCACTTGTAAGTAGTTGCCTACAAATAGCTCAGAATTGGGAAATACACGTACGTAATCCCATATTCATTCTCTTCTTAATAAATTGCTTTCAAGTTGGTATTACTCTTAATATTTCACTGACTTAAGCATCAGAGAGAGAGTTCGCCGGATTCCGATCTCTGTCTGACTGCTTATTATGTTCTCAAATCACCGGAGGTGGTTTACAAGGAAGATTATGATATCCCGATACCCATGTATATATACTTGATTGAAATCAAAATGAAAAAGAAAAGCTCAAAATGTAGAAGTTGGTTATTTCTCACGTCGAAAAGTCCCAAACAAAATCATCCTAAGTTGAACACAATTAAAGATACTACAGACAAGGAAAATTTATGAATAATGGATAAAAGAAAAATGAATTTTGAAAGAAGCCATGAAATATAATAATATCCACTTGTTATTGAGATGGTTATTTATAGCTTCAGATGGTATGGGTTTGCAGTTTTGGAGTTTTGTTGTGTGCATGCATCATATCAAACAGATTATGATAATGCTTACGAACATCATAACACAAAGGGCGGTTGCTGAAATTAACTAAACAACTTGCCCAATATATTTTATTAGAAAGGTCAAGTATGGAAGAAAATTTTCTTATTACCTGTTTTTCATTATTTTCTAATACTTGGTATAATTATTTTATTTTAACGAAATTTAATCAGAATTAAAATAAGTTAATTATGACAGAAATTGGATGAGAAAAAATTAATGAGTGTAGGAAAATGAAGACATAAAATTTTATTCTAGTATCCAAGTAACTTTTTATTTTTTTTTTACCAAAATAGATATTTATGTTTAATTTTAGGGTGTCATTCAGTAAATAATGTAATTAAAAACCTTGTATTATTTTTTAATACCAAATTCTTTCTGGTATCGAATTCATTAACGTAATAGGGTGTTTGTTAGAAGGGATATAGAAGGTGGGATAGGGATAAAAAAAACACGAGATAAGTTATCCCGTGTTTGTTTGGGAGATAGAAGAGTGAGACGGATGAGGGATAAGCTTCTTATCCCTCAAATCCTATACCCAGGAGGGGGTGGTATAAAGAGATGGGATAAGTTCTTGCGATTTTAATAGGATGGAAAAGTCCATCTTATCCCTCAAATTAATGTTATGTAGTTTAAATATGGTTAAAATAGTATAATGTATCATTTTATCCCTATCTCTATCCCACGTACCAAACATTGAATAATAATTCTCGACTATCATATTTTTATCCCTATCCCAACCTTTATCCTTATCTCTATCTCAATCTTTATCCATATCCATATCCCAATAGAATACCAAACATCTCGTAAGTGTTTCGATGTATAAGGGTATTTAATTGAATACTTAAGATGTTTTTACTAAATTTCCTAAAAAAAAAAAGGCGTTTTTACTAAAAAAAAGTAAAAATTAAAATTCTGTTTATCGAGAAATTTTTTATGGTACATCAATAAAAATTATATGTATATTATATAAAAGATAATTGGTGTAAAATAAAATATATTCAATTATTTGTCTGAATACTTTGCTTCAAAAAAAAAAATGTCGGAATACTCAAAAATAAATTTATAGAGTGATTGAATAAAGTTTCCCGTGGTCTCTTGACCCCTAGATCTATCCCAACTTTCTAGAATCCGAATAAGCCATAGTTTTATTTAAAAATCGACCTACTTCTCTGCCTTTGTTATTTAATACTATTTGTTATGAATGATTATTTTTAATGACCAGTTGATTGGACAAAAGTTAAATAATAAATTATCAACTGCTAATAATAATACAATATATTCTCTTTTTTTGTGGTTTTTTTTAATAATAATAAAGTAGTTATAATACAATGAACTATGTCGAGATTATAGAGTGAGTCTGACGATTCCTGCGTACAGATCCATAACATTGTTAATTTACTACTTCTTTTCTCTTTTTTCATCTATTATTATATTTTACTTTTTATATCATTTTAAGAGGCTTAATTTGGGGAAATTTTTATCATATATGATAACAATCACTTCATCTCTATATCAAATTATCACTTAACTTTTTTTTAATCAATCAGTTAACTAATAAAATATTATTATCTAAATTATAAATTTTAAAACTTAAAAGATATATTGTAACATAAAATTATTTCGATTGGGTAGGGAAAGTAAAAGTAAAGTATTATAAAACGGTCAATGAGTAATTGTTCTACTAATTGAAGACTTTTTCATACACTAATATATAAAACCAGTGCAGTGCAGGAGATTGAATATGAGTAGATTAGATTAGGTTACTAGTGGATGGGTTGAATAAAATAAGTTTGGAGTTGGCATTTTGTAGATAAGCTTACAAAAGTCAATGGTACAAGTTTTGTACGATGAAAGTGCCATAAAATAAAACCGTAACCTCCACAACTACGTAAACCTTGGCCTGTCGGTTTGACGGTGGGTATGGCCAGTTTTTCGTCTTCTTCTAGACGTACTTATCTCATCTCCGACTTGGATCCACCGTCAACATTAATTCTTTCATGGACTACTTCCAATTTATACCTAACCTAATAGATATCACCAAATAAATTTACACATTACCAAGAATAAAAAACTGTGGGAGTTATATATAGTATTTGAATGTGGTATATATATTTTAGGAGTAATATGGGGGCGGATTTAGTTTAATTTGGAATATGAAGTTTAATTTTTGAGCGTAACAATTTCAATAAAATAATTTATAAACTTTAAAGTATTATCTGTTAATATCCTGAATGGGTCATTGAATATAATAGAATTAGTACAAATAGCGTAGCTACAACTCCACATCAAATTAGGATAATACTTATAAATATTAGTAATTTTTTTTTATGGAAAACAAATTATAGGTTAAGGTGGAGTTAGCGTGAATTGAACCCAAATCCCACACAAAAAAGTAGAAATTCCAACGTATGTTTGGATAATCTCTGACTCGGACCATTATCATCATCATTAATGCTTGTAATTTCATTTTCTTAATATGAAAATTTATATAATTACATATACTGCAGTAAAATGTAAAAAGTCATACAATCTCCTATCCTAAACCATCGGTTTGCCCATTGGAAATTAAAACCATTAATATATCTATCTTCTAGAAACTTCTATTCATTACTACTAACAATATCGCACCTACATTTTAAGCCCTTCTTTCGTAACTATTTACTTTTCATTATGGTTATGGAAATTTATCTACTCATAATAAATTATTATTTCGTGCTTCATTTTTTTTATAAGAGCTTTTGTTCATAATATACATAAATTAGAGATTTAATGAAATAGGGATCGCACTGCATGTCAAACATCAACATGTCGTGTGATTTCAAAAACATCTATGAATAAAAGGAAGAAAGGCGTGTGAGTTGGCCACACGTTATGTGGTAAAAAGATTTGAGGTTCTATTTCTTTTTATTTAATTCACACAACGTGTGGAAATTGCAACACGTCGTGTGTAAATCTTTAAGGGCCCAATGAAAATATAAATTAATAATTATTGAATTTTATATATATATATATATATATATATATATATATAACCTTTCAATCAATCAACTAGAAGTCATTCTTCTGAAAAAATGCATCTATAGTTGATTGTTTTTTCTCCTAAACCAAAATGAACACATTCTTAATTTTTTGTAGTGCAAACATAACTTCTGACACATTTTGCTCATGTTGTAGCAAATAGTTGTTTAAGGTGACCATTGCTTGAAAGGCCTCTTTTAACGATACATTTGCGACAACACAACTATCATCTGGCTCTAGATCATTTCCATCATCATTGTTCATTATTGATGTCTTTTGATTTTTCTTACTTTTTACAGTATATGTATTTTACAATGAAAAATTATCTATAAAATAATAAATATTGATTTATCGATAAATAATTAATTAATTCATTTATCAATAAATAAATAATCTCGCTTAATGAATTTTTTTTTCCGATCCCAAAGATATGCATTTATATATGTTAATTTCATTTAGAAATATATCTGTAAACCAATCAGCAACAACGAAGAAGTTTTAAATTTTCCTATTTAGATTAGATTAGATGACATGAAAATATAATGGAAGAATATGATTCTACTAATTTTACATAAAATACAGTAATTTTCTTTGTTCACTACACTACTAATAAGAAAAAGAAACTTCTATGTATAAATTAATAAAAAGAGGAAAAAACTAGTAGTAAAAATAAATATGTGGATTTTTTTCTTTGAAGAAAAAAGTGGATTTAGGTAATAAAAGACGTGTGGAATATTCATATTCCACCTGTCACTGACTTGTCATTTTGCTGGCCCTTCTCCCTCTCCTTGTATAAATAGCAACCCTGCCTTCTTCTCCTCCTCCACCAAAAAAAACCAGAGCTTTTAAACTTTATAGAAAACAACAACATATCGTTCGAAAATGGCTTCCGCTGCAATCTCATCATCTGCATCCACCAACTACACTAAACTCAATCTTTCAACTCCGAAATCTTGTCTCCAATTATCTTCTCAATCTCAGATTTCCTTCAATTCCAATTTCTCAAAATCGAGTTTTCCCCTCAAGAAAACTCTCCCCAAATCTGCTCCGATCAAGGCAGTCTTATCCGACGCCGTTTATGTTAACACCCAGAGCTACTACGAGCTGCTAGGCATATCGGAGAGTGATTCAATACAAGAGATAAAGAAGGCATACAGGCAACTAGCAAGGAAATACCATCCCGATGTATCGCCGGCGGAGAAAAAAGAGGAGCACACGAAGATGTTCCTTCAGGTTCAGGAAGCTTACGAAACTCTATCTGATCCTAAAAGCAGAGCTTGTTATGACAGAGACATGGCGAGCGGTCTGGGTTTGCACGCTAATTTCACGGCGAGATCGCGGCGATGCGAACCGGGAATGGGTGATATGAACAACTGGGAACAGAGATGGCAATCTCAGCTTTCTGATTTGATTAGAAAAAGCAATTCAAAAGATTTGGAGAATTCAACTACTTGGGGAGCTAGAATGCGTAGAGAAAGAACAAACTACAGCAATTAATTATCTAATCAGCAGATTGATTATTATGAGTAATCAACACAGACACAGTCAGTTGGCACTGGCAGAGTTAGATCAGGAACACATAGCATTGTATATAATATAATTTCTGTTACCAAGAAATATAATTTATTTTGTCTACTTCTCTTAAATTTGGTGCAAATGAGGCCTTTGTTTATTGTTTATTTGGTTGTGATTCCCGTATAACAGGAGTTAAAGTACGTAGTTCAGATTCAAGCTCCACTACTTTTGCTTTATAATATCGAACAGAATTCAATAAAAATTGAAAATAAAAAGCGCAACTCCAAGCAGAAGGGCTGAGGGAAAGAAAGCATGTCCATTAAATTAAATTAAATTAAATTGGCACTATGCTTAAACATCTGACGACAATTTTTCAGTAGCAGGCCAAGCCCCAAACACTCATGCACCACTTCACACGAATTGCCCAGCACCGGTTCCCAGAACTGTCTTCATTAGTTTTAGTAACACATCAGAAAATATTTTATCGGATAAAGTTTGATCAGGATAATTCTAAATACTTGATTCCACACTTAATTTGCTATGAATTATAAATGTTTATGGTGTGATTTTATTTAGATATACATAGGTTTATGTTTCTAATTTCTAAAGGGTTGTAATTTTGTTTAAAATACTGTCTGGGAATCGTTTTGATTTCTTGTAATATTTTTAGATTAGTTTTATTCCTAATATACTTGGAAGCTCATGTATAATCTTTTGTAGTATATTTCTGTAAAAAAAAAAGTAATTAATTTATTAGTCCTAATATTTTGACAAAACACACTGTTTAGTCCCTGTATTTTCAAAAACACACAGTAAACTCCCTAACGTTTTTCTCGGTAAACTGTTTAGTCTCTAACGTTTTTCTCGGTGAACTGTTTAGTCTCTGCCGTTAGACTCTTATGAAGATCAATTTGGATTTGCGTTTTTCTTTTCCTTTATTTTTCTTTCCTTTAAACTCTAATGCATCTGAAATCAACTTTGAGTGTTATTCTTCTTGATTTTTTTCTTAATCGTTCAAATTCGTAAACATTGGGTCTGTTCTTTTTCTTGTTCTCCATACAAATAGCTTCTTCTTCTAAATTGGATTTCCTCTTCTGAAGTTTGAAGGTAAATAGTAAAGGGTAATTTAGTCATTTCCGAAGTCATAAACGGTAAAAAATCTAACAAACAGACGGAAGGACTAAACAGTTCACTGAGAAAAAGGTTAGGGACATTACCATGTGTTTTTGAAAATATAAAGACTAAACAATGTCTTTTGTCAAAATATAGGGACTAAGAGCATCTCCAAGAGACTCTTAGTGCACTCCCTAAAAATAGTATAAATAATTGACTCTTAGTGATTTAAGAGTGACTAAGACATATCATCTCCAACAATACTGCTTATATTCACACCTTATTTATTATTTTATTATTAAAATTATTAATTGTTGTGATATTTACCAATAGTGAAAGGAGAGAGAATCTTCAATAATAAATTATTAATAAAAAATGAGTTAGGAGGTACGAAGAGGTGGAGAGAGGTTCTCTATTAATAGAGAGGATGGAGAGGCTCTTAGTGATTTGAGGGGCCACTAAGAGGCTGTTGGAGCTGATTTTTTTATTCTCCCTCCTTAAATTTTAACTTAAGAGCCAACTTAGGAAGCTGTTGGAGATGCTCTAATAAATTAATTACCCTAAAAAAAATAATGATAGTCCTAATATTTTAAGAGAAATGCAGATTTAGTATTAATATATAAAATGATACAAATTTAATCTTAATGTTTTCAAGCAAAATTAGATAAAATTGGTTTGGTTAGTATTTAACTTCACTTCAGATATTCCAAATATTAATTATATCTAAAATATTTAACGTATTATAAAAAAATTACAAAAATTCTATTAAAAAATGCAAAAAAAAAAAATTAAATATACTACATATAAATTAATCACAATTTCTTTTAATAAACTATATAGATTATTTAGTGTTTGATTAATATATTTATAAGAAATTAATAACAAAAAAAAATAGGCATCATTCCATATCTGTGTAGATTTTTTTGTTGTGTTTTGGTTCTAGAAGTTGAAATAATGTGAAATGGTGATGTGGACATTTGAAGGAATAGTTAAGTAATTAAAAAAGTAGATCCAAATAATGTCCATTAAGATAAGCGTAAAGACAGTAGATGGATGGATGTAGGCGTGGGGTCAATATTAAAAATTGAAAATAATACGGTAAGAGAAGAGATCCCATCTGAATTCATCATCTGGATAAGAAGAACTGCCTAATCAAATTCATTATGCTTATTCTTATGCTTATGCTTATGCATGCACTACTACCACGACCCAACCTAATAATTTAGGGACTCCGAATGAAATAATAAAGGGATTAGGTATCTATGGCTTTTAATGAAATATTAATTTAGATTCAATGTACAAAATAATGTCAATATAGGTTTAATGTTTAAAAAAGAGTATCAATTTAAACATCAATAATAGAACGAGACATGTGTAGGAATGACGTGTCCAATCTGCTACCGAAGCCTAAATTAATGCTCTTTTTTAAACATTAAGCCTATATTGGTGCTATTTTGTACGTGAAACTTAAATTGATACTTACTCAAAAACTATAGACCTATTTTGGTACTTTATCCCAATAATAAATAAAGATACTTTTAATAAAAAAAAATTATTTAAAAAATTTAAAATATATTTCAATACATGATAAATAAAACAATATTTTATTAATAATTATATTGTATGCATTATTATGTTCACTAAATACAATTGCTTATCCAAAATCAAAAACATGTTTCTCAATTCTTTAAATCATGGATTAAACTCTTATTTGGCTCATATGATATCTAAATTTTTTATCATTTAACTAATGTGTTATTATTTGATAACATTTGCCGCTTCAAGTATTTCCATAAGTGATATTTAACTCATTTTGCATAAAAAAAACTAACTGATTTGTTAAAAAATTTATCAATAATTTTTTTTATATATATAGACTTAATATGTTGATAAATAAGAAAAAAAATTCATTCCTTATTTATCTACGTATTAAATCTATACAACAACAACAACAAAGCCTTAGTCTCGAAATGATTCGGGGTCGGCTAACATGAACCATCATATAAAACCGTGAAATCAAGTCGTGTCAGCAACACAAATTCTCTCCCTCCACTCTGTTCTATCCACTACCATATTTTACTCAATTTCCAATAAACTCATATCACTCTCGCTCTATATGGTAATAAATTAAATCAATTACCATGTGTATATATCACGTGTCAAAAATAGTGTCATGTGACAAAAAAATTAACAAATCTATTAATTTTCCATCCAAAATGGATTAAATGTCACTTATAGAAATATTTCAAGGAAAAATGTTACCAAATTATATGACAAAATTTTGATCCAACTAACTGGTTTTGGCAAAAATGCTAACTGGTTCATAAAGGTAAGCACTAGAGGATCTCTTGTTTGTTTGATCCACCTATTAGCTGATAACTGTTGTTGCTACTTATTGTTGTTAACTGTTGTAGTAAACTATTTGTTGTTATCTAGTGGTCGTTAGTTGTTAGTTGGTTGATAATTAGTGTTCAGTAAACTTATAAAAAGTTGTTGTTTTTAATATGTGAAAATATTAATATAGATACTCCCTCCGTCCCATAATATAAGTCGTTTTAGAAAGTGAATTTTTTTCCAAAATATAAGTCGTTTTGGTTTTCCAAGAACTTTTAGTTTAGTTTTTTGATCCAAACATCAATTATTTTGTATTGATCTATGTGTTTTTGAACATTCCAATATTTATTGCCCAATAGTGACATGAGAGAGAATTTTTTTTAAGTTAACCAATGCAAATTTATTAACTTTATTCAATATTAATTGTATTTCTTAATTTGTGTGAAAACCTCTAAAACGACTTATATTATGGGACGGAGGTAGTATGTTATTTATCAATATAAATAAATATGTTATATGGACATTGATAAAAAAAAGTCTAAATAATTATATCATTTAAAATAATACAATATAAATTTAAAAAATTTATAAATAATAACTATATAAATATCTATATTATTATTATTCAAAACTAACATAGATATATAAATAAAAATAGAGTATATAGAACTGAATTTAGGGTGAAAATGGAAAATATATCCTTGTTAACTTAGGAATTACTTATTTGGTATGTTTTTAGGAGAAACAAAACGTTTACTTGTAGAAGAAAAAAAAGATGGGGTAGTTTTGTCAAAAAATTTGTGAAAAGCTCTATTGGTTCATTAAAAGCTCTAACTCGGGGCATTTCGTGAACTGTTGTTGTTTGCTCCAAAACAGCTAACATCAATAGCTTTAAAAACATAACCGAACACTTTATTTCTAGCGTTTTGGAATAAAATCGTTAAGGCCCTGTTTGGTTCAGCTGTTAGCTAATAGCTGTTGCGGTTGCTGTTTGCTGTTTGCAGTTGCAGTAAGCTGTTAGCTGTTGCTGTTAGCTGTTTGTTATCAGCTGTTTAATTACTAGTGTTTGGTAAAATTATATTGAGCTGTTGCTGTTCGGATTTAAAATGTCTAAAATGGGCATGTTTTAAATTAATCAACAATGAAATTATAAAAGGAAAAATGTGAAAAAATGTCCATAACGTTTACAACTAGGAATAATTTTACTCTAAATGTCTAAAATGGTGCAATTTTACCCATAACGCTGGCAGCTAAGAACAATTTACCCCTAATATTGGTAAGTTGAGTCGATTTCAAATATTATTAGAAAATATAGATATTTTATTTCTTATTATACACCAATTGCACATACCAGTAGTTCTAAAAAAGATATTTCATGTTTTTTTGTGATTTAATAACAAAATTGAAAATTAATATTTAGAAATTCGATGAAATATTAGAATTTTTTTTGTCCAACTCGTATAAAAGGCAATATGTTATTTTTATTTTCTTAAAAAAAATTCACGTCTAATCATATGTTTGTGATCTGTTACTAACCATGATAAAATGGTGCACATGTGAAGTGTAGATGACAATATTCATGACCAAGAAGACAGTTTAATAAATTATTTCTCAAATTCACCAAACTTGTTAATGTTATGGGTAAAATTGCTTTTGGCTGCCAAAATTAAGGGTATAATTGTACCATTTTAGACGTTAAGGGTAAAATTACTCATAACTATAAATATTGGGGGTATTTTTGCATATTATCCTATTATAAAATAAAAAATGTGTTACACAAATTAATAAAAATAATCTATATAAAAAATAAAAAATTTATTGAACGCAATAAAACATTGTTCTTCCAGTAATTATGTTGTAGAAATATAAATAATGTCAAAGAATAAATATATTTTGTGTAAATAAGAAGGATAATTATGTCAATAACAACTAACTACAAACAACTGTTTATGAAAAGCTCCAAATAGGAGCTTTTCGTGAAACACTCCAAAACGCTGCAGTTTCCAGAGAAAATGCTAAACGCTGCGGTTATATAAACCTAACCAAACGCTATATTTCCTACGGTTTGGAGTGAAACGCTAAACGCTGCTCCGAAAAGCTGAAACAAACACCCTCTAAATGCTGCTACAAAAAAGCTAAACTAAACACCATCTCAATCTTCGGATTGTAATCACAGAGCTTTCCCGTTGTCGTGATACCTTATCATTTGGTGAGATCCTACATGACATGCCATTTTCACTCATTTTATCTAGGTATGTGTCTAGTTATTAACAGTCATGTGTATAAATTTTCTCTCTTCTCTCTCTCTTGTCTCTCTTCTAGGGTTTATGGTGAAAAAGATTAGGGAAAGATTTAGGGAGAGGGGGGAGCCGGGTGGAGGAATAGGGGTGGTGTCGGCTTTGTCTTGGGCAGATCAAGAGGAGGAGGGCGCCGGGGATAGGGTGGGAAGGCTGGATAGTTGGGGCGTTGGGTTGGATGGGGGCAAGGAGGTGCGGGGCCGAGAGGATGCAAGGGGATCGGGGGATGGTGTTGGCGGCGCGGCAGGATCGTTGGGATCCGATGGCCAGGGGACCGTGCACGGGCGAGCGGCTGGGGCAGGGGTTATCTCCGATGTGGGGGGGAAGGCGCCTCCTGGGCAGGCTGGATCTGCTACGGATGAGGCGGGGCGGGCTTTTGAGGGTGCCGGCAATGTCACCAGCAGTGGGCAGGCGGGATCTGCTGCGGAAGGGGTGGGGCGGCTTTGTGTGAGTGCCGGCGCTGTCGCAGGCAGTGGAGTTAGGGTTGGCATTGGGAGCGCCGGAGCTCCTGCTGGGCTGTGTGCAGGGGATGCCGGCGATACGGCTAGGCTCTGCGCTGGGAGTGTCGGCGCTTCTGCAGGGCCATACGCAGGGGTTGTCGGCAATCCTGCTGGGCAGTCAAGGGAGGGGGCTGGCGCGAGGTCGAGCAAGATGGGGTTTGGTCAGTTTGGGGCGGCGACTCTTGTGCAGGCTGCCTTAGGTCATATCAAGGAAATAAATGGATTGTCGGACAGGGTTGGTGAGGAGTGCGGGATTCAGAGTCAGGGTAACTCGGTTTCTCCCAAATCAAGGGTGGTGAATAATGGCATAGGGCAACTCTCGTGGAAAGATACAGTTATGGGGGTGGTGGAGGAGGAACTTTGTATGGAGGAGGTTAGGATGGAAGGGGATTATGAAGAGGTGTTCTCCGACTCAGATGTTGAAGATGGTGAACATGATGACCCGCTTTGTCCGGTGATTAGACTTTCGTCAGCAGAAAAGTGCGATCTCAGAAAGAAGTGGAAACTCTCCCTAATAGTTACACTTCGTGGGAAGAGAATTAGTTTTCACTATTTCGCCCAGAGGATACAAGCACAGTCGGCTAAGAAAGGTAAAGTTACGATTACCGATTTAGAGAATGATTACTATGTCGTTAAATTTACTCGTGTGGAAGATTATAATGTTGTGGTCAATGGAGGGCCATATATTATCTCCAACCAGGTTCTGGCTTTGAGGCCTTGGGTTCCTAATTTTAACCCTCATGATTGCTCGGTAAGCAGAATTTTGACTTGGGTTAAGTTTCCGGGCCTGCCTATTGAGTATTATAGTGAAAGTTTCCTCAACAAAATAGGAAGTCTGGTTGGGAAGGTGCATCATGTGGATAAAACTACGGTGGGAGCAATTAGAGGTAAATTTGCTAGGGTTTGTATTGATGTTGATCTTGCTAAACCCCTGTTATCAAAATTCTGTGTTCGAGACAAGGTCTTCTGTTAAGCCCAAAATATACCTAAAATATCATTAACATTTACATCATTTTTATTA
This sequence comes from Euphorbia lathyris, assembly GCF_963576675.1. Lineage (NCBI taxonomy): Eukaryota > Viridiplantae > Streptophyta > Magnoliopsida > Malpighiales > Euphorbiaceae > Euphorbia > Euphorbia lathyris. Next base: position 30,046,119 of record NC_088914.1, read on the forward strand.
CAAATTCGTGTTATTTATATCTGTTTAGATTACTTTTACTCTCGAATATCTTTCTTTCTTGCAAGGTACCTAAATATTTGGTAAAATCCAAATAGGAACGAAAAAGGATCTAAAACAGAAGAAAAACCCTACAAAAGGAGTCAAAGACGACGTAAATCGAAAGCGCCAAGTCGAAGACACGAATGAAAGCTAAAAAGTGAGAAAAATCACCGGGCCGCGACAGTGGATCCTCAACCCGCGGCCGCGACACGCGTGGTATAGCTATTTCTCCCCTTCGTCCGAAGCTCAACTCAATGCTACGTCATTCACGGCCGCGGATTACCATCCTCGGTAAGTGCAGAAAATTTACAAAGAGCATTTAACACATGCTGAAAATCCAAGAAACGCGTTCGTTCAAGTGGATAAAGACGTCCTTTCACAACGGGCACGACTCTTAACCAACGGATACATCACTTCAAACACAACCCTTCAACATCTATAAATAAAGAGTTGATGTTGAGAAAAAGGGCATTGAAATGTTATAATATAGATATAGAATCAGAGCGTAGAACTTATGTCGAAGTTCTAAATAAACACATTTCGAGAGTTAGAAATTAGATTCTGTACAAAACAAGATGAGGTACACATATTGTTTATAGTTTAATTACAACTCAGTAGCGTTTAGACATTGTTCCAGTTTTAGTTTGCATCATGGTAGTGGCCGACCGAATCCCTATTACGAAGTTACAGCGAGAAGATTGAGTAGAGTGTTCGCCCCTGAGCCTGACAACCTCTTAGGAAACCCAAGGAAGCGGAACTGATCAAGCCCTTCACTTGCACGCCCTCGAAGAACTCGATGCTCCTTGTTCTCTGTAAACTTGTATCAATTTATATTTCATCTAATAAAGTCCGTTCTATTCGACAAATCGTTATGCAGCACTTATGGTAACCAATCCAATATAAGTGAGGCTGGTGTTTTCATTAATATGCACTTGAATTCAAAATCATTACAAGGAAACTTTGTTGAACACTTAGGCAAATTATCATCTCGAAAGAGTTTTAATTTGAGTAAGGGCAACTATCCCGAAAGGGTTTTGTCGCGTTCAAAGCCAATTAATTAGAGGTTCCGTCATTTATTTCATCATCATAATTGATACAAAGTTTAAGTTGTTTTCTTTGCTTAATGCAAATGAATAAATTCATTCGTTTTTCTAAAAAGTTCTAAATGTTCCTGTTTTGTAAAATTCATCCTTAAAATCAGAAGACATTTCTAACAATCGATTTATTCTAAATATAAAATCTTATTCCAGCATTTTCAAATACTCAAAGTTCACAAATTCAATTAAACAAATTTCCTAAATTCAATTAAACCAATTTTCACTTTTCATTTACATTTAATAGTAAATCTAACTAGTTCGAAATTAACAGATTCAAAAAATAAGTTTTTTCGTTAACAATTTCAAGTTCATGCGCAGTTTGCGAAATTCGGGCACGCCACCAGATCCTTTTGATCCAGAAATTGAAAGAACACTTAAGAAAAACAACAAAAACAACAAAAACAAAGACAAAACACCCTTAAAAACCAAAGTAGACCAGCCAGAGATTATGGCCGATCCACCGACACTTATGGATTATGCTAGGCCAGGAATGGCCGGTGTAACTAATAGTGTAGTTAGACCCCGTATAAACGCAAATCAATTTGAAATTAAGCCTGCTTTGCTTAATATGTTGCAAAACAACGTAACGTTTTATGGACTACCTAACGAAAACCCTAATGCACATTTGACAAATTTCTTAGAAATTTGTGACACTTTTAAAATTACTGATGTAACAGCCGAAGCAATCAAACTTCGCCTCTTTCCTTTCACTTTGAAGGATAAGGCAAAAATTTGGTTAACTTCTATGCCTGCTGCAACATTTGAAACTTGGGACCAATTAGCCCAAGCATTTTTACAAAAATATTTTCCCTTAGCAAAAACCGCAAGAGTCATCAAAGAGTTGACATCTTTTACACAAAATGATAATGAAACTCTTTATGAAGCTTGGAAACGTTTTAAAGAACTTCAACGTTTATGCCCACACCACCAACTGCCAGATGCACTTTTAATGCAGACATTCTATAATGGATTAAATCCTACAACTAGAGGTTCATTAGATGCTATGTCTGGAGGGTTATTTATGAAGAAGACGTCCGCCCAAGCAATAGAACTTTTGGAAGAAATGGCAATCAACAGCAGTATGTGGCCCGCCGAGCGTGGCCATATACCGACGGCGAAACCATCATCCTCAGGTACATCATCGGTTAAAGGTATAATGAATCTTGATCCTGTAGCAATGTTACAAGCCCAATTTTCTGCCTTATCGCACAAAATTGATAAATTTATGGCACCATGCGATCATAATGATCCAATCCAGAGAGACATTGATTACGAAGGTATGAATGAGATAGAGGTAAATTTTGTCCAATGACAAAACCAAACTACTAATCCTTATTCTAATACTTATAATCCTGGATGGAGAAATCATCCTAACTTTAACTGGAAAGATGGTAATAATAATAATAATGCAAATACTAATCAATATCGGATAAATAATTATCAAAATCAAACAAGAGATACGATTAGCACTTTATCTTCAAAAATCGACAAGTTTATAGATGCTATGAATGGAAAGGTAAGTAATCAAGACGATGGTTTTAAACGGATCGAAAATAAATTCGATCAGCTTATCAAAAACCAATCATCTAGCATCCATAATTTGGAGGTTCAAATTGGACAACTTGCTAAATCAATTCCATCCCGCAAAGAAGGAAGTCTTCCCAGCCAAACGGAAGAAAATCCGAAAGAGCATGTTAAGGCTATCACTCTTCGCTCAGGAAAAAACTACTTAGGTCCGGAAATGCCCGGAAATTCAACTTTACCTGGAAATGATTTACCAAAATCCAAAGAAGATACATTAAAACAAAAAGATACGCCAATTGACTCTAATCCGAAACCTTTTGTACCAAAACCACCTTTTCCACACAGGGTCCGAAATAAGGACCATGATAAACAACTTTTATCATTTTTAGATAAACTTAAAAATTTGCATATAAATTTAACATTCATGGATGCAATTACGCAAATTCCTAACTATGGAAAATGCTTGAAAGATTTAATCTCAAAAAAGATTAGTTGGGAAGGAATTTCATCCATTTCACTTTCTGAAGAATGTAGTTCGATAGTATCAAGCAAATTACCTACTAAACTCAAAGATCCCGGATGCTTTACCATTCCGTGTACTTTGGGAAATATGGAATTCCCAAGTTGTCTTTGTGATTTAGGAGCTAGTATAAACTTGATGCCATTGTCTATTTTTGAGAAATTAGGTTTAGAAGAAGACATCAAGCGTACCAATATGGTTTTGCAATTAGCGGATCAATCCACTAAAAGACCATATGGTATAATTGAAGTCGTTTTAGTGAAAGTTGACAAATTTATTTTTCCTACTGACTTTGTTATCTTAGATTTTGCTTATGATGCTAATTGTCCGCTAATCTTTGGTAGACCATTCATAAACACGGGACGTGCTCTAGTTGATGTGTCGGAAGGAAAAGTAGTTTTAAGAATAGGTGACGATAAGATCGAGTTCGATATGAATCAAGCAATGAAATATCCTATGGAGGATTTCGCTTGTATGAAGCTTGATTTAGTTGAAGAATGTGTTAATGACATTGTTCAAAGAGAAGAAATAATGGAACCTATAATGGGTGAAGAATTAGAAGATAAGGACCCAGAGCCTTTGATTCGAGAAGATGGACCAGTTCCGCCTTCAGTAATAGTTCCACCTAAATTAGAACTTAAAGAATTACCAAACCATCTGAGATACACTTTCCTAGGCGGAAGTGATACTCTACCTATAATCATCTCTAACAAATTAACAGAAAATCAAGAAGAAATAATGGAACCTATAATGGGTGAAGAATTAGAAGATAAGGACCCAGAGCCTTTGATTCGAGAAGATGGACCAGTTCCGCCTTCAGTAATAGTTCCACCTAAATTAGAACTTAAAGAATTACCAAACCATCTGAGATACACTTTCCTAGGCGGAAGTGATACTCTACCTATAATCATCTCTAACAAATTAACAGAAAATCAAGAAGAAAAATTGAAAGAAGTTGTTAGAAATAGAATAGGAAGTATGGGATGGCAGATTTTAGATTTAAAAGGAATTAATCCTAGTATTGTAATGCATAGGATTCACTTAGAAGAAGATAAGCCACCTAAAGCGGATAGACAAAGACGTTTAAATCCGAACATGAAAGAAGTAGTCAAAAATGAGATTACTAAACTTTTAGACAATGGAATCATTTATCCTATTTCGGATAGTGAATGGGCTAGTCCAATCCATTGTGTACCCAAAAAGGGAGGTATAACTGTAGTAAGGAATGATGAAGGTGAATTAATACCTACGCGAACCACCACCGGTTGGAGGGTTTGTATAGATTAGAGGAACCTAAATAAGGCAACTAGGAAAGATAATTTTCCTTTACCTTTCATCGATCAAATGATCGAAAGGATAGCCGGTCATGCATTTTATTGTTTTCTTGATGGCTATTCCGGATTTTTTCAAACATATATTTACCCGGATGACCAAGATAAAACAACCTTCACATGTCCTTATGGAACATTTGCATATAGGAGAATGCCTTTTGGTCTATGTAATGCACCAGCAACTTTTCAACGTTGTATGACTGCAATTTTTAATGATTTCATCGAAGATATCATGGAAGTATTTATGGATGATTTTTCAGTTTATGGAGATTCTTTTGATGCATGTTTAAAAAACTTAGATAAAGTTCTTTCTAGATGCGAAGAAACGAATTTAGTATTAAATTGGGAAAAATGTCATTTCATGGTTGACGAAGGAATTGTTTTAGGTCATAAAATATCCGAAAAAGGATTAGAAGTGGATAGAGCAAAAACTTCAGTAATAGAAAAATTACCCCCACCAACAACTGTCAAGGGAGTAAAATCTTTTCTAGGACATGCAGGTTTTTCAGAAGATTTATAAAAAACTTTTCTGTAATTTCCAAACCACTTACTAATTTACTTATGAAGGATTCAACCTTCGACTTTAATGAAGATTGCATTAAAGCTTTCGAAACATTGAAAACAGCCTTAGTCAGTGCACCCATAATTGCTAAGCCCGATTGGGGTTTACCTTTTGAAATCATGTGTGATGCAAGTGACCTAGCAGTGGGATGTGTTTTAGGTCAAAGAAAGGATAAAAGATTACATGTTATTTATTATGCAAGTCACACATTGTCCGGTGCACAATTAAATTACACAACAACAGAAAAAGAGATGTTAGCCGTAGTATTTGCATGTGATAAGTTTAGGTCATACTTGTTAGGATCTAAAGTTATTATTTATACAGATCACGCAGCTTTACGTTATCTGTTTGCTAAGAAAGATGCAAAACCGCGTCTGATTAGATGGGTTTTGTTGTTACAAGAATTTGATATAGAAATTAAAAACAAAAAGGGAGTAGAAAACCTTGTCGCCGATCATCTATCGAGACTAGAAGATGAAAACGGTCCTATAGGTGAAACTGTCGGTATACGAGATGATTTCCCCGATGAACATCTCTATCAAGTAGAAAGTATCATGTCACCATGGTATGCAGATTTTGCTAATTATCTTGCAACTGATATTGTTCCGGAAGGATTATCTTCCCAACAAAGGAAGAAATTTTTCTTCGATATTAAACAATATTTTTGGGAAGATCCCTTTCTATTCAAATCATGTGGTGACGGGATAATTAGGAGATGTGTTGGAGAAAATGAATATGAATCTATAATAACAGAATGTCATTCCAGCTCATATGGAGGACATAATGGAGTTAATAAAACGGTAGCTAAAATATTAGAATGTGGTTTCTTTTGGCCTACAATGTTTAAGGACGTTGGTTCATTTATTACTCGTTGTGATAAATGCCAAAGAACGGGAAATTTAGGAAGGAAAGTTGAGATGCCCCTCAAAAACGTGTTGGAAGTTGAAATCTTCGACATGTGGGGAATTGATTTCATGGGACCTTTTCCGCCTTCCAATGGTAAAACTTACATATTAGTAGCCGTTGATTATGTTTCGAAGTGGGTTGAAGCAATTGCAACCCCTACGAATGATTCTAAAGTAGTTATAAATTTTTTGACGATATATTTTGTAGATTCGGTTGTCCTAGATTCGTTGTTAGTAATGGCGGTACCCATTTCATAAATCGAAATTTTGATATGCTTATGAAAAAATATGGAGTACGCCACCGCGTGTCAACGCCATACCATCCTCAGTCGAATGGTCAGGCGGAGATCTCAAATAGAGAACTCAAATGGATTCTAGAGAAAACTGTTTCATCATCAAAAAAAGATTGGTCACAAAAACTCAATAATGCGCTATGGGCATACCGTACTGCATTTAAATCACCAATAGGAATGACTCCATACCGTTTGGTATATGGAAAAGCATGTCATTTACCAGTTGAATTAGAACATAAAGCCTATTGGGCTATTAGAAAACTTAATTTTGATTTACAACAAGCAGGAAAGAAACGTTTGCTCAATTTAAATGAGTTAGATGAGTTACGACATCTATCGTATGAAAATGCGAGGATTTATAAAGAAAAAGTGAAAAAATGGCACGATGCCAAGATCAAAGTCAAACACTTTAATGTTGGAGATAATGTGCTGTTATTTAATTCACGGCTTCGTATATTTCCAGGAAAACTTAAGTCCAGATGGGACGGACCGTATTTAGTTGTCAAAATATTCGACTATGGTTCTTTGGAACTTGAGCAAACCAACGGTAATCGTTTTAAAGTTAACGGTAATCGATGTAAAATTTATTACGAAAATATTTCCGAAATAGGAACTAATTTCGTAACAATATTTCCTGACATATAAATCATTTCATTTTTCTAATAGTTAGTTTTTATTATTTTTTATTTTTATTTTTGTTTTGTTTAGATTATATCATTTTATATTAGAATTTTAGATATAGAAAAATATATACAAGTCATGATTTTAATTAATTTTTAGGAATTTAATGAGAATTAGAAGAAATTCAGTGATTCTCAGTTGAGAATTTGAAATTCTCAGTTGAGGATTCACATATATAGAATTCTTAAGGAGGTAAGAAATTTCTGAACTTATAGAGAATTTAAAATTCTCAGTTGAGAATTTGGGTATAATTAGTAGCCAGGAAAATTTCTGGACTTGTAGAGGATTTCAGATTCTCAGTTGAGAATTCTGATTTCAACTTGAAAGGAAAATTTCTGAACTTACCGATGATGAGGATTCTCGGTAGAGGATCAGAAATTTGGAGTTTTGACAACTGATTTCCGCAAGAAAATCAGCGTGTCGCGACCGCGGGTCAGCATCCTCGGTCGCGACACGGGGAAATTATGCAAAAATTGACCCTTTTTCCAGCAGATGCAACTCTTCAGAAACGAAGCGTTAAGTTTCTTCATTTCTAAAAGGGCTGTTTCATGCCTTTTCATTTCAAAAACAACACCTCTTTTCGTCCTAGGATCTTATAAATAGGTTCTAGATGTTCAGTTTTCTGTCACTTTCTTTTCATCTCTATCAGAACTATCTCTGATTTTCTTACCATTCAACAACCCAGAAATTAAGTTCAGAACCTTTCTTCCTTACTCATTCCAAACACCATGACTTCCTCAAACACTTCATCTAAGAAAGTTATTGCTTCACGCAATAAACGTGTTGATATATCACAGCGTTACGGATGTAACTTTTCCATTTTCAATCATGATGAGGGAAGGCGCTTCTTGAAGCTTCGATACACATTCTTTGTCGGAATGCTATACATGGATGACTTTCTTAACGATCAGTTGGGAATTAAAGAAGATATGAGTCGCTACATGGAACGTTTAGGATGGACCTGATTTGTTGATATGAAGTTTCCTATAATTGGAGACTGGATATTAGAGTTCTTCTGTACGGTTCGCTTTGTTAACAAGCGTCGGGTGCGTCTTAGTTTTCGTCGGGATGGCAAAACTTTCACTTTTGGATATCCTGAATTACATGCTTGGTTTGGTTTTCCCTTGAAGGATACTACCAAACGTCATCATGGAAGAGATATGACGTCCACTGATATTTGGCGAATGCTCACCGGCATCTGGCCTTTCCACCCAAAACTTGCCTATAATAAGTCTTTCTATTCCAACTCTATGCTATATTTGCATAAGTTTCTGAGTCACAGCCTGTTCGGTCGCACGTTCAGTAGTGTCGTCCAAGAATCTGATCTTTATGTCCTTGGCGATATATTTCAAGGCAACGTGGTTGATTCTTCAAAAATTCTGATGGAGGGTCTTGTTGCCGCATCTAGATCCAAGGCTAAGAAGGTTGGATTCGGGAATATTGTATGTGGAATAATTCTAGGGACCAAGGGAAGTATTTCTGTTCCTTGGAGTGATGCTGAATCTTTCCCAATGCTAGACTATGAGTTTTTAGAATATGAAGGTCTAGTGAAACGAGTATTTCGATCAGGACCCAATTTTCTTTCTGCACAAGAACGTCAAGCCTTCGTGCAGTTGAAAATAGAACGCTATAGGGCTAAGAAAATCCCGATTGAAAGGGACGAATTTTTAGCATAGCTTTTGTTTCGTTTGTTTGTAAATATGTTTCTATTCAATAAAAATCTTTCTCTTTTGCATTATTTTCTGTTTTTGATTATTTGGTTAAACTAACATTTAATTCCATAATTCTAAACTAATTCACTTATTAAATGCAAACTTAATCCATTCATTACTAATTAAATGATTAATAACTAAGTTTCAATTCCTTAAATAAAGATTCATTTAACTTACATTAATACATGCACATAAATGCTTCAATTAATTTTTGTTCCAAACCTTTCCTATTCTTAATTTAACATCCATTAATTAAAGCATTTTTCATTTATTTTTCCATTAATAAGGATAAACCTTTGGTTTTCCTTATCATTTAATGTTTTACATTTATGTTCTTAAGTACAGATTACATTGTCCAGGAGTACAGGATCAAATTTATCAAAGAAATTACACAAATAGGAGTTAATATGCAGATTTGGGTAGCCACGAGGTGATCCGCGGCCGAGAATTAATGGATTCTCGGTAACTTCAGCAAATTTACTCCAAATTCAGACAAAAAATTCGCTGCCAAACGCGATTCGCGGCCGCGAATGGTGTATTTCTCGGTAACTTCAGCAAATTCCCACAACAATTCAAAGAAAAAATTGGCTGAAAAACGCGATCCGCGGCCGTGGATACACATCCACGACCGCGACACGCGTGTTAAAGGCATCTCCAAGTCCGGATTTTTGGCCTAATTTTCAACCTTTTTCCTATTCAACCTCTACCTATTACTCTTCCTATTCCAACTATACTCATTACTCTTCCTATTCCTACTCTACCTATTAAACTTCCTCTTCAAACCCTATATATATACCTATTCCTTACACAACCCTTACACCACCTCCAATTTTAACCAATTCCCTACTCTTACCTCTTCCCAATACTTCACTTTTACTCTTCCCAATTTCATCATTACCCTTTTTAATCACTTACCCCTTTCAATTCAAGTCTACATACAACACTTCTACTTCATCTTCAACCTCAAGCTTTTCTCTCTTTTCATCTTTTTCATCTAAACCCTAAACACCATAACCATGCCTAGAGCAAAAGCGTGTTGGACACAAGCCGGCTGTCACTGAGGCTAATCGCCTAAGGATTAGTTGTGGGGCTTATTTCGACATTCATTCTGAAGAAGAAGTTGGACGTTTCAAGCACTTTTCAAACGCCAATCGTAAGTTCATGGATATGCAGTTTCTTGACTTTGATTCGGTAAGGAAGTTGAACTTCACTACACAAATTACTGCTTTTATTGAAACTTTGGGATGGGAAACTTTTGCTTCTATGTGTTTTCCACAAATTCAAGAGTATGTGGTTGAATTTTTGGTTACTTTGACGATGAACAAAAAGAGGACTGAAATTTCTTTTCGGAATAATGGTGTCACCTATACCGTTGATTATGAGGCTATGGGTAACATGTTTGGTTTCCCTACTAGTGATTTTTATGATAAGCCTCGGGATTTTGACAATAACTCTTTTTGGCAAACTCTTTCCGACCAAACTTCTTTTGATTCTAAAAACACTTCAAGCAAGTTGATTAAGGACAATTGTGTGTTCTTCTTTCACAAGTATTTGAGTTTTTCACTTTTTGGTCGTGTTGAGAGTTCGAAGATTCAAGTCTGGGATTTGTTTGTTTGGGATTGTTTGTTCAAGGGTTTACGGGTTGATAGCATTGGAATGATTTTTGACAATTTATATCGTGCTTCGAGGGCTCATACCACTCAAGTCCCTCTCGGTAATTTCATAACCGCTATTGTTTTGGGAGCACGGGATGAATTGGCTACTTTTGATATGTCCACCTACCATGGATATGTTCCGGTTTTGGACATTGCGGCTCTTGAGCGGGCTCATTTGTTGGTTTCTGTGGCTCCTCCGGTTTTTATTTCTTATGCTACCCGTATTGCTCCTCTTCGTGGAACTATGGGTGGAGGTGCTTCTAGTTCTCATAATGTAGGTACCGAGGGAGAAGGAGCGGAGGACGGAGCGGAAGATGCCCCACAAGCCCAAGAAACACAAGATAATGATCCGGTGGATTTAAGGAGAATTTTGAACCAAATCAATGCCAATAATCGACAAATGAATTTACGGATTGATGATTTGGTGGAGAACAACATGGTGATGAATGACAACCTCAATTCTTTGAGGCGTGCGCATAGATCGACTCGGCATCGGATGCTTTCGTTTTTCCGACGCCGAAATGTGGAAACTTCACCAACACCTCCGGATTCCCCGCCGCATGCTTAGGTTTTATCTTTTATTTTTATCTTATCTTGTTTTCATTTCAGTTTCGTACATTTTTATTTTCTTATGTTTCGTACAATTTCAGTTTTAATTTAATTTTATGATGCTTGTTTTCTTTGCTATATCTTTCATTTCTTTCCGTTTGTTTTATCTTTAACGTTTTATCTCCATTTTTGCACCAATGAGGACATGGTCCAATTTAAGTGTGGGAGGAGATATATACATATATCATTTTTATACAAACGAATGAATGAACGAATGTATGCAAATGAATGAATGAATGTATGCAACACTTGTTTTCAAAAATACAAAATGCAACGTATATTGCAACACTTTAAGTATATTGCAACAAATGAAAAAAATTAACATTTTTTATGCAATATCATTTTTACATTTATAAATTAATCATAAGTTAAAATTTTTATGATTATTTTTAGGTTATCATTATCGATAGAAATAAATATTTCTATACGGGTAATATTTTTCAAATTTTTCAAAAATCTTCGACACGATTTTAAGTAAAAATTGTCTCGAGTAAATGTATTTAAGTAAAAATTCTTTATTTTCAATCTCTATTTCATATCATGAAATTCATGATATAATAAATCTTATTTTAAATTTTCAATTAGGTTTATAGGCATTAAATTGAACTATTTTTAGCTCGGTTTTGATTTTGTCTTACATTAACACCAATTGAAGTTTTTAATGAAACTATAGCCATAATACATGTTGAATTTTAAGTCAATATAGGAAGAATGTGCTAATTTTCTTTTTTCCAAGTTATAATCAATAAACCGTATTCTTAACTTTTGGCCACGATTGAGACCAACCTTATCACAATCGAGGTGTGAAAGGGAAGAAATTAATAAATAAAGCGTACTTTTGGCCACGGTTGCGACCACCCTTATCACAATCGAGGTATGAAAGGAACGTTTAAATAATAAAAAATTAAGCGTGTTTAAAGTTTAAAGTAACGATTGCGTCCACCCATGGCATGGTCGGTACCTCTTAAGCGAACACAAAACAAATGCATATAAAGTTACGATCGAGACCACCCTTATCACGGGCGTAACTAAGCAAATAAATTAAACTTAATACTCATATATAATAATTCAAGTTTGGGAAAGGAAATTTGGTGCTTTGAAATGCCTTGAGATGAAAGACTCAATAACATGCGTGCTTACATCGTCCCGAATACTTCAATTTAAACATTGAAATACAAGACGAATGATATATCGTACTTATACTAAGTTAGTTTGATATTTTGCGTATAAATTTGCCATGCAAAGTTAGTCTTTTCGGCTTAACTAATTTAAAAGGTAAACACAAAGATATATGTTTTATTTTCATAAAGAGATTAGTTAAGGAATAAATTCAGTGAAATATTGCTCGGGACTAGCAAAAGATTAAGTGTGGAGATTTGTTAAGCCCAAAATATACCTAAAATATCATTAACATTTACATCATTTTTATTACAAATTCGTGTTATTTATATCTGTTTAGATTACTTTTACTCTCGAATATCTTTCTTTCTTGCAAGGTACCTAAATATTTGGTAAAATCCAAATAGGAACGAAAAAGGATCTAAAACAGAAGAAAAACCCTACAAAAGGAGTCAAAAACGACGTAAATCGAAAGCGCCAAGTCGAAGACACGAATGAAAGCTAAGAAGTGAGAAAAATCACCGGGTCGCGACAGTGGATCCTCAACCCGCGGCCGCGACACGCGTGGTATAGCTATTTCTCCCCTTCGTCCGAAGCTCAACTCAATGCTACGTCATTCACGGCCGCGGATTACCATCCTCGGTAAGTGCAGAAAATTTACAAAGAGCATTTAACACATGCTGAAAATCCAATAAACGCGTTTGTTCAAGTGGATAAAGACGTCCTTTCACAACGGACACGACTCTTAACCAACGAATACATCACTTCAAACACAACTCTTCAACATCTATAAATAAAGAGTTGATGTTGAGAAAAAGGGCAGTGAAATGTTATAATATAGATATAGAATCAGAGCGTAGAACTTATGTCGAAGTTCTAAGTAAACACATTTCGAGAGTCAGAAATTAGATTCTGTACAAAACAAGATGAGGTACACATATTGTTTATAGTTTAATTACAACTCAGTAGCGTTTAGACATTGTTCCAGTTTTAGTTTGCATCATGGTAGTGGCCGACCGAATCCCTATTACGAAGTTACAGCGAGAAGATTGAGTAGAGTGTTCGCCCCTGAGCCTGACAACCTCTTAGGAAACCCAAGGAAGCGGAACCGATCAAGCCCTTCACTTGCACGCCCTCGAAGAACTCGATGCTCCTTGTTCTCTGTAAACTTGTATCAATTTATATTTCATCTAATAAAGTCCGTTCTATTCGACAAATCGTTATGCAGCACTTATGGTAACCAATCCAATATAAGTGAGGCTGGTGTTTTCATTAATATGCACTTGAATTCAAAATCATTACAAGGAAACTTTGTTGAACACTTAGGCAATTATCATCTCGAAAGAGTTTTAATTTGAGTAAGGGCAACTATCCCGAAAGGGTTTTGTCGCGTTCAAAGCCAATTAATTATAGGTTCCGTCATTTATTTCATCATCATAATTGATACAAAGTTTAAGTTGTTTTCTTTGCTTAATGCAAATGAATAAATTCATTCGTTTTTCTAAAAAGTTCTAAATGTTCCTGTTTTGTAAAATTCATCCTTAAAATCAGAAGACCTTTCTAACAATCGATTTATTCTAAATATAAAATCTTATTCCAGCATTTTCAAATACTCAAAGTTCACAAATTCAATTAAACAAATTTCCTAAATTCAATTAAACCAATTTTCACTTTTCATTTACATTTAATAGTAAATCTAACTAGTTCGAAATTAACAGATTCAAAAAATAAGTTTTTTCGTTAAAAAACGTATCCCTGTGGGATCGATATTTTTATTACTACAAGCGAAACCGTGCACTTGCGGAAATCGGTCAACATCTTCCTTATTGAATATGAAGGATTACATAACATTTGTTATGATTGTGGTATGTATAGACATACTAGGGAGGGATGCCCGAAGAGGGAGAGGGTGGTGGAAATGGAAGCTGAGGGTAATGTTTGAAGAACTGAAGGGATCCAAGGTGAGGGGGGGAATTTTGGCCCCTGGATGGTCGCGAAGAGGCCTGCTAGACGTAAGACTCAGCCTTCTGTTGCTCAGAATCGTCCGCCTGATATAAACACCAAGATAAAGGCTATCATTCAAAATCCTACTAACAAGCCTAGTATCAAAGAGAAACCTAACCCCAAAGTCATTGAGATTCCCAAGGCTGGGGCAGAGACCATTTCAGGTTCCAGGTTTGGGGCCCTGGCTATTGAGGAAGATCGGGATTCTGGCATGGTTGACGAACAGATTGATCAAAGCATGCCAGGATTAGAATCTATAGAGCCATCAACTAAGGTGACTGAAACTGTTAACCCCCTTTTATCTAGTCAGGGTGTATCCCAGGGGAGTTCCCAGACTTTGGCTTATCAAAGGAAGAAAAAGTTGAATGAGGTTAGTGTTCCTAGTCAGGGTGGGGATCCTGGGATCGGGAAAAGTATGGGAGTTAATAAATCTAGTATGAAAAAGCTTAAAGGCAAACAGAAAGGTAGCCATAATTCTTTGGTTTTACCTGAGAAGAGAGGGCCTGCGGGTACTTCGGCAAGGCTCTTAGGAGCCCCTAATAAATACATGTCTTAGGGTTGTGGGTACGATCAGTTGTCCTTTCTATGGATTTGTTGTGTTGGAATGTTAGAGGTGCGGCTAGCAAGGCTACCCGTATCCATGTTAATGATCTCATTAAACAGTTTAATCCTTCTTGTTTTGCTTTAATGGAAACTAAGATTAGTGGTGTTAAAGCAGATGAGGTGGTTAAAAAGTTTAGGAGCTGGAACTGTGTTAGATCGGAGGCTACTGGCCGTGCAGGTGGGATTTGGCTTTTCTGGAAGCCAGATCGGATTCATTTCGACATTATTGGCATGGATAAGCAGTATATTCATTGTAAAGTGTGTGTTTCGGGGAATAAATCATTTTTTGTTACCCTAGTTTATGCCGACCCTATTTTGGCTAACCGTAAACGTCTTTGGGAGGTTCTTTACTCTATGAGTGTTAGCATATCGGAGCCTTGGTTTGTGGCTGGAGACTTCAATGATATTGCTGTTATGTGTGATCAGAGAGGGGGTTCGCATCATTATGTCAATCGCTGCCTTCATCACAAGAATAGTATGGATTTATGTGGGCTTTCGGACCTGGGGGCTTCTAGGCATAAGTTCACTTGGAAGCGTAATAGTACCTTTGTTCGTTTGGATAAGGTTTATGCTAATATTTTAGCACAGACTACCTTCCCTGAGTGTTCTGTGTTAAACCTGCCGTTCCGCCACTCGGATCACTGTCCTATTTTGTTTAGACTGATGAGAGGCAATCGTCATAAGGGTGAGAGGCCTTTCCATTATCAGTTGGCTTGGGAGTCTCATCCTAATTTTAAGGAGTTTGTCCAGGATAACTGGAAACCTCATTCGAATGTCCTCCAAGCTGCTGATGTCTTCAAGACTAATGTGCTGGGGTGGAATAAGAATGTCTTTGGGCATATTATTAGGAGGAAAAATAAGTTACTGAATAGAATTGAGGGCATTCAGTGTAGATTAGAGGTTAGGTTTGATCATGGTTTGAATGGCCTTCTTCGTACCCTTCAGAAGGAGCTGGAAGCAGTGCTCAGGCAGGAGGAGCTTTTTTGGTTTCAGAAGTCTAGGAAATCCTGGATCAAAGATGGGGATCGTAATACCAGGTATTTTCATCTCTCTACCATCATTAGAAGGCAGAGGAATAGAATTGATGCTATTAAGAACTCCAATGGTGATTGGGTCTATGAGGATGATGCTATTCGGAAATTGGCCCTGGATTTCTATAAGGATATGTTTAAAGAGGAACCTGTTCAGCTGGAGAGGGCTCATTCTGTGGCTACCTTTCCTATGGTGGGGGAGGAGGCTATTCGAGATGCCTTCCAACCTATTTCCTTGAAGGAAATTGATCAAGCTATTTTTAGTATTGGGGCTACTAAAGCTCCTAGGATTGATGGCCTGCCTGCTGGTTTTTACCATAAGCACTGAGAGGTGGTGAAGGAGGGTATCTATAACTTTATCATAGGTATCTTTAATGGCTCTCAAGATATAGGGTTGGTGAATAGAACCCTTCTGGTTCTGATTCCTAAAATTGAGAAGCCTTCCTCCTTTCTGCATATGAGGCCTATTAGTCTTTGTAATGTTCTTTATAAGACTGTTACAAAGATTGTGGCTAATAAAATTCGTTGCATTCTCCCGGATATCATTTGTCAAAACCAGGGTAGTTTTGTGCCTGGTAGACAAATGATGGATAATGTGGTTATTGCCCAAGAGATGGTCCACACTATGAAGATTAGGAAGGGGAAGAAGGGCATTGTGGCTCTTAAGTTGGACCTGGAGAAAGCCTATGATCGCATCAACTGGAGTTTCCTGATGGAGAGTCTGGAGAGAGCTAGGATCCCTGAAAGTTGGAGGAGTCTTATTAAGGTTTGCATCTCTTCTCCTGTTTTTCAAGTTATGATTAATGCGGATATGTTAGAGGAATTCTCTCCGGGCAGAGGTATCCGTCAAGGTGATCCTATGAGTCCCTTCCTTTTTGTTATCGCAATGGAAAGGTTGTCTCATCTGATCCAAGATGCTGTGGATAGTGGGAAATTCCACCCGGTGGCTATCAATCGTTTCTGCCCCCAGGTTACTCACTTATTCTTTGCAGATGATGTTCTAATCTTTCTGGAAGGCAATGAGGAGCAGTTGAGTTTGGTTATGGACATTCTTGAGTGTTTCTGTTCGGCCTCGGGTCAGAAGCTCAATATCCAAAAATCTAGGATGATGTGCTCTAACAATATGGATAAAAGAGTCTGTAAGAGGTTGAGTGATATTTCGGGTATTCCTCTGACCAACTCTCTCGGAAAGTATCTGGGTGTCCCCCTTCATAGTGCTAGAGTGTCCAAAATGTCGTTTAAAGATACTTTGGATAAGGCTAATATGAGATGTGCCACGTGGAAAGCTAAGACTCTCTCTCTCGCTGGCCGTCTTACGCTAATCCAATCAGTTAATTGTGCGGCCCCCAACCACATTATGCAGGCTTGTCATCTTCCAGGCCCTGTGCTTAAAGATCTTGATAAAATTAATCGTAGGTTCCTGTGGGGAGAAGCTGAAGAGGGAAGGAAAATCCACCTTGTTCCTTGGAGGGAGGTTTGTCAGCCTAAAGCTATGGGAGGTCTGGGCATTAGGAGAGCCGAAGACAATAATAAAGTCTTATTAATGAAACTCCTGTGGCGGATGTGGCAGTCCCCTTCGGCTCTGTGGGTCTAGCTTCTCTGTGGGAAGTATCGAAAGGATAAAGTTTTTGGGGGTCCTAAGGATAGAGTGCTTAATTGCTCCTTTCTTTGGAAAGGCATCAATGCTATTTTTGCTGAATTTTGTTATGGTATTGGGTGGAACGTGGGTAATGGCAGGTCAATCAGCTTCTGGAAGGATACTTGGATAGGGAAGAAACCTTTATTAGAAGTTTGTACTTCCTTGCCTCCTTTGGACATCCAAGATTTGAGGATTGCTGACGTTGTGAACTCTAAGGGTGAGTGGATGTGGGATAAATTTGAATCTTTCCTCAATCTGGAAACGCTCCTAACTATTAGAGGGATTCAGATCAGTAATCATTTGGAGGA
Organism: Euphorbia lathyris; assembly: GCF_963576675.1. Lineage (NCBI taxonomy): Eukaryota > Viridiplantae > Streptophyta > Magnoliopsida > Malpighiales > Euphorbiaceae > Euphorbia > Euphorbia lathyris. The sequence continues at coordinate 30,063,751 of NC_088914.1, forward strand.
CAAGGATAGTTACTGTTGGGCCCTAACGAACAATGGGACCTATTCGTGTAAATCTGCTTTTCAGGCGTTTTATCAGGGTTTGGAGTCTTCTTCCCCAGGTGTGTGGGAGACGATTTGGGCCTTAAAGGTGTCGTACCGCATGAGGAGCTTCCTGTGGCTTGGGGCTAGGAATAGGTTGCTTACTAATGCGGATAGAAAAAGAAGACATCTGGTGGACTCTAGAGCCTGTGGAAGATGTAGAGGGTTTGAGGAAACCATATGCCATGCTCTCAGGGATTGTGAGAAAAGTAAAGAGGTGTGGAGGAAAATTCTCCCGATGGATGTGCTTTCTTCCTTTCTTACCCATTCTGAGAATGATTGGTTTGTAGATGGAATCAAAGGGGTTCTTCTGCCTGGGGAGAAGGGGGTTCTTCTGTTTGTGGTGGTTTGCCATCAGCTTTGGAAATGGCGGAATGAGGAGATGTTTGGAGGTGGAGTGTCTTCTCAGCCTAATGTCCTTGATTTCTTTTCTAAGAAACTTAATACCATGGTTGATAGTTTTGTTGATGACCCCTTGGCTAGAGCTGTTCAGAGGAAGGAGGTTAGTCTTTTAGGCTGGTGTAGGCCAAGGGAAGGGGTGGTTAAGCTCAACACGGATGGGTCTTGTCTTAGAGATGGGAGAATTGCCGCAGGAGGTATCCTTAGAGATGATGGTGGTAGATGGGTTTCTGGCTTCTCCCAGAACTTGTGCATTGGTTCTTCCTTTTCGGCAGAGCTTTGGGGTATTTTTTCGGGTCTAAAGCTTGCTAAGGATCTAGGGGTGAAGAAGATTCTTGTCGAATCAGACAACCAATAAGCGGTTAGAATGATTTCGGAAGGCAATGCTATTTGCCGAAGTAATCTGAACATCATTAAAAGCATTATAAGGATTGGTTCTTCTTTTGAGTTTATTAAGTTTGCTCATATCTTTAGGGAGCAAAACCGCGTTGCGGATCGTCTGGCGTTGGACGGGCACTCTAGGTTATTGGGTCTTTTTACCTTTTATTCTCCTCCGGGCTTCATCTCTTCTTTGATTTTGGAGGATATGGTGGGGGTCAGTTTCCCTAGGCTGATCCCAGGTTGAGCGTTTGTTGTGTTTTTTCTTTTTTCTTTTCCTTTCCTACCAAAAAAAAAAATTAACAGTCATGTGTATCATATCTATCTCTCATTATTAAGGAACTCACAATAGATTTCGTTGTGTCTTCTTTTGTTGGAGTGTTTGAACTTTAGAGGATACTCGATAGGTTGTCAATTATTCTCAACTTAGTACAAAATTTATTTCTTGGGTGTAAATGACTTCCGACACATTTTTTCTGTAGATAAAACTTTATATCGACCGATTGTATCGGTAATAATGTTTTTTCTCGTACTGTAATTATGATACCACGATAGATTTATGTTATAATTTATGTTTATCTAAATTTGATTCCAAAGATAAACATGAGATTTCAATATTCGGGATATAATGTAGGTGTAGCGTTTAAATCAGTGAGTGTATAACAACTAAGTGAAATTAAATTATGTAAGAAAAAACAGAAATATGATATTAAGAAAATAAATAAATAAATTGTTGGTGAGGAATCTTCAATTAATCTGGTAGAGGTAGAGAATAATTAACAGAAAACAAATATTAAATCGTACGATGATTGAATTATTTTTTCTGTCAAAAAAACAAAATCCAGCTTCCACTTTGCTCATTTTGATGTAGTACCTTGTTTTCTTTCCCCTTCTTCTAGAAGGTGAGAATAATGTCCTCATTCTCATCTTTTCATCATTTCTAGGAATTTTGTATTAAATAAATCACTTTATTATTTTTTTTTTGGTAGAAATATAAATCACTTTATTAATTACAATTATAATAAAAATAGGTAATTTACAAACTTGTCCTTTTTTTATAGTTAAGGCAAAATTTAAATAGACTTGTTTAATTTTATTTGATTAAATAATATATAATAGTTCAATCAAACTTTCAAACGTCAATTATATATAAAGTATGTATTATATTACTAAAATAGTTACAAACAGTCACGATCATGAGTTTTTGAAGATCTAGGGGCAAAATAGTAAATACTGGCTCAAATAAATAAGTACAGGTTGGAAAAATGAATTCCGTAAAAGAAAAATTATTTAAAAATGACATATTTTTATTACTCTTAACAAGGAATTAAAAACATTCAATTTCATATAAAAATATTTTAGATGCAAAATCACTAAAAAATAGTGTTTATATCAATATGCCATAGTATATTTCTCTCAATAAATAAAATTGGTAGATCATTCAATATTTCTTGTAACGTTAATGATTTCAAATAGTTTTCAATAATCTGAACTTAGAATAAAATCTTTCGGCAACAATGACATAGTTATAAGTATTCAAAAAGCAATTAAAATATTTGGATAATAATATGCTATTTTGACCAACTTAAGAATTTCAAATGCTATTGTGTGTTGTGATTGTTTAGGCCTAATAATTATAATTATTATCGTTCATGTTTTGAGATTTTAATTTTTGTACAATTTTTTTATAATTTTTGTGTCCCTATTTTCCTTGTGTCTAGATATGTGTTGCAATTTGCTTAAACCTATGATTAGTTTCGTAACTGTTGCATCGTTTAAAATTTAATTTATGTATTATTATTTTTTTAAATATTTGTGAACTCCTTCCTCCTTTGGGTTCTGGACAGGCGCCTTTTCTGTCCCTAATCAGGGACAGTCCTGGTTACAAACATGTATAAATACCAATATTGAAATCTACGAAATAAAAGTTGATCACACAAAAGAACTCTCTAATATGTTATGGACAGAATTATAATAACATATTAAACTACACGAAACTACTTTAATTTATCAATAAATTTATACAAATTATCCGATGTAATAACTGAATAACTGACATATCAGTTAGATAAAGATTTTTCTTTATCTTGCTTTGACAATGTGAAAAATAAAACTACACTATTTCGTACCAAGGATAAATTTGAAATTTAAAAAAAAAAAAAAAAAGATAGGGATACTTTATCTAAAGTGTGAGTAATATGATTATTGGATCATTTTTCTACGAAAGATAAACCAATGAAAACTTATAAAATGATTACTCGGAAGAGGTGCTCTAATTTTTGGATATATAATTGAAATTTTTTAAGAGTTTTTAGCTTATAAAATGAAAGCTTTACGTAGAGGCAACCAATGAGTGGTGGAGCCCATTCCAACTCCTTAGATTCGTACCATAGATTAGATTCAACGGTATAGAAATAGTTATAAATTTGTTAATTAATTATAATTAAGTTAAGATAAGCATAAAAGCAGTATTATGGACCAATAAAACATGGGACAATTACAAAACTAACACCTTTTAAGGTGTTAGTTTTCTTTTCTAACTCCTTTTGAAAAACTAACTAAAACTAACACATTTCAACAAGTAACTTTCAAGTTTACCCTCATCTTCTTCCTTAACATAACTGTGTCTTTGTCTTTCCAATTCTCTCTCTTTCTCGCGCTCTCTCTCTAAAGAACAAAACAATCTACAGAACGACTACGAATACTACAACAATTTATCCAACCCATAGTTCCTATAATAAAATTTCTACAATCATATAAGTTTTTCATTTGGTTTTAGTTTTATTGAAAAGATTTAAAGCTTAGCCCATTCATTGTTAAGGTGAACGGCGAACGGAAGAGGAGGAAGAAGCGACCCTTTTTCCGGCAACCTCGTCCCAATATATATTGTTTCTCTTCATTTTTCATGTTTTTTCTGGTCGTGCGAACCCAAAAAACAGTATCATTGTTATCTGAAAATGGATTTTGGTCGGAATATCAATTTCATATTTTTCCCCGATAGTGTCGATATTTGTAGATATTTATAGATATCTGTAGATATGTGTCAATATCTGTAGATATCTGTAGATATTTGTAGATATCTGTAGATATGTGTCGATATTTGTCGATATCTACAGATATCGACACATATCTACACATATCTACATATATCTACAAATATCTACAGATATCTACAGATATCGACAAATATCTACAAATATCGACACCATCGGGGAAAAATCTGAAACTGATATTCCAACCAAAATCCATTTTCAGATAACAATGATACTGTTTTTTTGGGTTTGCACGACCAGGAAAAACATGAAAAAGGAAGAAAAACAATATATATTGGGAAGAGATTGCCGGAAAAAGGGTCGCTTCTTCCTCCTCTTCCGTTCGCCGTTCACCTTAACGATGAATGGACTAAGCTGTAAATCTTTTCAATAAAACTAAAACCCAATGAAAAACTTATATGATTGTAGAAATTTTGTTATATGAACTGTGGGTTGGATTGATTGTTGTAGTATTCGCACTCGTTCTGCTCTTTAGAGAGAGAGAGAGCGTAAGAAAGAGAGAGAATGAGAAAGACAAAAACACAGTTATGTTAAGAAAGAAGATGAGGGTAAACTTGGAAGTTACTTGTTGAAATGTGTTAGTTTTGATTAGTTTTTCAAAAGGAGTTAGAAAAGAAAACTAACACCTTCTAGTTTTGTAATTGTCCCATAAAACATGAATAAATTATTAGGATTAGCTCGATAATAAATTAAACTAATTAATTCAAAATATACATACAAATAATAAGAGAAGAAAGAGAGAAGGGGGCGTGAATCTGATCTGAAAATGAAGAGAGTGGATAAGCCACATAAACACTGCCTAATCACAGCTTAATTCACATAAATTATGCTTGTATCTACTTTAGGTTTGTTAATTGGACTAACGATACCCATATTCATTGAATTATACTCTGACCCCGCTTGTTTTACCTATTGTTTGTTTGTTGTTGTTGTTTGCTATTTACTGTTACGGTTTATTGTTTGTTGTTTGAAAAAACTACTTTTCCAAAAAGCAGTGACTTTCTGCTTTTGTAAAATGCTACTTTTCAGGTGTAAAAGACAAACATGAGATCTCTAACCAAACACCTAAAACTCACCATTTTAAAGTGAAAAGGTAAACATAAATATGAAAATGAGTAACCAAATACCTCTCTATTAGGATTAAGAAATTTCCAATATCAGTTTTCCTAAGATAGGATTTTCGAAAATGAGTCGAAAATAATATTAGATATCTTTTATAGGAATCTTCAACTCATTGCCGTTAAAATCTTACTATTCTATAATATATTTTTAGGGGGTGTTTGTTTTAGCGTTTCGCATGAGCGTTTAGCGGTTTTACACCAAACCGCTAATAGTATGGTGTTTGGTTAAGATTATAAAACCGCAGCGGTTAGTGGTTTTGGAGCAAACTGGAGCGGTTCACGAAAAGCTCCAATTTGAAGCTTTTCACAAAACGCTGATTTTAGCGGTTTAGCTTTTTGACAAAAATACCCCACTTTCATTTTGAAATACACCGAATATTTGGTATTACTTGAAACGATTTAAAATTAAATCCTAATTAGGTATGGAGAAATTTTGAAAATACATCTCGTGTAAAACTGTTGAATTTTGAACTTGGAATGATTTTATAAAATTTAAAAAAACAATCAGGAATTGACTTTAAAAAAAATCAGGGTGTATTCAAAATCAATTCTTGGTTATTTCAAAGTATTACTTGAACGATCTAATAAAATTGAAAAAAAAAATCAATTCCTACTCACTTTAATTCAAAGTATTAATCCTAATTGGATATGGAGAAATTTTGAACTATAAAATCAGTCTAGCATCCGGAATTAATACAAAGCAAATCAAAAGTTCCAATTCTCAATTCTCTCACAGATTTCTTCGACTGCTTCTCCCAGAGTTTTTTTTCTACATAATTATATTTCAATGTTTTTTCAACTTCAATCTAGATTGGCCCAATTATATTTTATATTTTTTTCAACTTGTCATCTACACTTTCTATTAGGCGTAAATTTGATTTTGGGTGCCAACCTTCGGGGTAAAATTATACCATTTTAGATGTTATGTGTAAAATTGTTCATGACTGTAAACGTTAAGGGTATTTTTTCATCTTATCCCAATTAAAATTGATTTTTCAATATGGGTAAATTTTTTTTTTATCAATTGTGAGGTGATAGATATGATGCAAAGACCTCTTTAAATTGCTTTCTCAGTTTGCTTATACGATTTAGAAAGATAATCTGCTTGACACGATTTAAAATACACTTGTGTATTACTTGAAACAAATAATCAATAGTTTTATTGTTTATTAAGATTGAAATGTTTATTTTTTTTCATAATATTATAGGTAGCAATATGAGTCAAGTAGATAAGACTAATGGTGAAAGAGTTAAATGGACTCACGGGCAATTTCATGCATTTCTTGAAATTAGTATTCGAGGCACCACTCTAGGCAAAAGGAGCGGTGGGGGATGGGGTAATAAGGGATGGTTATGGGTAGAAAATGAATTGAAAATTGTGGGTATACAATTTACTAGAACTCAATTAAAAAGTAAATGGGATATTATGAAAAAACAATGGAGATTATGGAGTGATTTAAAAGGAAAAGAGAATGGATTAGGATGGGATCCTATTAAAGGTACAATTATTGCTTCTGAGGAGTGGTGGAATAAAAAGATACAAGTAAGTCGAATCTAAATATTTTTAATAATAAAATTTTAATTAATTAGTTAGATTATGAACAGTTTTGTTTTTTTCTTGTAATTCATAGGAAAATAAAGATTATGCAAAATTACGCGAGAAAGGAATTGGACAAGACGTTTATGAAAAATATCAAATTATATTTATGGATACTATGGCTACTGGTGAATATGCATATGCACCTTCTTCTGGAATTTTGCCTGATGATATTGAAGATGATCTGATTTATGATAATGTGATCCATTTAGTACATGAGAATGATTTAGATGAAGAAGATTTTGAAGATAGTATAGAAAGGATGATAAATCAAAATTCTATTTTAGGAGATTCATCCACTACAAATGCTGATAGTCAGCAACTTTCGAGAAAACGAAAAAGACCAGAAAATGTTACAGATACTTTTGCAAATAAAAAGAAAGATAATAGGGGAAAAAAGATATCGAGTACTACACAAATTACTGATGTTTTTAGAGAAATGAATGAAAGAACGAACGATTGTATTAAGGATAAAACTGTTGCCTTACGTGAGATGCTTGGAGATCGGCCTGGTTGTTCTATTGGAGAGGTTATGAAAGATGTGTTGACTATACCACAAATAGTTAAGGGTACAAAACTTCGTGTTATTTGCACAGTTTTGTTTGCTCAAAAATCAATGAGAGAAATGTACAATGCACTTGAGGATGCGGATGAAAAGCTTCAATTTATTCAGTTATATTGCGATTTATATGCGCAGGGCGCGTGGAAACTAACTGTTTAGGAGACTCATTTTATATTATCTTTTATATTTTGATTTTTTAGGTGCATACGTACTTTTATAATTTTTTGGTATTTTCATTTAATTTGGATTTATATAAACATTATTTAATTTGATGGAATTATTTTGGATTTATATTAAAAAATATTTTTCTGAAAATTATTTTTATTTTATCTTCATAGATGGATGTTGGGCATAAGATCATTATTGATGATGATGACGAAGATGATGATATTTGGAGAATAACGATGTATAATGTTGAATTTTTAACTCAACATTATTTGAGATATATTATAAAAGAACCATGTATGGATTCACTTCAAACAAGGATTATATGGTTGTTTGAAATAATGAGAGGGAACGAAAAAAGATGTATTAATATGTTTAGAATGGACAAAAGGACATTGATAAATCTCTATCATGATCTTAAAGAAAAGTATGGATTAGTTCAATCAAGTAGAATGTCAATTTTGGAAAAAGTTTGTATATTTTTATACATTCTTGCTCATGGAGCTTCAAATCGGGTTGTTCAAAAACGCTTTCAACACTCTGGTGAGACGGTTAGCAGGACTTTTCATGAAGTATTAAAAAAAATGATACAATTCTCAATAGATTTAATAAAGCCTAAAGATCCAACATTTTCAACAACACCCTCTGAAATTCTCAATGATGAGAGATATATGCCATATTTCAAGGTAATTTCATATTTTTTTAATATATTTTTCTTATCATCATGTTTTTAATATTATAATTTGCCTATAATGAAATTTAAATAGGATTGTATTGGAGCAATTGATGGAACTCATGTACCAACTTGTGTGAAAGAGAAAGACATAATTCGATTTATTGGTAGAAAAGGTGTGCCTACACAAAATATTATGGCTGCCTGTAGCTTTGACATGTTATTCACTTTTGTATTGGCTGGTTGGGAAGGCACTGCTTATGATGGACGACTATTTCAATACGCTATCTACAAAAAAGACGTAAATTTTCCTAAGCCTCCTTCAGGTATAATCAAATATTTTTTTTATCTATTAGTATTTTAACTATATAAGAATAATAAATAATACTTTTGTTTATTAATAGATAAATTTTATATGTACAATATACTAACCTGTTACGATTTTCGGAATGATATAAATAGAAAAATATTATGTAGTTGATGCTGGATATCCACAAATTGAAGGATATCTTGCACCATATAAAGGAACAAGATACCATTTGCCTGATTTTCAACATGGTGGTCAACCAAGAGGGTATAAAGAGACTTTCAACCGTTGGCACTCGTCTCTTAGAAGTTGCATTGAACGGACTTTTGGAGTTTGGAAAGCTAGATGGAAAATTTTACGACTGATGCCTTCGTATTCGTTTCATATACAAAGAGATATTGTGATTGCATCAATGACACTACATAATTATATTCGAAGAACAACAGTAGTTGATCCGGTATTTATGCGTTTTGACCAAGATCCCGATTTTGTGCCATATGACTCGTTGAATAATTCAAATGATATCGATACAGATGAAAATCATGAGGATCCTATAGAAACTCAGATGAATGAATTGAGAGATCAAATTGCTTATAATCTGTTGATGAATAAATAATTTTTGAAATAAAACATGTGTTAAAATTCTATTTATATATCTATATTAGTATTGAAAAAATAATGATACCGATATTTATATAATTGTTAATTTGACTATCCATTGTTTAGATTATTTTTATCAATATTTATATTATTATTATTTTTTATAAATAATGGACATATTCGTCTTTTTATATATTAACAGCAACAACTCTTTATAAATTTACCAAACACTAATTACCAATTAGTTAACAGCAAACAGCTACTAGCTAACTGCAAACAGCTTACTGCAACAACTAACTGCAACAGCTAACTGCAAACAGCTTACTGCAACAACTAACTGCAACAGCTAACTGCAACAGCTGTGAACTAACAGCTGAACCAAACAGACCCTTAAACATTTACCAATCAATTTTTAATAGTTAAATAATTTATTAGTCTTCATCTTTTTTACGTAACCCACTGTTTAATCCTCCTATTTTAAAAACATATTATTAGGTCTTTATTTTTTTATTACCCATGAAAACTAATTTTCATGGGTTGAATGAATTGTGATAAGGTGGATTATAATAACCCATTCAATTTTGAACACCCCAAGACGGTACTATAGTCTCTTTAAGGTATTTAGTGTATGGTGGGTCTCAATTATTTGTGTAAAAATGATCAAACTTGCGTTGACCGGTCACTTACTGATCAAAAGTACTTAATTCTCCAGTCATCCTTACTTAAGATATATTTTTGCGATAAAATATCATCCAAATACAAAGTATGAACTAAGGTATAATTTAGGTGTCAATGGTGTAATTCACCACTGGTTGACGTCACGAACATGTGTAAGGACCTAGATAAGAGTCGATTTCGATCACATGGACTTTAATGACCATGCAGTATTTGGTCATTCACTATTAGATCTAGACTTATTAAAATTATAAAGTGGAGATTCAAAGCATCTCGCGGCTTAGATTTAATAAGCTTAGATTTAACGGTGAATGACCAAATTCACTTGGTCATTAAGGTTTATGTGAATATTCCTAAGATGAGAGTATATTTTCTAATGTGACTACCAAATTTTAGTGTTACCAACTGTATCACGTATATCTCGGTTGTGCTTCACTTATATATAACAGTGACAAACTATTTGAGAAGAGTTTCGAAATTTCATGTCTACTAACAAAAATTTTAGGGTACTTCAAAAGTAATACACCCGATGAATTAAATTAATGATATATATATATATATATATATATATATATCTTTACACCAATCATCTATTATGTAGTGGTGTATAAAATGATTTCCATTAGTTGAGTGTATTATTCTCAAAATCTGTAAAAAAATTTCTCTCCACTAATATATCATAGAGGGGAATAAACTGATAAATGGTTAAATTGTTCTAAAAACAATATATATGTAATTAAAAAAAATACTGTCTCGATGGATATGTTCTAAGGAAAATATACGTAATCGATGCAATTAAAAACATAATAATAACCAGGGGCGTACACGAGGGGCTCCTCTGGCCGCTAGAACTACTATGATCAGAGGTAGTTTCGCCCCACTGTCTCCATAAAATTTAAGGATGTATAGTGCTAAATTGGTGATTTCATTAAAAATTGATTTGGTATTTGATAAACTGGCATTTGACCTAGAACTTTGATTGTATTTGATAAATTGGAGATTTCCTAAATTGGGGATTGTTATATGATTAATAAAAAATTAACTCACTAGGTTTATATTTAATTAAGGTTCGGAGTGGTTAATTAAGTCATTGAGTTTGTATTTAATTGCAAGATTCAACTAGAATAATATATGATAGGCGATCAATTTTTCAAAGTTTATTAGAAATGGCAAAATCTTACTTTTTTAGTCCAAATCTTGCTTAATTTTGAGAAATTTTGCATTGGTACGTAAAAATTGGTTATGGACCACTCATATGATAACATGTATAAATTCAGAATTTTTTTGAGTAAGTTCGATTTAACAAAATATTTTTACGCACACAAATATAAATCGATCCCAACGGACCGATCCTGTATTCACCACTAATAATAACTAGATAATAATGCATGTTTATTTGCTCCGATGGAGTTGATTTTAACCCAACCATTCTCAGGCAGTTTTCAACCCATATGAATCTCCAACTGCACTCCCTGACCACCCCCTTTATTAATGGAGAAAGCGTTGTAAAAAGAAGAAGTTTGGTTGAAGAGAATACATGGGCTATTAACAGGGCGCCTATAATCCGGATAAAAAACTGCAGCATTTCTCCACCGCCAAAGCCACCAGACGACAGTTGCAAACCACAAATCCCAACAAATCCCATCCCTCTGCTCTTGACAGTCCAGATTCGTACGAACCCATGATCTCAAGTCTGTCATATTAAAGCCCTGAACAACTTGATCAGGCTACAGAAAATCCCAGACAGATTGTGCGCGATGGCAGTTCTAGACAATATGCAATGTAGTCTCCAGTTGAGATCAAAACTGGTAGGACAGGTCAGTTGCAATATGACAATGAACCCATGTTACATTTGACAGGATGAAATCCCCTGCAAGTAGCCAATTGAAATAACGAATATGTTTCGGAGTCCACAATTTCCCAATCAGGGTGTAAAATTGATCCGAGACTATAGTAGTCCCTACTTGATAGTGTAAGTTATATGCCGAAGTCACTGTGAACTAACATGTTAATGATGTCGTCCAACATCAATTATCCTCTTCCTCCTCTACCTCCGGAAAAATAACACAAGATGTGAGTTTAAGGACCCAAATTATTGGAATTAAATGCGCAAAAATGAGCCTATCGCCATCCTCTGACAGTTTCCCAATACAAATCTACAGTCCTTATAAGTTCTTCCTTGGGGATGTTAGAGATCGCAACTTCACCCACCGTTGCTTCCCGTATCCAACAGTCAGTCCAAAATCTACAGCTTTTTCCATTGCACACAGTTCGGCTGATTCCCTCACGAAGGACCTCACGCCTTGCATTGGGCATTTCCATAGGTGACTACAATTCTGTCGAGGTCGAAACTACTCCATCCCTGCTAGATTCTTTGCATATCTATGGCGTAACACACACGTCCAAAGCGTGTCTTCATCAGTCAAGAACCGCCAACTCAATTTAGTGAGGAGAGCGCGGTTAAATGTCCATATATCCCGAAATCCAAATCCACCAGTATCTCGTGGTCAGCATAGCGTCTCCCATTTGAGCAAATGAATAAAAATATTTTAGTATATAAAAATAAAAATATTGTTTTAAGAAATATAAAAATAAAAATATTACATATATAAAAATATCTTTTTAATATATAAAATAATAGCATTATTAAATTTAAAATTAAAAGTTAGATACATATAAAAGTGGGGTTGAATCATGTCTCTCTTGGTGCTTGCGGCGATTTGCAGCGATTTCTGCTTCTTCGTCTTTTAGGGCTACCAACCAGTGAGTGTTGTCTCTCCATCGCATGTGAGAGTGGTCTCAAAACTTTTGAGTGTAGTGGTGAGATTGTTTTTTGAGTTAATTTAGAATTGGGAGGTTGTGTAACCATGGAGCAAACGTTCGAGAACCTAGCTATTAGGGATTTGAAAATTAATACAACGACGAAGGAGGAGGCTGATGGTGGATTGCGATGGGTGGGGCGATTTGTTGTGGACAAACCGTTAAACTTCACAGTTTTGAAGAATCGATTGGCGTCGCTTTGGAGGCCAGGTCGAGGGGTGAGTATAAATAAGATTGGTGCTAATCTGATTTCAATTGAATTTTATCATCTTGTTGATCGTGATCGGGTCTTAGGAGGGGGGCCATGGACGTTTGATAATTACGCTTTAGTGATGGAGCATTGGAAAATAGGGGAAAATCTAGAGGTTGTCGAGTTAAATATCATGTCGATTTGGGTGCAGATACATGATCTACCAATAGGAGCAATGGCTGAAAGTATTGGTAGACAGCTGGGTAATTTCATTGGGAGATTTGTTGAGTATGATGGAAAGAATTCCATGGGAGGTAGGAGAGCGTTTATGAGAGTTAGAGTGGAGATTGATGTTCGAAAACCACTGAAGAGGTTCAAATGGATCAACAGAGGTAAGGATAGCTGGTCAATTGTGGTGTTTAAATATGAAAGATTGGGGATTTTCTGCTACATTTGTGGTATATTAGGGCACTCAGATAAGTATTGTGAGCAGTTGTTCGATAATCATGGGGTGGTTGTTCCAAGAGAATGGGGTGAGTGGTTGAAAGCGCCATTACGCAGAGGAGGAGAGCAAAGCGGGGCTCAATGGCTAAGGGAAAATAATAGCAATAGCTGGAATGGGGGGCAGAAGATAGCATTCAGGAAAAATTTGGGACCGATTGGTCTAATAGATATCACAAATAATCAGCAAGAGAAGGGAAGGAGAACAGATAAACCGGAAGTTATTATCTCACAAATGTTTGGGCCTCAAATCCGTTCTGAGGTTGCAGATTGGAGCAGAAGTAATTTGAAGATGACCCAGGGGGAGATGAAGGACACAAATATGGAGGAAAAGGAAGAAGTGGAAGTGGAACTGGTTGAAGCTCGGAAACGCAGGCGTGATCTCAAAGGTGATAAGGGCATTGTTCAGCAATCACATAGTGAGAATTTATCTTTTTCTCGTAGGGATGAGGTTAATTTTGGGAAACACAAGTCGGCGAGTCCTGTAAGCCAGGACCGCCGGGAGGTATGAATTGCATCAGTTGGAACTGTCGTGGCCTGGGAAACCATCGGGCAATTCATTCGTTGAAAGAGTTAGTGAAATCCCATAGACCGGATGTTATTTTTCTTATGGAAACACTAGCGGAAGAGAGCAGGATTACAAGTATTAGACATCAACTATTGTTTATAGGTAGTATAGTAGTGAATAAGTGAGGTAGAAGTGGAGGATTAGCCATCCTTTGGGAGCAAGAAGTAAATATTTCATTGGTAAGTTATTCTAATCATCATATTGATGTTCGGGTATCTGATGCAATTAAAGGAGACTGGAGATTTGTGGGTTTCTATGGGCAAGCTGATCGTAGCAGGCACACTGAATCATGGGAATTACTTAGAGCGGTGGTTAGATCGATTTCTGAACCATGGATTGTCATGGGTGATTTCAACTGTATTTTGAGAGAAGAAGAGAAGGCTGGTGGTGCTTTGTATCCGGGCAACCTTATACATGCTTTTAATCAAGTTATCCTTGATTGTGAATTAACCGAAATGAGGATGGATGGGAGTCTATTTACTTGGGAAAGGGGTCACAACACGAAAAGTTGGATATGGGAAAAATTAGATAGGGGTTTCGCTTCTGCTGGGTGGTTACATTTATTTGACAACTATCAATTACGGAACAAGATATCAGGATACTCGGATCATTCCCCTCTGTGTTTACAAACAAATCGACGTGGTGCTGTTAAAGGGAAGAAGAAGTTCAGATTTGAGGAAGCTTGGATGAAGGAGCAGGGTTTTTTGGAATTGGTTAAGAGAAAGTGGGTTAGTGGGTAGGGACTACTTTTGCTGGGCAGACTTGACGCTTGTGTTAGCACCATGGAGGAATGGGGAAGAAACTTTAATACTAATTTCCCAAGTCAGATTGCGAAGTGGAGAAGGCAAATGGAGCAGTATCGGGATCGTACTGACCAGCAATCAATAGCTCAATATTACATTGCCAAGCGCAGATTAAATACTATTTTGGAAATGGAGGATATTTTTTGGAAGCAGTGTGCGAAGATGTTTTGAGCTAGAGATGGGGACCTCAATACCAAATTCTTTCATGCTAGCGTCAAGAGTCGACGTAAACATAACAAAATTGAGATTCTCAGTGATGAGATGGGGCAGAATTTTGAGACGTTGGAGGATATAAAGAGGCATGTTCAAGATTATTATAATTTGGTTTTCTCTGCACCAAATCTGCAAGGGAATGGGGCGTCGGAGGTGATCCCGTGCTTAGTTGATCAAACTATGAATGATGTTCTTATTACACCTTTTCAGGTTCAGGAGTTCACAGATGCTCTGTTTTCGATGCACCCTGATAAAGCACCGGGACCGGACGGGCTGAACCCCGAATTTTTTCAAAAATTTTGGGATACTATCGGGAAGGATGTGGCTACCACTTGTATTGAATGGCTTGAGAAACAGGAAATTCCTACAGAAGTAAATGAAACGGTTGTGGTTCTGATACGCAAATGTGAGAATCCTAAAACACTAAAGGATTTTCGGCCTATTTCTCTTTGCAATGTTCTGTACAAATTAATTGCAAAGGTATTAGCCAACAACTCAAGAAGGTGCTACCTAGCTTAATCAGTGATACACAGTCAGCATTAGTACTAGGGAGATCTATCATTGACAGTGTTCAGGTGGCATTTGAATCGATTCATTTTATGAAAAGACATACGAGGGGCATTAAGGTGGGAAGTGGCGCTAAAGATTGATATTAGCAAGGCGTATGATCGTGTGGTCTAGGACTTTTTGGAGGATGTGATGAAAAGAATGGGTTTTACTTTGATCTGGATTCAGTGGATTATGACTTGCGTTCGTACTGTGAAGTATCGTGTCGCAGTAAATAATGAATTGATAGATCAAATAATTCCTGCCAGGGGGCTCCGTCAAGGTGATCCGTTATCTCCTTATTTGTTTATTTTATGCGCTGGGGTTTTTTCTAGACTTATCCAAAAAGCAGAATTGGATGGTATTATTTCGGGTTGCAAGGTATGTCGGGGGGCTCCGTCTATCTCTCATCTGTTCTTCGCTGACGACAGTTTCCTATTTTTTGGGGCCTCTTTAGATGAAGCAATAGCAATGAGTAATATCTTATCGACATATGAGCAGGCATTCGGGTAAGCTGTAAATTTGAATAAGTCTGGTATTTTCTTTAGTGTAAATGTTGGGGAGGAGGTGCGTAGTAACATCAAATCAATCCTTAATGTGAGTTTGCCACTGGATACTGGTCGCTACCTTGGACTCCCTTCGCTCATTGGGCGATCTAAACGTCGAATTTTTGTCTTTCTCATTGACAGGTTGCGCAAGAAGTTTGGTAGTTCGGGGTTTCGATTTTTGTCTCGTGCGGGTAAGGAGGTTCTAATTAAGTCTGTGGCTCAGGCTTTACCCACATTTTGTATGAGTACTTTCCTTCTACCTGTTTCTGTCTGTGATGAATTACAGAAAATTATGAACTCATTTTCGTGGGGTTCGAAACCTGGTGGAAAACGAGAACTACATTGGTTTGATTGGTCAACGTTGTGTCAGGGTAAGGAACGTGGTGGCATGGGTTTTAGAGATTTACGAACATTCAATCGGGCCCTATTGGGAAAGCAAGGGTGGAAGCTAATTCGGACTCCGGACACTCTGGTGAGTAAACTTTTCAAAGCCAAATATTTTCCTGATGTGTCTCTCCTCTTTGCTAGATTAGGGAATAATCCTAGTGTTATCTGACGAAGTAGCTGGAGTAGCTTGGATTTGCTGAAGTTGGGTTTATGTATGAAGGTGGGCGATGGAAGTAAAATTTCAGTTTGGCAGGATCCCTGGGTTCCTTCGCTAAAAGGTTTTCATGTTAATTCATTCCAGGTTGCTGGTTTGGAGAATTTAATGGTGGAGGACCTAATGATGGAGGGAGGTCGAAGTTGGGATAGGGTTAGAATTTATGGTTGTCTGAGCGAGGTCGAAGCTGCTGAGGTGCTGAAAATTATTCTACCATATCAGTCAAGAAGTGATGAATGAAGTTGGATATGGACTAAAGATGGAATTTATTCAGTGAAATCGGGTTATAAAGCAAGCGTTGCTGCAAAAGAAGTAAACGATGATGTTGATTAGGAAGGTTGGAAGAGATTGTGGTCATTGGCTATTCCGCCTAAATTGAAGAATTTTGCTTGGAGAATGTGTAGAGGCTGCCTTCCGACAAGATCGAGGTTATTGCAACGTCGGGTTAATGTTCCTAATTGCTATCCCTGTTGTGCGATTGGCGAAGAAACGGATGAGCATCTGTTCGGTGATTGTTTAATGACGATGGAGTTTTGGCAGGAAGCCGGAATGAATCAACCGGTATTAGGAGATGATACAATGGGAAAGTGGGTGCGACGGCAAGTGCAAATGAGTAGTAGGGATAAGGCGGAGAAGTTGTTGTGTGTACTTCAAGCAATTTGAAGGTATCGCAATGGCTTAGTGTGGAATTCGACAGGGTTTACGGTTAAACAGCAAATGAAGCTGGTACTGGAGGAGGTTCTTGAGTGGAAAGCTGCTCATGCGGGTAGCAATAAACCAAGGTTGAAGGTTCAACAAAATCAAGTGTGGAAGCCGCCTAGGAGTGGGTATGTTAAATGTAATATTGATGGTGTTGTTTTTCAGGCGGATGATTGTTGTGGGATTGGAGAAATTGTGAGAAGAGGCGAGGGAGAATTTTTGTTTTGCAGTAGCAGTATTTGTCTTGGAATGAAGGAAGTAAAGGTAATTAAGGCTTTGGCTGTTCGCACTAGCCTATTATGGATGGCGGGACAGAATTACCGGAAAGTGGAGTTCGAGACGGATGCAAAGACTATGGTAGATGGAATCTTTGGTAGCACGTCTGATCTCTTTGAGTTTGGTACGCTCATACAGGACTGTAAGTCTATTTTATACCAATTCTCGGAATTTAGAATTCAATATATTCCTCGCATAGCGAACGGTGCAGTCCATTTAGTTGCTAGGCACGCACATTCTAATGCTAGCGACTTTGCAATGACAATAATGCCTGAGTGGTTCTGTGATGTAATCTTTAAGGATGCAAATCCTTCTATTCAATAAAGTGTTTTCTGGTTTGGATTCAAAAAAAAAAAAGTTAGATACATATTCATATTGCGAATAATATTTTTCAAATAATAATATTTAATATGTTTTTTATTGGAGAGTAGATGAGAGATACAGATGCTGGAAATTTTGTTTTTTTTTTGAAAAAAATTAAAAGTTATATTTTTAATACTTAAAATAATAATAGTTTTTAAATATAGACATAAATTTCAGGCATCAATGTATAGACGTGCTAAAGTTTAGATATAAAAAAAATAATTTGCTTTCAATAAATAAATGGCAAATTAGTCATAGATATGATGACTAAACTTTTAAATAGAATAAAAATTAAAAATATTAAAATATATCATTGAAAATAAAAGGAATAAACAATATATTAGATAAAAAATAGCGCAACTAATATATTTTTTTAAAATATGGAGCAAGTACATATGCTAGCAAAATTGCATGTGTCCTTTGATATTTAATTATTAGAAGGATAATATCAAAATTTATCATTATTATTTTAACGTATGAAATGATAAAATTTTGCTTTAAAAGTTTTTAAGTAAAATCAATTTTTTTACTCCTACTTAACATAAATTTTTAAGAGATTGGATTGACCAAATTATTTCATTGTCACATCGGCTATTCAAAACACCAATATATCTAAAATATCTATTATGTATAATAACATGGTCCCAAACAATTTGCCAAAATATTAACAATTAAGTGAGCTATGCGACAGGCTTGGTCGTAGTGGATTATTACTCGCATCACCCGGCTTTAACAGTTCAGCAGTGTGCATTTGTCGATCATTGGTCTCCTCCGCCTGTGAACTAGTTGTGTCTCAATGTGGATGCTGGTTGGAGTTCATATGGTTTTATTTTGCGAGATCATCACGATAAGTTTATTGCGGGTGTTAATGGGCCATTTGAAGGTGTATTTGATGCTTTCACATCTTAAGTTATAGTAATTCGCGAGGCTCTAAGTTGGCTCAAACAGACAAATTTTCATATGGTTTATGTTCAATCAGATTGCTTGGTGGCTGTTCAGGCAATTCTGTCTTCGGAGCAGAATCTTTCGTATCGATCGGTGTTAATTGAGGATTGTAGGGTTCTTAAAAGAATTAGTATCTTGCTCTATTTCTTTTGTAAAGCGTTCAACGAACATGATTGCTCATGCTCTTGCTAAAGTTATCTGTTCCGAGTCTATTCATGGAGAGTAGGATTGTCCACCTTCATTTCTTATTGATTTGTTAAATGATGATTCTTAATAAATAGTTTTAATTCAAAAAAAATTAAGTGAGCCATTTATAAGTTAATATCATTAAAAAAAATTGTCTAAAATATTTAATATATTAATATGTTATTAATACAGTTATAACCAATCTATTAAAATACAATAAATTATTTTAGGTTATCAATAAACTTGTTTGGAAGATTCGAAATGGTAGTAAAATAATGTTCAAACTAATCCGTTCAAATTTCTTATTAAATAAAAGTAAAATTGATTTTTTATTTTTCCGAAAATGTTATAAATAAAATTTGACCATTCTATATATGTTAGTACAGTAAAATCTCTATATAAGAATACTCTATATAAGAATAAGCTCTATTTTGTTATAAAAAAACCCGGTCCCAACTTAGTAATAAGCACTATTACCAAACTCTATTTAGTAATAATCTCCTTATTGTTATACAAATAGCCCGATCTCAAATGTATTCCTATATAGAGTTTTTTACTATAGTAAAATTGTGCTTAAAAAAAATAATATGCACAAATTTGGATCTAATCACTCAATTATTCAATAACATTAAATTATTGTGTGTGTCATAATGTCTCGAATAATATTGTCTGGAAAAAAATGAAAATAAAGCTACCCTGATTGATTTATTTTTTTATTTTATGTCAAAAAAAGAAAATCCAGGTCAGTTTTGTTGAATTTGATGGGAAAACAAAACAGGGAGTAGCTTGTTTTCTTTCCCTTCTTTCTAGAAGTTGAGATAACGTCAAATGGTCACGTTCACTCTTCACTTGTCATCTTTTCATTATTTCAAGGAATACTTATATAAATTTTGGACACTGCTATTTGGATAGAAAATTTTAAGGATAGAATGGCTAGAATTTTTTTTTATTAGTTAAAAAGTCAATTTTAACCTTAACTATTTCTACATAGAATTTTTCTTTTTTTTCAATTTTTATTGTTTTGCAAAATCGTAAATTTATAACATTTAATACAAATTAATACAAATTGTCTTTCCCAAGGATGATTAATAATCATAAAATGCCTAACAATAAACAAAAAGCATTTACTTTGATTTTTTTTTTTCTAAATTTTTCTTTTATCATTTAACATTTCAAACATAAATTACAATTTAAATATTAACTAAATATTTATAATCATGTTCTTTTTAATTACTGTTATTTTCTTTAAGGTTTTTTTTTATTTTTTTATTTAGTTATAAAATATAGAAATAAGGTAAAATGCACCTAATATCAGTAACAAAGAGAAAATTTATTTTTAACATTTAGAACGATACAATGTAATATTTAATATTGACAACCAAAAATAATTGTATTCCTAAAATAAATAAGTTAAGTCAATTTCAAAAATCATTAAAATGTATAGATAGGGCTGAGCCGAACCGCTCATGAGCGACTTGGTGGTCCGCTCGATAAAAACTCAGTTCGACTCAGCTCGATTTGTAAACGAGCCGCTCATGAGTACGATTTACTGTCTCGATTCGTAAACGAGCCGAGTTTGAGCAGGCCAAAAGTCGGCTTGAAAGCTCGCGAGCAGGCTCGATTGGAATATTCATGAATTTTAGTTTTGTATTAGCTCACAAATATCTAAACTTAATATTACTTCGTTTGCTATTAGATGAGTTCATTCACAAACATAATAAATGAGTAATACACGAACTATTAATCAGCATCTTGTTTATTTATTCATGAACTTTGCTTGTAAGTCTGTTTATGTACACAATTAAAGAGCTATTTGCGAACAAACTTTATAAATATAATTAACGATTTACTCACAAACAATTTATGGTTAGATAATTTTCTTAATGGACCAAGTTCAAAAAGGATTTTGGACTCGAAACAAGCTCGAAACTCGGCTCGAACTCTCGTTTATTTTCTAATGAGTTGGGCCGAGCTTGAGCATGTCAAAGCTCGGCTCGGCTCAATTATGTTCATATGTTTACACCAATTGCAAATCAGTTGGTTCTAGATTTTCTTTTTTTTTACATGTTTTTGTAATTTCAAAATAGATTCAAATTGTTTATGTTTTAGATTTCGGTAAAGAGAGAACAGCTTCTTCTATTCCTTATGTGAAACATTTGGCTTTTTAATTTCTTTTGTCCAACACACAAAACACATTATACTTTTTATTTTTTATTTTTTACTATTCTTTTTTTTCATTGCGATATGTTACTCATGAGTAGATTTGTTCATGGGTGAGCTAGATCAGGTCTAATTGAGTTTTATACTAAATTATCTTATCCAACCCCAGTCGGACTGTATTATATTTACATTGGACTCGATTAAGGCTAGACCAATGTAAGAAAACTGATTTTCAAGGCCAGCCCACCTCAGTCCGTCCACTAACTAATATATATTTATATTTAAAAAAAATTCAAAAAAAAATATTTAAAAAAATTAATTATAATTAAATTATAAATATAAACAATAAAATTGCAACAAATTAAACCTTTAGGTAATTAAAATAATTACAAAATAAAAATATTTAAAATTGAGTTTTTATGGGCTGAAAAAAAAGAATGAAAATGAGTAATCTCTTAAATCCTATAGGCTAAATTGTAAATCTTCAAAATTTAATTTTTTACTTTAAATTTATATGTTAAGCTTCAAATTTCAAACATAAAATTTTATTCATGTGAAGTATATCTCTAAATGTTAAATTATAGATATAACAAAAATATGAGTATGTTAGAAAAATTAAATAAATTTAACAGAAAAAATAATTAGAATAAAGAAAAAAGGTTAAGGTGTAAAAATACCTCTAACTTTATGGGTCAGGAGTAATTTTATCCTTAACGTCTAAAATAGTGCAATTTGACCCCTAACGTTGATAAATTATGTCAATTTCAGACACTATTATAAAACCTAGATATTTTTGTTTATTATTTTGCACCAATTACATAATAATTTGTTCTAAAAAAAGATTTCATGTTTTTTATAATTTAATAATAGAATTTGAGATTAATATTTATAAATTTGGTGGATTTTTTACATTTTTTTTGTCTAATCCGTATAAAAAGACAGTATATTTTTTTTTCACATCCAACGAATGTTTGTGATTTGTTACTGATAAAATGACACACGTATGAAGTGTAGATAACAAGATTCATGACCGAGAAGACAGTTTGATGAATTATTTCTTAAATTGACCCAATTTATTAACATTAGGGGTAAAATTGCTCTTGGCTTCCAACATTAGGGGTAAAATTGCACCATTTTAGACGTTAGGGCTGGCCTAAAAAGTTAGGGGTATTTTTGCACCTTAACCCAAAGAAAAATAATAGAAGAAGAAACATAGATTTTTTTTGGCCTAATAATCCTCCAGCCCGTTAACTTTTCCAAATTAATTATT
Organism: Euphorbia lathyris; assembly: GCF_963576675.1. Lineage (NCBI taxonomy): Eukaryota > Viridiplantae > Streptophyta > Magnoliopsida > Malpighiales > Euphorbiaceae > Euphorbia > Euphorbia lathyris. Next base: position 30,086,048 of record NC_088914.1, read on the forward strand.
TTACCCCTCCAACTCATTGAATGTCCAATTTATCCCTTAACTCTATAAAAATGGTATTTACCACCCCCTTAACTTGTTCAAATTGGTCATACCCCTCCTCAACTCATCGAATGTCCTATTTACCTATCTAACTCCATAAAAGTGGTATTTCATACCCCATATGATCATATTTAGCCCATTAACTCTATAAAAATGGTATTTCTTATCCTTTTATAGTTCAAAATTAATAGGACTTATTCAAATGAGTTTGAAAATATATTTTTTTAATATCAACTTTTTATTTTGTTTAACTTTGATAATTATATTGACCCTTCATGTGTTTATTACAATAATATTGTATTACAATAATTAGATAATCAAAATTTAACTAGCAAAAAAAAGTTGAAAAGAGAAAGAATGAAAAAAAGATACAAATAACAAGAACATTAATATAAACAAGTTAAAGACATTATATGTAGGGATAATGTATCAAAATAGACCTATAGTTTTTGGGAAAGTATCAATTTAAGTTTCACGTACAAAGTAGCACCAATATGGGTTTAACGTTTAAAAAATGGTATCAATTTCGGCATCGATAACGGAATGTAAGGGGTGAAAATACCATTTTATGGAGTTAAGGGGGTAAATAGGACATTCTATGAGTTGGGGGTAAATGAAAAGATGTGAGAGATGAAAAATACCACTTTTATAAAATTAAAAGGGTAAATAAGACATTCGATGAGTTTGAGGGGTAAAATGACTAATTTAGATAAGTTAAGAGAGTTGGGGGAATATTAAGCCATTTTGTTTTTGAAACCACTAATAAGTGAAAAGAATGTTTTCTTAAAAAAAAAAAATGAAAGAACGAATTAGACTAGACTTTTTTAAAATTCAAAGGAGTAAATAATAAAAGAAAACTTAAGAAAAAAATTCAAAGTATATGCTTCCTTTCATTGTTAGACATTTTATAATTTTAATTAATCATTCTTTCGAAAAACAATTTGTATTAAATGTTGCACGGTTTTTTTAACAATAAAAATTAAAGAAAAAGTAAAAAAATCCATATAGAATCACTTAAGGTTAGCATAGTCTATTTAATTAACAAAAAAAATTCTATCTATTCTATCCTCAAAATTTCTATCCATCTATCTTTATTGATAAATTTTTATCAAAAAAAGGAATACTTATATAAATCAGTAGTACTAAATAATTATAATAATGCTTATATATATAAAAATAATAATAATTAAAAAAAAGTCGATTCAAATGTCGGTTACGACAAGCGTAATTTGTAATTAGTTTTTTCATTTTAAGATATTAAACAATCCAAGAGATCCACTCTCTAAAAAATATTAAAACAATAAAATACATTATATCTTATATGAGCCCTTTCCTTTTTGTTATTGCTATGGAGAGGCTCTCTCACCTGATTCAGGATGCGATTGATAATGGGAGTTTCCACCCTATGGCGATTAACAGCTTCTGTCCCCAGGTGACTCACTTATTCTTTGCAGATGATGTCCTTATCTTTCTTGAGGGTAATGAGGAGCAGTTGAGAGTCATTATGGATATTCTGGATTGTTTTTGTTCGGCCTCTGGGCAGAAGCTTAATATCCAGAAATCTAGGATAATGTGCTCTAAGAATATGAATCAGAGAGTCTGTAAGAGATTAAGTGATCTCTCAGGTATTCCTCTTACTGATTCTCTTGGGAAGTATCTGGGCGTTCCCCTCCATAGTGAGCGTGTGTCTAAAGGCTCCTTCAAAGAGACTTTGGATAAAGCTAATTCGAAGTGTGCCATTTGGAAAGCCAAGACTCTGTCTCTCGCTGGCCGCCTCACGTTAATTCAATCTGTTAATTGTGCTGCTCCCAATCACATCATGCAGGCTTGTAAGCTTCCGGATCCTGTGCTTAATGATCTTGACAAGATTAACCGTAGGTTCCTGTGGGGGGAAGCTGCGGAGGGCAGGAAGATCCATCTTGTGCCTTGGAGTGAGGTTTGCCAGCCTAAAGATTCTGGGGGTCTGGGTATTAGGAAAGCAAAGGACAATAATAAAGTTTTATTAATGAAACTCCTTTGGCGTATGTGGCAAAACCCTTCCTCTCTTTGGGTTCGCCTCCTTTGTGGTAAGTATCGGAAAGACAAAATCTTCGGGGGCCCGAAATAGAGAGTTGCTAATTGTTCCTTCCTCTGGAAAGGACTTAGTGCTGTGTTTGATGAGTTCTGCTTGGGAGTTGGCCTGGAGGTGGGGAATGGTAAGTCCATTAGTTTCTGGTTTGATAACTGGATTGGGGATAAACCGTTAATTGAGGTGTGTTCTTCCCCCCCGCCTAGTGATATACGCAACTGGAGGATTGCCGATATGGTTGACTCGGAAGGGGACTGGATCTGGTCAAAGTTTGATACTTTCTTTAGCCTTGAGACTCTCCTTAGAATGCGGGGAGTGAAGGTGAGTAATCAAGAGGAAGACTTGGATAGGCACTGTTGGGCGCTGACTAACAATGGAGTTTATTCTTGCAAATCGGCCTTTGAAGCTTTCTCTCTCTTTAGATCTGATCCTCCCTCGGATGTGTGGAAGTCGATTTGGACCCTTAAAGTTCCTTTCCGTATTAGGAGTTTCCTGTGGCTGGGCGTTAAGGACAGGCTTCTTACTAATTCGGATAGGCACAGAAGGCACTTGGCTGATTCTGGAGCTTGCAGTAGATGCAGAGGCCATGTTGAGACTTTGTGCCATGCTCTTAGAGATTGCTCTAATAGTAAAGAGGTTTGGAGGAAAATTCTCCCACACCATATTTTCTCTTCCTTCATGGCACATTCTGAGGTCGACTGGTTCTCTGATGGTGTTAGAGGAAAGTTGCTTCCATACATGGAGCATGGTGACATTTTCTTTGCTATTATCTGTCACCAAGTTTGGAAATGGAGAAACGAGGAGATTTTTGGAGATAAAACTGTTTTTATGACAAACTTAGCTGATTTCTTCTCGAAAAAACTTTTCTCTATTATCGATAGTTTCAAAGGAGAGTCCCTTGCCAGAGCCTCTCAGTGTTGTGATGTCCATCTCGTGGGATGGAGCAGGCCAAGAGAGGGGGTTGTGAAGCTGAATACTGATGGTTCCTGCCTCAGTAACGGTAAGATTGCGGCTGGAGGTGTGCTTAGAGATGTAGGGGGCGTCTGGCTTTCTGGGTTCTCCCAGAATTTAGGGTTGGGTTCTTCCTTTTCTGCGGAGCTCTGGGCTATTCTTACTGGAATCAATCTTGCTAAAAGGCTGGGTGTTAAGAGGCTCTCTGTGGAGTCTGATAATTTGGAAGCAATCAAAATGATTTCTGAGAATCATTCTATGGGTCTTAACAGTCGCAACCTCATCAAAGCTATTATAAGGCTTTGCTCCTCCTTTGAGTTCGTAGAGTTCAGACACATTTTTAGAGAGCAGAATCGTGTTGCTGATCGCTTGGCGGCGGCGGGCCATGAAGGGACGTTAGGCGTTACTACCCTTCCTGTTTCCCCTAGTTTCATCTCTCATCTTCTCTTAGAAGATAGGATTGGGGTTAGCTTCCCTAGGCTAATTCCTGGGTAGTTTGTTGTTTTTCGTTTTTCTTTTCCTTTTCTACCAAAAAAAAAAAAAAAAAAAAATTAGTATGTATTATCAGACTTGTCAATAATAAAAAGTGAAATACACTTTAATATTCAATTATTAATAAAAAAATAAAATAAAGATGAAAAATGAGAGAAAGAAGAGCTGTCCCTGGTATAAACAGGAAGAGCGTTTGCCTAGAATCAAGAAAAGGATGAGCTCAAAATTAATATTTTAAAAAAATAATAATATATAAATTAAATTTTAAAATCTAATGATTACGTAAATAATTACTGTATATCTAAACAAATTGCAACACACGTCTAGATACAAGAGAATGAGCGGTCTAAAAAATAGAATTTCTATAAAAAAAATTAAGAAATGAAAATCTCAATACGCCACCAATAATTATAATCTTTATGCTTAAACAATCACAACACACAATTTTATAACTGTATTTATTTATAATAATTTTTCGTATGTTGATGCGGATAATGTCATTTTTATAAATGAAAGTGTTGATACTATTATTTGAAATTCTTGAGTTTTTCAAAGTAGCAGATTATTATCCATATATTTCAAATCCTTTTCAAATCCTTCTAACTATACCAGAAACCATTGCATCTGTTAAAAGAATTTTTTCAAAGTTAAAATTCTTGAAAAACTATTTAAGATTATCAACATTACAAGAAAATTGAATGATTTAACAATTTAATGTATTGAGAGAAATATGTTACATCATATTAATTTAGATACTAAAATAGTGATTTTGCATCTAAAAATGCTTATAGATAATGTTCTGTATGAGCAGTTGGTATTTAAAGCGAAATAAAATATATATTTTTAATATGTAAATGGATGTATTAAAAATTTGTACTTATTTTATTATTAGGATCCATTATTTAGTGTATTAAAAATTTGTTATTTATAAGTAATTTTTCTATTTTATTTTTTATTTATACTTATTTTATTAGGATCATTATTTGCTATTTTGTTCCAAATTTGTTACGATCTTTGTTTGCTGCTTCGTTCTAAGCTTACATAGTTAGAGGATCAACTATGAGAAAGAGAGTCTAAAAAGCTATTGGAATTAGATTTTGTCACACCTCTCAAAAATTAACTTAAAACTTTAGAGCATCTCCAAGAGACTCTTAGTGAATTCTCTAAAAATAATATAAATAATATAAATAATTGACTCTTAGTAATTTAAGAGTGTCTAAGATATATCATCTCCAACAATGCTTCTTATAGTCACTCCTTATTTATTGTTTTATTATTAAGATTATTATTTATTGTTACATTACCAATAGTGTGAGGAGAGAGACTCATCAATAATAAATTATTAATAAAAAATGAAGTTAGGAGAGGTGGAGAAAAACTCTCTATTAATAGAGATGATGGAGATGCTCTTAGTGATTTGAGGAGCCACTAAGAGGCTGTTGGAGCTGATTTTTTATTCTCCATCCTCAAATTTTAACTTAAGAGCTAATTTAAGAAATTGTTGCGGATGCTTTTAATAAATTAGTTTCTTAAAAATACTCTAAAATGGTACAAATATAATTCAGCAAGATGGATCATTTTCTACAAACAATCAGACAACTACAACATATGATTTTCATAAGAATTATGGATCAAACGTTTTTAACAAATTTTTTTTAGAATAACTTTGTACAAAATCTTAAAATTGAGAATTTTTGTCATATTAAATTTACTTATATTTAATAAGTATATTTTTTAAATGGAAGATTGGGATGCGGTTGAGTGGCTAGAAATCCCAACTAGGTTGGCACCCCTAGCATACAAAACCAACCCGAAATATTATTAATAAAAAGGAAAATTACAAAGGGGGAGAAAAGAAAGAAAAAAGCAAACATTGGTGTTGGTTCAGCTATCCTTGCTGAACTATGGGGACTGGTTTTTGGGTTAGAGTTGGCATGGTGGAAAGGGTTTAGGAAGATTATTGTTGAAATGGATTCCAAGCCGGCCCTTGAACTTATAGGTAAAACTATATCGGCAAGACACCCTCTTTCGTGGATTATTAGGCGATGCCAGGAATTACGTGACCACGATTGGGCACTGAAGTTTATGATACATATCGAGAAGGTAACTGAGCGGCGGACTGGATTGCGAGTTTCGTAGGGAAGCTCCTTTTAGGTCATCACAAGTGTGGTGTGCCTTTTGCAGGCATCCAGGACATATTACTCGACGATTTATGTGGGATCAGTTTTGAGAGACTGATCTGATCTATTTGTTTTGTTTCTGTTTCTATTTGGGTGTATCCCTCCTCTATTCACCGAAAAAAGAAAGAAAAAAGCAAACAAAGAAAAATTTAAGGATAGCGAACATACGCAACATTACAGAAATCGTCAAACACCAACGATTGACAAAAGTAAGGAGCCATTTGCCACCAAGTAAGCGTGGCAGTTGACTTTCCAAAATAGGCTAGTCGGTCCGCCGTTTGATTACCCTCTCTGTAAATATGAGTGATTCTGCAATTCATTATCGAGATAACACAGAAGCCAGTATTGTCTAATTTTTCAGGGGACCGCTGCGGACTTTCTGTTTACCATTGCAACCGCATAAGTAGAATCGAATTCAATCCAAAGATTGTGCCATCTCCTTTCCCAGGCCGATTCAACCGCGAAAATAATAGCCGTCAGCTCGACAATATGCGCGTAGGAGCTAGAGATGTTAAATGCAAAACATCCATTTACAAAGCCACGAGAATTTCTGAAAATTCCACCAGCGCCAGCGTTTCCAGGGGCTCCGTCTGCCGCACCATCGGTATTAACCTTCATTCGACCTGACGGCGGCGGACACCAGCGCACGATGATCGGGTCCGGCGGAGGTCTGGCTTGAATCGGTGAAGTAACAGTCCAATTTGGTTCCTGAATGAAAAAATAGAGCCGATTCTGAAGAATTTGGATTGAAGGGAGTTCATTTTCGATAACAACCATATTCCTGATGTACCAAATGTACCAAACAGCAGTTACAACAGCCAGATTCCAACTCTTTCTCATAGAAGAATGCAAACGGACATCTCTAATGTCCTGGAATAAATTCTCAAATGTCAGAACACTACTACGGTGTATTCCAAAAACGAAAAAAATAACATTCCAAAACCTATTCGACACCAGGCACATGACAAATAAATGATCAATAGATTCAATATTACATTTACACAGCTCGCACCTCGATACCAGAGAGAAACCACATATCTGTAAATTGGATTGAACCGAAATCTTTCTGTGAATCACTAACCAGAAGGTGACCGAACGTCTAGGCGGCACAAAAGCATTCCGAAGGATGCTTAATTTAAATATAAAAATATAAAAATAAAAAAATATATTAATATAATGACTGATTCGGAATTTAATGAGGACAGGTGTTAAAATATTTGGATAGTTAATTTAAATTTTGGAAGTGTCTTTATTTAATTTTAATGCACAGTTCAATGTGTTTTCAACTCCCTAGACTCGTCTCGTGCCATACATCAAGATTCAACGGTATAGAAATAGTTATAAATCAGTTAATTAATGATTAAAAAAACCAAGTTAAGCTAACCATAATAGCATAGATGCGGTGAATTGTGGACCAATAAAACATGAATAAATTATTAGGATTATCTCAATAATTAAATTACACTAATTCGAAGAAAGAGAGAAAGGGGGCGTGAATCTGATCTGAAAATGAAGAGCGAACAATTGGTGTTGGAGGTATAAACACCGCCAAATCATAACTTAATTCAAATAATTTATGCTTGCATTTAGGCTTGCCCATGTGACCACCCGCACCATTAGATTTAATAAATTCTTAAAACCTAATTTCATAGGGTTGGGTATGAAGAAAAAAATGACTCATTCTCAATGATGAATCGAGGATGCTAATAGTTATGCCCGCTTTATAAGGAACCCAACCGATTATCATAGGATTAGCTATCGACATAACTCATTAATATATGACAAGGTATCGAGGTTGTATTGCCTCAATCTTTTCGGAATGTGATGACTTGTATAGAAATCAATTCTTTGAATGCATCCTAACGATTAAGTTAGAGAAAGAAAATATATAAGTGCAGGGAGAGAAAATCATCCCTTACTTGGGAGCTTAAAGGTAATTTACCGATTTTGGATGGGGTGGAATTCCCCTAATGTCTGCTCATAGGCGAGCTCATAGGAAACGATGGGGTGTATTGTGAGCCCGTTGATAGCGGATCATTCGGAGATGATCGGGGAGTTCATGTAGTGAAGAGAATACTAATGTCGGTGGAACAAGAACATGATCCGAGACACCAATTGTTTAGAACTAGAGGTCTAATCCACGGATTGAAATGCGAGTTGATTGTTGATGGCGGAAGTCAAGAGAACATCTTTAGTAATGCCGCTTTGAGCAAATTCGGCTTAGTGCTCGAGCCACATCCGAATCCATATCGAGTGGGGTGGATTAAAGAGGGGGAGAAACTTAATGTCACTCATCGATGTAAGCACTCACCGGTGTAAGGTTCCTATCTCTATTGGAGCCTACCAAGATGAGGTTATGTGTGATGTGGTTGAGATGGATGTATATCACTTGCTCCTCGGTAGGCCTTGGCAATTCGACTGTGATGCCTCACATGCGGGAAGGGATAACACGTACACCGTATTCAAAGATGGGGCCAAGTACATTCTCACGCCGTTGAAAGGCTCTACTAGGGGAGAAAAGAAGGTCGCCTTGATTGTGTGCCCAATCTGAGAACCAACGTCGCTAGAGGATGCAAGAGTTGAGCAACCCGTTGGATTGTTGGTAACGAGTAGCCCAAGCCAAGGGAAGAGTATTGCTAATGGGGTGAGTGGAACAACAATCTTTGGGATGAGCCGTTCTTGTTCTATCATTGAGTTGGGGTCCAACTCTTTAAAAGAAGAGGAGTATGATGAGGACATCCCTCCTCCAAACGCGGACCCGGAGCCAAAAAACGAGACCCATAGAGAGCTAGCCGAGGGAGATAAGGGCAATGGCGAACAGGAGAGCACGCGGAGCGCACCTAGTAGGGTGCGGGGCGTGAAGAGTCCAAAGTCGGTAGAACAGCCCAACAGGTCATACACGCGGGGGTGTCCTCCGAGGCGCAGAGCGTGGAGCCAGCTTTCGAAAAGAGTTCTGTCCAGGAGGTCAAGTACGCGGGACGTACTTCCGGGGACGCCGCGCGTAAGAATGCCCAGCGAGAACCACCAAGTCCAGGGACACAACCACGCGGGGCGTGAGGGAGGCTACGCGGAGCGTGCTGGGTTGAGGAATACTTCCTCCCCAAGTTCTTCTTGTTAGGGACAATATCTGTCACCTCCTAATTACTGTTTTGCCACTCAACTATTTACTACTTTGCCACTTATTTTAATTACTCTATTATCCTTTCTTTATTTATTCCTATCTTACCCCTATGGTCCTTTAGTTGTTGGTAACCCTAGTGGGGGCCTTTTAGTCTCTTGCTTTCTATTTAGAAAGGGTATATATTCTCCTCATTTTGTAATGTTTCCTAACTTTGATGAATATAGAACTTGAAGCCTCCATTGGAGCAAGGATATTATCCTTTTGGGTTTATTCAACCTTCTAGTTTAGCTAGAGAAGTTTGCATTCTTTGTGGGTTTAAGATTAAAACTCTCAAATCGATTTTATCTACATCAGATTCGTACAAAAGACAGTATATTTTTTATTATTTTTTTTAGTTTTTTTCACATCCCAACATATGTTTATGATTTGTTACTGATAAAATGACGCATATGTGAAGTGCAGATGATAAAATTCATGACCGAGAAGACAGTTTGATGAATTATTTCTGAAATTGACTCAATTTATCAACGTTAGGGGTAAAATTGCTCTTGGCTACAAACGTTAGGGGCAAAATTGCATCATTTTAGACGTTAAGGGTAAAATTGCTCCTGACCCAAAACGTTAAGGATATTTTTACACCTTAAGCCTTTATTTAGATATATTGACCTTTTAATTTTTTTATCACATTAAACTACTGATGACAAAAAAAAAAGTTTTGAATATAAAACTTAATTAATTTCGTTTCATTTAGTTTTGAAATTTGCATTTTTCACCATTCGAAAGCAGTTGAAAACAATTTTTTATATATATAATGTGACTATCGAAAATTGTAAAATTTTATTTCAAATGGTAAAAAATATAATTTTAAATGTGGATAAAATGAAAGTTCACGATTAATTAATTTGGGAAGCAAAAGTTTAATACAACTAAAAATAAATGACAAATGAAATAACTTAATGTGTTGACATTAAAGATCCAAAACATAATCAACTAAAATATAAAGATGTAATGAAGAGATTGTTGGCGACCGCGTTGAATTAATAGCGATGTTTTGGTGGACAAACATGCGTTTACATGGAAACCCAAATATAGGAGTCATACCATCTCCTGTCCTAAACCATTTCTTTTGCCCATTGGAAATTAACCATTGGTAATATTTTAACAAATATATTTCCAGAAACTTCCATTCATTACAATATTAACTTAATTTTTTTTTTTTTTGGATAAATTACATCAATAGTTGTTTAAGTTTGAAGTCATTTTTGAAAAGAGTTACTGAATTTCATTTTGTTTAAAAGAAGAGCCAAATAAATCATAGTGTTTTTGAACAAGTGCATATTTAGTATTAACGTATAAAATAGTAAAATTTTAATTTTGCAAAAAGATTAAATTTAGTTATACATTATCGAAAATTTGAAAAGACCGATTTGACTGTTATTTAACTATACATCAATATGTCTAAGATATTTATTATGTTACTAATAGAAATATAAAAAAAAAAACTCAGTTAAAATATTAAAAACTAAGTTTGACACGTGCATGTGTGTAACAGGGAGGGGCTCTACGGGTTGACAAAAACAATTTAAATATTTTGATTGATTTAAAAATATTAATTTCTAATTTATTATTAAATTATAAAAAAAATATGATTTTTTTTAATCAGCTGGTATATAATTGGTATATTTGTGTTTTGTAATTATATCTTAAATTTACTTAAATTGTCAAAATTAAATTAAAGATAAAATTGTACACGTGAAAAATAATAAATTGATAAAAAAAATAAGTAAACCATCAAATAGAAAATAAAAAGAGAAGTAAAGCAAAAGTTTGTGGATTTGTTATGTTTCAAAATTACGTGGATTTTGGCAATAAAGAAAAGGTAAAATATTCATATTCCACCTGCTGCTGATTTGTCATTTTCTTTCTCTCCGTCTATAAATAGCAACCCTGCTTTCTTCTTCTCCTTCACCAACAAAAACCAGAGCTTTTAAACTTTACAGAAAACAACATATCATTCGAAAATGGCTTCCGCTGCAATCTTATCATCTTCATCTACCAACTACACTAAACTCAATCTTTCAACTTCGAAATCTTCTCTCCAATTATCTTCTCAATCTCAGATTTCCTTCAATTCAAATTTCTCAAAATCGAGTTTTCCCCTTAAGAAAACTCTCTCCAAATCCGCTCCGATTAAGGCATCCATATCCGACGCCGTTTATGTCAACACCCAGAGCTACTACGCTGTGCTAGGCATATCGGAGAGTGATTCAATAAAGGAGATAAAGAAGGCCTACAGGCAACTAGCAAGGAAATACCATCCGGATGTATCACCGCCGGGGAAAACAGAGGAGCACACGAAGATGTTCCTTCAGGTTCAGGAAGCTTACGAGACTCTATCTGATCCTAAAAGCAGAGCTTGTTATGACAGAGACATGGCCAGTGGTTTGGGTTTGCACGCTAATTTCACGGCGAGATCGCGGAGATACGAACCGGGAATGGGTGATATGAACGAGTGGGAACAGAGATGGCAATCTCAGCTTTCTGAGTTGATTAGGAAATCTAATTCTAATTTAGATTTCGAGAATTCAACTACTTGGGGAGATAGAATGCGTAGACAAAGAAAAACCTACAGCAATTAGCAGATTGATTTCTCTTAATTTAGATTAGTTGGATTATTTATCCATTAACCCCATACCATTGTAATCGGTTACAGTTATGTATATAATTTAATTTCTCTTAAATATCAAGTCTTGTTGCTTGTTTTTTTATTTGTTAATTATTAATTAACAATACAGTAATCTATAGATTATGCTTCACTTATAACTGGGACAATAGTGAGAAGAGTTGTTTAAGCTTAATCTCCTATTGGCAGAGAGATATAAAGTATGTTTAAGCTTAATATCCTGTATTTTTAACAAACAACTAACAAAAAAAAAAAAAAAAAATAGTAACAAACAATTGAACCAAACGGATCTTTTTGAAATTGACAAATTCTACCCATTGAACTTCAAGTACGTATAGGTCATTTTTGAGTTATAAAATTCCCCGAAATGGATAGGTTTACTCCCTAATGTTTGAATATTTGTTAATATGGAGCTATTCTCTTTGTTAAAATGTCTCGATTGAGTCTTTATTAAGCAAAGTTCTGAGAGAGAAAAAAAAAATTAAGAAATATAGGTAGTTACAAATCATAATAGTAGTGCTTACATTTTTTAAGGATTTAAATGATAAATAAATACGCTAGAAAGTAAATACGGTTATTAAATTAAAGGGTATTTACATGATCACTACAAGAAAACAGTGAGTTAGCAACCGAATTTTCGGTTGCTAATTCGGTCGCTAATGCTGTTTAGCAACCGGAATCTACCATTTAGCAACCGAATCATTTCGGTTGCTAAGTAGCGTGTAGGTAAAACCACAAACCTGTTATTTTCATTATCGGTTGCTCATTTAGCAACCGAATAATCAGTTGCAACCTGCGGTTGTAAATTCTGCGACCTGTTTTTGCGACCGAATCAGGTTGCTAACTGGCAAACAAGCACCGTGCATCACTTATCGTTTACCGACGAATTTCAACAGAATTTTCGTCGGTAAAATTTTGGATACTTTCTCTCGTCAAATTTCCATACAGACTGTACTAATATATTTTGTCGGTAATTAATGAGAAATTATTTTATTTTATAATTACAACCATAATTGCAAGCAAACTTCTTAATAAATTCAATTAATAGTATTCATGAAACTAGAACTTCATATTTATAAATAAATATGTGAGATTGTAGTCAAAATACATAAATATCAAAATGTTATAGATTAGCCTAAATAAGCTGAAGACAAAATATATAGCTAGAATGCTCTAACACCGCTATGGTTAACCTAATAAGTTAAGTCAAAAGAATAGTCACTGCTGCCGGCGGTGGATACCCTTACGAACCAAAAAAATAAGTTAAGTCAAAAGATATACCATAGTCCAACACCTAGATTGTACACTCTAACCTTCGTACACTCGCCTGAAGTCCAGTGATAGCAATCTGAATTTGGCTAATAGCTGGGCCCATTTGTGTCTCTATATTTGTCATTCTCTCCTGTAGATGTCTCATATCACTTGCATTAGCAAGCAAGTGTATACCTTCAACTAATCGATCTTGACGTTCATTTACTTGCTCTAGATGTGTTATAAAACCGCTCCTTTCATCATTGAACCCATTAAGGCGCTCCTGTACGGTCTCAAGTGTGGCTCTTATTTCATGAAGTTCAGTACTGTCACCTAAATTAGATGCACCAACAGAACTTGAAGAAGATGATGCTCTTGAATTTCTAGGACGTCGGTCATGATAATACTGGGAAGCAGCTGAACCTAGTCCAAAAATTTCCCCATCCTTATTTACCCCACCAGCTGCCTGGTAAAACGCACGTAGTTCATCAATAGAACCAACAAGTTGCTCAGTAGTCTGTTCAACTTCAACTTGGGTAAGATTTTCATAAGTTTCCTACAATAAATAGAACCAATGGAAATTAGAAACATGTTGCATTTAGTTTGATAATTAAAAACAGCACAAGGCAATAAGATGTTGCTGAAAAATGCAGCATGATATTGATGGCTACTAGGATACAAAGACTCTGAATGAAAAGGAAAATAAACAGAATAAATGATAACATGTTCTATTATAATTGTACTCAATAATAGGAGTGAGTCTACTGCCTCCACAATCAAGTTCCATAATATGAGGAACCTTAAACAAAGATTCTAAATTCATGGATCAATTAATCCTGAAACCACAAAATAAAGTAAAATAATAAAAGGATAAATAGTAAGGAGTGAGAAGTGAGAAGTGAGAAGTGATTTTATCCATTTCGGGATTCAATAAATATAAATGAATCCTAGCTAGTAAATAATAGAAAAGAGAAGTTTAAAGGCTCCTTTTAATGCATGTTCCAACAAATAACCAAACACATCAGACACCAAATAACCAAACCATGGATCAACACCAACAGCAATACCTAGTTTATGTAATGCATGTTCCAACAAACCCAACAATGATTGAAGATGACATTACCAATCATTCTTTCTTTTTAGATACTTTCTGTACAATAAAAGAGGTTTGACAATTTTAATTTAAGTCTTGAAAGTATTTTTTTCATATTAGTTGCATGGAAAGTATATGACTTTGCTATCATAAGCACGTTTTCACCCACCTGCCACTCTACTATATATTTCACACTTCTCCTATACTAATCTTCAGTTGGATTATAATTCTCAATGAGAATCAATCATAATACAGGATAAATTTAAACAAAATAGAAGCAGCTAAAAAACTTGCAACAACTTCATTTTTAGACGACAAACACAACTACCTTAAATGCCTGTAAATAACTTATATATTAACATATATAAATAGATATATAAATAGATGTATACAACTAATGGTTAAAACACACAACAAAACTGTTTGGCCTAACACGAAAAAACAAAAAATAGCGTGAATAATACGAAAAGATGATAAAACATGAAAAAATGCAGACTAGATCGCCGTTTGCTACACCACCACCAGTATCTGCTCGTACTCCCAAACACCAACATTACTCTTCAGAAAAAAAGCCAACCACTAATCTATGATTCCTACTTAAGAAAACCAAGTGAAGTAATTTAATAATTAGAGAAATACTGCATCTAAATCACTTTCATAATGTAACACCGACATAAACAACATCCTTGGCTACAATATCACATTCCAAATTTTCTCACCCAAGAAATAGAAACTCCTTAACGATTGAAAGGAAAAAGGCGCAATTAAAGATAGCCCCTTAAATAAAATCGTTTAGAAAGAGTAATTACAATGAATAATTACTGTCAAATTCGAATTACAATGCTGTTTATTCAGGAAGAAAACAAAATAAATCTATTGCCCAAAAACATTTGATTATCCATGACACTAAGAAAAGGAAATCTCACAATCACAGCTACCAAACAGACAACAAGAACAACATTTTTTGCTACAATGTCGCATTCCAAAACTTGCAAAATATGACAAGACACAAAAATAACTCAGGGCTTTTGTATATTCAGAGTATCTAAGCGATTTAACTACTTACATTCACAAGCCGAATTGAAGAGACCTGTGGCTTTTCTTCTTCCTGCAGCCTAGAGCTTATTCTCCACATGAATAATCGCATGATTGAATGGAACCGCGACGAGAAGAGAAGGATTAGGTCTAGAAGAGAGAGTCCAAGTCGAACTAATTTTGGTTTTTGTCCAATTGAAAGTCGGACTGCGCAGCCAAAAAACATATTAGGGTTGAAAAAGATTTGGGGATTCTCTTCTATACGATGCGTTTTATATTTTTTATTTTTTTCTATCATATTTTTGCAACTGGCCCACAGGTTGGTAAAAGAAACACCAACCGCAGAAATGGGCAGCAATTTTCCCCCCTCAATTTTGCAACAGCGAATTATTACTAGCGACCGAATCGGTTGCTAAATTAGCAACCGAATTTAATCTGGTCGCTAAATTCGGTTGCTAACTCACTGTATTCTTGTAGTGGATGGACACTAAAATATATTTTTCATCAATAACGGGTGTTTGTTTGAGGGGATAAATGTATGGGGATAGAGATAAAAAAAATTAAAATGAGTTATCTCTTGTTTGTTTATGAGATAGAGGGTGAGATAATGAGAGAGATAAGGATTTTATCCCATCAAACTTATACTTAGAGGGGGGTGTATTAGATATGGGATAAGAAGAGTTAGATGGAAAAGACTAAGTTATCCCTGCAAGATAGTTCAATTTAATGTATTTAAAATTGGATAAGGGTAATATAGTAAAATGCATTATTTTATCCATATCCCTATCCCACATAACAAACATCAGATAATTAATTCCAGCATCTTATTTTTATCTCTATCTCAATCATTTATCCTTATCCCTATTCCAACCTTTATCCATATCCCAATCATTTATCATTATCCCTATCTCTATCCCCCTCAAATGCCAAACACCCTGTAAAGTTATTAAATCTAGACATTTTCGGTATTGAAATCACTATGATTGAATTTGGCCACTTGCTCCATCGAAATACTAAAATCAACAATATATTATAAACATGATTAGAGGAATAGTTGCGTGTCGTTCACATTACAATCAAAGTGTCCAAAAAAGGAAAAGACGAAATATCACATTAACTGACACTTGGCAGTCAGGTGGACAACACGTGGCTGCCACATGACTGTGTTGCTCCAATCATGCATCATATTGATGAGGCATCTTCCTAAAGATCAAAAATAAATTTTATAATTTTAGTGTAAAAATTGAACATTGGAACATGCAGTTGAAGAGAAAAAATAGGAGAATAAATTTCTAACTAGTGGAGAAGAATCAAGAACGTGCAATCTAATTGGGACAAGCAGGCGTCGCGCGAGCGCGCGTTACATGTACACACATGTTTTAGCTTAATACTAAAACCATTTTCCACCGTTGACATTAGCATTTTAGTGGAGCAAGTCGCCAGATTTGGATATAGTAACTTTATTGACAGAAATTACTTTAGTAGCCATCTGTCTAAATACTCTTTACTGCGAATTGGCCCAAATATTTAAATAGATAATCGTTGAAAAAATAATAATAAAAGGATATGAACGTTATTTTACCAACATAAATTGCTTACTTTTTTTCTTTCTAACCTAATTAGACTCAGTAATATCAATCTTTGGTCATAATAATACCATTTCCATTTGCGAGTCGTGTAACAATCGATTAGAATTAGATATTTTTATTATCATTATAATTAACTTTGGAGAAGAAAATTTTGAAAATTTTCATTTTATCTTATTAAAGGAGATATTAATTGATGATAAATTGGATACTTTATTCTTTCAAGGAATAATTGGGAGGTCATGGGTTCGAATTATATCCGGATCTGGTGGAGATTTTTCTTTCTTCTTTAATGTAAGCGCATTGTACGCAAAAAAAAATTGAAAAAGAGATGATAAATTTTTCTACCATATTCCAGCAATTAATAATTGATGTCATGTGTATACATTTATTCGAAAAATTAGTATATATTTCTTTTTTGATTGATTGAAAAATAAATATTTACATTGGATATAAAATTAAGTGATGATTAATTATCAACATGTCAGATTTATGTCATAAGTTTTGTCTAAAATGAATTCCAAGAAAACATAGACTGCAAAGATGAGATTTAATATTAGGAATATAATGTAGGTCTAACGTTAAAATCAGGTATATAATAACCTTAATGAAAATAAAAATGATAATAAGAAAAAAAGAAAATGCTGGTGAGGAATCTTGAATTAATCTGGTGGGGTGGGGGTAGAGAATAATTAATTAATTGAAATCCCAGAATGGTTTGTTGAAGTTGAACAGAAAACGTACGGTGATTGAATTATTATTATTATTATTTTATGTGAAAGAAAGAAAGAAAAAGAAAATCCAGCAATTTGATGGGAAAACAAAACAGGTAGCTTGTTTTGTTTCTTTGGATTTCTTCTAGAAGTCGAGGATAATGTCAAATAGTCATGTTCCCTCTTACACTCATTTCAATCAATTTAATAATCCATGAAAAAAGTGGATCCAATCCAAGTGTCCATTAAGATAAGCCTAAAGCCACTACTGTTTTTGGACTAATCAAATATTACTTCTAGATTCATTGCCTTAATTATTTTTTTATTTTTTATTTTTTTTTTTTTTGTAAGATGGGAAGAAAAAAACAAACAAACAAAAACCTAACCCGGGATCAGTCTAGGAAGACTGACCCCAATCCTATCCTCAAGAAGAGAAGGTAACAGAAAAGAAGGAGGAACGGAAAGGGTAGAAACACCTAACATCCCCCCATGCCCAGCAGCTGCCAAGCGATCCGCCACGCGGTTTTGCTCCCTATAAATATGGGAGAAGGTAAGAAAATCGAAGGCAGGACGAAACCTCAAGATGGCTTTAATGAGATTCATTGCCTTAATAATATAAGTATTACTTTCTTGCTTTTCTTTTTTATTGTTCTTTTTAATGAAAACACGGATAAATAACTACTACATAATTCATAAAGTTTCATAGCAAAAGAAATAAACTATTAAAAGTATAAATAAAATTTCTTAAAAAAATACAAATAAAATAAACAACAAATAAAATAAACAACAAATAAAATATATATTTTTTGAAATCTCAAATTTATTAAACATTTATAATCCAATTTTCAACATTTAAACCCTTTGAATCTTTGAATCTTAGTATTTTCTTTTGCAATCACGTAGATATAATGATCTATGAATAAGATCTATGAATAAGATCTATCATTTTCGCTCTTACTAAATTAGAAAATGTTATAAATGAAAAGATAATAAAACATATATAATTTAAATAGATTAAAAAATCCGAAAAAATATATGCAATCCAACTAAAATAAATTTAATGGAAAAAAGAAGAAAAATTCAAAAAAGTAATCGATTGGAAATTATTTATTGATATCATACTTATATACTATATTCTTGGTTAATAATTAGGTTTGAATTAAAAGAACTCCTCTAAAACATGGATATCTAAATCCGATTCGGATTAGATCCCGACAATTCCACCTGAGTTTAAAGAAATTATAACATAAATTAAGCAGTGTTCCAAGTAATCTAATAAAAACATTTCAGAGATTAACTTGTGAATATCCTATAAATAGGATTTAAACGCTATAATCAAGATAAACATCTACTACAATTACTCTAACTTGCTTATTATTTTATATTATACTCTGGTAACTTAGTTATGAAAGTAGAATTATCAGTCTATCATCTTTTTATTTTATCTCAAGAAAACATCATGGAAACATACCATTATTGTTTTACAGACTCCCTGGTATGACTTATTTAAAAAGAATTTATGAAAAAGAGAGAGGGGAGGATCTGATCTGAAAACGAAGAGAAATTTGGAGAGACAGAGAGTATAGTGTCGTCAAGAAAAGTCAGGCATGTGGATAAGCCACATTACCACTGCCCAAACACTATTTTATTCTAATTTATTTATTTATTATGCCTGCATTCTCTAACCCCCACAATTACCGCCGCCACCAAACAGACTCTGCTATATTATTATTATTATTATTATTATTATTATCTATATTTATTTAATTAAAAAACAATTTTTTAAAGGATAAAGTGTAAAAATATCCTAACATTGATAATTAGGGGTAATTTTTATCCTTAACGTTGGTAACTAAAAGTAATTTTACTTTTAACGTTGGCAAATTTAGATCAATTTGAGAAATAATTCATCAAACTGTCTTCTTAGTCACAAATTTTATCTTCTATACTTTAGATGTGCGTCATTGTTAAGAAATCACAAACACATGAATGGATGTGAAAAAAATAAAATTTAAAAATTAAAAATTATATTGTATTTTATGCGAGTTGGACAGAAAAATTTTTCGTCGAATTTAAAAATATTAATCTCTAGTTCTATTACTAAATTACAAAAAAAAATTGTAAAAACCTTTTTTTAGAACTAACTGATATGTAACTGATGCAAACTAAGGAGCAAAACATTTGTATTTTATAATGATAGATGAAATTAAACTTACGAAAGTTATGTGTAAAATTGCTATTGGCTTCCAACATTAAGAGTAAAATTACATTATTTTAGACCTTAAGGGTAAAATTGCTTCTGACTGTCAATGTTAGGAGTATTTTTACACTTTATCTCTTTTTTTAATAATCAAGTCATTTACATTCATAAAATTGACCCAACTTGTTAACGTTAGAGGTCAAATTGATCTTTGTTGCTAACGTAAGAGTAAGATTGTACCATTTTAGACGTGAGAGGTAAAATTACTCCTAGATATAAACGTTAAAGGTATTTTTACACTTAATCCCTTCCGGCTTTATCAAACACAAACTTAGTCTTTATTTAATGATGAAATAAAAGATAAGTTGTATTTTTGTTATCATGACATGCAACGTGCTTAGCTAAAAAATGTACTTCACGGTACTATGTTAACTTTGAAGACTACCAAATCAATAAATAAGAGTGTTAGATGTTCAAAATTGACAAGTATCATATTTGTCCAAAACTTTGGAAGCAGTGAGGGTTTCAATTGGATATGACATAGAGAATGACATACCATATATCAGGTGTCTGTAATATATTTCAACAAAACCTTCGTCTTCTTTCTGGAGGCCATAATTAACGTGTTGATTAGGGCAAAGGAGATGGATCTCCAAATTTTCAAAGAAGGGGGAATTCAACAGACAAACCTAATAACTGAGAAACTATTAAACTTGAGCCTTGATTACATGCCTTGGAATCCCGTTTCTTTTCAGCCACCACCGTCATTCCCTTACTATTTTCTCCTTTATTCTATTTTCACGGAGACATGTTTTCAGTGTCGCTTGAGGAGGACAAAGTAGTTTCTTCTAAGATTAATGGCTTGCAAGAATTCTCCCTTTAACACTTCCATACAGTAAAAAGAAAAGAGGAGAGAAATAAAACTTTAGTTTGGTTCAAAAAATAGAAGCTTCCATCGCGAGAAAAAAATGTAAATTCATTACCAAAAGTCTCCTTTAATAGGCATTCCTTGTGAATTCGGTGAGAAGTCGCCATCAATAAAGAGTCTATGGGTATCGACGCTCCTTGGGAATCGGAAATCTTTCCGTCTACTTTCTCCTAGACTAAAGAGTCCAAGCACGTGTGTTAAGCATCTAGTGGAATCAAACAACAGTCATAATGATGCATGCATGCTATTCAAGGTAATGACGTCACAAGGCGCAAGGATACACCCACTCTAATGATTCCCTTATTCGCTCCAGATATATACGCAATGTCGAACCATTTCTTACTTGACAGAACCCTGTACGGCCTCTAGGGGCCAAAGCCCTCTAGAACTTTATAAATAAAAAGAGGGACGGATGATAATAATATTAATGTACACATGTTCTCATCCTAAACCAATAAGGATGTTCAGATTAAGGGAGCCGTCAGATTGAATTAAATAGGAATATCACTCATTCTTAGATATGTGGACCAACAAGGAGACATCCGAGTCCATCTCGGTTTACAATCCATCAATCTCGTCTAGAATCAAGGAAACTCAAATTGGATATAACACAAATTACATAAAATACATCCAATTGTCTTCCGAGTAAACCTAAGGATAACAATATTTGATAGATTTACCCCATTCAACTATCTTCCGAATAAATCTAAGGATAACTATTTTATACTATGCTAATTTAGGTATTAGAGTGAGGTCATTTGTCAATGACATTACGCTGATCACCTTATGCACTCGAAAAATCACCTCATACACCAGAATACTGTATCACAAATTATCTTGGTATCAAGAGACTCATTAATTTATTTCTTTAAAAAAAATTAAAACCACGAAATAAATATAATTTTATCCTGATGTATATACCGTAAATTCTTTTTTATCTTTTTTTTTGAAATTCTTTCTTAGTTTAAAATATATACACACGCGTATGAAGTACCCAATCTGCTGTATGTAGTTGATATACTTTGATAATTTTATGAAAGAAATAAAAAGATGATAACAGAAAAAATAAATACAACAGACATATCCTATTGGGTAATTAATTTATTAGTCCATGTATTTTGACAAAACACACTGTTTAGTCCCTGTATTTTTAAAAACACATGATAAAGTCCCTAACCTTTTTCTCGATGAACTGTTTAGTGTTGAAACACCTTTCCACAAGATTTTGATTTGACAAAATCATCCATGATTAAGAGACAATTAAATTTAAATGCTTTGATTTAATTGTACTAATATGTTTGTTGAATCTTGAGTGCAAAAATATGAAAAATAAAAGACAAGGACAAAAGTCAGCACAAGCGAAGCTGAGTAGAAAAGAACTCAGCATGAAAGTGTGGAAGCTAAAGTGGAGCTAAAGCTCGGAAGCAAAACGAAGCTGACTAAAGCTGAAGACCTCTTCAGTAATGGATAAACAAAACAAGGCTGACCTTGGAGGAACTCAGCATGAAACATGAACAAACAAAGCTGAATATTCATCAGGACAGCATGAAGGATCCGTTTTACCAAAAGACAATGTCTGCCAATCGTCTGCACCAATAATTGGTACCTCGAAGACACCTAAGAAGACTGATCCGAGAGTCATGGGACGTTGGATTATTGGAAATAGACAACTGTCACAAACAAACAAAACAGACGCTAAAAGACAACCTGACGCCTGAAGAAAAACAGAAGCAGGGAATGGTGGGCAGTCTGAAGATTTTCAGAAAATGTTCCCCAAAGAGCCGTTTTGGTAGCAACGGTCAAGACATTTTAAACGATCAAATCCACAAGATTTAGCCTATATCAGGACAATCAAAGAACCTAAACATTGACGGTGAACTGATCCATCAAAAAGAAAAATACTTGAGAGAAAGTCTCAAAAGCACTCAGATACAAAAAGAATCTTACACCCACGTTTTTATTCTTGTGTAAATGCTAGATTGAGTTGTAATCATCTAAAGTGTTCTTTAGTTCAAAAAGGAACAAGTCTGTGATCAATAGTGATATTGAGAGAGTAAAGCTGAGTGCTAGGTTGTTGGCATTTTAGTAGTAGAGAAATCTAGGTGCTGGGCTGTAGCACTTAGTAGGAGTTGAGTAGACGAATAGAGGAAGGTACTCTTGCATATTCAACTGCCTTGTAATTGGTTTGTGCTCTACCGTTAAAGAGCTCAGTACCCGGAGGATTCTGGGGACTGGACGTAGGCAGAAAGGCCGAACCAGGATAAGTGATACTGAGTAATTTCTGAACTCTCTCTTATATTGCATGTGTTGTTTGCTAAATTTACTCAGCATATAAAGTCACTAAGCTGACCTTGAGTAAATAAGTGGTGCTGAGTTAGAAGCTGACCTTAAGAGTGTCAATTCTCAACTCACGTGAAAACAACCTTAGTCAACTCCTGACTAAAGCTGTCTTCAAATACATCTCACCAAGCTGACCAAAATCAGAGTTAATAAACTCCCAATATAAATTCTGGTCAGCTCAGTTAAAACGCGAAAAAAGTTATATTAGTTCCTAACCCCCCCCCTTGGAACTAATTATCAGGGACCAACAAGTGGTATCAGAGCCTAAAAGCTCACTACTCAGAGATTTAACAATCTTGAGCTGATCCCTAAAATGGGTGAGAATAGCACTCGTTTTCTTCCTGGAAACCAAACAACACAGATACTCCCTGAGGGATTATCAATCACTAGACCACCCCTATTCTTTGGATCAAATTATACATTTTGGAAGAATAGGATGAAGAACTTTATTCAAGCCACAAACATGAGTGCATGGCTTGAAATTGTTCAAGGTCCACATGTGCCATACAAAACTATTGACAATGAGAAAATTGTTAAGAGTGAGGCTGAGTGGACAGAGGATGACCTCAGAAAACTACAGAATAATGCTTCGGCTATAAATATGCTTCACTGTGCTTTAGATGCTGCAGAATACAATAAGATTTCAGGTTGTGAGTCAGCACAGGAGATTTGGAAGAAGCTTGAAGTAACATATGAAGGCACAAGCAAAGTTAAGGAGTCTAAAGTAAATCAACACATGAGACTCTACGAGCTGTTTGAGATGAAGGAAAATGAAGACATCTCAGAAATGAACGCAAGGTTCACAAACATCATAAATGAACTAAAAAGGCTTGGAAAGAACTTCACTGAAGAAGAACAAGTAAAGAAGATTCTGAGAAGTCTGCCCAAAAGCTGGCAAGCAAAGAAGACAGCCGTAGAGGAAGCTCAAGACTTGACTACCTACAAATATGATGAGCTGATAGGATCCTTGCTGACCCATGAAATCTCTATGAAAAACTTTGAAGCCAAAGAGAAGGAAAAATCAGAGGATAAAAAACAAAAATCTCTTGTCATGAAAGCCGACTCAACTGAAGCTGAGTCAACCGATGATAAGGAATTGGCCATGTTCACCAGAAAGATGAAAAAGCTGTTCAGAAGGAATAATAGAAATGGCAAAAGATCATTTAGAAGAAATGACAAGTACAAAGCTGAGTCAAGCGACAAGTACAAAAAGGACAGCTCGAAATCTATCACATGCTTTGAGTGTCATCAGACCGGGCACATCAAGTCAAGCTGTCCCAATCTCAAGAAAGAGAAGAAGGGAAGCAAAAAGGCTATGGTAGCCACATGGAGTGACAGTGATGAGTCAACATCATCTGAAGCTGAGCAGAATGAAACAGCCAATATATGTTTTATGGCAGATGATGAAGCTGACCAATCGCAGTCTGAGCATGCCGACTTTTCTGATGAAACTGACCAAGAAAATCACAACAATGAGGTAACATCCTTACTTTTGCTTAGAAATGAAATGGTGAATGCCCTGAGTGACTTATATACACTAACTAAGAAGTGTAACAAAAGGATTAAGGCACTCAGCAGGCGCTGTGATGAGATTGAAGAGGTCAAGCTGAGTGATCTCCGTTATCTTCTCCAGGACAACTCTGACTTGCATACCAATATGCAAATCTTACATAAGTTTGTCACGGAGGTCCAATCTGAGTCAAAGAAACTTAGAAAGGATATCACACAATTACAAAGTCAAGGGAAAGACTTAAATAGAAATAGGGCTCATGCTAAGTATGCAAATATTAGTCAGCATAAACAAGTCACACAATGTGAATGTTGTGGGAAACGGGGACACACAATGGATGTGTGTTGGCATAACAAGCGGACTGTCCAATGTGACTTCTGTGGAAGAAAAGGGCATACCACAAAAATATGTTGGCATGCCCAACACAATAATGCTGACTATACTCAGATTAACCCACAAAGGGTACCTTTTTGTGACTTCTGTGGTAAACCAGGCCACACCATAAAAGTATGCCGTCATAAATTGAAACATGATTTTGCACCTGTCTACACTAACAAGAAAGGACCCAAAAGAAATTGGGTACCTAAAAATGAATAGTTTGAACTGCAGGTCAGCTTGACATGCGTGGAGAAGTCAAAACTATGGTACATAGACAGCGCATGCTCAAGACATATGATAGGTGATGAAACTCAGTTCATCGCACTAGAGCTTAAACGAGGTGGAAGTGTAAGCTTTGGAGACAACAAGAAGGGTAAGATTGTCGGCTCAGGTACTATCGGAAGTAATCCAACCATTGAGTCTGTCTCCTTAGTTAAAGGTCTCAAATATAACCTGTTGAGTGTAGCTCAGCTCTGCAAGAGCGGCAGAAGGGTTGTATTTGATGATACTAAATGTCAAATACTCGAGGGAAATACAAATGAATTGATTTTAACTGCCCCTCGTGTGGAAAATGTATATATGTTGAATTTGGAAAAACAGTTTTCTAAAAATATATGCTTAGTATCTAAAGAGGACAACTCCTGGCTATGGCATAGAAGACTTGGGCATGTCAGCATGGATCTTCTTGCCAAATTAGCTAGAAAGCAATTAGTTGAGGGGTTACCCAAATTAAAGTTTGAAAAAGATCAGCTATGTAAAGCTTGTCAGCAAGGAAAACAAACTAAAAAGCCATTTCATAGTAAAAATATCGTCTCAACCAAAAGGCCATTGGAATTACTACACTTAGATCTTTTCGGACCTATCCAGCCGCTCAGCTTGGGAGGAAAGAAATTTTCTTTGGTTATTGTAGATGATTTCTCTCGGTATACTTGGATCATCTTGCTTAGTAGCAAGGATGAAACCTTTGAGATGTTCACCACATTGATCAGAAAGCTTGAAAATGACAAAGACCTAAAAGTAGCTCATATTAGAAGCGACAATGGTGGAGAATTAAAAAACCAACAGTTTGATGAATTCTGTGAAACTTGTGGTATTGACCACAACTTCTCTGCTCCAAGAACACCTCAACAAAATGGGGTCGTTGAAAGGAAAAATAGAACCATTATTGAAATAGCTAGGACGATGCTGAGTGAAAATAGGCTTCCAAAGTACTTCTGGGGTGAAGCTGTTCACACAGCATGTTATATACTGAATAGGGCTCTAGTCAGACCTATACTTAAGAAAACCCCATATGAACTTTGGAAAGGACGAAAGCCCAACATTGGATACTTTCGTGCCTTTTGTTTTAAGTGTTTTATACTCAATACAAAAGACAACCTTGCTAAATTTGATGCTAAAGCTGATGAGGCAATCTTTTTAGGGTACTCAACAAACAGTAAAGCATATATAGTATTTAATAAAAGAACTCAAATTGTAGAAGAATCTGTACATGTTGAGTTCGATGAAACTAACCCCACAGGTAAGTCAGCTCAGCCTGAAGAAGAAGAACCAGGCTCAGTTTCCACTGATCAACTAGAAGCCACAATACCTAACATACAGGAGCTGACTCAAGGTAAGCAAGAAACTGAAATATCATTTACTGACCCATCTATTCCTGTAGAGATTGTAGAAACACCTCTTCCAAACGACTCAACACTGCCAAAAGAAATAAAGATCCCAAGAGGCCATACAGAACAAGCCATTCTTGATGCCGCTAACAACAAACTGATGACCAGGGATCAACTTAGAAAATACCTCAGCAATGTTGCATTCGTATCAATACATGAGCCAAAGAATTTTGCTGATGCTGAGCAAGATCAGTATTGGATCAATGCTATGCAAGAAGAGCTTGATCAATTCACCAGAAATGAGGTATGGGATCTAGTACCTAAGCCTAGGAATCAAAAGCCCATAGGAACTAAGTGGGTTTTTAGAAATAAGCTAGATGAACATGGAAATGTGATTAGAAACAAAGCTCGACTTGTAGCCCAAGGATATAGTCAGCAAGAGGGTATAGACTATGGAGAAACATTTGCTCCTGTTGCTAGATTAGAGGCTATACATATACTGTGTGCCTATGCCAGTTACATGAATTTTAAATTATATCAAATGGATGTAAAAAGTGCATTTCTTAATGGCTTTATAAATGAAGAGGTATACGTTAATCAACCTCCTGGATTTGAAGACTCAAAATTTCCAAATCACGTTTATAAACTCAAAAAGGCTCTGTACGGCCTAAAGCAAGCTCCAAGAGCTTGGTATGAGAGGTTGACCAACTTCCTGCTGACCAGGAACTATGTCAGGGGAAAAGCTGACACAACCTTGTTCATTAAGAAAAAGGGTAAACATACCCTACTTGCACAGATATATGTTGATGATATAATCTTTGGTGCTACTGACGAATCTTTGTGAAAGGAATTTAGCCAACAGATGCAAACTGAGTTCGAAATGTCCATGATGGGAGAACTCAATTTCTTCCCTGGACTCCAAATCAAGCAAGGTAAAAATGGCATATTTATAAGTCAGTCTAAGTACATCAAGGAAATGTTAAAGAAGTTCAGCATGGAAGAATGCAAACCAATATCAACCCCCATGGGTACTGACACTGTCCTATGCAAGGATGAAAAGAGTAAGTCAGTTGATAGTAAACTTTATCGAGGAATGATAGGTTCATTACTCTATCTCACTGCTAGTAGACCAGATATTCAATACTCAATATGCTATTGTGCTAGATATCAAGCTGACCCCAGGGAATCTCATCTAACTGCTGTAAAAAGGATTTTTAGATACTTGCAAAGCTCAGTTGATGCAGGTCTATGGTATCCAACCTCAAATGACTTCACACTCATTGGATATACTGATGCTGACTACGGAAGGGATAAGCTAGAACGGAAAAGCACGTCAGGAGGATGTCACTTCCTTGGAAGCTGTCTAGTATCTTGGTTTAGCAAAAAGCAATCATCCATAGCTCTGTCTACAACTGAAGCTGAGTACGTGGCTACAGGAAGCTGTGTTGCACAAGTCCTATGGATAAAGCAACAGCTTGAGGACTATGGAGTCAAAACAAAGACTATAGAGATCAAATGCGACAACAAAAGTGCCATTGATCTATCCAAAAATCCAGTTCAACACAGCAGGATGAAGCATGTTAGCATAAGGCATCACTTCATCAGAGATCACGTACTAAAGGATGAAATCAAGCTGACCTACGTGCCAATAAACGATCAGCTTGCAGATATCTTCACAAAACCCTTGGCACGAGAGCAATTCAACACACTAAGGGAAGCAATTGGTATGTCAAATCCACTGTAACTAAATTTTGCATTAAATATATATGAGTGGAACCTTGAATGATTGTACGTATGTCATGTTGAGTGAAATACTTATTCTTCACCAAGCTTAGGTTAAAATGGCCATCCTGCGTACACATGGTAAGCAATTACACTAAGTTAAGCATAATGGTTGAATAGACATCCCATGCTGAGTAGATAAGTGAATCACTTCATGCTGAGTAAAGACTCAAGCTGAGTGCGTAAACTATGCTGAGTCAATAGGAGATAGAAAGATCACCTTGACAAACGATAGGTACTCAATATCATTGACGTTTCGAATATCGGCAATAAACCATTCTTATAAAGTAAACTTACACGTTTAAAATCTGACACATTGGGAAGACGCACATTAATGGAAAAAACCCATGCGCCGAAGATTTCATAATTAACAGAGTATCTGACGATTGAACGTCCCTAGGAGAAAAACGGCAAGGTAATAATTTAGGATCCTCAGAGATTTATATAAAATAGTTGAACCCTCACTCGCCCTTTCTCATTCTTGCAATCCCTAAAACTCAAACCTCTTCCTTTCCAAAAATCTCAAAATCGCCAAAAAATGTCTCCAAGCAAAAAGAGAACCCCTGAAGCACAAAACACGTCTACTGACCACGCTGGTCCTTCAACAGAAAAAGAGAGGATAATGATCAAGGTACACTCGAAGGTTAACAATATGGAGGTGTTAAAATGTCGGTGGTTTTCTGCGAGTTTCGTGTCGAGTGAAACACCATTCTGTGAATGGATTGCCAAAAACAACTGGACAGGTCTCTTTTCCCTTCCAGGAAAAGCCTACCCAAGATTAGTTCGAGAGTTCTACTCAAATTTACGAGTTGATGCAAACGACTCAGATTACTTGGAGACAAATGTGAAAGGTCAGAAAATTGTTATTACCCCTGTTTATCTAGCAACACTGTTAGAAATACCAAACGAAGGAATCCAATTTCGTACAACAAAGGAAAAGATACCTAAAGCCACGTCTGAAAAGTTAAAAGGATTTTGTAAACCCAAAGATCACAAAGGAGAAGTACCCAGTACGTGTATGGGTAAGAATCAAAAGATGGCTCATTTCATACTGACTAACTTTATCTTTCCTAAACTTGGCTCTGCCTCCTCCGCGTCTAACTTTGAACAGTGCTTCATATGGCACATGTTGACTTCCACTCCATTCAATCTCCCTATGTTCCTAGTTGGAGCCCTTCAACGAGGCGGTAGTAAACTACGGTTGGGTTCACTCATTACAAAGATTCTACAGGACAAGCAAATAGAAACTGTGGGTGAGGTAAGTTCGTTGGGAAATGAAATCACTGCTGTCCTCCTGAATGGACTATTGTACAATCAACCCTTGAAAGGGTATGAAGGAACTGGAGATGCAGAGGAAGATGAGGAAGAAGAGCATGCAGAGATGGAACCTGAAGCAGAGCCTGCTCAAGAAGTTGTGGCTCATACTGAGTCACCCAAGTCAGTTCAGCCTGAAAAAGGGAAGAAGAGGAAGGCTATAGAAGTTAGCTCCAAGGACATCCACTCTGTTCCTAAGAAAATAAGGCTTTCATCAAGGCAGAAAGCCAGGGCTGACAAAGTTGATGAGCACGGTGAGAAAAGAAAAAGGCCAGAAGTGCCTGAAGATGAGGACGAAGAGATTCCGGAAACCCCACTAAAGAAAAGGAAAAGAGAGCACTCCTTGAGGATAATGGAAGCCGTACCACAAACTGAAGGTCATGGGATTGACCTAGAAAAGAAAGATGTGGAACAAGCTGAGCAACAAAAAGGTGATACTGAGGAAGAAGCATGCCCTCGTGATGATGCTGAGCAAACATGAGAAGAAGGTAATATTGAGCAAACAGTAGGTGAAGGAACTGTTGCAGCTGAGTCAAGGGAAGGTCTTGAACTTGACCATTCTCCACCCAAAACTGAGACCCGGTGGAGATTAAAGAAGAAAGCGCAAAAACATCTTGATCTAATGACCGATTTTCCCCTTGACGAGCCAGAAACAGATCTGTCTACAATACAGTTCAAGTATTTCTCTACTGCCACTGAATCTCCACCGAAAGATCTAGCGGAAAAGCAAGCCACTGTTACTTAACATGAGGAACATGCCAAGAACCCTACAAATCCAAGTCAAAATGCACCAATTGAGCCAACTTATATCTCAACTCCACCTCCATCACAGAATGTTGACAACTCAGCTCAACAACTTTATAAAAGTCCAAGTACTCAGTCTGGAAAAGAACCAACACCTCCACCATCAGAAAATCCTACACCAGCCTCTGAGTCCAATGCTGCAAAGTTCGCATACCTGAATGCAACTGAATCTGGTCGTAGGGTCATTGATTCAGCTTAGTCTTTACTTAAAGACTTTCACTCTACTCAAGCTGAAGGTAGCCAGTCCACTCAAGAGCCCTCTCACCTAACCAGTATCACTCAACTTCTACAAGAACTCCAAAGCCTGAAAGACTTGGTCAGTATCATTACTGCAGTACAAACCCAGCAACTAACCCAAGAGCAAATGGCCAAACTGACTGATGTAGTGCTCACCATGGCCACTCATCTGAACACTCTTGAAGGAAAAATTCAACAATTATCTGAAGTCAATCCAGGGTACGTCACTTCCTCTGAGCTTCAAAACCATTTTGTTAAGCTAGCAGAGGAACTGTCCCCCTTCAAAGCAACTGCCCACACTGGATCTGCAACATCTGCTGAGTTGCAAGATTGCTTCACCAAGCTATATGCTGAGCTAACTAAATCCAGTCCACCAAGCAATACATAATCTGTCACCACCACCGAGCTCCAACAATGTTTTACTAAGATTCAAGCAGAGCTGACAAGTACCCGTGACCTTGTATCCTCTTCCTCTCAATGCACGATTGATCAACTGAGTGAGGCAGTAAGACTCCTGAACATTGATCGGGCACAGATGGACGTTGATCCAGTATCCAATACAGAGCTAATGGGATTCTCGCAAGCCATCATGAAAGCCATGAGGATCAACAATGCACAACGAATGTTCTATGACTCTGCGTTGTTAAAGCTGTTCCATCAATCCTACAGTTAGGTCACTAGCTCCATTTCTTGTCTGAGTAAGGCACATGAATGTCTTCTGAGCATGATAAGCAGTTCTCTTAGAATCCCCAGACATGTTCAGGACGATAGCATTCCTGTAATTGACTGTTTGGGAGAAAGCACCAAAAGGCTTCAACGCTATTCCAATTACCTCTCCTCTGCCGCCAGGAATAAAACCTTCCTTTATCAACCCGATGATGGCAAAACGGGGGAGACTAGTACAAAAGGAACTCAGAGAGGAACCCAGCCTCTGACTTTAGGTGGAACTGCGTCTGCGTCAGGAAGCAAAGGCAAAGGCATTGCTCATGTTGACCCATCAGCTCTAAGGAAGAAGAAGTGAAGTAAATCTAGCCAGTCTGTGTCTAGAATTTTGGGAATTTTGACACCATATCATCTCCTGTTTTGTTTTTATTATCCACTGTTTAGGATAGTGTGCTTTTGTTCTGTTGTTCAGTAATTATGGTTGTTGTGTGTTGTTAACAGTTATCTAATATCAGTTTGTTCCTTTCCTGATCTAACCAGTCAAAGAAACAACATCTTTCCACAATTAAGCCAATATAATCAAAAGCAACAAATCTAATCATAGAAGGCCTAAGATAAAATGAATGCAACCCTTACGGGGGAGTCAATTCAGAAATTTCAATCATGGGGCAACTTAAAACTGAGTTCCGTAATTATGTATTTTGCCAACATCAAAATGGGGGAGTTTGTTGAAACACCTTTCCACAAGATTTTGATTTGACAAAATCATCCATGATTAAGAGACAATTAAATTTAAATGCTTTGATTTAATTGTACTAATATGTTTGTTGAATCTTGAGTGCAAAAATATGAAAAATAAAAGACAGGACAAAAGTCAGCACAAGCGAAGCTGAGTAGAAAAGAACTCAGCATGAAAGTGTGGAAGCTAAAGTGGAGCTAAAGCTCGGAAGCAAAACGAAGCTGACTAAAGCTGAAGACCTCTTCAGTAATGGATAAACAAAACAAGGCTGACCTTGGAGGAACTCAGCATGAAACATGAACAAACAAAGCTGAATATTCATCAGGACAGCATGAAGGATCCGTTTTACCAAAAGACAATGTCTGCCAATCGTCTGCACCAATAATTGATACCTCGAAGATACCTAAGAAGACTGATTCCGAGAGTCATGGGACGTTGGATTATTGGAAATAGACAACTGTCACAAACAAACAAAACAGACGCTAAAAGACAACCTGACGCCTGAAGAAAAATAGAAGCAGGGAATGGTGGGCAGTCTGAAGATTTTCAGAAAATGTTCCCCAAAAGAGCCATTTTGGTAGCAACGGTCAAGACATTTGAAACGATCAAATCCACAGGATTTAGCCTATATAAGGACAATCGAAGAACCTAAACATTGACGGTGAACTGATCCATCAAAAAGAAAAATACTTGAGAGAAAGTCTCAAAAGCACTCAGATACAAAAAGAATCTTACACCCACGTTTTTATTTTTGTGTAAATGCTAGATTGAGTTGTAATCATCTAAAGTGTTCTTTAGTTCAAAAAGGAACAAGTCTGTGATCAATAGTGATATTGAGAGAGTAAAGCTGAGTGCTAGGTTGTTGGCATTTCAGTAGTAGAGAAATCTAGGTGCTGGGCTGTAGCACTTAGTAGGAGTTGAGTAGACGAATAGAGGAAGGTACTCTTGCATATTCAACTGCCTTGTAATTGGTTTGTGCTCTACCATTAAAGAGCTCAGTATTGGATTCAAAAATCCTGGAGGATTCTGGGGACTGGACGTAGGCAGAGAGGCCGAACCAGGATAAGTGATACTGAGTAATTTCTGAACTCTCTCTTATATTGCATGTGTTGTTTGCTAAATTTACTCAGCATATAAAGTCACTAAGCTGACCTTGAGTAAATAAGTGGTGCTGAGTTAGAAGCTGACCTTAAGAGTGTCAATTCTCAACTCACGTGAAAACAACCTTAGTCAACTCCTGACTAAAGCTGTCTTCAAATACATCTCACCAAGCTGACCAAAATCAGAGTTAATAAACTCCCAATATAAATTCTGGTCAGCTCAGTTAAAATGCGAAAAAAGTTATATTAGTTCCTAACCCCCCCCCTTGGAACTAATTATCAGGGACCAACATTTAGTCCTTCCGTCTGTTTGTTAGATTTTTTACCGTTTATGACTTCAGAAATGACTAAATTACCCTTTACTATTTACTTTCAAACTTTAGAAGAGGAAATCCAATTTAGAAGAAGAAGCTATTTGTATGGAGAACAAGAAAAAGAACAGAACCAATGCTTACGAATTTGAAGGATTAGGAAGAAAATCAAGAAGAACACTCAAAGTTGATTTCAGATGCGTTAGAGTTTAAAGGAAAAGAAGAACGCAAATCCAAATTGACTAACAAAATCTTCATGAGAGTCTAATGGCAGGGACTAAACAGTTCACCGAGAAAAACGTTAGGAAGAAATCAAGAATAACACTTAAAGTTGATTTCAGACGTGTTAGAGTTTAAAGGAAAAGAAGAACGCAAATCCAAATTGACTAACAAAATCTTCATGAGAGTCTAACGGCAAGGACTAAACAGTTCACCGAGAAAAACGTTAGGAAGAAAATCAAGAATAACACTTAAAGTTGATTTCAGATGCATTAGAGTTTAAAGGAAAAGAAGAACGCAAATCCAAATTGACTAACAAAATCTTCATGAGAGTCTAACGGCAAGGACTAAATAGTTCACCGAGAAAAACGTTAGGAAGAAAATCAAGAATAACACTTAAAGTTGATTTCAGATGCATTAGAGTTTAAAGGAAAAGAAGAACGCAAATCCAAATTGACTAACAAAATCTTCATGAGAGTCTAACGGCAGGGACTAAACAGTTCACCGAGAAAAACGTTAGAAAGAAAATCAAGAATAACACTTAAAGTTGATTTCAGATGCATTAGAGTTTAAAGGAAAAGAAGAACGCAAATCTAAACTGACTAACAAAATCTTCATGAGAGTCTAACGACAGGGACTAAACAGTTCACCGAGAAAAACGTTAGGAAGAAAATCAAGAATAACACTTAAAGTTGATTTCAGATGCATTAGAGTTTAAAGGAAAAGAAGAACGCAAATCCAAATTGACTAACAAAATCTTCATGAGAGTCTAACGGCATGGACTAAACAGTTCACCGAGAAAAACGTTAGGAAGAAAATCAAGAATAACACTTAAAGTTGATTTCAGATGCATTAGAGTTTAAAGGAAAAGAAGAACGCAAATCCAAATTGACTAACAGAATTTTCATGAGAGTCTAACGGCAGGGACTAAACAGTTCACCGAGAAAAACGTTAGGGACTAAACAGTTCACTGAGAAAAAGGTTAGAGACCTTACCATGTGTTTTTGAAAATACGTGGACTAAACAGTATGTTTTGTCAAAATAATAAATTAATTACCATATCCTATTTAGTTTTATACAGATATACATTACTAACATATTGTCAAAGCTTGCGTGGCGTGGGAACCACGTGAGTTTTGTAGGGCCTCTTATCGTCATGGCTTGCAACAACTTGTCCACTTAATGATCCATCTCACTTCTAGAAGAAAACTATGATACCACCTGGCAACTGAGTTGGTTTGAGGGATCCACGTGTGATTTTTTCTTTGATAGGACGTGTGTGATATTATTATTATCATTATTGTGAAACCTTTAATTTTTTTTTATTTCATTAAACTTTTTATTTTATATTTAAGTACATTAAATTTGGAAATTTTATTTATGGTCACTCATGATGATGAAAAATTATAAACTCTTAACATAAAACTCTCACAGAGCATCTTCAAGAGACTCTTAATGAGCTCTCTAAAAATAACATAAATAATTAACTCTTAGTGATTTAAGAGTGGCTAAGATATATCATCTCCAACAATGCTCCTTATATTCACTCCTTATTTATTATTAAGATTATTCTATATTTAAAAAAAAAGATTATTTTTTATTGTTACATTACCAATAGTGTGAGGAGAGAGACGCATCAATAATAAATTATTAATAAAAAATGAAGTTAGGAGGCACTAAGGGTACGTTTAATAGAGAGGATGGAGAATAAAAATGAACAAATTAATATGATCATTGAATGTCGCACTATGAATGTCCTGAAAATTAAAATATATTTGGTTACAAAACTAAGATTAATGGTGACAAAAAATACAGATTTTATAATATGTTTTTTAAAATAAAGAAATTAAATATTTTATTTAAAAATGTGGAGACTAATAAATTATTTACTCAGAAATAAAAAAAATAGGAGCGTCAATATGTTTTTTCCTTGCTGAAATATTATCATAAATTCAAAAAAAAAAACAATTATATATCAAATGCAATCAGATATATGTTCGACCATCATGACGGATTTCATCTTTCATTTTTTAGTTCATTAAGTCAATGATTTTTTATTTAGATACATTAAACGTTTGATCTTTATAAAAAATAAATCATTGTTGTGAATATCTAATTCAATTAAAGATCTGTTATTTATTTTATCTTTATTTGAAATTATATTTTTTATATTTTAAAATAATATTTTTACAGTTTTCTATAAATACATTATATACCTATCAAAAATTGTTTTTAAACTAAAATGACCGTATTTATTAAGAGCATCTCCAACAGCCTCTTAAATTGGCTCTTAAGTTAAAATTTGAGGAGGGAGAATAAAAATTTATCTCCAACAGCCTCTTAGTGGCTCTTCAAATCACTAAGCATCCGTTTGGTACGACGTAATGCAATGTAATGTAATCAAATTTGTAATGTAATCAACTTTGTAATGTAATGGAATGGAATAATGATTCCATTACCATGTTTGGTTGACAAACTAAAAAAATGATGAAACTTAATTACCGTTACAATACTTATATTTGCTTAGTTAAAATGTAATCATAAAATTTTATTTATACAATTAAAATCATCGAAAAACATGAAAACGTGAAAAATGAGAAAAACGCGAAAAACAAAAAACATGAAAAAATACCATAAAAAAGACGAAAAATAAAAAAAAATCGTGACAGGTAATATTTCGTCATGTTTTTCGAGTTTTTCGTTTTTCGTTTTTCGTATTTCGTATTTTCGAGTTTTTTCACTTTTTTTTCACATTTTATGTTTTTCTAGTTTTTTTTTATTTTATCGTTTAATAAGAATTGTGCATAATAAATATTAATAATAAAAATGCAAGAGTTAGTCGTAATGAGGATTCATGTCTATTATTTATGTAATGCTCATTACATAAATTTGTAAAGAAAACTTGAGTGATGTATTTGTGATTCCATTACGACAAAAACAATATGACCCATCCAAACATAGTAATGAGCCTCCATCGTAATGGACATTCCATTACGATGCTCAATACGGTGTACCAAACAGGACCTAAGAGTCTATCCATCCTCTCTATTAATAGAGAGCATCTCTCCACCTAGTGATTTGAAGAGCCACTAAGAGGCTGTTGGAGATAAATTTTTATTCTCCCTCCTCAAATTTTAACTTAAGAGCCAATTTAAGAGGCTGTTGGAGATGCTCTTAATAAATACGGTCATTTTAGTTTAAAAACAATTTTTGATAGGTATATATAATGTATTTATAGAAAACTGTAAAAATATTATTTTAAAATATAAAAAATATAATTTCAAATAAAAATAAAATAAATAACGGATCTTTAATTGAATTAGATATTCACAACAATAATTTATTTTTTATAAAGATCAAACGTTTAATGTATCTAAATAAAAAATCAATGATTTAATGAACTAAAAAATGAAAGATGAAATCCGTCATGATGGTCGAACATATATCTGATTGCATTTGATATATAATTGTTTTTTTTTTGAATTTATGATAATATTTCAGCAGGAAAAAACATATTGACGCTCCTTTTTTTTTTATTTCTGAATAAATAATTTATTAGTCTCCACATTTTTAAATAAAATATTTAATTTCTCTATTTTAAAAAACATATTATAAAATCTGTATTTTTTGTCACCATTAATCTTAGCTTTGTAACCAAATATATTTTAATTTTCAGGACATTCATAGTGCGACATTCAATGATCATATTAATTTGTTCATTTATCTATTTTTTTTAGACTTTTAACTAAATATATTTTAATTTTCG
Organism: Euphorbia lathyris; assembly: GCF_963576675.1. NCBI lineage: Eukaryota > Viridiplantae > Streptophyta > Magnoliopsida > Malpighiales > Euphorbiaceae > Euphorbia > Euphorbia lathyris. Next base: position 30,123,158 of record NC_088914.1, read on the forward strand.
AAACAGCAATAATACGATACAAAATGACCATATTATTTTATTATTTTCTGTCAAAGGCAAGGTAGCCCAACTCAACTTCTTTCTAATAAGTTCTTGCTGTAATGTTTATAAACAACAACAACAACAAAGCCTTAGTCCCGAAATGATTCGGGGTCGGCTAACATGAACCATCATATAAAACCGTGAAAATCAAGTCGTGTCAGCGACACAGATTCGCTCCCTCCACTTCGTCCTATCCACTACCATATTTTCCTCAATTCCCAATAAACTCATATCACTCTCGATCACCCTCCTCCAAGTTTGCTTAGGTCTTCCCTTACCCCTCACCACTACATCCCTTTGCCACTCTTCGGTTCTCCTAACCGGCGCATCAAGCGCTTTACGTCTCACATGGCCAAACCACCTTAGTCGGTTTTCTCTCATTTTATTCTCAATAGATGTGACCCCTACTTTTGTCCTAATTATTTCATTACGCACCCGATCCTTTCTCGTGTGACCACACATCCATCTCAACATACACATCTCCGCCACCGACATCTTATGGATGTGGCAGTGTTTCACTGCCCAACACTTCGTACCTTATAACAATGCTGGTCTAATTGCCGTCCGGTAGAATTTTCCCTTCAATCTATTAGGCATGCCGGGATCACAAAGGAAACCCGTAGCACTCTTCCACTTCGACCAACCAGCTTTAATCCTATGAGCAACATCTCCATCTACTTCTCCATCCGTTTGGATAATAGATCCTAAATACCGGAAGCAATCCGAGGCCTGAACAACTCTCCCATCTAGGGTGATTGTCCCTGCCTCCCTACTCCTACGGCCGCTAAACTTACACTCCAAATATTCTGTCTTACTTCGACTCAACTTAAAGCCTCTAGATTCTAGAGTTTGCCTCCATAGTTCCAACTTCATCTCCACTCCTTATTTCGTCTCATCAACCAACACAATATCATCTGCAAACAGCATGCACCATGGTATACCATCTTGAAGTGAACTTGTTAGTTCATCCATAACGATGGCAAACAGAAATGGGCTTAGTGCGGAACCTTGATGCACTCCAATCGTAATAGGAAACTCTTCAGTCTTCCCAACACTAGTACGTACACTCGTGCATACTCCCACATATATGTCCTTTATGATGTCAATATATTTCCGCGAAATGCCTTTCCTTATCAAGGCCCACCAAAGTACTTCCCTTGGTACCTTATCATATGCTTTCTCCAAGTCAATGAAAACCATATGCAAGTCTTTCTTCTTATTTCGATAGTGCTCCATTAATTGTCTCATTAGATGGATGGCTTCCATAGTTGATCTTCCCGGCATAAAGCCAAACTGGTTTTCCGAGATCTTCACCGTCCTCCTTATCCTTTGTTCAATCACTCGCTCCCAAAGTTTCATAGTGTGACTCATTAATTTGATTCCCCGATAGTTGGCACAATCTTGGACATCGCCTTTGTTCTTATACAAAGGGATTAAGGTACTTTTCCTCCATTCTGATGGCATCTTATTGTTTCTCCAAATTTTGTTGAAGAACGTCGTCAACCATTCGATTCCTCTTTCTCCCAAACATCTCCAAATCTCAATAGGAATGCCATCAGGTCCTACTGCTTTCTTCAACTTCATCTTACTTAATGCCATTTTGACTTCACCCTTTTGAATTCTCCGCAGGCATTCATGATTTATCATATCGTGATGGATACTTATATCTCCAACATCTTGTTGGCGATCTCCATTAAATAAGTCATCAAAATAGGACCTCCATCGTTCCTTGATATCCTTATCTCCAACTAGGACTTTCTGGTCCACATCCTTCACACATTTAACTTTTCCGAGATCTCGCGTCTTCCTATCTCTCATCCGAGCAATTCTATATATGTCTCTTTCCCCTTCTTTCGTATCCAATCTTGTATACAGATCCCGATTCACCTTTGCTCTAGCATCTCGTATGACCTTCTTTACTTCCCTTTTAGCCTCTTTGTATTTTTCGTAGTTCTCGTCACTCCTACATTTCCCCAATAGTTTATAGGATTCTCTCTTACTCTTTACTGCTTGTCGTACTTCTTCTGTCCACTAAGATGTGTCCTTACCCGGTGGCATGCTACCTTTAGATTCCCCTAGAACTTCCTTCGCTACTTCCCTTATACTATGCTCCATCTTATTCCATATCGAATCTATATCTGAATCCATATTACAAGTCCAAATATCTTTTTTGGTCATCTCATCCACCAATTTTTGTTGATTCTCCCCTTGCAATTTCCACCACTTAATCTTAGTCTCTACTTGAGGTGTTTGTTTTCTTATACATTTCCTACTTCGAAAATCTAGCACCACTACTCTATGTTGGGTTGTCGTACTCTCACCAGGGATCACCTTACAATCAATATAACTCTTTCTCCAAGCACTCCTTACTAAGAAGAAGTCAATTTGGCTCGCATTACCGCCACTCCGATAAGTCACTAAGTGGGATGTTCTCTTCATAAACCATGTGTTCATGATACTCAAGTCATAGGCTGATGCGAATTCCAAAATATCATTTCCTGCTTCATTCTTATCTCCAAAACCATACCCTCCATGAACACTCTCAAACCCATCTCGCCTAGAACCCACGTGTCCATTGAGATCACCCCCTAGTACCATTTTTTCATCCCTAGGAACCTGTTGCACCACTTCCTCTAAGTCATCCCAAAAAGCTTGTCTTATAGACACATCTAATCCTATTTGTGGCGCATATGCACTAATGACATTCACAAACTCATCCCCTATCACTAGCTTAACACTCATAATTCTATCGCTCTTCCTAGACACCGCTACTACCTCATCAATATACTCCCTATCAATAAGAATACCTACTCCATTTCTACCCTTATCCTTTCCTGAGTACCAAAGCTTATAACCCCAAGGAGCTATCTCTCTAGCCTTGGCTCCAACCCACTTGGTTTCTTGTAGGCATAATATATTTATTCTCCTCCTCTTCATAACATCTACAATTTCAGCTAATCTTCCTGTCAAAGAACCTATGTTCCATGTCCCAAAGCGTAACCTACTACCCTTACCCCTACCCCTACCATTACCGTGGACTAGCTTATTTACCCGCAACCCTTGCATATTTGACACCACCCCCGGGTCCTGGGGTGGCGCGCCGCTTCAGGGCGACGACCTAGCAACCCTTGCACATTTATCACTACACCCGGGTCTAGGAAGTGCAGCGCGTCGCTGAGTAGGGAACGCCCCAACGGTATTTATATTATGGTTCATGTCATAAGATGTGGCTAAGTTTTACGCTGGCCGCCACAAACCTACCGCAACCCTCATCCTTTGTCCGGGCTTGGGACCGGCTGTAAAGGCCGCCAAGTGACCCTCACAGGCGGAGTTCTTGCTGTAATGTTTATGCTCAAAATTTATTGTTAAATGAATAATAAAATTTAATGATCGTTAATGCATTATGCAAGAAAAGATAAGATAAAATTGAAAGTGTAGTGTAGATGATGTGATCCAAATACAAAAAGCCAAAAGACTGAAAACAAAAGGCTAACTTAATTCATTTACGGCAATAAATCAACTGTTTGTTTTGTTCATTTCATAGACTTTTTTGTGCCATTTCTAGAATTTCAAACTTGTGTCAAAATCCTTTCCTTGATAGTGTAAGGTCCAGAGTTACTGTAAGAACAAGTGGTTTTTTTTTCTCTATAACATTACTCCGTTTAAGGTTCATTTGATACGTGGATATATTTTTTGATGCAATAAGATTCGAATTCAAAATTTTTAACTTAAATAAATTGAGGTTCTTAATTACTTAAACTAAACTTTAAGAGGAATTTGGTAGTTCATTTTTATGTTCCAATTTGCCTTTTTTACTTCAAAATGAAAAGTTTAGGTGTTTGGTTAGTTACTTCCTATTTGTCTTTTACGCTTAAAAAGTAGCATTTTATAAAAGCAGAGAATTTCTGCTATTTGAAAAATCAGATTTTTCCAACAGCAAACTGTAACAACAAACAATAGATAAAACAAACAACCTAATTGTGTAAGAAGATATGATTTTGTAGAATAGTTTTTGGATTTATTATCGGAATGGTCACTTTGTTGTATTTTGTGTTTTTACTCCGCTTTGAAATTGGTTTGTTTCTTCCTACATTGATAATTTTAATAAAATAACACACTAAATATTAATAGAAATAATAACTCTATTGTTGTTGTTGATATGAATATTGTAATAATAACTCTAAAATAATGGTCTTATCATTTGCTAATTGACTTATTTAAAATGTTTGTATTTATCTAGATTTATTATACGGTAACATTTGTCTCTCAAATCGAACAAAATTGGTATATCTTTAATCAATATAAATAATAAATTAATGGATAGGTTAATGAGTTAACTGAATTGTGAAAAGACGTGGAAAAGTAATACATATCCCAAAGGCTGTTTTGCTTTTTCTACTCCTCATTCTTTTATTTACATGGCTGAATTGAGAGCCGCTATTTTTGCAATTGAACTTGCTTGGGAGAAAAATTGACATCAGCTTTGGGTTGAGTCAGACTCAATGTACGTTGTTAATCTGCTTAGATATCGTTCCATGATGTTCCTTGGAGTATTCATCAAGAATGGTTGTATTGTCTCAGCATTTGCTCTAGGATGAGCATTCTTTTTTCACACATCTTTAGGGAAGGAAATAGAGTTGCTGATGCACTGACAAAGTTTGGAGTCTCTTCCTCAGTGATCAATTGGTGGCCTTCAGCTCCTATTTTTTGCCACAGGTTTATCAATGGTGATATTTGTAGTATTTCTCATTTGCGTTTTTCTTGACTTTCCTAAACTTTTCTCCTTCCCCTTCTTTTTGTTTGTTCTCCTTCCTCTTCTCTTGTTCAAACACTCATTTTTCGTTTATTAATATATTACGGATTTGTCAGTTATTGAGCCACGGATGCTCACCCCGCCCAAGTTCTGTCTCGTCCCAATTTCTATAAAAAAAATACTAATACATTATGAATTAGGGTAATACATTATGAAAATGAATAAAGTATTTAAGATGAATATATATGAATAAATGTAGAAAAGGCGTGGAAAAGTAAAATGTGAGAAAAATGAAAGGTGTAGATGATCAAGGAAGATCGAGATGATAAGAAAAAAGCCAAAAGCGTCAAAACAAAAGCTTAATTAATTAAAAAAATCAGCTATTTTGTTTATTTGTTGACTTTTTAGTGTGATTCTAGAACTTCAAACTTGTGTCAATTTCATTTCCTTTCTTTTCCTTTCCTTTCATGACCCCTCCTCTCTGGCCCCACGAGAAAAAACCAACTTGTCATTCATTTCTAAATTTCCAGTAGGTCCGCTTCTAGAAATTCATATATATATATATATATATATATATATATATATTGTTTTTGTTTTTTTGGAAGATTAATTTAAGTTTCATTATATTAAAATAATGGCGAAGCAAATTTGTCCATAAACAAACACAGGTAGATTGTTCGATGGAATGAAAAAAAAAAAACATTATCATTGTATGAAAGTAAATATTTTTAATGTGTTTTAATTTCTTCGAAATTTGATAATTTAGAATGTTTCTTAAATTTAGCAGATCTTTTATTAATTTTTAAAGGTAAAAAACATCATTAGGTCCCTAATTTTTCTTTTTTTTGTTCATTAAGTCATTCATCTTTTATTTGAATACATTAAGCCCCTGATCATTTATTTTTGGTCTCATTAAGCCCTTGATGATCATAAAAAGTAAATTTGAACATAAAATTTGGTTAACAGACTGTTATTCATTGTACATCCATTCGAAATTTGTATTTTTTCTCTGTTTGAAAGCAATTTTGGATGTGTTATGTGACTATAGGAAAACTGTAAAAATCTTAATCCAAACTGTAAAAAATATTTTTTTAAATAATTTTAAATACAAATGAAGTCAATAACGTATTTTTAACAAAATTAGATGTTCACAACTTACTGATTTTGTCATCAAGGGCTTAATGAGACCAAAAATAAATGATCAGGGGCTTAATGTGTCCAAATAAAAGATGAACGGTTTAATGAACAAAAAAATAAAAGATCAGGGGTCTAATGATGCTTTTTGCCATTTTTAAATAGTCTATTAAAAATATGTTTTATTAATTTATTAATTTTAACATGTAAGGATTCTCATAAGAACCAATAATTAAATAGGACGAGTATAAAATTCAAAAATATACCCGTTAAGATAATGAGACATGATGGATAATTCAAAAAATAAACAAGCACGTGTATGAGATTGATATTACCTAATAGTACCATATTCGTTACCATCCTTAAGACTTGAAATGTCGGAACAATCTTAGCTATTAGTAGACCTGTTCATAGGCTTGGGTATCCGTCCGTACCATCCAACCCGTGTCCCTTGGACTAGGCTTGGACAATGAAAATTGATCTTAGGCCCAGCCTAGCCCAGTCTTGCTAAAGCCTGCCTATTTTTTGGGCGGGCTTGGAATTGATATATTAAATATTTATTTTTATTTTTATGTATAATATATATTTTTTATAATTAACAATTATATGTATATATTTAGGTGGGTTTATATGGACTGAGTTTGAGATTTGATTTTCAAACCCGAGCCCAAACCCATCTAAATTAATAGTGGGCTGGATTAGGCTTGGACTAAGCATTTTTACCTAAAAACCCGATAGACTCGGCCCCCATCCCATCCCATTCATGTCTAGCCACTAAGGTTGAAAAAAGACATACAACCTTGGCAAGAATATCGTTCCGCGGAATATATGACCCATACACCTTTAGGTTCATTAAATTCTGTAGGTGGCGTAGCTACCGAAATCAATGCAGTCAATTATGTCTCTCCTCACTCTTGAGAGAGGTGGTTCAACTTCCAGTATTCAGGGCTTGCCTTATGAATTATGAGACCCAAAACAACAACTACAAAAATATATTTTATATGTATTTTTTGAAAAAAGTAATTTATTAAAATATTAAATTGTAAATTAAAAATTCAAATGAAATAAATTGTTATATTGCTAAAAGTCATGAAGAAAAGGAAATGGATAAATTTTAGCATATATCAGGACATACGGACGTGATGCACCGAACTACTAATTTGATGATACATATATATTTTGTAGTCTAGTTTTAAATTTTAAATTTCCTGGTTTAGAATGTTATATAAATACTTAACTAAAAAAATAATTAACTATACATGTTAATATTTCATTGGTTAACATATCACGTGTTATTGAATTATTAACCCAATGTACAAATGTGCTGAACATACACAAAAATCTTTCAAAGGAGAAATTTGAACGAAATTAGAAACTAAAAAGCGAACTAATAAAATGTATAGGTTTTTACACAAAGCAATGCATAATGGTAAAATATTTAATCTATCATGTTGGATAATTATATAAAGGCGTAACTCCTTCATGTCAAACCTCCACACTTTTTGGGATATATGTTGTTTTGGGCTCATCAAATGTATTACATTAGTAAGCCCAAACCACACATTTCCAGAAATGTACGGACCTGACCCTTATAATAAGGTTTTCTCCATCAGGTCAGGGTTTGTTTCGAGGCCTTATTAATTAATATTATCAAACTAAGGGAGTATATTAGAAACCATTAACTTGGAGATATTCTACTGTTTCTATTGTCTTTAGATTGAAAAAACCTTGATCCTCTTGTTCAATAATTTCATATAAGATTATAAGTTAAAGAAGTCGCACCTTAATATTTTAAGGATGAGGGAATACTTTGACATTTTGGGTTAGTTACCTAAGTTTAAGAATGCAGCAAGTTTCAAGTCCTATGTTTTAAGGGTGAGTAAGCAAGCAAATTCAAAATTCATAATATGGGACAAGAAGGTTACACCAAAAAGCACAAATCAATAAGGATGACTTGGCCTTCCTACTTTGATTTTGGCTCAAATTTACCCCAAGGCGGATAGAATCATCCCATCTGAACACTACCCCACCTTCAAGAAAGCTTCCTGGCCTTCAAAAAGCAACTAGAATTTCCTAAACTCACTCAAGTATGGCTTCTGCAAACAAAAATATCATTCTGTATAGGTTTCAGCTTCTTCTCCACTGCAACATGTAGCATCAACTACACTTGAGAATACGGCCTATTTCTAAAAGACCTCTTATCTGTACAAATTTTCTAACAAGGCATCCCCAGTTAGAATCAGGCTACACTTTTTTAGGAGCAGCAATTATACCCCATTTTTGACGGACAACATCTATATCCTCATCAAAGTGCTTCTCATAATATACGCACATAAGATCAGTGCAGTGGTTTCCAGCTCGAACTGCCCATGGAAAGTAGTGCTGGAAAAACAATCTCCTCTGCTTCTCGTTAAATCTCACTGTGCCTCCTACAACAGACATTACACACATCGGAAGGTACATTTGCTCAAATTCTATCACCTTGAGTGCCGACTCGCCAATTAGGTTGGTTGGAAGGTCAAACAGGGTGTGCCAAAAATCATGTATTTCACGTGCTCGCATCGCAACATATGCGAGTTCATCTGTGTCCATGAACCGAACAGGTGGGCGGTCATCTGGAGAAAAGTTCCTCGATCCCATGAATCTTGCATAGGCAGCCCCAAATGTGTTTGCTGGCAAGTCCCATGCATGTCCCACGTTTGCAGACAGGACACGTGGTCTCTCCAAGAGTACCGCCTGTCAAGAAAATAAATTTGCCGGTTATTTTATTGCAGAAGCATAACATATGCTAATTTTCACAGCAGCGTACCAAGCAAAATAAATCTTTACATGTACTAGCTTTCTAGGATTCACCAGCTTAATATCTATTAGAGTGTCACATGCAATTAGACCAGCATTGTTATATGGTACGGAGTGTTTTGGCAGTGAAACACTGTCACATTCATAAGATGTCGGTGGCAGAGATGCGTATGTTGAGATGGATGTGTGGTCATACGAGAAAGGATCGGGTGAGTAATGAAATAATTAGGATAAAAGTAGGGGTTACATCTAATGAGAATAAAATGAGGAAAACCAAATAAGGTGGTTTGGCCATTTAAGACGAAGAGCGCCGCATCAAGCAGTTAGGAGGACTGAAGAGTGACAAAGGAATGTAATGGTGAGAGGTAAGGGAAGACCTAAGCAAACTTGAAAGAGGGAGTGATATGAGTTTATTGAGGATTGAGGAAAATATGGTAGTGAATATGAGGGAGTGGAGGGAGAGAATTTATATCGCCGATATGATTTGACGGTTTTATATGATGGTTCATGTTAACCGACTCCGAATCATTTCAGGACTAAGGCTTTGTTGTTGTTGTCACATGCAATCCCATGAATTTCACAATATATTTATTTTACCAGAGAGTCCTACTAGCTCGTTATGTCCGAACATCTCATTGGCATATTACTGTTAATAATGTTCTAGAAAAAGATGAGCTAATGAAGATAAAGATGAGATATTCTGCACTAGTAACAGAACATAACAATAAGATGGAAAACAGGCAAAACATGTGAAACCTGATAACAAGCCATATAAAGATAGCAACACTATCATTTTTACCTGACAATTTTGTCAGGAATCTACTTTTTCAATGACGAGAGATATTCCCCACTCTGTTCATCACTAGAAGCTTATCGACAATAAAATGTAGAGCGAGAAAAAAAAAAGAAATAGTAATGTAAATCCTACTAAATTGCTGCTGCTTCTCCACTGCCATCAACATTTTTGATAGAATCTTGTTTAAGATGTTCTAATAGTGCTTAAATTGGAAATAAATCTAAAAGTCTACAGACATCAGAGGCCCTGAAAATTATTTAGCAAAATATTAAAAAGGCACTCTTGATTTTTTTTTGAAATATAAACTTTTGCTTCCTGTTGAATTTGCCATTCATTATCTGGCATTCCTATAATCCTTCAAGTACCCAGAAGTATAAATCTGACCACTTTCAGATAATTGGCACTTTATAAATAATGTGAACAGTCAAATGCAAAAGGAATAAATAATATATCTTCATTTGCATTAGACCAATTAGAACAAAAAAATCTCAAATGGTTCACTAGTCATGTGAAATAACATATACTTTTTCCATAAAACCATTTCATGTGGTGATCATTTTAAAAAGAAAAAAAAAACAAATGAAGATAAGGAAATTTGAATAGAGAATCTTACTCTGCCTTCTGGGCTCCTCTTCATCCTCTCAAGTACCCTTTCAAAAGCAGGCTTCCCAGTTGTTTCTCCAAGAGCTGCTATCAGATCTGCTCTTCGTGGGTCTACCAGTGCACCCACTGCTGAACCCATTGCGACTGCAGCCTGCTGCCACCAGTTAAGCCGAACACGTGCACCCTCTACCATTGAACCTTTCAACATCCTATCCAAAAGAAAAGAAAGAGTAAGCAAGATATTGCATAACACAAAGCAGAAGTCAGAAGAACCTTAAATAGAACTAAAATGGCAAATAAAAGAATAGGATTGGCTAAATATGACTGCATAAAGAAATCACATACAAGGGCATAAATATGGAGTTATTAGATCATATTAAACAGTCCTCAAAGAAGCGTTGCTCAAAACTTAATAAACGTTATCCACTTTGGTGGTAAACAAAATTAAAAATCTAAATTTAAGAACAGAAACAGTAAACCCAAAGTACTTGTTCAATTCAGTGCAAAAGAAATGGCTTTGTATGCATGTAAGTTCATGAGAACAAATTAGGACGAACAAATAATCACCGACTCAAACGGCAACCCTATAGAGCTGATTTATTATTATTATTATTATTTTTTTTTTTTAAATTCTAAAAAGCTCAAATTGTTGCAGCCTTTGATGAAAGATGTGGAGAAGAATTATCAAAATCTGTTCTTTTCAATGCTCTTTTTTCCCAAAATCTCTGATAATTTATTATCAGAAACACTTCCACCCAAAATTGGGAACTAATACAGAAGTAAACCAACCGCTGAAACAAACGCTTGTTCGGATGGAGTGCATTGAGGGTTATTAAAGGAAGGGAATGAAAAGATTTTAATAGGAAGGGGTGTTTGTTAGAGGGGATAAAGACACGGTGATAGGCATTTAAAAAACTGAGATGGGTTATCTCATGTTTGTTTTAGAGATAGGTTAGGGAGATAAGAGAGGGATATGAGTCTTGCCTCAAATCCTATACCCAAGAGAGGAGTGGTATAAGGAGGTGGGATAAGCTCCTGCGATTTTAATAGGATGGAAAAGTCATCTTATCCCTCAAATTAATGTTATATAGTTTAATGTAATATTTTATCCTTATCCCTATCCCACATAACGGACATTGAATAATAATTCTCAACTATCATATTTTTATCCTTATCCCAACCATTTATCATTATTCCTGTCCCAACCTTTATCCTTATCTCTATCCCAATAGAATACCAAAAGCCCTTAAGGATTTTAACCTTTCCTCTGTTTGGGAGGAGGACATGGGTTTATAAAGTTAAATAATCTCATCTCGTTTGGCTAGAAAAAGAATTGTAAATATTGCAATTACTAAAATATCGATCCACAAATAACTTGCTAACTTTTAGCCCTTGTTTGGGAGGAGGTTAATGGAAGTAAATGGGAGTAATGGAAGGTTAAATATTAAGTTAATCTTGTTTAGGAGTTATTTTTTTAAGAGTAAATGGAAGTTAATGGGGTTAAATGTTTACTTCTTGCAACCTCCAAACTCTAACCTCCAAATTGGGGGTTAATGGGTGTAACAGAGTAAATTTAACTTTCCTTCCAATCCATATTAAAACTAGGAATGGCAACGGGTAGGGTACCCGCGGGTAATGTCATTCCCAAACCCTTACCCTTTTATTTTTTAATTACCCGTACCCGTCTCATTACCCTAACAGGTATACTTTTTGCATCCCATACCCTTCCCATTTAATTCGCGGGTACCCGCGGGTACCCTTACCCGTTAAGAACCAATAAATAAATAAAATATTACAAATTTAACAAACTATAAATTTAATAAATCATCAATCTAAAAATTGAATAAATTGAACCTTAATTAATAAGAATAAAGTAGTTTAGTGGTATCACTCAATTGTTGAAAAATAAATGGTTGGGGTTTAAATTTCACGTCTTACATCTAAAAAACAATGATATTTATTAATATAAAAAAAATTTATGACGGGTAACGGGTACCCTAGGGGGTATTCCCATACCCGTCCCATTACCCTAACGGGTAATGGTTTTGATCCCATACCCGTCCCATTCCCTTTTATACAAGATACGGGTAGTCCCATTAGGGTCGGGTAGTGCCGGGTACCCGCGGGTAGACTACCTGTTGCCATTCCTAATTAAAACTACCAAACGAAGTTAAACATTTAACCTCATTTACATAAACTCTCAAACAATGTTAATTTTTAACTTTCATTTCCATCTGTCATCCCTTTCCATTACCTCATTTAACTGTCAGCTCATGTAACCTCCAAACTTCCAAACAAAGCTTAAGGTTCAAATCTATGAAGCACCTACTCGATGCGGACACATTTTTGAAAGCAGGTACATTTTTGAAAAATATAAGGTACGGGTGCAAGCACAAATTTTTATATAATTAATTATATTTATCATAAGCCTAATTTATAATTTGTATCATAAACCTAATTTATAACTTGTAACAAAAAAAAAAAAAACTTGTAAACATAAAGTACCTACTCTATATGTATCACATAAACCTAATTTACAATTTGTATCATAAACATAAAGCCTAATTAGGTTTGCACAGAAAAGACTTACACGGATGAATAGAAGATAAGTAAAATCGAGCACAGAAGTAAGACTCCCACAGATGAAACGCAGAGGAGGAAGACTTCGACCCACAGAACAAAAACGCACAGACAAGAGGAACTTTCCACAGCAAAAATCGCACAAGTGAAGAAGACGTTCCAGAGGAAAAGTCACGATCGGAAGAAAGGAATATATATATATATATATATAGGTTTTTTTGGTCTATCTTTTTGTAATTAAACCCCTAAGCTTATACCTATTGCTTAGAACCGTAGGCCCATGGGCCAATATTACTATGGGCTAATTTCTGCAATTGAATTGCAATTGCAAGGATCTCTGAAACGGAGAAAGCAATTAATAGTTGTTTGTAAACAGAAAAAGAGAATAGACTGGGGTTGTTTCGGATCTGTGCGCAAAAATGTCAGCCAATTTCTGGACTTCCTCTCACTAGTAAGATTAATTTTTCTTTTTCTTTTTTAGAGTATGATGTTTATGTTCCTATTTTTTTGTGTATATTTTTTTAATTTGTGCGTGTTCCCAGCAAGCAGCTTTTGGACCAGGAAGAGGTGGATGTAGTGCAGCAACAAGACAAAGACAGGGGCATCACTGTTGAGGATTTCAAGCTAATTAAGATGCATATGGCCAATTGTATGATCTTTATATCTTCTCTTTATCTTCAGATTTTACCATGGAAATTACTGGGTTCATTTGAAATATGGGTTTGATTGTTATGAAATTGTGTCTTCTGTGTTTTGTTTCTTATTTAGCTTACACTTGATACTAAATTCTGGTAATCTTGAATTCTTTTCCCCTTAATCGTGTTTCCTATATTACTAAATCGAGTTCAAGTTTCTTTTAGTTATTGATAATTAACAACCAATCATTGATGTTTGAGCATCTTTTACAACTGGGATTTCATTGTTCCATAATCTTTGAAATGGTATTTCAAATAGGTTTGATGCTAAACCTAAATTCATTATATAGGAATAATGTTATCCATGTGTTTTTCCGAATGCCCTGTCTACTTTTAGGTCATTGGATTTCTCTGTAAGTTATGATTTACACCTGACATCAGTTCTCTACCAGACATTATTATCTGATTTTGGCTTCTAATTGTTTTTATTGTAAACAAGGCTCTTGTGCTTCTTTGAAGTGCTAATATAATCATCTATGGTCTTGCTTATAATTTGTTTGCCATTCTTTTTCATTGCAACTGTCAATTTATTGTCTTTTAAGATTCTCTCTCCCCCCGTCCTCTCTCTATAAATCTCCTTGGTATTTTTTTTTCTGCCTCAGATATATGGAAGCTGGCTCAACAAGTTAAAGTTCGGCAAAGGTTTGACCTTGTTTGTTGACTTATCTCTTCCTATCATTCTTCATTCCCATGTCATTTTGGATTCAACTGGTTATTTATTTATTTATTTATTTTGTTTAATGCTTTTATAGGTTTTAGGCTGAAGTTTATATGGAAAATCATCGAAAAATAGAAAGAAATATCTTGTATATTTTGTTACCTTACAAAATTGATTGACAGCCCTTACTTTTTTCTCCTTTTTACAGTGTCACAATTAACTTATAAAATTGCTGATGTACTGCACATCTTTCAGGGTTGTCGCCACCGCAATTACATACATGAGACGAGTTTATATCAGGTATTATATTTCTACCTTTGGAAGAGAAGTTTGAACTATCTAATCAATGGAACTGTTGCACTTTTACTTTGAGCTCCACATAGAGTGATAGAGAATGCCACAAGAAACAAATAGGAATAGCAAAAGGAAAGACTTACACTTAGGAATGAAGTAATAGTAGTATTGTTAGCTAAGAACATGGAGAAAAAGGAATAGCTGTATGTGATTACAAAAGAATAACCCGCACACCTCCCATGACCTCTGCCAAACGCAGCAGGTCCCAAAATAAGCAAACACCCTCCTGACTTCCCTAACAAATCTCTCCCCTTCATTTAATAACCTCACTACAGACAACACACTCTCACACCACCTAGCCAGCCCTACACTGCCACGTGCTTCCCCTTTCTCCTCTCATGCACCCTCCAAAGTAGGCCCAGCCCTTTGGTTATTATCCCCTACCCTTTGGTTATTATCCCCTACACCTGCCTCACCCTTGTTAACATAAAGTTTGATAAATTTAAAAAATAAAGCATGTTTTGTCATAGGTGTAGTTAAAAGTGCTATGGGCCCTTGTTTAAGGCAATGAAAGTTCAAATTGTTTGAGGCGCAGCGGTCGCCTGCGTTAAGTGAGGCATTACTTAGAAAAGCAAGGTAAAGCCCTATATAAAAAAAGCTTTTGTAAGTGTCATAATAAAATAAACATAGACTACTATAACTTGTGACTATCTTCTTTTTGCTTGCAAAGCTTCTTGTTTTTTCCCTTTATGAAGCTTGCTGTCTGCTTCTCTTTTTTTTTTTTTTCCTATTCTGATGTTTTACTGACTTACTATTTCTCCTCACCCCTTAAATATATTTATTTTGTTTTAGAAACTATAAATTTGGTTTTCAAAACCAAATCATTAATTATGCGTTGTTATACCTCAAATTATACATATATATTTTCTGTAGTTGTACTTGAAGTGTAAGGTAATAACATTACAATTGATGAAAACAAATATTCCCTTTTAAAATACTCCCTCCTATTTTAATAATATTTGTTAGTATAGGAAAATCTCTTTGTTTCAATTATTTTACATTTTACTAATCAAGGAAATATTTGATAACTTTTTCCAAATATATCTTTATTTAGTGTTGGTTACAATAAAATTAACCAAGTATTTTGTATTTCATGGTGTATTTATAGGGATGTTTTGATAAAATAACATTATAGTTGCTTTCTTAATCAATGTGCCAAAATTTTAGAAGACAAATATTGTGAAATGGAGGGAACAATACTTTAAGTTCTAAAAATGTTGGAAATAAATGACGGCGTGCCTTTCTGCGTCTAGGCGGCGTTTCCTTGAATGCGCCTCTCCTAGTGGTTGTAAGGCACCCTTGTCTTGTCTCACCCCGCCTCGTCTTGGCGCCAAGGCAACCACCTCAAGTGCTTTTAACAATGCTTAGTATATATATCTGGATGCTTTTGGCATCGTGGCAGTTCTGGCTCTATATTTTATAGCCTCTTTTATTTCTTAAATATATTGAACTTCCGACGGCAGGCGACCGCTGAGCGAGTCTTGGCGCAACGGTAAACGTTGTTGTCGTGTGACCAAGAGGTTACGGGTTCGAGTCTTAGGAGCGGCCTCTTGCCAAATAAATTGGCAGGGGAAGGCTTGCCCCCAGTACACCCTTGTGGTGGGACCCCTCCCTAGATCCTCGCTCAGCGGGGACGCGTAGTGCGACCGGGCCGCCCTTTTTTTTTATTGAACTTCCGACAATTTATTCTAAGATGTAGCATCAAATGTTTTCTTTTTGTGCATGCAATCAACACTACTCTTTCTTTTTTATTCCCTATGGTCTGTTAGGACCACTGGTTCTTCAAATGCGGATTTTAATGTGATGCGGTTGAAGAGCAAGCCCTGAAGTTTATGGAAAAATATGATTTAATGGCATTGCGGTTAAATTCTTCGAATTAATTACATTCTCCTTTTTAGTTTTAATTTAGTAATAATTGCAATTTATTGTTTTTTGTAGGACTTTCATTTTGTCTTTTCATTTCCTATTCAGTTTATTTTTTAGGGTTTAAGTTTTTGCCTATTGAAATGTTTATTTTCATTGTAAGAAGCAGTTTTTGATTGAATAAGAAATTGATTTCTTTTTTCCAAAGTTCTGTTGAATTTGAAGGTTCATTCATTAATGGGTATTCGTGCGCCGAATTAAAAATCGGTTCGAATAGTTCAAAAATATGATGGAGAGGATGACTTAGCGAATGGCCAAACCGTTTACAGATGAGAGGGAAGAGGAAGACGTATTTATTGATCCATAACCTGTTTTCGATGAGGAGATCGATGATGACGGGTCTGAGGAGTGGATCGAACATGGTGATAGAGAGGTTCCCGGAGTAATCGCCGGATTTGAGGACTCCACCAGCACCGCCTGCACGATTCCTCCAATTTTTGTGGAACGTCGTATTATCGTTTCGAATCAGCTTCCAATTCAATCTTATCTCGATTTTTTGACGAATAAATGGTGTTTTGAGCTGTATAATGACAACCTCTATTTGCATCTTAAAAATGGTTGTTCCCTAATACAAAAGTCTATCACGCAGGGACTCTAAACGGCGAAATTGAATTGAAAGGTCATATTTCTCAATTGTTGTTTGATAAATTTAGATGTCTGCCCGCAATCTTGAATGTTGATTTGCACAACCAGTTTTTACCATGGATTCTATAAAGTCGTGGAAGTATTAAATCCAGATGAGGATTCTGTTTGGATTCATGATTATCATCTAATGATGAAAAACCTAGCTTTGTGGCCTTATATTGGAAAATTTGTCATGGTGATTCTTGTGATGATGAAAAACTTAGCTTTGTGGTCTAGGAAGTTTGTCATGGTGATTCATCTGATGCTAAAAATTCGAGGGCAAATTTTATCCACCCAGGGGAGAATGATGTGGTTGAAGAGCAAGCCATGAAGTTTATGGAAAAATATGATTTTAATGGCATTGCGGTTAAATTGTTCGAATTAATTGCATTCTCTTTTTAGTTTTAATTTAGTATTAATTGCAATTTATTGTTTTTTTAGGACTTCCCTTTTGTTTTTTGGTTTCTTATTCAGTTTCTTTTTTAGGGTTTAAGTTTTTTCCTATTTAAAGGCTTATTTTGATTGTAAGAAGCATTTTTTGATTGAATAAGAAATTGATTTCGTTTCTCAAGTTCTGTAAATTTTAAAAGTTCATTAACGGGTATTCGTGCACTGAATCAACGTTCTTTAACGTGTTCTTGTTATTCCTATATCCCTGTATTCGTAGAATCAGTTTATAGAACCGTAGCCTTTTGGCATTTAACCGAATCAACAGACTACTTGTAAAACCGATAAATTCCGCTGCATCATAATGTCACTATTCTTTCCTATGAACTTTCAGAAAGAGTATGTCAGAATATGATCCTCGGCTTGTAGCTCCAACCTGCTTGTACTTGGCAGCAAAAGCAGAGGAGAGCACTGTGCAGGCCAGGCTCCTCGTATTTTATATCAAAAAATTATGTAAGCAGTTATTTTGGAGGACCAATTCCTTATAGTTTGGAATTTGGATGTTAGCCTTACAAAGGTGCTTATTTTTTACCTAATATTATGCAGATAATTCTGATGAAAAGTACAGGTACGAAATCAAAGACATCCTTGAAATGGAAATGAAGATCCTGGAAGCTCTAAATTATTACCTAGTTGTGTTCCATCCTTATCGATCATTGTCTCCGTAAGTGCTCTATCTTCTCACTGTCTCATGGTTGATTTTGTATATATGGCATAAGTCCTTAAGCACGGGTTCCTGTTTCTTTTTGCATCATTATTTGTAATAAAAACTTTGCAGGCTTCTGGTGCCACGTATAAAATTAAGTGGTGTTCTTTTTCAAGGTCCAGTATAGTCTCATGTTTATTTTTCATTACTTAGAAAAACAGTGAATTATATCATCCCAATTTCCACCAAATTTGCGTTTGTGGGGCATGGAGAAAATAAGGTTATGCATTTCATTCTAAGATTTTCCCTGCTTTCATTCTAAGATTTTCTGGAGGGCGAGCCTTGGCGCAACGGTAAACGTTGTTGTCGTGTGACCAAGAGGTCACGGGTTCGAGTCTTAGGAGCAGCCTCTTGCCAAATAAATTGGCAGGGGAAGGCTTGCCCTAGTACACCCTTGTGGTGGGACCCCTCCCCGGACCCTCGCTCAGCGGGGACGCGTAGTGCGACCGGGCCGCCCTTTTTATAGTTGATAAGGTGGTTATGCATTTCAGCTGAAAGAAATAAGAATGAAGAAGAAAATAAATGCAGATATGAAACATGCAATAAATGCATCTAGTCCATTTGAAAATGAAAGAAACATGATTGATACAAGTCCATGTTCATACGAAACAAGTCCTAACGATATAAGAGCAAGAAAAGCAAATGATATGGATTCAAACTTAAAAAGTACACACGATGTGCAGAAATATGGTTTTCATAAATCAACCTCAGTGATAATTATCTGAATTTTGTAACTTTTACCATATAAACCTGTATAGAAGAGAGAGTTTATGCCAAGCCCACACTGGCCCTTTCCTCTGTGGCAAAAGAGGGAGCTTTGCATAAAAAAGGATTCGAAATAGTGCTTTTATTATTTATTTTAAGGGCTCTGTTTATGGCACCTCTCTTGTTTTGTCCTATTGTTTTACAAATTATTGTTACTTAGTACTTCAATTTATGATGGAGTCTGTAAATAATAAATACATGACTTTGAGATGAAGTTACATTATATTTAACTCATAGATCTCTGAAAGGATACTGAAAAAGGATATATCATGGAATAGGATGTGGTTACCCTTTATGGAATATGGAAAACTAATTACACAAGTAGAACTCCACTACTTTGAATTTTCAGGATCTTTAGTTCTGATAAAGTTGTTTGTTTTTGCTTCTCTGTCTAGTTTATCTCTACTCTATCTATTTGGCAGACTATCTTATTTATCTGAAACATTCTCCTTGTTTTTCCTGCGTCCTCACAGGTTATTGATGGATGCTGGAATTAATGACATAAGTATGATTCAATTATGTTGGTATGCAATCATTCTACGAAAGCACCTTTTCACTCATAAACTTCTTGGAAGCTTGGTATTCATCACATGCTTATTTTGTACTTTCTAATTGCATCTTATATAATTGCTGTATTAACTAGTTTTATGAAGAAATATTGGTGTAATATCAGCTAATTGCATGTCATAGAAGTCATCTGTTAGGTAGTTTAGACATCTTGCTGCACTAGAGAGAACCATTGATAGGCAAGTTCACTTGTGCAAAATACGCTCATTAGTTACTGTGCTTCATGACCCTGGTATCTGGGACCCCGGGTCTGGTTCAGTACTTAGCAATTATTATGGTTTCAATATCACAACAATGTGCTACCAATTTTTCAATGATTTTTTTCCCTGCATTTTCCAATTTTAGCTGCAAGATTATTGCCCATAAGTGGAATGGTAGTGTTATAGATTTAACTAGCTGAGACAAAGAATTGCAGTTTAATGCACTTTAGAAAAGATATCCGTGCAATGCAAACTCTTCCATTGTTAGCTGGATTGCTAACTCGAGTTTACCTTTGTAGGAATGGTAATAAAAGGACTTTTTAAATAACATCACTTGACTGGAAAGAACAAGGTAATAGGAATATTTCGTCTATTAAGGAGGATTCCCCTAATACCTAAAATAAAGATGATCATAGTTGGCAAAGTAGGTGGTTCAAAAAAGGTGAAAGAATAAAATACCACTTTTGGAACCCAAAAAATGTTCCTGCCGCTTGAAAGTCCTTCGTTGTATAATTGTTACAATCCAAAGGTTTGCCATGTTTTGTAACCCCTGCGATCCTGTAAATTGTAAAACCTCCATACATCCCTTCAAAGCGCTTGGTGCACCCTTAAGGCAATGGTACATCAAATTTCCTAGGGCACTATCCTAGGCGCTTTGCTCGGGCAAAGTGAGGCACTACTTTTAAAAACAAGGTAAAAACATATACAAAAACCATTTTGAAGTTTCAGAAAATAAACATATTCTATTCCTCCTCTTCCCGGCACCTATTTGAAGCACCTCGCCCAGGGGGTTGTTACGTGCCTCAAGGTTTAACATAAATTAGGTATTAAAATCATGAGCTGGTTTAGGGATTTCTACTGAAGTAGTCTTTTCATTAGTGACAACATTCTAATGTTTTGTTTCACACCATTTCCAAATGCTTTTATGATGTATAAGTATGGAAGCAACTGTAGTGGGTATACATAGCTTGCTTCTTGTAGGTATGCTTATATATTGATAGACTCTTTGAGCCTTTGCCCTTTTTTCTTTGGTCAATGATCTTTGAATTGCCCAGTCTGTGATTGTGAAAATAGCTGATGGAAAAACGATGCGAGGATAGGTGAGAAAACCTGTTGCTTATCTGTCTTCCTGATGCAAAGCAGCTTCTTTAAACACGTAACAGATGACAAAAATTACAATAGTTTTTCATTTGAAGAGAATAGAAGCATTTGACACAACTGCACTGCACGCATAGTGTCAGCAAAATTTCTGTTTTAAGAAATGTGTTTAAATTTCTGGACCTATTTATCTACCTGATTAAGTTTTTTATATTCCTTGGGAATAATGCTGCCTGCATCCCTTGATTGTTATGATATTCATCTTTTTTATTTAAAACTACATTAATATGTTGCCATGTACAGGGGACTTGTAAACGACACATACAAGATGGACCTAATTCTTATGCATCCCCCGCACCTAATTGCTTTGGCTTGCATATACATCGGTAGCGTGTATAGAGAGAAAGATATAACAACATGGTTTGAAGAGCTTCGTGTTGATATGAATGTGGTGAGTTAATCTTGTACCTGTCCTCAGTTTTCGGCTTGTTACAATATACTGTTTTAATTGGCTGATAGAAATGAAGAATATGTCTATTCAAGACAAGTAAAAATTGGTTTAATGATGTATACAAGATAGTTTTTGTTATAAAATGAAGCAAAAAGATGAAAGAGTTGTGGGTGTGGCAGGTGAAAAACATATCAATGGAGATATTAGACTTCTATGACGGGCACAAATTGATAACGGAGGAGAAAATTAGCAGTGCTTTCAGCAAAGTTGCAATGAAGCTGTAAACCTGTAGATTTACTAGTGAAATGTTTAAGTAACAGCTTAAACCTGGTAAAGAGATGGGTTGGGATGCCTCAAATGGAGATATCATATATGGTTGAGCCAGTGTATAGTAATTCCTTCATTTGGCATAGTGACATCCACAGCCATTATGGGCTAGAATTCACCACGTACTCCTGCTGCTGGTATTGTTGTCCCCCTTTCCTTTATGGGTTGCACACGCAAGCTTTAAACTTAGGTTCTATTACAGTCATTTAGAGACAGGATTGCTCAGATTTGTATGTAAGCTTGTTTACTCATCTATCTAGCAGTGCTATCTTTTTTTTTTTTTTTTTTTATCTTAACTAGCATAAAAAATGATTGCATATTCAAGTGACGTGAATTAAAAAAGTTGAGAGGTATGCTTTCTTGGGGTAAAATTGATTAAACCAAGCTAACTGCTAATGATTCATTGAAATATGGGAATTACATTTCATCAGTCTTAGACTAAATTTATCAAGCAAAGAGCTTCCTAATATGCAGTGCAGCAGGTATTTAACTGATAGTCTCATACAATCTTTTACTATAAACTCTGCAAACCAAACTGAAATAACAAGTCAAAGAGTAGATTCTTAATAGAGTACCCTATTGATTGAAGAGACCAGCACTTTTCCAACCCTGTCAAATTTCATTATGCATTGTTACTCAAGTGATTTACCATTTCTATCACATATTTTCATCAACTGTGGAAGTACTTGAGGATCCCAGCATCAACAGTGGAAGTACTTGAGGGTACAAGTTAATTAAACTGAAACCGAACTGAAATTATAGTATGATTCGGTTTAGTTTTGAAATTGGAGTAATTTAGTTATTGGTTATTAATTCGGTTATTACAAAAAAGAATTGGTGTAACAAAAAATCAAACCATTATATATATAATAACAGGAGTAGCCTTCCACAGGTGACGATTAGGGGTGTCAAAATGGGTCATGACACGATAACACGACACGCGTAACCCGCAAATTAAACGGGTTAGGGTTGAGGCTAAATGGGTCAAAGGGTTAAACGGGTCGACCTGCAAAACTCGGTTCGTAAACGGGTCGGGTCGCGGGTTGACTCGCGGACTCGTTACAACCCGTATAATTTTAGACGAGTTAACGTGTCGGGTCAACCTGTTTCACGAACCCGCCAAACTCGACCCATATAACCCGTGTAACCCGTTTAGCTATTGGAAATAACAAATTTTAGAGAGGGTATGATAGTAATTTAGGACCATATATATACCTAACAAATAATTAGGTTTTTCCATTCCCTAACCTAACAACATCCAGCAGCCACCACCACAACGAGTTCTTTCTCTTCTCTCCCATTTCCCTTTTTGTTTCAAACCTTGAACTCCTTTCCGCCAACAAACAACTCCTTTCTGCAGCCGACAACTTCTTTGCGCCACTGCCGTTCTGTTCCGCGCCGGTTCCACGTCGCTGCCGTTCTGTTCCGCGCCACCGCCGACAACTCCTTTCCACCGCCGCTGTTCCGTTCCGCGCCGCTGCCTTCCGTTCGGTGAAGAAGGTAATCTCGGAAATTATTAGCATGTTTGATATACTGATTTTTTTTAACAGATCATTAGCATGTCTGATATACTGATTTCTTGGTTCCTTTTGTATATGGGAGACTTTGCTGTTTTATTATTATTTCAAGCATGTTTGATTATTGTTTTTTCTTATTCATTGTTTTTTTTGCTGTTTCCTTTTGATACAAATCATTATTTGTTTATTTTAGACTTTTTAAGTTTATTAGCATAATAGCATGTCTTATACTGTTTTTTTTGGTTTTATATTTTTTTTTAGGTGTGGATGAAAACTACAAGGAGGTTGATGAACTTGAAAAGGAGTTGATGGAATTGCACTTGGAATCCCATGAATCAAAGCCTAATCAGCAAGACGCCAACTCCGCCGCTGTCAATCGAATGTTATGATTTTATTTGTTCCTACTGTTGTTTCATGTTTTGTGGATTTTGCGTTTTTTTCTTATGTTGAACTATTTGGATTTTTTTATGTTTTGCTATGTTGAACTTGAACTTAATGTTGTTTAATGGATTTGTTGACTATGTTCAACTTGAACTTAATGTTGTTGAATGGGTTTGTTGACTTTTTATTGAAAGTTTAAAGTGTTAACGGGTCAGATAACTCGTTTAGGATGTTCTGACGGGTTGTGTCAAAAATTGACCTGTTTATTAATTAATTTAGTTAAACGGGTTATCCAGGTTGACCCGTGTCAACCCGTGTTTTAACCGAGTCGTGTCGTGTCAACCCGTTAAGTTAAACGAGTCGTGTCTGGGTTTCAATAAACGGGTCACCTGAGTAGGTTGACACGACCCGTTTACGACCCATTAACCCATTTTGACACCCCTAGTGACGATTAAGATGGGAGTATAGTGGCGGTATCAAAGTCAGAAAGATAATTGTTGAGGCGGGTGGAATAATTATCTTCCCCTCTCCTCTTCTCAGATCTACAACCTTCCATGACTTTACCACATTTGGATAGAGACAGAATTGCTCCTTAGGTGCTTGAAAACACCAGATCTGCCCTCTGTCTGAAATCATAGGATCTTCTCTCACCGTGAAGGTCACTATACATGCTAGGAAGAAAATAGATCTCAGAAGGTGAAGATAAAATGAAAGAAAATATTGATGGAGGAAAAAACCGATACAAAAAGGGTATTGTTATATACCGCCTCCAAATTCCGGTCCACCGCATCCTCTTGACCATATTGCCCTTCTCATTTTATTTCTTCCAAAACCTTAAAAACTCTCTCTCCCTTTCTCTCCCGAGCACAAATCTCGAATTTTACAAAAATGGACCAAAGCATTCCCGAAGATAATGATTTCGAACACTAGGTAATATTACGATGCTTAAATACGTGTCTGTTTAATTTTTAATTTTTTTTCGTTGGTTTTTGCCTGAACGGGTAGCACGTACTCCCGGTCCGTCGGCCGAACGCATGAACTACCCGTTCGACCTACGGACGGGAAGCATGCGCCACCCGTTCCACCGATGGAACGGGTGGTACGTGCCGCCCGTTCCACCGACGGAACGGCAGTACGCTTTGCCCGTTCTCACCAATGGTGAAACGGGCAAGCTACCCGTTCAGGTAAAAAGGGGCAGAAATTGCCCCAAAGTATTTTTTTTTTTAATTTTAATGTCAATTATGCTAACATATTATGCATTTTTTGTATATTCAGGTACCGATAGAAGATTGGAAACCCGATAACATTGATTATAGTTCGCGTTTCATAACGGATATCGTTTTCCCTTCGTGTCAGGATGCTATTGATTGGGCAAAAAAGATAGCTATTCAGAATGGGTTTGAGATTGTAATATCTTCGCACAAACATGGGGGAAAACAGAAGCTGTTGCGATGTTCACGGGGTGAACGATATAGAGGTGTTGTGAAAATTGATGAAGATCCTGCAATTAGAAAAAGTAAAACTAAAGCGTGCCGCTGTAAATTTCAGATTAAAGCCTATCAACATGCAGACCTTTCTGGATGGGGGATACAGGCTAAGGCTGGGTTAACTGGAATGCATAACCATACAATGCGTATGTATCCAGAGGGAAGTTGGCAGATGAGCGGACTCAGTATCGCATCTAAACAAATTGTGCGTGATATGACTTCAGCTCAAGCAAAGCCCTGTGCTATTTTAGCAGCAGTTAAAGAAAAACACCCAGAAGACAACTCAGTAATTAAACACATATATAATTACAGGGACAAAATGAGGAAGGACGGGTTTGAAGGTAGAGACTTGGCTAGTCAATTCTACCATATTGCTGTGGAGAACAAATATGTCAATTACACACAGGCTGATTCAGGTGTGATAACACATGTGTTCATGGCACGTCCAGAGTCAGTTGATATGTTCAGGACTTACCACTGGTACATTGGCATTGATTCAACGTACAAAACAAACAAGTACAAAATGTCGTTTGTTGAGATTGTGGGGATGACGCCATGCAATAACAACTTCAAGATAGCGTATGCTATTGTTAAAGACGAGACTGAAGGGAGCTATCGTTGGATTTTGCAAAGGCTGAAGATTTTGATTGGGTTTGATCTTAACCCGACCGTTATTGTTAGTGACAGGGAGCTTGGGTTATTAAAGCCGATCAAAGAAGTTTTTCCACAAGCAGCGCACTTGCTATGCACTTGGCATATAAATAAGGATGTGGAAGATCGAGTGTATAGAATTTTGGGAGATAAAGGCCATGCCTCAAAATTCAAGAATGGCAGATGGAGAACAATATTACAATCATTAACCATTCAGGAGTACGAGACCAATCTTAGCATGATGAAGGATAAGATGAGTAGGTACAAAAATCTTATTTCGTATGTTGAGGAGACGTGGTTGGTGCATAAGGAGAAGTTTGTTGTTGCTTTGACAAAGGAGTTCCTACATTTTGGCAACACAACTTCTTGTCGAGTGGAGAGCGAACATGCTAGTCTAAAGCAATGGCTCAATACGACAACTGGCTCCTTTGACACGGTATGGCAGAAGGTTCACAAGCAGATTGAATCACAAGCAACTAATATAAGGTATTTGCAATTTGTTCTACTGCAATTTAGGAATTTGCATTTATGGTTGTATCATTTCACTAACTAATAGTAATTTTGTCTTCATCTCAGGTACATGCTTGAGCAGTCCCGGCTTCGTCAAGCAGTCACTTTCGCCGGACGCCCATTAAACCAACTTGTATTCAAAGTCTCTCACTACTGTCTGGAGTTGCTGAATGAAGAGTTAGAGCGCATGAGAGGGTTGAGCCATGAAGTGGACGTGCGTTGCGGTTGTGTATTGAGAACCTCGCATCAGATACCATGTGCATGCGAGCTGAAACGAGCTTGTGATCTGGACCAAATGATCAGTATTGAGAGTGTTCATGTATTATGGAGAACACTTTTAATCAATTATGGTCACACTGATGAAAATGCAGGGCGTAATGATCTGAACGAGGATCAGTGATATTTTCAGTCCTTAGTGGACCAGGTCTCTAAAGGCGACCCAGCCATAATGCGTAATATTTCAATGCTTATCCATGATCAACTATACCCTGATCAAGCTCAGTACACCGAACCCGATGTCAAAATTCACGTTCGAGGACGACCTAAGGTGAGCAAATCCACAAAACGTATGCCGAGTTCTTGGGAATACAATGAAACTCGTCGTGGACGGGCTCGTTCTACTAGTTCATCTAGGAGTCGTGGTAGAAGTGGCAGAATTAGCTCTTCATCCTCGGTACATAATGGTGCCTCATCAGGTAATGTTAATTTGATAAACCTAACTTCTTTTTGTAAATGTTTTGCAATATATAGTTCATTTACACTAATATACGTGAATGCAGATGGAAAAACGTATTATGCTTCTGACTTCGTACATTCCGATAAAATAGTTGGCATAATTAAACCATATGTCGAATCATACTACGACGTTGTAGGTGATGGAAATTGTGGTTTCCGTACGGTTGTAACTTACATTTTTGGTAGCGAAGAAGCGTGGCAGACAGTTAGGCATAACATTCGAAATGAAATAATTGCTAACCGTTGTCTGTATGAAAGAGTGTTTGTTGATAGTGTTGATGCAGCTATTCGTAGGATAAGTTGGGACGGTGCAGGTTGTACACCAGATTATTGGATGCTCGTTTGGGATGACTTGTGGCCGGTTGCTACAATGTACAATGCTGCTGTCATGTTATTCGGCTTCTCGGGTGGGGACACATTAGCGTTGTGTGGTACTATCTTATCATTGTATGCCGCATCCACTGCTACAAGACCAGCACGTGAGATATGTATAGCTCATTTAGGGAATCACTGCCATCACTACATACGTTTAAATTTATCGCCTAACTTTTCGGTGCCCTCTATAATACACTGGTGGTTTCGGCACCGAGGTCAAAGCGTTGTAGGATGGGAGCGCTTCTATGAGGATAGGGTGGCACAGTGGACCAGATTGGCCAAACTTAGGGGATATTAGTATTTGGTATGGTTCTGTAAGAGTATGTAATGTTACAGGTTTGTTACAGGTGAATTCTGATGCATTCTGTAGGGTTCTGTAAGAGTATGTAATGTTACAGGTGAATTCTGATGAATTCTGTAGGGTTCTGTAAGAGTATGTAATGTTATAGGTTTGTTACAGGTGAATTCTGATGCATTCTGTAGGATTCTGTAAGAGTATATAATGTTACAGGTTTGTTACATGTGAATTCTGATGCATTCTGTAGGGTTCTGTAAGAGTATGTAATGTTACAGGTGAATTCTGATGAATTCTGTAGGGTTCTGTAAGAGTATGTAATGTTATAGGTTTGTTACAGGTGAATTCTGATGCATTCTGTAGGGTTCTGTAAGAGTATGTAATGTTACAGGTGAATTCTGATGAATTCTGTAGGGTTCTGTAAGAGTATGTAATGTTACAGGTGAATTCTGATGAATCCTGTAGGGTTCTATAAGAGTATGTAATGTTACAAGTGAATTCTGATGAATTCTGTAGGGTTCTGTAATGTTCTGTAATGTTACAGAGTAGTTACAGTTTAGTCACAGGTAACGTTCGTCCCAACGGCTACATTCCAATGGCTACATTCCAACGGTCATATTCCAACGGCTATATTTTCCATCTATAAAATTAAACAATTTTTCTACTTCAGTATACATTCACTCTTTAAATTCATTTCAACTAAAACTCTCAACTATCAATGGCTTCATCTTATTTTACCAATGTGTTCCCTAATTTTCCTCCCGAGAAAAGCATAGTGTCAACTTTGAGTAAGTCTGATTGCACGACGAAGATGCTTGATTACCAATACTATGCAATCCGTGTATATGGAGAGACATTTGTTAGTCCAGCAATGTTTCATCCTGAAACTCCATTTATGTTTTGCTTCAAGCCTCCGTCTGCTGGTGAGTTTCCAATATACTCACTACACATGGTATGGTTCTTATGTTATATGCATTACATGCCATTTGAATTCGCTCTAGAGGAATGGTTGAACAGTTTGAATGAAGGAAATATTCCTAGTCATATTCAAACATTTCTGAAATGGTTTATGCCTATTGATGAATGGAAAGCTTTGTTCGTCAGACTATTGTGTGATAATCAGAGGGGAATTATCCCTAGAAAAAATTTCAACTCCATCATCTTTTTAAGATGGACA
The DNA here is from genome assembly GCF_963576675.1 of Euphorbia lathyris. Classification (NCBI taxonomy): domain Eukaryota; kingdom Viridiplantae; phylum Streptophyta; class Magnoliopsida; order Malpighiales; family Euphorbiaceae; genus Euphorbia; species Euphorbia lathyris. The sequence goes on from NC_088914.1 coordinate 30,151,808, forward strand.
GAGTCTGAAATTTCTCATGAGGTTCATCGCACTTATCCTTACTCGATCGTGAAAAATTGGGATCGCTATAAATTAGAGGTTGGAGTACTACAGAGTATCAGCGCTTCAAAGAACGATTACCTTCCAGGACGAGCTTGGCCAAGAAATAGAGGAGATGCTCCATGGAACATTTTTCCAGTGGAATATGAGACGAATATTGCAGAGGAGAAAGAGATATACCTTGCAATACAGTCAGGTGTAGATGCGGCATCTTCAAGAAACATTGACGAGTACGAAGAAGATAGTGACTAATGTACTCTTTTCAATTTATGTCGTGGTAATGTATTTTTTTCAGTTTATGTCGTGGTAATGTAATTTTTAATAATAATAATAATTTGGTAGTAATGACATTGCAATAATAATAAAGCGTACCACTAAAAATGATAATAAAGCGTACCACTAAAAAAAATATCAAAATACCAAATCAGTCATAATAGTACTAAAATACGTCGAAATATAAATCGTACAACCAGTATACAGTCATAAATCACTTGGCCAAATGCCAAGCACCCATAATCTGCTCTAACGACTGTCTATAGCCAATCGCAACATCCTCGTCCAGATGACTCATGTGATCCAAAACAGCTTCACCCCAGGTAGCTAATCGACTAACCCACTGTCAAAAGAAACGAACAAAAAACAGAGTAAATATCACTTCACACTTCAGTAAATATCATTTCATATTTGTATATCAGTAAAGAAAAACCAAAAATAACTTACAATCTCACTGTTCGAGCGAGTATAAACAGTCGGTCCGGGTGCAACAATCTCCGGAAGTAGACGAGGGTGTGAGTGACGGGTGTACCAATGCATGTACTAATCCTCACAATCCGATGGAGTACGTGCTGGAGTGAATACAGACAATCTAAGCACGACCGATTGGGGAAAAGAGTCCCAAATATCCTGCACCATCACAGCTGGCACATCTACTCGATACTTCAAACTGACCCAGGGACGCACAGCCTTGGAAGGCCGCAATATCGGTCTGGGGATGGTCTGCACATATCCAAGCTGTCGAAGGCATCTCCCCGGCATGTATGGCTCGATCACATCCCGATACCGTATCCATCCAGCGTATACCATCCTCGGGGTTCCCGTAACGGCATCAGGGCCATACGGCATCCACATCACCTACAGATGTATAAAATTACATTAACACATACAAGTAATACAAATTTGTTTTAATTGAACAATATTTATAATTATATAGCAATTATACCTCATCTGCTGTCAATCTATCAATCCGGGCACGAAATGCTCTCAGCCGCTCATCGCTCTTCTCCAGCGATATAGATGGTCAACTGTAACTGCCTCTCGATGAGGCCTGAAGCAAGGAAAGTACTCATAAATCCATGACTGGAGCAATGTCAGACAACCCGTCATCTGCCCGCAATCTCCTCTGCTAGCAATACCAAGATGACGGTATAGATATGCTAGTGCAGCCGATCCCCAAGAGAGTCCAGTGGCTCCAGCTGCCGACTCCTGCACCTCCAGCAGGCAAGAAGATCGGATGCGGTCACCACTCTTGTCTACGAACAAGGTGGAACCGAGCATCAGCAACGTCCAAGCGATAGCCTGGGTCTCAGGAATCCGATCACCTCTACAATAATCCATAACTGAAGCAGCTCGTATACCGCCAGAGGAGTAGTGACCGACATCTAACTCAGCCCGAGTCATCCCAAACAAATCCATCACGCAATCTTTAAGCTCGTTAATACTCGCATCAGCAGTCACCATGGCACCATCTACGGGGATGCGCAATATCTCCCACACATCATGCATCAAAATGGTCATCTCGCCGAACGGCATGTGAAATGATGACGTGTCTGGCTGCCACCGCTCGACAAATGCCGTGATCAGAGCAGCATCTATATGATTGTGCATGATACCAGGTAGATGGAACATGCCAGATGTCTCCATAAGCAACTGAATCGTCCTGGAAGAACCACTGTACCATAACCTCAGCTTCGAGCAATACCCTGATCTGGTATGACACCTAAGGACGCCCCTATCCTGACCGCCCCAAATAGCACATGCAACATGTCCCAGAAAGCTTGGGATCACAGCACCATCAAATGGACCCCTTGGGATAGGATCTTTCACAACCCAGTCATCATCTGTAGCACTCCTCGAGCGCTTGCTGCTACCTGAAATTACAGTAAACGGTTTACATTAAATTTTTGGTATATTTTCTAATAATCCCGAATAAAACAAATAAAAATAAGCACATTTTTAAATTTCTCTTACCAGAAGACGATCCTGCGGTAGAAGCAAATCGTCCGTCTCGACCCCTCGTCACGACGCCACGAGGTACGGGGAGAGTATCAGAACTAGGACGAGGCATAGAGTCATCTCCGTCCATCTCTACATCAGCCGCCTCATCCTGTCCTCCGACACGCTCCTCTTGTGCTGCATATGCCCTCTGGGCGTCCACCATCAACCGTTGCTGCTCTGTCCGCTCCCTCCGAGCAGAGGCAGTAACAACACGTGAAGTCATATGTCTGCGGCCAGAACCCGCCTCAACAACATCATCCTGTAAAATTATTTATTTATTATATTCAATTTACCATTTTCCTTAATTTTTATGTGTTCGGGTCTACCTACAATCGGCCCGAGCTAAAAATTTTTTTAGAAAAGCACAAACCGGCCCGGTTTTGGCCTGGGCGGTTGGTTTACACCACCTGTCCGCAGGCCAAATGGGTGCGGCGCACCAGTCGGCCATAGGGCCGACTGGTGCGCCGCAAACGTTTGGCCCCTCGGTCAAACGGATGGGGAACCCGTCCGACCGAGGGGACATGGTGGGCCGCGCGGCGCACCCGATCCACCATAAGGTGGAACGGGTAGCAATCCCATCCCACCTTACGGTGGATCGGGGTGCGCAGCGCGGCCCACCAGACGGTGGATCGCATGGCGATTACTTGCTCCACCAAAGGTGGATCGGACAGTTCGTCCGTTCCACCTTTGGTGGAGTAAGGAAATCACACCCGTTTAGTGCGATTTCTGGGTTTTTTTGCCTCATATTTCGGAGGCAAAAATCATGATTTCGTTAAATTTTTTAATCGAAAACACTTACCGCAATACCCATGAATCCTTTGCCTATGCCTACCCTTGGTGCCATGTCGTTTTAGCTCGGTTTTTTGAAAATGCAAAGAAGGTAGAGAGGATTGGAGAAAGTTCAATTTTCTTATTTTAAAAAGTGAGAAGGGCAATATGGTCAAGAGGGTGTGGTGAACCGGAATTCGAGTGCGGTATATAGCAGCTCACTAAAGAAACTGGTGAAGCAAAACACCTAGAGTATACGGAAAACAGATTTAAGATTCACTGATTGGAGTGTTTATGATGGTCTCTCATTGAATGCTGTATGATTTTTTTTTACGTGTTTTTACATATAAAAATTAAAGTGTCATACACAATTTTTATATAATTTTTAGTATTTTTCGACGACCAATGGATACTCAAACACATCTTCTCGCTAGATCAGTCCTCCAGAGAAACTCACCACAAAAACCAAGAGAGCACTTGATTTCAAAAGCTAGTGAGAAGTCGTACCCTCTATTAGGGCTGTAATCGAGCCGAGCTTTGGCCTGCTCAAGCTCAGCTCACTATAAAATTAACGAGCTCGAGCCCGAGCCGAGCTTGCTACAAAATTAACGAGCCGAGCCTGAGCCAGGCTTTGGCTTGCTCAACGAGCTTGAGCCGAGCTTCGAGCTTGTTTCGAGCCCAAAATCCTCTTTTGGACTTGGTTCATTAAGAAAATTATCTAATCATGAATTGTTTGTGAGTAAATCGTTAATTATATTTGTGAAGTTTTCTCGCAAATAACTTGTGTACATAAACAAGCTCATAAGCAAAGTTCGTGAATAAATAAACAAGATGCTTACAAATAGTTCATCTATTACTCATTTATTATGTTTGTGAACGAACTCATCTAATAGCAAATGAAATAATATTAAGTTTAGATATTTGTTAACTAACACAAAACTATATAGTTTTCTACAAAACTAAAATTTGTTCATAAATGTTCTAATCGAGCCTGCTCGCGAGCTTTCGAGCCGAGCTTTGGCCTGCTCAAACTCGGCTCGTTTACGAACCGAGCCAGTAAATCGTGTTCACGAGCGGCTCGTTTACAAATCGAACCAAATCGAACCGAGTTTTTATCGAGCCGATCATCAAGCCGTTTATGAGCTGTTCGGCTCATTTACAGCCCTACCCTCTATCTCTAAACCCAAAGCATTATACTATTCCTTTTTTTTTTTGTTATTTTATATATATTTGAATTTAGTGTACATTTTTTTTTGGGTCAATTACATGAATATCATAATTAAGTACAAAATTACAACTAAGTCATATCACCAAACTTAATTCTTAATATGTCATTATTTCCTATATATTATGATTTTACATCATAATTTAAAGATTCTAGACTCCAATTCATAAACTATAGACCGTAGAAAATATATTATAGACTTCTAATTTATAAATTCTAATCCTTAAATATATTCAAAGTACTGATTTTAACTAGTTTGACATAATCCAAAATTATAACTTGACATAGTTATAAATAGTTTTCAAAAGATGAATTTCTGTGTAATTTTCCCTTTTTTTTTCAATTTTTATAAATTTTGAATTTATTAAAATAAAATTTGGCCTGTCAATAATTAGTAACAGAACAAATAAAATCAAGTTTGACTGTATTCGGTTAATGGAGTTGTTTGGTTCAATTTGATTTTAATTTTGAAAAAGATTCCAATTCAGTTAATCAACAATTTGAATGAATTAGTAATGCAACTGATATTCACCCTTACCGCATTGACATACTATTTAACAGAAATATGACCTTGGATAAGAGCAAAACCATGCATTAGTATGACTCGAATTAAACTTGTATGGTTCATGATAATATCAAAATCTTGGATTCATATTCTACATGATCAATCATATAGAAACAGATATAAAATAAATTGGTCTAAGTACTTTAACATTAACATCATAAATAGGAATTAAGAGTAAAAATACAGTCCAGTTTGATCAAATCGAAGTTTAGATATTAATTTAACAATTTATTTAGTAAAAAATAAATTGGTCAAATTTGGTTAAATTTACCAAGTTTTATCATCTTTGAAATTTGTTGATATTTAAACTTCGATTTAAACTAAAATAACTATGTAAATAGCGGTAGTTTCAGCCTGTGGCTGCACCTTCTAATTTTGGCTTATATTATATTAATACATCTCTATATTATTTCAATATTTTAAAACAGTTGAATTAATCTATATATAATATAAAACAGTAACGATGGAGCTGAGATGTCACTTCATTATTTTTTACTGATAAAAAAATATAATATAATATATAATATATTAATTTTAATTATATTATTATATTTATCTATAAAAAGATTATTTAAATTAAATGTGAAAATAAAATAATAATATTTAATTTATATAGCACCTTTATATCATTAATTAATTGTAATTATTAAATTATATTTTTGTTAATATTTATTTATTAAGATGAATCCGTACATCGCACGGGTAAAAAACTAGTTTAAGATATATGCTTTCATGTAGAGTTGATAAATTTAAATCTCATAGAGTTTTTATTTTTAAGCTATCATTTATTTAAATTTTATTTTCAAATAAATATGTTATCATTATTAATTACTTCTAATATAATTTTTATCTTTTTAATCTATTTGAACTAATTTTTTTCCAAAATCAATTTTTACTTTTGAAACTAAAAAACATAATTTAAGGCTGGACTTTAGAAAATTGTCTCCCATTTCTATAAAAAAATAACTCTGACAATGGCCATAGAACTCAAATCGACTCCCCCAAATATAAAAGGGTGTTGTTAAACCCAGTCCCATTTTCCCACCCCTAGCCCCGTGAAAGGACGAAAATGCCCTTTCATGGGTTTTGGGAGGGGAATTGCTATTTTTTTTGCCAATCCGACACGCGGGCGTGTGGCCATCACGCCTCACCTCGCGGTCGGACGTGATAGCCTCACGCCTCACCGTGTGGTAGGACGTGATAGCCTCCCGCCTGACCGCAAGGTCGGGCATGTGGCTGTTACGTCCGACTACGCGGTGAGGCGTGATGGCCACACGCCCGCCTGTCGGATTGGCAAAAAAAATAGCTTTTTTAACCCGTAAATAGGCCGTTAAACCCGTAAATAGTCCGTTAAATCCGTAACTACAGAATTGTACTTAAAACCAAAAAATAATATAAGTTAATTAATAAATATTATTAATCACAACATATAAAACTAATATAATCTAGTCCAAGCCTCTCTCCTTTCAGCGTATAAATTCTCCAAGTGACGAACACTTTGATGACAAAATAATCGACATTGGGTGGCAATGGGAGGCACTGGAAACGCTGGATGTAAATAAAGACGTATGTAGTGACGATAACTCCCCAAATGACAAATCACAATCTCTCGCTCTGGTGGTCTTCCATCGTCTGAACGCATCGGCAGTATAGTGCAACATCCTAATTGTTCTGTAGTAAAGAGGAAAATTACTGCGTTCAATACAGATGCAGCAGCAAATAAGTCATCCGGACTCACCATCCAGTGGGACTCACCACAACCCGCTCCTGCCCATTTAATACGTGTGAGGGCAGCATCAAATCCGTTCCCGTACACTGGCGCATACAGATCACGGTTTGCCCGCATCTCATTCTCTATGAGCACTCTCATCAGCTTCCACTCCTCTTGGTTATAAATGATGGCATCGGCTAAAACACGAAATCCACAGTTACCATCTGCTACAACATCATGGAATCCAGTAATAAATGGTACGATGAGACGTTGAACCCGATGTAAATGGTGGTAACTGGCGATATCCGCATCAAATCCGACTGAAAATATTAATATATGAAATTTATCAATAAAAATATATTTACTTTAACTTCAACATATATATAAATGAAATAAAATATACCCGGCATCTGGCTGTTATGCACAGATGAGGATGAAGAACGGCCTCGACTACGACTACTCCTCGAACCTGAGGACCGTGCTCGACCTCGTGGTGACTGACTGTACTCCCATGTACTCGGATTTCGTTTTGTTGATGAATTTCCCTTTGGTCTACCCCTAACAGTGTCTTTGACCTCAGGTTCTTTAAAGCTACTTTGTTCCGGGTTTATCTGATCAAGAATCATCATCGATATGCTACGCACCATTGAAGGATCTAATTTTTCAACCTTTTCCACAAGAGATTGAAAAAATCGGTGATCCTCAGACTCGTCAGCATATACTGGAGCAGTAACTGGTATGTCACTCAACCCTTCAAACGCAAGAGATCTCCAAAAAGGATGGATGCGGTCAACACAGACCGATTCATTTGTGTCAATATATGTTTTAAGCTCACATGCACATGGAATGCCATGAGTCATGGGCAACACGCATCCGCATTCACTTACCACATCCATACTCAATCCCTGCATACGCTTGAGCTCATCATTTAGTACAGCCAAGCAGTAATGTGAAACGTGTAAGTCGAGATACGTGAAAGGTTCTCCACATTGATTCACCGCAGATCTTCTTCTCGAGTCCTCGAGTGAGTATCTGATTATATACAATGAAGGATTACAAAACTAATGTATTAAATTTTAAAAGATTAAAGCAAATAACAGAATAAATGTCTTACTTGATCGCCTCGATCTGAGCCTCAATGTCCTTGTGCACCTTCGCCCACACTGTATCAAGTGCACCAGTAGATGAATTCAACCACTGTTTCAACTGTGCATGTGAACTCTCCACTCGACAGGTTGTGGTGTTTCCTAAGTGCAACACCTTGTTCGTCCATGCTCGATAAAACTTCTCATTTCACGAACAAGTTTTTTGGAAGTCGGGCTTAGTCCGCTCATCTGTCTGTAGCCCTGACGATATACAGCCAACTGATGACAGTGCTGTCCTCTATCTCCAGGAATCCCATTCACCACCCAACCGCCCAATTCGCCGATTTTCATAACCTTTATCCGGAATTTGCAACCACAGTACTTTGTTTTTGTATTCTTCCGTAGTATAACATCTATATCCACATCCTTTTTCCTTTTATAATTCTTAACACCACGAGCACATTTAACCAATATCCATTTTGACTTGCGCCCCGTCTTGTGCGACGCTGTGGTTAACTCAAACTCGATCCCAATTGTCGTCTGTTTTGTCCAGTTAACAGCTTCATGATATGTTTGAAATGTTTGTTTGGGAAAAAACTGCGAGCTGTAATCTATGTCGTTTCTGTCAAATTCTTCCCACGAAACCTCCTGTAAATGATTAATAACGAACATTACATTCCAAAACGTGACATTTCTACAGTGTTTCGGTGTCTAAACCCGAAAAACAGCCACAAATATGCTCGGGCGTGTGAGCTTCACGCCCCACCACATGGTGGGGCGTATGAGTATCACGCCCCACCTCATGGTGGGACGTATGAGTATCGCGTCCCACCTCATGGTGAGGCGTGTGGCTATCACGCCCCACCACATGGTGGGACGTGATACTCATACGCCCCACCATGAGGTGGGGCGTGATGCTCACACGCCCGAGTGCCGAACCAGATTTTTTTTTCCAATTCAAATTACAGAAATGCAAGGAAGTTAAATCGGAAAAATACCTCGAATTCGGACGTAGCATCACTCCCGTCTACTCTCGGTGATAACGGATTGTCTTCCATCAAACGTGTTGTCTTTGATTCGGATGAAAATGACTTTGAGAGAGTTTGGGAGGGATTCAAATTTTCAGTTTTTGTTCAAAGGGCGGTTAGGTCTTTTTTCGAGACTGGAAGTGTGAATATGGGGTTGGGTTTAGTAACCCACATATAAAATCCTAGCTTGACCACTCGATGGAGATGGGAAAAAAATCTTGAGAGACGAAAATGTATGGGGACGAAAACTTCTCTCTCACCCATGGAAATTCCATCTCCACCCCTACCATGTCCCCATGAGATTTTTTGTGGGGATTCATAAAATATATATTTTATATTATTATATTATTATATTAATAGTGATATATTCCGTAAAAGTAATTTAATATTAATACCAAACTTTTTGGTTCAAATCAAAAAATACTACAACTAAAATCTAAGTCTACATACAGTAAAATTTTTATATTAAAGGAAATGTTATTTAGAATTTGAATGATGTGAAATACATATATAATAGAAGCGGTACCAACTTTCTCATATTGTACGTTGCGCCACACATCTCTTTCCTTTTTCCTTTGATTCCATCTCGACAACTCAGCCTCTCTTGTCGATGACAGTAGATATACCTCTTCTGAACAAAAATAACTCGATTTTTTTTGTGGAGGAAGAAGAAAACTTGTATTCTCTTTTCCTCCTCCAATCTATTTGTTTCCCCTCATATTTTAAGTGTATCTTTTTGTTGGTAATTTCATTTTGATTAGAGTCCATATATTATAACATTTGTTATCTATAATTTTTCATTTATAATTTGTTCAGCTTTAGCCAAAGTGGAACCGTTTTATCTTGTTCATAGATCACTAAAACTACATGGTTAAAGTAGAAACGAGTCAGATTCGAATGTCCGAAAGGTTCTAAATAATGAAGATTCGATTGCATCTACTTTTTTGTGAATGTGGATTGATGAGAGAAGTGTGTGATTTATAACTTTTTTGTTCTAGATGTTCCTTTATGACTTTTATTGTCCTTTGTGATTTTTTTTTCTTTTGTGGATCTTCCGTGTCAGGTTTTATTTTTTATTCTACATTCTTTCCAAATGATATATGTTATTCTATATAAAATAAGCTGGAAAATGGGGATTTCTACAAAGACGTAGACAAGTTTTTTCCAGTTTTATCAATGATGTCAGGGATGGGGGAATAGTCCCTATCTCCACCACATCTCATTTGCAACCCTAACTATATTACCTGAATACTACTCTTTATGTATATTACCCGAAATTAGATTTACATTTATCATTATATGATTTCAAATCTTAAAATTTCACAATATCATAACTTTATTTTTGTTTTTATCAAATTACATCAAAATATATAAAAGAAATTACATCAAAAAATATATATAAATATATATGTATTTTATCATCATATAATTTTAAATATTAAAATATCAGAATTTTATAACTTTATTTTTGTTTTTATCAAATTTTCAGTTAGTTGCATATAGAAAAAAATAGTTTTTGAAAAAACAACATATTTAATATTTAAATAAATTTGTTTAGAAGGATTAGACAGTTATGAACTATCATGTAATTTACCCAAAAGTTTATAAATATAATTAGTAAACCATGCTTAAGACCATCTCCAACACAATGGTGTTGCAGTAAATTTGCAGCAACACCAAATAAAAATAGTGCAACCCTTGCATTATTATTATTTTTGTTGATTTTCTATATATATAGTTTGTTATATAGTGTCTTGTTATTTGTTGTGTTTATATGTTTATATTTGTATATTTAGATTAAAAATTAAGTTCGTAGGTAGTCATTCTAATTTAATAAAGACGTACAAAACATGATAAATTTTAATTTTGGATAGATTAATTAAACTGAAAATGTTAATTTATTTATATATATTTTAATAAAACATGATAAATCTTTAATTTTGAATATATATTTTTATTAAATTAATAAAAATATAAATAATACGTGAATATTAATTTAATAAATAATAAAATATTATCATTTCAAATGAATTGTTTGGAAAGTGAAAATAGAATAATGCTTTAGGAGAAGATTCATTGTGGCGATACAAAAAGAGAGTTCGAGTAGAAAAAAATTGGGAAATGGGTTGGAAAACACTATATACCGATAGCATGAATTGCCTAAACAAGAATTCTTGAACACTAGGGATGACAATGGATATTGTACCCGACCTAATAGGACTATCTGTACCCTATTTAAAGAGGTATGAGACAGGTATGAAATCAAAATCATTATCCATTAGGGTAATGAGACAGATATAGAAATACTCCCAGGGTATCCAATACCCGTTACCCGTCATAACTCTTTTATATATTAAAAAATATTATTGTTTTTTAAGATGTAAATGAGATTTAAACCTCAACCTTTTGTTCTTTAACCATTGAATGATACCGCTAAACTACTTTATTCTGATTAATTAATGTTCAATTTGTTTAATTTTTAGATAGATGATTTATTAAATGGTGCCTTCTATGCTTACTTTGTTTTTGACAAAGTAAGCTTTACTTTGTTTTTTCTACCATTGGATGAGTTTACTTTGTCAAAGTTCATCACCATCCAATGGTGGAAAAAACAAAGTAAGGCTTTGTCAAAAACAAAGTAAGCATAGCCTAACTCTTAAATTTATACTTTGTTAAATTAGCAATATTTTTTGTTTTATTTATTGATTCTTAACAGGTAAAGGTACCCGCGAATTAAATGGGACGGATACGGATGCAAAAAGATACTCGTTAGGGTAATGGAACGGGTACGGGTAATTAAAAAAATAAACGGGTAAGGGCTTACACTACCTGCAGGTGCCCAACCCGTTGCCATCCCTATTGACCACCACCACCACTGCAATTGCCATCATCCATAACAGTGAATTGCTTGGATTTGTCAGTAAGCCTGTGTGCTCATATATCTAGCAATAACATCTTTTTACCTTAACTAGCACACAAAAAATGATTGATTGCTTTTATGGGTTATGCCAAGAGCACATCTGTGCATGCCATGCCATGCCAGGACGAAAATATTAAGCATACTGAAGACAGGAGAATATAAAAAGTTGAGAGGTATGCTTCAGATAATATTGATTAAACCAAGTATATGATTCATTCAACTATGGAAACTACATCCTTATACTTCCAGACATCACTTGGGAGAGGTGCCATTCCCAATTAGAATGCTATAAAAATTGATTTTTATATCATCAAGAATATTACTTTGGTCATAGGAGATTGAAAAAAGAATGACTTCCCACAGTATTAAGCAGCAGCTGCTAGAGTAGATGCTCTGTTTTTCCTCTCTATGATTGCCTGTTCTTTTTCTTAGCCAGCTGCTTATCTGGACAACATAAGATTCAACTATCAGTAGCAGCCTAGTCTAGCTCATATAACTTACAACATCAAACAGAGGATACAAAAAACATACAAGTAAAGTACCTAATTTTCTTTTGGCTTCAGACTTGGCAAAGTACTCCCTCCATTCATCAGTTAGAACAAAAATTGGATCGTCCTCATCTTCATCCTCATTATCTAATTCATTCTGCTTTGGCTCTTCTGATATCCTAATAGTTGAGTGACATCAAGGATAGGCAAACACAAGACAACAACTTACAAATGAGCAAATAACTACATTTATCTTAGATGAGCAAAGACATTGATTTTACTTCATTTTATTTTTGGCAAGGATAGTTATGAAGCTTATGAGGGTTTGACCCCATGAGGGACCTGTAATTACCAAAAATTATATCAATTGAGCTAATACCAATTACTAATGCAGTAAAGGTGTTCAATTAATCATAATTATAATCTTAATCAAAGAATCATAATAACAGCTCCAAAAGCCCAGAGCATGCTTTAGCTTCTGGAGGCATGTTATCATTTATCATCTCTGAAGTAGAAAACATTGCAGAAACAAATCAAAAGAATCAATCTGAATAAATATCAAACTAAACTCAAACGCTGCAAGAACAACAACTTCCTATGATTTTTCTATCTTCATATTCAACCAAGGCCCTTAATTAACTAACTGAACTCTGAAGAAAGCCTCCAAAAATTGTAGCTGCCCTAATTTTCATCCTAGAAACAACAGCGAAAGTTGTTCGTCTATATATAGAATCGCAGAATCTATTTGGTAAAATCAATAAAGGCTCATCATGAAATTTTATTTTTATTTATTACAAATTTGCGTATCTAGATAAAAAAAAAAAACTAAACCATTGCCGGACAATTGTGGAGCTTAAGAACGAAAATCTTGCAGGCGAGTAAGTAATTCTTGAGATAAAACGGTATAGTAAGAAATGAGAAATTAAGAAAATATTATTAGGAAGGACAGAGAAGAATGTGAACTTACTGCGCGACAGAGGCAGGAGTTTCCTTGTAAAAATTAGGCTGCAAATTCAAGTCAATTTGCGATGCAGAATAATAGTTAGATTGTGGGTGTAGAGAAAGGGAAGCAATCCTAGGGCATAAATGATGGCAATTGCAGTGGTGGTGGTGGTGTCGGTGGTGACAGCAGGGATGATGGTGGTGGTGGTGGCAGCAGGGATGATGGTGGTGGTGATACAAGTGGCGATGGTGGGAGCATGGCCGGAATTTGAATGTGGACTCCATCGATGAGTTAGGGTATGCTCTGATGGATGTTAAATGATGGGTTTTTACAAAACTAGTTTAATTTGGAGTACTATTTACATTTTTAAACTCGTTACAACTTGTTGCATCAAACTAGACAATTACAATACTTGTTTATCCAAAACACCCTTATTCTGATACGGATTCGTGATGATGAAGTTGATTTTAATCTCTTCACTAGCTAAACTAGTAGCAATTAATCCCAAATAAAAATTTAGAACCCTTATTTCCAAAGGAATTTTGGATTTTGATTGAAAAAGACATTCATCCTTACAAAAGTAGGAGCTTAAATACCTCCTAACATTACCTAATAAAAAACCTAAAGGACCTTACTGGGGTTACAAACTTCAATTATGTATTAGGGTAAAATAGGAGAAAACGCGCAGGACGAATACCACTCAGCTTACATTCCAGACGAAGGGGGCAATGATCAGAAAGATGACAAGGAAGTAAAGAACAAGAGACGAATTCCCACATATTCAGGAAGGCCTCAGAGGCAAGAGCCCTATCCAGCCGGCTGCACATTCGAGCGGAACCACAATGACCATTTGTCCAAGAATAATCAAGGCCAGAGTGCGGAAGATCAAGTAAATCAGCTGACTCGATGAAGCTACAGAAGTCAGCGTAAGGGCGAGGAGGGGGAGGGCAATCAGATTTTTCATGAGCCCCCAGAACGACATTAAAGTCACCAAGAACTAAGCTTGAGGATGAGAAAGAAGATTCACAGAAGTCCCCAAAGGTGTCTTCCCAAAGGATTCGACGACGGTTTGACCAAACACTGCCATACACAAACCAGGCGTTATGAAATTTCCCATACAAGATAATATCACAAACAATCTCTTGATCACGGATAATTACATGATGAATAGTCACAGTTTGTCTAGAAAGAACCCAAATGGTTGAGGGCGACCAGTTGTTGAGAGCAACAAGATCTAAACCAAGGTAAGACCAAAAGGACGAAGTAATAGAATCAAAACTAACCATCGGCTCAGCAAGACAAACAAGGTCCGGGTGATTTCTAGAATAATAATCATAATGAAAATTATGGGTTTTTGCATTCCTTATACCTCTACAATTCCAGTAGAGGACTTTCATGTATAATGGGGTTCAGATTGCCTCCTCGCACGAGAGCGGGCTTCCCTTTTCATCTCGCAGAGAGATATGTTTTTCCTATATGATACCACCTGCTATGTCTGATCAGGAGCATTGTTTTCAGAATAAATTAAATCCTCGTAAGCAGGAGCTGCAACTTCAGGAGGATGAGTGATCAAAGTAGGTTGCGTTTATGGAGAAGGCTCGGGCGGAATAACCACACCAGCCGGGTCAGGGGCAAGAGCACTCGATATTCTCGAGAAAGAACGTTCAATTGGAATAATATCATTTTGAACCTCACGCCAGACTTTGGTCGGGCAAGTGGGACTGTGAGACAAATGCCTACCAGCCACTTGCCGAGCGGTAGGAGTAATTGACTTTGTAACCAATTTTTTCTTGTGTTTAGGGGCTTCAGGGCGTCCAATAGGTTCCGGATTTTTGTTCTTTCGACAAGTGTAATGAAGATGACCATTTGAAGAAGATAATTGGCAGAAGCTAGGTAATTTTTCATAAACCAAGCTAATCCATTGTTTGAACCCATCACGTTCAATGCCAACCTCTAAAGGAATGTCCCTAGATAAATCGATATCCACAAGGATACGAGCAAAGTGACCGAAGTCTCCTTCCAGGGTGGCCCTATCAATCCTTAAGAGACCCCCAATACATTTTGAAATGTCCGCTAAAATTTGCGCGTCCCAACACTCCCATGGAAATTCCATTAAGCGAACCCAAACTTGTGCAGTTGTAGCTTTCTGTTTAGTGGGTTTGAAGTCCGTGGTCCATGGTTGAAGCCGGAAGGTCCCAGGTTTGAGGCTAAGAACTCCACGGCCCCAAACCATCTCCTTCGTTGTTTGAGAGGTTAAAAAAGACATGATAATACCCCCTGCTAAGGGACATCAACCTCTAGTCCTCCTTAATGCCCCAAATATCAGATAACTTGGCCTTCAAGTCAGGCAGTTTGATTGGTTGATCCCCTTTGTTAAGGGTAAGTCATCCGATGAGGGAAAAAACGCATTGCACAACACGATTGTTATAAGCCGTTTGAGAAATTTTGACCAATTTGTATTTTCCATCGTTAGAAACCAAGGCAGCGAAAACAGTGGACTGCGACTTAGGTGTTGCAATCTGCGCAAAGGTAGGTTTGGGAGGAACGATTTGTGGAGGATTGGCTTTGAGAAAGCCAGCACGACTGAAAAGATGAGGGATCCCCATGCCAAGCCAAGGATCAAGAGGAATCCCGACCATAAAGGCCGAATGTTCTGCCCTTGGGAGTAGCATACTTACAATAAGGAGCAAACCCTACATACATGGAAAAGAGACAAATATAATTAATAATTAAATTACTTACCTTCTGCATATTTAATTGTATAAAGAGACAAACATAATTAATAAATTCAATTACTTACCTTCTGCATATCAGACATCAGTGTTACATTAGTCCTATCTTGCAGCTTCAGATCTTCTATCAAGTGAGGCAAAAACCATTCCCAATTTGCCTTGGTCTCTTTTTCGACAACAGTTGTCACACCCGACCTTAGCTGGCATCAGATACGACGATGAAACAAAGCAACAGACGTCAATGGGTCTAATTACAATTCTAATTTCTAATAAAATGGCTTCTATCACCTTTCTCACCATTAATTGAACATAATTACCGATTCGGCTTGGACTTGATAATATTATAATATCAAGCTTCCTACGTATCTCAATAATTCCAAATTGAGAATCAAAGCCACGTAGTTCTAAATACATATTCTCGTTTCTCCTTATTGCTTCTTAATTGAAGAATATAGATGGTTTATTTTACCTCTTAACCTTTCATATTTCAACTATACATTTATCACATAATTTATAGGCATAATCATAATCGTGTACTAAATAAGTTTTGTATAAGGTGATTTATTTATGTAATTATAGTGGTTACTAACCTAACTCCTATTATAAGGGACTCTTTTTACCGAACCAATTCGACTCAAGATCTAATGCGACCCTTTTACAAAAGATTCCAACTTAAACGTCTGATTCATACGAATCAAACTAAGATGTCTAACACGACTATCTTTTACTAATCGGATCATTTTACCACACCGAATTTGACTCCACTCTAACACGACTCTTCTTGCCAAAAGAATCCATTTTTACTAAACGAATCATTTTTATTATCAACCGAACTCAACCCAAGTCTAATATGATTTTTATCACTCAAGTCCAATAATATTTTTATGAAACGGAATAACTCAAAGTCTACATATGATTTTTTATCAAAATCAAACGGAATACTCAAGGCCTAATCTGAGTTTTACTAAATTAATCCAAACAGGTCACCACAAGAAATCACAAATTTTCAGTCTGCAATAAATCCTATAACAGAAATTATCCCAGAAGCCATCTTCCTCTTCCCTATCCTGTCATTAGAGACCCAAAACGATCTTAAGGACACCGACCAGTGACCATAAAACACACAGCTCAAATCAGAAGCAGTTTCACATATATCAACGTTTGATTTAAGGAAATAAAAAGACTAATTTCATAAGCATAAAAAGACGGTGCAAATCGGCATTTGATCCATTGCATCGTGTCCCACAGCCACAAGTAGTTGCCCTTTGCATATATCTTTTAAAAAACAACCATCAAGGCTAATTATTGGCCTACATCCATCCATCCATCCTTTTCTACACGCATCAAAGCATAGATATAATCGACAAAATATTCTTTTGCCAATTTTGAGACCTTCTCTTGAAAACTGTAAATCAAATGTGCTACCTGGATTACT
Source organism: Euphorbia lathyris (assembly GCF_963576675.1). Classification (NCBI taxonomy): domain Eukaryota; kingdom Viridiplantae; phylum Streptophyta; class Magnoliopsida; order Malpighiales; family Euphorbiaceae; genus Euphorbia; species Euphorbia lathyris. The sequence continues at coordinate 30,169,021 of NC_088914.1, forward strand.
TGTAATCAACTCATTCACATATGCTTCCAAACATGAGTAATCTTCTTTATATCCCCATCCAACTCTTCAATGATCGCCCTCTTAGCTTGCACATACTAGGTGTCACTTCTAGTTCTAATGCTTCATTTGCATGATCTTTCATATCTCTAATTGAATACTCAGGTTTTCCCCTAATTTTTTCCTTAAAATATTCAGCTAAAAACAATTTTGTGGCTCTGGGGTTAGTATATTGTCGAGTGCATTCATGACTTGGGACAAATGTCCTAACCACAAATTCATCATAATTACCATCTTTAACAACATATAATTTAAAACAACAAGTAGAGGTTCACAGTGGTACCTAACTCTATTTTTATCACTCTTGATCACTTTTAATAGGCATCCCTCTTGAACTGAATATTTGGAGACAGCCAAGCGAAAGGCCTTAGCATTTGCAAATGTTTGACCAAGTTCGAAAGTGAATTTCTTATTTAAACAAAGCCTTTTAATAGCTACTTCATTCCCCATCAGATTATTTATAACACCAGCTTCACCAGACTCGTACTTCTCATTATCATAATCTTCTTCATTATCATCACTGCCCTCACTACCATCGTGTCCTTCATATGAATTTCAATATTTCATCCACTTGGCTTGATTCTATTTCATCCAATTCGTCTAACATAGGAGATGCACTTGATTGTGTAAATATTTCAACAATTTCATTGCATGTTCTATTATCGCGATTTGATTTCACATGACTATTAGGCTGTATGCTTTTCTCATGCTCATAAAATGGAATATCATTCACCTCAAATGGATAGATATGTACTTCAGTTCCTCTGCCTTCTGTAACATGCCCCATAATTGATCTTATGTCTTTATCACCTTCAACTAACATTAAGCCATTAGACAAAGACTTCCCCAAATTTAAGTAATATAGATGTTAAATGTCCTTACACCCCCAAATCATCAATGTAATCTGTCTTTGATGTCTTTATAGATGAGAAAATCCATGTCAAACTTGAATTCAATATCCACATTACCTCCAATGTACTGCCTTGTGGGCATTAGTATCCACTTGCCACCAAAGTGCAAGTATAAATCACAACAAGTTGTCATTCTGCAAATTATAAATAATAAAATTAATTTGTGAGCCAATAATCTACATATGCACTAAACTAGGCTCAAATAAAAACTTGCATCAGGTCCAAATGAAGTTAAATGCATTTCAACAATAGGCATATAATACATAATAACACCTTGAGAGGAAACATGGTGCACAAATGGCTTATACATATAAAATTGGGACCACTAACTATCTTTACAAACAAAGTAACCATTAAAAAATGTGAACAAAGATAACTAACTAAAAGATAACTACACTTTTGGACTCATTCGAGTAATATCACACATCTGCCTAAAGTAAATAACACATATAAAGGCAAAAGTCTCACTCTCACTCCTATGCTAATTTTTTTTATGTGAGATAAAAAAAATATTATTATATTCAACCTAAATCCTTGCACATAAGAAAAAAGTTAAGAAAGTTACCTTTGTTCTTACTTGGTGGCTGCACAAATAAAAAAAATCAAAATGCTTGAGTTTCTTTCAGTTCAATATCATCATTTACGATCAAGAAATACTTGCTATTATATAGATAGAGGTCTTTTTTTTCCAGCAAAAATCAAAGTGAACGGCAGGAAAAAAAGAACATCAAAGTGAATTGAAAAAACGAAGAAGTGAAATAAACTATATTAGGGTTCTTGGGTTTTTCGATTAATAGATTTGGGTGAAATTTTAGATTTGTGAATTCTATGGCTTTACACTTAATCACATTAGTTCAATCTTCATGGAGGTACAAAAAAGAAGAAACATACTCATACGTCTGATGAATCTGGATGCTTGAATCTACAAAGTTGATTCAAAATACATCGCTTTATAACGAAGATGAAAGGGTGAGGGTATAATTGACATTTAATCAATTTATATCCTTGTGAGTTGGCAAACAGCAATTACATGTAAATTAAGATTTATTAATATGAATAAAATTGAATCAATAGGTTAACCATGGATCCTTAATTGTACCATTTTAGACTTTAGAGGTATTATGACTATTGACTGTCTATCTTAAGGGTATTTTTGAACCTTATTCCTAAAAAAAAGTTGAATGCTCTAATTATTTAATCATAACAACACAATCATTATCCATGGATAAATTAAAGAGAAAAGTAAAAAAATAAAACATGTGGTTTGAGTCGTTTTCAAACATCAACTACGTGGTTTAAAAGTTTACAAACGGGTACTTTGTGGTTCATTCTGTTAGTAAAGACGTCAAACTAACTAACGGTGTTAAAAAAAAGTCAAAGTCAAATGGTAAAGAGCTATTTTTATTTTTATATTTATTAATTTTATAAATTGATCATTTATTATTTAATTATCTCAAACAAATCCTAAAGCAAAAATAAAATATCAAATTCACAACCTCCTCCTCTTGCCACTCTCTCTCAAATTTTTATTTAATTAATTTTCATTCTTTTTCTAAATACATTCAACCACACTCTCTATTTCTCTCTCTAAAAAAACCTTAGATGAAATGATGTGGTTCACAAATCTATGAGAACTAGCATGTAACATCCGTAATTTTATAGAGTTATTTTTCAAATAAAATTTATAATATATATTATAAATTATAGTAGTTTAAGTGTATCCTACTAACTTTATTATTAATATATTATTATTAATAATAATAAATTGTTTGTTAGTTATAAGATTATTATTATTATTATTATTATATCTTATTTATTATTATTATTATTATTATATTAATATTAGTTTTAAGGTAAAGGATATGCTTACTTATTTTTTAACAAAGTAAGCCTTACTTTGTGTGTTTTCACCATTGGATTAATTTTCTAATCCACCATTCAATGGTGAAAACACACCAAATAATAATACTTTGTCAAAAACAAAGTAATCATAGAAGGCACCTAGTTTTAGTATTCTTATCACAGAGAGAGATTAATTAGTTTCAGTATTATGTTAGCAGTGGTTTTCTTTTGCTGCACCCATCTTCTTCCTTCCGATTTTCTATTTTCTTCCACTTTATTTTAATTCATTACTCCATATTCCGGCAATCTCTTGAGACGAAAGTTATACCATTAAATTCCTAATTTTGTGAGGAACATTTTAAGACCACTATTGATATTTTTTTGATCGAAAAATTTGGTGATTGGAACGGGTCTTTTTCACCAAGTATTAGATCCCGACCTTGTAGGCGATTTTAATAATGAATGGAGTGCACTTTTAGACTCCCATGATCATTGGTTATCTGATGATAGTCTTGATTCGTGCTTCCGACAACTTCGGCGAACTTCCGGCAGCCGACCACCGCGCTCCGGCGAACCTCCAAGAAGCCAGGAACGAGTCAATTAGTACCCGAATAATTTAATTAGCTTTTTGGACGAAAGGTAAACTTAATTGCTTATATTTATATATATATATATATATATATATATATATATATATATATATATTTATGTGGGTGCCTATTGAGATGTTGATAATTAAATGTCTGTTGAATGAATGTTGAGTATTTAATTATCATTTAATTTGTTACTTGATTTATATATATATGGTGATTTGAGATTGGAGATTCAAATGTTGTCTAATTAGCTGAGAAATTATACCCTTATATAATGAGAATGTATATGAGTTCAGGGGATTAAGAATTATGAAATTGTATTGGTTTATGTTTGAGTTAGAACAAAACATAAATAACTAGCTTGGGTGGGTATATTCAATGGTCTGGAGGTTTGTTGATACTGTGATCACAGGCACCTGGGTAGGGTGTTATTGAGCTTGTACTGTGTCCTGAAATTGGAGGCGATAGCAGTACTGTATTATTGAGATAATTATTATGAGGTTGAAAGGATACGTATAACGTACGCCTATGTTGGAATATTGTTAACCATGAGACCATTGAGTATATTTCACTTAGGTCTAGCTGGGCCCTTAAAAATAAAGATAATAAATGCTAATTTTGTTGTTTGAAGTAAATTGAGTCATATACGAGATGATTTGTTTATATTCTATTCTTGAGGGATTGATTGTTTAATTGTTTGATTAATTAAATGTAAGATGCATGAAATTAATTGTACTGATGGTTTGATTATTTGATTTATTAAATCTAATATGCATGAAATTAATTGTACACATATGTATATATATATTTTTATGTATATAAATATAGGTAATTATTTTTATTGAGTAGGCAGCTCACCCCTTGCCATGTTGAAAATTTCAGGCTAGGTTCAGAGGTTCTCCTATTCGCTAGATTTTTAGGTTTACCCTACATTCAGGTTAGCCAGCACAAACGTCTCATTCCCATTAACAATTTCATACACATTCATTGTGATTTATTTTATTATTGGTTTGGATTAATTCCCTAAATTTAAGTGAATATTATTGACGATTAAAATATTTGATTGGTTATTAGCCATTTGGTTATGAGATTTTGATAGACGGAAATAAATGAGAAGACTTTATGTAATTATGTTGGTGTTTGTGCATAATTATGATAATTGCTTGGTTTCTATGTGTTTTCAATGTGACTCGGGACGGGGTTACATAGCATCTTCCCAATCTTCACAGACAACAATGGTATTGTTAGTTTTCCAAGTATTGAGAGTGCAGTGTGGGGCTGGTTGCCACACAATACTTCCAGTGATTTCTTTTAGTATGAACTTAAATTGCTGAAATAACAGAACAAATTCAAATTAGACCAACCTCCAAACATTTTGACACATCAGTTTACCAATTTTTACTTACCAGCTCAAGTCCAAACATGATCATTAGACCAGTTCAATGGAATTGAATTATCAGGATTCCACAAGCCCAAGTTTAGATCGTCCCCTACTATAGCAAACTACTCACCAAAGGAGCACTCTTTCTTTAGCTGGAATTTGATATGAACTGTCTCTGATTAATCTGCAAGTGATGAAAGTAAAACTTCTGCAAAAAAAATTCCCAAAACAATAAAGCGAGAAAAGAAATAATACTCACATATTTCTGGGTTCACGGTCTCTGCTAGCTCCAAGTCTGTTTAGAAAAAAAAATCGAAACCAGCATGAACGTAAGCAGGCAACAAAATTTCTTCTAATAAACCATAATTCATTGCAATAACTACATTTCATTATGTGTGTGTTTAGAGAAATGTTGGAGAATGAATAGAAGGTGAATTTGATATTTTGTTTTTATTTTGGAGTTTATTTGTCATAGTTAAATAATAAGAGGATTAGTTTATAAAATAAACAAATAGGGTAAATTACACCCATAGCCACTGAACTATACCAATTTTCACATTGTGGCCACTGAACTTCAATTCTCTACCCATAATTTGACCGGATGACTCTCTCCCTTCCCCTTTCTCAATAATTCTCTACCCATTTTACCCTTATTAATATATATATATATATGTATATAGATATTTGGTTCTCTCTCTTCTATTTCCAACCCCTCACTTTGGCGTGTATTCTCTCTCTATCTCTCTCTCTCACACAATAGTTCTCTTTTTCCATCTTTGGGTTCTATCTGGGTTATACCAGGGTTCTATCTCTGGGTTCTCTTTCTCTTTCACTCACTATGTCTTCCATGTCACAATCGACTTCATCCAATTTCAGAAGGTACATATGCGATTGTGGGTTAGATTCTCCATTAAAAACTTCGTGGAGTGATTCAAACCCTGGCAGAAGATACTTCAATTGCAGGAACTATGGGGTAAGTAATTAGGGTTTGAGCTTCATATGGGTTATTTTTTATTTAAGTTTTTTGGTTGAAATCAGTGTTTTTAAATTACCAATGTCATGACCTTGCAATATTGCAGCAACGGAATGCATGCAAATTTTTTGTTTGGTTTGATCAGCCGATGCAACCTCGAGCAAAATATGTTATTCTTGGCCTTTTGAGGAAGCTTGACAGGATCGAAAATGAACAGAGGGAAAAAGAAAGAGAACAGAGGGAGAAAGAACGAGGAACAACTGGTGAAGGATGCATTAAACGCTGGAAATTTGGTGTTGTAATGTTTGTGTCTGTACTAGTTATTGTATATGGGTTTATCAGAATGTAATGTGTCATGGGTATCTTGGGATATTGGAATGGATTTGTATCTTTGTTGCTGAAATATGAATTCAATGAAATTGAATCTTTTTTTTTTTTTGGCTGAGATATTGATTCAATTACAGTTGGGACCTATAAATAATTTTCCAGATTTGGTACCTAAACATGGCACGCTGATAACTACATTATGTTCACTAAGCAACAAACTGTTTGGCAAAAAAAACTAAGCATGGTATATGATTATTTTGTGTCCAGCGGACAGAGAACAAATCAATGAAAGATGATTCGGGATATGAATAAAGGGCCCAAGAAGGCCCAAGCGGGCAGAGGGGCCCAGGGCCCAAACACCCTCTATAAATACACAACTCACATTGGAAGGAGGGGGTAAGTAATCTCTTGAATCACTTGCACCTTACATTAAATATATTCTCTTGAACCTCTAACTGTCTTGCTCGTCGGAGTTTCCGCAGGGACCATTCCCGACGCAAGGACGAGCCATCGGCAAGCTAAAGCACCTCTCCGAAGACCAGGATCACAGAGTTCGCATACCTAATTATTTGGTGCGGTGAGCGTGGACTGCAAGTGACTCCGGATCTTCAGACAAGATGGAAACCCCTAATGACTCGGCACCAACGGTGCTTCGCGAAGTTGGAGCGACCAGCTCCATGACGCACGCCGGAGGCGTGGTCTAGAGCCTTCCGATATCCCCCAAAAACCTTGGGCCTTTGATGGAGGAAGTAGGCCCGGAGGAGGAGGAGGCCTTTAACGCCACTCAACTCCTCAGCGCAATACAAGGTTTTCAGACGACGCAGGCCGTACACACGGCGGCTCAAATGAAGATCATCGACCAGCAGAGAAGTTTGCAGGAGGAAAACGCCAAAATTTGGCAATACCTCAAGGAAGCAGCAGAGTTACAGAGGGAAGGAGCGGTCCCAGAGCGGGCCCCGGAAGCAGCGATCATCGCGGGAAGAGAAGCTGGAACCGGAGTCGCCAGAGAAGGCGAGGAGCGAGGAGCGGGAGCCACGGCCACAAATAGCGAAGAGTTATTGGAGCTAAAAATTCAGCGTTTTCTCGACAAAAGGGCACTCGGGGGCGTAATGGGAGGCAGCATCACATCCAGCAAAACACCATTGGTGCAGAGGATTATCGAAAAGAGGTTCCCGCGCGACTAGAAAGCTCCTCCACTGGCCCAATACTCAGGGACCGAGGACCCTAATGATCATGTGGCGTCATTCATGAGTACCATAAATTTATACTCAAAGGACGAAGACATCATGTGCAAGGTCTTCCCCACCACTCTCTCCTCCAGCGCACAGGAATGCTATTGGGGACTTGCCCCGGAATCTATCGATTCGTTTGATCTCTTAAAAGACCTTTTTCTCTCTCGTTTTGCCGCAGCGGCAAAGGTTAGGAAAATCAGTTCGGACCTCAACGGCCTTAAGCAGCGAACGACCGAGCCTCTGCGCAATTTTCTATCAAGGTTTCATCACATGGCTTCGCAAGTCAAGGGCCTCAACCTTGAGGTGGCCCACGACGCCTTAGCAAAAGGGACCACCTGCGAGCCTCTCAAGCAGAAGTGTTTCCGGAAGATGCCTAGATACTTCGAAGAACTGATGACCATGGCACAAACCTTTGTCCGGTACGATGACTGTGACCGACCGGCCGGATATGAGGAAACAGAGAAGGATAAGGCCAAGGGTGACACGCAGAAGCAAGAAAGAAGCAGAGTGATCCCGGAATCGCGTGAGGATATCCGAGTCCGCAGGGAGGCTCCGATGCCCTATCCGGCCCGGGCCGAGCGCACCAACCCAGAGCGAAGGGGGGACCGGTCCAGGGGCAAGGAGGTCCATTACGCCACTCAGCATCAGCCTCGTCGGTTTACACAGCAGGTTCCGGTCAGTGATAAGGGCAAAACCCGAGCAGAAAAGGAGTACTGTAAGTACCACAGATCCTCCGGACATTCTACGGATAACTGTTTTCAGCTACAGAAAGAGGTCGAGCGAATCACGGAGCAGGGGGCGCCGCCCAGGGCGAGTAGGCAAAGAGAGCAAAGCCCGAAGCAACGGGAGATGGGGCGAGCAGAGGAATCGAAGAAGCCAAGGTACCATGGAGAGATACATGTAATCAGGGAGGGAGCGCCGACGTTTTCCGCATAGCCCGATTGCTCCCGAAAGAGAAAGGCGATCGGACAAACATTGACAGTACAGCCCCCACTCCGGACTAGTCACTCGGAGGCCCTTGTGGTCACCGTGAGCATCGCAGGTTTTAAAACTCATCGAGTGCTTGTCGACACCGGGAGTTTGGTAAACCTGCTCACATAGGCGGCACTCCGCGCTATGAAAAATACTCGTACTACCCTCCGGGCGGGGACTTTCCCCCTGGTCAGCCTTTCAGAGATCGAGGTACCAGTAAGAGGAGTTATAACACTACCGACTAGCTTGGCCGAAGAGATGGAAGAGGTCGAGCAGGCCGCGGAATGGGTAGTGGTCGACATCCCCCTAGCTTACAATGCCATTATCGGGAGGCCTCTCCTGGCCGCCCTGAGAGCCACGGTGGATATCTCCAAGTTATGCTTGACACTACCCTCCCCCCGTGGAAGGATCTCTATCCAGGGTGACCGTATGCTAGCCAAAAAGCTGCAGTGGGAGGCGACTCAACCTCGAACAACGCTCTACTTAGAGGACGGGCTGATGGACATGAGGGGTTACAATCCCGTACCCATTGAACCAGTCGGCGACTGTATCCTCGGGGATGGCATGATGGTGAAAATAGGAACGAAGCTCGCTTCCCTGCTAGCCGAGGAAATAAAGGCCGTCCTGAAAGAGCATTCAGATGTGTTCGCCTGGCGCACCGAGGAAATCACGGGGGTCGCACCTGAGAGAGCGATGCACAAGCTGAATATCGACCCCTCCATCGAACCTATCAAGCAGAAGATGAGAGTGCATGCGAAAGACAAGCAGGCGGCAGTGAAGGAAGAAATTGACAAACTCCTAGCTGTAAAATTTATCCGCGAGGTCAACTATCCGGACTGGCTTTCTAACGTCGTACTTGTAAAGAAAGCCAGCGGAAAGTACCGAATGTGTGTAGATTTCACGAATGTCAATAAAGCCTGCCCCAAGGATTCTTATCCGCTGCCTAACATAGATCAACTCCTAGATCAGACGGCTGGTCGAAAGATCTTATCGCAGTTTGACGCCATCGTAGGTTTCCAGCAGATCCCTCTGGACCCTGCCGACGCTGAAAAGACCTCCTTCATTACGCACGAGGGAACATATTGCTATAATGTCATGCCCTTCGGTTTAAAAAACGTAGGGGCCACATACCAGCGTTTGGTAGATAGGATGTTCGCCCACCTCATCGGTAAGACCGTTCAGGTTTACATCGACGACATGGTGGTCCTAAGCACCAAAGAGGACGACCATTCGCGAGATTTAGCAGAAGTATTCAAAATCTTCAGAGCCTATAACCTCAAACTGAACCCAGAGAAGTGTTTTTTCGGAATTCGCAATGGGAAGTTTCTGGGTTGCGTGGTATCGGAAAAAGGCATCGAACCTAACCCCGCGAAAATAGAGGCCATTTTAGCAATGGAGCCACCATGCGACCTACAAGGCGTGCAAAGGCTCAATGGAAGAATCATCGCACTGGGACGTTTCATATCCTGCTCGGCTCAGCGATGTCTCCCGTTCTATAAAGCAATCAAGAAGGAGCACCCCTTTAAGTGGTCGACTGACTGCCAAGCCGCGTTCAACGCCATAAAAACTTTCCTCGCAACTCCCCCCTACTCTCGGTGCCAAAGCCAGAGCGGGATATTCACTTGTATTTCACTATCACGGATGAAACAGTAGCCATCGTCTTAACTCAGGAGGAAGGGACGGAGCTTTTTCCGATATATTTCCTGAGCAGAGTGCTAAAGGGAGCCAAAATCCGGTACTTCAAGGTGGAAAAAGCTCTATTCACCATCACACAAGCTTCAGAACGCCTGAGACCATATTTTCAAGCACACACGGTCATCGTCAGGACGAACTATCCGCTAAAAAAGGCTGTCCAAAGGCCAGAGGTTTCCGGGCGCATCACCAATTGGTCCGTTCGTCTCTCCCAGTTCGACGTCCGTTTTGAGCCCAGAACGACGATCAAGGCTCAGGCTTTATCCGATTTCATCGTCGAGTTTTCCGACCGTGCTACCGCCGAACTTACGGCAACGCCAGCTCGCTCGGGCAATGTCTGGACAATGAGCATCGACGGATCATATGCTCCCGGACGGGCAGGCGCCGGTGTAGCCATCCAAGGACCCAACAACCTCCATTTACGTTACGCCGTCCGATTAAATTTCCCGACTACCAATAATCAAGCCGAGTATGAGGCCTTAATCGCCGCCCTCCGACTATCAAAAGTAATGGTCACTGGCAAGTTGACAATATGCTCGGACTCGAAGCTGGTCGTTAGCCATGTCAGCGGAGCTTATCAAGCAAAGGACCCCACAATGTGTCAATACCTGACCCTCGCCACGTCCCTACTCAATGATCTGAAAAACAAAGGAGTAACCCTGGATCTGGTATTAGTCCCGCGAGAAGAGAACGAGGAGGCAGACGCTATCGCTGCTCTTGCGGCAGGCGAACAGTCTAGTGACCCGCTCACCTTGATTGAGGTTGCGAGCGCCCCGGCTTTTCGCACTGAGAATTTGCTACAGATCGACTCTGCGGACGCCGCGGCGGGAGGATGGAGAAGCCCGATTATCGAGTACCTTCAGGATGGGACGCTTCCAGCAGATCGGACAGCGGCATCCCTAGTTGTCCGGTGTTCTTGGCGTTATGCATTACAAAATGGCTTACTTTACCGCAAATCGGCCACGCATCCCTGGTTGCGTTGTATATCTGAGGAGGAGGGAGATCACTGTCTGAAGGAAATTCACCAAGGTGTTTGCAGCTCGCATCAGGGAGCCCGAACAATTGCAAAAAAGGCCCGGCTCCAGGGGTTTTACTGGCAGACCATAGATTCCGACGCAACGCGTTTGGTCCGCAGTTGTCAGGCATGTCAACTACACGCCAATACCCATCATACCCCGGCGGCCCCATTCAAGGGGATCATAACACCATGGCCTTTCGCAGTATGGGGCATTGACCTACTCGGCCCTTTCCCAATGGCTTTAGCGCAAAAGCGTTTCGTGGTTGTGGCAGTCGATCATTTTACCAAATGGATCGAGGCTGAAGCCCTAGCCAAGATAACTGCTGACAACGTCATCAACTTTCTCAAACGAGCTATTATTTACCATTTCGGGGTCCCCCATTCCTTCATCGCCGATAATGGGAAGCAGTTCGACTGTGGTCAGTTTCACGATTTTTGCGCGGACTGGGGTATCAAGGGCCGATACACATCGGTAGCTCACCCTCGGAGCAACGGTCTCACAGAAGTAAGCAACCGAACTCTCCTTCGAGGGATCAAAGCACGGTTAACCGATCAAGGCAGGGCATGGCCCGAACACATTGCGGCAATCTTATGGTCATACCGCACTACCCCGCACATAGGGACAGGGCGCACCCCCTTTTTTCTCGCATACGGGTCGGAAGCAATGGCACCATCTGAAGTCATTCTTCGCTCCACTCGACAGGCCAATTTTGAAGAAGTCGACAACAGTGCAGAGCTGAAGGAAGCCGGTGACCGACTCGAAGAAGAGCGCCTTGATGCTCTATTACACATTACGGCCCATAAGCAGAGTATCGCGCGGTATCACGATAGAAGGGTTCGTCCACGCACTTTTCAGGTCGGGAACCTTGTGCTCAGAGACGCCGTAGCTGCGCAGTCCCCATTAGCTTAAGGAAAGCTCGGCCAATCATGGGAGGGTCCGTACAAGATCGACACTGTTCTCCACAACGGAGCTTATAAAATTGCCTCTCTGGAGGGGGTAGTTTACGACAATAGCTGGAATGTCCAAACTTTAAAAAGATATTATCAATAATACGCGGACTATGTTTCACAATATATTGAATGCTCATCGATCAGGCTCTTCGATCACAATCGAACGCCTCCCTCGTCTAACTATCATTTAGTTAACGATTCTGGGCGAACAGAACCCTCTCGTGTTCTCCGCCAATTAAGCATTCAAAATGCTCATCGATCAGGCTCTTCGATCACAATCGAACGCCTCCCTCATCGTCTAACTATCATTTAGTTAACGATTCTGGGCGAACAGAACCCTATCGTGTTCTCCGCCAATTAAGCATTCAGAATGCTCATCGATCAGGCTCTTCGATCACAATCGAACGCCTCCTTCATCGTCTAACTATCATTTAGTTAACGATTCTGGGCGAACAGAACCCTATCGTGTTCTCCGCCAATTAAGCATTCAGAATGCTCATCGATCAGGCTCTTCGATCACATCAAACGCCTCCCTCATCGTCTAACTATCATTTAGTTAACGATTCTGGGCGAACAGAACCCTATCGTGTTCTCCGCCAATTAAGCATTCAGAATGCTCATCGATCAGGCTCTTCGATCACATCGAACGCCTCCCTCATCGTCTAACTATCATATAGTTAACGATTCTGGGCGAATAGAACCCTCTCGTGTTCTCCGCCAATTAAGCATTCAAAATGCTCATCGATCAGGCTCTTCGATCACATCGAATGCCTCCCTCATCGTCTAACTATCATTTAGTTAACGATTCTGGGCGAACAGAACCCTATCGTGTTCTCCGCCAATTAAGCATTCAAAATGCTCATCGATCAGGCTCTTCGATCACATCGAACGCCTCCCTCATCGTCTGTCATTTAGTTAACGATTCTAGGTGAACAAAACCACTATCACGTTCTCCGCCAAACCAAGCATTCGATGATATCAAAAATCTCGAACAGACGTAAAATAGAAACTCAAGTTTCAGGACATTTCACAACACATTGCAATAAAACGGCAAAATACAGCGATAACAACGATCTTACATCTCAAACAAGAAATACATAAAAGACACTACAGAAGCTACTAAGGCCGCACCAAGCCGGACCTCATACAAACCATTCACATAGGTTTCGGACGATCAGGGTCCGGGATTTCCTCCTCATCCATCAAATCTTGATGCATTGCTCTCCAATCCACGCACTCATCGGTGTTATGGCCGTTTTGCCTATGATACAAACAGGCTTTGCCCACGTGGGTCACGCGATGGTTAGGGTTGGCAGGAACGGGACCCAGGCTCCCTTGCCTCGCAAATTCCAGGAAAACGACGCTTCGCGGTTTGAGGGGATCGACGAAAGTCGGTCCATAAGGACGCGTGGGGGAAGCATGACGCCCTACCCGGTGATACTCCACCTCATGGGGCAAATTCAGCACCCTTTCCATCTCGTCTGCTAGAAGCCTCTTGATCTAAGAAGGATGCGGATTGAGCACCGGGGCGACAGTCTCATCAGGAAGAAGGTACCTGATGCCCTCATGAGACCAAATTTTCTTTTCCGTGGAAGAAAGTGCGCTGACAGCAACCTCACAGGAGTCGGTGACAGATCCGGTGTAAGGAACGGAACTCTCGCTATCCACTCTTCTCCTTTGTGGGGCCCAGTCCCGGTTCAGCCAGACAGGGGATGAGTACCTCACTTTTCTCTCCGTATCATTCTCCTCAGACGGAGGGCAGTAAACGTAAGGATGCGACATCACCGATATGGCCTTCTGAACTTCCAACACCCGGGCCGGATCGACGACATCCCGAAGCGACATTCTCCAACAGATTATCTCAAGAAGGTAGCAAAATGGTAAAAACAAGTCAAGTTGCCAGTCCATACCACAATAATCCAACCCCTATTTATAGAAAATCAAGGAAAAGACATAAAAGACTTCACAATGCACAACAATCACATCAACAGGCAGAACATAATTAGGTGCAAAATGATATCCCAAAAAAGATCCAAATTGTACGAATCATCATTACATCTTGGAAAAACAAAAAATCAGTACAGACTCCCTATTACTTCTTAAAACGACTGCAAAACTCAACAGCTTTCGCCTGGGCAGCCTTGTCATAGATGTTCGGAGCGAAAATCACCTCCGGAGGAACATTGTAACCCGCAGAATGAGCCGCGGTAATTAGCATCATGCGGTCTAGTTTTACAAGTTTCTCCTCGCGTTGACCAGCCAGAGCGCGAAGATCAGCAGCTTCTTTGCGCGCAGTCTCTAGTTGTCGCTTGAGAGACTCGTTCTCCTCGACCAGCTCTGCCGCGCGTCCCGTCCTCTCCTTCAAAATCTCCGCTACCCGGCGAGTCCACCCGACTGCCATCCTTAGCAGCACCCGGTACGCACAGATCTCCTCGACATCTTGCTTCAAACGCTGAGAAAGTTCCACTCGACCAGCTATTTCTACCTTCAGCTTCTCCGACAAAACGGTAATCTCAGCCTCGCGACGATCTAGAAGCTCCCGCGCAGCCGCCAACTTCTTGTTCGCCTCCTCAAGATCGCTAATAGATCTTCGCAAACCCTCTTCCATATTACGAAAAGCATTTTCATCATTAACGCACATGTCGAAAACTCGGGTTGCGTTCTGGATAGACTGCATATAAGAACGGAAGTGAAGATAAAAAAGAAACTTGCAAGAGATAACACAAGGCTGAGAACACGAATAGGAAAACTCACCACACCAAGGGCCGATAAGGTCTCCAGGCCCAGGTTCATTTTCGAAGCCCCATCCATCCACCGTTGGTCGCCAGGAACCCGGGCCACACGGGCCATCGCGCGAGCCAGATCGGAGGTCATCATGTCAGAGTGCACCGACAGGTTCATCACATACTCCCTGAATTTGGAAATTTTCATTTCCATTCTCTTGACCATTTCCGGATGATCCCCTACCCGATCCGGCACATCAGCGGACATCTGGTTCGCACCGTCAGAACAGGGTTTCTCGACACCTTCGCTGGCCCCAGCAATGCCTTCCTCAGCAGGTCTCTCCCCAACTACATCTTCAACAACGGTTTTCCCCGTGTCCCTTTTTCTTTTCCGAGCGAGCGCCCCACGGCTCGGACTACCAACTGTCTCTTCGTCAAAAGCGATCATCTCCACACTTCCCTCAGGTTCCTGGGCAGCTGGATCAGTCACAGGTTTTCCTTGCGGGACATCAACTTCCCCGTCAGCACCTTCCCGAGCATCGAGAACCCCTCCCATGCTTTGCACCACTTGGTTCGCATCCTCGAGCGAAGAGTATGAAACCAATGAACCCGAAGCTCCTCCGAATGCCTCGTCAGCGGTCTCCAGACCAACACTGAATTCGTTAGGATCAAAATCCATACTGACACGGGGATCTCCTGGACCTGCATACGCACAAAGAGAAGCATCAGATTTCCGACTAACGAACAACACATTTTATACTACATAATTCACAAGGTAGAAAAAAATCCCAGCCCCTCACCTACGACGGCAACGTTCACGGAGATCGCCTCTAATTCCGCCAGCTCCCCAGCCTTGAAGTTATAGCCCTTTTTCCATTTCTCAAAATCCGCAGCCGACCACCCTCTGATGTCAGCCATTCGCCATTTATTCCAGATATAGTAGCCAGCCGCAAGAAAATGGCGAACTAGCTCATCTACGTCCTGCTTATGGTCTTTATCCGTCGGGAGACCTTTCAAATGCGTCACCAATTTTTCCTCGAACGGGAGCATTGGTCGGGTCTTCAACCACCGACTGGAGTCCATGGGGTCGTCGTTCCACATGACCCGGAAGGGAAAATCTCCATCGCGCTTCCTTACCAGAAAAAAGCGGTGACGATATTCGGACAGTTTATCCTTCAAACCACCCATCACTCTGAATTTCTGATGGGAGAAGGTGACATGTTGGGATCTCTGCCCTTTGCTCGGTTTAAAAAACTCACGGAAAACTAGACCTGTGGCTCGGTACCCGGCAGAACGGCACAAGGAATAGAAGGCGACCATCATTCTCCAACCGTTCGGATGTATTTGCCCAGGACACAAGTCGTATTCCTTCAATACCTCCACAAAGAAAGGCATGAGTGGAAGCCGCATCCCCGACTCTAATTGCTCTTCGTAGATAATGAGCTCGTTCGCACGACACGCATGATGGGCTCTGGTCTCCTCGCTCAAAGCCACTAATTCATAGGGCTCCCCGAGTCGGTACACCGCAGAGATCGCCGGCAGGTCTTCTGCAACAATTATACTATGAGCATCTTCGACAACAAGAGACTCCGGCCTCCTAGGACGCTCGACTCTTTCAAAACATTTACCCTCGCTTCCAGCAGGACCAGGCGCTCGCGTCCACACTCTTTCGCGCATTTCCTCATAAATCGCGGCAAGAGGCCGCTCTACAGTGATTAAACCCTCCGGTACGGCCACCACCACCTCTAACACACCGGCGGCAACACCTCCGGCTGGACGATCAACGGTGGGCAGCGGGCGATCAACAGGTATTTTCCTTTTCTTCACCACTCCACCCGCCGTGCTATTTTCACCCCCCTTTTCAGCTCGCCTTTTTCGCGACACCGATCGCGTCCGCGTAGACTCTCGGAGCGTGAAGTCACCAGGGGCAACCGGCGGCAGTCTGCTTAGGGCTCCCCGTGAAGAACCCTCTGACATAATACCCTTACCCCGAAGTCAAAATAAAGCAAGAAAAATGCAAAAATCAAAGCTAAGGGATGGTGCGACTAACCTCACCAAAGATACGACAGATTCTGAAGCAAGAAAACTCCTGACGAAACAACGGATGTCGGATAAACCGCCGGATCCTTACCACGCGAACAAGTAGATATGGGAGGGCACAATCGCAGAAAGCGACAGAACAAAAGCACAATTTTTTCCTCAAACAAGTTTGAAAGAAGAAGAAGAGATTTCGTCTCTCCCCCCCCCCCTAATATTTATAGTTGGTGGAGGAATCAAGGCACCGGCACAGTTGTAATTTCGCAATGAATTTTTACGGCGCACGAGTGATTAAAAGCACATGTGCAATCAATGCGGCACTGAGAATAAGGCACGCATGCAGCAAAAGGTTTTTTCCTCACATCTATCCGAGCAGCCCCTCTTTGCGGTTGAGCACCAGGTATCCCTACGGAGAACGGGCACACCGTGCTATCTTCTCGCATCAAATACTCGGTTTAGCTCTTCGGTGGGGGGGACTACTTGATTCGGGATATGAATAAAGGGCCCAAGAAGGCCCAAGCGGGCAGAGGGGCCCATGGCCCAAACACCCTCTATAAATACACAACTCACATTGGAAGGAGGGGGTAAGTAATCTCTTGAATCACTTGCACCTTACATTAAATATATTCTCTTGAACCTCTAACTGTCTTGCTCGTCGGAGTTTCCGCAGGGACCATTCCCGGCGCAGGGACGAGCCATCGGCAGGCTAAAGCACCTCTCCGAAGACCAGGATCACAGAGTTCGCATACCTAATTAAAAGATATGATGCCTATAATTACACAGTAATTGGTAACTAGAAACAAAAATATACTGTAATTGGTACCAAAAAAACTTTATAAGTAATTCTGTTTGAAATAAAAGTGCATCACAACAAACAAGTGTACCTAAAAAAGTGCAGAAGCACATCTGTTTTAAACAAAAAAGTGCATAAGCACAAACAAGTGTATCCAAATAAGTGCAGCAGCACATACAAGTTTACCAAAAAAACTGTTTCAGCACATTAGGACAAAAAAGTGCAGTAACACAAAAGTTGAGACAAAGCACATGCCTAAAACCAACCCCAAAAATTACACAATGAGTAAAAATAAGAGAATCACTTACAATCCATAATCTTGTGCAATGTCCGATCAAACGATAGAAAAAAACCTTATGATTAATTATTCTCCTTCTCTTCGCACGAATTATTCTCCTTCTCTCCACACGATAGAAAATAAATCTCAGGAACTACTCAAGAGTTACTTGCTTTCTTCAATGCTTCAGTAATGTTAGGGTTTTAGGAAGGTTTTTTGATGAGAAAATGAAGAGAGTGTTGTCTATGGATGAAACGTGAGTAAGAAGGTGATGGAAGGTGAACTGAAAAGGTGAGAGAAACTTTTTTATTGATTTGATATGATAGGTGGTAATTAATAAGGGTAAAATGGGTAGAGAATTATTGAGAAAGGGGAAGGGAGAGAGACATCCGGTCAAATTATGGGTCAACGGTATAAAATTGATGGTCAACGGTGACAGTGGCCACCGGTGTAACAAAGTGTGAAGTTCGATGGTCATACCGGGAAGAATTGAAGTTCAGTGGCCACAATGTGAAAATGGGTATAGTTCAGTGGCCATAGGTGTAATTTACCCTAAACAAATATAAAGAAAAAAAATTACCATTTGATTTTTGACCTTTTTTTTTTACAATGTTAGTTAATTTGAACTGTCTTTGTCTTTGTTAATGAAATAGACAACAAAGTATCAATTTACAAACTTTTAAAACATAAACTTTATATTTGAAAATAATCTAAACTACATGATTTATTTCTTATTTGTGTATTTTTTCCTAAATTAAAATATAAAGAAACACGACTGTATTTCACCAACTATTTATAAATTCTTATAAGTGATTGATTGCAAATCAAATGTGAATGGTAAAGGCTATGCTTACTTTGTTTTTTACAAAGTAAGTCTTACTTTGTGTGTTTTCACCATTAGATTAATTTTATACTCCATCATCCAAAGGTGAAAACACATCAAGTAATGGTACTTTGTCAAAAACAAAGTAACCATAGAAGGCACCGACTGTGAATATGTTTATCTAAACTCCTATTTTACCCTATAATATTAAAAAATTACTCCTATCATATTATTTGATAACATTTATTTTTGAAGTATTCTAATAAGTGATATTAACCTTTTTAAATGGAAACTAATTAATTTATTAAAAAAATTATCACATTATATAATTTTTGGCATGTAATATAAAAATACAACAACTTTTTAATTTTTTATATAAACTTAATATTTAAACGCCTTCCTTAATCCAAAAAAAAAATTATTTAGATAAATAAAAAAATTCAATTTTTTTTCTTTTTTGAAGCTAAAAAATTCAATTTCTTATTCATCCACCTATTAAACTTTTATGTAAAAAAAAAATTAAATTAATTATTACGTGTATATATCACGCAGGGCCTCTAGGAGACTCTCCTAGATCAACGCCTAGCGTCTCAAAAATTTTGAGATCTTAATTTTTTTTTTTTTACATATATATAATGAAATAAGACTTCAAAAACTAGAAAATGCTTAATCATGCTTCCGAGTAGGGATGGCAACGGGTACTCTACCCGCGGGTACCCGGCACTACCCGACCCTAATGGGACTACTCGTACCCTGTATAAAAGGGTATGGGACGGGTATGAGATCAAAACCATTACCCGTTAGGGTAATGGGACGGGTATGGAAAGACCCCCTAGGGTACCCGGTACCCATTACTCGTCATAACTTTTTTATATATTAAAAAAGTGTTATTGTGTTTTAGATGTAAGATTTGAGATTTCAACACCAGCCTTTTGTTCTTCGACCATTAAGTGATACCACTAAGCTACTTTATTTTTATTGATTAAGATTCAATTTGTTCAATTTTTAGATGGATGATTTATTAAATTTATACTTTATTAAATTTGTAATATTTTTTATTTTATTTATTGATTCTTAACGGGTAAGGGTACCCGCGAGTACCAATGAATTAAATGGGACGGGTATGGGATGCAAAACATATACCTGTTAGGGTAATGGGAAGGGTACGGGTAGTTAAAAAATAAACGGGTAAGAGTATGGGACTGGCACTACCCACGGATACCCTACCCGTTGCCATCCCTACTTCCGAGCACTTAAATTTAGGATTTTATATTTATTTTTTAAAAATAAAAAATGCTAATATGCTTCTGGGATATTAAAATTCTATTCCTAATCTTTGGAAAATTGTATATCTATGGTTAAGCATGACAATCATTTGTCTTTCCAAACTAAAGTTTGAAAGTCAATAACGATACTAAACTATTAAAATTATCAATCAGATTTCTAAATTAAGTAAAAATCATCAATTGAGTCCTCATCCTATTATAAAATCAAAAAATGCGACTATTAGATATAGACTGTAATAATCTTTATATTGATTCAAAATGTGTTTGGAGAAGAGGGTTTGAAACTGTTTAACATAATTATTTTTGATGAGGCCTCAATTAATGATTTTTGTTTAGGATGTGGACTCAATTGATGATTTTTACTTAGTTCAGGGACCTGATTAATGATTTTAATAGTTTAAGGTTCTAATTGATTTTGGAGCCTTAGTTTGGGGAGCCCTAACATACGAAATAATCCAAATTTAACCCTAATATTTCTAAGCAAAATCAATGTTAGCCACGCATTACTGAAAATTTGAAAAGATTGATTTGACTATTAACTGTCACATCAGACATTTCAAACAACTTTGTCGATAAACTGAAGCAGTTTCATATATATTTTTTAATAGTTACTTACAATTATATTAATAACAAAATACATATTTTAGATAATTTGACAAAAAAAAATTACGATTAATTTATATATAACAGACTTAGTTATTAACATTTTAACAGATATTTTATAGTTGTTTTAGTAACACATTAAATATCTTATAAATAATTGATATTTGGAATATCTGAAATTAGGGGTACTCACAATAATCCGGAAAACCAAAAAACCGAAAAACCAAACTGAAACCAAAATGACAGACAAACCAATCTTTTCTAATTTTCAATAACGTAAAATTAAAATTGATCTTGCTTGGAAACGTTAGGATTAGATTTCCATCATTTCGTACTTTAAGGCTAAATTTGCGACTCTCTTAAAACGTTAGGGTTAAATTTGGTCTTTATCCTTAATTTATTTTATTATATTTATCCTATTATAGAATTGATAACTATTAAACTTCAAATCAATTCATTATCCACGGACAATTTGCTACACATTTTGGTTGCTTTTTTCTCTCTACCACTTAAACTATTTGCTATTATTAGGTCCAAACCAAGTTCTAAAGAGTGATTTCTTAATTTAGAGATGGTCAATCTGCTGCTTTGCTTTTCTTATGAGACTCGTAGTCAGGGACGGACCGACTCTATGACCGGAGAGCCTTCCCAACCAACCCAAAAATATATTTTTGTATGGTGGGTAAAAGATTTTGACCCTGTCAAAATCCTCCGCTATCCCCAACCCGATTAACAACTTCCTTTAAAATTTTGATCACCTTGTATTATTGCCTAGGGCCTCTAAAATGCCGGAGACACCCCTGATATCACGTGTCAAAATTATGTAATGTGGCAATTTTTTTTCTTAATAAATCGGTTAGTTTTCCATCCTGGTTAAATGTCACCTATGAGAATATTTCAATGAGTAAATATTACCAAATAATACCACAAGGGCCAAATGATAAAATTGTGGATACCACATGGGCCAAATATGAATTTATATATATATATATATATATATATATATATGTATATAAAGCACCTTGAGCCTCACGATCTTTCGTTTTTTATGCATTGAGTTATTGATCTTTTATTTGGACACTTTAAACCTCTATTTTTTTTGTTACATTAAGGTTCCGATGACCATAAACGTTAGTTTTGAACGTAAAATTTGATTAACATAGTGTTATCCATCTCACATGCGTTCAAATTTTTTATTTTTAACAGTCTAAAATAGTTTTAAATATGTGTAATTTCATTATAGAAAAACTATAAGAACCTCATTTCGTACGGTAAAAAGTACAATTTCAAATACATATAAAATCAATAATGTTTTTTAACTGAATCCATCTCTTATGATTCTTGGCTTTTCCCTAAAATGATAAAAGATTGAGAGTTTTACAAATGCTTTTTCATATATATATAAAAGGTTTGGATAGGAGTTGAAAAAAACATGTTAACACAATCATTAAATAAATAAAAATAAAATAAGTGATTGATTGGAAATCAAAGATTTGCAAATCAAGTATATATATATAATTTGCAAATCAAAGATATATGATTTGCAAATCAAAAAATATATATAATATATATGAAAGGTTTGGATAAAAAGTTGAAAAAACATGTTAACACAATCATTAATCAGTCATTAAATAAAAAAAAATTAAAATAAGTGATTGATTGCAAATCAAAGATGGGCAATCATTACTCCATATTCCGGCAATCTATAGATTTTCGATTTTTTGGTTCTGTACGTATGATATTCTTAATTCTGATAAAGACGTTCCTCCGTAATATCATCATGACTCTCAAAGTCATGCGCGGTAGCAATACCAAACCAAATACGACGAGTAGTGGGGTCCTGAGCTAAGCCTTGGCTAAACCTTGGAAATCTTAATGCCATAATGCTTTTCAAATCCTCCTAGCCATTATCCTACTGCAATAATTCTTGCTAAGAAGAACGCCATGTTGTGGCAATTCCACCCAGAAGGTAATGAGTTACTCCTACAGCACGTCCTTGTATAATGCTCAAGGCTCTAGGCTGGGTAGCAGGAGCAACTTTTAATTTATTATGAGCCCAAACAAGAGACGAAAGTTATACCATTAAATTCCTAATTTTGTGAGGAACATTTTAAGATCACTATTGATATTTTTTTGATCGAAAAATTTGGTGATTGGAACGGGTCTTTTTCACCAAGTATTAGATCCCGACCTTGTAGGCGATTTTAATAGTGAATGGAGTGCACTTTTAGACTCCCATGATCATTGGCTATCTGATGATAGTCTTGATTCGTGCTTCCGACAACTTCGGCGAACTTCCTGCAGCCGACCACCGCGCTCCGGCGAACCTCCAAGAAGCCAGGAACGAGTCAATTAGTACCCGAATAATTTAATTAGCTTTTTGGACGAAAGGTAAACTTAATTGCTTATATTTATATATATATATATATATATATATATATATATATATATATATATATTTATTTATGTGGGTGCCTATTGAGATGTTGATAATTAAATGTCTGTTGAATGAATGTTGAGTATTTAATTATCATTTAATTTGTTACTTGATTTATATATATATATATGGTGATTTGAGATTGGAGATTCAAATGTTGTCTAATTAGCTGAGAAATTATACCCTTATATAATGAGAATGTATATGAGTTCAGGGGATTAAGAATTATGAAATTGTATTGGTTTATGTTTGAGTTAGAACAAAACATAAATAACTAGCTTGGGTGGGTATATTCAATGGTCTGGAGGTTTGTTGATACTGTGATCACAGGCACCTGGGTAGGGTGTTATTGAGCTTGTACTGTGT
Organism: Euphorbia lathyris; assembly: GCF_963576675.1. Lineage (NCBI taxonomy): Eukaryota > Viridiplantae > Streptophyta > Magnoliopsida > Malpighiales > Euphorbiaceae > Euphorbia > Euphorbia lathyris. The sequence continues at coordinate 30,192,315 of NC_088914.1, forward strand.
CCTGAAATTGGAGGCGATAGCAGTACCGTATTATTGAGATAATTATTATGAGGTTGAAAGGATACGTATAACGTACGCCTACGTTGGAATATTGTTAACCATGAGACCATTGAGTATATTTCACTTAGGTCTAGCTGGGCCCTTAAAAATAAAGATAATAAATGATAATTTTGCTGTTTGAAGTAAATTGAGTCATATACGAGATGATTTGTTTATATTCTATTCTTGAGGGATTGATTGTTTAATTGTTTGATTAATTAAATGTAAGATGCATGAAATTAATTGTACTGATGGTTTGATTATTTGATTTATTAAATCTAATATGCATGAAATTAATTGTACACATATGTATATATATTTTTTTATGTATATAAATATAGGTAATTATTTTTATTGAGTAGGCAGGTCCCATGTTGAAAATTTCAGGCTAGGTTTAGAGGTTCTTCTATTCGCTAGATTTTTAGGTTTACCCTACATTCAGGTTAGCCAGCACAAACGTCTCATTCCCATTAGCAATTTCATACACATTCATTGTGATTTATTTTATTATTGGTTTGGATTAATTCCCTAAATTTAAGTGAATATTATTGACGATTAAAATATTTGATTGGTTATTTAGCCATTTGGTTATGAGATTTTGATAGACGGAAATAAATGAGAAGACTTTATGTAATTATGTTGGTGTTTGTGCATAATTATGATAATTGCTTGGTTTCTATGTGTTTTCAATGTGACTCGGGACGGGGTTACATAGCATCTTCCCAATCTTCCAACAACTTTTTAATTTTTTATATAAACTTAATATTTACACGCCTTCCTTAATCCAAAAAAAAAATTATTTAGATAAATAAAAAAAATTCAATTTTTTTTCTTTTTTGAAGCTAAAAAATTCAATTTCTTATTCATCCACCTATTAAACTTTTATGTAAAAAAAAATTAAATTAATTATTACGTGTATATATCACGCAGGGCCTCTAGGAGACTCTCCTAGATCAGCGCCTAGCGTCTCAAAAATTTTGAGATCTTAATTTTTTTTTTCTTTTACATATATATAATGAAATAAGACTTCAAAAACTAGAAAATGCTTAATCATGCTTCCGAGTAGGGATGGCAACGGGTACTCTACCCACGGGTACCCGGCACTACCCGACCCTAATGGGACTACTCGTACTCTGTATAAAAGGGTATGGGACGGGTATGAGATCAAAACCATTACCCGTTTGGGTAATGGGACGGGTATGGGAAGACCCCCTAGGGTACCCGGTACCCGTTACTCGTCATAACTTTTTTATATATTAAAAAAGTATTATTGTGTTTTAGATGTAAGATTTGAGATTTCAACACCAGCCTTTTGTTCTTCGACCATTAAGTGATACCACTAAGCTACTTTATTTTTATTGATTAAGATTCAATTTGTTCAATTTTTAGATGGATGATTTATTAAATTTATACTTTATTAAATTTGTAATATTTTTTATTTTATTTATTGATTCTTAACGGGTAAGGGTACCCGCGAGTACCAATGAATTAAATGGGACGGGTATGGGATGCAAAACATATACCTGTTAGGGTAATGGGAAGGGTACGGGTAGTTAAAAAATAAACGGGTAAGAGTATGGGACTGGCACTACCCGCGGGTACCCTACCCGTTGCCATCCCTACTTCCGAGCACTTAAATTTAGGATTTTATATTTATTTTTTAAAAATAAAAAATGCTAATATGCTTCTGGGATATTAAAATTCTATTCCTAATCTTTGGAAAATTGTATATCTATGGTTAAGCATGACAATCATTTGTCTTTCCAAACTAAAGTTTGAAAGTCAATAACGATACTAAACTATTAAAATTATCAATCAGATTTCTAAATTAAGTAAAAATCATCAATTGAGTCCTCATCCTATTATAAAATCAAAAAATGCGACTATTAGATATAGACTGTAATAATCTTTATATTGGTTCAAAATGTGTTTGGAGAAGAGGGTTTGAAACTGTTTAACATAATTATTTTTGATGAGGCCTCAATTAATGATTTTTGTTTAGGATGTGGACTCAATTGATGATTTTTACTTAGTTCAGGGACCTGATTAATGATTTTAATAGTTTAAGGTTCTAATTGATTTTGGAGCCTTAGTTTGGGGAGCCCTAACATACGAAATAATCCAAATTTAACCCTAATATTTCTAAGCAAAATCAATGTTAGCCACGCATTACTGAAAATTTGAAAAGATTGATTTGACTATTAACTGTCACATCAGACATTTCAAACAACTTTGTCGATAAACTGAAGCAGTTTCATATATATTTTTTAATAGTTACTTACAATTATATTAATAACAAAATACATATTTTAGATAATTTGACAAAAAAAAATTACGATTAATTTATATGTAACAGACTTAGTTATTAACATTTTAACAGATATTTTATAGTTGTTTTTAGTAACACATTAAATATCTTATAAATAATTGATATTTGGAATATCTGAAATTAGGGGTACTCACAATAATCCGGAAAACCAAAAAACCGAAAAACCAAACTGAAACCAAAATGACAGACAAACCAATCTTTTCTAATTTTCAATAACGTAAAATTAAAATTGATCTTGCTTGGAAACGTTAGGATTAGATTTCCATCATTTCGTACTTTAAGGCTAAATTTGCGACTCTCTTAAAACGTTAGGGTTAAATTTGGTCTTTATCCTTAATTTATTTTATTATATTTATCCTATTATAGAATTGATAACTATTAAACTTCAAATCAATTCATTATCCACGGACAATTTGCTACACATTTTGGTTGCTTTTTTCTCTCTACCACTTAAACTATTTGCTATTATTAGGTCCAAACCAAGTTCTAAAGAGTGATTTCTTAATTTAGAGATGGTCAATCTGCTGCTTTGCTTTTCTTATGAGACTCGTAGTCAGGGACGGACCGACTCTATGACCGGAGAGCCTTCCCAACCAACCCAAAAATATATTTTTGTATGGTGGGTAAAAGATTTTGACCCTGTCAAAATCCTCCGCTATCCCCAACCCGATTAACAACTTCCTTTAAAATTTTGATCACCTTGTATTATTGCCTAGGGCCTCTAAAATGCCGGAGACACCCCTGATATCACGTGTCAAAATTATGTAATGTGGCAATTTTTTTTCTTAATAAATCGGTTAGTTTTCCATCCTGGTTAAATGTCACCTATGAGAATATTTCAATGAGTAAATATTACCAAATAATACCACAAGGGCCAAATGATAAAATTGTGGATACCACATGGGCCAAATATGAATTTATATATATATATATATATATATATATATATATATATATATATGTATATAAAGCACCTTGAGCCTCACGATCTTTCGTTTTTTATGCATTGAGTTATTGATCTTTTATTTGGACATTTTAAACCTCTATTTTTTTTGTTACATTAAGGTTCCGATGACCATAAACGTTAGTTTTGAACGTAAAATTTGATTAACATAGTGTTATCCATCTAACATGCGTTCAAATTTTTTATTTTTAACAGTCTAAAATAGTTTTAAATATGTGTAATTTCATTATAGAAAAACTATAAGAACCTCATTTCGTACGGTAAAAAGTACAATTTCAAATACATATAAAATCAATAATGTTTTTTAACTGAATCTATCTCTTATGATTCTTGGCTTTTCCCTAAAATGATAAAAGATTGAGAGTTTTACAAATGCTTTTTCATATATATATAAAAGGTTTGGATAGGAGTTGAAAAAAACATGTTAACACAATCATTAAATAAATAAAAATAAAATAAGTGATTGATTGGAAATCAAAGATTTGCAAATCAAGTATATATATATAATTTGCAAATCAAAGATATATGATTTGCAAATCAAAAAATATATATAATATATATGAAAGGTTTGGATAAAAAGTTGAAAAAACATGTTAACACAATCATTAATCAGTCATTAAATAAAAAAAAAATTAAAATAAGTGATTGATTGCAAATCAAAGATTGGCAATCATAGTTGAAAAACTTTAAATAAACATGTAGTAATTGCCCGTAAGTATTAATTTGGATTAGGATGGATTATGGATTCAAGTTTCATCTAATTGTGTTATTAGATAATTAAAAATTCTAGTTTAATTAATCATATCCAATTAAATAATTATTTAATGGGAATACTAGTTTAAGAAAACCCAAGGGCCCGTTTGTTTTACCTACTGTTTATTGTTGCTGTTTGCTGTTACGGTTTGTTGTTGCTGTTGGAAAAATCTGTTTTTCCAAAAAGCAGAGATTCTTTGCTTTTGTAAAAGGCTGCTTTTCGGGTGTAAAAGGCAAACAGGAGATCATTAACCAAACACCTAATGCTGCTTTTCAGATGTAAAAGGCAAACAGGAGGTCACTAATCAAACACCTAAAACTCTTCGTTTTGAAGTGTAAATGCAAAAATGAGCAACCAAACACCCCCTAAGCTTATATAAAGAGACCTAGATTAGACATAATACAATATAGGAATCAAGAGCATATTTGTGTGGTAAGAATAAATGATTCAGGGTTTAAGGTTGAATCGAGATTCAATCGGGGTTGAACCGAGGTTCAAAAAATAACATATAAACTAATATTTTTAGTTGTTTAACCTTTTAAATAACAAAATAATAATAATATAAATACATATTTATATTAATAGTTATAATAATGCTCCCTAATATCTGGAAATTGAAAATTTTCTTTTTCAAATTCTTGATTGATTGACTGGTTTTTCTGAGCCTTAAGATGAAGCTTAAAAGCCACCAAAAAACGAAGTAAATAATTTAAAATTAGAAACTAAAAAAATCAACCTTAGAATAAACTTTAGTAGATTGCAAATAGGTATATAAAATAGAAAGTAAAAAGTAAACTGAAAATTATAAGTATATAATTAGAAATTAGAAAGTAAACGAATTGTAGTATCTTTATCAACATGGAAAAAACTAGAAAGAATATCTAAGGACTAAATACCTTCTTTTTGGGGAAAATTAAACAGAAATTCATATTTTAAAAACTATTTACAACTATATCAAGTTATAATTTTGGATTATGTCAAACTAGTAAAATCAGCACTTTTAATATATTTTAAAGATTATAATTTATAAATTAGAAGTCTAGAATATATTTTATAAGGTTTATGATTTATGAATTGGAGTCTAGAATTTTTAAATTATGATGTAAAATCATAATATATAGAGAATAATGACATATTAAGAATTAAGTTTGATAATGTGACTTAGTTGTAATTTTGAACTTAATTATGATATTTATGTATTTGACCCCTCTTTTTGTGGTGCAAACATGTTGTAGACGGATAGGAATGTTACATTTTAGGTATCTCCCAACTGATTTGCTTGTTGGGTCCGGTTTAACCAAATTGACCTGGTCAGACCGTCCGGATCCTACTCTCTCTCTCTCTCTCTCTCAAAAATCAATGGTCTCTCTCTTTCTCTCTATAATGAGACTTCGTTTTTCCTTCCGAACAACTTTGACGTGAGAACAACGTGATCGATAATACAAGTTCGTGGTCTGAGTTCTTCTATTGTCTACTTAATATTAATTGGTGCTTCAAGAGATAACCTGATAACCCATGTTTGAACTTATATGATTAATTAAGTAGAAATTTTTTAAAATAATAGTTGAATCTTTTAATTATAAAATTGATTATAAGAACAAAACCAAGGTTTTTTTTTTATAAAACTAGCTCAATTGGAAGGTCCATTTATATTTACAGACTCATTACAATCCATTGCACCAAACTAGACACTTACATTACCAATTTACCCAAAACACCCATATTCGCACAAACTCCTCACCTTCTCTTTACTCTTTGCAATTAAACATGCGATTTATGTGGCAATTTGAGGTGATTTGTGAAACAAAAACGGACGGTGATCAATCATAGTGAAATCTGGAAAAATCTGGAAAGAAGATTCAAAAGGTTGATAAAAACAAATCAAAGGTAAGTTTCCTCTGTCTCTTTGAGTTTTTTATATTATGTATTTCGGTTAGGTTTTAGGTTTTGAATTTGTTGTGATTCAGTATGGATTTAATGTGTTATGTTTGGTTAGGGTTAGTGTGAATGTTGTAATGATGATTTTCGAACTCATTTGAGATGTACTTGTTTGATTTATTGGTTTAAAAGTCGAAGGATTTGGGTTCAGAGTTCATTAGCGATACTTCGCATTTTATGAGTTTGCTTCTCAATTACTAAATTGTGAAGCAATAAACCCTAAATTATCATCTAGAACTTCACAAATAGGTAAATGGGAAGCCTTTTGATGAATTGTGAAACCTTTTTTTTTAGCAAAACAGCTTCGCAAATAGGTAAATATGAAAACTTTTGATTAATTGTGACACCATTTTTTTTATAGCAAATGGGCTTTCATAAATAGGTAAATGCGAAGAATTCTGGTGAATTCCGAAGCCATTTTTTAGCAAATGGGCTTCACAAATAGGTAAAAGCGAATCCACTTGGATTGTGATTCACAATTTTCCCTCTATTTTGTAATTGAATGAATTGCGAATATTTTTGCTTCGCAAATAGGTAAATGTGAAGCCTTCAGGTGAATTACGAAGTTGGCATGTCTTACAAAACATAACTTACCCTGCGCTTTCCCTTTTTGGGAAAGAAAGTACTGGAAAAATCCAGGGATTCAACGTATCCGATCTAGCTTTCCATTTCCCTTACTAGCCAGACTAGACTCCTGATTGCCTGCCCTTGTTTTTACTGAAATGCAAATATATTGTCTAAAATGCAAATATATTGTCTAAAATGCAAATTGTTTTCATTTTTACAAACTTAAGTGGCAAAGCTAAAATCGGATAGTGGTGTAAAATTCAAATATCTGTGGAGCTTAGGTGCAAAAGGCACAATAATAATTAAAGGTGATATTGATGTCATGATGGATCTGCAAAAGAAATTGACGGTGTCACGGATAAAGGCCTTCAAAAGTAAATGTTTTGGACATCTTATGGATTTGGATAATGTCGCTTTCTCCGGTACCATTATCCATACATTGTTAACTATGGAGATTGAGCATGCCGGATCTCTTCTAGATAGACGTGGTTCCCTATTAGAGGAATTGAAATGAGGTTTGGAGATTGGGAGTTCAGTCTTATCTCTAGCTTACGGTTTGGTGGTTTTGAGGAGATGACGAAGAGGATCGAAAAGCTAAATGAAAAGGAAATAGTCATGAAGCACTTAAAAGGAATAGATCTCATAAATCACCATCACATATTTGAAGTGTTCATAAATACCGACTGGAGTAAGAAGGATGATGGTGAAGCCGTTAGTGTTGTGATGTTGTATTTCATACATTGTTGTTTGATCATGATCGAGAAAACTAGGTTAGTGAATACTGATGGTTAGTACTTGCTGATTATGCAACTTTGTTTGTGTGTTACCATGCAGAGAGGTGGTTTAGTATAAGACAAACAAGGCCATGATGAGAGCTACCTCTAAAATATGGAAAGCCATTGAGTCTAGAGAAAAGAACGCTCCTGTTAAATATCAACTGGGAGGATTAGCATACGTAGTCGAGATATGAATTGTATATATATTGTTTATGTAGGAATTGTAAAAATATAGTTTACTTATTTGTTTGTCTCTTTTGTACAAGTTTGGACATTTGAGCTTTGGAAGGCGACAGAGACATACTACATGAAGAAACCAAATTGTCTCCCGCCACGCGTGCTTAGATGGAAAACGGCTAAAGTTCCATTATTTTCTCAAGTGCGCGATATGATTAAGATGAGCAAATATCCATTTAAATTGTAATAATCAATTTTGAAATCATATGAATTATTATCTATACATTTGTGATTTGTAGGATGTTTCTCCTCCATAACCTAAACTTAGTTGTGGAAGATGCTAAGACGAATACTGCTTGGTATAATCAATGCTCTTGTGTTTGTCTAATATTATGGAAAATTCTCAACATCACCAATACATTCTCTTAGCTTTGTCATAAACAAAGTCCATGCTTTATTACTTTCATTCAGACCAATCCCAAAAGTAATGGGATAAATTTGATTATTACCACTTTCCAAATTGTAATCTACAATGTACAGGAAAATTTACATTTTAAAAAAGCTTCTTCAACACATATAACAGGTTGAATATGTTCTTTAAACGCTCTAAGTGAAGGACTCATAACCATAAAGAAGTACTTAAAGCGGTCATCATCATCCGTTTCAATATGGGCAATTGTGTAGGAAAATAGACAAGCCTAGGCATAGCGGAATAATAAAATTTTATCTATTTTATCTATTTCCCTTTTCCAAGATCTGTTAATTGTTATTTCATATAAAGAGGGATAGATAGTAATACCTTTAGTGATGAACTATCTACCATTGCAAACGAAGTGCCCACAACTTGTTATTATCAACTCGTGAACCACGAACGTTTGATTCAACACAAAACCAAAAGATAATCAGTGATCAACCTTCAATGAATAGCAATCGCAATGATTGCCTCTAACAGAAATTGATACGAGATCAAATAGGGAGTAAGAAATAAAGTAAATTAGCCGAGACGAAAGACGGAACGATTCCTCCTCTCCCTTTTTGTGTTGGTCGAATTTTAGGGGTTATGGAGTCTATTTATAGACTTTTCTTAACCCTAATCCCAGTTGTGTTAGGTAATTAAATAATTGGAATCTTATTCGGAATAGGATTCCTAATTAGATAATTAAATAAACACTTTACTATTATCTAAATAATAACTAATTATATCTAGATAATTATTATTAATCAAATTAATAATTAATTAATGTTAGGGATAACTAATTAGAGTTTCAATCACATAAAAAACTTCTAATTAATATTATCAGATAATCTTTTAATTTAATTGATAACCATAATCAAATTATAATTATTAATCAAATTAATTTATCCCTAAATTAATACAAATTTCGGCCCATATGTGTATATCCCACTAATTACATTTTCGTCCTCCGATTCCAAGTCCCATATGCGACCCATTAGGTTCTTTATTGCCACTAGCCGTATATATCATTTGAAATTATTCATTACGATTAATTCTAACATATATATAAAGGAATACCGTCGAGAGCTGTTACTAGCAGAACCTATGATATTCTTCCAGAGCAATTAAGAAGTCAGGTTGATAACTGACATTAACCTTTTTGTATTAGGTACAGTATAATACGATCCTTCATCAACTATATCTTGTCGGTCAATTCCTTATAACCATGGAATGTGTCAAGGTTACATATAACGAAGAGTCCGGTTTTACTTGTACAGGTTGAATTTACTTTAAAAGATAAGTTAAGTGAAATGTTTATTTCTACTCTTAACTGTATCACCTTGCAAGGATTTCAGTCAATTCACCACAAGCGGCCCTTTGGATATATCTCCCATTTATCGGGAGTGATGAATGCTCAATCTGACATTAACCATTCTGTAATTACTTCGCGTGATACCCAACCCTGCTCTCACACACCCTAGGCTCTCACCTATTGGATCGTGCTCGCACAGAATCAAAGTATCAGACTCCGCAATCCAGAATTACTAATTAATGAATGTTTGAGTCTGAGGATTAGTTATACCTACTAATACTGATGAGATGAACAGTTGACACATTAGATAAATCACTCCATTCTGTTATCTCAAGTCAGGTCCCAATCCTAATGAACTCCTTCATCAGATCCATGTAACTGTCTAGATATCAGAATATCTAAAGCTTGTGAGATCAGCTTTCTGCCTCGACAAAAAACACTGTTACATGCAAGTCTCAACAGCAATATGCCAATCCCTATAACATATTACTTGACTTGGGTTTACTTTAAGTCTATCAGTCTATTATAAAGTATAGTCTCACTTCATGCTTGTATGAACACTTTATAACTACTTGAATAAACTTAGGATTACTTCCTTTGCAAAAGATTTGTGCCTTTATATATAGTTACATATTAATGGTATATATCTGATTAAACAAATGACCAAATAAACAATTTATTCATTAATATTAATATCCAAAACAATTATATTTAGGACACTAAATTCCAACAAATTGTACATGGATTAGTATTCTTCAATGTCTCACAATAGTCTGGTAACAACATGTATGACTCTTACAGTGTACCACAATAAGCTTCTAACGCCAACTTCTTGCTCTCCAAGCTTGCATGTAAGAGAGGTTAATTGTGTGATCTTTTCCAAAATCGAAAATGATGTCCTTTGGTCGATACACTCTATCATCATTCACAACTTGCATAATAAAATCATAAATTGTGAACCTCAATTACGTATAACTAACTTAGAATTAACTTCAAACTACTTGAACTAACTTAGAATCAAAAAATATTTACATGATGTTAGAAATCAATAAGAAGCCTGGATAATGGAGACCCTTCAGCCGCCCGTCTTTGGCCGGCCGTCGACTGACCCCCGAATCCGTTTTCTTCTGATCCACAGGGGCCTTCGTGGTCGAGATTGAATCCTGGTGCGGAGCCACCATGCAGGAACTGGAGAGACCTATTGCTGAATAAAGAAGTGATACGGGATTCCAAGGTTCGTGAAAACCTTCGTGAGAATGGGAAAGTGGTGATTACTATTGATGAGGCGAATCCTTTATACCCAAAGGTATCACTTGACTCATCCCTGAAACAACAATTAACAACTCAATGGAATAGTGCCCTAATCATTAAGCTGTTTGGGAGAAAGTTGGGATATATTGCCTTGCACAATAAGGTTTCAGATTTGTGGAAGCCGATTGCCAACTTTAAGATGATGGAAGTTGGGAATGGTTTTTATGTTGTTAAATTTGATGACCCCCTGGACAGAGAGCATGTAATATTGGATGGACCTTGGATTGTTCAAGGAAATTATCTGACAGTGCGTACCTGGTCCCCCACGTTTTCTCCTTCAGACTCCCTGATTGAATCTACCCTTGTGTGGCTTAGGTTCCCTCAAATACCATTATTCTATTATAATCAAGATGTTCTTTTGGCTATTGCCGAAGCTATTGGAAAGCCTATTAAGGTCGACGATAACACGGCCTTTGCTGATCGTGGTAAGTTTGCAAGGGTCTGTGTTGAGATTAACCTGCTAAAACCTCTTATTGCTTGTTTTGATCTTGATGGGATGGAGCAGAGAGTAGAATATGAAGGTTTACATACCGTGTGTACTGGCTGCGGTCGTTATGGTCATCTTAGACAGGTTTGCTCCTGGCCTAATGTCATTGAAGTTTTGTGCATAAGAGTGACACGAGCTGAGAGTGATACAATGGAGCAGACTAAGAAGCCTATAATGGACCCTATGATTGAAGGAAATAATAGTAAGTCAATTTCGATTCCCGCTACTACTATTTCAAGTCGGGAGGAGCATGAGTATGGACCTTGGATGGTTGTGCCCCGAAGGAAGCAAGCTTCTCGTGTCAGAGTCCCTTTTAAGCCGCTTGCTGTTGACCTTGGGAATGTTGATGTGAATCCCTTTGAGGGAGTCCATTCAGATTGGGGCAAGAGTAAGGAAATTGGTAGCAAGGTCTTTGATAGCTTAGGGCTAAATGAGGCTGCTGCGAGTCGAAACAAGAAAGGGAAGAGGTTGAATGTGGTTACAAGTAGCAGCTCTTTTGTGAGTAAGAAGTCTTTTGGGGACTTGGCTGGTCCTGAGTCGAATGAGGCTAACAAGGCCTTGAAGTTGGCTCCAATTGGCTTTGATGCAAGGAAAAATAAAGGTAAACGGATTCGGTTGTAGTCGGATGCTGGGGGACAGACTAGCGGCCTCCATCCTAGTCAAGGTGAATGTTTGGCTAGTGGTAGAATATCTGAGGAGTTAGAGAACATGGAAGGAGTTGTGGAAGAGAGGTTGCACCTCCCTAGATAAGCGTTGTTGGTGCTCTTTGCTTCTCTTTTTGTTTTTTCCTTTAATGCATTTTGTTATTTGGAATTGCTTTGGCGCTGGAGGAAGGGTCTTCCAAAGGTCGCTGTTTCATCTTATTAGGACCCATCGTCCTTCTATTGTTGTTCTTCTTGAACCTAGTATTCCTGGCTCCCGTGCTGACCAAATTTGGAAAGGTATGGGGTTTAGTTCTATGGAGATTGTGGAAACTGATGGCTTCAGGGGAGGGATTTGGATGTTCTAGGATGCTGCTGAGGTGCTAGTTGATGTTCAGTACAAAAATTACCAGTTTATTCATGCATGTGTCACTATCCTGGTTGGTAGTTCAAAGGGAGTTAAGTTTGAGCTTACTGTTGTTTATGTAAGACCCCAGGGCACTGCTAACAGTCAGTTTATGGCCGATATGGTGAGTGTGAAGTCCTCTGTCAGACTTCCCTAGGTTATTGCAAGAGACTTCAACTGTATTAAATCCACTGAGGAAAAATTAGTGTTGAAACACCTTTCCACATGATTTTGATTTGACAAAATTATTTAAGTATATGATTAAAGAATATTCTAAAACACACTAAGTTTAAATGCTTTGATTTATTACACTAATGTGTTTGTTCAATGTTGAGTTAAATTGTTTATAAGACATAGAGACTAAAAGGCTAAAGGCCCAAGACAACTCGGCCCGTGTAAACAAAACGCTGTCGTTGTGGACAAAACGCAGCTCAGCATAAAGAAGGATCTGGAAGACTTTCTTTATCTACTTCGGAACGAAGCTGCTGAGTTGGACGACAAAGAGTACAAGACAGCAGCTGAGCAAGGAACAACTTCAAGACAAAGTATTTCTACTTTGGGTAAAGTTCAGAAGACACAGAAAGCTGTCTGGAAGACTTTGCCATAAAAGGCGAAACATTATGCCTGTCTGTCTAAAAGCTGCTCAGCACTGACCGAAGACAGAAGATACAACAATCTGATTGGCTAACGGCACTGAGCGTGTACTGAGTGACAACGACATCAAGTCGTTTCCCTCCAACGGTTATTTCGAAATTTGAAATAACCGATACCTCAAGTGTCACTATAAATAGGCCTTTCAGTTGCTTCATTCGATGCAGATCTTCACCAAGCCATTACGCTGACCAAATTTCTACTCGAAGAATCTATGTGAAAAAGCAAAGCAAATACTTACACCAATTTCCATATTACTGTGTAAAAGTCTAGAGTGATTATCCAATCATCTAAAGTGTCTTAGCAATTGTTGTTTAGGACAAACTTATTATCATTTCTAGAATTAGAAAGGAGAGGCTGAGTACTCGGTTATAGTACTCAGCAATAGAATAGGAGTGAGTAGAGGTATAGAGGAAGGTACTCTTGTTATACTCAGCTTCTTGTTGTAAAAGGTTTGATGCTCTACCGTTAAAGAGCTCAGTAGAGAATTCGAAAGCTCGGAACGTGGACAGGACGTAGGCATAGAGGCCGAACCTGGATAAATCTGCTGAGTAACATCGTTCTAACCTTAAACTCCTTTAATATATATTGCTTGCTTAAACAAAACTGACCAAGTAAAGAGGTCACGCTGAGTTGTGTGCATTGAGTATCTGAGTTCAGGAATAGACTTAAGTGCTATCTCCTGACTCAAAGAAAGAACTGACTTAGTCACCAGTTGACTAAGCTAGTGTCTTATTTCACTCAGTGCGCTGTGTAATTCTTTTTAGAGAAAAAGAAGTCAGCCTTAACGTACTAAAATTTAAAATAGTTCCTATCCTCCCCCTTGGAACTAATTCGTTACGTTATAAGGGACCAACAATTAGGAGGCTCAAGTGTCTCTGCTTCTCGTTGTGCTTCTTTTTCTAATTGGATTAACTCTCTCCAGCTTATTGATGTGGGGTTTATTGGCCCCCCTTTTACTTGGTTCCGCGGGTGCTCCCCTCGCACTCGTGTTGCCTGTAGGTTGGATCGGGCTCTATGTGATTTTAGCTGGAGGCATTTATTTCCTAACGGGATTGTTCGGCATCTCCCGAGACATAACTCTGACCACACGCCTATTTTGATTGATGTAATGGATGGTAGCCCGAGGCATAGCCGCACTCCGTTTAGATTTCAGGCTGCTTGGGCTGAACACCCTAGTTTCGCTGCTGTCCTTAGAGATAACTGGGATGGGTTGAATGGGTTGGTTAAGGGCCTCCAGCATCTGGCTTCTAGTCTTCAGAAATGGAACTCTAGCACTTTTGGTAATATCTTCTATAGAACTAAAATGCTTATGGCTTGTCTTGATGGTGTTCAAAAAAGGTTATGTCAGGTTAATGAGGGAGGCCTGTTTAAATTGGAAAGACGATTGTCTAATGAGTTGTCGGTGGTTCTTCTACAGGAGGAACTTCTTTCGTTCCAGAAATCCCATGTTCAATGGATTAAATGTGGTGATCGGAACTCCAGGTTTTTTCATACTTCGACCTTGATCCGTAGGAGGAGAAATCGCATTGATGGTCTTCAAGATATTGGGGGTGAGTGGATTTGGGATGATAGTCGTTTGAATCAGCTAGCAGTTAGCTACTTTCAGGGGGTGTACACGGATGACGTGAGGGGTAGACCAAAGCTCAGGACTTGTTAGAGTTTTCCGAATTGGAACGCTTCGGCCATTGATGGTCTGAACAAGTTGTTTTCTACTGAGGATGTCAGGAGAGCAATTTTCGCTATGCCCCCTTTTAAAGCGCCTCACAAAGATGGGTTCCAGGCTTTTATCTACCAGAAGTTCTGGGACATCCTTGGGCCCACTGCTTGCACTTGTGCTCTGAAGGCGCTCAATTCGGGAGTTCTGGAGGAGGGTTTGAACACAACCCTGATTACCCTTATTCCTAAAGTGGCCAATCCTGTTAACCTTGCCCTATTCCAGCCCATTAGCTTGTGTAACGTGCTGTATAAGGCCATCACTAAATGCTTAGTTCTGAGATTAAAAGAACACCTCCAGTATCTCATTGGCCCATGTCAGAGTAGTTTTGTTCCGGGTAGGCAGATTTCTGATAATGTTATTCTTATGCAAGAGGTTGTGCATTCCCTTAAACGAAGATCAGGTAGAACGGGAGTCATGATCCTTAAGCTTGATTTGGAGAAAGCTTATGACCGTATTAATTGGGATTTCCTCCGTGATACGCTGGTGCTTCTTAATATTCCTCCTCATTGGGTGGACTTGATTATGACTTGTGTTTCCACTCCGCGTATGTCAGTTCTGTGGAATGGAGAAGAGTCTCAGGAGTTCAGCCCGAACCGTGGTCTTCGTCAAGGGGATCCTCTGTCCCCTTATTTGTTTGTGCTTTGTATTGAGCGGCTGAGCCATCTTATTGGTGATGCCATTGGGAATGGGAGCTGGAAGCCGATACAAGTGTTTAGAAGAGGTCCTAAGCTCTCTCATTTGATGTTTGCTGATGATATCGTACTGATGGCTCAGGCATCGATAGATCAGGCCATCACGATGAAAGGCGTCCTGGACAGTTTTTGTTTTACTTCAGGGCAGTGTGTTAGCTTCTCCAAATCGAGGGTCTCCTTCTCCTCTAATGTTCCGGAGTGGGTTACTTCTAGGATTTGCACGGTGTTGCAAGTGGCACCGACTACGAACCTGGGTAAGTATCTGGGAGTGTTTCTCTTCCATAAATGAGTGGATCATAGTGACTTTCAGCATGTAGTGGATAGAGTGCAGAACAGGCTGAATGGGTGGAAGAGTCATTGCCTATCCCTTACTGGTAGAACCACCCTGATTCACTCTGTTGCCTCCTCTATTCCTTCTTACATTATGCAGACGATGATTATGCCGATAAATGTGTGTCGCCTTTTGGATCGTTTGAATCGTCAATTTTTATGGGGTAGTGTGGGTAGCCGGCGTAAAATTCACCTTGTTTGATGGGACATTGTGTGTCGGCCAAGATGTTGGGGTGGCCTGGGAATTCGCCCCACGTGGGAGTTTAATTTGGCTATGGTGGCGAAGCTTGGTTGGAGGTTAATCACTGAAGATTCGACCCTTTGGGTTCAAGTTTTGAGGAACAGGTATATGAGAGGTACGTCTGATCTTAAGGAGATTTGTGTTAAACAAAATTCTAGTCATGTTTGGAAGAGCATTGTGCAGGGTTCATTTTTATTGAATCATGTGCTTGAAAGGCTCGTCGGGAATGGTACTTCAACGAAATTCTGGACTGATAGATGGGTGGGGGATAACACTCTTGAGGAAAATTGTATTTCAATGATTCCTGAGACTGTTAGAGGTAGATCTATAGCTTCCTATTGGAGAAGGGAAGGGGGCTGGGATTGGGAGATGCTTCATGGTCTGATTCCGAGCTCTACTTTGCTTCATTTGGCATCAATGGTCGTTTTTCCTAGCGACGAGAAGTAAGATTCCTGGAGGTGGCGGCTCACTAGTTCAGGTATGTTTAGCGTCAAATCTGTGTTTAGTTTAACCCAAGTCCAGGGGAGGGATGTGGTGCATACTAAGAATTGGAAGATGATTTGGAATTTGCAAATCCCGGAGAGATTGAAATACTTTATTTGGTTACTAATGTATGAAGCTGTTTTGGTTAATACGGTTCGGATGGCGAGACATCTGAGCGAGTCTGATGTGTGCTTAGCGTGCGGTTTGTCGGAGTCATTATTGCACGTTTTGAGGGACTGCAGTGAGGCTGTGGGGCTTTGGCGGATCCTGATACCTATTGTGGATTGGATTGAGTTTTTCCGCGCTGATCTTAGTTCTTGGCTGTTAGCTGGTCTCAGTAAAAAGGGGAATTGGCGTGGTATAGGCTGGAGTACCATGTTTATCTACACCATCTGGTGGTTGTGGCGGTGGAGACGCTCGGCGGTGTTCGATCCGGATACTGCTGTTTGTCGAAATAAGCTGGAATTTGTATATGGTAAAGCTGGGGAATGTTAGAAAGCCTTTTTAGATGAGCAGTGCATGAGAAATAGAAGTAGAAGGACTGTCATGGTTAGTTGGAAGCCCCTGTCGAAGGGCTGGATCAAGGTGAATAGTGATGGCGCTTGTAAGGGAGCCCTAGGTCCGGTGGTTGCAGGGGGCATTGCTCGGAATGACAATGGAGTTTGGGTAGGAAGGTTCGCTGTTAACTTAGGTATTTGCAGTGCTGTGCTTGTGGAGCTATGGGGTTTGTACTTCGGGTTGAAGTTTGCTTGGGATAGACATTTCCATAGAGTTGTATTCGAAATGGACTCGCTTGTGGTTGTGGATTTGGTGAAGAATGGTAAGGATCATAAGCATAGGTTCTTTTGGCTGATTGATGAGTGTCAAAGATTGTTAAGACGGGATTGGGAAGAGGTTAGGTTGATTCATGTTCTCCGCGAAGGTAACCATGTCGCGGACTAGATGGCGAATTACGCAGGAAGTTTACCCCTGGGTCTTCACGAGTGTGAGGTGCCCCCTGCAGGCATCCTGGATATCTTATTTTCTGATATTTGTGGTACTTGTCTTCGTAGGATGACTAGTATCACTTAGCTTATTTTTTGTTGTGCTCCGGGGTTTCGTCCCCTCCACTAAGGTCAAAAAAAAATAAGAAGCCTGGATTGTAATACTCAGACAAATACAGGCGGACTTAGTATGGCCATATCTACCACACCTCGTATAGGCCACATGAATACCTTCATACTCAATCTGATGAGTGCAATCATTAACCAAGGTTTCATTAAATCAATTTCAAAGCAGACCCTCGCAAACTTACCTCTATTAGCCTTAATACCAAATGGTAATTAGTGGACCATGTTCTCATAGTAAGGAATATAGGTCATTTTTGTATTTAAATCAAAAGTAGGACGCTCTAAGGGTCCCCATTCCGGTGTGGCATTCGTGTCATCGATGTCGTGCGGGTGCATCCCTAACTCGATTGTTTTTTACTGCACTCCCCCTACGCGCGAGAGAGTCTTTCCTCTAATAATTGGATTAAAGGCTTGTAAAGGCCCTTTACTTATAAACTAGTAAAAATTCTCATTTATTTCCTGTGTGGGATGTGAAAACTTAATTTTCTTTTATCCTCTTCAAAATCATTTCAAAGTTGTTTATTTTGAGCATCAATTTCTCATTCATCACTTGTCCGTTTTGAGTTTATAATATACTGTTAAAAAGATCTCATGGTATAGAATACGTTGATATATTTAAAGTTATTCAAAACTTCATTTATCTGTTATATGTTTAAGCTTTAAGTTCACAAAAAAAAAATAACAAACCAAAATTATGTTTATAATTTGTTTTGGATATATATAATTTATAAAGTGAGCTGTTATAGTCTTTCAAAAAAAAAAGTGAGCTGTTATTTAAGATTTTATGGTTATTAATCATAAATAGAGATCAAAACTGTAATTTTCCATCAACCAACTTCTAATTTTTCTTTACCAGATTTTGATATCCACGAAGAGTGTTTTAATCCACTAATCTGAGGTGTGTAATCCAGGTGGCAGATCTAATGGCTCTGGCACCACCCATGGATTTAAAACACTCAAACTTTTGGATTTACGAGATAATTTTTGTTGTTGTTGTAAAACCTAGTCTTTCTAGTACTTGGTAGCAATCTGGTACAAACACAAGCAGAAGAGAGAACAAGAAATCTGCACTGCACATTTAATTGTGATGAGACAGCTGGATGGATCTCATCAAACTTCCTCAACAGATAATGGATCCCACCAATAATAAGGGGCAGCTCGAGTTTGTGCAATTATCAGCTTTTTACATTCTTTTTCTTTTATCTTTTTGAAAAAATCAATTCATATCATTTTCACATCAAGAAATTATTTTTTTTTTCTTGAAAAAGCTATCATCATCTCTCGTAAAGAATTTGTCTTTTCAATTTTTTTTGTTTAAAAAACTGCCATCCATATTATTTTCTCATAAATAATTTGCCTTTTTAATATTATTTGAAAATTTGACCATGATAACATCGGGATATTATCGCAAGGACCAAAGGAGATAATCGCCTCAAATATGCCACGTGGCATAAGAAACCGCCCGGCGGATCCCCCTGGGATAGCTCTAAGAGATCCGCTGGCGGATCTCTAAGGCGAATCTCTCCATTTACTTAAATAACGGCTAACCGTCAACTCGGCCATAACGATCATTAAATGAATCATTAATAGTCTTAACCCGCCAGGTTAAGAGTAACTTGTAACCGCCATTAAATGAGCATTAATGGAGACTCTCTGGTTACCTAGGAGTTACAAATCTATCTACTATAAATAGCCTACGTCTAGGCTATCAAGGTACACTCACTCATACTTACTTTTCACTAAGCTTTGTCCATTCAGTTTATTCGCCATATTTGTTACTGACTTTGGCATCGGAGTGTCCCCGGCCGATCCCAACGGCGCCTCACAGGGACGTGGTCCGATCAGAAGTTTCATTTGTGTTATCAATTGGTGCGATGAAGGTGGAATCCTTAACCCAATAAAGGATTTTCGGTCACATTGAAACATCATGAATGATGAAATACTAAATCCCTCCTCGGGGATCGAGTCACCAGTAATCACACCATCCAGTGCTGGGCACACGGGTACGACCGCTCCCACAATGAATATCGATGGAAATATGCCCCCAGCATCCTTCCTTGATATGTGTGTTCTGGATATCGAGGCGCGATATGGGATTGAAATTGGAGACCGCCTTCGAGCGTTCACAACTATTCCTTATAGTAGTACGGTTTCTACGTCAGTGGTCTCGTCTCTACCTCCGTTAAACTTTGGTCTAGGACCAGGGGCTCGTAGCTCTTCATTCCTTCAAGCTCATAATGTTGACTCTACGGTAACTACCACGGCGGCAAGTGGATCACGACCAGTTATGAGGGAGCTGTTTCCTGGCGAAGGAAGTCGTAGGAATGACGTGGTCCCCCCTGGCGGATCAGAAGTTCCAAGGTTTAATCTTGATGGGCCGAATGTACCCAGACGACCACGAACGAATTCGTCCCTTGGGGGATTTAAAGAGCCCATTCGCAAAAAGCACAGAAAGAACAAAGATAAGCAGCCAAGATCTCCTTCGCCCCGGCGAGCAAAATCTTCACGCCGTGGCAGATCTCCTCCATCTACTGGTCGTAAAAGGAGTAAGAGACCGGAAAAAACGTCTTATTTAGGAGGACCGCCACCCCATCCATCTTCGGGAACTGTTGGACACACTCTGACAGGAGGTCAACAAGGAGGAAACGAGCTGAATCCTCCAAACAAAGGAAGTGGGGGAGGAGGCAATGGAGGAGGAAGGGGAGGCGGACGAGGAGGACATTCGCCATCGGATTCATCGTCCGAATCGAGTTCTTCATCTTCTCCGAGCAGATCGCCACGAAGAGATCGTCCCAGGGCGGAGCCGGAGAATTTTGATGACAGAGTCAGAGCCCTAGTGCTTCAAATGAATGAAGAAAATGCTAGGTATAATCCATTTGCCAACAGGGATTCGCCTTTTGCGGCTTGGATTGAAGCAGAGGAAACTGAAAGAGCGTTTAAAATCCCTAATTTGGCAATTTATACAGGTAAAGACAATCCGGAAGCTCATGTTCGAAAATACAGAATCATGGCCAGACTCAATCGAGCCACCGAACCTGTGCTTTGCAAAATGTTTGTCACCACGTTAGGAGGCCCGGCTTATTTGTGGTTTCAATCCCTACCTCCAGGCTCAATAAACAGCTTCGATCAATTGAGTAGGGAATTTTGTGCTAAATTCGCCGGTTGCATTCCTGCAGTGGTGAAATCCGGAAAGCTTTTTGAGTTAAAACAAAAGGCGAATGAATCCCTCCGAGACTATGTAGACACTTTCAATCAATTGTGTATACAGATCGTTGACGTAGACATCTCCGTAGCTGTGGAATGCTTTGTGAGAAACACTACTTGTAAAAGTTTGCAAGAAGACCTCATCCGCAAGAAACCAACCAGCATGGCGGAATTAATGGAACGTTGCAAAGATTTTATAGAGGTAGATGATATTCGCCGAGGCTCACCATCATCGCCAAAGAAGGATCGAGGCGAATCCCGCTCTCGAGACCGAGATCGGGACAGAGACAAACGTCAAGATTCTCCTCGAAACAAACGAAGAGATTCCAGGAACAAATCAACATTTGTCACCTCCTTCACACCTCTTAATGCTTCTAAAAGTGAGGTTCTTATGTGGATCGAGAACAGCCAGCACAAACGGAGCATTTCATACCCCGAGCCAAAAGGGGGGGAGTATACCAATAAAGGCAAGGATCCTAAAAATTATTGCAAATATCACAGGAAAAATGGCCATGATACGGATGCTTGCTGGGAGTTAGCTCGAGAAATTGAACGACTCATTGAAAGAGGTAAATTGGATCGGTTCATCCAAACGGAGGGAAAAGACGATGATAGATCCAAGGAGGATTCAAAGAAGAAAGGAAAGGGCACTATTAATGTCATAGCTGGCGGACCTGGTTATCAGCCAGCATCAAAAAAGACAAAAATGATCAACCTTGATGGGATATCGTTAAATCGCCCTTTTTCAGACGCATGTCCGGAGATTGCACCCCATGCGGATGCACTGGTCGTCACGATGATGGTTGAAGGCTGGGAAATTAGACGGGTGATGATTGATACGGGAAGTTCATGTAACGTCATCACTCGAGAAGCATTCATTAAACTCAAAGTTGATCCTGTCCAAGTGGAACCAACTATGGTCGATATTCTAGGAGTCACTAGTCATACCATTCAGACGAAAGGCCAAGTTATTTTGGAGTGCGAACTTGCTGGGGATGATCAAGTTTGGAAAGGAGATCTGGAGTTCTCAGTCCTAGATAGACAATTGGCCTACAATATTATTCTCGGACGACCATTTATCTCCGAAGTTGCGGCCCTTATCTCTATTCGCCATCTAACACTTTACATTCCTACGGTCAAGGGGGGGAGTGATGGTTAGAGGTTGTCAAAAAGTGGCTCAAGAAACTTATTCGGCTTCGTTAATGGTTCGCCCTCAATCTAAAAAGAAAACAGAAGAGGAATGCACTACAATAGCAGTGGATAAGGATGATGCGGAGGACAATACATTACCACACATGGCGAATCTCTTGAGCCGACGTGAACACTTAGTCAGAGAATGAAATGCACCTATGGTCTTGAGTACTCTTTTTTCTTTAACAAGCTTTTTCCCACGAGGTTTTTCTTGTTAAAGGTTTTAATGAGGCTCATTTGCAAAGACCTATTTCCTGTAATAAGGTGTTTCTTCCATTAATAAAGATTGTTGGTTTTATTATCCATTTTCTTTTTTATGATTCACTACTGCAATATCAATATTCCAGTCATAAAAAGGAGGCATCCAACACTCCTCACAATCACAACAGATCCGCCACTTGGCAGATCATGGTCACCAATAGAGTTAAAACGATCCTTGGACGCAAGGTCTTTACACTCTCTTATCCTTCCCTAAGAAGGACTTACAAGTACTACGGGCGGATCGTTTCACCTCAAAGATAGGTGGCAAAATGAACCCCTGGGCAGCTTTACTTCCTCTAAGGAGGAATAGAACAGCTTCAAACCTTCATAAAGGTTCATACGGTGAAGTATAGCTGGCCACCTACTTCAAACAAAAATCCTGAACATATTCACATTCAAAACACTATCGGGCACAAAAGTGTAAAAGTGAATTAAATAGCAATGTTTGGAATCATACTGGTTTTTACAAAAACTTATACAAACAAAAACTAAATGATAGCAGGGGCATCCCCTTTTACGCTTCCCTCACCAACAGGGCACACTGGAGGATCCTTTTTTCTCCACAGTTGTAGATTCGCCACCAAGAGATACCTCCTTGTCTCCTTTTGGTTCTGAATCAGCCTTAGACGGTATCTCCTGAAGATCATCCTCCACAGCTATGGTAGAAGGCTTAGCCTCAGGCAAGGTTCCTTTCATCCATCTTCTTACATAATCGCGGAGATACCCCTTGGCATCAGGCATCTTCTTGAACCTCGCCACATCCTCCGGCTCAGGAACGGCGAACTCAGGATCTGTAAAATCGATTCTGGGACGAGCTAAGGAGAAATACGCCATAAGCATCTCGCCATAAAAGAATGCTTGTTCGCCTGCCGTGTATTCCGCCTCCCCGAGAGCATCTTCATGATTTTTAGCATCGGAGGCTATCTTTGCCTTTAACTTCTGTATCTCCTCGTCTCGGTGAATCAAAGCAGCTGTGGCAGAGGCCAAGTTCGCGTTAGCGGAAGAAAGGTTGGCATTGACAACGGCAAAGGAAGAATTGGCATTTGCCAACTCTTTCTCCAGCTTCTCAACAGTAACCCTATCTTGAAGCAGCCCATTCTCCAAGGTACGAAGGCGAGCGTACAGCTGAGAAAAGCAAAACAAGTTAGCCAAAAAGCAGAAACAAAGAAATCATCACGTTCTTCCAAAAAAACTTACTGAAAGAAGCTCCGATTTCCCCTTTTGGACGTGGATCGATCTGGGGATTTGGTCATAGCCCCTTTGTACTTCTCCTACTTGTCCTAGAGCTTCGTACAGGTTATTCAAAAGCGATTCATCCTCGAAAGTTCGTCCAGCCAACTTGGCGGACCAAGATTCGCCAGTACTGGGCTTCGCCGACTGCATAAGTAAGAAAGACCATACGCCACTTCAAAATCTGACAAGCAGGCAAAAGAATTAAGAGATGCATTACCTGAACCGTTTTTTCAGTAGTCTTGGCGGATTTAATGGCATCCGCCATTATCTTGGTACTCCCAACGGTGTTGGGCCGCCTCTTCTTTAGAGGCGGATCAGCAGTCGTCTCATAGGGCGTTTGCCCGTATCAGTTTGAGGGATGGCCTCTTGATTTTTCTTGCGGGCTTCCTCTTCTCGAAATTGCCTGCGCGTCTCTGCAAGAGCACGATTTGCTTTAGATGCAGCCCTGCCAAAAGAAGATATCAAAATAAATTAAAGCTCCAAAAATAAATAAGGTACCTTGATCAAATTGAGTTATTTTCGAGTAAACAAGTTGATCCTCCACTCGGCGGATCAAAGGAATGTCGCTCATCATGAAGGCTAAGGCATCCTCATAAGTCCAGGCATCCGCCTTAATTTGCTTCATGAGATCCGCCACAGCCTCATCACCAAGCGTTAAGATTCGCATGTCTCCCGCCATGTGTAGTGGACGAGAGTTCCAGACTAAAGGAAAGTCCAATGGCTCGTCCTCCTTTATCCTCACATAGAAGAAACTCTCATCCCAGCTGTGCACGTTAGAAATTTTGTGGTAGAAGGGCGAATAAACACCAAATTTGGCGAATGTAAGATAGGACTCTGACTTCCTCTTAGAAGGTTTGTGAAAGGCTCTGAAGATACGACCATTATACGTTACGCCTAAATTTGACGCCAGATAGCAATCCAAGGCCATATCAAGCCAACCATTAGGATGTAGTTGGCTGACAACGATGTCAAAATACGAGAGGATATCCGCCAACATCTTGGGAAGAGGAAGGCGAAACCCTCTCTCAACATGACTACAAAAAACAGTAAAAAAGCCTGTCGGCGGATTGGAAGGGCGTTGATGTGAAGCAGGGAGTTGGGTTTCGTAGTTTTTAATCCATGGAAAGCGATCTGATAGGTTCGCCAAATCCGCGGCACTCATGCGAGACGAAGTGGATTCTGCTCGAGGTGTCTTCTTCCTAACAGGAACAGAAGAAGAAGCCATTGAACCCAGAAACCGGTTACGGGCGCCGGTCGGAGCGAAACTAGAAGAAGGATTTCAAGAGGAACGAGTCCGATAATGGCTCTGCACCGAGTTATTGAACTCAGCTAAACCGGAATTAATTTCTCCAGCAAGAGATTGGGAATCCTCCGATGAAAACGAAGACGAGGACCAACTAAAATCTACTTCAATGCGAGGAGAAGATGGCAAATTAAAAAGTTCTGAAGTTGACCCCGAAGACGAAGATGAACTTCTAAACATTCAAAAAATGATGTAAAGAACACTTACATGGAAATGCACAAGCTTGAGGTTTCTGAGAAAAAGCTCCGAAAAACAGAAGAAAATGGAAAGCAAGGGAGAAAGAGAACTCCGGAGAAGGAAGACGGCTTTTTAAAACGCTCCTAGGGCAGTGTGATTACACGTGTCAACCATCAAAGAACCTCGAACAGAGCGCTCATTAATGCGGAAGCGTGTGACGGCGCACAGAAGTCTAAAAGCCCTAAAGGACTTTAAAGGCATTTTGGGGGGGCTTCTGATAACATCGGGATATTATCGCAAGGACCAAATGAGATAATCGCCTCAAATATGCCACGTGGCATAAGAAACCGCCCGGCGGATCCCCCTGGGATAGCTCTAAGAGATCCGCTGGCGGATCTCTAAGGCGAATCTCTCCATTTACTTAAATAACGGCTAACCGTCAACTCGGCCATAACGATCATTAAATGAATCATTAATAGTCTTAACCCGCCAGGTTAAGAGTAACTTGTAACCGCTATTAAATGAGCATTAATGGAGACTCTCTGGTTACCTAGGAGTTACAAATCTATCTACTATAAATAGCCTACGTTTAGGCTATCAAGGTACACTCACTCATACTTACTTTTCACTAAGCTTTGTCCATTCAGTTTATTCGCCATATTTGTTACTGACTTTGGCATCGGAGTGTCCCCGGCCGATCCCAACGGCGCCTCACAGGGACGTGGTCTGATCAGAAGTTTCATTTGTGTTATCACATACAAATTTTTTTCTAATAAAGACATTGCGATTTTAATATATTTTTAAAAGAAAACGTGAACATCCATATATATTTAGAGATTAATATAAGATTTTGGATAAATACATCTCTAATGTTTATAGTCAAAAATAATTTTATCTCTAACGATTAAAATAATACAATTTTATCTCTATCAAGAACAAGTTTACCCCTAACATCGACAAGTTGAGTTAATTTGAGAAATAATCATCAAACTGTCTTCATCATACTTCACGTATGCATTATTTTATCACTCATTAGTAACAGATAATAAAAAAATATGATTAGACGTGAAAAATATTTAAAAAAATATAGTCTTTTGTACGAGTTGGATAAAAAAATTCATATATTTCTCTGAATTTATAAATACTAATACCTAATTTTATTATTAAATCATAAGAAATATGAAATCTTTTTTTTATAACCAACAGACGTGTAATCTGAAATTGAACCAACTTGCCAACATTACTGGTAAAATTGATGTGTACTGCCAATGTTAGGGGTAACATTGTACAATTTTAGACGTTAGAAGTAAAATTGCTTCTATTTGTAAATGTTAACGGTATTTTTGTACCTTATCTCTAAGATCTATGATTGAGCCTTAACTATCGGACCTTTTAGTTTAATTAGTTTCATGACATGCTATTAGGTCTTCTTAAATCAAACGGTCGAGGGTTCAAATCCTAACAACCTTATTAATTTGTGAAATTAAAATCGGGTTTTTAGTTCAATTGGTTCTATAACATGGTATAGGTCCTTTTAGACCAAATGGCCAATAGTTCCAATCCTACCAACCTCATTCATTTGTAGAATCAAAAATAAATAATTAAACCTTATTACATTTTTTTTTCTTAATTATGGTGGTGTGTCTTTAGGCTTTAGCCTATTTTAGAAAACGTAAAGGGCTATAATTGTGCCTTTAGCTTTTTACAAATTATTTTTGAAAAAACTAAAATTCATATAATTTTCTCATAAATAAATTGTATCTTTGATTTTATTCTTCTTGGAAAGTAGCTATCTATTATCATTTCCTTGTTAGGAAATTTTCGTTTTGATTTTTGTTTGGAAAAGTGGTCATCCGTATAAGTTGTCTTTTTTAATTAATTTATTTATTTATTTTTTTTATAGAGTAGAACTTGTTGAGTTGATTAGTAGCGAAATAGTAGGATCTAGCACGATCTCGTATAACTGGTCATGAATCACCCACATAGATGTTAGTCTCGAGGTGAAAATGATGGATTCACGAACTAAAGCATACTTCTGAGCTCGAGAGGGAGTATGTCGAGAGGAGTGTGTTTGAATTGATTAACCTTGATTGAAGTTAGGTGACTATCTAATTATAGTCTAGGTTTAACTTATAAATCTCTAATCATAATCCTCCATCTTTTTGGACGGGCTTGACCCGTTTCACTTACGGATGGATAAATATTTGGTCCATAACCTGAATATTCGTAACAGACTATACGTACGATTTTCATATAAACTTTTTTTAGTCTAGACCACATGTGTCCTCATTGAGATAATTCTGTATAAAGGATATAAGCTGAAGTGAGTATTATTGATAGAGAGCAAACAACGATATAAATAGGAATACAAACCTAGAAAATACAGAGATAAGTTTGTTGTAACAGAAAGATCTACAACTAATAACCAATAGATAATTACAAATAAATATTAGAGATATATACGAGATATTAATTTGAAGAGGTTAATCCTTATCACTCCCCCTCAAAATGGTCGGCCAAGTTGAGAGACCGATTTTGTGAACTAGGGAAGTAAAGACAGATTGTGAAAATGGTTTTGTAAGAGCATCCGCCAACTGATCATTGGTGGAGATATAAGAGACACGTAGAGTGCCCATTTTCACGGGAAAATTGATAATCAAGGGCAAGATGCTTCATTTTGGAGTAAAATACTGGATTAGCACTAACATATGTGGCACTGACATTGTCATAGTAAATTACGGGAGTGACAAAGGATATTAGTTTCAGTTTTTGAAAGAGATTACGTAGCCATAAAACCTCAACTGCCGCACTAGCTACAACTCGATATTCTGCTTCGATAGAGGAACGAGCTCGAGTGTGTTGTTTCTTAGATGCCCATGAAATTGGATTTTTACCAAGGTAGACAATGTAAGTAGTGGTAGAAATGTAGTCGTCTCTATCACGAGAAAGCATGAATTGTAAGCAAAGAGTTCTTGTAGAGAACAATACCCATGTTCGATGTTCCATTTAAATAACGGAGAAGACACTTGAGAGCATGCATATGATCTTCAGTTGGACACTGTATATATTGAGCCAATTTATTAACTGAAAAGTCAACATCAGGTCGGGTGATACTGAGGTACTGCAATCTGCCAATTATAGCACGATAAACAGTGGGATCAAGAAGAATTTTCCTAGCAGATGTCAGTGGAGGATTGGTAGCTTGAGGCGTTGCTGCAGGCTTTGCATCGGTCATGTTTGCCTTACATAATATATCAGAGATGTATTTTCGTTGGCTGAGAAATAAACTGTTGGTCCCTTGTGAGTTAGAGTTTAGTTCCAAAGGGAGGGGTGAATGGAACTATTGGGTAAATTTATCCCTTAATAGATTTTTCTCACAATTTAATTCAATAGCACAAGACAAAGAGAAGTTCGGAATCAGAGGCAATCTTTTTTTATTGCGTAATACAAATAAACGATGCTTGATTCTACTTCTAGTCTTTCTTAAACAGGAGGCAACTCAAAAAAGGGAAATCACGAGAAATTTTTAAAACTTTTTTACCTCGTCCATTTCCGGAGTTTTCAGGTCCATTTTTTAAAAAATTTTAGTTTTGCTCGGGAGAGAGAAAGAATTATCAGTTTTTAGAAAATTATCAAAATGGAGGCGGTGATAAGTGATTAGGGCGTGGTGAATAGCAACTCTCTATCTATATTTTCTTTGGAAAATGCAGATTTAAGTATGGAATGATGATATTTTATCCTTCCAAATAAAATCAATTTTATTTTTACTTTACATATATAAAATATTGTAACATTTTACATTTTAAATATTTATGATGTCTAAAATATTTACTGTGTTATTAATATGGATATAAACAACATGCTAACAACTAAGTTTACTATATATAAGTTAATTATAAAAAATTATCTAAATTGTTTGTATGTTATTAACACAGTTATAACCCACCTGTCAAAATTACGAAATTATTTGAATTTATTGACAAACTTATAGTACGAGTAAATCTGAGGATGATTTTCTGATGTCTACTAAGGTTCCCCAATGCCTAAGCTAACACATAAAATATGATTAAAGAAAGGTTGAGAACTGGCTACCCCATTCAGATCCCAAAATTGGCAGAGTTAAGGAAAGATGAACGAGAGATTAGGTCTAAATTATAGAGAATATCAGTATGTACCTTAGAGCATCTCCAATAGAGGGTGTTTGGAAGAGTGCTTGATGATGTGACAATGACTTTGATAACTTTTGAAAAGTGTCATATATTGGAGTGATGATGAGTGCTTGGAATTTTCAAGAAAATTTTCCACTTTTTGGCAACCTTCTAGCAAAATATAAAAAAATGATATAGTTGTCTACTATTGGTCCATTTTTATGACAAAATTTATGATGAAAATAAAATTATATATAAAAAAGTAATGGTTTGTGGGATAATAGTAGCAACTTTTAAAGTTGCTTATTATTGGAGTGTTTTTTTAACAAAAATTGCCGGAAGTAATATGAATGAGTTAGCAAATAAAATATTATATTTTAGTATGATTTGTTAATTTTGTGCAATCTTTATAGCAACCTCTATTGAAGGTGCTCTTAACTATGTAATACACAGTTCTGTTTATAAGGTGTCAGAGATAAATCTAATACTTACTCAGAATGTATGATCTAACTTAGCCTACAAATATTAGAGATTATATTATTCACATATAGCACGTCTTATCTGTATATTCAAAATACTTAGTTCCCTATTCTTAGCCTAACTTATAGGATTAGACTTTCACTGTAATGTGGAGTGTATTCTGTATATATTGGTTTTACACATCAATAACAATTACGCAATTGACCAAACTCTTACATGGTATCAGAGACCAAACCCTAATCCCTCCATACTCTCTCTTACATGGTTTGTCGATTGCCTCGTCACCAACGATCAGATGGTCCTGCAACTTATATCTGGCCTAACCGATGCATACGACACGGTTGGCACTCAGATTCGACACGGAGATCCCCTCCATACCTTTCAAAAGGCCATGTATATGCTAATTCTTGAAAAAACAGGTCGTGCTCGAAAGCAAAATCACACTCAAGACTCACTCTCCCTCACCATTGCATCCTCCGACTTCTCACCGTCGCACTTCCCATCGCCCCGACCCGCCAATCATATACACCATGCAACTCAATTCCATTGCGATGGTAGACACGACGGTCGCTATAGCCGCGGAAGAGGGGGTCGGTAAGGTCCAAGATCGTCGACGGGATCTAATTTTTGGCAATCCACCTTCCCGCCTTAGGGTTTTCCATACCCTTAGGCGCTGCAGCAGCCATGGGCCACCCCACCATATCCGTTTTCAACGAACCAGTGGCCAAATCAAAATTATTCTGGTCAACAGTCTTCTCATTCCGGAATACTTGGACCCCGTCCCGCCATGCAACAAGCAAATCTCACAGTAGCAAATCTAGCCTATGTGCCTACTGACATTGCAGAAGCCATGCACACCATGTCAATCACACCACCTTCTAAACAATGGCATATGGACACGAGAGCAACCTCCCACATGACAGCTCATAAAGGTACGCTCACTTCTTATTTTAATACGAGCCTCAATGGAAATATTATTGTCGGTAATGGTCAGTGTGTACCTATTTGCAGTTCTGGTAATGCATTTTTAGCCACTAAACACCATTCGTTAAAATTAACAACGTTTTGCATGCTACTAGGCTCATTAAAAATCTTATTTATGTTCGTCAATTTACTGTTGATAATAGAGTTTCTGTGGAATTTGATCCGTTGGGTTTCTCTGTGAAGGATTTACAAATAGGGACACCTATCATGAGAAGTAATAGTACGGGGGATCTCTATCCAGACGTGTCTTGCTCATCCACCCTTTTTTGTCTTATTTTTCTCTTACTGCACCGTCGTCTGATGTTTGGCATAATCGTTTGGGTCATCCAAGGCCTCTCATTTTGAACAATCTTCTGAATAAAGGTTTGATTTCTTGTAATAGGATTAAGAATGATTCTATTTGCTCTTCTTGTGTTAATAGAAAACAAGTTAAATTACCGTTTCACTCCTCATACAATTTTGCTTGCATGCCTTTTGATTTAATACACAGTGATATCTGGACCTCACCTACACTGAGTTCCAGTGGTCATCGTTATTATGTGCTTTTTTTTAAAACTACACGAATTTTTTATGGACCTTTTCGTTAGCTTATAAATCACAAGTCTATTATGTGTTTCTCACCTTTCATTCATTTATTCGTACACAGTTTGAACATGACATTAAAACGTTTCAATATGATAATGGGGGCAAATTCAGTAATCATGTCGTCAGTTCTGTCATAACAATGGAATGCAATTTAGGTTTTCATGTTCATACACATCTCCCCAAAATGGCAAATCTGAATGCACCATTAGAATGATAAATAATGTAATTCGAACCGTCATGAATCATGCCTCTGTTCCGTTTAGTGTTTGGCACCACGCATTAGAACTTGCCACTTATCCACTCAACATTTATCCTCACAAAATCTTAGGTTATCATTCTCCCACTAAAATACCGTATCAACGTGAACCCACCTACAGTCACTTACGTGTCTTCGGTTGTCTTTTCTTTCCTCCAGTCACATCTCTATCTCGTCATAAACTAGAGGCTCGCTCATTCCCTTGTGTGTTTTTAGGATATCCATCGAATCATCGAGGATACAAATGTTATGATTTGTCTAAACGATGAATAATTGTCTGTCATCACATCGTATTTGATGAATCGAATTTCCCTTTCTCCTCGACACTGTCCAATCATAAATCTTCCTCAACCGTTTTTTATCATGGCGACGACCTTCTACCGACACCGCCCCCCTACCGTAATAGTCCCTTCCATCCCCTCGGGTACACCCGCGTCTGACCCTAACGTTAATTCCCCTAGTTCGTCTCCTTCGGTCCGTATGTTGTCCCATTATTCGTCCCCGTCCTCCTAATCCGCGTCTGCCCCTTGCATCCATTCACCAGCATCGCGTCACTCTCCGCCATCCCAAGCCGTTTCTCCATCAGTCCGTATGTCATCACCCGGTTCGTCTTCTCCTTATCATTCAACTTCATCCCCAGCGTCTTACCCAGCCCTTATTATGGCGTCTTCTTCAGACACGACAAATCCACTTTTAAATTCCAATGCTCATCCAATGGTCACTCGAGCACAACATGGGATATACAAACCTCGTCGTATGTTAAATCTGTCCATCTTAATGCAACCAGTCCCCTCTCCTATCCCTAAAACACCAATTCTTACATTACGTGATCCAAATTGGACACAGGCCATGACTGATGAATTTGAGGCTCTTATTCAAAATAAGACATGGGTCCTTGTACCCCATCCCAAAAATGCTAATGTTATCCGTAGTTGGTGGATTTTCAGGCACAAAACAAAGTCAGATGGGTCATTTGAACGATACAAAGCTCGGTTGGTTGGCAATGGCTCAGGACAATTGGCTAGTGTTGATTGTGGGGACACGTTCAGTCTTGTGGTTGAACCTGCTACCATCAGGGCTGTTCTAAGTATTGCATTGTCTAAAAATTGGAATCTTCTCTAGTTGGATGTTAAAAATGCATTTCTACATGCTGATTTATATGAAACTATCTATATGCATCAACCATTGGGATTCTGTGATCCATAGCATCCAGATCATGTTTGTCTGCTTAAGAAGTCCCTTTACGACCTCAAGCAATCCACACGGGCCTGGTACCAACATTTTGCAACATTTTTCACAACAGTGGGATTCACTAACAGTGTCTGTGACCACTCTCTGTTTGTCTATCACAAAAGAACAGACACAGCTTATCTTCTGCTCTATGTCGATGATATAGTTCTTGTTACATCATCTGAAACACTTCAATCTTCTATACTATCCAAATTGGGATCTGAATTTGCAATGAAGGATTTGGATCTGTTACATTACTTCTTGGGGATCTCCATCACTCAGTCACCAGGCTCAATGTTTTTGTCTCAGCGAAAATATGCTTCCGAAATTATAAAAAAGGCTGGACTTAGCTCATGTAATGCCGCAGCAACACCTATCGATACAAAGCAGAAACTTAGCATATCTTCTGGTTCTCCGTATCATGATCCGATAGGATACAAACGACTGGCTGGTGCTCTTCAATATTTGACTCTTACCAAGCCTGACATATCCTATGCAGTTCAGCAGGTATGCTTGTTTATGCATGATCCCAAAACCTCTCACATGGCTTCTCTAAAACGAGTCCTTTGGTATATTCACGACACCCTTGATTTCGGTCTCCATATAAACGTATAATCTCTCGGACAACTGGTATCTTACACTGATGCTGGCTGGGCGGGCTATCCTGACACCCGTCGATCGACATCCGGCTACTGTGTCTTTCTTGGAGATAATCTTCTCTCCTGATCGGCAAAGCAACAGCCTACTGATGCTCGTAAAGTATATAGCATTTAATAGGACAAGTGTATCATATCGCAACAAGTAATATTGTGCTAAGCACGAGATCGAACCACAAAGACTATTTGTTACAACTAGTAAATCTACCTAGAATGATCTAATTGTTTAGAGGGTTGGATAAAGATTTGGGTTTGTGAATAACTAATTAACTAATTGAAAGCAATAAAGATACAAAATAAAGTGAACAATTGACAGGGTAGAAGGTGAATTAATGGATGGCACAATCTAGGCTGAGGAATCCTTTGATTAAATCCTATGTATGGGTTTAGGGAGTTCAGATTTATGTTTTACCAATGATTGAAGGTAATTGTCCCAAGTGAAAGACTAATGTGATCAGTATTCGTCCTTCCTATTCACATGCATTCGGGTGACGGCTTGATTAGGCATATACCCTAGGTCATGCAAAGCATTAGGTTTATTGACAACTAAGGCTAAAGCCGTAGCCCAGCCACAAAGCCTCATTCCTAGTGGTCTTTAGCGAAGTCAGGTTAATACAAATTCGGTATAGACGATTCCATGGTCAGGTTCTCGTCTATCTATAATCCTATCTAAGTCAGGGTCACGTGCATTAAGCACATTATATACATAAACAGGCTAGTTGACCATTATCAATGCTCATTCTAGCATAAATCATGTTCCTAACATCATCTAGGCATTAAGCATGCATAAACTGATCAATCAAAAGGCCCTAGTTCCCTAATCATACATATTCATACAATCAATTTCATCCCCATCCCAAATTGGATGGGGATCAGTTCATAGACAACCCAATCAGAGCAATAGGCATATATGAATAATGGAAAAAGCTTCAATTAAATATAAAAGGACAAGATAAGAGGGAGAGATAGAAATCCAGAACCCGCTTGTCGATTCTGATTACAAAAATAGAAGATGAGGAGCTTCTCCCATCAATTGTTCTTCAATAAGAAATAAAAACAGAAATAAACATAATCTAGAAAGCAGGAAAATCTAATCTAAACAAAAAAACTAAAGCTACATTGTGGAGGAGAGAAAGCCCTAACGGCTCTCTGATTTATTGAATGGCTAATCCCCCCCTCAAGGATTAGGATTAGCTCCCTATTTATAGAGTTAGGAAGGAAACCCTAATGCATCGAGGGTAAAAATGGTATTTACAAAGTATTTTAGTGGGCTTTAGGGCCCAATCCTGCGCATTCCAACAAAGGGGAAGGCGCTGGTGCACCTTCCCCCGCCTCGTCTTGTCGAGACAGGGCATGTCTCGACGAGACAGGTCCTAATTGGGGCGATTTTGCTC
This sequence comes from Euphorbia lathyris, assembly GCF_963576675.1. NCBI lineage: Eukaryota > Viridiplantae > Streptophyta > Magnoliopsida > Malpighiales > Euphorbiaceae > Euphorbia > Euphorbia lathyris. The sequence continues at coordinate 30,226,801 of NC_088914.1, forward strand.
CGGCTTTTATCTGTTTAGGTCATTGGGCTTCCGAAAAGTGCTCTAATGGTCCCTGATGAATCCCAAAAGTGCTCTAACGGTCCCTGAATAATCCGGAAATGCTCCAATAGGCTTGCGTCTGGTTCGGAAATGCTCAAATAGGCCTAAAAACACCTGAAAACACAGAAAATGTCATAAATAATGGAAATTACTAATTTTAACTAAAAAGTAATAAAACAATACTGAAATTAAAAGGAAACAAAGGGAAAACAAACTAAAATGATCCTAAAAACCTATACAAATGGGAGTTATCACCTACCCTGTCCCGTTCCAGTGCTGAAGCAGAGTACCGTGGAGTAGCGAATGTTGTGTCAGAAACGTGCTGGATCCGCAATCTCTTGCTTGAACTTCGATGCCCAATTGACAAATCAACTGTCGTGTATTGTGACAATATAAGCGTCGTCTACCTTACAGGAAATCCAGTTCAACATCACCGCACAAAACACGTAGAGATGGATATTCACTTTGTTCGAGAGAGAGTCACAAAAGGCGAAGTCCGAGTACTACATGTCCCATCTTGGTATCAATTGGCTGACATCTTCACCAAAGGACTTCCCTCACCGCTATTCGATGACTTCAGGAATAGTCTCAATGTTCGCCCTCCAAACCTTTCAACTACGGGGGTGTATTAGAGATTATATTATTCACATATACCACATCTTATGTGTATATTCAAAATACTTAGTTCCCTATTCTTAGCCTAACTTATAGGATTAGACTTTCACTGTGTAATGTGGAGTGTATTCTGTATATATTGGTTTTACACATCAATAACAATTACGCAATTACACATCAATAACAATTACGCAATTACACAAAGTCTTACAACAAACACATGTCCATCTCTGAATTGTGGATCCCTGTTATAATAAGGACAATTTGTATTTTACTAAAATTGTTTTCCTTTGATTCCAGACTTGGAATTATGGACGTATTACATAATGATTTCGAAACTCTTCTCTACATGTTTTGGTGATTTGCACGTACTGATTTAGTTTGATCTGGAGGCTTGTGACACGTGTCTCAGATAAGATCACATGTATAACTTATTATATTCCCCAATATCAAATTATTTAAAAGATCCGATGTATCAATCACATAACAGTTAAACTAGCTCGTTAGTTAAGAAATGGAGCGGATAAGAAAACTGGTGAAGAATCCTCCGGTTTGAAGCTGGAGAATTGTTGTTCGGTTTGACAGTGAATTTGAGGTGGTCTGATTTCTATAATCTCCAAGTAGACAAGCCACTGTGTCAAACGTTTTTCTTTATTTTCCATCTTTCCCACGCTTTGTAATAAAATAATCTGAAAACTCATCATTTATGGGTATTCAATATATTTTAGCTTAATAAATTAATAATGCCATAAATTTCCAACAGCTATAAAATGATGATAGTTTAGAACAGAATCTGCAAACAAAGGTTTTTAGTCTACTCCTTTAATTTAGTTTGGCGCTTGGCTCTGCAATTCACAAGTCTCTATCTCCGAAGTAAGTCAGCATTTCACTTCTGCAACTTTTTTTAAAATCCCTTCAATATTAGTTTTCTGAATTTACTTATAGAAATATATTGTTTTATTGAATTTATTTAAAGTAATATATATTTCAATTTTATTATTTGGCCAAATTCAGGGGTGGATACAGGGAGGGGTTCCGCCCCTTCTGGCTGCCGGAACCACCATAATTACGAGTAGTTTCGACCTCCTTATCTCTACAAACTTTAATGCTGTGGTGGTTCTAATCCGTCTTCAAGAAATTTAGATTTGATCCTGAATTAACATCACAAAAATTAACTCAGATTCTGTTAGGCTATCTCAAAATCCAAAATTCATATACTTATGTATTTAGCGTGAAAATAAATGATGACGCTATGGCTTGTCCAATTTTCGAAGAAAGATATCCAAAGAAAATAAGAGAAACAACCATAAATAGAAACCACAGTATGTGACATCTAGTATCTTGGAGAAGAATTCTCCGATTTTAGTGTCATCACGAAACCATATCTTTTTACGAAGGGATATATAAGATGAGATAGGGATAAAAAGAACACGAGATAAGTTATCCCGTGTTTGTTTGGGAGATAGAAAGTGAGATAGATGGGGGATAGACCTCTTATCCCTCAAATCCTATACCCAGAAGGGGTTGGTATAAGGAGGTGAGATAAGCTCATACGATTTTAATAGGATGGAAAAGTATATCTTATCCTTCAAATTAATGTTATATAGTTTAAATAAGGTTAAAATAGTAAAATGTATTATTTTATCTCTATCTTTATCCATATCCCATGTACCAAACATTGAATAATAATTCTCGACTATCATATTTTTATTCTTATCCCAACCATTTATCTTTATCCCTATCCCAATAGAATACCAAACGCCCCGTTAAAGTTAACTAAAAAAACCTTTTATATGTTTTTCTTTTCTTTTAATCAAAGTACGGTTGTTGTTGCGGTAAGTAAATTAAGAAATTTCAGTTACCACCGTAAAACTAATAACGTGAATTTTATCTATTTATTATCCCCTTTAATTGTTTTTGGATCAATTTCAGATATATGTCTTGTGATTTTACGTCTTTATAAATCGGCATCTGTACGTTTTTTTTGTTATGAACCGAAACTTATGATTTGTAAATATTTTATCTTTTTTTTGTTGACCTTGTCAAATTTGAATGATAACGACTTCAAAATGAAAAATTTTAAGAATTAAATAATATTTTAAAGAATTTTAATTCTTCAACTTTTCAGGTTTGAAGTCATTTAAGTATTATTTTTTTACGAGAAAGACAATTAATTTTAGAGAGAATAACTTTTAAAATAACGATTTTAAAAAATTAAAATATTTACTAAACAACTTTAATTCTAGAAAATCATCATTTTGAGATCGCTATCGATTAAATTTGATAAAGTTAATAAAAAAATAATTTTTTTTGTAAAACTTAGGATTCAGTTTGTAACAACAAAAAATACAAATACCAATTTGTTCGTAAAAACATTTATTTAAATTAACCTTTTTTTTAGAAATCGCATTTAATTTTTCAAAAGTAAAAATTAAATATATATGTATATATATAATATTATTTTTCTCCAGTAATTTTCACCTGGGCAGTGACTGATCAAGTGAATTTGATTAGTCATTGTTAGATTAGGAAGTATAAATCTTAGCCTTACGATTATTTTAATCTTCACCATAAGATTTTAATAAATCTAAATCTAACAGTGACTGATCAAATTAACTTGATCAATCACTGACTACGTGAAAACAATCATTCATCCCTTTTCTTTCTTTCTCTTTCTTTCTTCTTTCTCTTTTATTTTTTTTTTATTTTCTCCAAATTGAAATTACTTTGAGAATTTAAAAAATTTCTGGAATACTTTTGAAAGAATTCCTTCTGGGAGGAATTAGGGAACATTCCTTTTAAAAGAAATTGCTGAAATTCTTTAGAAAGGAATTTCATTCTAGAAAAAAATTTAGATGAAAGAAGAAGAATTTTTTAAAAGAAGTGTAAAAAAATATTTCTGACTTTTAGCCAAAGGGGATATGATTTTTTTAACAAAATTATCTTTTGTCAGGTCATCTTTTTCTTTGAATGGGTTTGTCAGGTCATCTTAAAAAGGTATTAATTGAATTTCTAACAATAATAGTCAGAGTCTTTCTTTTGATAAAAAAATAAAAACCACAAAACTTAAACGATAAATCAGTGTAAGTATATGGATTTTTTTTTTGGGAATTAACCCTATTTTTTTTATCTAGTTGAAAATTGGAGAAATTATACCAGTTTCAATCAGATTAAAACTAGCATTACAATGAAAACATTATTAAATCGAGCATTGATGAAAGAAATTTTCTTAGAAAAACATTATTTCGGAGTAAAGCCCTCAAAAGTCGGAGCAAATAAAGGTTTGACTCTTAAAGTTGACAACTAAGGGGGTGTTTGGTTCATTGAAATCATGGTATGCAGTATGGAATCATAAAGTTGCGATAGGACAAAAACAAGTTCAAAGAGGGGGTTTGTTTGGCTAAGGTCATCTCCAATCGTGCTCTCTATTTAGCATACTCTATCTTCATTTTTCTATATTCTATCTTTAAATATAGAGTTGCTACGGTAAAATTTCTCTAACCATCTACTCTATTTTACCTACTCTTTAAATATTTTCTTATTATTATATTCATTTTTCGCATAACATTTGTATTCTTTATTTTTTTGAATCTATATTCTTTATATTATTAATCAAAATATATCTATTTATTAATTTTTATCATGTTTTATAATTTAATATTTTTATTTAATGATAATTATTAAAGTCAATAATTAATAATTCAATTAATTATTATTATTATTATTAATTTGAAATATATTTTTATAATATTGGAAAAAATATAAAATTTAACATGAATAAAGAAATACATTAAAAAAAATTAAAACATTTCAATAACACTAAAGAGAAATTATATTAAAAAAACTAAAACATTTCAAAAACACTAAAGGAAAGTACATTAAAAAAAACTAAAACATTTCAAAAACAATAAACATTACAATTAATGAAAAAACAAAGAAATAATTATATCGAATTACCACGAAACTTCCATAAATGCTCCATCAAAGCATTTTGAAGTTCAAAATGTGCAGTTTTGTCCTTCATTTTCTTATATCGCTGAAGGAAGTTACAAAAATAGGCCTTCTCATCATACACATTTTCAACTACTGGTGTTGGAGCAACAACTGAATCCATAACTGGTGCACTCAAATCACGTTCATCTTCAATAATCATATTATGCAGAATAATACATGTTTTCATAATATCATGGAGGACTTGTTGTTTTTCTAGTTTGTTTTCGTTTTTTCTAATTCGTGTAATGTTTTTATAATTCGTGTAATGTTTTTCTAATTCATGTAACATTTTTCTAATTCGTGTAATGTTTAAATGTTTTTCTAATTCATGTAATATTTAATGTTTTTATAATTATAATTAAATATTTAAATGCACAACACAATAAAAAATCAAATAACACTACAATTAAAAATTAAATAACATGAATAATCAAATTAAAAAAAATCAGATTTAAAAAAAAAATCAGATTTTTAAACAAATATTATATAAAACACACTATATTATGAATTTAAAACAAATATAATATAACACATAAAACAAAATAAAATAAAATATCAATTAAGTAAAAGAAATAAACATATTTAAAAAAAAAATATTTTATATTATCTTGCCTTGCGGCATCTTTGCCGCAAGTATATCCAGCTCCATTGGAACTGGATTTTTCAAGGGCTCTCTAAAAATAGAGAGCCTTTGAAGATGGCCTAACTCATTCTGATGTATAAGTCAGCTTTGTGAGAAGATTTGATGATGATCGCAATATTAAATTAAAATTGTAATGTAAACTTAATGAATGAAGTAGTGTCTTGCTCTATTTACAGTATATGTAAACTTAAAATTGGAGAACGACTCCAGTATTTTAGAGGCTCTAGGCATATTCGTACTTCATTTTTCTGCAAATTTAAATTTAGTATATAAAATATAATTAATTTAACAAACTTTTTGGTAATTTGAAGTATTGAGGGAAAACAGATTTAACTCCATGTATAAAATAATGCAATTTCAAGCTTCATTAATGAAAGATGAGTTTTTTTAATGTGCATTTTTATGTTTTGGATGTCCTCTAAACCTCTAGCATTATGACCACCCAATAAAGCTTGAAAATTGTTAATGAAAAAACTCATATTCCGTTAATGACATTGAAATTGTATCCTCTCGTAAATGCTAAGCTTAAATTGTATTGTTTTGCATGTAGAGTCTAAATATACTCTTCCTACCATATAATATAATAATTATTCATGAGGATAATTTTTAACAGCCGAGATGTTAATAATTATTGTAGTATAATTGAAATTAGTTTTGGATTTTATAAGAAAAAAAATAGAGTGGAGACTTCCTTAAACGGGAGGTCCTAGGCGGCTGCTTATGTGGCCTCCCCTGGAACCGTCCATGTTGTGATCGAGTTATGAGAGGTTGTTATAAGATTTGGAGTGGGTCGTGTTACGTGTCACCTGTTGATAGATGAAGGTATGCCCGTAGATTGGAACTGGGCATCCTTCACGCTCACTTAGTCCGTGATTCACGATATTGGGCGTGATTGCTATAACAAATTTATCCTTGACATGGTCTACGGAGGCTTCCCAAGGCAAGATTCTAAGACTAGATTGTACTACTAAGTAGATTTTTTATAATGACTAAGGATGACAACGGATACGCTATCCGTGGGTATCTGAAACTATCTGATCCTAATGAGATTACATATACTCTGTATAAAAAGGTATTAGCTTAAAAAAATTACCCGTGGCGGATAGAAGAATATCCCATAGAGCACCCATTTCTGCCATATATTTGACTTCTATCACTAAACAATTTATTCTACGATTAAGATTGATTTAGAATTTTAGAATTTTTAATATTTATTAAATTTATAAGTGAATTATTTATGGATGATTAATTCAATTTATTTTTTATTAAATTTATAATATTTTTACTTTATGTATTACTATCATTGTACGTGTCCTCTTCCCAAAATATTGGTCCGCAGTTTATAAATGCGACATAAACATATTTATATATTCCCCTATATCACCTACCTAGTATATGGAATCAACCATTTTACCTTCGATCCTAGAGAATTAAAGTTGATTCTACCCTCTTCCGTAAAGAAAAAAAGAATGATTCTACCCTCCAATTTCTTTTTCCTTCCCACGTTTCTTTCTTTCTTTTATTTTTTTTAACACGCATTTGTTTTCTCAAACTTAAAAATAATTTAACAAATTTTAAAAATATTAAAGTGAATGAACAAATTTTACGTGGTTATTAAAATGTATGTGATCAACACGGTTGATATAATCAACAAAATTTTAAGTCATCTAAAACTAAAATTATAAATAAATAATAAATTAAATTTAAAAACCATATTAAGAGGTGTTTGATTGGGTTAAATGTATCATTGGTCACTGAACTTAAATTGTTATTTTAAAATGGTAACTCAACTTCAATTTGTCTCAATAGAATCAATCAATTTTGAGTTTTGTCTCAATTAAATCACTATGACTAGACCTGGCAATTATCGTGTTCGAGTCGTGTCATTTCGGGTTCGTGTCAAAAAGAGTAAACCCAAACCCAACCCAAAAACTTTCGTGTCAAAGTCGTGTTAACCTGTTCGGGTTAGTGTCGATTTCGTGTCGTGTTTTCGGGTTACATGTAATTTTGTTATGTATATATATTAATAATAACTCTTAAAAATATAAGAAGATATGGTACTGTTTTTAAACATTTTATATCATTTTTAGATTAATATGTTAACAATAATTATCGAAAAGTTCGATAATATCATGTTAGAGGGTCATGTAATGTGTTTATAACAATTTAGGAAATTCAAATCAATATTTGCAATTGATAATACTAATTTTATTATCTTTATTAATAAAGTGACATAAAAAACACGAGAGAATATAACAATAATTTTCAATATCCGTGTCATTTCGTGTCGTTTTCGGGTTCACATATCAACACTAACCCAGCCCAAAAATTAGCATGTTAGTTTCGTGTCAACCCAAAAATGACCCATTACCTATTAAGCTCAACACTAACACTAAAAATCCGTGTCGTGTTCGTGTCGTGTGTCATTTTGCCACCTCTAACTATGACGATTTCAGTGATTAAAAAACATCAAAATTGTGACATAAGTGATACGTCAATATGAGACAACTCATATTTCTAACCGAAATGACACATGACATCTACATATGCGCCACCTGGCTATCACGTGTCGATTATCATATGAAGAAAAAAAAAACTAAAATTTAGTTTTGTTCGTAAAGTTACTTGACATTGTGGCTGTCACATTTCGTTTCGGTCAGAGATTTGAGTTAACTCATGTTGACGTGTCACCAATGTCATTATTTCGATGCGTTTTAACTACTAAAATCAACGAAGTGACCTAATTGAGACAAAACTTAAAGTTGAGTGATTTTATTGAGACAAATTGAAGTTGAGTGATCATTTTGAGATAACCATGTAAGTTCAGTAACCAATGATGCATTTAACTCGTGTTTGGTTACCTACTTTTTTACCTTTTGTTTACCTTTTCACTCTAAAAGAGAGAGTTTTAGATGTTTGAGTAGACACCTCATGTTTACCTTTTACAGGTGAAAAGGAACTTTTTTACAAAAACATGAAATCTGTCTCTTTGGAAAGTAGCCAAACATACCTAATCAAAATCTTTATACCAATAATAACTGAACATTGATTTCGATTCCAGACTAAATAAATAAAATAAATAATTGTGATTTCGATTTTAAAATTTGAATCAAGCACTCTCTCAAATCAATTAATTGTAATATTTAAAATTATTATTTTATATATAATTAATGTATAAAATTGTATTTTTGATTGAAAAACATATGACAAGGAAAACATTGTGATGAGAAAAAACATCAACAAATTCTTTCTTATCCGTTTCAACTCTTGACACTACGGCAAACATTCAAATAAATAATCACCCAAGCGCATAGGGAGATCTTATACCACCGGAATTGCCCCGTGATTTGTTTGTATTAGTAATTAAGAATTGAGGAATACATAAATAAATAAATAAATATAATAAATCTGGCAGAAGAGAAGAGGCATGAGGAAAGATGAGATCCCGCGCTCTCCTTCGAAAAGTGTAATTGTTCAACTTGGACACCATTTCGGGACCCACATCCCGATTAGGCGACTCTCTCTAATAAATTGAAGGATCCACAAATTCCTAAGATTACCGCCTCCCTACGCTCTTCTTTCACCAAATCTCACCCACCCACTCACTTCTTCCCTGCTGCACTCCTTCTTCTCTACTTTTTTCATGTCCGCCTTTTCTTTTACTTCTTTCCACTATTATATTCGATTTTGTTTCTCCATTTCTCATTCTTCATTGTCTTCCTAATTTGTTTGCTTATTGCAATATCTGACTTCGTTTTTTAATTCTGGAATCCCCACTTGTTTAGTTCTGGGATTCATTCTGTCAATGGGCGCCTTGGATGAGGAGCATTTTCATGCTGAACTTGAAAATGGATTGAAAGCCGACTTCCTTAATCTCGGAATTGAACAACAACCTCAGAATTTAGCTATTCAAAATGCTGTCAGAGTTCTATTGGAAGGTCTCGGTGAAAATATCAATAGAGAAGGTATCAAAAAGACCCCACTTCGTGTTGCCAAGGCCCTTCTCTATGCTACCAAAGGTACTTTTTCTATTGCTCTTCCTTTTTTTTCTTGCTTATTTAATCAGCTGCCAATTGCATTCAGTGTTAAAAGTCACAACTTGTCATATATAAAGAAAGCATTCATGTTATAACTATTATTGCGGACCACGTGACAAAAGGACAAATTATGCTGCTACAAGAAGAGACAGGAAAGACAGCAGATAGATGCTTTAAACTGCCCATTCTCACGGGATTGCAATGTGTTTTTACATTGATAGGACAAGTAACATTTAGAATGAATATTTTGAGCATACCTTGCAAACTCCTTTTATAGCAACTAACAGCTTTTCCTTTTTACATTGCACCAGTAGCATGTAATGTCATTTAGTAATTGCAGAGAAACACGTCCTATTCAGTCAAAGTATCTCATATTTTGGCCTTATTTTGTGAACTCTGAAGTGTAGATTTACCAGTTTAGCTGAGAGAGCTACCTTAAGATATACTTTCTACAACATGTTTATTAGTACTTAAAAAAAAAAATGTAACCTGTATCACGATGGCTCTCATTGTTCTTGAAAAAATGAATTCCTTTCCTGGTGCATATATCAAATGCGATATAATATTACCGTTGTTGAGTGTTTCTCAACTATATTTGGCTTGATAGTAGAGATTTCTGCTGATTATTCATCAGTACATCTCTATTGTTAATTTCAGGTTATAAAGAAAGCGCTAAGGAAATCATTCACAGTGCTTTGTTCCCTGAAGCTGGTTTGGACAATGCAGTGGGTCATGCAGGAGGAGTGGGTGGGCTCGTGATTGTTCGAGATCTTGATCTATTCTCATACTGTGAGTCTTGCTTGCTTCCAATTCAGGTTAAATGTCATGTAGGTTATGTCCCGAGTGGTCAGAGGGTTGTAGGATTAAGCAAGCTCTCTAGAGTTGCTGATGTTTATGCAAAGCAACTCCAGCATCCACAGCGTCTGGCAAATGAAATCTGTTCAGCTTTGCAACAGGGGATCAAGCCGGCTGGTGTTGCAGTTGTGCTCCATTGTTTACACATCAATTTTCCAAATTTGGAATCCTTCTTAATTGATCCAAATCACCAAGGATGGGTAAAAATTATGGTCCATTCAGGTTCTGGTGTTTTTGAAGATGAAAATGCAGACATATGGTCTGATTTTCTAAGTCTTCTGAAGCTCAGAGGTACAGACGTATCTCAGATGAAAGAGTCTCCAGAGCAATGTTGGTGTCCGTCCCAATCTCCATCAAATGCTAAATTTTCATCCAAGATTGAATCACCGAACCAAGAAATGGTCAGTGCAGCTGCATCAATTCTTATGTCTATGGGAGAAGACCCATTAAGGAAAGAGCTTGTTGGAACTCCTAGTCGGTTCCTGAAATGGTTCATGAACTTCCAGACTACACATTTGGGAATGAAGCTAAACGGCTTTAGTTGTGACGGGACAGATTCTCTTAAAGTAAATGGGGATGTCAGCCAGAATAAAGAACATATGTGCTCTGAGCTGAACCTATCACTTTGGTCGCAGTGCGAGCATCATTTGCTGCCGTTCTATGGTGTTGTGCATATTGGTTACTTCCCTGTTGAAGGATTTAAGCCTATAGGAAAATCTCTTTTGCAGTCAATAGTATATTTTTATGGTTTCAAGCTCCAAGTGCAGGAAAGACTTACCAAGCAAATTGCAGAGACTGCTACATCATTGTTAGGTGAAGATGTGATGGTAGTTGTGGAAGCTAATCATACTTGTATGATTTCAAGAGGTATTGAAAAGATTGGAAGTAGCACAGCTACTATTGCTGTACTTGGTCGATTTGCTACAGATTCTGCTGCAAGGGCCAAGTTCTTGCAAAGTATTCCAAATAGCAGTTCTGGGGGATCTTTACTACACTAATCATTTTTCAGAAGTGGTTCCAGTCATTTCTGGCATTCTGGTGAGCTTGGTCAAGGTTTGTGTGCTTGATATTAAGGAAGTTGTGACAATAAAAGAAATGGTATAAGAATCTGTATGCAATAATAATGTTTTTGTTCTTCTTTTATGTTTACTTTCTGTAGTATATGCCTTAAGATTGAAATTAAGAAGGCCTATCATTTTTCTTATCATTATTTTGTCAGCATAATTGTTTTCCCCATGTATTTCCCAGTGTTAAGGTTTAAAGTATTCATACAAGTTCAAGACATGAAAACATCTGGCTCTCTTCCTTTTCCTTATTATTCCCTTAGATACATTGATGAATTACGAATTAGTATCTCTATTGCATGTGGATAGCCATTGCTACCGTGGAGACATCTGAAAATTTATACCAGACTTCAGTATTCCTGTTTACTTTCCTTCACAACTTTTACAAAGTACTGTTTCTATCTCATTGCTTTGGTACTTACCAGCAACCTGTCCTATCCTAACAAAGATAAAGACTACTGACAAGAAACTTAATCGTCAAGGAATTTTTAACTCTATTTCAAAGCATGACTGTCCTTGCAATATTGCATATTATTCTGATACTAAAAGAGAGAATGATGAACCTCATAGGAATCGGATATCATTATCCTTCAACTCTACAAACATGATATGTTTCATCTGTTTTGCAGAAAAGCTCCATATGGTAAAATAATGAGAAACATATACTTTGAAGCAATTCAGGGTTTTTAAAACAGGATGGTCCAAGGAATTTGCTTTACACTTTCATTGACCAAGTCCCGTAAACCCTCTAAAAGTAAGAAAGCACGGAATATGGAAGCCTATTACTGTAAATATGGGGCAAATGGGTCAGGAAGTGTTGCAAATACTATTACTCTTGCTAAATCTGGCATGGTGCAGTTCAAGACAGTACAAAAAGCTATTGATTCAGTTCCTGCTAATAATGATAAATGGATTAAAATCCATATTGCTGCTGGTCAATACATGTAAGTGTAATTTATTAATTGTTTGATTATGATGTTATTTTTATTAGTTTTTGGGAAATTAAGTAGTTAATTTCATTATATGCAGCGAGAAGGTGGTTATTAAGCGAGATAAATCATGTGTGTTTCTTGAAGGAGCAGGGCGAGAATAAACAGTTAAACATTATAAGATTCATCAGTTATTTCTTTGGTTCTGTTGCATCTATTTGTATTCTCTTCTTTAATCTACTTAGTTTTGGTGTTCTGTAAACACTTTTCTTTATTTTGGCATATCCAGATTTTATGGATCCTCCTATGCCACTTTGAATTTTCTTTTTATATGTCTTTGTGTTCCATTTTAACAAAAATACTTCAGGTCTAGCTTTTATTAACTTCAGTAGAAATAATGTGACTCCCTTTTGAAGTATTTAGAACCCGTTTGTTTCTACTTTCTGGAGCTCTTGTTTGCTGTTTTTATCCCAAACCGGACATGATGAGCTGTTACACAAGGAATCAGCTGCTGTTCGCATCAGCAGTATTTAGGGACTTTTCGCGAAAAGTACGTTTTTATTTTATTATTCCTTTCATTACCTTTGCACACAATGTACCTTTATACCTATTTTCGCTTCAATTGCCAACGTCTCTTTGAAGCTAAAGGTTTTTCTGCTGCAATTAGAAGCTTTTGGGGAAAACACAAATTTCCTTGATTGGAAATTGTTTCCAGTGTGCATTTTAATCTGTTAGCCTTTCCAATTTTTGAATTCATGATATTCTAGTTCTAATCTTTTCTGATTAGTTTCTTCCGTCTCTTCTTGTTTACAGGTATAAAGCTCTTTCTTATCTTTTCTCCCACTTTTAGATTTTCTTTGACCTGTTTTGGAATGGATTTATGCCTTTCTTCCTTTTGTTCTCACAAATTAATGCTTGATCATGAATTGAGGTCAAACAAATGGAAATGAAATTTGGTGTGGCCATTTCTAACATATCTATAATGTTAGTTGGAACTTTACTCTGTTTTACTTCCTTTCAGATTTTGTTTTCCTTGAATACATCAGATTGTTTTGTCATGCTTGCGTATTGGTATGTCAAAAATAGGAAAGGAAACTACGTGGCCATTTTTACAGTTATTCAGCTGAATACAGAAGTCTTATTCATTGAAATGGTTGTTTGTTATTATCTGAGGCTTCTTACTTGCTTCTCAAAGAATTAACTTCAAAGTTTTCTGTAATGCTCAATCGACTTCAAACTGTATAGGATGATCTTACCACTGTATTCTTACCATTGTAGCAGAGTGAACAAGAAGAAGCCTTTAGTCTAATGGTGTTTAATTTGATGGAATTAAGATATATGCAAATGAATATATGATTATTCATGTGTAAGGGCTTCATGGATTTAGTGATGGAGGAATGAGTTTAGGATCGTTAATTTATGAATGTTATGGTCATTATGTATTACAAGAAACAGATGAGTTCTTTTTCTTTCACCTTATTCAGTATCCTGGACAATTATTTTCATCAAAGGGAGATTCAAATAGGTGCTTAAGTTTACTTTGCACACTCCTATGGCTCTGTGCTCAACATTGCTTATAGTTAAAGCTTGCAAAATTGTGAATCTATTTCATCATAAAACTGGTTGTTCCAAAGGAAAAATTTAACTCCATATGATGTTACTTCCATTGAATTCTATTTCATTTCAATTTGCAGTTATCTATGAAGTCTTGATGATCCAAACCTGTAAATTTGTTCACTAATGTAATGGCTAAGCTGGCAATATGATTGTAATTGTTGTTTTTTCCCGAGTATTATAAAAGTTTAGGGTCAGTTTTTGAACTTTGAAGCTCTTAAGCTCTGTTTACGAGACCCAATATTATTGTTGTTGGCTCTTTGTATGACCCTGACCTACTCATGCATGTGTTTCAGGAATTTAAGTGTGGCTGATGCTCAAGCAAACTTGGCCATACATCTTCCTGGTAAGATTGCTTGTTTCATCAAGCTTGCCTAATATAAATTGTTTTCTAATATTTTAGTCATTCAGTAAAAATTAGATTTCCGGGTGTTGACGGCCAAGTTCAAGCAGAATTTGAATAGTGTTTAATGATGATGGAGTTCGTTATTTTCATACCCCTTTGTTCTGTTTGGTTGCCCAGGCTTCAGATCTTTCAATTGCTAACAGGCTTAAGATAGTCCAATTTTTCAGACAGGAAGTACTTTACAAAAAAAATTGAACTCTATTTAAGAAATAAACAAAAGACGATATTGACCTCACTAAAACATAATAAACTAACATTCAGTAGAAGACTGTCATCCTTAAAGCATACCCATGCCTATTTTTCAGTTCTGATCAAGACTCACTTCAACAAAGCATGTCCATTACTTATGATTTCAACTCCCACTTCTTCATTTCTTCATAAAGGTTTCAGCTATTTCCCATGTAGTTTGAATCTGTAAAAAGCAAACAATCAAATTCATCTCTACTAAATACAACCCCAACCAATTTTGTGTGAAGATATATATATATATCTATATCCATAGCCTATTAAGGTTTAAATTAAGACTCCTTGGGGCGTTGTGGCTGGTTCTAAGAATGGAATTTCTTACGTAGTAGGATATGCTTGAAATCAAATAAAAGAAGCATGACAAACAAAGCCATAGCAAAACCTTTTGCACAATGATACTTAGCAATATTTGATGAAATGTTCCAATTTTGACAGGGTATATGTCCAAACCATAACACCAGTTGATTCGATTATAATACATCACATCACAGTAGACTGAATCTGATTCTATTCTAACCACATATGTCTGATAGAATGCCAATCTATATCAACTTCTGATTTGTGAAAGCGCTTCTGTTGCATATTGATTTTGATTGACATAATTACAACCCCAATTATTACAAGCAAATATACAAATGCAGATGGAGATACACCAAATCCAGGAACCTGCAACCAATTTATCACCATTATGCAATCCCTTCATCTCAAATATAAAATCAAATCATAGAAACGCAAATAATCTTATTTTTTAGCAGGCAAATGCATTCTTAGAAATTGAAGTGCATAGGTGAAGGAATTAGACCTTTTTGGCTATCCAGTCTTTAGGAGGCAGGTTTTTATCAGCATGCTCTAGGGCATAACGCAGCATGTCAACTATTGCCAATTCGGTTACTGGATCAGAGCTTTCTGCAAACAAACACAGTAGATTGTGACTATTCCTCCAAACTCATCCATCATAGAATTTATTGAAGAATAAAACGTAGTGCAAAATCTCAATCAGAAGGCGGATGATATGACTGGAAAAAGAACATATTGACCAAGTAGGATCACCTGGAATATCAAAAATTTGCTTGGCTGGGGGAATGCCTAGTAGCTCTCCCAAATGGACACGGATACGAGCACGGTCAGGAAGTGAGAGTAGGTCCCCATGTGTGACAGCAACAACAGGTTTATAGTCTGTAATGCAAGGAAGATGGAAGCTCAAAGCCATAAACATAACATAAAGACAAGTTATTTAAAGATTGAGAATCACAAAGAAAGAAAAGAAAAGAAAACATTAAGGTGTCAGAAGAGCTAGCAATTTCCATTTCCCCAAAAGCTAAACAGTTGCAAATAATGATTGCACTATTGCTGAAAGCACTAAACTACAAATATTGAATCAAATAGCAGATATAACTTTGGACTTGGAGAACAACATGGATATAAAGAATATACACCCAGAACTGAATTAAAACATCATTTAAGAGCTCATGGAAACAGAAAAGTGTCATCACATCAACATTCCAATGCATGCATAACTTCTGTAAAGATGATTTACAATTAGCGAACAAATATATTCTACTGAAACAAGTGCCAAAAGGTAGTATATCGATATGTCAGACTTGATATTAACTAGATGTTCATGTTATTTAGCAATCATGTGACATAAAACAAGATAAAGTGAATGAAACAACAAAAGATAGAGAGAGGCTAAGCCCTCTCCACTGTTAGGAACTTAGAATGAAAGCATAGAATATGGAAAAGCCTAAGAGAATGATGAGGAATTTCCTGATACCTCTAAATGACAAGTATGAGAAGTTGAAAGTTGTAGCAATCATCTGTGCATATGCTGTCCCTTCACCAACTTCATTGTCCATAGATTTCAGAAATTCAAGTCCACTAACTACATATATAACAAAGTTGACCATCCTCTTCTCTTTAGACCGGGTACCATTACTACGAGCTTTGTTCTTCATCCTGATCCTTAAACTTGAATCATCTGATTGCCTGGAAGAAAAGTTATCAAACACAAAAACTCAATGTACCTATGGAAAATAAATTTGTAGCCAAAGTTCAGACCTGATGACGAGTTCTCCATGATGGACACCTTTTGTGATCCAATCTTTTAGCATTTCAACATTATCAGAAGTGTCACCAGACAAACTGCGGGTGTCATATAGACAGAAAGCAGTTGAACCTCTTGGAATCATATATTCCTGAAGAAAGTAGGTCCCGTCTCCAACAGAAGAATTATCTGGGGGAAAAAACAACGGTTATGTCAAACAGACATAACTTAAAAGGAAAATTGAGAATCACATTTATAGAAACAGCATCTCAAGTAAATTAGTAAAAAAACAATCTTAACAAAACAGACATGATACTTGTGCTCTGTCAGGTGCAAACTTGTCTTCTTCAAACACCCTTGATATTCTATTAACTAGACTGCTTTTTCCAGATCCCTTAGGGCCAACCAGCAAGAGAGTAGTAGTTTCTGGCACATTATAGTCTTGCAATTTCATTCCACCCGCCTTCTCAATCCATCCTCCAGGCATATAACTACATAATTACCAGACTAATAAACAGAACAGAAAATGTATGAAGTTCAAGGAAATGATCTCATGCTACGACATTACAACTTCCAAATATAGTGATTCAACATAATGTCAAGAATCAAAAAGCTTCACTGAAACTCCTAAATTTATCATCCATCAGATGTAGAAAGAGATGAATACCTCAATATGTTGGTCTTTGCCTGGTTGAGATTGTCCGTTCTAATTTGCAAGTGGTCATAAGTGTGCAAGACGTCCTTATAAGCATTGTATCTCTTCCTCCGATTGGCTTCCAATTCCAAGGAAGCTGAAGAAATTCGAGGACCCATTTCCTCGAATCCTTCAAAAGCAAAACCAGTTCTATTCACGGTGTCATGCTTAAGTTTTCCGCACAATTCATCACTGTTGATCAAAACGCAAAATCAGATTAAAAAAAACTAAACGCAATAATAAATAAAGGTTAAATGATAAAAAAAAAAAAAAAAGATAAGAATAAAGGTTAAGGTTTTATTTGTGATATAATGTCCCAGTTAAAGGTAGAAAAAACCTGGGAAGAAAGGGAAGGGAAATAGGTGATGATGGTTCTTGTGCAACTGAGGATTCATCATCTGCATCAACAAAAGGATGAAGAAGAAGGAAGAAAAGAAAAGAAGTTAGGCAATTAGAGAGAGAGAGAGAGAAGTAGCAGTACCAGTTACAGTTTCAGTAGGAGTGAGAGTGAAAGGAGAAAAACGATCAGCGTCACCACCCATGTTTAGAATATGAAGATGATCAAGCTCGCTATATTGATACTGAAATTAAGTAGTATTATTTCTTGTCCGTTAAGAGTCCTCTTTTAAGAAGAGGTTCCATCCATGTCAATGTCAACAGAATTCCCCCATGCCATTGACACGTGCTTGTTTCTTCTTTGTCTCATCTGTGACTTCAATTACAATCCATTTTTCCAAATTTTCCAAAAAAACTTGATTAGGTTGCACAACAACCAAAATCAGAATATGGGTAATATACAAGTGTTACGGTCGATCAATAACTTATATCAAAATAATATGCTTTACTTTATATATTTTTTTTTTTTTTTTATGAAAGATTGGGACACGATTAAAAGGTCAGACATCCCAACTAGGTTGGTATTCCTAACGCACTTTATACTTGAATTAATGTAATAATATTTTAAAATAGGTGCACAACATCTTTACATATTAATATTTCGGTTGGTTCGGTTCGGTTATTTGTTTTTTTACATTAAAAAATGTCATTAACAATTATTTCTATGTAAGGTTAATATTACATTGATAATGATGTTGTTGGACATTTACTTATTATATGTACAACAATTTTTGTTTTTGTTTTTGGATTTTGATTTTTCTTTTGAAAATAACTAACCTTTTATTGAAAGAAAAAAGAATAGATTTTTTTTTTATATAGAAATGAAATCAATATTATAGATAGTTTCATATTTTTTTTTATAGAAATTGGGACGAGACAGAACTTGGGCGGAGTGAGCACCCGAGACCCAAGAACTGACAAATCCACAATATATTAAAAAAGAAAAAATGGGTGTTTGAACAAGAGAAGAAGAAAGAGAACAAACAAGAAGAAGGGGGAAGGAGAAAAGTTTAGGAAAGGTCAAGAAAAACGTAAGTGAGAAATATTACAAATGTCATCATTGATAAACTTGTGGCAAAAAGCAGGTTCTAAAGGCCACCAATTGATCACCGAGAAAAAGACTCCAAACTTTGCCAATGTATCAGCAACTCTATTTCCTTCCCTAAAGATGTGTGTAAAAAGAATATTTATCCTAGAGCAAATGATGAGACAATACAACCACTCTTGACGAATAAGATAATCGGCAATCCAATAAATATCATGCTTAATAAAAATTCCAATAATATAATTCTAAATCAAATATAAGTTAAAACAATAAACGACTTACACCAGTTATATAATAATAAATCTAATTTCTAATTATACTTAATTTATTTCGGTCGGTTTGATTAATTCGGTAATTTTGATTTAAAAACCGAACCGACCGAAATTACCGAAATATTACAAAAAAAAAATAAAACCGAAACCGAACCTAATAGACCGAAAACTGAACCGAAATTTTTTTATTAATATATTGCGGGTTTGTCAGTTCTTGGGCCATGGGTGCTCACCCCGCTCAAGTTCTGTCTCGTCCCAATTTCTATCGAAAAAACTGAACCAAAAAAACCGAAATTCTTCGGTTCGGTCGGTTATTTCGGTTAGGTTCGGTTTTTTTATCACCCCTAAATTGTAAATACTTATTTTATTTTTTTTGGTTAGGTTCTGTTTATTGAAAATAACTAATTTCTAATTATACTTAAGTTTTCAAAAGTTAAAAAGATTAAATAGTTAATATTAATATTGTACTAAATTTTCAAACGAAATTAGTATTGTATTTCCAATAAAATTAATAGGAAGTAGTGACAATTCTATCTTTATCTCCAATAAAAATGCAAACATACCAAAGTTATAACAAAAATGTAAAGATGCCACCAATTTTTCTATAAAAAAAAAGGACCGAAGGTGAAATTATATAATTTGACAAAAAGTTATATCAAAATTTCGAAATAAGGACTGAAGGAGAAATTATATATTTTGGCAGGGATAAATTAGATTTTTCAATAAAATTTAAGTTATCTTAATATAGGTCTTTCATTGGTATAAGTTTAGTGGGATAACTCACACACTATCTCTCTAAAAAACATGGGTTAAGTCATTCAGAGGCGGAGACGGCCGAGGGCTCGGGGGGACCGGAGCTCCTCCAGTCTCCGGCACCACCCCTGAGTATTATTATAAATAGGCGGTTAGGACATGTGAGTTTTTTGAAAATATTACAAATGTCAAAGATAAATGGAAAATAAAAGTTAGAATAATTAGACCATGGAAAGTGCCACCGAGATTCATCAATGGATATTTATTTTTTCATTTTAATTCATGAATTTCAGTTCTTACTTTATTAAATATTATGTATGTTACAACAATTGAGGTGAAAATTGAAGGAGATTTTCTTATAAAATTTAATAAAATCTTGGAAGAGCAGAAAACATATACTTTGAGTAATTCAAGGTTTCTGAAAATACTCGAGATTACAAAACAACGAAACATCCATTTAAGCTGAATTTTTTGTACAAGACATATGTCACGAAATATAAGTGTACAACTATTAAAAAGAATTTATTTGATTTTGCTCCAATTAATCATATCCAATTATTAATTCTTTTATTACTTGATAAAATTCAATGTCTTCTGCACCCCATGAGTCTCTTATTGTTCATGCTATGTTTTTTTTTATATGTTTAGGGTTTAAAGTGTTATTTGATTTGTGTTAGTGAAATTCTTTTTCCTAATTTTTAAGGTTTTATTGATTTTTTTATTACTTGATAAAATAATAATATTATATTATTATCTAGCTTTGTTAAATGAGGTGAAAAACTTAGTCGGAAACTGTCTTTTACATTTTTAGATGCTGAGTGAGTTGATATATATATTTGTTTCTTATATTTAATATTCTTTTTGTTAATTCAACCTTAAACATAATTATTTTATACATTATGTAAGGAAAATCAAATTCATTACCATATGGGATGATTATACTCTAGGTTTAAAATGTTATATTACTACGACTAATTCTCCATATGTAATAATTCTCCACTATACCAAGATTAAAAAGTTTGGAGGTAAAGTAATTTTATTAATTATTATTATCATTTTTGCATTAAATATGTTTTTATACACATAATACATATCGTGGCCCGGCACACCCTTGTGATGGCATCCCTCTCCGGACCCTCGCTAAAGCGGAAATGCGTAGTGTACCAGGTCGCCTTTTTTTTTAATACATATGGTGCATCGCACGTGTACAACCTAGTTTTTAAAGATATTGAGTTCTTCACCAACAGTTCTTTTAAATAAACTGTTGTGAATGGCTCAATGCGTGTAAAAATTACAGAGCACGTGTTTAATAAGTAAAAGTTATAAAAATCAAGCGCTTAATCAATGAAAGATAAAAAATTCTGGAAGCTTAATATGCTTTTTTTTTTCTATAATAATAATAAAAATGAAATGAATTGAATATACTCAATTTATTTTTACTAGTCATTTTTATATATTAATTTGAAAGTGAAATTTTAAATTCAATTATTAAATAGTATTGTTTAAAATAAAAATATAACACAAAAGTTTCATAAATCTTTAATTTTTTATTTTAATTCTGTTAGTCGTACAACGTGTAGTATTTTGAATTTAGAAAAAAAAATGAAAAAGTTATTTATTTATTACAAAATAATTAAATAAATGTTAAAAAAAAAACAAGGTTATTTATAAAATTGGTCCAAGAAAAATGGTATTTCGAGAATATTATAATACCTATATGCTAAAAAAATAAGTTCTAATGTCTGCGCTCTTAAAAATTAAATTTATAATCTCTAATTTTCACACACATTAAACGCATTAACTCCTTATTAAGAGTTTGGCATCATTAATTTTTAAAACTGAAAAAATTCAGATTTAAGAATAATCAGAAACTTGATTGTTAAAAACCATAAAAATTGATGTAATACAAAATTTTATATAGTAGATAGGATTGACTTGGATTTGAAGTATAAGTCTAAGTAATTATATAATTAGTTATGTAAAGAAAAACGTAAAAGAATGTAGTTTTTGTATAAATTTTTAAAACTATTTAGTTTTGAATCAAAAAATTAAATTAATATATAATTAATGAATTGATCACGAGCGAAATTCATAAACTGAATTAACAAATTGTTCATGAACAATTCGTGAACAGCTCACAAACAGAATGTTAAGGTTAAACTCATCAATTTTCTTAGCTAAACATAAACAAGCCAAATCTCAATTACAACCTTAAACACATTCAATCAATCAATCAATCTGACCAAGGCGAAAATGCAGAATACATAAACAAGCTTGAAATTTCAAGGATAGGTTTGTAAGTAACCATTATTAAGACATTTACAAATAAAAATTAATTTAGCGATTCTTCTTCCAAGATAAAATATTCAGTACATACAAATGGCTAGCTTACAATCAGATTTTATTCACTGTTATAAATGACAACAGATGAACATCAAAATTCAATAAATAATCAAAGTGAGAACTGTCTTCCTTTCTATAATTGAAGGAACCACAAAAACCTATATCAAAACCGTAATTTTGAGCATTGCCATTACTCATATTCAACAAATTATCCGAATCTGCAATAAAATGGTATTATACTATCTATATACTCCATTATATACGATATAACAAAAATGACAATCATGTCGTTTCAATCAAATTATCTCTGTAAATCGAATAAAAAATTATCATCATTATATATCATATACTATGCAATTACAAGAGAATGAATATAGCTTTGTTATTTAATTCTGTCCTCTAATTTACAAATCAAGTATAGTAATCCGTCCATCTTTTCACCATACAAAATCAAAATTCTATGCTACTAAGCACAGCAGTCTACAAAAATACTTCAACCAACCTCGTCTCTTATGCTACCTACAACCTACCTAACAAGAATCTCTCGACTAATACTATTTTCTTAACATCTCCTCCCTCACTAGTAATGTTTTTTCCATTATAACCCCAACAAGGCGGACGTCATAAATTAGTACAATTAAGTCAACACAACCCCTTAATAAACCTGAAAAAAATAACACAATATGCACCAAATTTTATTAGTTAAACAGCCAAAGACATTAAGGAAAATAAGTCAACAAAGAGATATAGTAAATTATTTACTTCTATTCATACCTCAACAAATGCACCTGGCAGAATTCCAATTCCAAACAACAGGCAGTCTCCTTCTCAACAATGAGATGCCGCAGTCCGTCTGATAGAAAAGAGAAAAACCACCCTATCAATTTACATATGGCAGAGCTGATATATCGGCAGACTATCCGAAAATACATCAGTACGGAATGACATATGGCAGAGCTGCTATATCGACAGACTCTATCCGAAAAGCTTCTGCCCACACTTGTTGTGTTCCTTCATTCCACGAAGAACCTGTGCCGGTTGCCTTCTTTGATTGTGACTCAACACTGCTATACAACCAATTCATTTCATCCACATCAGACCATTCCTCCATTTTTGGTACAGAAAGTATCCGACTAAGATACTTCATGTCAGGATGCGGAGGCTTCGAAAAGTTTTCACCATTCTGTTTAGCTTGTATACCAGATCCTATGGAGCCATTGATCTTCTGTTCCTTCTCATCCACTTCATGATTATTAGCTAATCTCGGCTCGGATGTTAGCTCAAAAGTAGTCTGACATGGTTCCAATTTTTTTCCATTTTCAACAACAGGGTCATTTCTTGGAAATTTGTTAGCCCGACTCCCATTATCTGTGAAAATGTAAAAAAGAATAATTCAAATCATTGATATAAAATCAGATATATTGATCATCTAAATTCCCCAACCAACTAAATCATAAAAGCAATGTACAGTGATGGAAAATCAAAATGAATATGAAATATACAATACAAGTCCGAAAAGCAATCAGATCAGCTTGAGATAAGAGAGATTTTAATTTCAGACATTTGAGGGTGGGAAAACATACCATTATTAAAGCACCAGAGAATAGGTAATTAGACATTGGATCATCCAATTACACTGATGGAAAATTACCATACTAGGGTTGCAATCAACAGACAATTGATAATTGTACAATACAGGAAAAGACTCACCAAGCACATATCCATTTCTCTCAAGCTCCTTACGTTTGCCAAGATTTGCTACAGCAGCAGTACTTGTGGTGCTTAAATTTAACGATTCTGGTGATTTCATATTTCTGAAGTCTAAAGAGTCATTTCTCTCAAGCTCCTTAGGTTTGCCAAGAATTCCCACGGTAGCAGTATTTTTAGAGCTTAAATTTAAGCATTCTCGTGATTTGATATTTCGAAAGTCTAAAGAATCCTTGCTACCCTGATGTACTCTGGAGACATTTTCATTTGGCTTGAGCTGCTCTTTACTTGGTTCAATTATCTCCTTCGTCTTCTTTTTCTCTTCTTTACCCCTATCTTTATCCTTCGATCTTTTACTCTTTTCTCGCTCTCTATCTCTGACTTTATCACCCTTATCATCAAATTCCTTATGTTTACTCTTCTCTTTTCCATCCATCTGCTTCTCAACATTTTTCTTTTCCTCCAATTTGATGATTGCTTCAACTCTATCAACTCCTTTATCAAAGTAAGAGAAGTTTTGTTCCAAAACTCTCGTTTCACTTTGCCCATTAACTTTTCTAAGATCTGCAATCTTATTCTTAACTTTATCTTTTTCCTCATGTTGATTGCCAAAACTTTTGTCAGGCAGCACTGTCCGCACCAAATCTCCTCTTTCAGAGGTAGCAACCTTTGGAACCATTTGACTCCTTGATGCCCTGTCTTCATCCCTAATTCTTTTGGCCAATTCTTGCAAATGTAAAGAATTCTTGTCCTTGTTGTCACTCTTCTGCAGGCTGTTTGAACTAAGCTTTTCTCCATTAGATAACCTTGGCTGCCCTTCAAGTTTTTTCTCATCTGAAGTCTTGCTTTTATCTTTATCCCTATCCCTATCCTTGTCTTTGTGCTTCTCCTTCCGTTCTTTTTTTTCCTTGTGTTTTTCTTTACTTCTATCTTTATCTTGTTTTTCTTTACCTTCTCTTTTTTCTTTCTCCTTCTTATCTTTCTTTTGCTTTTTCTCCTTGTGTTTCTCCTAAAAAAGACATTTTAATTAAAGACAGGTTAGTAATAATATATGCTAAAAAAAAAGTTGTAACCAGATAAATGTAGACATACAAATAACAGCCATAGCAACAACATATCGAAAATTACTAAAAATGACTACCCTGGTTTGTGCAAAACCTAAAAATTGACTACAATATGCACGAAAAATCAGGCACATTTTAAAAGGAAAATAAAACCTCATATCTATGCATGGCCCTCACAAGAAGCCTTAAGCCTAACCATCATCAGAATCTCAAATCCTGGCCAACTTCAGAACTGACTCCTTTTCAGCTAGTCACGGATTAATGGACAAAGCAAAACTGACAACAGCAGAGAACAACCAAACATTTCCCAACTAGTTAGGATCAGCTATATGAATTCTCTTTTTCATTCATTCAGGTTCTTTGCAAGATCCTATAAAAGATCTAATATAATCGGAGGTTAATTCAATAAGCTTCATCCAAGTTAATCTTGATCTTACTTGACCCTTCTTAACTACATAAAACTGAAACAATGTTCAAAGATACTTTTATTGCATATGGTAAATAAAATATGTGCAGCGGATTCATGTAAACATTGGTGAAGATAGACAATACCACAAACCATCAGTGAACACCAGTAAATAAATTATATTTAATTGTGAAAAAGAAAGCCAAAAAATAGTTTTGTTTGCAGTTAATTTCCAAAAATAGTCTCACATTTGTTACAACATACAGTTCAATTCTTATTGTTTCAAAGAAGAAGCACTGTAATGCAAGTGTGGAAGTTTGAAGGCTCAACTACTCCACAACATAAATTGACAAAAACTTTGTAAATGCATAACCAAGAACTAAATTATACAATGCAAAAGCCATAGTGACTCGAGTTACTAATTTCGAATAGAATGTATTAATGTATTCTAAGCTCAACTTAAAAGGCTTTAGAAGTTAACTCTTTTCTTGAATATTGAACTTTTAAGGAAAAAATAAAATAACTTTGTTGTCAAGACGAGTTAAATTACTAATTTCACAATAGCAAAGGCCAAACCATATCTTTTGACAAAACCAGAAGGGACACCACAAAATAACTCTCTAATCTCAAACAATTGAAAAAAGAGCATCCGCAAATTGACACAATAATGAAACAAATATTTTAACATATGATATCTGCTAGTGTTTTAAAAAGACATGAAATTTACATTACCAGTAAGCAATTAAATTTTTTCTTGCATTTTATAGTTTCATAGCCAATCACGAACAGTCTGGAAATGTACAAATCAGTGAAACCAGAAAAGAAATAAGGGCGATGCTCCTCCACTGCAGAAAAGCAAAACTGCAATAAAATTGCCAACAAAATAGGCATACTTTGTTGAATTGCATCCTTTTTACTTACTCCACAGATCACGGGGCCCATAGCACTTTTTATCTTTTCCTTCTGACTATCCTTCTAAAGGACTCAAAACTCGACCACGAAAGGTCCCATGAGAGTGCTAATTTACGTTCAAAAGAATTATTAAGATAAAAAGGGGTTCAAATTATCAATTGGAAGGTTAATAAGGAAGATAATTTGCAAACTAGTTTTTGATGCGTCTCCAACACATAGATGTAAGTCAAAGCTTTGCATCTTCCACTCTACTCTAGGCCTTTATAAGCAGTGTTGTTAGGAATTCACTAGATCCTTGGGCAAAGCAAGGCGAGGCATTAGCATCACCAAACATTCAGGGCGAGCGCCTTCAGGATCAGCCTAGGCGAGGTCCTCCGTCCAAGTGCTAAGCTAAAAAAGGCATGCCTAGGGTATATTTTAGCTTTTTTTGGAAGTTTTAATTCGAGAAGGAAACATCAGCATTTGAAGGGTGCTAGAAAGGGAAGATTCAATTGTGCAAGGAATATAATCTCATTAATTATAATGTCTACCTTACATTTTAAATGCACTTCTGGAAAAGGGATTAAAAAAAAAAAAAAAAATCAAAGGTAACATCATAATTAATGATTTGGTTTTGAAATCCAAATTTTGTTCCCAGAACAAAATAAATATAATTAATGAAAGAGGAGATTAGCTGAAGATGAATCGGACAAAAGAAGACATTAGTCTCCTTAGAAACAGCCAGTCAACCAACAAACTACCAGCTATGTTGCACGGACACTTCTAGTTAGTAGCGTTTCTGCATTTCGTGTCCGTGTCCATTTCTGTTTGTAGGCTATTTTATGAAGGTTATACTTTAAAATTAATGTTTCCCGTGTCCGTTTCTGTGTCCATGCAACCAGCATTCATAAGAACTAGAAATATAAGAAAACAAACAAACAACCAACCTTCTAAGCAAAAAGAAAATAATTTATAACAATCTATGCAGCTATGCTAATTCTCAGAAACTTCCAATAATGCTTTCGGATATGTTTCTACCCTTACTTTAAGGGGTACCTCGGTTCACTGGGGCAAGCGCCGAGCGCCTCAGGGGATTTGAGGTATCATCACCCTAAGAGTCCGTAGTGCTTTCAACAACACTTTTTATTAGTGAGGACTTCATGGGGCATCATAACATGTTTTTTAAAGTTTGGGCATCTACGCTTTGTTCAACTCCCCACCCAACAGAAAAAGAACTAGAAATATATAATAATAATAACAATAATAAGTTGAGAAAGAAAAAAAGGAGAGGAAGAGGTATGCTTGGAAACAAAAAATTAGATCCAGAAAAAGGCACACCACTGAAACTAAATCCAGGAGAGGTTGAACATGATCTCAGACTTGCTAAATATGTATGCCAAATTGCATAATGTACAAGAAACAGATTAATCTATTACAGCATGAACAAAGATAGTAGGCTAGCGGTGCAAAAAGAAATTTCATAGACATCAACCTTTAGGCTTGATGAAAAGAAATTACTTTGCCTTAACGGCTCTCGGATCCTTCCCTTTCACAAAATTGCCTAACCAACTTGAAATCCACAAAGAGATGAGCAAAATAATGATCCACCTTCATTGAGAAGAAAGCATATATGAAAAATAGGTTTCCACCCACTGTCCAGATAATTAGAAGTCGGAATATGTTCCAAGGTGAAAAACTCTTCCAACAGCTTAATCTTCTTTTAACTACGGTGATCAAAATTTAATTGCTAACAATAACACCCATGAAATTTAGATGTCGGTCATTTTCATTAAGTCTATCTAATGATTTGGCACACTGATCACTGTATTTGTCATAGAAATCTAAACCTCAATTAATAAATTATAGGAAATTATACACTTTGCAGTGCAGAAATTTTCAAATTTACAGTTTTACATCCTCCACTTGAATTTAAGACAATATAAACATAATCCATTATATAGTCAAGCATTGAATTACATGACTGCTATTCACTTGACATACAGTAAATACGAGAAAACCAACAACATCAGAAGCTCCTAATAGCAAAAGATGACCCTGCTAACAAAGCAAGATCTATTGTGTCTTAAGTTTCTTTAAATTTGCTATCTTTTGCAAGATCCCCATTAATACATTAGACAAACTAGATTGGCAATAATACAGAGTCAACTAAAAGAAACAGTTCTAGCCCTCACAACAAAAATCATTTCCTAACCTCACAAAAGTTGATCATAATAGCCAAGCATTTAACAAAATGGCTTGGACTTTAACCAATATAAAATAAGAATAAACCAAATGCAAAAGCATTTTAGAAAAATGGAAAACAAAATTCTATTTGGTACTCCGGATAGCATAGCTACCGAATGGATAAATTAAGAATGCTAAAGTAGATGGACCAAACTGAGTGCCAGAAACGGGAAGTAACCGATCAGATCATTTTCTGCATAGGAATACTTAAATTAACTATACCAAATCTACTTACTAGAACAGCTTACTCACAACATATACATCCTAGTTTCATTCTTCACTAGTGCCACTTCAGCAACAATTAAAGAGCATACCATCAATCAAATCATATTTCATTATAACCGATTTTAGAGAATAACATCCATGGGCTTCCAAAAAATCCATCCACTATCAATCCAAGTAGTAGCTCAGAAAGAACCAGAAGAAACTAGAGTAGCAGCATTCTACAGAAGAAGATCAGTGGAAATAGCTTCCAAAATAATCTGAACTAGCCTAGAGGGACCCTAGTTCCTAATATTTTGGACTACTTTGCAGAGAACATTGGAGCATCCATAAAGGCATATTGTACAATCAAAGTATTAGAAGAACTTCGTGTGCAATACTGGAGCAGATATATGACTACATAAAGCAGCAGCAACAGATATTATAATCTATCCACTGTACTCTAGCCACTCCAGCTAGGTGTATGCTAAAACTACTCCTCCCTGGCATACGTGCTCGCTCGAACACAAACAATATGCATTTTAGTGGGTTTGCATTTTAAAAAGGTGCAAACTGCTTGATATACAATCATAAAATGACAGGATTTCAGATGCAATAAATTTGAAAATCGCATGTAGCATAATTTTCTCTGCTTTTGATATCAATTCATGCAGTCTCGTTTCCTATCTTCACATATATGAAAGTTTTAAGAAATTTCCAGTAAGCAAATATTGCAGCTGTTACTAGTGTCTCCAATAAACAGAAGTCATAATAATCATCTCCAAACCATTCCTCAAAGTTGTTGTCTTCTATGGTTTTTCCAACATGGGAGCCCCCTAATAAACATGATTCTACCTATCACTAAAGTTTCATATGACTCTTTCCAAAAACTTAGGGGGATTTCACTGTCCTCAAGTCAAAATAAATAAATTACCTTGCAAATTCTCCAAGGCCTATATCACTCAGGCAAAACATGGTTCAACAAAAACAAATAGAATGGCCAGGAAAGAAAGATCTGAAACATGAAGACGATTGAAACTAGCAGATGCTGGTAACTAAAAAGCTTATATGAACCTTTTTTAGTAAGTCTGTATTATCAATTCTGGCCTTCTCATATCCTGGAGGCGGAAATGGGAAGCAGCGAGACATTGCAGGTTACCCTGGAAATGGCAAAGTTGGATCTGTCAGCAGAACAAATAACTTCTAGATTCCTGTACTGTTGTTCCAACACAGGAACAGACCAGACACTATGCTCTTGTCCATGCACCATGTCCTTGCAATCATTTCCAGCTTAAAATCACTCCATAGTCCTCCAACTTGTCAAATTCCCAATTATCCTCTTATTGACAAACAACTTTCAGGAGTTCTCGAAATTCCACAAATGTTTGACTCGGTAAATTAGCACATGCACAAATGTTCAATGTTACCGCAATTAAGAATGAACTAGGTCCAGCAATCAGCAGAAAAGTTTTTAGCAACTCTGAATCTGGATGGCAACTCTGAAATTGGAAGCAATTTGATCCTTTGTGTTTACCACTAGGCCAGCAGAGGAATCAAAACCTGCTGGTAAGCAAAAACGAAAATCAGGAGCTTCCGTTACACTAAAAGAATCAACAACTAAAACTCATGATGCAAAGCATCTATAACCACCTTGAATATGCTTCCAAGTAGCTCTCAGTTTGCGGCCAAACAGTAAATTTCCCTTGCAGATTCAATGTGCGTGTCAGAACTGATCCCAAAACCTCTACTTTGGTGAAAAATAATATCTAAAACTAGTTCCAATCCTCAAATTTCTGTATATACAATACGAATTTTTCTGATCATAACCCTAATACTCCAAAAACCATAATTAGGGCTGATTCAAGTGACGATCCGATCAAACCCTAGAAGAAAAGGAAGAAACAAAGTAATGTCAAGCAAAGCACCAACTTAAATAAAACCCCTAATTCATAATCCAAAAAAAACCATCAAGAACCACAGTAAAACAACACAGTGAATATTTTAACGGTTGGATTAAGAAAAGCAAGATAAAGAGCTTTAATGGTGCTTGAAAACGAAGATTTCCATAAAAGAGAACAGGAAGAATAATTGAAGGGGTGTGATAATATTTTGGAAGTAGACAATGTATAAGGAGATGGGTAAGATCTCCAAAAAAAGAGGAAAAGAAATGCTTTGAAAGTGGTTATTTTCTGTATGCATATACCTTGGTTTTTGTATTTGAATGTAATGAATATAAGGTTTGGTTTGTGTGATATCAGATCTTCTGAGAAATCTCAAAAATAGGTGTAACTTAGAGGGGTTTTGTTGTTTGTTCTCTCTCTGTGTGTGTTTGAGATCGTCTATGTCTATGAATTCTCGCAAAAAAAAAACCCCAAAAGGGCAAGGAAAAGGAAAAACGTTGAAAGGGTGAGGAAAGAGTATTTATAGAAAGGAGAGAGAGAAAGGGAGAAACGTGTCAAAGGAAGAATCCAGAGGGTAACTGGATAGGAATTGGGCATAAGGTTAAGGTTTTGGTCCACTTGTTTATTGCCCAATTTCACCCCCTCCCTTGTATTGTTCTTTTCTCTTTCAATTTTAACCATGTACTTTTCCCCATGGGATTACAGGCCCAACCCAACAACAATATTAGCCTCTAAACTTGTTCAAAACTAAGAAATATGTAATGTTTGAAATATGTTCATCAAAATGGATATACTAGCATGGAAAATAAGTTCACATAGAAACTTAAAGTTGGTAAGTAAGATTAATTTTATTCTTAATGTTTTGAAAGTTTGATCAATTTCAGTCATTATTAACCAACCAAACATTCTAAGCATACATAAATATTGTTGCCTCTATTCAAATAACAGCATGTTGTAAGATTTTTTTTTTGTTTTTTATATAGTTTATCTGATTTCTCGGTTCGATACTCGTCAAGAATTCTATAGTGAATCCTCTCACAATTAAAGTTTTGTGTTATCCTTTTATCTTACTATTAATTATTGGAATAAAAAGGGTAACAATTCTATATATAAAAACAAATATTAATTTTTGCAACGACCGTTTATTATGGTAACAGTTTTTGTATTTATAACAGATTTAATTGTGCATTTGATTTTAATCCTATGAATAAATTTCCTTGTTTGCATTTCTTTGTAGGTATTTTACAGGGTATTATGGTCATCCCGAGAGAGCAAAACGAGTTGATTCTTGGGAGCTTCTTCGTAATCTCTATATTTCTTCTAATCTCCCATGTTGTTACATAAGGGATTTCTATGATCTTCCTTCCCCTGAAGAAAAGAGGGGTAGGGTTCCTCATCCGCAATTTTTGTTTCAAGGTTTTCGAGATGCTATAGCTGATAGTGGGTTGATTGATATGGATTCTATTGGACCTTCTTTTACTTGGGAAAGAGGAAGGGTTCTATAAATTGGGTGGAGGAGAAGCTAGACCGAGCTTTTGCTTATGTCTCATGGATATGTTTTCAAACGTTATTGTAAAAGTCCTGAATTTCTCTTCGTCAAATCGCTTGCCGCTGCTAATTAATCTGCAATTTCAGACTCACAAGGTTTGGCTAAACGCTTTAAATTGGAGAATGGGTGGCTCAAAGATGTAATGTGTCATCAAATTATCGAGTTATGGCATCGTTGCAATTCCTAACCTTTTCATCACAAAATTCGTGGATGCGGTATAAAGCTTACCCAATGGGGTGATGAGTATATAAGGCAAC
This sequence comes from Euphorbia lathyris, assembly GCF_963576675.1. Classification (NCBI taxonomy): domain Eukaryota; kingdom Viridiplantae; phylum Streptophyta; class Magnoliopsida; order Malpighiales; family Euphorbiaceae; genus Euphorbia; species Euphorbia lathyris. The sequence goes on from NC_088914.1 coordinate 30,259,009, forward strand.
TTAAGAATCGTCTGAATGATGTGAAGCGTGATATAAGTAATTAGAGACAAATAAGAGATGAAGTGGGCGTTGAAGAGTTAAGGGTGAGCCAAAGAGTGTATTTCGAATGGTTGGACACTTTGGAGATTTTTTTGGAAGCAACGTGTTAAGGCCCATTGGTTGAAGGCAATGGATGCGAATACCGGGTATTTCCACTCTTTTGCAACTGGAAGGAAGAAGCGAAATAAAATTGAGAGACTGAGAGATTGTGATGGTGTGTGGAGGGATTGGAAAAAGGGTTTAAGTGAAACAATGTGTAGTTATTTTCAAGAGTTGTTCACTTCCTCTAACTCTTTCTCTGTGGATGTTAGGGATGAGCAAAACAACCGATAACCGATAACCGAAGTTTTAGTTTGGTTCGGTTATTTTAATATTCTAGATCGGTTCGGTTTTAATTTTGGTAATCGGTTCGATTACTGAAAAAATATATCGGTATAATCGATAACCGAATCGAATTTATTATATAAATATAATTTTATTTTTACATGTATAAATATCTTATAAAATATAAAATATATACTTTTATCTTTATATATATAAATTTTGGTTCATTAGTTTTTTATTTCTTCAATTGTAACTTTTATACACGAGTATTATTTAAAAACCAATTAAATAAAAACTAAATATTATGAGTTTTCGGTTATTCGGTCGGTAACCGAACCAAACCAAAAATTTTTTATTAAATAAAATTCGGTTACCAATCTTATTCGGTTCGGTTCGGTTATGAAAATAGCATAAAAATTGGTTCGGTTAACCGAACCAATGCACACCCCTAGTGGATGTGCTAGATTATATTGATCTCGTTATTTCTTCATATCAAAATTAGGAGCTTATTAGTGTGGTGACAGAGGAGGAAGTAAGAGCTGTTATTTTCAGTATGAATCCTAGTAAAGCTCTAGGACCGGATGGGATGAATCCTGCTTTTTATCAGTTTTTTTTGCCTTTTATTAGGGTAGATGTGGTGGTGGACGTTTGTAGAGATTTTTTTGTTACTGGTATTTTGCCTCAAGAATTGAACAATAAAAATATTGTTCTCATTCCTAAAAAGGAACATCCCATAACAATGATAGATTTTTTTGCCAATTTCTCTTTCTAATGTTTTATACAAAATTGTTAAGATCAGTGCCAACAAATTAAAACCACTTTTACATGGTATGATTTCTGACTCTCAAAGTGTTTTTATTCCTGGTAGACTTGTTACAGACAATATTTTAATTGCTTTTGAGACTACTCATCATCTGAAAAGGAAGAATCACAACATTAATGGTACTGCTGACTCAAGATTGATATGAGTAAGGATTATGATCGTTTAGAGTAGGGTTATGTGAGAGATATGCTTTCTAAATTTGGTTTCATTACTCATTGAGTTAATTTTATTCTTACTTGTATATTCTCGGTCAAATATCACATTGTTCTTTAAATTAAGTTTTTATTTTATTTGCTATTAGTTACTTAACGATCACCTTAAATCATTGACAATCTGAAGATTAAACTTATGGTTAATTTAATTGTGAATTTGGACCAATTAATTCCCGTGGACACGAAATATATTTTACCATTGTATTATTTGATAAATACAATAGTTATTAATAAATTTTGGATAACGGTCATTGTTTTAAACTATTCTTATATTTTAATGGGATAAAATATTAAAATAGTGTTAAGATTTTTTGAGAAAAAATTTAGTCTCCACATACAAAACATCACAATTTGAGTCTCAACGTTTGTTAAATGACACAATTAAAGTCATCTCTAACAAAAAGCGACACATCAGATGACACAACATTTGTCAATTTGTAATGATAAAAATAAAAGTGATATTGCAACTAAGGGTTTAGGGTTTAGGGACCCCTAGGTATAGATGGGTCACAATCATCTGAAACATTTTAAGTATCCCCACTTTTTTTTTTTCTTCTTCTTAAAATGTAAGTGATATCAACTTATAAACTCACTCCCATTTTATAGCCTACATTTATTGGTCAATCAATCTTGTTTTTGGAGGTGAAAATAAGAGAATAGGAAATTAGAAATTTCTCAAAAATTAAAATTAATTAAACTATCATTTTCTTAAACTTTAAGATCGAATGCTACCTAAGAAAGTAATGGGATAAATCTTCCACAGAGCCTTTTTATCTTTTATAATTATTATTTTATCTTAGTAATTTATAAAAATAAATAAATAAAAGGAACATTTAGGCTTATATTATTCAATGCAGTGGGGTTAGTATAGAGAAATGTTAGGGTACTCCTAAAATAATATCACAATCGATAAATTCACAATATATATATACAGTAAAACCTTTATATAGGAATGCATTTGGGACCGGACTATTTGTATAACAATTGAGAGGTTATCACTAAATAGAATTCGGTATAATAAAATTTCTCAGCACATAAAATTTTAAATTTTTATCAAGGCATGTATGGTTTATATATAATGTATAACAATAGATATTAATAGAACAAATTAAATATTTAGAATTTCAATTTAGAATTTAGATTTTCAATACATAGATAATTGGAAGAGTTCTGTGGGAAAAATGTGAACACCAATGAGAATACTAAATATTTATAAATTCAAGTTGTAGTTTATGTTTCCAACTTATAGATAATTTCAATAGTTTTTTTTTAATATTTTATAATTTAGTTTGAATTTTTAATATATATATATATATATATATATATATATATATATATATATATATATATATATATTAATTATTACTATATAGAGGCATAGTTTCTAAAGGTGGAACTTGAAAAATGTAAGTCTAATGCTTCTCTAGCCCCCTTAACTTGTCCAAATTGGTCATTTTACCCCTCCAACTCATCGAATGTTCTATTTACCCCATTAACTCCATAAAAATGGTATTTCTCACCCCCTTAACTTGTCCAAATTGGTCATTTTACCCATCCCCAACTCATCGAATGTCCTATTTACCCCCTTAACTCCATAAAAGTGGTATTTCTTACCCCTTTAGAGTGCAAAATTAATAGGACTTATTCAAATGAGTTTGAAAATATATTTTTCTAATATCAACTTTTTTATTTTGGTCTTAATTTGATAATTATATTGATTCTTCATGTGTTTATTACAATAATATTGTATTACAATAATAAGGTACCAAAATAGGCCTATGGTTTTTGAGGAAGTATCAATTTAAGTTCCACGTACAAAATAGCACCAATATAGGTTTAACGTTTAAAAAAAAGGTATTAATTTAAGCATCGATAACGGATTGTAAGGGGTGAGAAATACCACTTTTGTGGAGTTAAGGGGGTAAATAGGACATTCTATGAGTTGAGGGATAAATGGATAAGTTGAGGGGGTGAGAAATACCACTTTTATGTAGTTAAGGGGTAAATAGGATATTCGATGAGTTGAGGGGGTAAAATGACAAATTTGGACAAGTTAAGGGGATTGTGATGATATTAGGCCAAAAATGTATAACAAATAACGTTTGGGAGGTTATTCCTATTTATAACTGGCCCAAATTGGGACCGAGTTTTTTTATAACAAAATAGAGGTTATTCCTATATAAAGTATTCTTATATAGAGGTTTTACTGTATATAGTTTTTCTTTCCACCATTCATATTCATATAGTGGGATTTTAAAACAATTGATTGGAAATATTACTCACATTATTGTAAAATTTCTTGGTTAGTTAGGCCTTGTTTGATAAAACACTTAATTGCTTAAATTAAAATGTTAAGCACTTATTTAATTTAAGTGCGTTTGATAACAGTTGTTTTTCCACCACTTAAATTAGTTAATTAAGTTAAAAACCACTTATTTTGATAAGTCAAAATATTTAACTTATCATTTTAAGTTAAACATTATCAACTCATACTTTTTAAAAAATTAAATCATTCAATATTTTCAGCACTTATAATATTCAGCACTTAAAATTCAGTACTTATTTTTTCAGCATTTAATTTTCAGTTTTATCAAACAGCACCTTAGTGTGGTACTACAATTTTGTTTTTGCTTTTATTTTCTGTTATTCACTTTTTATTCTAATTATAAAATTGATTAAATAATTATTAATTTATATATTAACACAGCCTAATATTAAAATGAGCACATGCAAATACTCTTCTTGTTTTTTTTTTTTTTTTTGGTAAAAACTCTTCTTGTTTTTAATTATTTATTACCACTCCTACATAATAATAGTTAATAGAAAACGAGAAAACTTTAATCAATAAGATTCTTCAACTAAAAACATGAGTTGGTTTCCAAAATAAAAAAGGAAAAGAAATTAAAAACATGAGTACATGCAAATATTCTTATTGTAAATTAAACGCCATTATCCCTTAATCAATAAACACGAGTCTTCAAGTCTTCAACTAAATCCGTAATGAACTTATCTTGAATATCTGAATTCAGCAGAAACTCTCTCCATTTTTCATGATTCATTCTCACGGATTTCCCTGGCTCTTTCTCGACATCCATCGTCACTTTCCTGACAGCTTCTTCAACATCAAGTTTCCCAAAATACCCATCTTCATCTCTCCTATTTACTTCCACACCAACCTTCAAATCACCACCTATAAGCCTCGAATTCAAGAACTGATCACCCTTCAATGGCAGAAGAACTATTTGACAGTCATTCATTATACCTTCAATCAAAGAACTAAACCCTGCGTGACACAAAAAACACCCTACATTTTCATGCCCCAAAATACCCTTCTGCTGAACCCAACCTGTGTGCACCATTCCTCTTTCTTTCACCCTTTCTATAAAACCTTCTGGAAGAGTACGTTTTAGCTCTTCCTCAGCTTCGATTCCAGCAGGAAAATTCAGTACCAGAATAAATGGCAGACTCGTTGCTTCTAAACCAAGTGCTAGTTCTTTTATCTGTTCATCTTTTAAGAATGTTTCACTCCCAAATGAGCAGAATGTTACAGTCTTTGAACTGAATTGACTTAGCCACTTTCTCCACTTCTCATCTAGAATGTTAACACCGGAATCCGGCTCCGGATCGGGGACTAAGGGACCGGTTAAAAGAACTTTTTTTCCGAATTGATTTCCGATGAAATTCAGATAAGCTCCTTCCATTTCATTGCAGGTTTTGATTATTAGAGCATTTGAAGAACTCATCGCTTCCACAGTTCTTTGGTACACGCTTGGACCTTCGTAGAACTTCTTGTATACGTAAAGAAGATCTTGAGCTTCAAATCTGTTAATGGAAGTAACAGATGTCGAAGGAAAACCAGGCGGTGATTTTAAAAGATCGTCACTTTTTGCAGTTTGAGATCTAAAGGGAACCATAACATAAGCAAAAGAAATTGCAGAAAAGACAGAGAAAGCAATGGTTTTGATTCCCAATTGAGAAGCAATTTTGGGAACCCAATTTACAAGAGGATCAAAAATGACGAAATGGGGTTTGAGTTGGATTAAAAGAGAATTCATCTGGGGTTGCATAAGATCAAGAGCTTTCTTGAGGAGTTCAGCCATTAGAGGAGTCATTTGAGCAGTGCTGTCAAGGTTAGGAGGAAGACCATCAACAGGAGGGATTGAGATAGGTATGATTTGAGCAGAAGGAGTAAGTAAAAGAGATGATTGAATGCGAGTGATATTTCCTGGAGCTGAAAGGAAAGAGATTTTGAGTCCATGGGAAGAGAGCTTGTTTGCAAGCTGAACAAAAGGGCTTATATGACCGAATGCTAACCATGGGAACATCACTATGTGAACCTCAGATTCAGGAGCTATGGCTGCCATTGTTTTTACCTCTTCTTTAACAGATGATATGAATAGATAGATCAGATGTTGGGATGGTAACCAAAGCTTTTAAATATATGTTTTCTGAAACACCATATTAAAATATTACACGGAATGTGAATTTGAATAGATGAATAGACGTTACATATGTTTGGTATGAGAATGGAAGGTATAATCAATTGTCACGTGCTGCCTCGGCCGCCGCTTCCTTCACATTCGTCAAGGTGCCTTAGCTGCATTCTGCCTCGATCAGCTCCTCACATGCTAGAGGAAGACTCATCTTTCCTACAGCTTTCCTATATATGTAATTAAAAGATTGTAGCCAGTTCCCAGTTAATTCATATTAGTTCAACTTATTCCTAATAAGAAGAATGAGTAATAGCATAGCTTGCAATCTTTAAAGCATATTTCCTATCGCATATTTGACTTGCTTTACACACTCCAGTTGAAGTTAGAGTTTCAAAGTATCAATTTTAGAAAAACTAGACTTCTCTCACGAAGTTTGATTTTCAGTATGACCATTTTTACCACGGTTTAGACTCTTCGCACATGGCTTCTACCTTGATAATAAAATATTGGCTTTAAAAGCCCGGCTTTAGGCCTTATTTCGCTTATGAACCCTAGATTTTTCTTCTATCTTTCCCTCTCTATCGGTTTATTTAGCCCTCTTATTCACCCTATGTTTGCTTTCACGGCTTGGCCCTTCTGCCGGCTTAGGAGCCCTTTTACCTAGCTCGCTTAGGAACCCTAGGCTTTCCGCTTTCCCCTCTTTAAGCTCAATTTCCGAGCTGAAGCTCTCCTCTCCACGTGTGATCCACGATACCTCCCATCTCATCCTATCAGCTTAGCACGCATTCCATAAAGAGAAAAGAAAAGATTCCAAGATTCAAGAATGTAGAATCAAGATATTGATAATCATATTACTCACATGTCTTTATTGTTTCTACCTTTTTCTTTAAGGATTTTTTTAAAACTAACTCATTCTACTGGTTACTGCTATAGCTAGTGCTAGTGTTGTACTGACTTACTGGTATATTGCTAGTGTACTTATATTACCATGTAAACTTTGAAACTGAATTTACAGAGCCTTTCTTCGGAAGGATGTAATTGATGATGAGGTAGTGAGCTTGTCTGGGCACTTGGGCCATATAAGTGGCAATTAATTCTCCAGTATGTCTTTTCGGAGTCAAATACTTCAGAGGGAAATCTTTTACGTCTCTTTCATCTCCAAGCTTCTGGAGTTCAGATCCTTCTAGGTTTAAGTCTAGAAGGCCAGCCAACAGCTCAAGGGTGATAGAGATGGTCTTGCCATTAACAGAGTTTACCAGAAAGCCCGAGTCCTCTTCAGCAACCCAAAGGTTCTCGTAAAACCCAATTACGAGTTTAGGGTAGATGATGCTCCGAAGATCAAAGAAGGTTTCCCATTTCTGCTGCTTGATCCAAGTAGCGAAGGGTTCAACAGAGTTTATGAAGAGCGTTGTGAAGTATCTAGATTTGTGCACTGGTGGGTTTACTATTGTGTGAAGATCTGGGTATATGTTAGCACCATTGTATATAGTGTTTTAGGCATGGTTTTAACCCTATTTATGTGTAATTATCATCTATTTACCATGGATTATGTGTTATTCTCTCCATTATATGCTTGATGTTTGCTTTGAGGTGTTTTAGGTACAATTGAGGAAGAAACGGAGTAAAAACGGAGCAAAATGAAGGTTGAAAAGAATCTCTACTCGGCGAGTAGGGCTTGCTACTCGGCGAGTAACACAAGCTTTTTGATGAGTTAAAGTTACTCGTCTAGACCACAGTCATCAAGCCTAGTCAAAGAAATAGAGCCAAAAGTCAACTCTGAATGCTCGATCCTAGACACCTACTCGGTAAGTAAGCCCCCTTACTCGGCGAGAAGCTTTACGAATCCTGCTCCAACTCAACTTCAATTATTCAACTCTAAATCAAACACAAACACCTCAATCCGATTCAGAGATAGAGAGAAGACCTAATTAGACCAGGATAGTAGTAATAACACTATACATAGAGGCTAGAAACATTGTATAAGGTATTAAATTTCAGTTATTCTTAATTTCAACATAAAGTAGTTCTTAGTTTTGTTCGTTTTATATTCAAGTAAGTTCAGATTCGTTTTGTATTCAATCAACCAAGGTACCTGCGTTCTTTAGTTGTAAGATTTCAATATTGGTTTATTCTTCATCTCAAGTTTATCAATTTACTTATTAAAGTTCAATTCTCTTCATCTCATATTCTATCTCATATTGAATCTTAAAAACGTATTTGACAAACATGGGCTCACCTTCTTTACATCTTACCCCCAATCTGTGTATTGGCTTCATCATGAGCTAAATCACCCTTTGGCTGAGATTAAAGGTGAACCGTGTTTAGCGAATATGGTTTAAATCAAGTTAATGTTTAAAGTGTGTTGTGAAAAGAAAATAACTAAAAGATTAAGTCAAGAATAATTGTCTTTCTATGTTGAGACCTAATCAAGTAATTCGTATAGGAGTTGAATTGTGAAACCTAATCAAGTAATCAATTCAATCAAGCAAAACCTAACTTTGCTTATTGATGCCCGTTTTATATATACGTGCATGTGAAGGCAAGTGTACCTTAGTCGTGTATCAAGTAATAAAGTGAAAGTAGAGTATCGTTCTCACGCGGATGGTGATTATAAGTACTAATCGTTTTGCTCACAAACTATTATTTAAACAATCGAAAGGTAGAGTTTGATGGGTCACCAAGTTAAGACTTAATAAACAAGTGAAATGAAAATTAAACAAATCAATTGAGAGATAACTTATATTGAAGAAACTAAGGCTTCTAGCTTCACTTAACCTCTTTGCTTGGTAATAACACTTAACCCCTTTTAAGTTGTTTTATCATTTTTAAGATGACGATTTTTCTTATTAACTAATAGATTCTCGAGATTGGCTCTAAACTCTCAATTAACTACTTTCCCTTGGTCTGGCTCAAGTAATTAATCTAGAGAAGCATTAAGTTTTATTAATCTAAACCTTTTTAACCTACTTTACCTTGGTCCGGCTAAAGTGATTACTTAAGACTCAAGAAAAACCGCTCGAGTAATTACTTCTAAACTTTCGATTAATTACTTTCCCTTGGTCCGACTCAAGTAATTAATCCAAAGAAGCATTAAGTTTTCTTAGTTCCAAACCTTCGATTTATTACTTTCTCTTGATCCGGCTCAAGTAATAAATCTAAGATTTGTAAATAAGATTCATGAAAAACCTTGGAAAACCAATAATCCACATGATAACAACCAGATATAATTTACGGGACCAAAAAGGTTATTTACCAAAACGACCATGTATCCAGACGATCAGGAAAGCTATGGCGTATCAAGCAAGCCATCAAGGTGGCGGATCTCATAGATTCCTCCACACGCCATCCGTAGTCAAACCTACGGGAGACCCGCCATCATGCCTCGATTCGCCCAACTAACGGTCGAGTCGATTCTCAATAAAGGCAACTAATAACCCATTAATGAGCTAACGGTCATACTTGAATAGGATCAGTAACCGCCATTAATGAGGCATTAATGGAGACTTTCTAGCTACTAGGAGTTACGACTACATGACTATAAATAGCTTGCATTCCAAGCTATTGAGGTACACACTTTACACTCTCCTTAAACCCTACTTTGTCAATACAGTTTATTCTCTTCTCATATACTGACTTTGGCATCGGAGCTTCCCCCCGTCGAACCCAATGATGCCCACCGCAGGGAAGGATTTCGATCAAGAGTTCTGCACCGGTCATCAATTGGTGCGGTGAGCATGGAGGTCCTAATCCAAAAAAGACTCAGTTCACAACCCAAACATGGCAAGTGGGGGATCAAACCCCTTAACCGGAACTACAACACCAATCATACCACCATCAGTTAATCCTTCTTCAAACGCTGGTCGCGTTGATCCTGATACGCCAACCGTTCACGATGAAAGGGACATGTCACTAGAATCCTTCTGGGAGATTTGCACGAGTGCCGTAGGGAGAGAGCACGGACCCATTATGGAGGGTCGATTAATGGCCTACCTGGACAATCAAGATGTAGGAGGAGCCACGACAGGGACTATTCCCCCGCTGAATCGGCGTCGTCCGCCAAGGCCAACCCTATCCCAATGGTAAAACGCCTATCTAAGGCCCGGTACTTCCCGTGATTCATCATTTTTTCTCTCCCAGCCTGTGGATTCAACAATCGTTAATCCGAAGCTCGCTAGTGATATACCAATAAACCGAAGGTTATTTTTCGATATACCAGAGGGAAGTCGGAGGAACGATCAGGGACCCCCGAGGAACACGACAAACCCAGGAATTACTATTGGCGGACCTCGAGCTCCTCCAGTACAAATTGGAACGCCGGTGGATCAGGGTCAAAATAACCCAGCGGCGGATCAGCTAGAGGGCAAACGTGATGGTCACAGACATAGGAAACGAACCAGATCACATAGGAAGGGACGATCCAAATCACGTTCACATCACGGACGCCGAACTGAATCCCCCCGATGTGGAAGATCGCCCCCACCTCCAGAGCGAAGGGAGGATGAACACCGAGCCGGGTCACCTCGCCAGGCCATGCAACACCCGCCACCAAATCGAGGAGGAGGCGGGCGGTCTCCACCAAGGGGATGGGGTGGCGGCGGAGGAAGGTCACCATCAGAGCCTTCATCAGAATCTAGCTCTTCTTCCTCACAACGAAGCAGGTCTTCTAGTAGGAGACGCCCGAGAAGGAATCAAGGTTGTATAGCGGATCAGATCAGGGCAGAGATATGCGGACAGAATGAGGAAAATGCTAGACACAATACGTTCGCCAACCGTGAATCGCCCTTCACTGCGTGGATTGAGGCCGAGGAAACTGACAGGCATTTTAAGATCCCAAACATACCAGCCTACTCCGGCGAGGATAATCCTGAAGCTCATGCGAGGAAGTATCACATGTTGCTTGGACTTAACCGTGCAAGTGAAGTAGTGTTGTGTCGTATGTTTATCACCACGCTAAAAGGTCCAGCGTACGATTGGTTCCAATCTCTCCCCCCGGGATCGATAAACAGCTGGGATCAGTTGAGTAGGGAATTTTGTGCAAAGTTCGCAGGATGCATTCCGCCAGTGGTTAAATCGCGAAAGCTCTTCGAGCTAAAGCAAAAAGAAAATGAGTCTCTTCGGGAGTATGTCGACAACTTCAATAAGTTATGCATTCGCATTATTGATGTGGATCTCTCCATGGCAATTGAAGTAGTGGTAAAAAATACAACTTGCAAGAGCTTGCAGGTGGATCTAATCAGAAACATACCAAAGAATATGGCGGAGCTGATAGAGAGGTGTAAGGATTTCATGGAAGTTGATGACATCTGAAGAGAGTCGGCGTCTCCTCCAAAAAGAGGGAAATGCTAATCCCGAAGGCAGGATAAGGAAAAAGAAAATCCCTCTGACTCATCCTCCCGAAATAGGCGAAGGGGCTCTAGGAACAAATCAACATATACGCCATCGTTTATGCCGTTAAACGCCTCCAAAAGTGAAGTGCTAATGTGGATAGAGAACAACCAGCACAAACGGGGCATTTCATACCCCGAACCAAAAGGGGGAGAGTACACTAATACGGGGAGAAACCCCAAGAATTATTGCAAGTACCACAGGAGGAACGGTCATGAAATAGATGCATGCTGGGAGCTGGCTAGGGAGATTGAAAGGCTTATCGAGAGAGGAAAACTGGACAGGTTCGTCTAGAACGACAAGAAAGGAGATGGCGATAAGCCAAGAGATGAGCCGAAGAAGAAGGCTAAAAGGGTCATTAATGTCATCGCTGGCGGACCCGGGTCTCAGCCTGCACTAAAGAAGGCAAAAACTATCGCTCTAGATAGAGTCAATCGCCCCTTTGCAGATGTTGGTCCAGCGATCCCTCCACATGCAGATGCTTTTGTCATCACTATGACGGTGGAAGGATAGGAAATGAAGAGAGTAATGATAGACACTAACAGTTCGTGCAATGTCATCACTAGGGGAGCATTCGCCAAGCTCAAGGTCGATCCTATTCAAATAGAGACCACCATTGTAGATATCCTGGGAGTAACAGGCCACACAATCCAGACAAAGGGACAATTGACGTTGGAATGCGAATTAGCAGATGAGGATCAGGTATGGATGAGAGATCTGGAGTTCTCCATCATGGATGGTCAATTGGCATACAACATCATCTTAGGGCGGCCTTTTATCTCAGAGGTGGCGGCTCTCATATCAATACGCCATTTGACGATGTACATCCCTACTGCCAAGGGAGGTGTGATGATCAAGGGGAACCAGAAGGTTGCTCAGGAGACATACTCTACATCCTTATCAATTCGCCCTCAGTCCAAGGCCCTTGGAGATACAGAAATGTTCCTCATTGCAGATGGTAAGCAAGTACGGATCGCCAAAGGATTAAGAGTTGAGATTAAGGAGGATGTTACGAAAGTTCTCCTCGAATCAGAAGACGTGTTCGCATGGAAGGATGAGATCCTCACAGGGGTCAGTCCAGATGTGATCACTCATAAGCTCAATATCGCCGAAGACGCAGTCCCCGTGGCTCAGAAGAGAATGAATCATGGGCCGGAGAGACAGAAAGTGATCGAGGAAGAGATATCTAAACTGAAAAAGGCGGATGCCATCGAGGAAGTTATTTACACGCAATGGCTGGCGAATGTGGTCCTAGTTAAAAAGGCAAGCGGATCATACCGCATGTGTATCGATTTCACGGACCTTAATAAGGCTTGTCCCAAAGACAACTACCCTTTGCCTTGCATTGATATCCTAGTCGACGGAACCACAGGATATGCAGTATATTCCTTCACAGACGTGAAGTCGAGTTATCACCAGATCCTTATGGAGCTATCAGACAGGATCAAAACTTCCTTTGTAACTCACCAGGCGACTTATTGCTTCAAGGTCATGCCTTTTGGGCTTAAGAACGCTGGAGATACTTACCAGCGGATGATGAACAAAATATTCGAAGGAAGAAAAGGTGACAACTTCTCTGTTTATGTAGATGACATGATCATTAAGAGCACCACCATGGAGAGGCATGCAGAGGACATAAGAGAAGTCTTAGGAGTCCTTTGCCATCACAACATCAAGCTAAATCCTGAGAAGTGTACTTTTGGAGCAACTTACGGAAAATTCCTGGGGTACATGATCAGCCAGAAAGGGGTAGGTCCCAATCCAGATAAAATCAAAGTTGTACTGGATATGAAGGCGCCACAAAATGTCAGAGAGGTGCAACGCCTTAATGGGTGGATCATAGCGCTTGGTCGATTCATCTCATGCTCTGCTCGTAGATGCCAACCTTTTTATGAAGTGATCAAAAAATAGAAAGCATTCGAGTGGAATGAAGATTGCAAGCAAGCCTTCGAAGGGATCAAACGCTTCCTCTCAAAACCACCTCTAATGAGCAGACCTTTGGAAGGTGAGAATCTGTACATGTATGTTTCTGTTACTGATAAATTAGTTTGCACAGTCATGATAAGGGAAGAAGATGGCCAACAATATCCGATCTACTATGTAAGCAAAGTCTTAAAAGATGTCGAAACTCGGTATTCAAGATTGGATAAGATGGCATTGGATGTGGTCACTACTTCGGTTCGCCTGAGACCTTATTTTCAAGCACACACAGTCATCGTTCGCACCAACATACCCATGAGGAAGGTATTACAAAAGCTGGAAACTTTAGGGAGGCTGATGGAGTGGGCGATCTGCCTAGGCAAGTTTGATGTTCGTTATGAGGGCAGATCCGCCTTGAAAAGCCAAGTCTTGGCAGACTTTGTAAACGAATTCACCGAAGAGGGCATAAACCTTCCCAAGCCAAAAGTGGAGGAATGGACGATGTACACGGATGGCGCTTCTTCAGCGGAAGGTGTAGGAATAGGCGTAGTAATCAAGGGACCTCACTACATCAAGTTATATTATGCTGCGAAGTTAGAGTTCCCTGCAATGAATAATGCAGTAGAATATGAAGCCTTGATATTGGGGCTACGCCTGCTAAAGGAGATTACGTGTTGAGCGATTTCTGCAAGTGCATAATTGTAGGTGCCGTGGCCTCGCCCGGGCGGACCGGGGGGTGGACACCGTTGATGACAGATGCTGTGATTGGCGCCGAAAGCAACCAATCGCGGAATCAAGCTGCTCGGTAGGACCGGAGCCTGGAGTATGGAAGAGTCGCCACCCACGAATGGGAAAATGAACACCGATCCCTTGCGGGAGACCGATGAGGGTTCAAGAAACTTAGGTACGAGCCGAGAAGGCTAGCTCCTTTCCGGAGAAAGGCTACTAGGCACCCCGACATCGCCCGGTTATGAACCACCGGCCTCCTACTTAGCGTGTTAGGCGATAACGGACTAATCGCATATCTCTTTAAGTTTAAAATTCATTTTAAATCTTTTCTTTCTCGCTTTGAAAACCGTTTTGAGCATGTTATTTGAAAGCCATTTTAGTAAAGAATCACTCATTTTGCATAAATTTAAAGTATATAGGAGAGAGAGGGGGAGAAGAAAGAATTAATTTATTCACAGTGTGATTCATGCTTCAAACTATACACTAACTCTAAGCTAATTTCATTCCCCAAAAATGAGTTTATTTACATGGTTCGTACCTTAATCGCCGTTGGAACGATTTAGGTACGTTTCAAAACCCCGTTAATTTATATGACATCGACTCGAATCGCCGTTGGAACGACTCGAGCGTTTGAAAACGTTGAGCAAAAAGTTTTAACCCAAAAATGTGATTAAGCATACAAGTCCATTTATTTTTGTACAAAATCATTTTGGATAGGAAGAAGATTCAAAAACTCTATTATTTACAATTAAAAGACAGTTTTAATTACGAGGTTCGCTTAATCCTCCGTTGGAACGAATTAAGGTTTTAAAACGTGATATTTTGGAAATCCATTAAAGTGATAAAAAAATTTCATTAACATTAGGAGCTTCTAGAAAACTTAAGTTTAAGTAAACAAATTAAACTCTCTTTTTGTGGTTTGTTTTCCCTTTTCTCTTCACTCAATTAACCTCTAGTTACAACAACTAACAATTTAGTCTAAATCCACCCAACCCAAATACATTTAAAGAATATATACATATAGAAAGTCCAAAAGGGAGAATAACTATTCATATTTATACATATATACAAAAATGGTAAAATAATACATATAGATCCAAAAGTGAGATGAGAAAAAAATACTAATAATATATATATAAGTTATTAATAAGTGAAAACGGTAATATACATAATACGAGATACGATACCCTTTTATTCCAATTCAAAATATGTAAAAATGATAGACAAAATTCATAAAATAAGAAAATTATATTCAAGCCAAAATAGTTTTTATACATAATAGATATATAAAGAGTAAACCACTCAAAACAATAAAAGAAAAAAAAACACATACATATACATATAGTTTTACAAAACCAAATTAACGTAAATTATACCCAAATGTACAAAAATAAGTAAATATCTAAATAATCATTAGATAAATACCCCAAAAATAAATTTAATAGATATACTATATAGTTATATACATGTACATAGGAATAAATGTCAAAAAAGTTAAGAAAAAGGCTTAAAAATGGATTTTTAAAATTCCAGCAGCTTTACCGACGGAAAATCCGTCGGTAAACTGCCTTTAGTGACAGAAACAGCAAAGTTACAGAATCAGTCCCAAACTTTCCAGATTTATTCCAACACTTTAAATCTACTCTATTCTATCATTTTCGTCCCCGAACTACCCAAATCGGGTCATAGTCTATAACGGAGTATACCAAAGCGATGTTTTATTTCCAAAACGTTAATTTAAAAAGCTTTTCTAAATTCTATATTTACAACGTTTTAATCCCGAACTCCCCTTAAATCGGGTCACGGTTCGTGTTGGGACTTTAAAACAAGGTTTTTATTTCAAAAAACAAAACAAAACGTTTATTTAATACGAGACGGGAATTAAATAAATACGGGAAAAGAAATAAACGTGATAAACAAATAACTAAATAAATAAATAAGGAAACAAAACTATAAATAAAATAAATAGATGAAATAAATAAAATGAGTCTAGTCCTCGGATAATACCTCAAGATCGGTATTGACGGCTTGATGTCGGTCGATTCCACGAGTTATGATTTTTTGGTGTTTTTGGTGTTTTGATAAAATATTAGACTTTTAGGAAATTTGGATTTTTTAGGAAAAAAAATGTTTTCTCCCAAAAATTCACTTTCTCTCTCTAAAATTTTTTTCTAGAGTGAGAAGCTCCAAAATCCTATCTGAAATGCATGAGGATCGGTGCCTTTTATAGGCACGGATCCTAAAATTTTGGGCGTCACCCGGCAAGAGCTGGGCGACGCCCAAAATGAGTTGGGCGGACGCCCAACTTAAGTTGGGTGACGCCCAACTCGCGTTGGGCGATCGCCCAACGAAGGTTGGGCGTTCGCCCAACGATTTTTTGGCGTCCGCCCAACGTCGTTGGGCGTCCGCCCAATGAGCGTTGGACGTCCACCCAACGAGCGTTGGACGTCCACCCAACAAGCGTTGGGCGTTCGCCCGACGATGGCCGGGCGATGCCCGACACGACCGGGCGGTCATCGAACGTCCGTCAGCGGCATCGACTGTGCGTCGGGCCGCGCCCGATGCCCACTCTCCGACGGGCGACGTTTGACACTTGGTGCGTCGGACGGGCGCCCGACGTGCCACGCACCATCGTTTACGGAGTGACGATCGTTGCTGGGAGCGTGATTCGTCACTCACCGGCCGACGCTCGGCCTCCGGGGCCTCCTCGCTTACTGTCGTAACAGTGAACCTGCCCGACCTTACTCAGGAGACGCCGAATTTATTAGTGGGGCTTTCAAGTGCCGGTTTGATAACATTAGGATATTATCATGAGGACCAAAAGAGATAATTACCTTAAGATATGCCACGTAGCAAAGGAAGCCGTCTGGCGGATCACCCTAGATCAGCTCTAAGAGATCCGCTGGCGGATCTCTTAGGCGAATCTCTCCATTTACCTAGATAACGGCTGGCCGCCGTCTCGACCATAAATGATTATTAAATGAATCATTAATAGTCTCAAACCGCCAAATTGAGAGTAACTTGTAACCGCCATTAAATGAGCATTAATGGAGGCTTTCTAGTTACCTAGGGGTTACGAATTCCTCAACTATATATAGCCTACCTTTCTAGGCTATCAAGGTACACTTACTTTTACATTCTCTAAGCTTTGTCAATACGATTTACTCTCCATATATTCTACTGACTTTGGCATCGGAGTGTCCCCGGCCGATCCCAGCGGCGCCTCACAGGGACGGGATCCGATCGAGAAGTTTCTCCAGTGTTATCAATTGGTGCTGTGAACGTGGAGTCCTTGACCAAATAAAGGATTTTTCGTTCACGTTGAAACATCATGAATGATGAAATACAAAATCCCTCCTCAGGGATCGAATCGCCAATAATTACACCATCTAGCGTTGGATGCACAAGCACAATCGCCCCTACGATGAATATTGATGGAAATATGCCCACGGCATCCTTCCTTGATATGTGTGCTCAGGATATCGAGGCGCGATATGGGCTTGAAATTGGAAACCGCCTTCGGGCATTAATGACTATTCCTCCTCATAGTAGTACGGTACCTACATCAGTTGTCTCATCTCTACCTCCGTTAAACTTCGGTCTAGGACCTGGGGCTCGTAACTCTTCATTCCTTCAAGCTCACAACGTTGACTCTACGGTAACTACCACGGCGCCGGGTGGAGCGCGACCGGTTATCAGGGAGCTGTTTCCTGGTGAAGGAAGCCACGGGAACAATACGGTCCCTCCTGGCAGATTAGAAGTTCCAAGGTTTAATCGTGATGGGCCGAATGTACCCAGGCGCCCGCGGACGAATTCGTCCCATGGCGGATTTAAAGAGCCCATTCGTAAAAAGCGGAAAAAGAACAAAGATAAGCAGGCAAGATCTCCTTCGCCAAGGCGAACAAAATCTCCACGCCGTGGCAGATCGGCTCCATCTACTGGTCGTAAAAGGAGCAAGAGACCGGAAAAAACGTCTCATATAGGTGGACCACCACCCCATCCATCTTCAGGAACTGTTGGACACACTCTGCCAGAAGGCCAGCAAGGAGGAAACGGTCCAATTCCTCCAAATAGAGGAAGTGGAGGGGGAGGCAACGGAGGAAGAAGGGGAGGCGAACGAGGCAGACATTCGCCATCGGATTCATCGTAAGAATCAAGTTCTTCTTCCTCTCCAAGCAGATCGCCACGAAGAGATCATCCCAGGGCGGATCCGGAGAATTTTGATGATAGAGTAAGGGCCCTAGTGCTCCAAATGAATGAGGAAAATGCTAGGCATAATCCATTCGCCAATAGAGATTCGCCTTTTGCGGCCTGGATCGAAGCAGAGGAAACTGAAAGGGCGTTTAAAATCCCTAATCTTGCAATTTACACAGGCAAAGACAATCCGGAGGCTCATGTTCGAAAATATAGAATCTTGGCCAGACTCAATCGAGCCACCGAACCTGTACTTTGCAAGATGTTTGTCACCACTTTGGGAGGTCCAGCCTATTTATGGTTCCAATCTCTACCTCCAGGCTCTATAAATAGCTTCGATCAATTAAGCAGGGAATTTTGTGCAAAATTTGCTGGCTGCATCCCTGCAGTGGTGAAATTTGGAAAACTTTTTAAGCTAAAACAGAAGGCGAATGAACCACTTCGAGATTATGTGGACACTTTCAACCAGTTGTGTATACAAATCGTTGATGTAGATATCTCCGTAGCTGTGGAGTGCTTTGTAAGAAACACTACTTGTAAAAGTTTGCAAGAAGACCTCATTCGTAAAAAGCCCACCAGCATGGCAGAGTTGATGGAGCGCTGTAAAGACTTTATAGAGGTTGATGATATCCGCCGAGGTACACCATCATCGCCAAAGAAGGATAGAGGCGAGTCCCGCCCTCGGGACCGGGACAGAGACAAACGTCAAGATTCTTCTTCTCGAAACAAACGAAGGGATTCTAGGAACAAATCAACGTTTGTCACCTCCTTCACACCTCTCAATGCTTCTAAAAGTGAAG
Organism: Euphorbia lathyris; assembly: GCF_963576675.1. NCBI lineage: Eukaryota > Viridiplantae > Streptophyta > Magnoliopsida > Malpighiales > Euphorbiaceae > Euphorbia > Euphorbia lathyris. The sequence goes on from NC_088914.1 coordinate 30,277,868, forward strand.
TTCTTATGTGGATCGAGAACAGCCAGCACAAACGGAGCATTTCATACCCCGAGCCAAAAGGGGGGAGTACACCAACAAAGGAAAGAATCCTAAAAATTATTGCAAGTATCACAGGAAGAATGGTCATGATACGGATGCTTGCTGGGAGTTGGCTCGAGAAATTGAGCGACTCATTGAGAGAGGAAAATTGGATCGGTTCATCCAAACGGAAGGAAAGGAAGATGACAAATCCAAAGAGGACCCAAAGAAGAAAGGAAAGGGTACCATCAACGTCATAGCAGGTGGGCCTGGCTATCAGCCAACATTGAAAAAGGCGAAGACGACCACCCTTGACAGGACATCACTAAATCGCCCTTTCTCAGACGCAGGTCCTGAAATTGCACCCCATGCGGACGCATTGGTCGTCACTATGATGGTTGAGGGTTGGGAGATGAAGAGGGTAATGATTGATACAGGAAGTTCATGTAATGTCATTACCCGAGGAGCATTCGCCAAACTCAAGATTGATCCTGTCCAGGTAGAACCAACTGTGGTGGACATTTTGGGAGTGACAGGTCATACCATCCAGACGAATGGCCAAGTTACTCTGAATTGCGAGCTTACTGATGATGATCAAGTTTGGCGAGGAGATTTGGAGTTTTCGGTCTTGGATGGACAATTAGCCTACAATATTATCCTCGGGCGACCTTTCATCTCCGAAGCTGCAGCTCTTATCTCTATTCGCCATTTAACGCTTTACATCCCCACGGTCAAGGGGGGCGTGATGGTTAGAGGTTGTCAAAAAGTAGCCCAAGAGACATATTCGGCTTCCTTAATGATTCGCCCTCAATCTAAGGAGGAAGATGAAGAAGAACGTGTCACAATGGCCTTAGGCGAAACCGAAATGTACCTGATGGCAGAAGAAAAGCAGGTACGGATAGCTAAAGGACTACAGGGTAATATCAGAGATGCAATCTCCAAGGTACTCTGTGAGGCCGAAGATGTCTTCGCATGGAAGGATGAAATTCTGCCTGGAATCAGTCCGGATGTAATCACCCACAAACTCAACATTGATAAAGATGCGGTTCCTGTGGCCCAGAAGCGGAGGAATCATGGTCCAGAAAGACAAAAAGTGATAGAGGAGGAAATTTCCAAGCTCCAGAAGGCGGATGCCATTGAGGAAGTACTTTACACTCAGTGGTTGGCGAACGTCGTGCTAGTCAAGAAAGCTGGCGGATCCTACCGCATGTGCATTGACTTCACAGATCTTAATAAAGCTTGCCCCAAGGATAACTATCCTTTGCCATGCATAGACATGCTTGTAGATGGAACTGCCGGTCATGCAATGTATTCCTTTACTGACGTGAAATCAAGTTATCATCAAATCCCTATGGAGCCCTCAGATAGAATCAAGACCTCGTTCGTGACACATCAAGCTACTTATTGTTTTAAAGTTATGCCCTTCGGGCTCAAGAACGCAGGTGCTACCTATCAGAGGATGATGAACAAGATATTCTCGAACATTAAGAATGATAATTATTCTGTCTATGTAGATGATATGATCATTAAAAGCGCAACTGCGGAAAAGCATGCAGAGGATGTAAAGGAGGTACTGGACATACTTCGCCATCACAACATCAAGCTAAATCCAGAGAAATGTACTTTTGGGGCAACATATGGCAAATTTCTAGGATTCATGATTAGTGAAAGAGGAATTAGCCCAAATCCTGACAAAGTCAAAGCAGTCCTAGAAATGCAACCTCCTCGGAATATCAGAGAAGTACAACGCCTCAATGGGCGTATCATAGCCTTGGGCAGGTTTATCTCTTGCTCAGCTCGTAGATGTCAGCCTTTTTTCGAAGTTATCAAGGGACAAAAGGCGTTTGAGTGGAATGAAGATTGCCAAAATGCATTCGAAGGAATCAAGCGGTTCCTTACAGAGCCACCCATGATGAGTCGACCTATGAAGGGGGAGGATCTATACATGTATGTGTCAGTTACGGATAAAGCCGTATGCACAGTCATGGTGCGAGAAGAAAATGGCCAACAATTCCCCATTTATTACGTGAGCAAAGTTTTGAAAGATGCTGAAACCAGATATTCGAAGTTGGACAAAATGGCATTGGCTGTCGTGACCACGGCAATCCGCCTAAGGCCATACTTTCAGGCGCATACCGTGATAGTTCGAACCCATATACCGATGAGAAAGGTATTGCAGAAGCCGGACACTTCAGGAAGGTTGATGGAATGGGCGATTCGCTTGGGTGAATTTGATGTAAGATACGAGAGCATGTCATCTTTAAAAAGTCAGGTCCTGGCGGACTTCGTGAATGAATTCACTGACGAGGGGATATCTCATCCCAAGCCTCCGTTAGAAGAATGGTCAATGTATACAGATGGAGCTTCCTCCGCAGATGGAGCTGGTGTGGGAGTTGTGATCAAAGGTCCCCACTACATAAGACTGCGATACGCAGCAAAGTTAAATTTCCATGCTACTAATAATGCTGCTGAGTACGAAGCCTGATATTGGGCTTACGTCTACTTCAAGAAATCACCCCGGAGCAGATTGTGATCTACAGCGATTCTAAACTAATGGTGAACCAAGTAATCAAGAATTACGAGGTGAAGGACGAGGTTCTGGCCAAGTATGTAGCAGAAGTCAAAAAGATTCTGGATAACCTTGAAGCTAAAGAAACTAAGTGGGAATTGGTTCACATACCAAGGGAATCCAATACAGAGGCTGATCAATTGGCCAAAATGGCTTCTAGTGAAGTAAACTGGGCGGATCCAGATTGTCCCTTCGAAGTAAAAATGGCTCCAGCATTTACTGCTGAAGAAGTGTCCGTACTTACAACAATGGAGGATGATTGGAGGACAGTCATTCGCCAATACCTACTGAATGGAACATTACCTGAAGACAAGGAAGAGGCGAGGAAGATTGTCAGGAGATCGGCTTACTTCTCCTTGATCAATAATGGTCTTTATAGAAGGTCTTTTAGTCATCCTTGGATGAAATGCATTCTACCAGAAGAAGGGCAACAGATCCTCAAAGAGCTACATGAGGGGTCTTGCGGGTCACATGAGGCATCCGCCGCGATCTTGAAGAAATCAAGGATAGCAGGGTTCTACTGGCCCACAGCCGAGTTAGATGCCCAGAGTTTGGTAGAATCTTGTCATAGTTGCCAGATTCACGCAAATGAGTCACACACTACCAAGCACATTCAAAGGCCAATCATTGAAGGCCGTCCGTTCGCCCTTTGGGGAATTGACATCGTTGGACCATTTCCTCCAACTCGCCGGCAAAAGAAGTACGTAATAGTAGCGGTGGACCATTTCACCAAATGGGTAGAAGCCGAGGCTGTTTCCTCCATTACAACAGAGCAGATAGTGGAGTTTGTCAAAGACAACATCGTGGGAAGATATGGCATTCCACACACCATCATCACTGACAACGGGACACAGTTTAACTGTGGCAAATTCAAGGCTTTTTGTGAGGGATTGGGCATCATGAACAGATTCGCCTCTGTTTATTATCCTCAGTCCAATGGAATGACCGAAGTGACCAATCGGACGATTGTAAAGGGGATAAAAAAGAGGTTGGGAGAACATGATAAAAAATGGGCGGATCAACTTACAAGTGTTTTATGGGCTTATCGCACAACCCCAAGAACCGCTACGGGAGAAACGCCGTTCGCCCTTTCTCATGGAGTGGAGGCCGTAATCCCCGTGGAAATACGAGTCCCCAGTGATCGAGTGGCCTTTTATTGTGAAGAAGACAACGATAAATGACTGAGGGAACGTCTGGATCAGGTCGAGGATCGCAGGGATCAATCCTATGTACGCATGGCAGCATATAAATAGCGGATTGCATCCTATCATGATAAAAATGCCAAGATTGTGGATCTAAAGATGGGAGATCTTGTGCTTCGCAAGGCTGATAAAGTCCAGTCTCGAGAAGGCAAAGGCAAGTTGGGGATCAATTGGATAGGTCCATACCAGATAGTGGAGAAGGTGGGACCAGCCACATTCAAAATACAAGATACGGAGGGCAAAACGCTGCCACGCACGTGGAATCTCCAAAATCTCCGCAAATACTTTGTTAGAAAATAAAGTACGGTCTTGAGTACTCTTTTTCCTTTAACAAGCTTTTTCCCATGGGGTTTTTCTTGTTAAAGGTTTTGATGAGGCTCATCTATAAAGACCTGTCCGCTGTAATAAGGTGTTCATCCCATTAATAAATATCGTTGGTTTTATTATTCATGTTCTTTTTATAGTTTACTGCTGCAATATCAATATTCCAGTCTTAAAAAGAAGGGGAGGCACCCAACGCTCTCCATATTCGCAATATATCGCTATCCTAAAGCACATAAGAGGATCAATCTTATGGGCAAATCCGTCTCCGGGCGGATCCCAATCTCCAATAAGAGTTAAAACGATCCTTGGACGCAAGGTCTTTACACTCTCTTATCCTTTTCAAAAAGGAATTCACAAGTCCTACGGGTGGGTCATTTCACCTCAAAGATAGGTAGCAAATTGAACCCCTGGGCAGCTTTACTTCCTCTAAAGAAGGAATAGAACAGCTTCAAACCTTCACAAAGGTTCATACAATGAAGTATGGCTGGCCACCTACTTCAAACAAAAATCCTAAACATACTCACATTGAAAACACTGTCCTGCGCAAGGGTAAAAGTAAAATAATGTTTATACATAGCAATGTTTGGAATTATACTTGAAAAGTTTTTACAAAAATTGCTAACTAAATGATAATAGGAGCATCTTCTTTTGTGCTTCCTTCGCCCCCGACGCTCGCTTGAGGGTCCTTCTTCTCCGTAATCAGGGATCCGCCTTCAAGAGATACTTCCTTATCCCCTTTTTGTTCAGAATCATCTTTGGACGGCATCTCCTGGAGGTCATCCATCACAACTGTGGTAGAAGGTTTGGCATCCGGCAAGGTTCCCTTCATCCATTTTCGCACATAGTTGCGAAGGTACTCCTTGGCATTGGGCATCTTCTTGAACCTTGCCACATCTTCCGGTTCGGGGACAGCGAACTCAGGATCTGTGAAATCAATTTCAGGATGGGCTAAAGAGAAGTACGCCATAAGCATCTCTCCATAAAAGAATGCTTGTTCGCCCGCCGTGTATTCCGCTTCCCCGAGAGCATCTTCATGGCTTTTAGCATCAGAAGCTATTTTTGCCTTCAGATTTTGTATCTCCCCGTCTCGGAGAACTAAAGCAGCTGTGGTGGAAGCTAGGTTCGCGTTGGCGGTGGCAATAGTGGAATTGGCATTCGCTATCTCTTTCTCTAACTTTTCAATAGTCGCCCTATCCGCCACATTCTGAAGGACTCCATTCTTCAAAGTGCGCAAGCGGGCATACAGCTGAGGAAAACAAAAGGATTTAGTCCAAGAACGAAATAAATCATCATATTCTTTTAATACTCACCGAAAGAAGCTCAGACTTTCCCTTATGGACGTGGATCGATCCGGGGATTTGGTCGTAATCCTTTTGTACTTCTCCCACCTGTCCTAAAGCTTCGTCCAGGTCATTCAAGAGAGATTCATTCTCAAAAGTTCCTTGAACCCCAAACTTAGTGGACCAATATCCACCGATATCAGGCTTCGCCATCTGCGCAAACAGGAAAAACCATACGCCGCTTTAAAATCAGATGAGCAGGAAACAAAATCAATAGACGAATTACCTGAACCACTTTCTCAGTAGGTTTGGCGGATTTAATCGCGTCCGCCATTATCTTGGTACTCCCAATAGTATTGGGCTGCCTCTTCTTCAGCGGCGGATCGACAGCCATCTCTATAGGGCGTTTGCCTGTATCAGGTTGAGGGTTAGCCGCCTGACTCTTCTTGCGGGCTTCCTCTTCTTGAAACATCCTGCGCGTCTCTGCAAGAGCACGATTTGCCTTAGACACACCCCTGCCAAAGAAGATATCAGAATAATTAAAGCTCCTGAAATATGCAAGGTACCTTGATCAAACTGAGTAATTTTTGAATAAATGAATTGATCCTCCACTCGGCGGATCAGAGGAATGTCACTCATCATGAAGGCTAAGGCATCCGCATACGTCCATGCATCCGCCTTAATCTGCTTCATGAGATCCGCCACCTCTTCATCACTATGTGTTAAGATTCGCATGTCACCCGCCATATGTAGCGGACGAGAGTTCCAGACGGAAGGAAAACCTAACGGTTCATCCTCCTTTATCTTCACGTAGAAGAAACTCTCATCCCAGCTATGAACATTGGACATTTTGTCGTAAAAGGGCGAATAGACACCAAATTTGGCGAATGTAAGATAAGACTCCGACTTCCTCTTGGAGGGTTTGTGAAAGGCTCTAAAGATTTGGCTATTATACACTACGCCTAAATTTGACGCAAGATAACAATCTAACGCCATGTCAAGCCAGCCGTTGGGGTGTAGCTGGCTGACGGCGATGTCAAAGTACGAGAGGATATCCGCCAACATCTGGGGAAGAGGAAGGCAAAACCCTCTCTCAATATGACTACAAAATACAGTAAAAAAGCCCTTCGGCGGATTGGAGGGGCGTTGGTGAGAAGCTGGGAGTTGGGTTTCATAATTTTTGATCCACGGAAAGCGATCCGATAGACTCGCCAAATCCGCGGCACTCATACGAGACGAAGTAGACTCCGCTCGAGGATTCTTTTTTCTAACAGGAACAGAAGAAGAAGCCATTAAACCCAGAAATCGGTTACGGGCACCGGCCGGAGTAAAACCGGAAAAGAAAGAAGGGTTTCCGGTGGAACGAGTCTGGTAAGGGTTACGCGCCGAGTTATTGAACTCAGTTGGACCAGAATTAATCTCGCCAACAGAAGATTGGGAGTTTTTCGACGAGGATGTGGTCCAACTAAAATCTACTTCAATCTTAGGGGAAGACGTCGAATTAAAGAGTTCGGAAGTTGACCCGGAGGATGAAGATGAACTTCTAAACATTCAGAGTAAAATAAAAAGCACTTACATGGAAATGCAGAAGCCTGAGTAGGATCTTTGAAGTTTCTGAGGAAAGGCTTCGAAAACGAGAGAAGATAGAAAATGAGAAGAAAGAGAAACTCCGAAAGATGAAGATGGTTTTTGAAACGTTTCTAGGGCAGTGTGCTATTACACGTGTCGGCCATCAAAGGACGTTGAACAGAGTGCACATTAAATGCGGAAGCATAAGACGGCGTGCAGAAGTCCAAAAGCCCTAAAGGACTTTAAAGGCATTTTGGGGGGGGGGGCTTCTGATAACATTAGGATATTATCATGAGGACCAAAAGAGATAATTACCTTAAGATATGCCACATAGCAAAGGAAGCCGTCTGGCGGATCACCCTAGATCAGCTCTAAGAGATCCGCTGGCGGATCTCTTAGGCGAATCTCTCCATTTACCTAGATAACGGCTGGCCGCCATCTCGACCATAAATGATTATTATGAATCATTAATAGTCTCAAACCGCCAAATTGAGAGTAACTTGTAACCGCCATTAAATGAGCATTAATGGAGGCTTTCTAGTTACCTAGGGGTTACGAATTCCTCAACTATATATAGCCTACCTTTCTAGGCTATCAAGGTACACTTACTTTTACATTCTCTAAGCTTTGTCAATACGATTTACTCTCCATATATTCTACTGACTTTGGCATCGGAGTGTCCCCGGCCGATCCCAGCGGCGCCTCACAGGGACGGGATCCGATCGAGAAGTTTCTCCAGTGTTATCACGGCTCTGCAGGCTTTTCTGTTTATTTTTAAATTTTCTAATTAATGGAATCAACCGACTTGGCCGTTTATCGTGGGTTTTCATCACAGGTCCTCCGACTCGGTGTTTACAGTTGCCCCTACTTTTCTATTTTGACAGTGATGTGTGTGTTTTGAAAACGTTTTTCGCTAACGCAGCACATGCAATGGAAATATATTAAAGTAAAAGATACATATAGAGTAGGAGGAAGAATACCTGATCTCCGCGCCGCACACTCCAGCCTTGTCTTCAGTCTTCCCCTTGGCTATCCTTGCCTTTGAATCGGTTGCCGGTGGATGCTTTTCTTGGGGACCCTAGTCTAAATCGACCGCGGGTAAATGGCTCTTTCTAGCGACCCTAGTCATCGACCGCGGGTAAAAATGGCACTCTCTAGCAACCTGGGTTATCGACCGTAGGTAAAATGGCTCAACAGCAACCTCGGTCATCGACCGTAGGTAAGATGGCTCAATAGCAACCTCGGTCATCGACCGTAGGTAAGATGGCTCAATAGCAACCTCGGTCATCGACCGTAGGTAAGATGGCTCAAAAGCAACCTCGGTCATCGACCCTAGGTAAGATGGCTCAAAAGCAACCTCGGTCATCGACTGTAGGTAAGATGGATCAAAAGCAACCTCAGTGATCGACCGTAGGTAAGATGGCTCGAAAGCAACCTCGATCATCGACCGTAGGTAACATGGCTCAATAGCAACCTCGGTCATCGACCGTAGGTAAGATGGCTCAAAAGCAACCTCGGTCATCGACCGTAGGTAAAATGGCTCAATAGCAAAAAAAAAGCTCTCTTTACCAATTCTGAACTTCGAAACACTGTCGTCTGTATTTTTACTGGAGCTATTGTCTCGGGTATTTGAGTTGTTGATAGGAACGTCCTTATCCTTTCGTCGGGAACACTTTTAGACTAAAAATTATTTTTCGTTGACTGTTGTCTGTATTTTGACTGGTGCCACTATTCTGTAAAATTTTGACTGTCGTCTGGGGTCATATCCTTGGGGTATTGGTCACCGCCGGGCAGAAACGCAGGCTGAAATGGACTGCAAATCAGAGGTATGTGCACCTGGTAATTAATTATTTACTTTTTACATTTATGTCACGTCGTACCTTTTTCTCTTATTACGAAAATGACATTCCCTTTCATTATAAAATGGTGGTGGGGTTCATTTCCAACCCCACACCTTCTCTCTCTTCTCTCTCTCTAGCACTAAACTTAGAGTATTCTCGTGATGGGTTCAGATAGATACGATGGCACGAAGGGTATGGAGGCGGGTTTCGAGGACTTGACCAGAGTGGCTCCTTTCCAGAATCCTGATTCTCATCTGAGCCGGACCAACGTCAATCCGGTAAGTACCCCCTTATTCCTCATCCTTTGTCAAGACTTCTAGACTTTAGCAGCCCCCTTTTGAACGTCATTTGCATGTTAACCTTTAATCTGCTTAGAACCCTTTTAGTTAGAAAACGCGAATTTTCATGCACGTGGGCAATGCTTTATGTTTTTTATTTGTTTGTTGAAAGAATGTGAACTATATACATGTGAATAGTAAAAATACATGCCAATAGTGAAAACGTGAATAGTGCACGTGAATAGTAAAAATACGAACAATGCATGCCAACAGTAAAAACGTGAACAGTGCACATGAATAGTGCACGTGAATAGTAAAAATGTGAATAGTGCACGTGAATAGTAAAAATGTGAATAATGCACGTGAATAGTGCATGTAAATAGTAAAAATGTGAATAATGCACGTGAATAGTAAAAATGTGAATAATGCACGTGAATAGTAAAAATGTGAATAGTGCACGTGAATAGTAAAAATGTGAATAGTGCAAATGAATAGTAAAAACGTGAATAATGCACATGAATAGTAAAAACGTGAACAGTGAACGTGAATAGTGCACGTGAATAGTAAAAACATAAACACCTAAACTAAATGTTTTTAACTCATGCTTGAATTGGATTAAGCTCCTCGCAAGCACGCGAGAGAGTGGAACACCAAAGAATAATGAATTAATCAAATCCTATACAAATGATCCTACGAATGAAATCTCAAAGAGTAACGATCCTAAGCGAAAGGAATTTCTATGTTAGATTTAAACACAACCGAAGGAATAGCTAGCTTAACGGAATTCTTGTTAGATGTACGTATAGAAGTGAGGCTCTCGAGGAATAATGACTTTAGTTTAGCCTCTTGCCTTATCCGTATTGTTCCTTCCAGGTTATTGGCATTACCGGGACCACCGAGGATATCCATGCCTGGTATGCTATGCTTAGCCCAGCGGCTAAAGCCCGTGTTCGAGGGTTGGGTTTCGAGCCCTTTATTCTGGCGCTGCCTCGTGCCAATGGTGTGTGTGATCGACACAGCTTGCGTGCTTTATGTGAGAGGTGGGTAGACTCGACTCACACCTTTCACCTTCCATTTGGGGAGATGACGATCTCACCTCGCGACTTCTCGCTATTGACCGAATTGCGGGGTAGCGGCACTCCAGTCCCCCTTTTCTTTGACATGGTGCGTCCTCGGGTCGACCTCGCCGAGATATCTGATATGATCAGACCCGGAGTCTATACAGGTGTCAAGGCCACTCCGGCGAAGTTTGTTACTGTTGAAACCTTTTCTTTGACATGGTGCGTCCTCGGGTCGACCTCGCCGAGATATCTGATATGATCAGACCCGGAGTCTATACAGGTGTCAAGGCCACTCCGGCGAAGTTTGTTACTGTTGAAACACCTTTCCACAAGATTTTGATTTGACAAAATCATCCATGATTAAGAGGCAATTAAATTTAAATGCTTTGATTTAATTGTACTAATGTGTTTGTTCAATATTGAGTGCAAAAATATATATATATAAAGTAAGACAGGTCAAAAGTTAGCATAAGCCAAAAGCTGAGTGGAACGGAACTCAGCGTGAAAGGATAGAAGCTGAGTAAAGTAGAACTCAGCATCAGAAGCTTCTTTCAAAGTTGCCAGAATGAAGCTGACCAAATTAGAAGACTCCTTCAGAATTGAATAAACAAGAACAGAGCTGACTAAGAAGGAACTCAGCATAGAAGTTGAACATTCGAAGATAACGGATGAAGCTGAGTAACAGTCAGGACAACATGAAAGATCCGTTCACTAAAGGACAAAGTCTGCCAATCTTCTGCACCAATAATTGAAGCCTCGAAATCACACAGAAGACTAATTCCAAGAATCATGGGTCTGTGGATTATTGGTAAAAGACAACTGGCACAAAAAGACAAGTCTGATGCAAGAAGACAAAACCTGACGCCTGAAGAAAACAGAAGAAGGGAATGGCGGAATAGTCTGAAGCTGACCAGAAGCTGTCTCCTAAAAGAGTCGTTTTGGACACAACGGCTAAACCAATTCAAAATGATCCAATCTTCAGAAATTCATCTATAAAAGGACAATGAGAGTTCTTGGATCATTTGCTCAAGCATCAAAAGAAAAATACAAGAGAGAAAATTCTGAAAGCACTCAATTACAAAAAGGATCTTACACCAACTTTTCTATTCTCTGTGTAAATGCTAGATTGATTGTTTTGTAATCATCTAAGGTGTTCTTTAGTTGAAAAAGAACAAGTGTGTGATCAATAGGAATATTGAGAGTGTTGAGCTGAGTACTTGGTTGTAAGTATTCAGTGGTAGAAAAATCTAAGTGCTGGGTTGTAGTACTTAGTAGGAGCTGAGTAGACGAATAGAGGACGTACTCTTGCATACTCACTGCCTTGTAAAGGGTTTGTGCTCTACCTTGAAAGAGCTCAGTATTGGATTGAAAATCCCAGGAGGAACTGGGGACTGGACGTAGGCAGAGAGGCCGAACCAGGATAAGTCGTGCTGAGTAACTTCTAAACTCTCTCTCTCAATATATACATATATGTGCATGTGTTGCTTATTGTATTTACTCAGCTTATAAATTGTTAAAACTGAAACTGAGTAAATCTGAGTGCTAAGTTGGAAGCTGACCTTTCAAGTGTCAATTTCCAACTCTCAAGTCATGCAGTCTTAGTTAGCATAGAACTAAAGCTGTCTGACTAATCAAACGCCCGTGCTGACCAACACGCTGAGTTATCAAACTCTTAGAATAACATTAAGTCAGCATAATTAAAAGCGAAAAAGTTACATTAGTTCCTAACCCCCTGGAACTAATTACTAGGGACCAACAAGTGGTATCAAAGCCTAAGCTCACTACTCAAAGATCTAACAATCTTGAGCTGATCCCTAAAAATGGGTGAGAATAGCACTCGTTTCCTCCCAAGAAACCAAACAACACAGATACTCCCTGAGGGATTATCAATCACTAGACCTCCCCTATTCTTTGGATCTAATTATACATTCTGGAAGAATAGGATGAAGAACTTTATTCAAGCCACAAACATGAGTGCATGACTTGCAATAGTGCAAGGTCCACATATACCTTATAAAACTGTTGATAATAAGAAAGTTATCAAGAGTGAAACTGAGTGGACAGAGGATGACCTCAGAAAATTACAAAATAATGCTTCGGCTATCAATATGCTTCACTGTGCTCTAGATGTTGCAGAATACAATAAGATTTCAGGTTGTGAGTCAGCACAGGAGATCTGGAAAAAGCTGGAAGTAACCTATGAAGGCACCAACAAGGTCAAGGAATCCAAAGTGAACCAACACATGCGATTGTATGAGCTGTTCGAGATGACTGACAATGAGGACATCTCAGCAATGAATGCCAGGTTCACCAACATAATAAATGAGCTTAAAAGACTCGGTAAGAATTTCACTGAAGAAGAACAAGTGAAGAAGATCTTACGAAGTCTTCCCAAAAGCTGGCAAGCCAAGAAGACAGTTGTAAAGGAAGCTTAGGACCTGACCACATACAAATATAATGAGCTGATCGGTTCCTTGCTGACCCATGAAATCTCCATGAAAAACTTTGAAGCTAAAGAAAAATCTGAGGATAAGAAACAGAAATCACTAGTGATGAAAGCTGACTCCACAGAAGGTGAGTCAACTGATGATGAGGAAATGGCCATGTTTACTAGAAAAATGAAAAAGCTGTTCAGAAGAAATGAAAGAAATAGTAAGCAGCCATACAAGAGAGGAGATAGATATAAAGCTGAGTCCAGTGACACTGATGGACGTAGGATCTAGGTAGAGCTTTCTAATGACGATTTAATGTGTATTGCGGTGAATGTGCTATGTCTATGGATGTGGTCTTTATAAATTGCTCTTAACTCTACTAGACGTTACGACTACGTAGGGGCAAGTGTACCCTGTCGTTATCAAGTAATAATCCGGTTAAGACCGGGTATCGAATCCACGGGATTTATAACTACAAGTATTAGACGACTCGGTTTCGTATGTTATTTAAGCGGTAATTACTTTGGGATTAAGTAAGACACAACTACACACTATTCCTCACTATTGGCGACACAGATTTATGTAGCTAAAACTCTATGAAGTGGGGTGAATATGATAAGTTATAACAACGATAAATAATGACTCTAAATGTATACGGATAATAGTTTACTCTTGCAAAGACGACCAAGTGTAGTAGAACCGACCCGTGAAGCACTTAGACTACGTGATTCCTAGTCAAGGCGTGTCTAATGCGGGGGAATTAGAAACTAGGGCCCGTAAGTTCCGTGGCTTGTCAATTCCTACGGTTTCCAGTTTGTCACTTCCGGTAAGGCAACACCTATATAACTCCCTAAAGATAGCCCGAATGGCGGCGGTAATCGCGTTCTCCTACACAAGAATCAATTATCAATATCAAAACAAGCAGTAAACATTAACACATAAAGGGAAATAGAGATTATAAATCATAAATTATAAATATGGAAAGTGATTAGATGAAATACAACCAAGCCTAGTACATAGGAAGAGTACAAGCTAATTAGCAAGTAAAAAGGGAGAATCCGCCCTTGGAACTAGCTAACCGGACTCAAAGCCGTCTCCTAGGTTGTGGAGGTGGAACTCTCGAGCTTGGTGACGAATGGTGGAACGGAGCGTCAATGGAACACCGGAACAACGAACAAGCTCTCGAGGGGGAGAGTTTAACTTACAAAATTGAATCTAAATTACAAGGAAAGAAAAGAGTATAGTGTAGCTCTCTAGTATGTAATTGGTATCAAATGAAGTTCAAGAGCTTCTTATTTATAGATATCAAGCAAGGGCAGGTTTGTAATTTCACAAAGCACAAGTATGGAGCAACATTATTTGGTGCAGAAATCCCATGATACGCCCCGCGTAAATGCCCATTCCGTCAGAAATCTTCTGCATGTGGACCAATTCATTGTCTTGTTGACTCAAGTACGCCCTGCGTAAGGGATTGTACGCCCCACGTGTTTGAGTCTCTGGAGTTTTATTGCCTGAATTGGTGCTTTTACACTGTGCGTAGCTGAAGTACGCCCCGCGTAAAAGAGTCTCTGATCTTTTTATGCTGAAGAATTGCCTTTTACGCCCCGCGTATATAGTGGTACGCCCCGCGTAAGCATAGTTGACTCTGGGAGACAATGCAGTCTGACTTTCAGGATTAGGCCAATTATTGCCGACATGTGTCATACGCCCCGCGTAGTGTGTCATACGCCCCGCGTATGCTGAGTCAGTTCCACATGGTGCCTGCGGATAAGGCAATTATTTCTGGCACTATGTTTTACGCCCCGCGTACAGGATAATACGCCCCGCGTATTGAGTGGATTTTTGCTCCTTTCTCGTACCTGAAATACAAATCTTGAGAGCCGAGTTAGCTTGACGTTTTTATTTCCTAAACTAATAAAAAACGAGGAAAATAAACTAAAAGTACGAGATTTATTTTTATTTCTTTATTTATCAAAAACACTTTATTTTTGTAATTAAACTTATTTATTTTACCCGAAATCATCCCGTAAATCACGCTAAAAGATAGGGGTAAAATACCCCTATCAAACCTCCTCGGACTTTAAAGTTTTACTTGTCCTCAAGTAAAAGAAATCGAAAGACAAGGGATTGAGAAAATTAAGAAACAAACCAAAGGTTGGTTTTTCCAAGTGCGTGATTTCAAAGTTATGGTTTTGTGCAAAGGTTTCGGTAAGTACCTACGCAAACAATTGAGTACGAAACTTGTTTGAAACCTCCATGATCAAGATTTAATAGGCAATATTAACGGGGGTTGATTATCTTTTGAGAACCCGATAGTACCTCACCAAAGGATTTCGCTCTTACGCTCAATTTTAGGTGGGTCGGTGTTTTAGCGCTCTTCTTTGCACTTACTCGAAATCATGTTGAATTTGCATTTTCATCCGGGTTTTTCCTCCTAAAATATGGTTAGGCAATATTAAAAATGAACCCGGAGGGGGGTTGTAATGTGGGTGGCTTCTTTAGTGGTTAGTGTAAAGGAATTCGAGTTCAAAAATACCGTTTGTGATTGTACCGTATCATTGTTCATTTCAGCCTTGGCGAATTTTACAAAATATACTTCAAAATTGCTCGGGTGGAGCTTGAGAATGCATTTTTATTTTTATTGTATCCTTTGTTTTCATAGAGGCACAAAAACAATATTTTGAGAGTTTATGGTGTTCATTTGCTAAGGCCTTGACTTATTTTGGGTAATTCGGGTGCAACTTGGTTGTGTCGGTATTTGAACAAGAGGAAAAAGGGTTAAATGTTAAAAGGGTATTAACGAAAAAAGTGGGTTAGTAGGCTCGAAGGGGTTTCCTAATGTTTAATGATAACGAGAAAAATAAATTAAGAAAAATTAGCCTAAGTGGGTTCGGTTTATCATCTATTGCCTTTTTACCAAAAATAAGTGTACTTAACCCGGTATTGGATGCAAATTCTATGAGTCGAGTGAAGTCAAAGCTCTCGAAAAATTGTGAAAGAATTAGAGTTCTCGTACGAACTCTTTTAGGCTCAAATATACCTCACAAAGATTCGGGTTCAAAATGTGTACTATCAAGTTTTCGCTAAATTCTCAACTATCCCGTTTTTATTGCCTTTTTAAAGTTTATTATGGAGGTAACATTTGAGTTAAGACTCAATGCTTTAGTTTAGTACTAATCCTAGGTTTTGCACAAATTCCCTAACTTTAAGATCAAGACTAAAATTTCTTCATCGAATCATTCCTTTATGTTCCGACACTTTTATTTTTGATGACAAATAACGGAACTTTAATTAATTTCCAAAGGAGGGATAGCATGTTGGGAAAAATTAGAAGAGTCAATAAATTAGTTTAATTATTTTGTTGTTTATTTTATTTTTATTTTTGTTTTTGTTAGTGCAAACCAAACTAAAAGTGCGGGGTTGCACGTCCCTCCGCATTATTTAAAATGATGCCTATTCCAAGGGCGTCGCAAAAAGAAACTAAAACAAAAACAAAAATAAAGCTAAGGAAGGAAAAGAGGACCCTTAGTGGGCAGGGGTTACGCGAGGCGTGCCCAGAGGGGCGCCCCGCGTAACCAGTACGTTTTGTGATGTGTTTGGGCAGAGACTCAAGTACGCGGGGCGCAATAGGGGGGCGCCCCGCGTAAGTCGGTGTTTTCATTCTTTTTGGAGCCAGAGACTCAAATACGCGGGGCGCAGGAACTGGGCGCCCCGCGTGTTTGAGTTGCTGAACCTTTTTTAATCATAAAAACGAGGGGGCGCGGGGCGTGCCATGGGGTACGCCCTGCGTGGAGTTATTACAAACAGCAAAAATAAACTCAAAAACAGCATGAAACATAAACGGAAAGTACTAATATATTAGAAAATAAAAAGATAGTACATCAAACATCAAAATATCAAAACAAAAGAAAATGAAAACACAAAGAAATGGAACTATGGTTGAGATGGAGGTGGAGTGCCATGGAGGTTGAAGTATGAGGCGAAGGAGTTGGTGAGGGCATCAAAGCGAGCATCGAGGTGAACCCGATCCTCTCGTTGTTGGGCTTCGATGGAGTCGAAGCGGGTGTTGAGGGTGGCGAATTGAGAGTCATAATGAACCCGGTCCCGGCGTTGGTTATCCTCCAAGATATCCAACCGAGCATAAATGGCATTAAAGTCATGGTTGGGTGGAGGACTGAAATTGAGGCCCAAATCCGAATCCGAACCCCCTTCCTCGTTGGCAAGAGCCGCCCCCGAAGTCTCTCCCGGGCCCGAAGTGGAACGGTTAAGGGACTTAAAAGCATTTTTCTCCACGGGCCTAGGCAAAAGGCTGGGGAGGCGAGCAAGGGTAGCCTCGCCAAGAGCGGAAGTGGCGAAGAGAGTGATTAGATGGCCCAGCCCGATCTTGCCCCGCTTCCGGGTGGAAATGTGGTGGAGTTGGACGGCCACAAGATAAGAGAGGTCATAGGCACAGTTGTTGACACAACAATAGAGTGCTAAAAGTTCATCCTTGTTAACCTTGGTGGATTCCGTCTTCCTCGAAAAGTAGACGGAGATGAAGCGGTGGAGAAGTTGGAGGATTGGATCACGAATGAGAGAGGGGCGGAGGTTGGAGACGTCATAATCCTCGGACCCGGTGATGGAGGTCCAAAAATCACGAGCGGAAACCTCCTCGGGCCAATGGAAGATACCGTTTTCCGCTTGTTTGGTGAAGTGACTGTGGAGCCATGGAGTATCAATGGTGAAGGGGTGGTTGTGAAGGCAGAAATTGAAGAGGGCAGCACCGGGGACATTGTTAGAGGTGAGGGTAGTGTAGAACTCCAAAACTAAGGAGGGGTAAATGCGGTGCCGTGCCAGAAAATGATCATACCAAGAGAGAGCACGGAGGCGCTCCACAAAGGCCTCGCCAAGGCCGAAACGATCAAGGGTGTTCCGCTTTATGTACGGAAGTTCCATAAAGTGGGCAGCGGAGAGTGTTTGGTAGTGCTCGGCCTCCCCCTCGGTTAGGAGATGAAAGGGGGCCCGGTGTAGGCGGGTAAGTGGTGGAGTTCCCTCCCGTGGAGGTGATTGTTGGTTTTGTGTGGAACGGGAGGAACGGGCCCGTGTGGAACGTGGGGGGCGTATGTCGGCGGCTCTCTTTCTTGCCATGGCAATGGTGATGAATGGAGGAGGGTTGAGAGAAGGTGGGAGAAGGTTGGGATAAAGTTGGGATAATAGTGATGGAAGAAGGAGGAGAAAGAAGAGGTATATATAGGGGGGAAAGTGGGGAATCCAAACAAAGCTCGGATTCCCAGAAGGGTACGCGGGGCATGAAGGGGCCACGCCACGCGTATCCCTCCCCCTGTTGTTATTTCATGCAAAATCGGTGAGATACGCGCGGCGTAAACAGGGTTACGCCACGCGTATCGGACCTTCTGTCCCTTTTTAAGACAAAAAGGGCAGGGATGCGGGGCGTAAATGAGGTTACGTCCCGCGTAAACGAAAGATGAAGGATTTTTTGTGGTTTTTTTGGTCATTTTCTGGTTTTTTTTTTGGATTTATGAGTGTTTAATGATTTTTACTTATTTTTATGATTTTTAATTTTTTTATTAATTTGTAATTAAGAGGGTAGTTAATGAAAATTTATTATGGAGGGAAGTTAAAGATTTAAATTTGAAATGATGGAGTTTGATTGGGTGGAAGAGGAGGTGGAGTGTGGAGTGTGGAAGTGGAAAATATGTATAGGGAAGAGGAGTGATTGGAAGTTTGAGGGATGGGGAGTTGCCATGGGGAGTTGTGATTCACAACTCCCCGAGGATACGTGCGGCGTACCCTGTGGTACGCCCCGCGTGTCCTGCACGTGGCATTTATTAAAAAGAGTTCGTTTTTTAGGGAAAGCGTACGCGGGGCGTAAATTTAGGTACGCCGCGCGTAGTGTGTCCTTTATTAAGTAAAAAGGGCAGACACACAACTACGCGGGGCGCAATGGGTTGTACGCCCCGCGTATTTTAAGATTTTGGATTAATGTGGGATTTGTTTTTCTTTTGATTTTATGAAAATAAAAGAAAATGGGAGAAAATAAAATAAAGCAAAAGATGAAGATGAAAATAAAATCACCATAATGCAAAATAAAGAGAAAGAAATAACGTTTATAATACATATAGACAAATGGTTCGAGGGATTCAAACCGATGCTACGTTTTGAGTCGAAGTAGCTCGACTTTCTTGTATGGAGGCTTATTGCAAGACGTCCGCGTTGGAGCTTGACGGGTCCGAACTCCTATTGTTGAGGAGCGTTATCGCTTGCCCGGATTCCCTATTCTTACCCCGCGGATTTTGTTCAGTGTTTGCCGGGAGGGTTCCTAGTGGCCTTTCTTGTTGTTGACGGTTCAGGTGGGCCACTTGGCGACTAAGATCCCTACAAAACACTTCGCTATCGGAAAGACGGGTTAATATGTCCTTCAACAAGGACGTGACCGATTGGTCGTGTATATTGTTGGAAGGTGGAGCGTTTCGATTGCCGGGCGAGGCTTGTGATTGCCCGAGCCCGTTTTCTCGAAATTCTTGCTCAAATGCCGGATGGGGGCCTCAACACGTTATTATTGTTGCCATATGATAAGTTCGGGTGTTGGTACCGAGGACTCCATCCGCTGTTATTATTATTATTATTATTATTGTGGTGAGAATAGGAGTTCGGATGGGAATTATACCTTTGGTTACCTCCTATAAAACTTACGTTTTCGGCATCACCGGCGAAGGGGCTACCGATTTAGCAATTAAACGCATCATGGTCTCCACCACAGTGAGTGCACATCATGACATGTACACTTTTATTGAGGCTTAATTGGGCGATCAACGAGTCAAGATTCTTGTTCATTTCAGCTATGGAGCTTTTCGGAGCCTCTTTCTCCACAGCGAATGTCTGGTGTCGCGACGGGCCGGCAAGCCGATCCTTTTGCCATTTCACACTTTTCCTTGCGAGCTCATGAATGAGCTCGTAGGCCTCACTAGCTGACTTCCGAAATAGATCCCCACCTGCAGCGGAATCAACAGTCGCACGGTTAGTGGGAGTTAACCCGTGGTAAAAAGTGCTTACCAAGTCGTGCTTTGGGATGTCATGGTGGGGGCAGTTTCGGAGCAACTTCCGGAACCTAGCCCAAGCTGCGTGAAGGGCCTCGCATTCCAACTGCCTGAAGGATGTGATATCGGTCCGTAACTTGACTGTTTTGGACGGCGGAAAATAGTAGGAAAGGAACTCCTTTTCAAGCTCTTCCCATGACGTGATGGATCCCGCCTCCAATGAGGGTAGCCACTCCAACGCCTGTCCTGTCAATGAAAAAGGAAACAATTTCAGTCTCATAGCCTCAACGGGAACACCATTTTGCCGAGAGGTATCGACACACATAAGAAATTTATCCAAATGTTCGTTGGGGTTCTCATGGAGTTCCAATCCGAATTGACCGCATTGTTGTATCAATTGGATCATCCCGGTCTTGATCTCGTATGTGTTGGCCGGGATCGTGGGAGCGACAATGCCGTTACGATTTTGGGGACGATGTGGTGCAAAGATCTCCATCATCGAACGCGTATCATTGCCCCCGCGGACATTGTTCACGTGTGGCCTTTGGTTTCCGTCGGGTTGGTTGACCTCGGCGTTGGGGTTTGCCATTCTCTCTTTTCGAATCCTACAAAGAGTACGTTCAATTTCAAGATCAATAGGAATAAGAGAATCACTTTTCGATCGGGTGTGCATAAAGTAAAAAGAAGTATAAAGGGTTATCAACAAGAAAGAATAATGTTAGTAAGGATATATATAAACAATTTATACAAAAAAAATGCTTAAACTAACAATGAAACGTTTTTGTCTAATATTGTAGGAAATTATAAATCCCCGGCAACGGCGCCAAAAACTTGATGGACGTAGGATCTAGGTAGAGCTTTCTAATGACGATTTAATGTGTATTGCGGTGAATGTGCTATATCTATGGATGTGGTCTTTATAAATTTCTCTTAACTCTACTAGACATTACGACTACGTAGGGGCAAGTGTACCCCGTCGTTATTAAGTAATAATCCGGTTAAGACCGGGTATCGAATCCACGGGATTTATAACTACAAGTATTAGACGACTCGGTTTCGTATGTTATTTAAGCGGTAATTACTTTGGGATTAAGTAAGACACAACTACAAACTATTCCTCACTATTGGCGACACAGATTTATGTAGCTAAAACTCTATGAAGTGGGGTGAATATGATAAGTTATAACAATGATAAATAATGACTCTAAATGTATACGGATAATAGTTTACTCTTGCAAAGACGACCAAGTGTAGTAGAACCGACCCGTGAAGCACTTAGACTACGTGATTCCTAGTCAAGGCGTGTCTAATGCGGGGGAATTAGAAACTAGGGCCCGTAAGT
The DNA here is from genome assembly GCF_963576675.1 of Euphorbia lathyris. Lineage (NCBI taxonomy): Eukaryota > Viridiplantae > Streptophyta > Magnoliopsida > Malpighiales > Euphorbiaceae > Euphorbia > Euphorbia lathyris. Next base: position 30,298,821 of record NC_088914.1, read on the forward strand.
TCCGTGGCTTGTCAATTCCTACGGTTTCCGGTTTGTCACTTCCGGTAAGGCAACACCTATATAACTCCCTAAAGATAGCCCGAATGGCGGCGGTAATCGCGTTTTCCTACATAAGAATCAATTATCAATATCAAAACAAGCAGTAAACATTAACACATAAAGGGAAATAGAGATTATAAATCATAAATTATAAATATGGAAAGTGATTAGATGAAATACAACCAAGCCTAGTACATAGGAAGAGTACAAGCTAATTAGCAAGTAAAAAGGGAGAATCCGCCCTTGGAACTAGCTAACCGGACTCAAAGCCATCTCCTAGGTCGTGGAGGTGGAACTCTCGAGCTTGGTGACGAATGGTGGAACGGAGCGTCAATGGAACACCGGAACAACGAACAAGCTCTCGAGGGGGAGAGTTTAACTTACAAAATTGAATCTAAATTACAAGGAAAGAAAAGAGTATAGTGTAGCTCTCTAGTATGTAATTGGTATCAAATGAAGTTCAAGAGCTTCTTATTTATAGACATCAAGCAAGGGCAGGTTTGTAATTTCACAAAGCACAAGTATGGAGCAACATTATTTGGTGCAGAAATCCCATGATACGCCCCGCGTAAATGCCCATTCCGTCAGAAATCTTCTGCATGTGGACCAATTCGTTTTTTGTTGACTCAAGCACGCCCTGCGTAAGGGATTGTACACCCCGCGTGTTTGAGTCTCTGGAGTTTTATTGCCTGAATTGGTGCTTTTACGCCGTGCGTAGCTGAAGTACGCCCCGCGTAAAAGAGTCTCTGATCTTTTTATGCTGAAGAACTGCCTTTTACGCCCCGCGTATATAGTGGTACGCCCCGCGTAAGCATAGTTGACTCTGGGAGACAATGCAGTCTGACTTTCAGGATTAGGCCAATTATTGCCGACATGTGTCATACGTCCCGCGTAGTGTGTCATACGCCCCGCGTATGCTGAGTCAGTTCCACATGGTGCCTGCGGATAAGGCAATTATTTCTGGCACTATGTTTTACGTCCCGCGTATTGAGTGGATTTTTGCTCCTTTCTCGTACCTGAAATACAAATCTTGAGAGCCGAGTTAGCTTGACGTTTTTATTTCCTAAACTAATAAAAAACGAGGAAAATAAACTAAAAGTACGAGATTTATTTTTATTTATTTATTTATAAAAAACACTTTATTTTTGTAATTAAACTTATTTATTTTACCCGAAATCATCCCGTAAATCACACTAAAAGATAGGGGTAAAATACCCCTATCAGACACCAGATACAAAAAGAACAGCTCCAAGCCTGTCACATGTTATGAATGCCATCAAACTGGGCATATTAAGTCAAGCTGTCCTAATCTGAAGAAAGATAAGAATGGAAGCAAAAAGACAATGGTGGCCACATGGAGTGACAGTGATGAGTCAACATCATCTGAAGCTGAGCAAAATGAAACAGCCAACATATGTTTCATGGCAGATGATGGAGCTGACCAATCTCAATCTGAGCAAGCCGACCTCTCTGGAGATTCTAAGCAGGAGGAAAACAACAATGAGGTAACATCCTTACTTTTGCTTAGAAACGAAATGGTAAATGCCCTGAGTGACTTATATACACTAACTAAGAAGTGTAACAAAAGGATTAAGGCACTCAGCAGGCGCTGTGACGAGATTGAGGAGGTCAAGCTAAGTGACCTCCGATATCTCCTCCAGGACAACTCAGATTTACATACGAACATGCAAATCTTACATAAGTTTGTCATGGAGGTTCAAACTGAGTCAAAGAAACTTAGAAAGGATGTCACAACTTTACAGAACCAAATAAAAGGTTCAACTAAGAATAAACCCCATGCTGAGTACTCAGGTACTGGTCAGCATAAATAGTTTACTCAATGTAGCTGTTGTGGGAAGAAAGGACACACAAAAGCTGTGTGCTGGCATAACAAACAGACTGTCCAATGTGACTTCTGTGGTAAGAAAGGTCATACTACCAAGGTATGATGGCATGCTCAGCACAACAATGCTGACCACACTCAATATCACCCTCAAAGGGTAACTATGTGTGGCTTTTGCGGTAAAAGTGGCCATACTACAAAAGTATGTCGTCACAAGTTAAAATATGACTTTGCACTTGTTTACACTAACAAGAAAGGACCCAAAAAGAATTGGGTACCTAAAAACGAATAGTTTAAAATGCAGGTCAGCTTGACATGCGTGGAGAAATCAAAACTCTGGTATATAGACAGCACATGCTCAAGACACATGACAGGTGATGAAACTCAGTTCATCACATTAGAGCTTAAACGAGGAGGTAGTGTAAGCTTTGGAGACAACAAGAAGGGCAAGATAGTTGGCTCAGGAACTATCGGAGGTAACCCTAAAATTGAGTCAGTCTCCTTAGTTAAAGGTCTCAAATATAATCTTCTAAGCGTAGCTCAGCTTTGCAAGAGTGGAAGGAAGGTTATATTTGATGACACTAAGTGTCAGATACTCGAGGGAAAAACAAATGATTTGATTTTAACAGCCCCTCGTGTAGAAAATGTTTACATGTTGAGTTTGGAAAAACAATTTTCAAAAAGTATATGCTTAGTGTCAAAAGAGGACAACTCCTGGCTATGGCATAGGAGACTTGGGCATGTCAGCATGGACCTCCTTGCCAAACTAGCTAGAAAGCAATTAGTTGAGGGATTACCCAAATTAAAATATGAAAAAGATCAACTTTGTAATGCTTGTCAGCAAGGTAAAAAAATTAAAAAGTCATTTCATAGCAAAAAGGTTGTCTCAACCAAAAGACCATTGGAATTACTACATTTGGATCTTTTCGGACCTATCCAGCCACTCAGCATGGGAGGTAAGAAATTTTCCTTAGTTATTGTAGATGATTTCTCTAGGTATACTTGGGTCATCTTGCTGAGTAGCAAAGATGAGACATTTGAGATGTTTACCACATTAGTCAAAAGGCTTGAAAATGACAAAGACCTAAGAGTAGCTCACATTAGAAGTGATAATGGTGGAGAATTCAAAAACCAATTGTTTAATGAATTCTGTGAAACTAACGGTATTGACCACAATTTCTCTGCCCCTAGAACTCCTCAACAAAATGGAGTTGTTGAAAGGAAGAATAGGACAATAGTAGAAATTGCTAGGACAATGCTGAGTGAAAATAGGCTTCCAAAGTATTTTTGGGGAGAAGCTGTCAATACAGCATGTTATATATTGAATAGGGCATTGGTAAGACCTATATTAAAGAAAACCCCTTATGAACTTTGGAAAGGACGAAAGCCCAATATTGGATACTTTCGTGCCTTTGGGTGTAAATGCTTTATACTCAACACTAAGGATAATCTGGCAAAATTTGATGCTAAAGCTGACGAAGCGATCTTTTTGGGATACTCAACAAACAGTAAAGCATATAGAATTTATAATAAAAGGACTCGGGTAGTAGAAGAGTCAGTCCATGTAGATTTCGACGAAACTGACCCTGTAGGAAGAACAACTCAACACACAGAGGAAGAACCCAACTCAGCTCCTGCTGACCAGAATGGACATGCTGAGTCATTCGTACAAGAACTAACCAAAGGTAAAATCGAAACTGAAATTACCTTTGCTGACCAATCTGTCCCTGCAGAGATTGTAGAAACACCTGTTCCAAACAACTCAACATTACCCAAGGAGATAAAAATTCCAAGAGGACATTCAGAAGAGTCCATCCTTGATGATGCAAACAACAAAGTAATGACTAGAGATCAGCTTAGGAAGTTTCTTAGCAACGTCGCCTTCGTATCAGTCCATGAACCAAAGAACCTTGCTGATGCTGAGCATGATGAATATTGGATCAATGTTATGCAAGAAGAGCTTGACCAATTCACAAGAAATGAGGTATGGGATTTAGTACCTAAACCTAGGAATCAGAAATCCATAGGAACTAAGTGGGTTTTTAGAAACAAACTAGATGAGCATGGAAATGTAATCAGGAACAAAGCTCGACTTGTAGCCCAAGGCTATAGTCAGCAAGAGGGCATTGATTATGGTGAAACCTTTGCACCACTTGCTAGGCTAGAAGCTATACGTATATTGTGTGCATATGCTAGTTTCATGAACTTTAAATTGTATCAAATGGATGTTAAAAGTGCATTTCTTAATGGTTTTATAAACGAAGAGGTATATGTTAATCAACCTCCTGGTTTTGAAGATCCAAATTTCCAAACCACGTTTATAAACTCAAGAAGGCCTTATATGGCCTGAAGCAAGCTCCAAGAGCTTGGTATGAAAGGTTGACCAACTTCCTGCTGACCAGGAATTATGTTAGAGGAAAAGCTGACACAACCTTGTTCATTAAGAAAAAGGGTAAACATACCCTACTTGCACAAATCTATGTAGATGACATAATATTTGGTGCTACTGACGAATCTTTGTGTCAAGAGTTTAGCAAACAGATGCAGACTGAGTTCGAAATGTCTATGATGGGAGAACTCAGCTTCTTCCTTGGACTTTAGATCAAGCAAGGTAAGAACGGCATCTTCATTAGTCAGTCCAAGTACATCAAGGAGATGTTAAAGAAATTTGATATGGAAGACTGTAAGCCCATATCAACCCCTATGGGTACTGATACTGTCCTATGCAAAGATGAGAAAAGTAAGTCAATAGATAGTAAACTCTATCGAAGTATGATAGGCTCCTTACTTTATCTCACTGCTAGTAGACCTGATATACAGTACTCAGTATGTTATTGTGCAAGATATCAAGCTGACCCAAGGGAATCTCACTTAATTGATGTAAAAAGAATTTTTAGATATTTGCAGAGCTCAGTTGATGCAGGTTTGTGGTATCCAGCCTCAAATGACTTCACACTCATAGGATACACTGATGCTGACTATGGACGGGATAAGCTAGAACGTAAGAGTACTTCAGGAGGATGCCATTTCCTTGGAAGCTGTCTAGTATCCTGGTTCAGCAAGAAGCAGTCATCAGTTGCTCTGTCTACAACTGAAGCTGAGTACGTTACTGCTGGAAGCTGTGTAGCTCAAGTCCTATGGATAAAGCAACAGCTTCAAGATTATGGAGTAAGAACTGAGACAATAGAGATCAAATGTGACAACAAAAGTGCCATTGATCTATCCAAGAATCCTATTCAACACAACAGGATGAAGCATGTCAGCATAAGGCATCACTTCATCAGAGATCACGTACTAAAGAGTGAGATCAAGCTGACTTATGTACCAACAAATGAACAGCTTGCAGATATCTTCACCAATCCTTTGGCTCGTGAACAATTTAACATACTAAGGGAAGCCATCGGTATGTCAAATCCTCTTCAATAATTCTAAGTATTTGAATAAATGTTGAGTGATTGTCATGCTGACTGATATCAATCTAGTAACTACTGCACATTGAGCTTAATAGTCTATGCTGAGTAGATACAAATGCTGAGTAAATATTCTGTGCTGAGTAAATGGACATATTGAGTAATCACCTTATGCTGAGTGAATGTACATGTTGTGTGATGAACGTATGTTGAGTTACTAAGAGATAGGAAATCCATCTACGTAGAATTAAACACTCAGTATCATAAACGATCCATATTCTGGCAAACTGAGTAAATGCCCACTTGCACCAATAAGCAATGACACGTGTAACAAATCATACCTAGGAAAACGCAAGTAATGATGAATACCCATGCACCGAACCTGTCATAAATGGCAGAATCTTTGTCGATTAAAGTCCCAAGATGAAAACGGCTAGTTCATTAATGACTAAAAACTCTATAAGTAGCGGAAGGATCCCCACTCATTCCTCTTTATGCTTACGATCCTCTGAAATCGTATTCTCCTCTCTCCCTAAATCTTAAAAACCTTCCTTGGTAACAATGGCTTCCGGCAAGAACGAAATCCCTAACCTCACCACTCAACCTGGCCAAACCTCTGGCAAACCCACTCAAGCTGACCCCGCTGGTTCTTCGAGGCAAATCAAAAGGAATATGATCAAGGTCCATAAAAAGGTCAATAATTTGGAAGTATTGAAATGTAGATGGTTCTCTCCAGGTTTCGTCACCTCAGAGAAACCGTTCTGCGACTGGATCGAGAAGAACAAATGGACCGGTCTCTTCTCACTCGCCGGAAAAATGTACCCCAGGCTGGTCAGAGAATTTTACTCTAACATGCTTGTTGATGAGGATGATGCTGACTACTTGGAGACTACAGTCAAAGGTCAGAAAATCACTATAACCCCTGCCTATCTAGCTACTTTGCTTGATTTACCAGATGAAGGAATAGAATTTAGGACAACAAAAGAGAAAGTACCAAAGGAAAAACTTGACAAGATCAAGGGGTTCTGCAAACCCAAAGATCATAAAGGGGAAATACCCAGCACGTGTATGGGGCAAGACCAGAAGATGGCTCACTACATGCTGACCAACTTCATCTTCCCCAAACTCAACTCAGCCTCATCTGCCTCCAATTTTGAACAGTGCTTCATATGGCACATGTTGACCTACACTCCACTCAACATGCCCGTTTTTCTGGTTGGGGCTCTTCAACGCAGTGGAAAGAAGCTCAGGCTGGGTTCTTTGATCACTAAGATCATTGAGGACAAACAGATTGAGACAATCAATGAAACTGACACTTTGGGAAGTGAGATCACAGCAACTCTACTGGTTGGACTGTTGTACAATCAACCGTTGAAGGGATATGAAGAAGTTTTTGATGAGGAAGCTGAGCTAGACATTGAGCCTAAAAATGAGCCTGAGAAAGAAGTGGAGGTTCCTGCTGAGTCACCTAAGGAAAAGAAGACGAAGAAGAGAAAGGCCATTGAAACATGCTCCAAAGACATCCATGCTGTCCCAAAGAAAGTGAGACTAGTGTCTCAAGAAAAGGTTAAAGCTGACAAAGCTAAGGAAAAAGCTGAGTCGGCAGAGAAGAGAAAGAGGCTAGAAGAGCCCGAGGATGAAGAAGAGGGTACTCCAGAATCCCCCTTGATGAAAAGGAAGAAGGTTAATTCCTTAAAGACAGTTGAAGCTGATCCCCTAGATTGGGTTGTATCGTCCAAAGGTCATGGAACTGACCTAGAAAAGGGAAGCTGACAAAGAAACTCATGTTTAGGAAGACATCCATACTGAGTAAGAAGAACATGCTGATGTTGAGCAAAGAGTTGAGGAAGAAGAAAACATTGCTGTTGAGGATCATGCTGAGCAGCATGAGCATCCAACCATGGTAGAGGAGACAGTTGATACTGATGAGGAAAACATTGATGCTGACCCTTCTCCTCCCAAGGAACAAAGGTTCAAGCGGCTTAAGAAGAAAGCCCATAAAACTCAAGTTATTGATCTTCTTGCAGATTCTCCTCTTCCAGAACAATTCATTGGCATGTCTGAGCTACAGTTCGCATATTTTGCCAATGACCCTGAGTCTCCCTCAAAGGAAAAACAAGCCTCTGTTACTCAGGATGAGGAACAAGCCAAAACCCTTGAAGATCCAAATCCAACTGTTCAAGAAGGAACAAATACTGCTTCAACTTCACCCACTCAGGATGAGCAGGTCAACATGACTAACCAAACTCCACCTCCAACTCAGCATGTTGACAACTCAGCTCCTGAAGGTAATCTGCATCAAAGTCCAGTCACCAATCAAGGTGATCAATCTGGCAAAGAGCAAACTCCTCCACCATCAAGCTCAATTCCAGCCTCTGAGACAAATACGGCTCAATTCGCCTACTTGAATGCCACTGAGTCAGGCCGACGCATCATTGCCTCTGCTCAGTCCTTGCTTCAAGAATTGAACCCTCCTCAAGCTGATGCTGCTAGATCTTCTGATACGGAGTCCTCTCAACTGCCTGGAATTACTCAGCTTCTCACTGAGCTAAAAGGACTCAAGGATCTAGTAAGTATTATGACCACCATTCAGACTCAGCAACCAAAGCAAGACCAAATCACCAAGCTGACTGAATTGGTTCTCACAATGGTGAACCATCTGAACTCGCTTGAAGGTAAAATTCAACAACCCTCAGAAATCAATCCAGGGTATGCCACTTCTGCTGAACTTCAAGGATATTTTGCCAAGTTAACTGCAGAACTGACCAAATCAAGCGCACCTGGCAATGCTAAGTTTGCCACCTCTGCTGAACTTCAAGAATGCTTTACCAAGCTTACTGCTGAGCTGACCAGTACGCGTGACTTAGTATCTTCCTCTTCTCAGTGTATAATTGACCAACTGAGTGAAGCAGTCAGCCTACTCAACATCAACAAAGCACAGATGGATGTTGATCCAGTCTCCAACAGTGAACTCTTGAGCTTTTCCCAAGCAATAATGAAGGCAATGCGCATCAACAATGCCCAACGCATATTTTATGACTCTGCCTTGCTCAAGATGTACCACCAATCTTTTGGTCAGCTCACCAGCTCGCTCACCTGGCTTAGCAAATCTCATGAATGCCTGCTTAGCATGATTAGCAGTTCTCTTCGGGTTCCTCGCCATGTCCAAGATGACAGTGTTCCTATAATTGATGGCTTGCGAGAAAGTACTAAGAGGCTCCAGCGTTACTCAACTCACCTCTCCGCTCATGCTCGCACTGACACATTCATTTATAAACCAGATGATGGCAAAACAGGGGAGACAAGTCAAGAAGGAACTCAGCTTGCAGGAAATGCCTCAGGAAGTAAAGACAAAGGCAAAGGAATAGCTAAAGCTGACCACCAAGCTCAGAAGAAGAAGAACTAGATATAGTCTAGTAAATGTTTAGAACTTAGTATAGAAACCTTCATATATGTGTTTGCTTTATTTTCTTGTTTAATCTATGCCAAGTACTATTTTCTCAATATAGTCGATAAAATTGAACAAACAAATTAAGAAGTAAAACATACTCAGTATACATTAACACTAAAACACTTAGGTAATAAACTGAGTAACAACATACTTCTAATATTTTTGAAAGCTGACTTAAAATTCAAAAAGTTCAGATCTTGAAAAATCCAACATTAAACTAAGTCAGTATACACAAATGTCTTAAAGATAATTCAATTAAATCTTGGAAGGTTTAGAATTAAGTTAAGACAATATGTGCAACCCTTGCGGGGGAGTCATTTCAAAAATATATCAATCATGGGGTAACTTATAACTGAGTTCCATAATTATGTATTTTGCCAACATCAAAATGGGGGAGTTTGTTGAAACACCTTTCCACAAGATTTTGATTTGACAAAATCATCCATGATTAAGAGGCAATTAAATTTAAATGCTTTGATTTAATTGTACTAATGTGTTTGTTCAATATTGAGTGCAAATATATATATATAAAGTAAGACAGGTCAGAAGTCAGCATAAGCCAAAAGCTGAATGGAACGGAACTCAGCATGAAAGGATAGAAGCTGAGTAAAGTAGAACTCAGCATCAGAAGCTTCTTTTAAAGTTTCCAGAACGAAGCTGACCAAATTAGAAGACTCCTTCGGAATTGAATAAACAAGAACGGAGCTGACTAAGAAGGAACTCATCATAGAAGTTGAACATTCGAAGATAACGGATGAAGCTAAGTAACAGTCAGGACAGCATGAAAGATCCGTTCACTAAAGGACAAAGTCTGCCAATCTTCTGCACCAATAATTGAAGCCTCGAAATCCCACAGAAGACTAATTCCAAGAATCATGGGTCTGTGGATTATTGGTAAAAGAAAACTGGCACAAAAAGACAAGTCTGATGCAAGAAGACAAAACCTGACGCCTGAAGAAAACAGAAGAAGGGAATGGCGGAACAGTCTGAAGCTGACCAGAAGCTGTCTCCTAAAAGAGCCGTTTTGGACACAACGGCTAAACCAATTCAAAATGATCCAATCTTCAGAAATTCATCTATAAAAGGACAATGAGAGTTCTTGGATCATTTGCTCAAGCATCAAAAGAAAAATACAAGAGAGAAAATTCTGAAAGCACTCAATTACAAAAAGGATCTTACACCAACTTTTCTATTCTCTGTGTAAATGCTAGATTGATTGTTTTGTAATCATCTAAGGTGTTCTTTAGTTGAAAAAGAACAAGTGTGTGATCAATAGGAATATTGAGAGTGTTGAGCTGAGTACTTGGTTGTAAGTATTCAGTGGTACAAAAATCTAAGTGCTGGGTTGTAGTACTTAGTAGGAGCTGAGTAGACGAATAGAGGACGTACTCTTGCATACTCACTGCCTTGTAAAGGGTTTGTGCTCTACCTTGAAAGAGCTCAGTATTGGATTGAAAATCCCAGGAGGAACTGGGGACTGGACGTAGGCAGAGAGGCTGAACCAGGATAAGTCGTGCTGAGTAACTTCTAAACTCTCTCTCTCAATATATACATATATGTGCATGTGTTGCTTGTTGTATTTACTCAGCTTATAAATTGTTAAAACTGAAATTGAGTAAATCTGAGTGCTAAGTTGGAAGCTGACCTTTCAAGTGTCAATTTCCAACTCTCAAGTCATGCAGTCTTAGTTAGCATAGAACTAAAGCTGTCTGACTAATCAAACGCCCGTGCTGACCAACACGCTGAGTTATCAAACTCTTAGAATAACATTAAGTCAGCATAATTAAAAGCGAAAAAGTTACATTAGTTCCTAACCCCCCCTTGGAACTAATTACTAGGGACCAACAATTACTACATTCGGGCTACTGAGCCGCAGGGACTTCTGCGACCGAGATGACACAGATTTGGATGCAGTGTCGTCCTACGATTGGGCTGGAGCTGGCTTGGCCTTTCTATACAAGTTCCTGGACTTGACTTGCCGGAAGCGCAAGGATTTCGGCGGTTACACCTTCGCCCTCCTGGTACATCCTCTATCATTGGCTTGTCTTTTTATTCTTTTCACGATTTATGCTTCTGACGTCGGTTTCTACGAGAAGGTTTGGGCCTATGAGAGGCGGATTCTTCCGAGCGCCCGCAGGAGTAGGCCGCGCGCAGTCACGCTTCCACTCATGGCGAGGTGGAGTGACTTTGATTTGTGCACTGAGAGGAGGCGGACGGTGGCACGACTCCTATTATGGATTGACATACGGAGCTTGGGACAGGTGAACGTCTCCTAACTATGCTGGATTTTCGTTTGATCTTGTCTGACTTTTCTTTTTTTTTCCAGATTTCTTTCAGATGGGATGACCTCGACTTCGGTCCTGATTACGCCTATGTCTCCCGCATCCAGGGGCAGCAGTGTGTGCTCATAGGTCCATGCGTACCATCGTGGTGTTTGGGGGACAGGAGTTTTACCGGGGTTGACTCCACATATTGGACTCCAGGCGAGATCCCTGTGTCCATGTTCGTGGTGAGGGTCATGCCCCTGCAGGAGATACGCGGTGAGCTGACTCGTCGATTCGCGCCTCAGGACGTGTGGGACCACGCGGGGGGTCGCGCCCATTATTTATCGACACTGTTGACTCCGTTGGACCCTCCCGAGATTGTGATGGACGTGGATCCTGCGGATGACGTGTTCTCGGTGGCGGCCGTTGTTAGGGTCTTTGGCCTAGAGGAGGTTTCGGTAAGTGCTTGACTTATTTATTCTTTTATTTGTGAGACAGTTAGGTGTATTTATTTTGTCTTTGCTTGCAGGAGGGTTCTTTGAGAAGCGCTCGGACGTCAGACTTTTTCTATGGTACCCGAGCCCGGACATTCGAGGGCGAGCCTTCTTATTGCGCCGGCGAGTCCTCAGGCGCTGCCCGACCAGAGCAGCTCCGCCTTGGCGCGCCTTTCCCGATTCCAGGGAGAGAGTATTCGACGGTTTATTATGGCGAGGCGGGCGTGGCATACTCCGGCGTTGAGACAGCCCCTCCGGTTTTCACTTCGATGGTGCCGTTCGATCCCCCTGGTGCCCTCCATACCTCGAGGGAGACGTGCACCGACCTCGTGGGATTGTCTGATTATTTGAGAGAGCAGCTCAACCTGCGTTGCGCCAGCCACCTGGTGAGTATTCTTATTCTGTTTTAGTGTAGTGAAATGTATGCGTGTGATGCACATATGTATGTATGACTTCTGTTGTTGTCTGCTTTTGTGTTTTTTTTCTTTTTTTATTTGCAGAGCTATCTTCATGCAAACGATCAGCGGTTCAGCGAGTCGCAGCGGGATGCCGATGCTAGGGTCGGACATGTCTACCGAGAGAGAGATGCTCATTGGTCGAAGATGATGCGAGTGAAGACCGAGGGGCGCCTTGCCGTGGAGGAGGGTCGTCGGGTCGCCGAGGAGGCCTTATCTACGGAGCGGGCTTCTCGTCTGAGGGACTTTGAGGACTTCTGGGATTTTCCTCCTTATTAGGCTCATTATTTGTAGTTTTCTCATTGGTATTACCCCGATGTATAGCTTGTATATAGGGAGAGGGGTGGATAGGACGTAGGCTTTTTATGTGAAAGAGGTAGGAAATGTAGAACTCATGATTCATAATACAATGCATTCAGTAGATTATAATGATTCCAATCATCCTCTTCAAATATATTCATGTCTTTATTTATTTACAACCAACAGAAATACTTAGCCGCTTATACATTATTTTCATAATTGCTCAAGATATAACAACTGTTACCAGGACCCGCCTTTTTTCGGTTTTCAGATCCCAACGATTTTTCAACTCTCTTTTTATTATCCCGGAATTTTCAAATGAGTGCCCTTTCGGGTTTTCACCCATTGGGATGTCCCTTATTGCTGCATAGGTCACCCTTTGCGGGGTTTTAACCTATCGGGAATTTTCATTTCTTTTTTTTTTATTTTACGAAAAGTATTTCTTAAGCCTATCCAGATTGGTAGGTTCGGAGAACTCCATGCCGTCCATAGTAGTTAGCTTCACCGCCCCTTTGCTTAGGATCTTCTTCACGAAAAACAGTCCTTCCCAGTTTGGCCTAAACTTGCCCCTAGGGTCGGTGTGCGTCATTCGGATCTGTTTCAGCACCATATCCCCTTCTTTGATAGGGGTGGCCTTGACCTTTTTGTTGAAGGCTCAGGCCATCCTTCTCTGATATAACTGCACATGGTAAAGAGCCTCCATCCTTTTCTCGTCCACCAATGCTAACTGCTCATATCGCTTCTTCACCCATTCCGTCTCGGGAATCTCTGCTTCTACTGCGATTCTCAACGATCGCTTTTCAATCTCAATCGGGAGAACGGCTTCTGCCCCATATACCAAGGAGAACGGCATTGCCCCAGTTGACGTTCTAACCGTCGTGCGATACGCCCATAAAGCGAGTGGAAGCTGCTCGTGCCAATTCCAATGCGACTCTACTGTCTTTACGAGGATCCTCTTAAGGTTCTTATTTGCCGCTTCTACTGCCCCGTTAGCTTGTGGGCGATATGGAGAAGATCTATGATGCTCAATACCGTACTCTTGGAAGAGACTTTTCACTTCCCCTTGAAATTGGACCCCATTATCTGTGATCATGTGGTGAGGCACTCCGAACCTGGTGATTAGGTGCTTTTCAATGAACTTCCTCATCTGCTTAGATCCCAACTTTCTAAACGATTCTGCCTCTACCCACTTGGTGAAGTAATCAATGGCGACTGCAATGAATTTATGTCCGTTCGATGCATTAGGCCTCACCTCACCGATGATATCAATGCCCCAAGCTGCTAACGGCCAAATGGGTGCTAACACGTGCAATTCCGTAGCCGGCAAGTGATTATAATCTCCGTGGATTTGACAATCATGGCATTTCTTTGCATATTCGTTACAATCTCTTTCCATGGTGAGCCTATAGAAGCCTTGCCTTACGATTTTCTTTGCTAGCGCCGTTCCTCCCATATGGGCTCCACAAATTCCCGAGTGTACTGACTCCATTGCCTCACGGGCTTCTCCCTCACCCAGGCACCTCAATTGTAAACCATCAGCGTGTCTTTTATAAAGCAAGTCATTTTGGATGACAAATTGCTGAGCTAACCTTCTGATCACAGCCTGATCCCTAAGTTTTGATTCTGCTGGGTACGTTCCACTTTTCATGAAGTTTACGATATCGAAATACCAAGGCTTTTCTTCTGCTCCCAACAACATTACGTCTTCATAGCATGGTTTGTGGGACCTCCTCAACACCAAAGGCTTCGAGGCAAGGTTCCGAGGATTATCCCATATTGACACCAAAGTGGCCAAAGCTTCCGCTGCTTGGTTCTGTGCTCGAGGAATGTGATAAAAGTGGCACTCGCTGAATCTCTGCGCCAGCCCTTCGAGCTGGTCTAGGTATGGACGCAACCTCTCTTCCCTTACTTCCCAGTTTCCCTGTGCCTGTTCGATAATCAGTTTTGAGTCGCCCCAAATTTCAACATATGACGCTCCCAGCACTGCTAACGACTCTAACCCGTAGATGCATGCTTCATACTCGGCCATATTATTGGTGAGAGGGAAGGATAACTTCTTCGCCATAGGGATCCTTTCTCCTTCCAGTGAGATAAGTAGCACTCCTACCCCGGCTCCATTTGAGTTAACTGCTCCATCGAAGAATATTTTCCACTGTAAAACTTCTATTGCGTTCAAGTGCTCGTCGGGGAAATCATAGTTTATCTCCTCCTCTTCCGCATCTAGAGTCTGATTGGCCAGAAATTCCGCTACGGCTCTCCCTTTGATAACCTTTTTCGTCATATATTCGATGTCGAATTTTGATAATAACAACAACCATCGGGCTAGCTTCCCCGTCAGGGATGGAGTTTGGTACAGATACTTCACGGGATCCATCCTGGAAATAATGATTACTTTGTACGACTGAAAATAGTGCCGCAGCTTCTTTGTTAGCCATACTACTGCCACGCACGTCTTTTCGATCATGTTATACTTAAGTTCGTATTCCAGGAACTTCTTACTCAGGTAATATACCGCATGCTCCACACCGGTGTCCCCTTCCTGGGCCAGCATTGCCCTAATTGATCGCTCCTCGATCGCTACATAGAGGAGAAGCGGTTTTCCGTGTTTAGGCGGTCTCAAAACCGGTGGATTAGACAAATAATTCTAGACACTCTCCAATGCTTGCTGGCACTTATCATTCCAAATCGTGGGTTGATCTTTCCGTAGCAGCTTAAAGATAGGCTCGCAGATCGCGAGTCGTGCTATGAACCGACTGATATACTGAACTTGCCCCAGAAATCCTCTCACTTCTTTCTCATTTTTTGGTGTTGGCATTTCCTGTATGGCCTTTACCTTGTCGGGATCCACCTCGATCCCCTTGTTACTGATCACGTAGCCTAAGATTTTCCCCGATGAAACACCAAAGAAGCACTTCTTCGGGTTCAACCTTAGCTTGAATTCTGCAATTCGGGCCAAAAACTTTTCAAGTGCAGTGAAATGCCCCTCTCTTGTCTCCGATTTGACCATCATGTCGTCCATATAGACTTCCACTTCCTTGTGTATCATATCGTGGAACAGTGCCGTAGCCATTCGCTGATAAGTTGCCCCGGCATTTTTCAATCCAAACGGTATCACTCTATAGCAGTACATTCCCCACTCAGTTGTGAACGAGGTCTTTGCTTTGTGCTTTTCGGCCATCTGAACTTGCATGTAGCCCATGAAACCGTCCACATTCGTGTGCAAGATGCTCAATGCTGCACTGTCGATCAATACATCGATGTGAGGCAATGCAAACTCATCTTTGGGGCACGCCTTGTTGAGATCTCTATAATCGACGCACATTCTCACTTTGCCGTCCTTCTTTGCGATTGGCACTACATTTGCGACCCAAGGGGGATAGTCGATTACTTCGATGAAACCTGCTTCTAACTGTTTCTTCACTTCTTCTCTGATCTTATCTGCCCATTCCGGCCTCATGCGTCGGAGTTTCTGTTTCACAGGCTTAGCATCGAGGTATGTCGGAATATGATGAGTTACGATTGATTGGTCGATTCCCGGCATGTCTTCGTATGTCCAAGCAAACACTATCTCGTATTTTTTAATTATTCTCTCAAATTCTTTCCTCTCTTCAGTAGTTAATTCTTGAGCAATTTGTATAAGTTTAGGATTTTCATCCGTGCCAAGATTGAAAGTTGACATTTCTATTGTATTGATTTCAAATGTAGGCATGTTATATGAATGAGAATGCATGGAATGATCAGAATCAACATCAAGCAAGTAAGCAAAATCAGAATTCATTTCATTGTTAGTATTGGTGAGTACATCATCAGATTCAAACAAAGCAGTAATACAATTGTCATCATCGGGGTTCTCTGGTTTCTCATAGGCCTTGGAGGTACCGGGCTCATCCACCGCTCCCACAGTTGCCTCAATAGTGATGACCTGTTCCTCGGTATTCAGATCTAACATCATGATCTCCTCGACGAAGCAGCTTGCCTCTCATTTGCCCCAGTTGGTAACATCATTGAAGATCTCGAAGCCCGGCAGAATCTTTCCTTCGGTGCTAGTCCATGACTCGGGAGTCCCAGAATAAACCCTCCCGTGACACTCATTCACAAAATACTTCTTTAGGCCCACTTTTCCTTCAGTGCCCGTGTTGGACGGACCTCCCAGCTCATATCCCAAACCCCTCCGGGTTTTCTGACTCTTGAAGTCCGGAGATTCTGGCAACCCTTGATGGTGTGCTCCCAAGCCCAAACCGGGGATAAAACCCCCTTTCATCATCTTCACCACATCGGTGGTCATACTGGACTCGTAGATCCCAGAAACCTGGAACCCGGAGAAAAGCTGAGGCTCAATTCCCAAGGCAGCCACTAAACTCAACTTCTCAGCTCTAATCGTCACTATCTCCTCCCCGAAGGGGAATTTGATCATTTGGTGGAGCGTGGAAGGCACACCTCCTAGCTTATGGAACCATGGGCGTCCTAACAACACAGCAAAGGTCACTGGTATATCCAGCACAGTGAACTCAGTTTCTTCCTCATGCGGCCTTACTTTCATCTTGGCCTTAAAGACTCCTTCAATGTGCCTACGGCTATCATCATAGGCCCTGATCACGGTTTTCGAGGCGGTCAAATCTCCTCTTTCTACTCCCAACTTGGACAAGAGTTTCAGCGGGCAAACATTAATGGCTGATCCATCATCAACCATTACACAGCTAGTTTTCTTTCCATTAATTTCAGCTCGGATGTATAAAGGCTTGTTGTGAGCCTTCCCTTCTTCCGGGAGATCTTCATCGGTGAAGGTGATTTCAGTTCTCTTCCGGGCTATGATTGCCCCTACTAATTCCGCGGGCTCAGTATCGGTAGAGATGACCAAACTCTGCAATTCTTTCATCAAATTTTCACGGTGGTACTTAGAATGGCACAAGACTTCCCACATAGTAGACTTAGCTTGTGTTTTCTTCAACTGTTCGAGGACATGATCATCGGGCTTGGGAGCCGATCATTCCCCTATCTCTGTCTCAACTATGGGTGCCTTCCCTTCGGCCACCCGACCTGATCTTGTCATGACAGCAATGTCTGGCTCGCCATCAGATTCATCCCAGATATTGATAGGAATTCTCTGATCGACATCCTCCTCCTCCGAGGAACTTTCCCAGATGTCCACAACCATCAGATCCATTACGTGAGGGACGTTTGAATTCAAATACAAGGGATCCGCTTATCCATACATGGCCCAGCCTATCAACTCATCATAGTCCCTGAGGGACACTCTGTTCATCCTTCTTGCCGCCATCGGAATCGCGCCTCTTTGTATGCACATGAGCTGCACCTTATCACTCATCGTCTCTTGACACTGCTCGTAGCGGTACCTCCACCTCCTAGCGTAATCCGCAAACTGTTCCTCAGGGAATTGCCTGATTCTATCCAGATCTTCCAAGGATCCTGTCCATGGAACATACATCTCATATCTTGACACAAACGCATCCCGAAGAGGTATCCAATGACCCATTTCTTCCTCTGATAGCCCTTGGTGTTGGGGTTTAGTGTCCTATAGACAATTGTTCTAGGATACAAACTTAATGTAAATGAATTGTTCTTTATATCATTTGTTTAATGAGATATATGTTTTATAACTATATAAAGGCAATCCCTTTTAAGCACTAAATAAAGTCTAATAAAAGGAAATCCGTAAGTTTATTTAAAGTGATTATAAAGTGTTCATACAAGCATGAAGTGAGACAAAACTTTATAGTAAACTGATAAACTTAAAACCACCCCAAGTCAAGTGATATGTTTGGGATTGACATATCACTGTTGAGACTTGTATGTAACAATATCTTCTGTCCGACAGAAAGCTGATCTCACAAGCTTCATATATACAGATACCTGGACAGTTACATAGATCCGATGAAACGTTGTTCATTAGGATTGGGGATCCGATTTGAGATAACAGGATGGGTAGATTCATCCTTGTCACCTGTTCATCTCATTGGTATTAATAGGTATAACTAATCCTCAGACTCAAAGGAATATTAATTGGTATTCTGGATTACGGAATGTGATGCTTTGACTCTGGTTTAACACGATCCTTAACAGAGATGACTCTAGGGTGTGAACAGTAGACGTTGGGTATCACAGGAAGTAATTGCGGAGTCGTTATATATTGGATTGAGCATTTATCACTCCCGATAAATGGGAGATACATCCATGGATCGCTTGTGGAAGACTCGACTCTAAATCCTTGCAAGGTGATAGCTTAAGAGTAAGAAATACAGATTTCACTTAACCTATCTTTTTGAGTTGACTCGGCCTGTATAAGTAAAACGAACGTCTCGCTATACGTGACTTGACATCACCCATAGTCATAAGATTCAGTTCAAGGATGTAGTTGATAAAGGATCGAATTATACTGTAACTAATACGGAAAGGTTAACGACAGAATCAACCTGTCTTCTTATAGCTCTGGGGGAATGATTACGGACTTGCTAATCGCATACTCTGTACATCATTCCGTTATGCAAAGATTAAATATAATTCTTTGAAAATTAATTTAATAACGTTGCATACGGCTAGAAGCAATAAGAACCTAATGGATCACACATAAGACTTGGAACCTAAAAGAGAGATAGATGTTAATTAATTGATAGAAGCCCAATTGAGCCCAATAAGGCCCATGGACATAAGGGGGTCGAAATTCATGTAGTGATATACATGAATAATTAATTTGATTTTGTTAATCCTAATTAGATTAGGAATATGAATTAAATTAATTAAGAGATAATTAAGTTAGGAGTTTTAATTAGATTAATATACTCCTATTATTATCCAATAAGGTTATTATTATTATCCTTAATATATTAGATATATAGTGAGATAATAATTAGAAATTCTATTCCGAATGGAATTCCTATTCAGTAACCTAATTCTATCTAACTAGGGATTAGATATAAGAGATTATAAATACCCATTCCCTTGAGATTTTTGAAATCCAAGCAAGCCATACCCTACTTGTGATTTTCGAAATTCACCTAGTCCAAGAGAGAGAAAATTCGACACCCCTAGTTCGAGGACGAGATTTCTCTGCGGCATCGTTTGATCAATTGCTTTTCATCTATTTCTTTTATCCTTGATCTTGTGTTGATTAATTAGAGACAATCTACTTTGGTTGCTATTCAACGGTTGATTCTAAATTAATCTTCCCGTGTTTTATTTCGTGTTTGGGAACTCGAAGAAGAAAAACAAACAAAAGGGAGAAATTCGTTTTACTACTCCTACATCAGGTCAGTTCACGATTTCGCGGATTCCCGGAGATTGAACCGTCGAATCGTCGCGATTTTTGGACAGGAGCTTCTAGACATATTCTTCCACGTTTCCACCGAAGGGATTGTCGTTCGGAGGTCTAGAAGGTCTGTTTCGGATAGGGACAGATTGGTAGACAGTTTCTATCTCTTTTGAAGTTGTGGGCACTTCGTTTGCAACGGTAGATAGAACTTCTAAAAGGTATTTCTTCTTATCCTTCTTTATATGAAATAACGGTTAACGGATCTTGTGGTTAAATGGAAATAGGTTAAAATTTTTATATTTCCGCTGCTATACCTTAGCCTAATTTCCAACAGTGGTATCAGAGCCATCGTTAAATCCGTTATTTCATATATGAAAATTTAGAAGTTTTCAATGGGATTGAATAAATATTTATAGTTAGGATTAATTAACAAATTGTTTTGATTAATTAATTCTAAAGATAAATAAGTTTTAATTAATTGTTAATTAAAACAGATTATGCGTATGTTCCTAATTATTTTGGTTGATAATCATTATAACAAAATCTATTAGTTTTATAGTTAGATTGATAAAATCAGTTTTATTAATTCTAAAGATAAAACAGAAATCTATAGTAGTTTTTTCCTATTTTCTGAAAATCGTTTTAAAACCATTTTAGAACTGATATATATATATATTTAAAATCGTTTTTATATTTAAATATATATGTTTCAGAAATTGATAGTTTTCTGTTTTGATTATCGAATGAAAATTTGTTTAAAAGTTTGTTTTACCAATTTGTAAATCAAAATGTTAAATGAATTAAAATCAAAATAATTGGGACGTGCATAATTAAAGTTTTATATAGTTATATTAATGTAAAGATTAATATAAAAGATACGAAACTATTAGAAGTAAAATTGGATGTGATTAACATAAATATTACATAAGATAGTTATGTAATCAACCAATTAAATTTATTTAATTGAGTCTATGCATGTTTGGAGTTATAGACATATTTGGACCCTCTTTAGTCTTTTGGTATTTTTGAAATAGGGCCTGCGAGTCCTGCCTTTCTACTATCTATTGTAATTTCTCCTCTCATCTGATTCCCTTCAATTCAATTGAAGTTTTCTTTAGTAGTATAGAAATTAATATGTAATTTCAAGGCGCCATGGAGAAGACGGAGGACCTAAAGAGAAATATGTAATAGTTAGTATTTCCTTAGGTTTGCCCTTTTATTCCATCTCTGGCTCGACGGAATAATTTAGATGATATGTCCATAACGCCAGTGTATGTGAATGTATGTGTCTGATGTATGCTAAAGCAAATCAAGACTAAGTTAGATTATGAGACCTAAAATAAAATCCCTCATTAAAAAGTTAAGTAAATAAACAAGTTATTAAAATCGGTTGCCCCTCCCTAATATTATAATTCAGCCGGCAGTGCTGAGGGCCTTTGGGTTGTTGAGTAAACTCAAGCTCGGGGTCCTTTCGGTAACACCTGAAT
This sequence comes from Euphorbia lathyris, assembly GCF_963576675.1. NCBI lineage: Eukaryota > Viridiplantae > Streptophyta > Magnoliopsida > Malpighiales > Euphorbiaceae > Euphorbia > Euphorbia lathyris. The sequence continues at coordinate 30,319,831 of NC_088914.1, forward strand.
TATCGAAAATCATTTTTCATGAATATGGGGTAATACTTAAATTAGATTATGATAATTGGATGAGTAAACTCATGTTGTCATAAACTAATGGGCAAGACGGTTGGGATTAATATGAATAGCATATTAGTTACTAATGTGGTTAGTAACCCAATAACCTAGGAATCACATTAAAGATGTGATTGATTACATGAATCTACCTAATGAATGAGACTAGCTTGTTGAGTAAACTCAAGGCGAAATCTTAGGAGTTAGGATCCTAGCTCATTAAAGGATTTGTGAAATTCTTCGAATTAATATGGAGGGCTATTAATTTGGCAAAATAGTGAGAGCAATCTAAAATAAACTAAAAGGCCTATAATTTTAGATTGATATACTTTAAGCAAATGAATGACATACGTTTACTTTTCTCACTCTCAGGTTTAAATTAAACACACTCTTATAATCATGACTAACACCGATCTGCAAAACATGCTTACCGATAACAAATTGAATGGTTCAAACTTCACCGACTGGTTTCGTAACCTCAAAATTGTTTTGAAGTTCGATAAAATAGGGTATGTACTTGATACATCGATACCCCCTCTCCCTGCTGATGATGCTCCCATTGAGGAAATTGATGCTTACCAGAAGCATAAGGCTGATGATGATCATGCCGGATGCATCATACTTGCATCGATGACACTGGAATTACAAAGGCAACATGAGGAAATGGATGCCTATTCCATCATCATGCACCTAAAGGAATTGTTTGGGAAACAAACCAGGTGCGAACGCTACGAGATATCCAAGTTGCTATATCGTAGTAGGATGCAAGAGGGCACATCTGTCATGACACATTGTGTCAAGATGATTGGCTACATTACCAAACTTTCTAGTATTGGATTTGCGATGGATAACGAATTAAGTATAGACTTAATTCTTCAATCCCTCCCAGAAAGTTATTCACAGTTCATTATGAACTATCAGATGAATGACTTGCAAACCTCTCTTGAAGAGCTTGCAAATATGCTCAAGTCAGTTGAGCCCAATATGAAGAAAGACAAAGCCATACCGGCTCTTGTCATTGAGGGATCAAAGAAAAGGAAAGGGAGCTATCCCAATCCTAATTATCCCAAGAAAGGTAAGAAAGCCGTGCCCTACAAAGCTAAGGGAAAGGAAGTGAAGAAGCCCAAAGAAGAGTGCCACTTCTGTGGTAAAGACGGGCATTGGAAAAAAAACTGTTGGTGTACCTAGCCTTCCTCAAAAGGGGAAGAAGCTGGGACTTCAACATCTGGTATGTTTTATATTGAAATTTCACAGTCTGAATCTTTTGGTACTTGATACCGGATGCAGCCTGAGGATATTCCAGGAATATCTAGAAATATTATTTCTATTAGCCGTCTTGTTGACGACGGTTTTCATATTTCAATAAAAGACAAGAGTTGCAATTTTTATAAAGATTCGATCTTTTATTTTTCAGGAATTTCACAAAATGGGATTTATGTGTTAGATAACAAAATTCCTGCTTTTGCAATTGATACCAAAAGACATAAGCTAGATAATTCAACTTACTTGTGGCATTGTCGTTTAGGCCATATAAACAAGAGACGGCTAAAGCTACATTCAGATGGGCTTATAGATCCAATCGATCCCGAATCATTGGAAACATGCGAATCATGTTTAAAAGGTAAAATGATAAAGACACCCTTTAGCAATAAAGGTGAGCGTGTATCAGACACTCTAGGACTCATTCATTCAGATGTATGTGGTCCTATGTCAGTCCGAGCAAGAGGAGGATTCAGATTCTTCATAAGCTTCATAGATGACCATACCCGACATGGTTACATCTACTTGATGAAGCACAAGTCAAAAGCTTTTGAGAAATTCAAATGCTTCAAGAATGAAGTAGAAAATCAATTAGGAAAGAAAATAAAGACGCTTCGATCTGATCGAGGTGGCGAATATCTTTCAGATGATTTTCTGAATTATCTAACTGAATGTGGGATATGCTCACAATGGACACCTCCCTATACACCACAACACAATGGTGTGTCCGAGAGGAGAAACCGTACCCTATTAGATATGGTACGATCCATGATGAGCATGGTCTTACTTCCAAAGACGTTCTGGGGCTATGCCTTAGAAACTGCCCTCTTCACCCTAAATCGAGTACCAACTAAATCCGCTAGTTCCACACCATATGAATTGTTTGTTGGTAGGAAACCCGTGTTTTCATTTATGAGAGTATGGGGTTGTTCAGCCTTTGTCAAACGCATTGCGTCCGACAAACTAGATTCGAAATCTGATAAATGTTTCTTCATTGGATACCCTAAGGAAACTATGGGATATTACTTCTATCATCCAGATGATCAGAAAGTAATCGTATCCAAGCACGCAACCTTCTTAGAGAAAGAGTTTCTCGAAGAAACACAAAAGGGAAGCATGATTGAACTTGACGAAGTTCAAGAAGAAGAAACACCGACTGAAACAACAGAGGCGGTTGAGGTACCCGAAGGAGTCCCATTAGATGAGACTCCAGTGCCACCTATTCGTAGATCACAAAGAGTTCGTGAACTCCCAGTTAGATATGGTTTTCTAGTGGGAGATGATAATGAGGTTCCCGTGTTAGACGACGAACCCGAAAACTACAAAGAGGCTCTTACTAGTCCAGATTCTAAAGCATGGCTTGAGGCCATGGATTCTGAAATGGATTCCATGTATACTAACCAAGTGTGGACTTTGGTTGATCCACCCGAAGGGATAATACCCATTGGGTGCATGTGGATCTTCAAAAAGGAGACAGACATGGATGGAAAGGTTAGCACCTACAAAGCTAGGTTAGTAACGAAAGGATATCGTCAGAAGCAAGGAATTGATTATGACGAAACTTTCTCTCCTATGGCTATGTCCAAATCAATCAGAATCATGCTTGCAATTGCCGCTCACTACGATTATGAGATTTGGCAAATGGATGTGAAAACAGCTTTCCTAAACGGAAACCTGCTTGAGGATGTATATATGATGCAGCCTGAAGGTTTCATATCGAAGGATGCAAATAAAGTTTGCAAACTTCAGAGATCCATTTATGGACTCAAGCAAGCATCTAGAAGCTGGAATAAGCGTTTTGACGAAACCATAAAACAATTTGGTTTTGAACAAAATTGCGAAGAAGCTTGCATTTACAAGAAATCAAGTGGGAGCTCTATAGCATTTCTCATACTATATGTGGACGATATATTATTAATGGGAAATGACGTTGCTCTCTTACAGTCAGTGAAAGTATGGTTATCTGGTAACTTCTCAATGAAAGACCTTGGTGAAGCAGCTTATATACTTAGTATAAAGATCTATAGAGATAGATCGAGAAGACTGCTTGGTCTTTCACAGGCTACATACATTGAAAAGGTGCTAAATCGGTTTAGCATGCTTGAATCGAAACGAGGTAACTTACCCATGTTACATGGAGTAAAGTTAAACAATCATCAATGTCCTAAAACCGATGATGATAAACGACGCATGGCTGTAGTCCCGTACGCCAGTGCAATCGGTTCGATTATGTATGCTATGCTATGCACTAGACCTGACGTAGCATTCGCGTTATCTGTAACGAGTCGTTACCAAGGGAATCCAGGAGACGAGCATTGGATTGCCGTCAAGAACATTCTTAAGTACTTGAGAAGAACTAAAGATATGTTCCTAGTGTACGGAGAAGGTGATCTGAAAATAGAAGGATTTTCAGACGCAAGTCATCTCACAGATGAGAATGATTATAAATCCCAATCAGGATACCTGTTTATCTTGAATGGGGGCGCGGTCAGTTGGAAGAGTTCCAAGCAGGGAAGCGTAGCTTTCTCTACGACCGAGTCAGAGTATATCGCAGCTGCGAAAGCAGCAAAGGAAGCGGTTTGGATTAGAAAGTTCATTACAGAACTAGGTGTGGTGCCTGACATTGTCAATCCCATTACACTGTACTATGATAACAATGGAGCCATTGTGCAAGCAAAGGAACCACGGTCTCATAATGCATCCAAGCATTACCTTAAGCGATACCACATCATTAGAGAGATTGTGGCTAGAGGAGATGTGAGAATAGAAAGAGTACCTACAGAGGACAACGTTGCAGATCCGTTGACAAAGCCTTTAACCCAGAGAATACATGATCATCATTTAACTTCTACTGGGATAAGTTTTAGAAACAATTGGCTTTAGTCAAAGTGGGAGTATGTTGGGGTTTAGTGTCCTATAGACAATTGTTCTATGATACAAACTTAATGTAAATGAATTGTTCTTTATATCATTTGTTTAATGAGATATATGTTTTATAACTATATAAAGGCAATCCCTTTTAAGCACTAAATAAAGTCTAATAAAAGGAAATCCGTAAGTTTATTTAAAGTGATTATAAAGTGTTCATACAAGCATGAAGTGAGACAAAACTTTATAGTAAACTGATAAACTTAAAACCACCCCAAGTCAAGTGATATGTTTGGGATTGACATATCACTGTTGAGACTTGTATGTAACAATGTCTTCTGTCCGACAGAAAGCTGATCTCACAAGCTTCATATATACAGATATCTGGACAGTTACATAGATCCGATGAAACGTTGTTCATTAGGATTGGGGATCCGATTTGAGATAACAGGATGGGTAGATTCATCCTTGTCACCTGTTCATCTCATTGGTATTAATAGGTATAACTAATCCTCAGACTCAAAGGAATATTAATTGGTATTCTGGATTACGGAATGTGATGCTTTGACTCTGGTTTAACACGATCCTTAACAGAGATGACTCTAGGGTGTGAACAGTAGACGTTGGGTATCACAGGAAGTAATTGCGGAGTCGTTATATATTGGATTGAGCATTTATCACTCCCGATAAATGGGAGATACATCCATGGATCGCTTGTGGAAGACTCGACTCTAAATCCTTGCAAGGTGATAGCTTAAGAGTAAGAAATACAGATTTCACTTAACCTATCTTTTTGAGTTGACTCGGCCTGTATAAGTAAAACGAACGTCTCGCTATACGTGACTTGACATCACCCATAGTCATAAGATTCAGTTCAAGGATGTAGTTGATAAAGGATCGAATTATACTGTAACTAATACGGAAAGGTTAACGACAGAATCAACCTGTCTTCTTATAGCTCTGAGGGAATGATTATGGACTTGCTAATCACATACTCTGTACATCATTCCGTTATGCAAAGATTAAATATAATTCTTTGAAAATTAATTTAATAACGTTGCATACGGCTAGAAGCAATAAGAACCTAATGGATCACACATAAGACTTGGAACCTAAAAGAGAGATAGATGTTAATTAATTGATAGAAGCCCAATTGAGCCCAATAAGGCACATGGACATAAGGGGGTCGAAATTCATGTAGTGATATACATGAATAATTAATTTGATTTTGTTAATCCTAATTAGATTAGGAATATGAATTAAATTAATTAAGAGATAATTAAGTTAGGAGTTTTAATTAGATTAATATACTCCTATTATTATCCAATAAGGTTATTATTATTATCCTTAATATATTAGATATATAGTGAGATAATAATTAGGAATTCTATTCCGAATGGAATTCTTCCATTGAGATTTTCGAAATCCAAGCAAGCCATACCCTACTTGTGATTTTCGAAATTCACCTAGTCCAAGAGAGAGAAAATTCGACACCCCTAGTTCGAGGACGAGATTTCTCTGCGGCTTCATTTGATCAATTGATTTTCATCTATTTCTTTTATCCTTGATCTTGTGTTGATTAATTAGAGGCAATCTACTTTGGTTGCTATTCAACGGTTGATTCTAAATTAATCTTCCCGTGTTTTATTTCGTGTTTGGGAACTCGAAGAAGAAAAACAAACAAAAGGGAGAAATTCGTTTTACTACTCCTACATCAGGTCAGTTCACGATTTCGCGGATTCCCGGAGATTGAACCGTCGAATCGTCGCGATTTTTGGACAGGAGCTTCTAGACATATTCTTCCACGTTTCCACCGAAGGGATTGTCGTTCGGAGGTCTAGAAGGTCTGTTTCGGATAGGGACAGATTGGTAGACAGTTTCTATCTCTTTTGAAGTTGTGGGCACTTCGTTTGCAACGGTAGATAGAACTTCTAAAAGGTATTTCTTCTTATCTTTCTTTATATGAAATAACGGTTAACGGATCTTGTGGTTAAATGGAAATAGGTTAAAATTTTTATATTTCCGCTGCTATACCTTAGCCTAATTTCCAACACTTGGTGCCACAACAAGGCTTCTCCCATGAGAGTTTCTGGGAAATGTTCGTGTAACTCACTTTGAGGGAACCCAGCGTCATACATATGGTTGCGGAATAACCTTGCATGTTCGGCGGGATCCCGATATCCACCATACTTGGGCATTGCTAATACTGCCTCAAGCGTCTCGTAAGAGGGCTAGTCCGGTGTTTGCTCCGCAAGCATCCATACCGTATATTCCTTAATGAACCTCTTGGTCATTGCGGCCCAATCGCACTTGATACGCATCGGGAGAGACATATACCACATCAACGGCTCCCCCATTAGTGAATTGCAAAACAGACTGGTGATCTCTTCTTCGTTAAAACCCAAAGGTCCCATGGCCGATAAGTAGAAGTGAAGGTGTTCCATTGGATCCTTGTTGCCGTTATACTTACTGACGGCTGGCAACGGACGTTTCATAGGCCCAATTTGGAGCGCAAAACATTCCGCGGTCCTATCTTTAGCTTTCTTGTACTTCTCTAGGAATAGGTCGGACAACTGTTCCCAATCGTGCTTGCAGGAGTCGGGCAATGAGTGGAACCACCTCAAAGGCTCGCCTATTAATGAATGGTGGAACCACTAAGCAACCTCGTCCACCCCAAAGGATTCCACAAACATATCATGCATATACTCGCGCAAGTGCACATCGGGATTCTCCACCCCACTGAATAAACTCAACTCTGGCACAATAGTTCGAGACGACCCTTACCCGGTCTCTTCGGCACTATCCTCATTATACGGTGCTCCGCCGTCTAGTCCTTCATCCATCGGTTCACCCTCCTGCTCCTTGCCCAGAAAGGACACATACAAACCATTTCCCACGTTCCTCTTCTCATCGGAGTCCAACAACTCCTCTTTGTTTTCCCCGAAGGATTCCATAACCAAACTCTCTTCGAGCCCAGACCCGATCATGCTCACCCTATGATTAGGCAATGGATTACGCCTGGTGGAAGGGTTCACTGACGAAGGATCATCTATTTTCTTCTCCTCAATCAAATCTTGGATCTCGTGCTTCAACCTCTCACAGTTCTCAATATTGTGCCCATAATTACTGTGGAACTCGCAGTACCCCCTAGCTTGTATCTGCGGAGTAGGTGGTGCTTTGTTGTAAGGAGTGAGGGCTTTCAACAATCCCTTTGGTATAAGCTTTCTTCGAAGCGGGGACCAGTGTTCACCTCATTCTCAGCGCGTTTACTGCCACTCTTGTTATCCCTCAACGCCAGCTCAGCTAGCTGGGCCAAAATTGCGGCTAACTGATCATTAATGTTGTTCACAGAGTTCTCCAATTCGGCCACCTTTTCGTCGGTCGCAGACATACTGAGCGAAGACTGAGTATACTCGGACGAAGATGATTCAGAAGCCACAACTGCCGATTCGGAACTGTCAATCTGTAGCTGATCAAACTGCCTGACTAGCCGATTACTCTCGCGAAACCACAACCGCTTAATGATGAAGTCTGCGCGAACGTCATCCATAAGTATGTATGCATGATTTTGTATGCATGATTCGTGGTGTGTGCGTTTGTTTATTTACGGATATATAAGATAAGAAGAACAAACGTCAGTCTAATTACACGTATCACAACATCTCTCTTCCACCCTTATTCCTCCACGCACTCGATGGTCCAAGTCTCTTTCCTAGGATTTTGGTTTGGGGCTCACCTTGCGGTCCAGGGGACGCGTGATGCCGTCGATTATTGCGGAGAAATAAATCATTCATCAGACAATACAGTTCGTTTTGACATATCAACGTTCAGTGACTAAGATATCGACCAAATGGATTGTCCTTTCGAATAACTCATCTTTTGTTATTTCGCGAGACGCATTAGTTCGGGTTTTGACTCCCTTTTGAGCGTATCTCGTGGTACGAGTTATTCTTTCGGTTCAATCGTTCGTTATTGACAATGATTCGTTCCCCTTTTATTCGCGTGGGTTCGTGTCTCGATTTTTGGATTACAACGGGATATTTTTGGATCTATTGAGAGACGCAACCACGTGTTTGTTTAGTGAGAATATCACTTTTTGATTTTTGTTAGGGAACGGACCCATTGCGTAACGCGTTTGTTTTTAGCGTCAAGAATCTGTTTGCTCGTTTTGGCTACGTGGAAAGACGGTTGAGTCTTATTCGAGCGCACGATAATCTTTCGGCTAGCAACAAATTATCATTTCTTCCAATTTACGGGATATGCCATCCTAGCGTGGTTATAGAAAATCAACGTTTCGTTTAATCGCATGCTTATTCGAAGCAGGGATATTATCGTTCTTTTTCATTTAGGCACGAGTTAAGCAAACACGCATGTCGGGCCATATTTCTTGTAGTTTTGGTAACGGTCAAAATGATCGAGCCATTAGTCAAACCCACACTCTCGTCCATATGGCATAATTATGCGGTTTAGCTTAATTCGGCTTCGTGATTTTAAGCGACGTATATACTCGTTCGAGGCACGTATTCAACAACATTGGTTCATTTTCTTTAACTACTCTCGGGATTGACATATATCGTAGATACGGAATGATTTTGGTCGTTTTCATTTTTATTTTTATTTGGGAAAAGTACAAAAATAAACCTTATGGTTACACCTATTTTCGATCGCAGCCTTGTGGTTTAAAAATTTATCCCAACGTATTTAAAGAATGTGAATAACGACTATCGTTAATATAGTCTTTTGAATCGAGATATAACTATCCTTAATACCAAACTGATTCACACTAATACGTGCTTACGTCATAACGCACTTCCTGAACATGTGCCTTCTTCGGGACACGGAAAGGGACCAGGCAGGTTGTACAAGTTCATTCATACGAGATGACTAAGTCATCTTTAGTTCGAATCGTTTCGATGTTTTGGGGTAGTTTATATATCGGTTCAAGAGTATATATTAACGTATCGTTTCATTTTCTTTACATAGTTTAGGATTAGACACGTATCATGGAAATTTGAAAACACGAACTGATTCATTTATCACATCAAAAATAGTAACGGGTAATCCTATGGCAACTTCTAAGGCTACTATATGCTGACACGGCTGATCGCGGGACCTCACAGGACCGCACAAATTCGCCCCTAACGAATGGATGGGGACCCTTTGGCGCCTTACTGCAAGGGGGAACTTACACTAGCCTCTTTCGAGCGACGAATGGACTCACGCTAGAGGTTTCGCGGAAATTACCCAAAAGGTTTGCAATAATGCTTATGAATGCATACGAAAAGAAATAATACGATTCGTCCCCGTTAAGGGCTTAATACACGCCTTCCGAAATCAAATTTCTCGCTTCCCCAGCAGAGTCGCCACTTGTAGGTGCCGCGGCCTCGCCCGGGCGGACCAGGGAGTGCACACCATTGACGACAGATGCTGTGATTGGCGCCGAAAGCAACCAATCGTGGAATCAAGCTGCTCGGCATGACCGGAGCCTGGAGTATGGAAGAGTCGCCACCCACGAATGGGAAAATGAACAGCGATCCCTTGCGGGAGACCGGTGAGGGTTCGAGAAACTTAGGTACGAGCTGAGAAGGCTAGCTCCTTTCCGGAGAAAGGCTACTAGGCACCCCGACATCGCCCGGTTATGAACCACCGGCCTCCTACTTAGCGTGTTAGGCGATAACGGACTAATCGCATATCTCTTTAAGTTTAAAATTCATTTGAAACCTTTTCTTTCTCGCTTTGAAAACCGTTTTGAGCATGTTATTTGAAAGCCATTTTAGTAAATAATCACTCATTTTGCATAAATTTAAAGTATATAGGAGAGAGAGGGGGAGAAGAAAGAATTAATTTATTCATAGTGTGATTCATGCTTCAAACTATACATTAACTCTAAGCTAATCTCATTCCCCAAAAACGAGTTTATTTACATGGTTCGTACCTTAATCGCCGTTGGAACGATTTAGGTACGTTTCAAAACCCCGTTAATTTACATGACATCGACTCGAATCGCCGTTGGAACGACTCGAGCGTTTGAAAACGTTGAGCAAAAAGTTTTAACCCAAAAATATAATTAAGCATACAAGTCCATTTATTTTTGTACAAAATCATTTTGGATAGGAAGAAGATTCAAAAACTCTATTATTTACAATTAAAAGACGGTTTTAATTACGAGGTTCGCTTAATCCGCCGTTGGAACGAATTAAGGTTTTAAAACGTGATATTTTGGAAATCCATTAAAGTGATAAAAAAATTTTTTTATTAACATTAGGAGCTTCTAGAAAACTTAAGTTTAAGTAAACAAATTAAACTCTATTTTTGTGGTTTGTTTTCCCTTTTCTTTTCACTCAATTAACCTCTAGTTACAACAACTAACAATTTAGTCTAAATCCACCCAACCCAAATACATTTAAAGAATATATACATATAGAAAGTCCAAAAGGGAGAATAACTATTCATATTTATACATATATACAAAAATGGTAAAATAATACATATAGATCCAAAAGTGAGATGAGAAAAAAATACTAATAATATATATATAAGTTATTAATAAGTGAAAACGGTAATATACAAAATACGAGATACGATACCCTTTTATTCCAATTCAAAATATGTAAAAATGATGGATAAAATTCATAAAATAAGAAAATTATATTCAAGCCAAAATAGGTTTTATACATAATAGATATATAAAGAGTAAACCACTCAAAACAATAAAAGAAAAAAAAAACACATACATATACATATAGTTTTACAAAACCAAATTAACGTAAATTATACCCAAATGTACAAAAATAAGTAAATACCTAAATAATCATTAGATAAATACCCCCAAAATAAATTTAATAGATATACTATATAGTTATATATACATATACATAGGAATAAATGTCAAAAAAGTTAAGGAAAAGGCTTAAAAATGGATTTTTAAAATTCCAGCAGCTTTACCGACGGAATATCCGTCGGTAAACTGCCTTTAGTGACAGAAATAGCAAAGTTACAGAATCAGTCCCAAACTTTCCAGATTTATTCCAACACTTTAAATCTACTCTATTCTATCATTTTGGTCCCCGAACTACCCAAATCGGGTCATAGTCTATAACGGAGTATACCAAAGCGATGTTTTATTTCCAAAACGTTAATTTAAAAAGCTTTTCTAAATTCTATATTTACAACGTTTTAATCCCGAACTCCCCTTAAATCGGGTCACGGTTCGTGTTGGGACTTTAAAACGAGGTTTTTATTTCAAAAAATAAAACAAAACGTTTATTTAATACGAGACGGGAATTAAATAAATACGGGAAAAGAAATAAACGTGATAAACAAATAACTAAATAAATAAATAAGGAAACAAAACTATAAATAAAATAAATAGATGAAATAAATAAAACGAGTCTAGTCCTCAGATAATACCCCAAGATCGGTATTGACGGCTTGATGTCGGTCGATTCCACGAGTTATGATTTTTTGGTGTTTTGATAAAATATTAGACTTTTAGGAAATTTGGATTTTTTAGGAAAAAATGATTTCACCCAAAAATTCACTTTCTCTCTCTAAAAAAATTTTCTAGAGTGAGAAGCTCCAAAATCCTCTCTGAAATGCATGGGGATCCGTGCCTTTTATAGGCACGGATCCCAAAATTTTGGGCGTCACCCGGCAAGAGCCGGGCGACGCCCAAAATGAGTTGGGCGTTCGCCCGACGACGGCCGGGCGATGCCTGAAACGGCCGGGCGGTCGTCGAACGTCCGTCAGTGGCGTCGACTGTGCGTCGGGCCACGCCCGATGCTTGACGGGCGATGCCCACTCTCCGACGGGCGACGTCTGACACTTGGTGCGTTGGACGGGCGCCCGATGTGCCGCGCACCATCGTTTACGGAGCGACGATCGTTGCTGGGAGCGTCATTCGTCACTCACCGGCCGACGCTCGGCCTTCGGGGCCTCCTCGCTTACTGTCGTAACAGTGAACGTGCCCGACCTTACTCAAGAGACACCGAATTTATTAGCGGGGCTTTCAAGTGCCGGCTCTCCGGGCTTTTCTGTTTATTTTTAAATTTTCTAATTAATGGAATCAACTGACTTGGCCGTTTATCGTGGGTTTTCGTCACAGGTCCTCCGACTCGGTGTCTACAACAGTATACGCTTGTAGTAATAAAAGATATCGAACCCACAGGGAACACTTTTTAACTAAAACTTATTTTAATTCAGTTTTATTCACGTCTTTAGGTTTAACTAAAGAAAATCGTTTAATTAATTGTATTGGTTCGGATTAATTAGGATTAGATGAGAATATTATATTGAACTTAGAGAACAATTCTGTCTTGAGATTTTGATTACAAGACAGACGCTTTCGTATTTGGAATAAATCAAAGGTATAAAACTTATTTTCATTAAGCAAAGAAAGCAACTATAACTTTGGTAAGATTATGAACATGGAATAATACAAGAATTTATGCAAGTAAATGGCTTTGAACCGTAGAAATCTCTCTGGATCGGAGCAGATTTCTACCTTAATCAAATTAGTATTTTATATCCGATAAGCCGCGATCATGATCATATCATCCGTAAAAACTAATTCTTTCAAGTGTTCAACAAAGTTTATTTGTGAATTTGATTGTATAAAACGTTTTAATAAAAACACCAATTTATCATTTTGAAAATCATTTTGTCAGAACAATATCAAAATAACAACAGGAAGAATGTATTGAATAAAATAAATGTATTATTAGTGAATTGTTAATCTTCACAAGTTAATAGAGAGGAAGAAACATGGATAGTATTTTGACGAAATCTTTGAGATCCGGGTTGTCAATCTTTCCCTCAAACTCCGTAGGTTTGTCAGACCCTTTTGCGCTTCAGCCGTTAGTTCTTCTCGCTGAATCTTCGGAATAGAGACCGCTAGGTCCACTACTAGAATGAAAACTTGTCTCTGATCAACCTTTGAAACTAAACTAATACTACTGTGTTTATAACTAATCTAATAACAACTTGTGTACATCAAGTTTGTTTGTACAGAAATGAAATCTAACTTTCTAACTCTTTCTGAATCAGAGTTTCTTCAACATAATAACTGTTGGTCCCTTATAACGTAACAACTTAGTTCCAAGGGGGGGATATGAACTATTTAAAATTTTAGTACGTTGAGGCTGACTTCTTTTTCTTTGAAAGAGAATTACACAGCGCGCTGAGTGAAGTAAGACACTAGCTTAGTCAACTGGTGACTAAGTCAACTTCTTTCTTTGAGTCAGGAGATAGCACTTGAGTCTATTCCTGAACTCAGATACTCAATGCACACAACTCAACATGACCTCTTTACTTGGTCGGTTTTGTTTAAGCAAGCAATATATATTAAAGGAGTTTAAGGTTAGAACAATGTTACTCAGTAGATTTATCCAGGTTCGGCCTCTACGCTTACGTCCTGTCCCCGGAACACGTTCCGATCTTTCGAATTCTCTACTGAGCTCTTTAACGGTAGAGCATCAAACCTTTTACAATAAGAAGCTGAGTATAACAAGAGTACCTTCCTCTATACCTCTACTCACTCCTATTCTATTGCTGAGTACTATAACCGAGTACTCAACCTCTCCTTTCTAATTCTAGAAATGATAATAAGTTTGTCCTAAACAACAATTGCTAAGACACTTTAGATGATTGGATAATCACTCTAGAATTTTACACAGTAATATGAAAATTGGTGTAAGTATTTGCTTTGCTTTTTCACACAGATTCTTCGAGTAGAAATTTGGTCAGCGTAATGGTTTGTTGAAGATCCGCATTGAATGAAGCAACTGAAAGGCCTATTTATAGTGACACTTGAGGTATCGGTTATTTCAAATTTCGAAATAACCGTTGGAGGGAAACGGCTTGATGTCGTTGTCACTCAATACACGCTCAGTGCCGTTGGCCAATCAGATTATTATATCTTCTGTCTTCGGTCAGTGCTGAGCAGCTTTTAGACAGACAGGCAGAATGTTTCGCCTTTTATGGCAAAGTCTTCCAGACAGCTTTCTGTGTCTTCTGAACTTTACCCAAAGTAGAAATACTTTGTCTTGAAGTTGTTCCTTGCTCAGCTGCTGTCTTGTACTCTTTGTCGTCCAACTCAGCAGCTTCGTTCCGAAGTAGATAAAGAAAGTCTTCCAGATCCTTCTTCATGCTGAGCTGCGTTTTGTCCACAACGACAGCGTTTTGTTTACACGGGCCGAGTTGTCTTGGGCCTTTGACTTTCCTTTGGGCCTTTAGCCTTTTAGTCTTTATGTCTTATAAATAATTTAACTCAACATTGAACAAACACATTAGTGTAATAAATCAAAGCATTTAAACTTAGTGTGTTTTAGAATATTTTTAAACATATACTCAAATAATTTTGTCAAATCAAAATCATGTGGAAAGGTGTTTCAACAAACTCCCCCATTTTGATGTTGGCAAAACTATTCAGTGAAGAACTCAGTTTTGAGCTCCCCCATGATAGTTGACCTTTTATAACTTAATAAACTCCCCCGTAAGGGTTGAGCTACTGACACAGTTTTACTCTAAACATTTTAAGGTTTAATCGAGTAAGTCCTAGGTCAGTTTTCAAATAAAGGTCAGCTCATGAAACATATTCTATTAACTCAGTTTTAAGCGGAAGATTTAACTATCAGAGAGCGCTGAGTATTTTGTTGTTCAATGAGTCTTATAAGACAATGTTTTAATCATACAAGACAGTGTTAACAGCATACAATCAGAAGACATTAAGAATGATAAACACAGTTGATGTATGCAAAACATAATAACTCAGCATCACATAAGATTTTAATCAAGTTGAAAAATTTGATGCAAGCATAGTATTAATAAGTAGTCAGCATTGTACACAAAAGCAGGGATACTTAAGACTTAGAAACTAGCTATCTTAATCTGAAGCTATTTCTTCTTAAAGTTCAATTTGCCCTTTCCCTTAAGCTGACTACTTCCAGCAGCCTCATGCTGAGTTCTTCCTGTTTGTTCTTTCTCCCCCGTTTTGGCAGCATCGGGAGGAGGAGGAGGCCTGAAGGTGCTGTTTTGAGCAGCTTCAGATGTGTGAGCTGAGAATTCCTTCAGCTTGCCAGTGCTTTCATTTATGCCATCAAAGACAGCAACACCATCGTCGAATACCTCTTGAGGCACACCAATTTTAGCAGCGCTGAGGATGTTAGGGATTATTGCCAGTTAATCAACTGTAGCGCAGCGGAATTGCGGTTTAAAATTTATTTCTAATCCCTTTAATTTGATCTTTGTCCGTTAACCATTAATTGAATAAAACCTTTTGATCCGTTTAATGATATAAACATACCCGGACTGTCTCTTCTAGAGACGGCTGAAGAATCCACAATGTAGTAAGATCTCCGTAGTCAGGTGCACGAACAGCTATTGAGCCAGAACCGGTGCTAGCCGAAAAACGGATGAAGAACTGGAGAGATAATGAAATTTGCCAACTATTCCACTATCTTCAAAAGTGGTTGCCGTAATTCTAATGGTTTGCCTATGCAAACCTTGTGTTGGCCGAATATGATGTATTAGTTAGGTAGGGTTTTAGTGTTTTAATTTATATATATAGTGTATTCCTAAACCTAATTGGTTTAGGGTTAATTGGTTAATTACAAAACTAATCCAATCCTAATCTAATTACATAAATAAATACCAATAATATTTATTCTATGCAATTAATTATGATTAGATTAAATTTAATTACCCCAATTAAATGAATAACACTAATCAATAAATTAACGTATTGATCTAATTAATTATTCACCGAATGCAATTTCATTAATTTACAAATTAACTAATTACATCGCGCAAACTGATTAATCAATTAAATACTCAACACTTAAGACCATTAATTAATTACCTTGATACATAGTATCAATTAATCAATTAATTAACCACCAATTAATTACCTTGACATTTTACTGTCAATCCATTAATTAATTCTATATCTCCAATGTACCGTTCTATAAGTTCTAAGTCAGATGTTCGATGTGCACGATCCTATGGGATAGTCCTTAGCTAGCAGTGGGCTTATGGCTCACAAACAGTAAGTGGGTTTTAGCAAACCATTACTGCCCCTAACTAAGACAGAGTTTCGGCAGTCTAAAGATGCAGAGACCCTGTAGTTATCTTTTAACGTCTTTTACCATTTGATATCGATATTATAAACTAGAGGCATGGCGGGTGTCATCCTCTCTGTTGTTTATGATATTTCTTGATCTTAAGTAGATTAATGAATCAGATAAGTAAACTACTTATCTGGGTGTGGCCACACACTTATCAATCTCACTTATCAAGTGGCCTATGATATCATCTCGGTATTATGTGAGTGGTAATTCCATCACTTCACTATCAATACTAATGTGTTCACCTGTTCACCCAATCATACCCGTATTTGGCATCCTGTTACAGACCTATTAGGCGTATGTCAAAGTGAATCGGATCCCACATCGATATTATAATGAAATCTGGTCTGAAGACAGTTAGAGACCTACTTAAGAAAACTAATGACACAACCACCATGTAGTTTTCTCGAGCGGATCGATCCAGTCACATGTATACAACATCTACCCATATTCACAACTGACTTATCAACTGCTATGGCTAGTATCAATTACTACCATACAGTCGTCAAATATACAAGTCTGTGGTCCTAATCATTCCCATGATAGAATAGACTTGGGATATGGTTTTACGATTATCAATCAATGGATTCTCTATTCATATTATAGCACAAGATATAAATGAACTAGATTAATGCCTTTATTAATGTGACACAAATACATTTTATAAGAACCAATGCCTATGAACTAGGACACACCAACAGTCTCCCACTTGAACTAGTTCCAAGCGGGTATTGCCCTAAACACTATAGATCTAGTACTACCAATTTCCTTGGTAAACTGACCAGCGACATTGTTCTCAGTGTCAACCCTCTACAATGTAATGTCACCGGGTAAGGTGTTACTATCTAAGTACGCGTTTGGATCTCTTGTGTGACATGGGATCCAGTGCTTGTGCTATGGCCCCATTATTGTCATAGAAAACATCAACTGATCTTAGGAGAGCTTGACCTACTCCTAAATCAGTTATGAACTTCTTAATCCAAACTTCTCCATCTGCATCATCGCATGCAATGATGTACTTAGCTTCCATCATAGAATCGGCAATGGTTGGCTACTTTAAGGATCTCTAACTAATGGCATCGTCATTTAGGAGAAATCTATACCCAGTATGTGACTGGTTATCATCCTTAAAACCTCGGTCAGTGTAACCTGATATTGCCATTCCTCCTACCCATCAAATACTAAGAAAAACATCCTTGGTACGGTTGAGGTACTTCAGGATTGCCTTGACTCTTTTCCAGTGTTCCTTATCGGGATCTGACTGGCACCGACTAATCATGTTTGGTGCAACACACAACATCTGGCCTTGTACATAACATAGAGTACACGATGGATTCTTGTCTATGTACGATGCCAGAATTCTGTACGAATCGACTTAAAACACCACCTGTATAACCGGTTCAGTCTCCTCAATGTTTTGAGGATCTATATCGGTTCCCAAAGCATCCTCAGCATAAGCTGCAGGAGTTTATGAGTCTTGAATCTCAATGAGATCAATATCACTCCCACTATCTACTTTGGAAAGGAATTCCTTTTTCCAAAAAGATTGCAAACCTAGCCACGAATGTTTTATTCTCAGTTGGGTTGTAGAAGTAATAACCCTTAGTTTCCTTAGGGTAACCCACGAACTGGAATTTAACAGATTTGGACTCTAGTTTGCCACTTATCAATTTCTTGATGTGTGCATCAAAGCCCCAAATCTTCATGAAGGAAACGTTGGGCTTTCGACCCGTCCATAATTCATATGGTGTTCCTTCAACTGCCTTGCTCGGTGTATTGTTAATTATATGAGTAGCAGTTTCCAAAGCAAATCCCCAAAAGGAGGTAGGGAGAGAAGCTTGACTCATCATTGAGCAGACCATGTCGAGTAGGGTCCTGTTCCTCCTTTTTGACACTCCATTCCATTAGGGTGTACCAGGAGGAGTGAGCTGGGATACAATCCCACACTCTCTCAAGAATGAGACAAACTCTTGGCTCAAGTATTCGCCCCCTCTATCAGACCGGATCGCTTTTACTTTCGTACCAAGTTGATTTTCTACTTCATTTTTTAAAATCTTTGAATCTCAAAAGAGTTTCAGATTTATGTTTCATCAGATACACATACCCATACCGACTATAGTCATCTGTGAAGGTAACAAAGTACAGAAAACCAGATCTAGCACTTGTGCTCATTGGACCGCATACATCTGAGTGTATCAGCTACAACAGCTCTGTGGCCCTTACACCAGTCTTGGTGAAAGGCGCCTTTATCATCTTCCCTCTTAAACAAGATTCACACGTGTCATAAGACTGCATGTCGAATGACCCTAGCGCTCCACTAGAGTAAAGCCTAGTTATGCGTTTCTCATTTATGTGGCCAAGATGTCAGTGCCAGATATATGTAGGATTTAGTTCATTAGTCTTAATCCTTTTAGCGTTTATGTTATAGATTGATTCACTATGTTTTAGATCAAGGATATACAAACCATTTTCTAGAAATGCGGTTCCATAAACAATATTGCCACGATGTATAGAAATCATACCACGTCCAATATTAAAATTAAAACCATAAATATCCAACATAGAAACTGAAATAATATTCCTGCGCATTGCAGGTACAAGATAGCAATTTCTAATTTCTAAAACTAATCCACTAGGTATCTCTAAGAATAATCTTCGATCTTTAAGGCCTCTACATGAGCACCATTGTCGACTCGAAGATCCACTTCACCAGATCCTAGCAATCTCCTATTTCTTTGTCCCTACACATTTGAACAAATGTGAGTACCACATCTAGTGTTTACAACCCAAGATGTAGAAATAGCCAGATTAAATTCAACAACATAAATACCTGAACCAGAAGCTTCGTCCTTCTGTTTCTCCCTTAGCTTTGGACACACATTTTTCCAGTGTCCCTTCTCATTACACTCATGGCAGATATCATCTGCTGAGGCCAACCTACCTTTAGAAGTTGCCGCCTTCCTAGCCTTGGGCTTGGCCTTTTGGGCCTTCGCTTTGGACTTGGACTTGGCCTTTCCCTTAGGCACGTTCCCTTTGTTAACCAGCAACACTTCTGGAGTCCTCTTGCAGGATTGCTCAGCAAGTTTCAACATGCCATGCAATTCTACTACAGACTTATCAATGCCCTGCATGTGGTAGTACATGATAAACTGATTGTAGGATGCCGAAAGTGATCCAAGAATGATGTCGACTGCTAGTTGTGCAGGCACTGGTGAGCCAAGCCTTGACAATGTGTCAATATAACCCTTCAACTTTAGCACGTGTGCTAACAGAAGTCCCGGCTTGCATCGTAGTGCTGTATAGTGCCTTTGTTGTCAAGTATATTTCCTGACGAGCTTGATCTTGGAACATCCTTTTGAGTTGATCCATGATCTCAAAGGCGTGCTGCTCCATGAACTGTTTCTAAAGATCAGGAACCATGGTACCCAGCATAATGCATGACACATCTCTGTCATCCTTAACATGTCGGTCGTACTCCGCCATTTGATCAGCGGTTACGCCCCGACCTGTAGGACGAGCTGCTGGTAAGGCAGTAGTCAGCACATATTCCTTCGACTCGTGTCTAAGAACTATTTGCAAGTTCCTGGACCAGTCAAGGAAATTAGTCCCTGAAAGCTTTTCCTTTTCCAGGAGTGGTCTGAGTGAGTTGTTGCTTGTTGTAGCCATTTAATTTTCTTTTCGTGTAATTTTGATGTGGAGTTTAATCTACGTGGAAAAATTACATTAGAGTTAGAATAAAGGGCTTAAGCCAAAGATCAAATTAATAATCCATTTTAATTCGTTATTGGTGATATTTATTTGGCTATCTTGACCAAGATCCACAATCCATCAATACTCGACCGAGCTAGGGCTCCGCCGTCGACCATTGATGATTTGGTAGGATAGACTATCCAATCCTCCACAAGGACTCTTGGTTTGATGGGCTTTGTGACACTTAACCCGTATGTGCTTAGGGCCTGCTCTGAGCTAATGCTACCCACATTGAGTCCAACCACCATACACGTGTTAGCCATACCGAAGTATCCTAACCCTCGACGACCCACTAATTACTACAGCATACCTGCTAGGGCACGTCATAAACTGTAGCACTACCTGAGAGGAAGAGGTGTGAATCTGGAAAGCACTTTTAAACGACTCAATATTTCATTATCCGGATTAATTAAGTGATACGGCTTTAACATATAATTATCGCGGGTGATGATCTGGTGATCGTTGCTACTTATATTTCATGTTATACTAAGCAATTGTATAATTAAAATAAACATAGAGACTATATGGGCCTTATAATATATCCTAGTGAAACTAGATAAACTATCTAATCTTCACGGGCTTGCTTCAAGTCTCCTTGGGCTCCCACCATGGGCTTGGACCATCTGGGCTTCTTCACGACCAATTACAATTTTTTTTTATGAATAGAGCCTATTCTAAAATTACATTAATGAAAGAATGGCACGCAGGCCATATTTCCCAAAATAAATTAAATTACAAACCGACTTTAATTTAGGGCCCATAGAACTCTATAACACATTGTTGCACGGTAAGACATATAAATATAATGCATGATCATGGCATTCCAAAATCATCTAATAAAGTTAAGCCGAGTTACTTAGGGTGAATTCGCCAATTTTACCATATGTGACTAAGGCCCATAAAGGCCCAAACGGTTAACATCCATTTGTATGCAAAATTACAATTTCGCTCCCACTTAATTTTTAGGCTCGTTACATATCTAAAATTTAGCCCTCCCAATTTAAACCGGTGTCACGGTCTATTGGGCCAATTTCACAAATTAACCATATTCAATTTTATACAAATAATCAATTCGATTAAAAATTAAATATGCATGCCAATCAAAAACATTTTAATACCAATTAATTTTTATTCAAAGCACGTTTAATAAATTAAATGGTATTAGGGCCCAGATTTAATTAAAATTACCCGAGAAAAATTTAAAAGATTAAATCTGTCCCAAACACCAAATTTAAAACTAAATTCGGTGATTTCGCGTTCACGGACGGCAGTCGGGGCTACTGTCCATGGACAGCAGCAGTGCCGCTGTCTGCCAGACAGTAGCCGCGGGACTGCTATCCGCGGACAGCAGTCCCGCGATTACCGTTTCGCGAACTCGGACTATTTTTTCTGTTTTTAAAAAAAATGGCTGCTGTATTTTAATTAATTTATTATTTAAAAAATAATAATCTCATAACGAAACAAAAATACAGACAGAAATAAAATTAGAAAACTTCCTAGAACAATTCTATACGAGGAATTAATAGAAAATTTCAAAACTTGATTTGGAAAAATAATAAAAACCAAATCTTATTAATTTTCAATCAATCAAAATGGACTAAACCATGGCTCTGATACCACTGTTAGGGATTATTGCCAGTTAATCAACTGTAGTGCAGCGGAATTGCGGTTTAAAATTTATTTCTAATCCCTTTAATTTGATCTTTGTCCGTTAACCATTGATTGAATAAAACCTTTTGATCCGTTTAATGATATAAACATACCCGGACTGTCTCTTCTAGAGACGGCTGAAGAATCCACAATGTAGTAAGATCTCCGTAGTCAGGTGCACGAACAGCTATTGAGCCAGAACCGGTGCTAGCCGAAAAACGGATGAAGAACTTGAGAGATAATGAAATTTGCCAACTATTCCACTATCTTCAAAAGTGGTTGCCGTAATTCTAATGGTTTGCCTATGCAAACCTTGTGTTGGTCGAATATGATGTATTAGTTAGGTAGGGTTTTAGTGTTTTAATTTATATATATAGTGTATTCCTAAACCTAATTGGTTTAGGGTTAATTGGTTAATTACAAAAATAATCCAATCCTAATCTAATTACATAAATAAATACCAATAATATTTATTCTATGCAATTAATTATGATTAGATTAAATTTAATTACTCCAATTAAATGAATAACACTAATCAATAAATTAACGTATTGATCTAATTAATTATTCACCGAATGCAATTTCATTAATTTACAAATTAACTAATTACATCGCGCAAACTGATTAATCAATTAAACACTCAACACTTAAGACCATTAATTAATTACCTTGATACATAGTATCAATTAATCAATTAATTACCTTGACATTTTACTGTCAATCCATTAATTAATTCTATCTCTCCAATGTACCGTTCTATAAGTTCTAACTCAGATGTTCGATGTGCACGATCCTATGAGACTGTCCTTAGCTAGCAGTGGGCTTATGGCTCACAAACAGTAAGTGGGTTCTAGAAACCATTACTGCCCCTAACTAAGACAGAGTTTCAGCAGTCTAAAGATGCAGAGACCCTGTAGTTATCTCTTAACGTCTTTTACCATTTGATATCGATATTATAAACTAGAGGCATGGCGGCTGTCATCCTCTCTGTTGTTTATGATATTTCTTGATCTTAAGTAGATTAATGAATCAGATAAGTAAACTGCTTATCTGGGTGTGGCCACACACTTATCAATCTCACTTATCAAGTGGCCTATGATATCATCTCAGTATTATGTGAGTGGTAATTCCATCACTTCACTATCAATACTAATGTGTTCACCTGTTCACCCAATCATACCCGTATTTGGCATCCTGTTACAGACCTGTTAGGCGTATGTCAAAGTGAACCGGATCCCACATCGATATTATAATGAAATCTGGTCTGAAGACAGTTAGAGACCTACTTAAGAAAACTAATGACACAACCACCATGTAGTTTTCTCGAGCGGATCGATCCAGTCATATGTATACAACATGTACCCATATTCACAACTGACTTATCAAGTGCTATGGCTAGTATCAATTACTACCATACAGTCGTCGAATATACAAGTCTGTGGTCCTAATCATTCCCATGATAGAATAGACTTGGGATATGGTTTTACGATTATCAATCAATGGATTCTCTATTCATATTATAGCACAAGATATAAATGAACTAGATTAATGCCTTTATTAATGTGACACAAATACATTTTATAAGAACCAATGCCTATGAACTAGGGCATACCAACAGAGGATGCTCAGTGCGTAGGCTTGAGATTTACCCATCCAAGTGAGTGTATCAGGCAATGCAGCATAAGCTTGATGAAACATCTTGAGCAGAGATGAGTCATAGAACTGACGCTGAATGTTAGAATGACGGACATGGGTAAAGATTTGATGTGTATACTGGAGAATCTCATTCTGCTTTATCTGGTCAGTGTCCATCTCTGCCTTGTTTAGATTCAGAAGACGAACAGCTTCGTCGATCTGTTCTACTGAGCATTGGGAGTAAGAGGAAAGCTGATGGTTTGTCTTCTCTTGCTCAGTTTGAAGCTGGGTGAATAACTGATGAACTTCGGTAGAAGTTGCATACCCTGAGTTCGCAGCTGACTAGGCTTGAAATTGTCCCTGTAGGGAGTTTATATGTTGAACCATGGTCAGCTGGAGTTCAGCCAGCTTTGTTATGGACTCCTGCTTTGATTGTTGGGCTTGGATATTGATCATTACACTCAGCAAGTCTTTTAGACCTCGAACCTCATTGAGAAGTTGAGTGACTTGGGAAGCTGAGTGGACTCATTATCGGAAGACCCAGCAGCAGTGTCAGAAGTTTGATGAAGGACTTGGATCAAGGCCTGAGCCGAGTTAATTATCCTTCTACCAGACTCAGTGGCAGTGAGGTAGTTGTATGAGTCTTCATTAGTTTGACCAGTTGGTGGAGGAGTGAGATTCAGTGCATCATTTGTAGTGCCAGTGGGGTCAGTGACTGGTCTTAGTGTTTCAACCTGCACTTGTTCTGTAGAATGGAGAGGTGATTGAACAGCAGCATTGGATGCAGGTTCAAAGTCAGGCTGAAGCTGACTTTCTGTTGAAGGTGGGATAGGTTCAGTGTTGACTGGAGCAGGAATTTCCTTAGCCGGCAGAGGGCCAGGTTCAGCATCTGCATTGAGAATTTGCTCGGTGTTGGTCGGGTTCTCAGAAGCATCTAAGTCGGCTTGTTCCTATGGAAGAGAAACAGAGGCTTGCTTTTCAGTTTGCTCTGGCAGAGTCGTAGAAGGTTTTCTGAAGAATTTAAGCTTGATATTCGATGGATCAGTGGTTGGTCTTTTCTACGTTAGATCATCCATGAAGTCAAGCACTATTGTTGTATGTGCCTTGACAAGTCATCTTCTTTTTCCCTGAGTCCTTTGAGGAGTGGGATTAGCGTGAATTGAATGAGATGGAGAATTTTCTCCTTCATCAGCATCCTGCTGTTCTGTTTGCTCATCACCTTCTTCTGTAGTCAACTCAGTGTGAGTTGGCTTAGCATCTTCTTCACTTGCTGTCTCCTCAGTGTCATCCTGACCACTCTCTTCTCCTTCTTCTTCTTGCTCATCATCCTGATCTTCCTCATCTAATTCTTCTTCCAACTGTTCAATGAACTGATCATCCAGTTCAAATTCATCGTTCTGTTGCCCAGTGGCAATACCTTGACTCTGAGCATAGTGAGAGTCATCGGGAACAAAGAAGCCAGCAGGAATGGCATCGATTGGATTTAACTCCGAAGAGTTCTTCTGCTTCTTACTCAGAGGTTCTTCATCAATGTTTTCCCTTTCATCTGCCTCAGGCTCATCTTGCCTAGGTCTTTTCTCAGCTGACTTGGGCTCAGCTTGTGCAGTCATTCCTTTGGACACAATCTTTATCTTCTTAGGAGCAGGAACAGCTTCCTTAGAGGTGCTGTGCACAACTTTCCTCTTCCTGTCAGCAGGGGCCTTAGTTCTTTTGCCCTTTTTGATTACCGTCCCCTCAGCGTTTGGGTCAGCAGCACCTTTTGCTTTCTTGATTGGCTGATTAAACTTTAAGGCAAATAGGGCAGCGGCAGTAATCTCTGATCCTTGGCCCTTAGTTTCCCCCGTGAGGTCTACTCGGTGGTCAATGAGGATTTTGGTAATGAGTGAGCCCAGCCTTAGAGTTCCAGTGCTCCTTTGAAAACCGGCTATCAAGAATACTGGCATGTTGATGGGCTTGTATGTCAGCATATGCCATATGAAGCATTGCTAAAAGTTTGTTGCTGAGCTGGTGCAATTTATCTTCGGGTAGATTAATTGGTCAGCAGGTAGTGTGCCATCTTTTGGTGTTGGCCCATTGAAGTACTGGAGATTTCTCCAGCATGGCCAGTAGATTTGCAGAACGTAGTGGAATACCCAGTGATGTCCTGATCTCCAGACTTCCTAAGAATGGCTCCTTCATTCTTGAGTTTCAGAAGGCTGGCTAGGTAGGTGGGATTGATGAAGATGGTTTTGTCCTTCACCTTGGTGACTAAGTGGTCCTGGTTGTCATCAGCGACACGCAGGTTATGGTAGAACTCCCTTACCAAGTCAGGGTAGGTATTGTAGCTTATTGAGAACAGCTCGGTCCAGCCATTCTTCGAAATCCACTCACAGAATGGTTGCTCTCTTTCCACAAATTCTTTCGAGAACCACCTTGAGTAGTCAATCTTGTATTCCCTGACATTTTCATAGACCATGGTATATGTTCGTTGCTTAGGTTTCTTTCCCTTGGAGGAGGTACCTTGCTCAGTTTGGGTTTTCTTGCTCGGTGTGGTAGCTTTGGTTTGATCATGCTGGGTAAGAGACTTAGGGTTTCCAGCAGGTTGGTGACCGACATCGGAGATGTTTACAGAGACGTTTGTCATTTTCGCAGAGAAGATTTGAAGATTTTGAGAGATAAAGTGTTAATGGCAGAGAATTCTGTAAGCGTAAATAAGTAAAGGTGGGGATTTGCCCACTATTTATAGAGGTGAGAGATGGATCTTATCGAATCCATGTGTCAGTTTTGCCCTTGGGATATTCAACCGACAAGAATCCTGGCATTTATGACACATTCGGCACATACGTCATCCTAGGTGGCTATACGCGTGCATTTGCATTCAATGCAACAGATCAATTTACTCAGTGTGAGAATCCTAATCGTTCTATATTCTGAGTAGTCAGTTTTATACAAACGGATGGTTTAAGTAATTGGTTGCTCAGTTTGAGATAACTACTCAGTGCGCATATTTGCTCAGTATGTGATATTCATTCATTTAGCATTAAACACTCAGCATACATCTATTCACTCAGCAAATAATAGCATAGATCATTCAGCATGGTAATTCACTCAGCATGAATTTATATTTAGAACTGGAATTTACTGAAGAGGATTAAACATACCAATGGCTTCTCTCAGTATGCTGAACTGCTCACGAGCCAGTGGCTTTGTGAAGATATCCGCAAGCTGCTCATCTGTTGGAACATAGGTCAGCTTGATCTCACCCTTGAGTACATGGTCTCTAATGAAGTGATGTCTGATGCTGACATGCTTCATCCTGCTGTGCTGAATTGGGTTCTTTGATAGATCAATTGCACTTTTGCTGTCACATTTGACCTCAATTGTCTTTGTTTGAACACCATAGTCTTCAAGTTGTTGCTTAATCCATAGGACTTGAGCAACACAGCTTCCAGCAGCAATGTACTCAGCTTCAATAGTAGAAAAGGCTACTGACGCCTGCTTTTTGCTGAACCAGGATACAAGACAGCTCCCTAGGAAGTGGCATCCTCTAGAGGTGCTTTTTCATTCAAGTTTGTCTCGTCCATAGTCAGCGTCAGTGTATCCAACGAGTGTGAAATCATGCGTGTTGGGATACCATAAACCTGCGTTCACTGAGCTTTGCAAATATCTAAGGATTCTTTTTACAGCTATGTAATAAGATTCCTTAGGGTTAGATTCATATCTAGCACAGTAGCATACTAAGAACTGAATGTCCGGTCTACTCGCTGTTAAGTAAAGTAGAGAGCCAATCATACCTCGGTACAATTTGCTGTCTACTGACTTACCATTCTCGTCAGCGCATAGGACAGTGTCAGTGCCCATAGGAGTAGATATTGGCTTGCAATTTTCAAGATCATATTTCTTCAATATCTCCTTGGCATATTGAGCTTGACTGATGAAGATACCATTTTTCCCTTGTTTGATTTGTAGTCCAAGGAAGAAGTGGAGTTCTCCCATCATTGACATTTCAAACTCAGTCTGCATTTGCTTGCTAAATTCCTTGCACATTGACTCATTAGTAGCACCGAAAATAATATCATCAACATATATTTGAGCCAGCAGGGTGTCTTTACCCTTTCTCTTAATGAATAAGGTTGTATCAGCTTTGCCTCTGACATAATTTCTAGTCAGCAGGAAACTGGTCAGCCTCTCATACCAAGCACGTGGTGCTTGCTTGAGGCCGTACAGAGCCTTTTTGAGTTTATAAACGTGGTTTGGTAATTTAGGATCCTCAAACTCTAGAGGCTGATTAACATAAACTTCCTCGTTTATAACTCCATTAAGGAATGCACTCTTAACATCCATTTGAAACAGTTTAAAGTTCATATAACTTGCATAAGCGCATAAAATTCTAATAGCCTCTAGCCTTGCCACTGGGGCAAAGGTCTCACCGTAGTCAATAACTTCTTGCTGACTGTAGCCCTAAGCTACAAGTCTTGCTTTGTTCCTGACTACATTTCCTTGTTCATCCAGCTTGTTGCGGAAGACCCATCTTGTTCCAATGGTCTTCTGACTCATTGGATGTGGCACTAACTTCCATACATCGTTTCTTTTGAATTGATCAAGTTCCTCTTGCATTGCGCTCATCCAGAATTCATCGTGCTCAGCATCAACGAAGTTCTTTGGTTCCTGAACTGAGACGAAAGCTACGTTGCTGAGGTATCTCCTGAGTTGATTTCTTGTCATCAGGATATTCTCAGCGGCATCAAGAATAGCACTCTCTGAGTGTCCTCTTGGTATCCTTATCTCCTTTGGTAGATTGATGTCTTGTGCTGTCTGTGTTTCAACAATCTCTGCAGGTGTAGACTGGTCAGTGAAAACAATTTGAGGTTCACTTTTACCTTTGGTCAGCCCTTGAGGGAATGACTCAACGGTTGTATCTTGATCAGCGGGTACTGAGTGTGGATCATCCTCGGTCAGCGGCTGATATCTTCCTGCAGGGTTAGTTTCATCGAACTCAACATGTACTGACTCTTCTAAAACTTGAGTTCGTTTATTGAAAACTCTGTATGCTTTGCTGTTTGTTGAGTAGCCTAAAAAGATAGCTTCATCAACTTTTGAGTCAAACTTAGCTAAGCTATTTGGTATTCAAAATAAAACATTTACAGCCAAAGGCACGAAAGTATCCAATATTGGGCTTTCGTCCTTTCCAAAGTTCGTAGGGAGTTTTCTTTAGTATAGGTCTAACAAGAGCCCTATTAAGAATATATCACGCTATGTTGATATCTTCTCCCCAAAAGTACTTCGGAAGCCTATGCTCACTCAGCATTGTCCTGGCTATTTCAACCAAGGTTATGTTCTTCCTTTCAACAACCCCATTTTGTTGAGGCGTTCTAGGAGCAGAAAAATTATGGTCAATGCCGTTGGTTTCATAGAATTCAACAAACTGTTGGTTCTTGAATTCTCCACCATTATCACTTCGGATGTGAGCCAACTTTAGGTCTTTATCATTTTCAAGTTTTCTAACCAAATTTGAAAATGTCTCAAAGGTCTCATCCTTGCTACCCAGCAAGATGATCCAAGTGTACCGAGAAAAGTCATCTACAATGACCAAGGAAAATCTTCTTCCACCCAGACTCAGCGACTGGACTGGACCGAAGAGATCTAAGTGTAGTAACTCTAATGGACGTTTAATTGAGACAATGTTTTTGCTATGAAAAGATTGTTTGGTTTGTTTTCCAGCTTGGCAAGCGTGGCATAGTTGATCTTTTTCAAATTTAAGTTCTGGCAGTCCCTCAACCAATTGCTTTCTTGCTAATTTGGCCAGGAGGTCCATGCTTACATGACCAAGTCTCCTGTGCCATAGCCATGAATTTTCTTCCTTTGATACTAAGCATACAGTTTTTGAAAACTTTTTCTCTAAGTTCAGCATGAAGACATTATCAATGCGATGGGCAGTTAAAATTAACTCATTAGTCTTACCCTCGAATATTTTACATCCAGTGTCATCAAATATAACTTTTCTCCCATTGTCATATAGCTGAGCTATGCTGAGTAAGTTATATTTGAGTCTGCTGACTAGGGAGACAGACTCAATAGTAGGATTACCTCCAATGGTTCCTGACCGTACTATCTTACCCTTTTTGTTGTCTCCAAAACTTACGCTTCCTCCTCGTTTACGCTCAAATATGATGAACTGAGTTTCATCACCAGTCATATGCCTCGAGCATGCGTTGTCAATATACCACATCTTTGACCTCTCAGCACACCTCAGGCTTACCTCAGTTGAATGTTCCTCATCGTCAGATGCAATGGAGGGGTCAGCATGCTCAGAAACACATGGCTCAGCAAGTTCGTCAGCCATGAAACAAATCTTTGCTGACTCAGTGGCATCAGCTTCAGATGATGATGAATCATCACTATCACTCCAGGTTGCCACCATTGCCTTCTTGCCGTTCTTTCTTTCTTTCCTCAGCGAGGGACAACTTGACTTGATATGGCCAGTTTGATGACATTCAAAGCATGTAATGGGCTTTGAGCTGTCCTTCTTGTACTTGCTGTCGCTGGAGTCAGCTTTGTACTTATCAAACTTTTTATAAGGCTTCTTAGAATATTTGTCATTCTTTTTGAACAGCCTTTTCATCTTCCTGGTAAACATAGCCATCTCTTCATCGTCTGTTGAGCTTCCATCAGTGGAGTCAGCTTTCATGACAAGAGACTTTTGCTTCTTGTCTTCAGACTTTTCCTTCACCTCGAAATTCTTCATCGAGATCTCATGGGTCAGCAGTGAGCCGATGAGTTCATCATACTTATAGGTGGTTAAGTCTTGAGCTTCCTCAACAACGGTCTTCTTTGCTTGCCAATTTTTAGGAAGACTCCTAAGAATCTTCTTGACTTATTCTTCCTCAGTGAAGATCTTCCCAAGTCTCTTGAGCTCGTTGATGATGTTTGTAAACCTTGCATTCATGTTAGAGATTCCTTCATCATCGTTCATTTCGAACAGCTCATATAGTCTCATCTGCTGGTTCACCTTGGACTCCTTCACTTTGTTGGTTCCTTCGTAGGTGACCTCCAGCTTCTTCCAGATCTCTTGCGCTGACTCACAACCTGAAATCTTGTTATATTCTGCAGCATCAAGCGCACAGTGAAGCATGTTTATAGCCGAAGCGTGGTTTTGTAGCTTCTTGAGATCATCTTCTGTCCATTTGGCCTCAGCTTTGACAACTGTTTGGCCACCCACAACTTCAACAGGAACAAATGGGCCTTGGACTATTGAAAGCCATGCACTCATATTTGTTGCCTGAATAAAGTTTTTCATCCTATTCTTCCAAAAGGTGTAGTTAGACCCGAAGAATAGGGGAGGCCGAGTAATGGATAGCCCCTCAGGTAAGATCTGAGTTGTCTGGTTTCCTGGGAGAAATCGAGTGCTGTTTTCAGCCATAGTGGGGATCAGCTCAAGGTAGTTAAACCTTTCACAGTGAGCTTTTAAGCTCTGATACCACTTGTTGGTCCCTTATAACGTAACAAGTTAGTTCCAAGGGGGGGGGGGGATAGGAACTATTTAAAATTTTAGTACGTTGAGGCTGACTTCTTTTTCTTTGAAAGAGAATTACACAGCGCGCTGAGTGAAGTAAGACACTAGCTTAGTCAACTGGTGACTAAGTCAGCTTCTTTCTTTGAGTCAGGAGATAGCACTTGAGTCTATTCCCGAACTCAGATAATCAATGCACACAACTCAGCGTGACCTCTTTACTTGGTCGGTTTTGTTTAAGCAAGCAATATATATATTAAAGGAGTTTAAGGTTAGAACGATGTTACTCAGCAGATTTATCCAGGTTCGGCCTCTACGCCTACGTCCTGTCCCCGGAACACGTTCCGAGCTTTCGAATTCTCTACTGAGCTCTTTAACGGTAGAGCATCACCTTTTACAACAAGAAGCTGAGTATAACAAGAGTACCTTCCTCTATACCTCTACTCACTCCTATTCTATTGCTGAGTACTATAACCGAGTACTCAGCCTCTCCTTTCTAATTCTAGAAATGATAATAAGTTTGTCCTAAACAACAATTTCTAAGACACTTTAGATGATTGGATAATCACTCTAGACTTTTACACAATAATATGGAAATTGGTGTAAGTATTTGCTTTGCTTTTTCACACAGATTCTTCGAGTAGAAATTTGGTCAGCGTAATGGCTTGTTGAAGATTTGCATTGAATGAAGCAACTGAAAGGCCTATTTATAGTGACACTTGAGGTATCGGTTATTTCAAATTTCGAAATAACCGTTGGAGGGAAACGGCTTGATGTCATTGTCACTCAGTACACGCTCAGTGCCGTTGGCCAATCAGATTATTGTATCTTCTGTCTTCGGTCAGTGCTGAGCAGCTTTTAGACAGACAGGCAGAATGTTTCGCCTTTTATGGCAAAGTCTTCCAGACAGCTTTCTGTGTCTTCTGAACTTTACCCAAAGTAGAAATACTTTGTCTTGAAGTTGTTCATTGCTCAGCTGCTGTCTTGTACTCTTTGTCGTCCAACTCAGCAGCTTCGTTCCGAAGTAGATAAAGAAAGTCTTCTAGATCCTTTTTCATGCTGAGCTGCGTTTTGTCCACAACGACAGCGTTTTGTTTACACGGGCCGAGTTATCTTGGGCCTTTGACTTTCCTTTGGGCCTTTAGCCTTTTAGTCTTTATGTCTTATAAATAATTTAACTCAACATTGAACAAACACATTAGTGTAATAAATCAAAGCATTTAAACTTAGTGTGTTTTAGAATATTTTTAAACATATACTCAAATAATTTTGTCAAATCAAAATCATGTGGAAAGGTGTTTCAACAATAACAACTCTCTAATTTCTCTAACTTTTTTCCAACTCTGATTTCTGAAATGGATCGCTTATTTATAGTTGGTGAATGGTTGTAATTGAAGGGTCGTGTCCGCTGGTGAAGGGTCGCTTTTATCCAAACGAACATACGCGTTTTTTGGATTTAAACATGTGAAAACTGTGCAAAATTCTTCACTGTCTCAACTGAGATTCTGAAAATCTCAGTCGCGACAGGGGGCACGGAGGAAGGCTGAAAACTTCGAATTTCCGGTGACTGGCATCAGCGTGTCGCGATTGAGATTCTGAAAATCTCAGTCGCGACAGGGGTATTCTTCCCCGTCTCTCGGCTGCTTCTTGTCTCCTTGAGTCGGTCTTCTGATTAATACGTATTTTTGGCACGTAACTTAGGTTTTCCCCTCGTTTTAGCTCCGTTTTAGCTCCTATTTGGATTTAACCAAATAATTAAGTACCTTGCATCAAAGAAGTATATAAAGACGTAAAAGTACTCTAAATGAATATAATTAGCACGATTTCAATGTAAATTTAACGTATTTATATATGATATTTTAGGTATATATTGGGCTTAACAAACTCCCACACTTAAGCTTTTGCTAGTCCCGAGCAAAATTTCACTGAATTTATTCTTTAATCAATCTCTTTATAAAATAGAACATATATCCATATATTCCTCTTTAAATTAGTTAAACCGAAAGAAAAACTTTTCATGGTAAATTTATACGCAAAGTATCAAACTAGCTAGTGTAAAAAAGATATATCATTCGTCTTGTATCTCAATTTTTATATTGAAGTATTCGGGACGGTGTAAGCACGCATGTTTTCGAATATTTCGTCTCAAGGCATTTCAAAGCACAAAATTTCCTTTCTCAAACCTAAACTATTGCAAATATAGATTTATTAAGGAATTAGGTTTAATATATTTACTTAGTCACGCCCGTGATAAGGGTGGTCTCATCCGTGACTTTATATGAATTAACTTGCTTTTGTGTTCGTTTAAGAGGCACCGACGATGCCATGGGTGGACGCAATTGTTACTTAAAACTTTAATCACTTTTAATTTTGCTTTAATTTTTAACGTTCCTTTCATACCTCGACCGTGATAAGGGTGGTCGCAATCGTGGCCAAAAGTAAACGGTACTTAATGTTCTTCCCTTTCATACCTCGATTGTGATAAGGTTGGTCTCAATCGTGGCCAAAAGTTAAAAATACGACTACTTGATTTAATTAACACGAGTTATAAAAATGAAAAATTAAAAATTAGGAAAAGAAAAATAGCACATTCATCCTATATTGACCTGAAATTCAACATGTATTATGGCTAAAGTTTCCTTAAAAACTTCAATTGGTTTTTAATGTAAGACGAAAATCATACCGAGCTAAAAAGCTAAAGTTGTTAGTTCGATTTATGCCTATAAACCTAATTGAAAATTGAAAATAAGATTTATATTTATCATGAACTCATGATATATAAAATAGAGATTTGAAACTAAAGAAATTTTACTTATATACATTTACTCGAGACGTTTTGATAAAAAGCGTTTCGGAGATTTGTAAAATAATTTGTAAAAATATTGCCCATATAGAAATATTATTTCTAACAATAATGATAACCTTAAAATATGTTAAATATTATTTTGAGAATAGAATTGTTTGAAACATATGAAGTATATATTTAACAAAAATTTACGTTTACGAAAAATTGTCATTATTTTTGAAAAATGTTGCACTTTATATAAAAATGTTGCATTATATACTTTACTTAAACATTAATAACAACATGCATTTATACTTAAATAAATAGCATTCATTCTCATTCGTTGCATTCATTTGTACTTAAAATTAAAACGAATATGAAATATCTCCTCCCACACTTAATTTGGACCATGTCCTCATTGGTGCAAAAAGCGATAAAACACGAAAAATAGTACGAAATAAACCATACGAATTTGAATTAAAAATATGGTACGATAACATTCAAACATAATAATAAAGAGAATTGTACCAAACATAATTAGAAATATTGTACCAAACTTAACAAAACATGATAACGAAAATGAGTTAAAGATAGAAAGGATAAAACCTATCAAGGTGAACTCGGTGGTGAAGGCGTAGTCTCAACTCCGTGGCGTCGGAAGAAAGAGAGTAACCGGCGACGAGTAGATTTGTGCTCACGTCTCAAAGTAGTGATATTGGCATCCACCGTGTTTATCCTTGAACTCATTTCGGTATTGTTGGAAATGACTTCATCTAACCGCAAATTCATGTGTCGGTTATGCTCGTTCATATGTGTCAAAACACGTTGCCATCCAACTTGTTCTTCAACATTAGGTTCCTCATTTGCTTGCTCTTGGGCATTGGCATCAACATTCTCCTCCTCCTCCTCTTCATATTCCTCATCATGTTCCTCATCATCGTCTTGGGCACCGAATCCTTGTGAACTTGAAGCTTCACCACCCAAAGTAGCAAAAACACGTCTCGTACGATCCGTGTATGATATAAAAGCGGGTGGTCCCAATTTTTTCAACAAATTGGCTCTTTGAAGTGTCGTAATATCCAAAGAAGGCAAACCAACATGAGGCATATTTTGATAATCCTCTAATTCACCCCGAGCACCCAAAACAATGCCGTAATTAAATTACCCATTGGCACTTGCTTATTACGTGAAGCGGAAGCTCGGACCAAATTAGTAAATATCATTCCAATACTATCGATGGTCAAATTCTTAAAAATACAATCTAGCACAAACAAGTCACGGATTTGCACCTTTGAACTTTCAACCCGACCAAATAAAGAAAAGGATAAAAATTTGTGAAAGAAAAAGATACAATTATCCTTAATTAATTTACTAGATGTGTTCTTCGGATGAAAAACATCTAGGTCGGTCAAAGATTGTCAAACCGTGTGTGCATCAAACTTCTTTGGTTTAGAATAAAAATCTTGAGTAGGAAAACCAAACCAACGGCCCATTGCCGAATACCCGACTTCAAAACGAACACCATTATTTCGAAAAGAAATAATACCTCTCTTCTTATCATAAGTTAGAGTGACCAAAAATTCCATAATATGCGATTTATTACTAGGAAAACGCATACTAGCAAATCTTGTCCAACCAAGAACGGATAAAAATTCATCAATACGTTCGGTAAAACAAAATACGTTTACCGTATCAGTATCGAGAAAAGGCATGTCGACGAACTCAATTTGGTTATGTGAAAAGTGGCGAAATTTACGTCCTTCGGCCTCCGTCGCAATATCGAACGGTGCGCCATATTGAACCCGTAACCTATTGACTTAAGTGGCTTTGGTTTTGTTAACAACTCTTTTTTCTCTAGGCATTTTTTTGTTGTGAAGTTTGGTGAAAGAGATGAAGAATTTTGAAAGAGATAAATGGTAGAGGAGAGATAATGGTTGTGGTTTATGGAAGAAGAAGATGAATAGGGTAAAGATATATTGGGAAGGTGAGTGAATCTTGGTATTGGGAAGAGTAAAAGATGATTGATTGGTGTAAATAGAGGTGATTTATATAGGTGTAAGTTATATGTATTGATTAGGATAGAGTAATAGGTATGTAAGTAGAGTAGGAAAAGGAATAAATGCAAAAATCAGCCCCATTCCCATCATACCAGTCGTGACAGCAAGCATGCCAGGGGGCTAATTGCTCCTGAAAATGGCTCCTTCGCTGTCTCAACCGAGATTTCAGAATCTCAACTGAGATTTCGGAAATTCTGGCTAAAAACTGGACATTTTTTACAATATCAACATGATTAATTCAACTCCTTTTGTAATTAAGTAACATTAATGCTAAGTATTAATTCCTGAAACTGAAACAAACAAAACAGAAACATTAATCAAAGGAAACCCAAAGGTTGTTCCTTAAATAAAAGAAATTAATGAAAGAATTAGTGCACTTTATTAATCATAATGAAAAGAAATACATTAAAATACCTTATTACATATGTACATAAAAACATCTATGCATTAAAACAACAATTATATGTACACTATTTACAAACAAACAACATAAACTCAAATAGTATCCCTATGAATTGGAATACGACGTGCAGTGGCCCTGTCAATCTTCGCTTGAATGAAGATCTGCCTTTCTCCAGGAGAAAGAAATTTTGGACCAGAACGAAAATCTCTCTTGACAAGTCCCTCATTTTCCAGAAACTCGTAATTAAGAATAGGAAAGGGTTCCTTATCAGTCTAAGGAACAGAAACTGATCCCTTGGCTCTTAGGATTATTCCACATATAATATTCCCAAACCCAATTGTCTGATTCTTCGAATGGGAAGCGGTAACTAATCCCTCCATCAAAATCTTTGAGGAATTAACTGTGTTACCTTGGAAAA
Organism: Euphorbia lathyris; assembly: GCF_963576675.1. Lineage (NCBI taxonomy): Eukaryota > Viridiplantae > Streptophyta > Magnoliopsida > Malpighiales > Euphorbiaceae > Euphorbia > Euphorbia lathyris. The sequence continues at coordinate 30,356,313 of NC_088914.1, forward strand.
TATCACCTATCACATACAAATCTGTATCCTGGACGACACTGCTTCTGACTCGACCAAACAGGCTATGACAGAGAAATTTGTGAAGAAACAGCATAGAGTTAGAATTTATTGATTTGTTGTAGGTAAGACGTGGATTGAATCTCCAAAATCCCATCAACATTCTCCAGATATATGTAGACGTCATATCTCTGCCAGGATGATGCGGAGTGGTGTCCCGTGGCGGAAAACCAAACCAAGAATGAAGTTCAGGATATCCAAAAGTGAATATCTTACCCTCACATCGAAAACTGAGACGAACACGCCTCTTATTGACGAAACGAACGGTAGACAAAAACTCTAGTACCCAGTTTCCAATAATAGGAAACTTCATGGAAACAAACTTGGTCCATCCCAAATTTGTCAGATAGCGATTCATGTCATCGCTTATCCAGAGTTCTTCGTTCAGGAACTCGTCCAGATACAGCATGCCATAAAATTGTGCATATCTAAACTGCAAATATCGTTTCCCCTCATCATGATTGTAGATTGGAAACCATGCTCCATAGCGTGAAGAGATATCAACTCTCTTGCTTCGAGCAAAAGTGTTCTTCCTAGCATTGTTCAGAGATTTGGTCATGTTTGTGAAATAAGATTGTGTCTGTAGGATTTAGAATTGAAGAAAGAAATTCAGAAATCTGAAAGAGATGAAATGAAATGAAAGAATTCTGAACCTACAGGAATATATAGGTTACATAAGTGAAAGGTTGTGTCTGTTAAGAATAAAAGATGTCTAACTGATACCTTTTGGATTTAACTGACTGAATTTTTGAAATGAGATGTCTGTAATCTCTTACAGTTATATTAAAATGTTTAAAATACTGAAAATCTCAACTGAGATTTCGAGAATCTCTACTGAGAATTCCCAAATCCTGAAACATGGAGAATCTCGACTGAGATTTCTAGATATATATTTTTCTCAAAAACATTTAACACTTTATGAAATTTTTTAAAACATGACTAGAGTAGAATTTAATTTTACAAAACCTTATTTGTACACAAATTCAAAAATAAAAAATAAATAAAAAACAAAAATAAATTAACCTAAAAGAAATAAAAATAGATTAAATTAAAAAGAAAGAAAAATAAAAATAAAAATTATAAACAAATAATAAGAAAAACTAAAAATTAAAAATATGAAAACTAAATAAATTAATTTTCATAGAATTCCTCCACGAATTCAATTGCTTGAATTGGAGCTCCTTCGTAATAAATTTTGCATCGATTACCGTTGACCTTAAATCGATCGCCTTTCGAATTTTCTAGCTCTAAAGCTCCATAGTCAAATGTTTTAACAACCAAAAACGGTCCATTCCATCTAGACTTGAGCTTACCTGGAAATAACTTTAATCTGGAATTAAAAAGTAAAACTTTATCCCCAACATTAAAGCTTTTAACTTTAATTATGGCATCATGCCATTTTTTTAACTTTTTCCTTATAAACCCTTGCATTTTTGTAGGATAAATAGCGTAATTCATCCAACTCGTTTAAGTCGAACAAACGCTTTCTTCCAGCGCTTTGCAAATCATAGTTAAGGGTTTTTATAGCCCAATATGCTTTATGTTCTAACTCTACTGGTAAATGACAAGCTTTACCATATACTAGTCTATAAGGTGTCATTCCTATAGGTGTTTTAAATGCAGTACGGTATGCCCATAACGCATCGTTAAGTTTATGCGCCCAGTCTCTTCTAGAAGATGAAACTGTTTTCTCAAGTATCCATTTGAGTTCTCTATTTGATATTTCCGCTTGACCATTCGTTTGAGGATGGTATGGCGTAGATACACGGTGGTGCACTCCGTATTTTCTCATAAGCGACTCAAAGCTTCTATTTATGAAATGAGTACCTCCATCGCTTGCCATAACTCTAGGGACACCAAATCGGCAAAATATTTCATTTAAAAACTTAACAACTACCTTAGAATCATTTGTCGGGGTTGCAATTGCTTCAACCCACTTTGAAACATAATCTACGGCTACTAATATATAATTTTTGCCAAAAGAAGAAGGAAAAGGACCCATGAAATCGATTCCCCACACGTTGAAGATTTCAACTTCCAACATGTTTGTGAGAGGCATCTCATCTTTCCTTCCTAAATTCCCGGTCCTTTGACATTTATCACAACGGATAATAAATGAACGGACATCGTTAAACAGGGTAGGCCAAAAGAATCCACATTCTAATATTCTAGCCACTATTTTGCTTACGATGTTATGACCTCCATAAGCGCTTGCATGACATTCCAACATTATAGAGTCATATTCAAACCCACTAACACATCTCCTAAGCATTCCATCGCCGCATGTTTTGAACAAAAATGGATTTTCCCAAAAATATCTCTTAACTTCCGAAAAGAATTTCTTCTGTTGCTGAGAATTTAATCCATCTGGTACAACATGAGCAGCTAAGTAATTGGCTATATCCGCATACCATGGTGCTAATCCCACTTTTTACTTGCATGAGATATTCATCGGGGAAATCATCTCGAATGCCTAATGTTTCACCGATGGGACCGTTTTCATCTTCAAGTCTTGATAGATGATCGGCGACAAGGTTTTCAATCCCCTTTTTATCTTTAATCTCTATGTCAAATTCTTGTAATAATAAGACCCATCTAATAAGACGCGGTTTTGCATCTTTCTTAGCAAATAAATATCTTAAAGCTGCATGATCGGTATAAATGATGACTTTAGATCCTAACAGGTACGACCTAAACTTATCACATGCAAACACTACCGCTAGCATTTCTTTTTCAGTTGTGGTGTAATTTAACTGTGCACCGGATAATGTGTGACTCGCATAATATATAACATGAAGTTTCTTATCCTTCCTTTGACCTAATACACATCCTACAGCTAAATCACTTGCATCGCACATAATTTCGAAAGGTAAATTCCAATCGGGTTTCGATATTATAGGTGTACTGACTAAAGCTGTTTTCAATGTATTGAAAGCTTGTAAACAATCCGCATTAAAATCAAAAGTTGAATCTTTCATCAGCAAATTAGTAAGTGGTTTGGAAATTACAGAGAAGTTCTTAATAAATCTCCTGTAAAAACCTGCATGACCTAAAAATGACCTTACTCCCTTAACAGTAGTTGGTGGGGGTAATTTTTCTATAACTGAAGTCTTTGCTCTATCCACTTCTAAACCTTTTTCAGATATCTTATGACCTAAAACAATTCCTTCATCTACCATGAAGTGACATTTTTCCCAATTTAATACTAAATTCGTTTCTTCACATCTAGACAATACTTTATCTAAGTTTTGTAAACATGCTTCGAAAGAATCTCCATAAACTGAAAAATCATCCATGAAAACTTCCATTATATCTTCAATGAAATCATTAAATATTGTTGTCATACATCGTTGAAATGTTGTTGGTGCATTACATAAACCAAAGGGCATTCTCCTATATGCAAATGTTCCATAAGGACATGTGAAGGTTGTTTTGTCTTGGTCATCCGGGTAAATGTAAATTTGAAAGAATCCGGAATAACCGTCTAGGAAACAATAAAATGCATGACCGGCTATCCTTTCGATCATTTGATCAATGAAAGGTAGAGGAAAATGATCTTTCCTAGTTGCTTTGTTTAGGTTCCTATAGTCTATACAAACCCTCCAACCGGTGGTGGTTCGCGTAGGTATTAATTCACCTTCGTCATTCCTTACAACAATTATGCCTCCCTTTTTAGATACACAATGGATTGGACTAGCCCATTCACTATCTGAAATCGGATAAATGATTCCATTGTCTAAAAGTTTAGTAATCTCACTTTTGACTACTTCTTTCATGTTCGGATTTAAGCGTTTTTGCCTATTCGCTTTAGGTGGCTTATCTTCTTCTAAGTGAATTCTGTGCATTACGATACTAGGATTAATTCCTTTTAAGTTTGAAATTTGCCAACCCATACTGTTGGTCCCTAGTGATTAGTTCCAAGGGGGGGTTAGGAACTAATACAATTTTTCGCGTTTTAATTAAGCTGACTGGAAGTTATTTTGAGAGTTTATTAACTCAGCTTTTGGTCAGCTTGGTGAGATATGTTTCAAGACAGCTTTAGTCAGATGTTGACTACAGTTGTTTTCTTGTGAGTTGAGAATTGACGCTCTTAGAGGTCAGCTTCTAACTCAGCACCACTTATTTACTCAAGGTCAGCTTAGGCAATTTATATGCTGAGTAAATACAGCAAACAACACATGCAATATAAGAGAGAGTTCAGAGATTACTCAGTATCACTTATCCTGGTTCGGCCTCTCTGCCTACGTCCAGTCCCCAGAGTCCTCCGGGCTTTTTGAATCCAATACTGAGCTCTTTAACGGTAGAGCACAAACCAATTACAAGGCAGTTGAATATGCAAGAGTACCTTCCTCTATTCGTCTACTCAACTCCTACTAAGTGCTACAACCCAGCACCTACATTTCTCTATTACTGAATGCTTACAACCAAGTCACTCAGCTTATCACTCTCAATATTCCTATTGATCACGAACTTGTTCTTTTTAAACTAAAGAACACTTTAGATGATTACACAACAATCAATCTAGCATTTACATAGAGAATAGAAAAATTGGTGTAAGATCTTTTTGTATTTGAGTGCTTTCAAGATTTTCTCTCTTTGTATTTTTCTCTTGATGCTTCAGTGATGATCCAAGGTTCTTCATTGTCCTTTTATAGAAGGAAGTTGCAGATTTGGATCGTTTGAATTGTTGTTATCGTTAACACCAAAACGGCTCTTTTGGGGAACAATTTCTGGTCAGCTTCAGACTGTTCCGCCATTCCCTTTCTCTGTTTTCTTCAGGCGTCAGGTTTGTCTTCTTGCGTCTGGCTTGTCTTTTTGTGCCAGTTGTCTTTTACCAATAATCCAATGACCCATGTCTCTTGGACTTAGTCTTTTGTGTGTCTTCGAGGTTCCAATTATTGGTGCAGAAGATTGGCAGACTTTGTCCTTTAGTGAACGGATCCTTCATGCTGTCCTGATTGTGACTTAGCTTCATTCGTTATCCTCGAATGTTCAACTTGTATACTGAGTTGCTTCGTGGTTAGCTCTGTTCTGTTTATACACTGCTGAAGAAGTCTTTTGTTTTAGTCAGCTTTGATCTGGCATCTTAGACTAAAACTTCTGATACGGAGTTCTACTCCATTCGACTTCCATTCTGTCATGATGAGTTCCGTTCCACTCAGCTTTGCTTATGGTGACTTCTGTCCTATCTTACTTTATATATATATTCTTGCACTCAATATTGAACAAACACATTAGTACAATTAAATCAAATCATTTAAATTTAATTGCCTCTTAATCATGGATGATTTTGTCAAATCAAAATCTTGTGGAAAGGTGTTTCAACAAACTCCCCCATTTTGATGTTGGCAAAATACATAATTACGAAACTCAGTTATAAGTTGCCCCATGATTGATTTATTTTTTAAAATTACTCCCCCGTAAGGGTTGCACATATTGTCTTAACTTAATTCTAAACCTTCCAAGATCTAATTGAATTAGACTTAAGACATTTGTGTATACTGACTTAGTTTTAGATTTGAGCTTGTTTGGATTTAAGTCAGTTTTTCAAAAATATTAGAAGTATGTTGATACTCAGTTTATTACCTAAGTGTTTTAGAGTTAATGTATACTGAGTAATTTTTTACTTCTTAATTTGTTTGTTCAATTTTATCGACCGGTTTGAGGAAATTGTACTTGACATAGATTTAAGCAAAAAGATAAAGCCAACCAGGACATATAAATGTTTCTATGCAAGTTCTAAACAAACAACATTTACTTAGACTAGACTACATCTAGTTCTACTTCTTCTTCTTCTGAGCTTGGTGGTCAGCATGAGCAATTCCTTTGCCTTTCTCTTTGCTTCCAGAAACATTACCAGCAGGCTGAGTTCCTCCTTGACTAGTCTCCCCCGTTTTGCCATCATCTGGCTTATAAAGGAAGGTTTCATTCCGAGCAGCAGTGGAGAGATAATGAGAGTAGCGCTGAAGCTTCTTAGTGCTTTCACCCAAACCATCAATTACTGGTACACTATCGTCCTGGACATGCCTAGGAACCCGAAGGGAGCTGCTGATCATGCTAAAGAGGCATTCATGGGACTTGCTCAGCCAGGTGAGCGAGCTGGTGATCTGACCAAAGGATTGATGGTACAACTTTAGCAAGGCAGAATCATAAAACATGCGCTGAGCATTGTTGATGTGCATTGCCTTCATTATAGCTTGTGAAAAGCTCAAGAGTTCACTGTTGGAGACTGGGTCAACATCCATCTGGACTTTGTTGACATTGAGGAGACTCACGGCTTCACTTAATTGGTCGATGGTGCACTGAGAAGTAGAAGATACCAATTCACGCGTATTGGTCAGCTCAGCATTCAGCTTGGTAAAGCAGTCTTGCAACTCGGCAGAGGTAGCATACTCAGGATTGGCAGTTGCGCTAGATGTGGTCAGTTCCGCAGTTAGCTTAGCAAAATAGCTTTGAAGCTCAGTGGAAGTGGCATACCCTGGATTGACTTCTGACAGTTGGTGAATTTTGCCTTCAAGCGAATTCATATGGGTTGCCATTGTCAGCATCAGTTCAGTCAGTTTGGCTATCTGGCCTTGATTGGGTTGCTGAGTTTGAACCGTAGTAATAATACTGACCAGATCCTTAAGGCCTCGGAGTTCATTTAGAAGCTGAGTAATACCTGATAATTGAAAGGACTCGACTTGAGTGGATTGGTATGCATCAGCTTGAGGAGTGTTTAAATCTTGAAGCAAGGACTGAGCAGAAGCGATGACACGGCGTCCTGACTCAGTAGCATTCAAGTATGCGAATTGATCAGCATTAGGCTCAAAGGCTGGTATTGAGTTTGATGGTGGTGGAGGAGTTGGCTCTCTTCCAGATTGAGTACCTTGATTGGTACCTGGACTTTGATTGATTTTATGAGCTGAGTCATCAACATGTTGAGTTGGAGGTGGAGTTTGATTAGACAAGTTAATCTGCTCAGCTTGAATAGGTGAAGTGGAAACAGGAAGTGTGCCACCTTGAGCAGCTTGGATTGGATCTACAGGGTTTTTGGCTTGTTCCTCATCCTGAGTAACAGAGGCTTGTTTTTCTATAGGATTTTCTGGTGGTGACTCAGTCTCAGCATCATTCGAGAAGTACTGGAACTAGATTTTGGAGAGGTCAGTCTCAAGCTCATCAATAGGAAAGTCGTCCATAAGATCAATTTGCTTTTGCGCCTTCTTTTTAAGTCTTCGTCGTGTCGGAGCTTTTGGGGATGAAGGGTCAGTTGGAATACCTTCACTGGACTCAGTGGCAACTGTCTCCTCTTCTACATATGGATTTTCAAGTTGCTCAGCATGATCCTCAACAGCAACATTTTCATCTCCTTCAACTCTCTGTTCAGCCTCATCCTGAGGTTGCTCAACATTAGTCTGCTCAGTTTGTTGCTCAGTTTCTTTCTCAGCTTCCTGCTCTTGTTCAGCTCTTTGCTCAGTTTCTTCCTCAGTTTCCTTTTCTAGGTTAGTTCCATGACCTTGGGAGGATACAACCCAATCTATCGGATCAGCTTCAACTGGTTTTAAGGAATTAATCTTCTTCTTTTTCATCAAAGGGGATTCTGGAGTTTCCTCTTCTTCATCTTCAGGCCCTTCTGGCCCCTTTCTCTTTTCTGATGACTCAGCTTTTTCCTTAGCTTTGTCAGCTTTAGCTCTTTCTTGAGATATGAGTCTTACCTTCTTTGGGACAGCATGAATATCTTTAGAGCAAGTTTCAAGAGCCTTCCTCTTCTTCTTCTTCTGCTCAGGCTGGGCTGTCTTAGGAGACTCAACATGAGCCTCCACTTCTTTTTCAGGTTCATGTTCAAGCTCAACTTCTAGTTGCTCAGCTTCTTCATCTTCTTCACCATCTCTAACATCTTCATACCCTTTCAAAGGTTGATTGTACAACAATCCATCCAGAAGAACTGTAGTGATTTCACTCCCCAAGCTACTTGTTTCATTTATCGTCTCGATCTGCTTGTCTTCGAGAATTTTTGTGATTAGAGACCCCAAGCGGAGTTTCTTACCACCTCGTTGAAGAGCTCCAACTAGGAAGACGGGGAGATTGAGCGGAGTGTAGGTCAGCATATGCCATATGAAGCACTGCTCAAAGTTAGAGGCGGACGAAGCTGAGCTGAGTTTGGGGAAGATAAAGTTGGTCAGCATGTAGTGGACCATATTTTGTTCTTTCCCCATACAGGTGCTGGGTATTTCACCTTTATGGTCCTTGGGTTTACAGAACCCCTTGATCTTCTCAGCCGTGTCTTTTGGCACTTTCTCTTTTGTTGTTCTAAACTCAATTCCTTCTTCTGGTAAATCTAGTAAGGTGGCTAGATAGGCAGGGGTTACGATGATTTTCTGACCTTTAACTGAGGTTTCCAAATAATCAGAGTCATCTTCATCAACATGTAGATTCGAATAGAATTCTCGTACTAACCTAGGATAGGTTGTTCCTGAGAAAGAGAAGAGACCAGTCCACTTGTTCTTCTCGATCCAGTCACAAAATGGTTTCTCAGAGGTGACGAATCCTGGAGAGAACCATCTGCATTTCAGAACCTCCAGATTGTTGACCTTTTTGTGTACTTTGATCATTTTTCTTTCTATTTGCGTCGAAGGACCCGCGGGGCCAGTCTGAGTGGGTTTGCCAGAGGTTTGGTTTGTGAGTTTAGGGGTTTTGTCATTTAACACTTTGATTTACATATTGGTAAAAACAAACATTTAAACGAATTTTTCATTCGATAATCAAAACAGAAAACTATTAATTTCTGAAACATATATATACATTTAATACAAAACGATTTTAAACCATTTAAAATCAAGTGGGTATCGGGCCGGGCCCGAGAGCGGGCTGCTGCCGATTGGCAGCAGCCCTTAGGGCACGCGGGACGCTGCTGCCTTGCGGCAGCGGCGCCACTGCGCCGCACGCGGCTGCTGCCGCGAGGCAGCAGCCGCGCGACAGCGGCCAGTCGCACCGCGAGGCGCGACTCGGCTGCTGTCGTTATATATAATTTTTTTTATTAAATATATATATATATATATATGTGTGTGTGTGTGTATATATATCAGTTCTAAAACAATTTTAAAACGATTTTCAGAAATAGGAAAAACTACAATAGATTTCCGTTTTATCATTTAGAATTAATAAAACTAATTTTATCAACCTAACTATAAAACTAATAGATTTTGTTATAATGATTATCAACCAAATAATTAGGAACATAAGCATAATCAGTTTTAATTAACAATTAATCAAAACTTTATTTATCTTTAGAATTAATTAATCAAAACTATTTGTCAATTAATTCTAACCATAAATATTTATTCAATCCTATTGAAAACTTCTATATTTTCATATATGAAATAACGGATTTAACGATGGCTCTGATACCACTGAAGGAAATTAGGGTTAAGGTATAGCAGCGGAAATATAAAAATTTTAGCCTATTTCCTTTTAACCATAGGATCCGTTAATCGTTATTTCATATAAAGAGGGATAAGAAGGAATACCTTTCGATGAACAATCTGCCGTTGTTAAAGAAGCGCCCACAATTCTTCTCCGAGGTTCCAACCGCAAAGTAGAATACGGTGAGGTTAAGATAAAATCAACCCTTATGAGATGCAACCAAATTCGATTGCCTCTAATTAACCAACACAAGATCAAGGAGAAAGAGGGATGAATAAGATTAATCAATCGATGGAATGCCGTATGAATTCTTGTCCACGAACTAGGGGATGGGAATTCTTTTTCTCTCTCTAATTAGCAATTTCGAAAATCACTATAAGGGGGAGGGATAGGCTTAGTCGAAATTCCTATAGGGAGGGGGTATATATAGTTGCTTGTATCTAAACCCTAGTTAGATAGGAATAGGTTACTTAATAGGAATCCAATTCGGAATAGGATTCCTAATTATTATCTCACTATATATCTAATATATTTAGGATAATAATAAATAACCTAATTGGATAATAATAGGAGTATATTAATCTAATTAAAACTCCTAATTTAATTATCTCTTAATTAATTTAATTCATAATCCTAATCAAATTAGGATTAATGGAATAAAATTAATTCCTTATTTCTATATATAAATTTCGGCCCCCTCCATATATTTGGGCCTTACTGGGCTCAATTGGGCTTCCATCTATTAATCATATCCATCTCTCTTTTGGTTCCAAGTCTTATGTGTGATCCATTAGGTCCTTGCATAACGGAATGATGTACTGAGTATGTTATTGGCAAGTCTGTAATCATTCCTCCAGAGTCCGTTAAGAAGACATGTTGATTCTGTCGTTAACCCTTCCGTATTAGTTACGGTATAATACGATCCTTTATCAACTACATCCTTGAACTGAATCTTATGACTATGGGTAATGTCAAGTCACATATAGCGAGACGTTTGTTTTACTTGTTCTTGGCCGAGTCAACTCAAAAAGATAGGTTAAGTGAAATTTGTATTTCTACTCTTAAGCTATCACCTTGCAAGGGTTTAGAGTCGAGTCTTCCACAAGCGATCCTTGGATGTATCTCCCATTAATCGGGAGTGATAAATGCTCAATCCAATGTATAACTACCCTGAAATTACTTCCTGTGACACCCAACCTTTGCAGTTCACACCCCAGAGTCATCTCTGTTAAGGATCGTGGGACCGCAGGATCAAAGTCTCACATTCAATAATTCAGGATGACCAATTAACATTCTTTTGAGTCTGAGGATTAGTTATACCTAGTAATACCAATGAGATGAACAGTTGACAAGGATGAATCTACCTATCCTGTTATCTCAAGTCGGGTCCCCAATCCTAATGAACAACGTTTCACCGAATCTATATAACTGTCCAGATATCTATATATATGAAGCTTGTGAGATCAGCTTTTTGTCGGACAGAAGACATTGTTACATACAAGTCTCAACTATGATATATCAATCCTAAACATATCACTTGACTTGGGGTGGTTTTAAGTTTATTAGTTTATTATAAAGTTTTGTCTCACTTCATGCTTGTATGAACACTTTATAATCACTTTAAACAAACTTACGGATTTCCTTTTATTAGACTTTATTTAGTGCTTAAAAGGGATTGCCTTTATATAGTTATAAAACATATATCTCATTAAAACAAATGATATAAAGAACAATTCATTTACAATAAGTTTGTATCCCGCAACAATTGACTATAGGACACTAAACCCCAACACGTCTTTCCAAGGTGCCAGTAGTTACACGTGTAGGCATTTATTTTACGCGAGTGGGTTTCTACGGGATTTCGCTAGAATTCGAAACATTCGTGATGTTTAGTGCCTGGCTTTCATGAATTTCCTATCTCTGAATAACTCAACATACGTCAATCACTCAGCATGTTCATCAACTCAGCATAAGGTGATTATTCAATATGGTTATCTACTCAGCACAGAATCATTTGTATCTACTCAGTATAATCATGCAATGTATATGTCAACTCAGTATAGGGTGATCATTTTAAACTTGGTGAGTAGAAGTTTCTTCTTGTTAATTTACTCAGCATGGCATTTGTACAAACATTCAACATTCCACTCAGCATAGCAATCACTCAATCGTTCAATTATACAGTTTTATTCAGAGTGGATTTGAAATACCGATGGCTTCCCTTAGTGTATGGAATTGTTCTCGTGCCAAGGGCTTAGTGAAGACATCTACAAGCTATTCATTTGTTGGCACATAGGTCAGCTTGATCTCATCCTTTAGTACGTGATCTCTGATGAAGTGATGTCTTATGCTAACATGCTTCATCCTGCTGTGTTGGACTGGATTCTTAGATAAATAAATTGCACTCTTGTTGTCACATTTTATCTCTATTGTCTTTGTTTTAACTCCATAATACTCAAGCTGTTGCTTTATCCATAGGACTTGTGCAACACAGCTTCCAGCAGCCACGTACTCAGCTTCGGTTGTAGACAGAGCTACGGATGATTGCTTCTTGCTGAACCAAGATACTAGACAGCTTCCGAGGAAATGACATCCTCCCGAAATACTCTTTCGTTCTAGCTTATCTCGTCCATAGTCAGCATCAGTATATCCAATGAGTGTGAAGTCATTTGAAGTTGGATATCATAGACCTGCATCAACTGAGCTTTGCAAGTATCTAAAAATTCTTTTTACAGCAGTTAGATGAGATTCCCTGGGGTCAGCTTGATATCTAGCACAATAGCATACTGAGTACTAAATATCTGGTCTACTAGCTGTGAGATAGAGTAAAGAACCTATCATACCTCGATAGAGTTTGCTATCAACTGACTTACTCTTCTCATCCTTGCATAGGACAGTATCAGTACCCATAGGGGTTGATATTGGTTTGCAATCTACCATGCTGAATTTCTTTAACATTTCCTTGGTGTACTTAGACTGACTTATAAAGATGCCATTCTTACCTTGCTTGATTTGAAGTCCAAGGAAGAAGTTGAGTTCACCCATCATCGACATTTCAAACTCAGTTTGCACCTGTTGGCTAAATTCTTTGCACAAAGACTCGTCAGTAGCACCAAATATTATATCATCTACGTATATCTGTGCAAGTAGGGTATGTTTACCCTTTTTCTTAATAAACAAGGTTGTGTCAGCTTTTCCTCTGACATAGTTCCTGGTCAGCAGGAAATTGGTCAACCTCTCATACCAAGCTCTTGGAGCTTGTTTCAAGCCATACAAGGCCTTTTTGAGTTTATAAACGTGGTTTGGAAACTTTGAATCTTCAAACCCAGGAGGTTGATTAACATATACCTCTTCGTCTATAAAGCCATTTAGAAACGCACTTTTTACATCCATTTGGTATAGTTTAAAATTCATGAAACTAGCATAGGCACACAATATACGTATAGCTTCTAGCCTAGCAACAGGTGCAAATGTTTCTCCATAGTCTATACCTTCTTGCTGACTATAGCCTTGGGCTACAAGTCGAGCTTTGTTTCTAATCAAATTTCCATGCTCATCTAGTTTATTTCTAAAGACCCACTTGGTTCCTATGGGCCTTTGATTCCTAGGTCTAGGTACTAGATCCCATACCTCATTTCTGGTGAATTGGTCAAGTTCTTCTTGCATGGCATTTATCCAATATTCATCTTGCTCAGCATCAGCAAAATTCTTTGGCTCAAGCATTGAGACGAAGGCAACATTGCTAAGGTATTTTCTGAGCTGATCTCTGGTCATCAACTTGTTGTTGGCAGCATCAAGAATGGCCTGTTTTGTATGCCCTCTTGGGATCTTTATTTCCTTGGGCAATGTTGAGTCGTTTGGAAGAGGTGTTTCTACAATCTCTACAGGAATAGATTGGTCAGCAAATGATATTTCCATTTCTTGCTTACCTTGGGTCAGCTTCTGTATAGATGACACAGAGGCTTCTGGTTGATCAGCGGAAGCTGAGCTTGGTTCATCTTCTTCAAGCTGAGCTGACTTACCTGTGGGGTCAGTTTCATCGAACTCAACATGTATAGACTCTTCTACAATTTGAGTTCTTTTATTAAATACTCTATATGCTTTACTGTTTGTTGAGTACCCCAAAAAGATCGCTTCGTCAGCTTTAGCATCAAATTTAGCAAGGTTGTCTTTTGTATTTAGTATAAAGCATTTACACCCAAAGGCACGAAAGTATCCAATGTTGGGCTTTCGTCCTTTCCAAAGCTCATATGGGGTTTTCTTAAGTATAGGTCTAACTAGAGCCCTATTTAGTATGTAACATGCCGTGTGAACATCTTCACCCCAGAAGTACTTTGGAAGCCTATTTTCACTCAACATAGTCCTAGCTATTTCGACAATAGTTCTATTTTTCCTTTCAACAACCCCATTTTGTTAAGGTGTTCTAGGAGCGGAGAAATTGTGGTCAATACCACTGATTTCACAAAATTCGTCAAACTGTTGGTTTTTGAATTCTCCACCATTGTCGCTTCTAATGTGAGCTACTCTTAGGTCTTTGTCATTTTCAAGCTTTTTGATTAATGTAGTAAACATCTCAAAGGTTTCATCCTTGCTACTCAACAAGATGATCCAAGTGTACCGAGAGAAATCATCTACAATAACCAAGGAAAATTTCTTACCTCCCAAGCTGAGTGGCTGGATAGGTCCGAAAAGATCCAAGTGTAGTAATTCCAATGGTCTTTTGGTTGAGACAATATTTTTGCTATGAAATGACTTTTTAGTTTGTTTGCCTTGCTGACAAGCTTTACACAGTTGATCTTTTTCAAACTTTAATTTGGGTAATCCCTCAACTAATTGCTTTCTAGCTAATTTGGCAAGAAGGTCCATGCTGACATGCCCAAGTCTTCTATGCCATAGCCAGGAGTTATCCTCTTTAGACACCAAGCATATGTTTTTAGAAAACTGTTTTTCTAAGTTTAACATGTATACATTTTCTACACGAGGGGCAGTTAAAATCAATTCATTTGTATTTCCCTCGAGTATTTGACACTTAGTATCATCAAATACAACCTTTCTGCCGCTCTTGCAAAGCTGAGCTACACTCAGCAGATTGTATTTGAGACCTTTAACTAAGGAGACAAACTCAATGGTTGGGTTACCTCCAATAGTACCTGAGCCGACTATCTTACCCTTCTTATTGTCTCCAAAGCTTACACTTCCACCTCGTTTAAGCTCTAGTGTGATGAACTGAGTTTCATCACCTGTCATATGCCTTGAGCATGCGCTGTCTATATACCATAGTTTTGACTTCTCCACGCATGTCAAGCTGACCTGCAGTTTAAACTATTCATTTTTAGGTACCCAATTCCTTTTGGGTCCTTTCTTGTTAGTATAAACAGGTGCAAAATCATATTTTAACTTGTGACGGCATACTTTTATGGTGTGGCCTGGCTTACCACAGAAATCACAAAAAGGTACCCTTTGTGGGTTGAACTGAATATGGTCAGCATTATTGTGTTGGGTATACCAACATACTTTTGTGGTATGCCCTTTTCTTCCGCAGAAGTCACATTGGACAATCCGCTTGTTATGCCAACACACATCCTTTGTGTGCCCCCTTTTTCCACAACACTCACATTGAGTGAATTGCTTATGCTGACTAGTATTTGCGTACTCAGCATGGGGTTTATTTCTATTTGAGCCCTTCCCTTGACTCTGTAACATTGTGATATCCTTTCTAAGTTTCTTTGACTCAGATTGAACCTCCGTGACAAACTTATGTAAGATTTGCATGTTGGTATGCAAGTCAGAGTTGTCCTGGAGAAGATATCGGAGGTCACTTAGTTTGACCTCTTCAATCTCATCACAGCGCCTGCTGAGTGCCTTAATCTTTTTGTTACACTTCTTAGTTAGTGTATATAAGTCACTCAGGGCATTTACCATTTCGTTTCTAAGCAAAAGTAAGGATGTTACCTCATTGTTGTGATCCTCCTGGTCAGTTTCATCAGAAAGGTCAGCATGCTCAGATTGGGATTGGTCAGTTCCATCATCTGCCATAAAACATATGTTGGCTGTTTCATTTTGCTCAGCCTCAGATGATGTTGACTCATCACTGTCACTCCATGTGGCCACCATAGCCTTTTTGCTTCCCTTCTTCTCTTTCTTGAGGTTGGGACAGCTTGACTTGATGTGCCCAATTTGATGACATTCAAAACATGTGACAGACTTCGAGCTGTCCTTCTTGTACTTGTCACTTGACTCAACTTTATACTTGTCATTTCTTCTAAATGACCTTTTGCCGTTTCTATCATTTCTCCTGAACAGCTTTTTCATCTTTCTGGTGAACATGGCCAATTCCTCATCATCAGTTGACTCCGCTTCAGTTGAGTCAGCTTTCATGACAAGTGACTTTTGTTTCTTATCTTATGATTTTTCTTTCTCTTTGGCTTCAAAGTTTTTCATAGAGATTTCATGGGTCAGCAGGGATCCGATCAGCTCATCATATTTATAGGTAGTCAAGTCTTGGGCTTCTTCTACAGCTGTTTTCTTTGCTTGCCAGCTCTTGGGCAGACTTCTCAGAATTTTCTTCACCTGTTCTTCTTCAGTGAAGTTCTTTCCAAGCCTTTTCAGCTCGTTTATAATGTTTGTGAATCTTGCGTTCATTTCTGAGATGTCTTCATTCTCATTCATCTCAAACAGCTCGTAGAGTCTCATATGTTGATTGACTTTAGACTCCTTAACTTTGCTTGTGCCTTCATAGGTTACTTCAAGCTTCTTCCAAATCTCATGTGCTGACTCACAACCTGAAATCTTATTGTATTCTGCAGCATCTAACGCACAGTGAAGCATATTTATAGCCGAAGCATTATTTTGTAATTTTCTGAGGTCATCCTCTATCCACTCAGCCTCACTTTTAACAATTTTCTCATTGTTAACAGTTTTGTATGGCACATGTGGACCTTAAACAATTGCAAGCCATGCACTCATGTTTGTGGCTTGAATAAAGTTCTTCATCCTATTTTTCCAGAATGTATAATTTGACCCAAAGAATAGGGGAGGTCTAGTGATTGATAATCCCTCAGGGAGTATCTGTGTTGTTTGGTTTCCTGGAAGGAACCGTGTGCTATTCTCACCCATTTTTAGGGATCAGCTCAAGATTGTTAAATCTTTGAGTAGTGAGCTTAGGCTCTGATACCACTTGTTGGTCCCTAGTGATTAGTTCCAAGGGGGGGTTAGGAACTAATACAATTTTTCACGTTTTAATTAAGCTGACTGGAAGTTATTTTGAGAGTTTATTAACTCAGCTTTTGGTCAGCTTGGTGAGATATGTTTCAAGATAGCTTTAGTCAGATGTTGACTACAGTTGTTTTCTTGTGAGTTGAGAATTGACGCTCTTAGAGGTCAGCTTCTAACTCAGCACCACTTATTTACTCAAGGTCAGCTTAGGCAATTTATATGCTGAGTAAATACAGCAAACAACACATGCAATATAAGAGAGAGTTCAGAGATTACTCAGTATCACTTATCCTGGTTCGGCCTCTCTGCCTACGTCCAGTCCCCAGAGTCCTCCGGGCTTTTTGAATCCAATACTGAGCTCTTTAACGGTAGAGCACAAACCAATTACAAGGCAGTTGAATATGCAAGAGTACCTTCCTCTATTCGTCTACTCAACTCCTACTAAGTGCTACAACCCAGCACCTACATTTCTCTATTACTGAATGCTTACAACCAAGTCACTCAGCTTATCACTCTCAATATTCCTATTGATCACGAACTTGTTCTTTTTAAACTAAAGAACACTTTAGATGATTACACAACAATCAATCTAGCATTTACATAGAGAATAGAAAAATTGGTGTAAGATCTTTTTGTATTTGAGTGCTTTCAAGATTTTCTCTCTTTGTATTTTTCTCTTGATGCTTCAGTGATGATCCAAGGTTCTTCATTGTCCTTTTATAGAAGGAAGTTGCAGATTTGGATCGTTTGAATTGTTGTTACCGTTAACACCAAAACGGCTCTTTTGGGGAACAATTTCTGGTCAGCTTCAGACTGTTCCGCCATTCCCTTTCTTTGTTTTCTTCAGGCGTCAGGTTTGTCTTCTTGCGTCTGGCTTGTCTTTTTGTGCCAGTTGTCTTTTACCAATAATCCAATGACCCATGTCTCTTGGACTTAGTCTTTTGTGTGTCTTCGAGGTTCCAATTATTGGTGCAGAAGATTGGCAGACTTTGTCCTTTAGTGAACGGATCCTTCATGCTGTCCTGATTGTGACTCAGCTTCATTCGTTATCCTCGAATGTTCAACTTCTATACTGAGTTGCTTCATGGTTAGCTCCATTCTGTTTATACGCTGCTGAAGAAGTCTTTTGTTTTAGTCAGCTTTGATCTGGCATCTTAGACTAAAACTTCTGATACGGAGTTCTACTCCATTTGGCTTCCATTCTGTCATGCTGAGTTCCGTTCCACTCAGCTTTGCTTATGCTGACTTCTGTCCTGTCTTACTTTATATAGATATTCTTGCACTCAATATTGAACAAACACATTAGTACAATTAAATCAAAGCATTTAAATTTAATTGCCTCTTAATCATGGATGATTTTGTCAAATCAAAATCTTGTGGAAAGGTGTTTCAACACATACTTCCTATCCTATTTCTAACAACTTCTTTCAATTTTTCTTCTTGATCATTTGTTAACTTGTTAGAGATAATTATAGGTAGAGAATCGCCTTCGCCTAAGAAAGCGTACCTCAAATGACTGGGTAATTCTTTAAGTTCTAATTTAGGGGGTATTACAATCGAAGGCGGAATTGGTCCATCTTCTCGAATCAAAGGCTCTGGGTCCTTATCTTCTAATTCTTCACCCATTATAGGTTCTATTATTTCGTCATTTTGAATAACGTCATTGACACATTCTTCAACTAAGTCAAGTTTCATACAAGCGAATTCCTCCATAGGATATTTCATCGATTTGTTCATATTAAACTCAATCTTATCTTCTCCTATCCTTAAAACTACTTTCCCTTCCGACACATCAACTAGAGCACGTCCTGTGTTCATAAACGGTCTACCAAAAATTAGTGGACAATTAACATCATATGCAAAATCTAATATAACAAAATCGGTAGGAAAAATAAATTTGTCGACTTTAACTAAAACATCCTCAATTATACCATATGGTCTCTTAGTGGTTTGATCTGCTAATTGCAAAACCATATTGGTACGTTTGATATCTTCTTCTAAACCTAACTTGTTA